>NC_044322.1:254492115-255742115 GCF_007399415.2 Gopherus evgoodei | reverse complement strand
GCAGTTATTATTTAAACATAAGGCTTAATGAAGATGTGCGTTATTAAAACCAATTTAGACAAACGCACTTCTCACTGCTGTGCAGGAAATCATCGTAAATTGGCTTTAGAAGTTTGGCCATACTAGGAAGTTTTTTTACTGGTTGTTTGTAACCTCACATGTATGTCACTGATGACCTAATAAAAGCAGTTTTCTGACTGTTATCCTTAATTTTCTATACATCTTAAACTTATTTTCATAAGAGCAATAAGACATTCTTGACAATTCATTGCAGGGCAATTAAAGTCACTTGATCTACACCACTATCCAAAGTATGCTATAATCTCTCAGAAATGTACGGCCCATTGTTTCTACGGTTTGTTGAGAACCAGTGTTCTAAAAGGTTAAGCATAGCTACAAAACAGTCAAGTCAAAGGCTATGGTTAGCTTTTGAGGCTGCTGAATCACCGAAGTGCTACAAGTCTCCTTGAAGTCCACAGTGGTGGAAGCTATTCCTGTTTACAGGCGGTAACTACCTGTTGTAGCCATGGTACTTTCCCTCTGTTAAATATTCCATACAACATGCAGTCATGGGATAAAAAGGTAAACATTTCTGATTAAAGAAATAATAATATGCATATCTATAGGGCCTTTCACCCAAAATCTCCAAACACTTTACATACATTAATTAAGCCTCACAAGATATTGTGTGGAAAGAAGTTAAGTGCTAAAATGATGTGGGGTGGTGGGTAAGCGGGGCTCCAACAGGCATTGTGGCTCAGAATGGGAGTTTTAAATATACCTCAGTGATTTAGAAGCACAAATTCTACTGACTTTCAGTGGGACTTGTGCTCTATCCTCAGAGTCACAATTTTCTCCTTAGTTACCCCTGGAAGTAAGCTGATATTGACCCATACCACCAGTCAGTTACCATCACCAACACCCATTCCCAACACAGACTCACCCCGTGATGGCCAGCAAGAAGGTGAGGTGAGAGCCAAGACCTCTTCTCCCTTCCATCAGCACTAGACCGCTTTTTCTCATCCCCTTCCCACTATATTGTCTGCTGTGGCAAGATTGTTTTTTAAAAGGCGTCAGTCTATTACTATGCTCTCTCCATGTGTGTTACTCTGTCACTGTTTCACAGGAGTGATGCTCAAACCCTCTGCCACTCACTCAGAAGGAGTAGAGAGGACAGGCGTCTTGTATCAGGTCTAGGGATATAGGAAGGAGCAGCAGATTGAGTGGGTGGGTTAGGGATCAGATCGGGGGCTCAGGTGAGCAGCAGCAGTTGGCAGTGGATTAGATCAGCTGCTGCTCGTCCAGGCAATAAATAGGAATTCAAATTCTACTCTGCTAGCAGGGTTTCGTCTTTGTTCATGGCTCCAGAAGATCACTTCCTCTGTTGAATAAGCTTCAGCATGAATACCTATTATATTCGCAAACAAAAAATGCCATTATAAAAGTATTATGGCTGAAATAATCTATTAATGGAGTCCAGCTAGTGCCCCAAAACATGATTACACTTAAACTTCTTCACTTTGGAAAAAACCCAAACATTAGAATGTCTGGAGATAACTAGTTAAGAGATTAAGCCTGTTCCCCACCACCACATAATATTTCCTCACTCAGTTAACGTGGCTCATCTGGCCTTAACTGACTCCCTAAATTTTGCAAAAATCCATGCAAAGGTGAAAATAACAACTGTCTTAGGAGAGCATGGGAAATGGATCCTTCTTTGAACAAGAAATGGATTTTTATCAAATCTTCCCCTGCGGTGGGTGGGAGGAGATCTAGAGTTGTGGGGAACATGTGCTCCTGGCAGGAGATGGGGAGCAGATGGGGGATCTGCCCCTTTAGGATCCACGTGAGGAACAGGACTGCTGTTTCCCCCTTGAAGGCATGCTTTTAAAGTGCTGTATCACCACAAAGATGGTATATCTGATTTTGTCAGCGGAGCACCAGAACAAACAAACGTTTCCCTACAAAACAGAAAAGTGTACTTCATAGAGGAAAAAATGCTCTCCTTGCAAATACTATAAGACAGAAGAAATCATTTTAATATCCATATTTACAATATAACTCTTCTTTCAAGAAATGCCCTTCCTGCAGTATGGACTCAGAAACAGATATGTGATGCAGGGTTGCCATAGGGACCACTCTACTTTTCTTGAACAGCAGATTACACAATTGAATTTCATGCTCAAGGCTATGCTACAACAGAGTCACAATTAGAAAAATCTCACATTCTCCCATTTTTTCAGACAGATTTTTTTTTTCTTGAATGGATGCCTACAATACGTTGTTTGGAGTAGCACTTTTTATTTAGACATACAGTGCTTCAAAACAGGGGACAATGACTTGCTGTATCTTTTGAGCATTTGGAAAGAGAGACTTAAATATAAAATTCCTTAGATTTTTGGGGTGGGAGAAGAGAGGGGACATTATCAGCAGAGCAGAACCAAAAAATGCACTGATACATATGATCTGCAGTGAAATTTAAAAAACACACTGACTTTTTATGACTGTCTGTGCCCACAAAATACTACACAACCCCTTTTGAATACTTCAGTGCCACTACCTTTAACCAACACTGCCTTCTATAATTCATGCAGCGACATTTTTAAACACTGATGCACATCACTATGTGATGTTACTCATGGTTCTGATTAACTTTAACAGACATGTGGAGCCTAATTCCAAATAAACCAGCATGCAATAGTGTCATTCATATTTTATTGTTTTTACTCTATACAGTTAGACTCATACAGGAAAACTCTATAGGCCAATGAAAGGCATTTGATCTTGATAAGTGATCCCTTGATTACAGTGGCCCCAACAGTGCCCTTCCATGGTATGACACATGGCCAGAAAGGGCCATGACTCAGATATAAATGACTCAGATTCAACCCTTAAAGACATATGGGGAGATAATGGTTGTGATTTTGTGTATTTACATATATATGTTTCAGAGTGGTAGCTGTGTTAGTCTGTATCAGCAAAAACAATGAAGAGTCCTTGTAGCACCTTAGAGACTAACATATTTATTTGGGCATAAGCTTTCATGGGCTAGAACCCACTTCTAGCCCACGAAAGCTTATGCCCAAATAAATGTGTTCATCTCTAGGGTGCCACAAGGACTTCTCGTTGTTTTTACATATATATGTATAGTGGTGGACAATGTAATCAACAGTTCCTGTCTATGCTGTATTCTGATAATTCAGAGATCAAAAGAACATCCTGGCATTTAAATTAATTGCAAACATGGGATATCTCTGTATACATCTCTCTTTGAAATGTATAGCGAATCATCTGTGAATGGTAGAGGAACAAGCAAACTGCCTTATGTTAATTCGTATAGCTAACTATGCGTGTATTTGGGTAAGATCTGGAATATTCAATAACCTGAGAGGTAATGTGTCCAATCTTTTGGGATTGGTAGAATCTTTTCTTTATGTGATGAAATATGATTTTCAGAAATCTTCATCATATTTGACTTGGGTACCTGGATGGAGGCCTGAGGCTGGGTACTTTAAGGGAACTGTGTTATTGACTTCTGAATAACCAGTAAGGTAATGAAGAAGCTGTTTTATGCTGGTTTGGTAAATCTAAAGTATTGAATTATCCACCAGCTTTGGAGTTTGTCTGCCCCATTCTTTGCTGTTCACCCTAATTGAGTGACCTCAGCAGGCCCCCACTGGGACCTCAGTCACAGTGGTATAGTCATGCTAGGCTACGCATTACCACAGTTTAATTAGGGTTTTGGATCAGAACCACACACTTGTCAAAATTAATTTTGATATTGGAGCGTTTAAGGGTTAAAAATCAGTTACAGTGAATGACCCACGATCCTATAAAGATCATAACAGAAAAAGCCTTGAAGAATCGTGCTCACAGAGGGGGTTGTCTTTTAAGAAAATGGCCCTGGAGCAAAACCTGAAAAATCTGCTAATGACAAGGGATCAGGAAGCAGACCCAGTGAAAATGCTTGCAGTGAGAAACCAACAGCAGTTTGAACAAAGACTGGCAGAAATTCAAATGCAAAAGAAGCAAGCTTTGGCCCAGCTGGAGAAAGAAGCTGCTCAAAGAAAGAAGCCCATGCAAGTCACATGGAATGGCTGGCTGCTGAGGAGAGGGTTGTCAGACTTAAGCTCCAAATCCAAAAAGCAATGGAAGAACAGCAAAACTTGTATCATTCTGAAAGTCCAGTTTATAACAATGTTGGTATGTTATTTGACTTTAGATAGTTGTCTGTGTTTAACCAATTTTGTTATGATCAGAAAGAGGGTGTTTCTAACCTCAGGAAGGTGGAAAATAGCTGTTTGTCTGTGTAAAAAAGCAGTTTGTCTGTGAATAAAGTTTCTGCATGTCCGTCTAATATCCCAGAAGTGAATCTGGCATTAGATGAGACTCAGGGAAAAGTTTCTTTAGAGCAAATTAAAGTTGGTGATCAGGTTAAAGTCCTAATTGAGGAAGGAAAGGGTACAGTCTTGGGCTTGGTCTACACTACGCGTTTAAACCGATTTAACACTGTACCTGTCCATACTACGAGGCCCTTTATATCGATTTAAAGGGCTCTTTAAATCGGTTTCTGTACTCCTCCCCCATGAGAGGAGTAGCACTAAAATCGGTATTACCATATTGGATTAGGGTTAGTGTGGCCACAAATTGATGGTATTGGCCTCCGGGCAGTATCCCACAGTGCATCACTGTGACCACTCTGGACAGCAAATCTGAACTCGGATGCAGTGGCCAGGTAAACAGGAAAAGCCCCACGAAATTTTGATTTTCATTTCCTGTTTGCCCAGCGTGGAGCTCTGATCAGCATGGGTGGCAATGCAGTCCCAAATCCAAAAAGAGCTCCAGCATGGACCGTACGGGAGATAATGGATCTGATCGCTGTGTGGGGAAACAAATCTGTTCTATCAGAGCTCTGTTACAGAAGACGAAATGCCAAAGCGTTTGAAAAAAAAATCTATATGCTACACAGTATTGCGTGACAAGCGTAACGGGAAGCCAGAGATTCAAATGGACGCTCATGGAGGGAGGGAGGGGGTACTGAGGACTCCAGCTATCCCACAGTCCCCACCAGTCTCCGAAAAGTATTTGCATTCTTGGCTGAGTTCCCAGTGCCTGTAGGTTCAAACACATTGTGGTTCAGGGAATAGCTCGTGAATTTACTCCCCCCACCCACGTGAAAGAAAAGGGAAAGAAATCGTTTCTTGACTTCTTTCAGTGTCACCCTATGTCTACTGAATGCTGCTGGTAGACGTGATGCTGCAGCAGTGAAGAGCAGTATCCACTCCTCTCCCCTTCCTGGTGGCAGGCGGTGCAATATGACTGATATCTGTTGTCACCATCAGCCCGTGAGTGCTCCTGGCTTGCCTCAGGTGAGGTCGGCCGGTGGTGCCTGGGTAAAAATAGGAATGATTCCTGGCCGTTCCCAATAGATGGGACAGAACGGCTGGTACCCGTCCTCATCATAGCAACTGGGGGCTGAGCACCATCATCCCCATCCCTTTCCTGTGTAAAGAAAAGATTCTGTACTGCCTGGACTATCACAGCAGCGGGATGCTGGGCTCCTCTCCCCCGCACCGCTTAATGTCCTGCCTGGATTGTCATAGCACCGGGAGGCTGCCTCCCCCCATTTTATCTCACTAACAAGTCACTGTTTGTTATTCCTGCATTCTTTATAACTTCATGACACAAATGGGGGGTACACTGCCATGGTAGCCCAGGAAGGTTGGAGGAGGAGGGAAGCAACAGGTGGGGTTGTTGCAGGGGCACCCCCCGTGAATGGCATGTAGCTCATCATTTCTGCAGGATCTGACATGGAGCAGCTGTGCTCTCTGATACACTGCTTCTCTAGTACACTTGCCCCATATTCTAGGCAGGACTGACTCTATTTTTAGAAACCATAAAGGAGGGATTGACTCAGGGAGTCATTCCCAGTTTTGCCTTTGCGCCCCCGGCTGATCTCAGCCAGGGGCACCCATGATAGCAGCAGACAGTACAGAAGGACAGATAACCGTCATCTCATTGCCAAATTACACTGGCAGAAAACGGTACAGAACGACTGGTAACCGTCTCTGCTATCATGCAAAAGCAACTGAATGCTGCTGTGTAGCGCTGGAGTATCGCCTCTGTCCATGGCATCCAGTACGCATACGGTGACTGTAAAAAAAGAAAAGATGAACGGGCTCCATGGTTGCTGTGCTATGGCATCTGCCAGGGCAATCCAGGGAAAAAGGGCGCAAAATGATTGTCTGCCGTTTGCTTTCCCGGAGGAAGGAATGACTGACGACATTTACCCAGAACCACCCGCGACAATGATTTTTGCCCCATCAGCCACTGGGTTCTCAACCCAGAATTCTAAGGGGCGGGGGAGACTGTGGGAACTATGAGATAGCTACGGAATAGCTACCCACAGTGCAACGCTCTGGAAATCGACACTAGCCTCGGACCATGGACGCACACCGCTGAATTAATGTGCTTAGTGTGGCCGCATGCACTCGACTTTATACAATCTGTTTTATAAAATCGGTTTATGTAAAATCGGAATAATCCCGTAGTGTAGACGTACCCATGGTGAGTGATGGATTGTTGGCTAGTAAAATTTGTGAAAGTGTGCTTACCAATATGAAAATTATTTGCTTAAAGTAGCTCAGTATAATACGGAGAATAGCAGTTTATGTGTTGGGGTAGCAAACTTGCCTGTTAAGGAAGCTGCCTCACTTTCCAGGTATGTGTCTGAAATCAGCCATTGGTGCTGGAACAAAGAAAAAGATATCTCCAATTGTTTGTCTGTTTTAAATAGCAGCATGCCTGCTGAGAAACAGTGTCTCTCTCTGTCTGTAAAGCAGACAGAAGAAGCCTGTCAGCCTCTGATGGTTGAAGATTTATCAATTGACCCAAAGTTGATTCTGGATACAGCTAAAGCCCAGGAAGGAAGTGGTCCTAAATTTGTGTCTGCTAGGGATAATGACATTGTAACTAGGTTGCACCCAGTTAATGTCACAAATAGCTCCCAGAGACTAAACGATTCTGGTGCTTCTATTTCGCTTGTTGCTAGTGTGTTGCTGGGTAAAGATATGGCAACTATGTCTGATCAGGTTGATATCATAGCCAGCCAGGGCACAAGGAAAACATGAAGGTGATTTGACTATGTTACCCACTGACAGTGTGGAAACTTGTAACAAGGAAGAGAATGCTTCTAATCTTTTGACTATGAAGTCTAGCAGTGTACCTGAAAGGGAGCTGTGTAAAAATCCTCCTGATGGGCCAGAGGTGATTCTGGATGTAAGTGAAACTCAGTAGGAGTTTGGTGTGTTGTCTGTTGTGCCAAAGTTGGTTCTGGACATAAATAAAGCTCAAAAAGAATCTGTTGCAGTACATGATATTGTAGAAGAAAAGGAATTTCTTGGTAAAGTCTTTGAAGTCTGTGAAAAGGGATTGTTTCCCTTGATTCTTAATGGGCCATTGTTGATAGTAAACAATCTGTCTTCTGAGGAAAGTGTGTTGGTGCCTAATGGTCAAAGTCTTTCAAATGTGCATAGATCCACTGGCCTTGCTTTTGAAAAAATCCAGTGTGGATAGCTTTGAGAAGATTTCAGATAAAGTAAAAATTGTTAGAGAGTTTAATCAGCTTGTTGGAGAGACAATGTTGTTGGGACAGGAATGTCTTCATGTTAATTCTTTGAGTAAACAGTTTATATCTCAGGTTCAGAGGGAAAACTGGATAGCTGAATCTGCAGAGCAAGAGAACAGCTGTGCAGTTAATCTGTCGAGAATACAGAAGATGGCAGGTAAACTTAGGGTGACCAGGTAGCAAATGTGAAAAATCGGGATGGGGGTAGGGGATAATAGGAGCCTATATAAGAAAAAGTCCCCAAAATTGGAACTGTCCCTATAAAATCGGGATATCTGGTCACCCTAAGTAAACTCTCATCTCTAGATATTTTGGATATGTCTTGTAGTCTCTTAGGGTATGGCTACACTTGAAACTTCAAAGCGCTGCCGCGGCAGCGCTTTGAAGTGCGAGTGTGGTCGCAGCGCCAGTGCTGGGAGAGAGCTCTCCTAGTGCTGCACGTACTCCACATCCTCTACAAGTGTAGCTCGCAGCACTGGGAGTCGTGCTCCCAGCGCTGTGGCACTGTTTACATCGAGGCTTTACAGCGCTGTACCTTGCAGCTCTCAGGGGTGTGTTTTTTTCACACCCCTGAGCACAAAAGTTGCAGCGCTGTAAAGCGCCAGTGTAGCCATGGCCTTAGTGGTCTTGACCTCTGATTCTATGTGGAAGCAGAGGTTGTTAGGGGAAAGACAAAAGAACCTTAAATCTAACATGCTAGTGAAAATAGATGGTATCTCTTTAAGACAGAGTCCAGCCTTGGAACTGGTAAAGGCTGAGGATCTGAAAACTGGTAAACAGGCTAGTGTCTGTGTTGATGTAAATTACGTGACTTGACTGGGGGGAGACAGACTTGCTCATAGCCATTAGCAAAGAGGACACACGCAGCCAACCGATGGATTCTGTTAAGCAAAAGAGCTCAGATTTTGACCCTCCAGAACAGGGAGAAAGGGAAAAAGATTATTATGTAATGGAAGTACAGGTTAACTCTAAAATACCAAAACACCAAGGAAGTGGTTAAAGTGAAATCCTATGTTAAGGAAAACCCTAAAATAAAGAAGAATCTACAAAGGTTCAAAAGGAACACGGAACAAGCTGACTAACACAGGATTTGTCTAAAGAACAGGCGAGGCATGACAAAGATGATTGTAGACATACACAGGTGATAAACCTGATGTTAATATTATTGTGAATAATTGTGACTAACTTTTTGCTGATAACAAAAACTGTAAAAATGTACATTGTGCACAGTCTTTTGGAAAAGTCCTTGAACATGTTAAAAGGGTACATAATAGAGACCCTTATAATTATGCTGTTTGGTTGAGTAAGAATACACTCTGGATTAAAAAGCCTAATAACATTAAAGTTTCACAGCTAATGCCATGCACATTCCTAAAACTTTCCACAGCAGAAAAACCATTACAAGCTTAAACTGCTGTGCAAAATGGGAAACTGAGGTACAACACCTCCCAGCCTTCATGGCTGAATACCAGAGTAAGTGCTCTCTGAAGAACATTAATGGCTATGTTAAGTCAACATGGCCAGAAATGGTTAAACATCCTGCAAAATAAATGACTCAGGGCTTGTCTACATCACAAAGGCCACGTCCAGACTAGATATTAAAATCGATTTTAGATACGCAACTTCAGCTACGGGAATAACGTAGCTGAAGTCGAATTTCTAAAATCGAGGTACTCACCCGTCTGGACGGCGCTGCATCGATGTCCGCGGGTCTCCGTGTCGATTCCGGAACTCCGTTCGGGTTGATGGAGTTCCGGAATCGATGTAAGCGCGCTCGGGGATCGATACATCGCGTCCAGACTAGACGATCCCCGAGCAATCGATTTTAACCCGCCGATGCCGCGGGTTAGTCTGGACGAGGGCAAAGTTGCAGCGCTGGTGAGGGGGTTACAGCGCTGCAACTTAGGAGGTGTACACATCTGCAGGGCATCACCAGCGCTGCAACTCCCTGTTTGCAGCGCTGGCCGTACTCCCGTTTTGTCTCGGGTGTAGAGGATCCAGCGCTGGTGATCCAGCGCTGGTAATCAAGTGTAGACACTTACCAGCGCTTTTCTTGACCTCCGTGGAATAAGCAGGTATCCCAGCATACCTGAGGAAGCCTCTGGTAATCAAGCAGGTCTCCTTCCCCGGTTTGCTCTCGTGTTCCCCAAACCCCCGAGCAAGCAGGTCTCCTTCCCTGTGGTTTGCTCTCGCGTTCCCCGAATCCCCGAGCAAGCAGGTCTCCTTCCCTGCGGTTTGCTCTCGCGTTCCCCGAATCCCCGAGCAAGCAGGTCTCCTTCCCTGCAGTTTGCAGGGGGGTTCGGGGAACACGAGAGCAAACCGCGGCGAAGCTGGTCTCCTTCCCCGATTTGCTCTCGCGTTCCCCGAACCCCCCTTGAAGCCGCCCAACAGCGCTGCAGTGTGGCCACATCTAACACCACTTGCAGCGCTGGTTGCTGTAAGTGTGGCCACTCTGCAGTGCTGGCCCTATACAGCTGTACTAATACAGCTGTAACAACCAGCGCTGCAAAATTGTAGATGTAGACATACCCACAGATTCAACACTTAAAGACATGTGGGGAGATAATGTTTGTGCTTTTTGTATATTTACATATATATGGGTAACCCCCTGATTTACATTAATTCTTATGGGGGAATTGGATTTGCTTAACATCGTTTCACTTAAAGTCACATTTTTCAGGAACATAACTACAACCTTAAGTGAGGAGTTCCTGTATGCGTAGTGGTCGACAATGTAATCAACAGTCCCTGTCTATGCTGTATTCTGATAATTCAGGGATCAAAAGAACATCCTAGCATTTAAATTAATTGTACACATGGGATATCTCTGTATTCATCTCTCTTTGAAATGTATAGCAAATCATCTGTGAATGGTGGAGGAACACAGTGTCCCAAGTGGGATAAAGAAGTGCATTCAGTACACCAACAACCTAACATTACCTTGACATTTCCTTTCTCAAGCTTTCCAAAGTGCAGCCACATAGCAGATTATTGGCTCATGCTCTACATGATAAGCAGTCTGCTTTATGCCACTGACGCCACACCCTCCTCAGGTCCTTGTTGCAGACTGGAATGGCCTACATCTATATATACACCTCACAAAGTGTGCTTTTTAAAAGATGAATAAACAGATTTTTAAAACCTTTACAAAACCATGCATTTCTGGAGTGAAGTCATTGAAGTTACATTCACTCAAACCAGCTGTTGATCTGGCTCCTAATTACTATAGAAAAGTTCAAGTATGAAACTGTGCATCTAATATGGTTAGATTAGTGCAATGGTTCTCAAACTTTTGTACTGGTGACTCCTTGCACATAGCAAGCCTCTGACTGTGACACCCCCCCAATATATGAAAATCATTTTTTATTAGGGCTGTCAAGTGATTAAAAAATTAATCGTGATGAATTGCACTGTTAAACAATAATAGAATACCGTTTATTTAAATATTTTGGATGTTTTCTACATTTTCAAATATACTGATTTCAATTACAACACAGAATATAAAGTGTATAGTGCTCACTTTATATTTTTTTCTTACAAGTATTTGCACTGTAAGAAAACAAAAGAAATAGTATTAGGTGAATTGAAAAATACAAGTACAGTAGTGCAATTTCTTTATTGTGAAAGATAAATTTACAAATGTAGAATTATGTACAAAAAAACTGCATTAAAATTAAAACAATGTAAAATTTTAATCTGCAAGTCCACTCAGTCCTACTTCTTGTTCAGCCAATTGCTCAGACAATCAAGTTTGTTTACATTTGCAGGAGATAATGCTGCCCACTTCTTGTTTACAAGGTCACCTGAAAGGAGTTCTCATGGCACTATTGTAGCTGGCATCGCAAGGTATTTACATGCCAGATGCACTCAAGATTCATATGTCCCTTTATGCTTCAACCACCGTGCCAGGGGACATGTGTCCATGCTGATGATGGGTTTTGCTCGATAACAATCCAAAACAGTATGGACCAACCCATGTTAATTTTCATCCTCTTTTGAGTCAGATGCCACCAGCAGAAGGTTAGTTTTCTTTTTCGGGTTCTGTAGTTTCCGCATTGGAATGTTGCTTTTTTAAGACTTCTGAAAGCATGCTCCTCACCTCATCCCTCTCAGATTTTGGAAGACATTTCAGATTCTTAAACCTTGGGTTGAGTGCTGTAACTATCTGTAGAAATCTCACATTGATACCTTATTTGTGTTTTGTTAAATCTGCTGTGAAAGTGTTCCTAAAATGAACAACATATGCTGGGTCATCATCCAAGACTGGTATGAACATGAAATATATGTGAAATGCAGGTAAAACAGCAGGGGGCATACAATTCTCCCCCAAGGAGTTCAGTCAGAAATTTAATTAATGCATTTTTTTTTTAAATGAGCCTCATCAGCATGGAAACATGTCCTCTGGAATGGTGGCAAAAGCATGAAGGGGTATACAAATATTTAGTATATCTGGCACATAAATACTTTGCAATGCTGGTTACAAAAGTGCCATGCAAATGCCTGCTCTCACTTTCTGGTGACACTGTAAATAAGAAGAGGGCAGCATTATCTCCTGTAAATGTAAACAAACTTGTTTGTTTTAGTGATTGGCTGAACAAGAAATAGGACTGAGTAGACTTGTAGGCTCTAAAGTTTTACATTGTTTTGTTTTGAGTGCACCTATGTAACAAAAAAAATCTACATCTGTAAATTGCACTTTCACAACAAAGCGATTGCACTACAGTACTTGTATGAGGTGAATTGAAAAATACTATTTTGTTTATCATTTTTACAGTGCAAATATTTGTAATAAAAAATAATACACACTTTGGTTTCAGTTACAACACAAAATACAATATATATGAAAATGTAGAAAAACATACAAAATATTAATAAATTTCAATTGGTATTCTATTACTTAGTGCAATTGAGACTGAGATTAATTTTTTAAATTACGATTTTTTTTTTAGTTAATTGCATTAGTTAACTGCGGGTAATCGACAGCCATATTTTGTATACTTATTTAACACCATTATAAATGCTGGAGGCAAAGTGGGGTTTGGAGTGGAGGCTGACAGTGACAGTTCATGACCCCTCATGTAATAACCCCGTGACCCCCTGAGGGGTCCTGACCTCCAGTTTGTGAAGCCCTGAATTAGTGCATGATAGGGCACTACATGAAGCAGGAGCCTGCAGTAAATGTGGTGTCAGATTAGAAGGGGAAAATAGGGTGATTTAATCCCATAAAGTGCTGAATCTCTCTCTTTCTTTGGTTATTTGAGGGAATTCAGCACATATTGCTGCAGGCATTGGATCTTTTGAAAATAATTATTTGCAAGTCACCTTTAAGAAACCAGCTAAAACTGAAAGTTCCCTTTAGTTAAAAAAAAAAACAAAAAACATAAGATGTGATTAATTATGATCCTGATGGGAAGATCTGAAAAATTCACTGCAGAAGGTGTGTAACATTTTTAATCCTATGAATGAGAAGATAAATGAAATACCAACAGCTGCAGAAAATAATAATTTACAGTGCAATGAGAAATTGCAGTCACCTGATAATTATCAGTGCTGGGTTATAGCAGAGCCATACTGATAGGGAATTATAGATTTTTTTTCCAATGTGAAGGTTTTTACATGGCAGAATCACTGTGTTATCTTTTCGGAGTGTGAACAAAAAGCACATAAATCTAATGTTTATTTTCCACTTCAAAAAACAGAGTATAAATCCAAATATAAAGGGCTCTAATATAGTTATTTTTAACACTTTACCCAAGGCTGTACTGGCATTGCCACTTAAAAGCATTGTTTTCAGAGGCATGCAGCTTGGTGCCATTTGGAAGCTTGAAACTTTTGCAGAGTCTGCATTACAAACTTCGTTCTCCTTGATTCAACAAAGGCCATGTCTACACTTACAGTTTGGCAGCGCTGGTAGTTACAGCTGTGTTTGTACAGCTGTGTAGGGCCAGCGCTGCAGTGTGGCCACACTGACAGCTACCAGCGCTGCAGTGTGGCCACATTTGCAGCACTTGCAGCGCTGTTGGGAGTGGTGCATTGTGGGCAGCTATCCCAGCATTCAAGTGGCTGCAACGTGCTTTTCAAAAGAGGGGGGTGGGGTGGAATGTGACTGGGAGCGTGGAGGAGACAGACAGAATGGATTTTTGGAGTTGACACTGTTCTCAGCTCCCTGCCTTGCAAGTTCTAAGGACTGGAAGCTACACAGTGCCTACCTTCAATCATTTTAAAAGTTCTAACTCCCTTCCCCCACTCCTCTCTCATTCACTAAATGCAAATTATGTACTGCTAAATACCCGTCAGACCAGATAAGCAACTGCTCAACATGAACTTCCCCCTCCCCCTCTGCCGTGTGAGCGTGCTGTTGCTCTCTTCAAGCAAACAGCTGTGAACATTCCAAAGTAATTCCCCTGCCTGCCTCCGCTTGCTCAGCAAACAGGAGCTGTGTTTGTTTTTTAAATAAGCAGTTTGGCTGAACTCCAAGCTCTCCCTTTCTTCCGGTTTGTTGTGGACAGGAATTCTGGGATACCTCCTTATACCCCGGAGGTCAATAAAAGCGCTGGTGGGCATCCACACTTGCTGACCAGCGCTGGAATCCCTACACCCGAGGCTCGACCGGGTGTACAGCCAGCGCTGCAACCAGGGAGTTGCAGCGCTGGCCGTGCTTTGCAAGTGTGGCCACATCCTAAGTTGCAGCGCAGTAACCCCCTCACCAGTGCTGCAACTCTCTAGTGTAGCCATGGCCAAAGCTTTGGTATTGCAGAAAGCTCAAAAGCTTGTCCCTTCCACCAACAGTAAAAGATATTGCATCACCAACCTTGAGGAAAGTAGCTTTTGTATCCACATACTAGCGCATCAAGAGCATGAGAGGAAATGCATGTAGGTGATAATGTTCTCTCCTTCACATCATAGGCTTGCCTTTCAGCTATTAGGTGATAATGTTCTCTCCCTCACATCATAGGCTTGCCTTTCAGCTATTGAGCAGGAGAGAAAGCTATGAGGCAGTTTCCCTTACCTGGTTGCAAACATTGCTCTCAAGGATGAGAAGGTTGCTGCATCTTCTTTCAAAGCCTTTAATTCATTTCGCAGTTTGGTCATGGTTTCGGTCACCATTGATTTTTCATTCTCATATTTATTCTTCAGATTGGCCAGTGCCACTTCAGCTGTCTGAAAAAGAGAGTGATATATGTTTCTGAAAAGGGAATTTGCTAACAGCTAAGAGGCCAGGTTATGATTTCATTTCTGGCTTCCACCTTCATTCACAAGTTAATGCACCATGAAACCAGTGATATACCTGAGATACATTGATGATACTTTCATCCTCTGGACAGACGACCTAAACTCCCTCACAGATTTCCACCACAATTTCAACAACCACCAAACTCTCTCTAGAACATTCCCACACCAGCATCAACCTCCTGGACACCACAATCACCTTCAACAATGGAACTCTACAGACAACTATATGTAAGAAATCCATGGATCACCACAGTTACTTTCGTAGATCCAGTAACCACCCCAAATACACCATGAAATCTGTTGGCCGGTGGTGTTTGTCATGTTGTTGGGATGGAGGGGAAAGGAAGTTCACTATGGAGGCTTCAGTTGCAACTCCATAGTTATAGGTGAGTTCTATTTTGCACGTAAACCAGAATTCAATCTTTGTTTTGTACATGAAGTACAGTGTATCCTCCCCAAACTTACAGCATTTACTGAGTATAACATGAATTTTCTAAGAATTTACAAGTGAATTCATTAATTAATTTGAGAGTAAAGACTAATTAAAATTTGATCCTTTAGGAAATGTAGTATCTCCATCAGTTTTTTCTTTGTCTCAAATGATTTTAAGAAAGGAATAATGCAGTCACTTCAAGTTTTCCAGATAGTTAAAATTAACTGACATTTGTGTATAGGCCATTGTGATAGACCCAGGCCAGTTGGGTACAGCAGAAGGCAGATATACTGGCCATTGGATTAACAGTTTTCTGTTCCCTGACTGACCAGAGCAGGGGTGGCTCCAGGCTAATGAGAACATCTGACTCTAACCTGCAAAGAGTGAAGTAAGGCCATTAAGCTAATGTCACCACCTGACTCTAATTAAGGCCCCACTGATACTATAAAAAGGGCTCATTCCAGTCAGGCAGAAGACAGCCAGGGAGCCAGAGGAGAGGAAGTGTGGCTGAAAGGCTGGTTAATGAAGACACCCTCAAACCATCAGTAAGGGAGCCCTAAGGTAAGGGTGAAGAAGGGAGAAGCAGGAGAGCTGTGGGGAAATGGCCCAGGGAAAATGTAGCAACTCTGGCAGTGAAAGGTTGACTGCCAACAGCTGCTACCATTAGAGTCCTTGGGCCGGAACCCAGAGTAGAGGGTGGGCCTGGGTTCCCCCCAACCCACCGCTACAGGAACATCTCCTGGGAGGGGAAGTCAGGCCCCTGTCAGGACAGGAGGCTAAACTGTTCTGAAATAAGCCCCCAGGGACAACAGAGACTGTGGGAGTTCTCTCACCAACCTCCTTGCTGACCTATGATGAAAAGGGCTCAGTAAACTGTAACCGTGGCCCTAGAGAGAGAAGGGCTACGTGGAGGGTCACAGTGCGCCACTGAGGCTAGCATAAATCGCCTAGAAGTGCAGGACCCACGGGGACAAGGTCAGAGCTCGGCCACAGCCATATTTGAAGAAATCAAGTTGTAATTACATTATTAATGACTGACTGTTGTATCTACTTGTTTGGCGGTAGTGGTTCAGTGGTATGAGAGAGATAGGACACGTGTCAAGAGTTCTCATCTGCAGATTACTTAGCCCAATAGTCACTGTCGTTTAAAGATGCCATGGGTGCCTTACGGAGGTGTTTTTAGTGACTCCATAGTTAAGGCTGAGTTCTGTTTTGTACTTAAAAGCAGGAATCCAGACTTCTTTGCTTTGTGTGAACAATACTGCATATCCTCCCCAAATTTAGCACACTTCTTGTTTGAGTATAGAATGTATCTTATAAGAGTTTACAAGTACAGCTGCTGATTTGTTTAGGAATCAAACTGACGTAAAGTAATTTAGTATCTGGTGCTAGACTTTGCCTTTCCCCACCCCCAATGATCTCAATAACGGAATAACACATTTCCCATTCACCATAACTTCCCAAAGAGTTAGCACTCAGAGAAAATGTGTGCATTGACTGCATTTTAATAATTTATTTTTGGATTAATGGTAATTTTTCCTATTCTTGATAACTGAAAGTCTCAATACAGCATTGTACTACTGAGAACTCTACAAAGAAAAGCCCTTTTTCAAAATGTCTGCTATCTTCCACAGTTCTCAATAGGACAGGAACTATGACACTCACCCGTTGGTGGCCATTTTGAGGAAGGTCTCTCTCTCTCTCTTTCCCTCATTGTTCACAATGATACTGAGTATCTCTATTTCCACACAGCACGGGGGACTAATCATCGTCCCATAGGGAATCTGGGGCCTTAATCTCATTGAGAACAATGGGAGATGATTGCCATTTTGAGAGGGACAATATAAACATTCCTCTAGAACCTTACTAGTTGATAATGTGGATTTCAAGGAAACATCTATCTGGTAAATCATGGCTGTGTTAATTTCCTCTGAGCTGGTACAAGAATATTTTAGAGAACAGTTACCGCCCATTCCTGAACTGTCTCCCACTGCCACTCTCCATCTAGGATACACACTGTCAGACTTAAAATACAGTCTGTACTCCTCTGCTACAGCTGACGTGATTTCTCAAGGATCTTTTTCTTTGGTGCGACAGTGCTAAAAATTGTACAACAGATATATGGATATGGCCTTCTGTATGTCATATCCTGTTTTGATATTGCTGCCTACAGTGCTGCAACATTCCACCCCAGAACAACTGTGTTTCTTTGCTGGTTGAAGCGATTCCAACATTTAGTTTGTCTTTCAGTTTAAATTTGTAAACAGTTTTAGGACCGTACAGGGTAAAAAGAAATTTATAAATGTAAATTATTATAACTACTCCTGAATTCCCATCCAAAAATGAGAGTCAATGCACCAAAACCTTCAGGTCTTTCTCTTCTCAATACATTGTAGTCTAAAAGAGTAGGTATATAACAAAATTAAAAACTGAAAATCCTCCAGTGAGGTCCCCAGTGAGCTTCCTCTGCTCCACACAAGCTTTTACATGTAAAATTATGTAGTCTCAGGCAACTCTTCTCAAAGTCATCTTCAAACATAAGCGAGTACAAGCGCGCCAAAGGCAAAGCAAACAAAATCAAGAAAAATACAACTAGGCAAGA
Source organism: Gopherus evgoodei (assembly GCF_007399415.2). Classification (NCBI taxonomy): domain Eukaryota; kingdom Metazoa; phylum Chordata; order Testudines; family Testudinidae; genus Gopherus; species Gopherus evgoodei. The sequence goes on along the minus strand of NC_044322.1, from coordinate 255,724,220 downwards.
TAACAGAAAACAAATTCCTCTATCAAACCTGCAGATATACCTAAATGGCTTCCAAAGGAATAGGGCAGAGCATCTGTACATGCATATGTTTGCATTGCCTGTCTCAACTCTTCACCAGTCTATCAATATTATAGAAGGACCCTTTTTCTGTTCCAAATTCAATCTCTCAAAAGTTGTGGCCTTAAAACTATAGCCCACATGCAAACCTTGCTTTGTTTGCTCTTTTTCAGTTTAGATATTTCAAGTTTCAAGACAACTTTACACATTTAGAAATGTCTTGCCACTTGCTTTGTGGTAACAGTGTGTGAAGCAAAACAAATGAGTGATACTTGTTACTGAAAAAAATGAAAAATGCTAAAATGGTAAGTACTTCATTTTTTACACATAAAAAAGAAAAACAGTGGGCCTGCTATTTTAGTTATGGAAAATACATAGCACTTTGAGGAGTACTTAGTATCATGATCTACATTTGCATTCAAAGTACAAAATCTCCATTTTACTATACCTGCCTAACTCCAGGCTTTGGCTCAGGCTTTGGGGGATATTTTAGGCCCTCAAATAATTCCTGCAATGTCTCAGGACTTGAGGAGGCACCCCAGTTGTCAAAGATAGAAGCATCATGGCTGCAGCCAGCACATATGTAAAATGGATACTGAATAAACTAGAGGGGACTAGAGAGTCCTACTGTTCACCATATTTGCCTGAAGTAGGGGATTTTATTTAATGTATGTATTTATTTTTAATTAATTTAAAGGAAATTCTCAGGCTGTTGAATTTCCCCATTGTAGGCAGGTTTATTTTATTTTCTACATGTTATTTGAAACCAAAAATCAGAACCATTATTGATGTGAGCCATATGGTTAGTATAATTACTTTACTATTGCTTTAGATTTTTAAGATTCTATGTTTTGCTCCCAAACTAGTGTTGATACAGCAAGTGAAGCGCTGAATAAATGTATACATAAAAAAAAAGAAGAACGTGAACTAACAAAAGGTATGTTCATCATCATAACCTTGATCAAACTGCTTGATCCCATTTTCACCACCCTTTTTCTGTTTTTTGTCTGGATATTTTAGGTTGCAGGTCTTTGAGGTAGACACTGTCCTCCTCTAAGTTAGTATATTTTTTTAGCATAATGGGACTCTAATCCTGTTTGGCGCTTTTGAGGGCTACTGTAATATGAGCAAAGAGGACTGTAAATTCCTTGATTGTTTTCCTTCAGTCAGATAAGCATAATTCAACTTAAGAGGCAGTACTGTACATTTTTTTTCCAGGAACTACTGGTTATAATGCCAACTTAGCAGAAAATGTTAGTGAAACACTTCATTGTACTGTTTCTTTTAGCAACATGATGCAGTTTTCTTTTTCAGAATGAAGTTACAGTGCTACTTGGTGGCCACTAGATAGCACCCATGTTTCCTAGGTTTACTGTGTAATGTCATTACCTAAGCAATATCCAAACCATAATCCTGCATTTTGTTTCTGAGGAGCCTTTCCTTGAGTTGAATGATGGTAAGAAGAGAGTAATATGCTCTTCTTAAATAGGTATGTTTTCCTAAAAACACTAACTTTTTGACATTAATTTAATGCCTCTTTTTTAGTATTATGCCCACTGTTCCTGACCAGAAGATGTTATCAAAAAAGCAAAATTATTCATTGCTGTGACTGTTTACTTGTAAAATTGCATACTTGTATTGAAGTTCCCATGAAGCATGCTGTATTTCGAAACATCAACAAGCTGTAAGTCATTTACTCCTTTTGTTTCATTGTGTTTCTTTACAAAAAATCAAAGAAAAATTAATCACAATAATAATAATAATAATAATAATAAAAAAAAAACCAATAGGCATTTTTTAAAACAGTGATGCCATTTCTAAAAAGGATTTTAGACATTATTTAGAATACCAAGGCCAATGTAGCAAGAATCAAAGAGGCCAGGGATGGGATGGGTCTCGACTGCTTTCTTGGACACAAAGGCCATGTCTACATCTAAAATTTTGCAGCGCTGGTTGTTACAGCTGTATTAGTACAGCTGTATAGGGCCAGCGCTGCAGAGTGGCCACACTTACAGCAACCAGCGCTGCAAGTGGTGTTAGATGTGGCCACACTGCAGCGCTGTTGGGCGGCTTCAAGGGGGGTTCCGGGAACGCGAGAGCAAACCGGGAAAGGAGACCAGCTTCGCCGCGGTTTGCTCTCGCGTTCCCCGAACCACCCTGCAAACCGCAGGGAAGGAGACCTGCTTGCTCGGGGTTCCGGGAACGAGAGAGCAAACCGGGAAAGGAGACCAGCTTCGCCGCGGTTTGCTCTCGCGTTCCCGGAGCCACCCTGCAAACCGCAGGGAAGGAGACCTGCTTGCTCGGGGTTCCGGGAGCGAGAGAGCAAACCGGGAAAGGAGACCAGCTTCGCCGCGGTTTGCTCTCGCGTTCCCGGAGCCACCCTGCAAACCGCAGGGAAGGAGACCTGCTTGCTCGGGGTTCCGGGAAGGAGAGAGCAAACCGGGAAAGGAGACCAGCTTCGCCGCGGTTTGCTCTCGCGTTCCCGGAGCCACCCTGCAAACCGCAGGGAAGGAGACCTGCTTGCTCGGGGTTCCGGGAAGGATAGAGCAAACCGGGAAAGGAGACCAGCTTCGCCGCGGTTTGCTCTCGCATTCCCGGAGCCACCCTGCAAACCGCAGGGAAGGAGACCTGCTTGCTCGGGGTTCCGGGAACGAGAGAGCAAACCGGGAAAGGAGACCAGCTTCGCCGCGGTTTGCTCTCGCGTTCCCCGTACCACCCTGCAAACCGCAGGGAAGGAGACCTGCTTGCTCGGGGTTCCGGGAACGAGAGAGCAAACCGGGAAAGGAGACCAACTTCGCCGTGGTTTGCTCTCGCGTTCCTGGAGCCACCCTGCAAACCGCAGGGAAGGAGACCTGCTTGCTCGGGGTTCCGGGAAGGAGAGAGCAAACCGGGAAAGGAGACCAGCTTCGCCGCGGTTTGCTCTCGCGTTCCCGGAGCCACCCTGCAAACCGCAGGGAAGAAGACCTGCTTGCTCGGGGTTCCGGGAACAAGAGAGCAAACCGGGAAAGGAGACCAGCTTCGCCGCGGTTTGCTCTCGCGTTCCCCGAACCCCCCTGCAAACAGCAGGGAAGGAGACCTGCTTGCTCGGGGTTCCGGGAACGAGAGAGCAAACCGGGAAAGGAGACCAGCTTGATTACCAGAGGCTTTCTCCTTCCACGGAGGTCAAGAAAAGCGCTGGTAAGTGTCTACATTGGATTACCAGCGCTGGATCACCAGCGCTGGATCCTCTACACCCGAGACAAAATGGGAGTACGGCCAGCGCTGCAAACAGGGAGTTGCAGCGCTGGTGGTGCCCTGCAGATGTGTACACCTTCAAAGTTGCAGCGCTGTAACTCCCTCACCAGCGCTGCAACTTTCTGATGTAGACAAGCCCAAAGGGTGAGAATATGTGCTGACCTTTCTAAAAGCACAGCACAGTATTTGCAATCCAGAAGGAGGTGGGCCTATGGTGGCTTTGTGCCATTGTCTCCTTCCAATCCCAGGCAGCCCTGTGACCCCTGGCATAACCTAGACAGTCCTAGGAGACTGTCTGAGGGTGTGTCTTGAGTGTCAGCCCTAACTTGACTCCCATCCACACACAAATCTCTAGCTTAAGTGGTACTTTAAGCTTGAGCTAGGAGATAGCTGGCCCATTAGTGGGGTGGGTTGAAGCTTGAGCTAATAATGCAGTGAAGATGCAACAGCTCAAGTTATAACTCATCATCAGCTAATCTAATCACTCCAAGCTGCTAATCAAATGACTCCATGTAACTCTGCTGTCTGTTGCCTTGCAGTGTGGTTGTTCTCAGCTACACTAGCTCCAGTGCAGTAGAGAGAACATATTAACTTGAGCTAACTGTTTTACTTAAGACAGGCCCTAAGTTACCATAGCCTTCCTAGGCTGCTATATTGTCTGCAGGGCTGCCTGGAATCTTGTCAGCTCTGAGCACTGCAGTCCCAGCAGCTCCCCAACCACACACCTCCAAGTCCTCTGAGCGCAGCCTCAGGACTCTCTTCTGGGGTTCTGTGCTGGAGAATCCTCCCCTGGCTGGGTCTGAGGCTTTCACAGCCCCTGCACTCTGCCCTTTTACCTAGATCAAATGGCCCAGGAGTAGGCAACGTGTGGCACGTGTGCTGAAGGTGGCATGTGAGCTGATTTTCAGTGGCACTCACGCTGCCCGGGTCCTGGCCACCAGTCCGAGGGGCTCTGAATTTTAATTTAATTTATTTTTAAACGAAGCTTCTTAAACATTTTAAAAACCTTATTTACTTTACATATAACAATAGTTTAGTTATATATTATACACTTATAGAAAGAGACCTGCTAAAAATGTTAAAATGTGTTACTGGCACGCGAAACCTTAAATTAGAGTGAATAAATGAAGACTTGGCACACCACTTCTGAAAGGTTGCTGACCCCTGGCCTAGAGCAAGGGTGTATCTTAGTTACACCACATCTACATCAACAATATACCTGTATTAGGATAGGGTTACTCGTGCTCAGATACTATACTGATAAGGGCCTCATAAGGACCTATATTAATAGTTAGATCAGGGGTCGGCAACCTTTCAGAAGCGGTGTGCCGAGTCTTCATTTATTCACTCTAATTTAAGGTTTTGCATGCCGGTCATACATTTTAATGTTTTTTACAAGGTCTCTCTCTATAAGTCTATATATTATATAACTAAACTAGTGTTGTATTGTAAAATAAACAAGGTGTTCAAAATGTTTAAGAAGCTTCATTTAAAATGAAATTTAAATGTTGATCTTACGCCGCCGGCTCACTCAGCCTGCTGCTGGTCTGGGGTTCTGTTTACCTAGGCCGGCAGTGGGCTGAGCGAGGCCTGCGGCTGGGACCCCAGCTGGCAAGGGTCTGGCAGCCAGAACCCCAGACCGACAGTGGGCTATGCAGGGCCGGCGGCCGGAACCCCAGACCGGTAGTGGACTGAGTGGCTCAGCCCACTGCCGCTCAGGGGTTCCATCTGCCGGCTCCTGCTGGCCGGGATCCGGCTGCCAGATTCACTCAGCCCGCTGCCAGTCAGGGGTCCCGGCCCTCCCCACATACAGTGGGTACCTACCTTCTCCCTGGTTCTGGCCATTCTCTTACTCTCTCTGCCGTGAGCTGAGGATGGGAGTGCACTGAGCACAGGGCTGGGGGTGAAGGGTCTGGCCAGGAGCTAGAATGAGGGAGGGGGCTCAGAGTTGGGGCAGGAGCTTCGGGGGTGGGGCACTTACCTGCGCAGCTCCCATTTGATGCAAGGGGTGCTGGTGGGAATGTGGGTTGTGTGTGTGCAGGAGCTCCCGTTTGATGCTCCGGGTAGGGGTGGGGATGTGGCAGGTGCATGGGATGTGTGGGGGCTGGATGTGGAGGGGTACAAGAGTCAGGGCAGAGGGCTGGAGTCAGGGCTGAGGGCTGGGGATGTGGGGGAATACAAGAGTCAGGGCAGTGGGGGGCTGGGTATGTGTGGGGGTACCAGAGTCAGGGCTAGGGTTGTGGGGCGGGGGATGAAGGAGTCAAGCAGAGGGCTGGGTGTGTATGAGGGAGGTACAGGGCTCAGGGCAGGAGCCTGGGTGGTGGGCAGGGGTGCAGGGCTCAGCGCAGAGGGTGGTGTGAGTGAAGGGGGGTCGGGGCTCAGGGCAGAGGGCTGGGTGACTGCTCCCCTAAGAACTCCCAACCCCCTGCTCCTTGTCCCCTGACTACCCCCTCCTGGGACCCTCTGCCCCAACTTTCCCCCAGGACCCCACCTCCTATCTAAGCCTCCCTGTTCCTTGTCCCCTGACTGGACCCTACCCCCTACCTGTCCCCTGACTGCCCCGACCCTTATCCACACCCCCGCCCCGAGCCAGATCTCCAGGACTCCCATGCCCCATCCAACCACTCCCCGCCCCCTGACAGGACCCCTAGAACTCTCGACCCATCCAATCCTCACTCCTGCTCCCTGCCTGTCCCAACCTCTCTCCACACCCCTGCCTCCTGACAGGACCCCCAGAACTCCTGACTCATACAAGCCCCCCCAGCTACTTGTCCCCTGACCACCCCCTCCAGAGACTCTCCACCCTAACTGCCCCCCCCAGGACCCTTCTTGCTCCCGGTCCACTGACTGCCCTGACCCCTATTCACCCCCTGCCCCCTGACAGACCCCGGGACTCCCATGTCCCATTCAACCCCCCCCTGCTCCCTGACTGCCCCCTCCAGAGACCTCCTGCCCCTAAGCACTTCCACATCCAACTCACCCTTCTCCCTGTCCCCTGACTGCCCCCACCCCTTATCCAACCCCTCCCAGCCCTGAACCCCTTACCATGAGGCTCCAAGCAGAGCCAGATACGCTGCCTCATGGGAGCACACAGCCCCGCCCCTCACAGCACTGCACGCACGGCAGTAGAGCTCCGGTTGAGCAAGGAGCGTCTTTCCCTCCCTGCGGAGCCAATCACTGCCCCGCGGGAGCATGTAGGGTGGCAAGGCTCCAGGGGAGGGGGGAGCGTTTCTGCCTCCCGGCAGAGCCAAACACTGCACTGTGGGAGTGCACAGCCCCGAACCTCAGAGCGCTACGCGCATGACTCCAGGGGAGGGGGGAAGGCGAGGTAGGCGGCAGCTTGCTGTGCTCGGCCCGGCGCTCCGGCCCAGGAGCGCGGACCCTGCGGCCTGCCACATTGGGAGAGTGGGGCCATTTGCCTACCCTGTGCACACAGCGGAGGGAGAGGAGCAGAGGGCAGAGGAGAGCAGGCCGGGCTGGGCAGGATTTTTAATGGCATGCTGGAGTCCTGGCAGGCTCCAGTGTGCCATTAAAAATTGGCTTGTGTGCTGTCTTTGGCACCTGTGCCATAGGTTGCCAACCCCTGAGTTAGATTATTGTTGGTGAAGCATGACATGGAAATAAAGCTGATTGGCTTTCAAATATTAGGATGAGTTTGCAAAGTTAGCAATTAAGAGACATCTTTTTACTTGCAAATTGAGCACAATTGACTGGAGTCATTGAGAAACAGACACAGAATCCCACTGTGCTTTTTCACACAATAACTTTTCAGGGCAGAGTTGCAACACCTTCATTTCACATACATAAGATCCATGAGTTCTCTTTCTTTAGTTAAGTGTGTATCTTAATATACATGTAAAAAAACCGATATGGCATAAAATTCACTGGATGTACAATACAGCCAAGTTAACTTTGCTGTTGGAATCTTTAGTGTTGTATTTCCTGACCTCTGGGTGATTTTACATTTTCAGCCTATCATCATTTATATTACAGCAGTGACCTAATCAGGATTGGGACTCATTGTCCTGTTCTCTGAACTAACACAGATGATGGAAAAGCTCTCAAGAGTTTACAATCTATGGCCGTGATCCTGCAAACACTTGAACACATGCTTGAGGATAAGTAGTTCTATGGATGTCAGTGGAACTACACCTGCTTAAAGTTAAGTACATTGTAGGCCTCGGACTTGGTTCACCCCCACGCTAACCTCGCCTTGACCAGCCTTGTGTAAGCCTGGGACTTAGCTCATCCCCATACTAAACTAGCCTTGATTAGCCTTGGGTGAAACTCAGGGATTTCACCACTAAAATTAAAAAAATGCTCCGCTGCTGCTAAGACACTCCCACCTCAGGAATGCCCCTAACAAGAGTTCTAATACCAAGGGTTGTAAAGTAGAGACACCCAGGCACTGGGTAGTTTAGGGAGGATACAGAAAACCCCTAACAAATAGGGAAATAGATAAGATAAGCTCTGACCAGCGAATTTATACTGACAATCTGCACAAACAAAGGAGGTCATAAATAAGGTACAATTTGGGCATGAAAGATAAAATGTAAAGAGCAGGGAGAAGAAAACATAGGTGCCAGTGCATGACTGGTTAAATGTTGTTACCTAGGGGTGTTGAATAATGTAATAGGTTTAGTAAATTTGAAGGATGGAGCTAGTTTTACCTATATAATATAAATGAAAAACAATGCTCTTTAGGAACCATCTCCAGCCTGCAGTTCAACATCAAACTGCTAGAACTCTGACCCCCTTGCATGACTGTGATGTGCAGAGGCAGCACCAGCATCCCCAGATGAGTGGATCCTGACTGGCCATTAGATGAAATTTGTATATATTTTTGGAGTGGTGAGCATAATAGCTTTGCTTGGCAGATGTATTTTGTGTGTGTTGCTAATAAATAGATGTTTAGAGCATAGCTGTGTGAGGCTCTTTCACTGGGAAAACGTTACGCAGACCTGTATAGCCCAGAGCCCCATGGGAAAGGGGGGGGGTACTTAAATTGACCAGGTTTACCCTGAGCTCCATGGGTAAAGGTATGTGCTTTACAACCCGAGCCCTCTATAAGGAAAGGGTGGGGGTACCAAAATTAACTAGTTTATGCCTTGAGCCCTTGGCAGGGTATAGGCAGGGTGCCCTAGATTTTTGCAGAGAACAACGTGCATAATAGTTTGTAAGACTGGTGCCTAAAGTTACAAAGGCAAAGCGTTGGCGATAGGGGTATAACACAAATAAATGAACATGGTGATGATTGACATTTTACATTTAACATACAATGCACCTTATTCTTGTCTTACTATACAATATCAAGAATAGACCTGGTCACAAACTGAAAAGAAAATTTGAGACAAATTTTAAAATCTTTATTTCATTTTTGAAACTTTTTTAATCTCCTTTTTATCATTTTCAAAATAACAATTAAAGTGGTGTTTTTGATCAGCTTTTTCCCAAAGTGATACATATTTCTTAAAAAAATCCAGTATTTCTTATTTTAGAAATGACAGACAAAAAATTTCAATGGCAATAAAATGGCATTTCTGAAAAACAAATATTGGAAAAATTCCAGCCCACTCAAAATCAAGAGTAACTGCATTTAAGTCAATAGAGTTTTACTGATGAAAAACCAATATAGAAAGGAAAACCAGACCCATTATATCTGGCCAGGTGACTGCAGTGACAAACTAGTATCCAAATTGGATAAGAGATTTGCATACCCAGGAGAGTTGTGTGATCCACTCATTTGTATCAAATGATCAGACATTGTTCAATAATCAGAAGGGTCTACAATTTTGCTGATCATTTTGCTTTGCAGAAATAAATGTTTTCCCCTACCTAGAGTGCGTGGGTTATTGCTGCCATTTAACTACTGTTGACTATAAAGGGATCAATCACTGAATTTGTTTAGCAGAGAGCACCCACCGTTGTTAGGATAGCACAAAGATATTGTAGTCCAATGGTTACAGCTGGGGAATGGGAGTCAGGAGGCCTGGATTCTAATCCTGACCCACTTCATGTCTTTGGTGGAATCACTTAGCCTTTCTATGCCTCAGTATCCCCACCTGTAAAATGGGGTAATGATACACACATTTGTAAAGTGTTTTGAGATCTTTGGCTGTGTAACTGCAATGAATGTTTTTTTAATTCCCAAGCACCCTGGAGTTGCGTACTGCCTCAAGGCAACGGCATATCATGTTACCATTTGGAAGACCCAGGTTTGGTTGTGGCCTTCAAAACCTGATTTCTTCTCAAATCAGGAGACCCACTAGGGAGCCATGTTAGGGCTCGGCTCTAGCTGTGCCTTTCTTACTGCCCTTCTCCTTCTCCTGTAGGCTGAACCAGAGGTGAAAGTAACCTGGTACAGATCGGTATGCCATGCCAGACTGGCCTGGCTTACCCAGGCTGGCGATTTAAAGGACCCATGGCTCCCTGCAACAGCCAGAGCCCAGAGCCCTTTAAATCACCTCCTGAGCCCCACTGCCAAAGCTCTGGGATAGTGGTAGCAGGGCTCAGGTGGTCCTGTAAGGGGCCAGGTCTCCCTGCAGCAGCCGGAGCCCCTGGCCCTTTAAATCCCCACAGTAGCCCTGCTGCTGCTACCCTAGTGCTCTGGCAGCTGGGCTCACGTGGTGATTTAAAGGGCCTGGGGCTCCTGCTGCTGCAGGGAGACCCAGGCCTTTTAAAGCACCACCTGAACCTTGCTGCCACTACCCCGGGGTAGCGGCAGCAGGGCTCCTGTGGGGATGTAAAGGGCCTGGGACTGCCCACCGCTGGAGCCCCAGGCCTTTTAAAGTGCCACCTAAGCCCAGCTGCCGGAGCACTGGTAGCTCCGGGCATAGGCACTGACTCTGTGGGTGCTCTGGGGCTGGAGCCCCACAGGAAAAAATTGGTGGATGCAGCTCCCCTCCCCCCCGGCTCACCTCCACCTCTGGCTCCTCCCCTGAGCACTCCTTCGCTTCTCCCGCTCGCTCTCAGTGCTTGCCACTGCAAAACTGCTGTTTTGTGGCAGAAAGCGCTGGGAGGGAGGGAGGAACAGGGGGAATGTGGCACAATCGGGGAAGAGGCGGGGCCAGGGCGGGGTTATGGGGAAAGGGTCCAATAGGCGCAGGGATCGGGGAAGTTGGGGTGGGGACTTTGAGAAGGGATTGGAATGGGGGCAGGGCTGGAGTTGGGGCAGGGCCAGGGTCCAAGGGAGGGGGTCGAGCACCACTGGCGCCAGGAAAAGTTGGCACCTATGGCTCTGGGGATGATTTAAAGGCACCCTCCTCTTCTGGTTTAGGCTATGCCTCTTCCAATTGAGGCCACACCCCTGTTGAGGACTCTGGCATACCAGTAAGTCCTTTAACTTACTTTCACCCCGGGCTGATCCATGTAATGACATTGAGGTCTCAAACTCTGCAGCAAGTCACTCACTCTGACTCCTTTAGGTCAAGGTTGGGTGCTGTAAAAAGACTATGCAGAAAGATTGCAGGGAGTTAAACAAGAAAACCCTCAGCTTCATTGTGACTGACTGGAAAGATGGTCAGCTGAGTTTTCAATGTCTACCACAATATCTGCTGAAAGGCACATAAATCAGCTATGAAAATACTGATCACCACAAACTGACAGCATTGCTACTCACTTACCTGTTTGTTGGCTTTCAACACTGCCCTCAGGGTTGCTATCTGCTCCCGTTTTGTACTCAGCAGGGACTTCAGTTTCAGTATCTCTTCCATTAAGGCCTCCTTGTCCTTATCAATCATGGGCACCAGTTCACGTGCTGCTGCACGCTGGCGTGACAGCTGCAGTGACCGATCTACAGCCTTCTGCAGGTGCTTGATTTGGTCCCGTATTATTGCATTTAGGTTGTAGATATTCATTGGCTCTTTGCGTATGTCACTGGTGTCAGAGACTGGAGAGGAAGGAGGGGCCGTGATGACAGGAGAAATCGTAGGTGTCTTAGTTGGACTTTGTTCTTTGCCAGCCTCTGTGCTCTCTTTCGAAACTTGCTCAGTTGGGGTCCTGGCTTCTACCGGGGATGCCGTTCCTCTTCTGGTAAGCCGTGGAGACAGGAGCCCCCTAGGATCATCAGGTCCCTTCAGGCTCCCACTACGAGTGACTCTACTTTGCCTATAATAGTCCAACATGACCCTGTTGGGAGTTTCATTATTACACAAACATACATGGTGATAGAGCTGAGCCAGCTCCTCACTAAATGTCACCAGCTCATCCTGGGCTGTGTTGAGGGTATTATGGTTTTCATTCGCTATGCTCGTCATCCTTTGCAACTCTTTTTCTATGTGAACCATTTTCTCGTAACTTTCCTTCGTTGATCTTTCCAGGTTCGTCACCTGCTCATCATACCTCTGGATCCTGCTTTCATACTTCGCCTTTTCTTCGGTGTATGTTTCCACACATTTATTGTATTTCTCCTTTAAGGCCTTTATCTCAGCTTTAAGGTCAATCACTTCTGTCACGGCCACTTTGTATTTACATTCTAGGATCTCCAGGCCATTGATGTCTACTTCATAATCATGCGTTTCCTCGCTGGAGTCTCGGCCCTTCTCACAGTCTAGCTCTGCTTTCAGCTCCTTGTTGCTCTGCAATCCCCTCATGGCGTTGACGTGCTCTGTGAGCCTGTGGACCCGCTCGTGTTGCTCAGTCAGGGCTCCCTTTGTGTGTTCTAGCTGCGTTTGGGACTCCTGAAGGTTGGCAAGGAGAATAGCTTTTTCTCTCTCCACCTGGAATGATATAATAAAGAATATTAACATTTGAGAAGGGAATTAAACTAAGAGAGCTAGATCCATAGGCCACGAAACATATGCCGTAGCCCGACTTTTTGGCCAGGCCAAACCTCAGTGGTGCTGCAACCACATGTGCCAGGTCACAATACCACTTGCTCAAATTTGTCCTGGACTCCTCTCTGTCATGACGGAGAGGCTTTTGGGACAAACATGAGTGGGACAAACCTCTGCACCAGGTTGCAGCGTGATTTGCTCAAATTTGGAGGGGGTAGGTGGACGGGGTCACAGGCCAAGAGGGTCAGGTTGATGGTGGGGTGCCAGAGAGGGGAAGAGAAGGGTCAGGAGGGTCCCCCCCCACACACACACTTTAAATGGTGCTCTGCAGCCCCTGTATAGGCCAGTTCTCAATCTTCATGTGCTGGTCACCAAACATTGCCAATAGCATTTCCACCCCCCAACTATGTAACCTAGTTGAGATTTCAAAACACTTGAGGAAATTTAGACACACCAGTGTCATAACCTAGTCCCAGATTTGGACCTTAGCGTCCAAAATATGGGGGTTAGCATGAAAATCTCCAAGCTTAGTTACTAGCTTGGACCTGGTAAAGGTGCCACCACCCAAAAAATTAGAGTGTTTTGGGGCACTCTGGTCCCCCCAAAAACCTTCCCTGGGGACCCCAAGACCCAAATCCCTTGAGTCTCACAACAAAGGGAAATAAACCTTTTCCCTTCCCCCCTCCAGGTGTTCCTGGAGAGATACACAGAAGCAAGCTCCGTGAATCTAAACAGAGGGATTCCACCCTCTCTATTTTCAGTCCTGGAAACAGAAGTACTTCCCTCTTCACCCAGAGGGTATGGGTCAGGCTAGTAAATCTAACACACACAGATTTCCCCCTGACTTTTTCCTCCCACCAATTCCCTGGTGAGCACAGACTCAATTCTCTGGAGTTCCCCACTAAAGAAAAACTCCAACAGGTCTTAAAAGAAAGCTTTATATAAAAAGAAAGAAAAAATACATTAAAAATGGTCTCTCTGTATTAAGGTGACAAATACAGGGTCAATTGCTTAAAAGAAATATGAATAAACAGCCTTATTAAAAAAGAATACAATTCAAAACATTCCAGCAACTATACCATGTAAATACAAAAGAAAAAAACAATAACCCTTATTGTTTTATGATCTCTGTACTCACAACTTGGAAACAGAAGATTAGAAAGCAGGAAACAGAAATCCTCTCATAGCCGAGAGAGAGACAGGCAGAAGACCAAAGAACAAAGGACTCAGACACAAACTTCCCTCCACCCAGATATGAAAAAGTCTTGTTTCCTGATTGGTCCTCTGGTCAGGTGTTTCAGGTTACTTCTTTCCAGGTGAAAGAGACATTAACCCTTAGCTATCTGTTTATGACAACCAGCCATTAATTTTAAAATTGAATTGTAGGTACACATATAAATCTCCTAGAGTGTCTGAAAATCTCAACTCCCACTCCCATTTGCAGTAGTCTAATGACAAGTGGTCATTATTTCTTATTATTAGTGCTTATTTCATCAAGGGCTACCCACTTTCCTAGCAATTCTGCTTATGTATCTAAATTGACAGTGACTGGTTTCTCATTAAATATCAGATTTATCTCAAAATATGTTCTCTGAATTTTAAACAACCACCACACATTATTCAGCCTACTTCATGATATAATGCATCATAATGATACATATACATTTCTCCCCTAAGCGTACAAATTAATGTAGCAGTTTCTGTGAAAAACTCTGCCATTCTTTCACCATCATTATTTATTTATTTATTTATTTGGATTTTTACCAACAATTATGAAAAGCACCCTATCAGTGCTCTTGGGTATCCCTGACAATCTTTAAAGAATACATTAAACAGATGCATAAATTCCCCCAGCTCAAATGAAGTAATGCAGCAACAACATAAATAGAAATAGAAATTACAGCACACACATAATCCCCAGTGCACTCTACCACTATGTACCCCCACTTGGCACTCATCTCCTCAAAGACATGGGAGAAAATATGATCCTTGCAGCACACCCTGGGGACTAAAACTGGCTCTGTTACAAACCTGGAGGTGGACACAGATGCTGTCAATCAAAAGGCAGTAATCTGTACGTGTGCTATAAAGTTTTGGTGCCACATCATCTCCTGCCTGGGAGAAGGAAAGAAGGAGCTGAGCTGCCATTGGCTCTGAGTTATATTAATTCTGTCCTAGCTTTCCACAGAGAAATCTGGAGGTTAAAAAGGAGATGGTGCGATGGAGAATGGCCATACCCCAATGGTTTAATACAGAACGTCTCAAAGCAAGGGAACCAGGTTAATTGTTAGTAGTTTGGTCTCTTCAGATGCAGATTGTCATACATAAAAAAACCCAGAATATTTAAAGTTTCCCGTGTGTCTTTGTCCAGATCAGAACTGGTGATGCAATGGAAGATAAAAGACTGTGGGTCTATCCCTGCTCCCCATGGTTTCAAGGGTGTTTTTGACAGTAATTTCAATATGTGCAGGATTAGAGTGTGGGTTGTGAGCAGGTTAGATTTAATTGTGAATGACTGTGTGCTCTTTGGTAGCCACTGTTGCGTCTTCCCAGCTCTCTGTTTATATATTTGGAGAAAAATGTCAATTCCATCTTCGTTTTATGGGAAACAGAATTACTAATTCAGAGAAATCAGAGCTTCCTGTTTCTAAAAGCCTTTTAAAAAGCATTTTCCCCAATAGGTATCTCCCCAACCAATATCTGGGAAAGTCAAATTAGTCTCTGCAAAATTTATATGGGGGAAAAAAAAGGCTTTTGAAGACTTTATAAAAAGAATATTAATACCATTAATGTTCATTCAGTGTTCTAAAGTGAAGTTCAGACTCTACCATCCCATAGCTAGGAATTCTGCATTTCCCAATTTAAAGGGCTAAGTGCATGATGGATGGTTTATATGTCTGCTTTTAAAACCTAGCCTCTATTTTTGCACCTGTAGCCAGCAGCAGACACAAAATTGTAGGTGTAAAAATAGAAGCCATTTTAAAGCCTCTTTAAAACTCTCAATTCTTTTGTGTGCAGATGGAAGAGAGATGATGGCTCTTTCTCTAACCCACTGAGTACTTAAGCAGAAAAATTGGGACCAAATTGTATTACCGTTTTCCTCATATCTGTGTTACAGCACAAACAGCACATCCACTTCCTCAGACATACAGAACTGCATTTCTGTCTGAGGGTATGGCTACATTTGGAATTTCAGAGCGCTGCCGCGGCAGCGCTTTGAAGTGTGAGTGTAGTCGGAGCGGCAGCGCTCCCAGCACTGCATGTAAACCACATCCTTTATGGGTGTAGCGTGCAGCGCTGGGAGCCGCGCTCCCAGCATTGCTGCCCTGATTACACTGACGCTTTACAGCGCTGTATCTTGCAGCGCTCAGGGGTTTTTTTTTCACACCCCTGAGCGCGAAAGTTGCAGCGCTGTAAAGTGTGAGTGTAGCCATGGCCAGAGTTTGGTCCCCACTGGAATCTAAAGCTACTGAAGAGGTTAGTCTAATTCCATGGCTGTAGCAGGGACTTCTTCAGTTCAGTCTTGGGCTCTGCCACTGCCTCAGTTTCCTCCGTTAATCAGACTTCACATTGCAAGTGTTTTCGCTCCCTTTTATGACCATCTGGTTTATTAAAAAAACAACAGTTCACAATAACACAGATCTTCCAACCAGCCTTCTTAGCTGGCTCACACCCTCCTAGTCCAATGCCTGCTGAGACTTTCTTCCTAGCAGCGTGGGCGGCGGGTGGAGGTGGTGTGTGTTACTCAGCTTCCTGGGTTCATCAGTAATCTTTCTGGAGTCCAGGAAGATTACTGATGAACCCAGGAAGCTGAATAGCAGATACCACCTCCTCAGCCACCCCGGAACCTGCATGGAGCATAATCAGGGGCAGCTCCAGGCCCCAGCATGCCAAGCGCGTGCTTGGGGTGGCATGCCACAGGGGGTGCTCTGCCTGTCACCGGGAGGGCGGCAGGCGGCTCCGGTGGACCAGCGGACCGCAGGACCAGCAGAACCTCTGCAGGCACGCTTGCAGGAGGTCCACTGGAGCCACCTGCCGCCCTCCCGGCGACCGGCAGAGCGCCCCCCACGGCATGCCGCCCTGCTTGGGACGGCGAAATGTCTAGAGCCGCCCCTGAGCATAATAAAGCAAAACCTTTGCCTGCCAAACCCCACAATCGGGGGTCTGGAAGCCTCAGCAGTGGACTATTATACCTGCCACCCATGCCTAGCAGGCTTCTGCTTCCTGCAAGTCTCTCTCTCCTCAGCCTAGTTTTCACTGACTCTCCACTCTTTAATGGAGTACTGGTGTAGCTCAGTGGGCTAGCTTACCTCTATGATATTTTCTGCTTTGCATTGTATTCTGCTTTATTATATTCAGCAGTAATGCAAGGAGCCTACAGGCTTGTATCCTGTAAGACATTGGTTTCAGCAGTTAGCATGAGACTTGCGGCCTACAAACTTTGGCATAGATAAACTTAGGTAACCCATAAGTTTTGGGGAACTGGAAGTAGAATGTAAGGGGGGAATTTTGTCCATAATGACATCAGCCAACCATAGCAACATGAACTAACACCAGCTTCTGGAATGTTTTGGACGGAACATCCAACTGCAAGACTGCCATGGCAACGAATTGACGTATATGATAATGGGGTGAAATCATAAATATATTAACCTATAGAAAAAGGATATGGTAAAGGGAGGAAATATAAATAAGGAAGAGGGGAGAAACCCCTACTGAATATCCATTAGACATGGTAATGTCAGCAGAACATATTATAAAAGTGGGAGAGAGAGAGATGTAGCCCTTGGGAGGGGCCAGAATGATGGCCATTGGTGAAGATGAGGAAGGTAACAGTGATGAGGAAGATAATAGCTAACATTTCAGGCTGTTCTGCAAGGGATGGTGTAAGTATGGATGTTCAGATGTACTTTTGTATTATCTCTATCTTCCTTACTGAGTTAGAGCGTGTGTGACTTTGCTAAATGTATTAATAGATTATGTATTTGTAAATATAGAAGAGTTACTATAGCATGAGTGTTACACCTGTGCACATTGGGGTTCCCAACTGTATAATAATTTTAGTAATACTGGACCTGATCTTGGGACAAGAACCTGTCTACCCTGAAAGTGATAACTGGGAGTTTTTATTCATAATCTATAGATCAGGCTATACTGACTTCCCAGGTCTGCTGTCCCTGGAATCTCTCTCCTGATTGAACTGAGGCTGCCATCATGTCTCCTAGCAGGCCTGATTCTTAGTTGCATGCTCCTCACCACATGACCTATTCATTCCATTCATCTGGCAAGGTGGGCTACACCCTGGCACAGATGAGGCTGAATATCAATCATCTTGAAGTGCCAGCTCTTCCTGTGATAATAACCATATACTGAAAAGATAAACGGATATTGTCACAAGAAGAGCTAGCCCTTAAAGGTAAGTAGTGCTACAGCATGAACATTAGGAGAAGTCCTTTAATTTGGCAGCTAATAGTGGATTCTATTGATACAGAAATAAAGATGGCTGCATGGGGCTCTGTAGGGAGGCGGTGTGGTTCCCTGGTGGAGCCAGAGCACTCCAAGCCTGCCCCTCAGAGGGTCAGAGGCCAGACAGGAAGTATAAGAGTTTAATCCCAGAGCTCACTCAAGAGGCAGCCGCTCAAGAGACTGGACCCCTCTGGCTAGGGTGACCAGATGTCCTGATTTTATAGGGACAGTTCTGATTTGTGGGTCTCTTTCTTATATAGGCTCCTATCACCCCCCACCCCTGTCCTGATTTTTCACATTTACTGTCTGGTCACCCTACCTCTGGCCAAGCTCCCGCCAGGGAGACTTCAGCAACCAGCGGTGGACCTGGAAACTGACCTGACACTCGACGCGGACCAGCATGTGGGAGAGTCACTGAGCCTACCCCTCACCAGCTACCCCAAGGATCCAATGGTGATTGACCCCCCTGAGGACACCACCTTGACCCAGGTACCTCCAGAGGGGGAGCTGGGAAGTAGCCCAGGGGCAGCCGACCCTCATCTGGCTGCAGCACAGCCGGAACCCATGTCAGTGTGTTGCGCCCAGGATCCCCACTGACAGCAGTGGGCCTTTGGTCGCTGCTAGGGCCCCAGGCTGGGACGCAGAGGAGTGGGAGGACCTGCCACCCACTCCCACTCTCCCAGGCCGCTCGGAGCCTGAAGCCTGAGTGTGCTATTTACCTGTGTTTGCTCAGCCCCTGTCTGAAAGCCTGAGCCTTGGACTCTACTGCCCCGCCCTGACCCAGAGCCTGGGCTAGTTATCTTTTAATTGTTACCTGTGTGTGCTCAGCCCCCTGCTGGACGGCTTGACCCAGGACTCCTGCTGCCCGACTGATTCCCCAAGGGGCCGTGCAAGGATTAAGGGAGGTGGGGTGGTTCCCCGCCATCCTGGAGAGGGATGAGCCCCAGCTAACCTCTATACAGGCTCATTGTCAAATAAAGTTTTACCATTTGTTACAGGAAGTTGGCCCTACAGAGCCACTGTATTCCAGTGACTATGACTGCTTAAACTAGTTAGAAAGAATTGACTCTTAGTACATTATTGTTCAGTGCAGACATCTACTATGGAGAAGAAAATTAATGGGAATGTTTATGATATCTTTAACAAACACAAACCAGGTTTGGAAAGATTGCTTCTCTTGCAAAATTTCAGACTGGCAAAATAAAGTGAGAGTCTGCATGGAAATGATTATCTGTTTGCAGATACAAATAACAATGTTAGAAGTAGTGTATCTGGAACCCATATGCTAACTGGTATACTAGGTGAGACATTTAAAGAAATCTATGGAATCAATATAAATGTATTATAATAAGCAGTACAATACTAGGGGACACTAGGATGTTACTGTGTGTTTCAGTGACTAATATATGCTTCTACCTTAAAAAAAAAAAAAAAAAAAAAAGCAAGAGTAAACCCCTAAATAATAATGACTTTCTGCTGTTCCTAAGTATTTCACTTTCTTTAATCTGCTGTATTTTTATTTCCACCCACAGCAATCTTCTAGAAACAGGGTGTTATATTTCAGTGTTATCTGGGTTTTCTGGACAGCTAAATTAGTAGTTTCACTAACTAACTTTATCATTATCTAAAACTAAAAAACCAACCCAAATGAGCTGTGCATGTTTCATGCTGCATATTTCTCTGCAAGGATTTCAGTTTGGGGGTATTTTCCCCCAAAGTATGTTAGCAGTTTGCTTTGAACTATGGGAACCAAATTTATCATTATTATTTAGTTTGTTAACAAGAGAAGTTAGCAATGAACTGATGGTGGGAAATGTGAAGAACTTCTGAACAGGAAACTTCCATTATGGAACCTGATGTCTAGTCTAATTTTCTTGGTTCTCTGGACAGAAAAGCACTGAAAGTGCTAAGGAAGCTGAAGGAGAAGGTCAGAGAGGGAAAACACTGAACATTGTTCAACAGCCACCACATGGGATGATGAAGAAGGGTCAGCAGATCTGAAGATTTGTCTAATCCTCTCCACTCAGAAGAAAGGCGGCTGTGAGGTGGGGCCTCAAGAATAAGGAGAATAAAGTGGTGGAAGGAATCACGGGGCTCTGAAAAGGATATGGATAATTCCTCTTTCCCAAATCAGAGAAGACATTTTTGCCATTAATAACCATTAGAATTTTAATTGAGGCATGGACCTTCGCTGGGAATTGGTGGGTCATATTACTCACCTCAACTCCACCAGAGAGGTCCTTTGGGGCCATCTGCCTGTCCCAAGTCAGGATAAAGGAGGAGGGTTGGGCGTGGGGGCTAGCAACTCCACCTCGTAAAAAATCAACCTGCTACAGAAACGCCAACAATAGAGACAACAGAGACTTTTACCCTGGAAAAAGAACAGTCTTCAACTCGAAGATGCATGACGCTGGGTGGTAAAAACCGTGAGGAAGCCACTAAGCCGATTACCCTTCTTGCAACCAGGAGGATTACCATAGGCACATGGAATGTGAGGAACCTTCAGGCTGATAGCAAAAAAATAGGCTATACCTGGAACCAGCTAGAGCGAATGGCCCAGGATAGAGGACTCTGGAGATCTGTGGTTGGCGGCCCATACCCCGATTGGGGTGACGGGAATGAGTGAGTGAGTGAGTGATTACTCACCTCGTTTAGAAGGTGTGTCTTGTTTGCACTATTGGAATACAAGCAGTGACAGTATGGTCTCCTCGGCACTAGCCAGGAGCTGGCCTGTCAAGAGGTAGGAAGGAGTGCAGCCCCAGAGCTGCAGGAGGAATTGTACCTGCCTTAACCAATATTTTGATGTGTGTGCTACAATAGGCCTATAGTTTGCTAATAGGGCAAATAAATGGCTGTTGTGTATGAAAATTTCAAATAGCTAAAGTGCACACCCTTTGGTGGAAGTGGGAAGTGCCTTTGATACATGCCTCCATGAATATACCACCACAAAGACACTGCTGAAGATAGCAAATCCTATTTTGCTGAAGCATTACCAGCGTGAACATATAATTGAATCCCCATCTCCAACATCAAGAAACTTCCTGGAGGAATTCCTCACATTTAATTTGTGAGACCATAGGTGAGCTTGTGTGGCTCTAAATAGAAAGGACAGTTTACTTAAAACGACAAGCACACACCAGCATTCTAGGACAAACCTTTAAGTATCTGTAGCTGTTGTCCCCAAAATTTTCAGGGTCACATCCCCCCTTATCCCTGTCTGTTCCCCCTCCTCCTACCCCCGCCCCTGAGCCAGGCCGCAGCTCCTGGAATTCAGACAAGGATAAGGGGGCCAAGGCTGGAGCCAGGAGCAAAGCCTTGGCCGGGCCGTGGTTGGGGGCTGAGGCTGGAGGGCAGGGCCGGAGCACAGCTGGGAGCCAAGCGGGGCTGGGTGGTGCTCCCTTCTAGCCCCAGCACGCTGATCTATAGAAATCATGTCCGTTTTCTTGCTGTGTCTATTTTTTTCAAAAAAATGCTTAACATGCTTAGGATGCCTAGTAAGGGCAGTTGCTGTCTGTATTACACACAGTATCAAGTTGCTATGGTCAGGCATATCCACTCAACTACGAAACCTTCCCATGTATATATACTATTTGGAATACACTTAATAAAACGTGAAGAACAATATTAGGCTGGTCATTGTCGGTAGACTGACAATGTAACTGAGAATAGTTACCAAATGAATACTGTTAACACATTTGTATATGCTTTTCCTCACAAAACTAATTGTACAAAGCTCCAGGCACCATATCATCACTGCTTTCTTATGGCATAACCAAGATTTGGTAACGAAACAGGTAAAACAGTTAGTACTCCAGCAAAATGTCACTTAACATGTAGGGGAACTTTTTTCCTCATTGAGCATAATAAAGCGAGGTCCATTATATTCTCAATTTTACTTTTGTGCATCTCTCACTTTTTCATGAGTCTCCCTTTAGCAGAGGGACATCGTGATGGTACCTTCCGGGATTAGGCCCAAGAACACTCAGGGTACGTCTATACTACCCGCCGGATCGGCAGGTAGTGTTCGATGTATCAGGGATCGATTTATTGCGTCTCGTCAATCCGTGAATCGACACCTGTACTTCACCTCAGCAGGAGGAGTAAGCGGAATAAACGTGGGAGCTGCAGCAGTTGACTTGACGTCGTGAGGACGGTCAGATAAGTCAAACTAAGATACTGAAGTTGCGTATCTTAGTTCGCACCCCCCACCCCCAGTGTAGCCCAGGCCTCAGTTTGCACTGAGCTGACATGCTGTGCACCCCACAGGAATTGCTTAACAGCTTGCATGGTTGGACCTTTAGGCTGCGTGGCCCTGTATTATTTCTTTCTTGGATGAGGATACAAATGTTGGCAACCACTACTACTTCTGTTTTGTATTCAACAAAAGGAACTCTTCTCCCATTTTGTTCTTTCTTGATTAAATGCCAAATCTTTTTCCAACTTAAGTTAATGGCAAAAACTCCAATTAATTGTAACAGAAGCAGAACTGAGTCTACATACCCTAAGGACTAATTCAGATACTCTTACTCACATTGAATAGCACCTTAGTCCACAGTCTCACTGAAGTAAAAGGGAGTAAGGTGCTACTGAACCAGTGTAATGGTATCAGAATATGGCCCGAATTTATTCAGCAAAAGGAACTGGATCCTAGTACAGAAAGTGGTCTGGAAAAAGTGAGGGTACGTCTTCACTACCCGCCGTATCGGCGGGTAGCAATCGATTGCTCGGGGATCGATATATCGCGTCTCATCTAGATGCGATATATCGATCCCCGAACGCGCTTATATCGATTCCGTAACTCCACCAAACCAAATGGAGTTGCAGAATTGACAGGGGGAGCTGCAGACATCGATCCCACGCCGTGAGGATAGTGAGTAATTCGATCTTAGATACTTCAACTTCAGCTATGTTATTCATGTAGCTGAAGTTGCGTATCTAAGATCGATTTTCCCCCGTAGCGTAGACCAGCCCTGAGAGTCACAGAATCATAGAAATGTAGGGCTGGAAGGAACCTTGAGAGGTCATCAAGTCCCACCCTTGTGCTGAGGCAGGACCAAATAAACCTAGACCATCATCTGACAGGTGTTTGTCCCACCTGTTCTTAAAAACCTCCAACAACTGGGATTCCACAACCTCCCTTGGAAGCCTATTCCAGTATTTAACCACTCTTATAGTTAGAAAGTTTTTACTAATATCTAACTATAAACGAGTTGGCTGCCCCCATGTGCCCTCTGGTGGCCTTGTGCCTCTGCCCTGCCTTGCCCTTTATTCTTCCTTTTCCAGGTCCTTTTACAGAAACTCCACACTTGCTCATCCAATCACCACCCTTATTGGGGCCTGGCTTTATTCAGACAAATAACTCAAAAGTAAAACTCAAGAGTCCCAAAAATCTGTCCTGGGGCATGGCTCTTACCTCAGAGCCTGCAGAACCAAAAGGGTTCCTTGTTGGAGTTCTTACAGGGTGACCTGCCCTGGGGTTCAGCTTTCAGCAGTCCTGCTCCGAGCTGACTCCCCTGTAAACTTCCCAGAGTCAGCCTTCTCAAACAACTGTCAGCTCTATTATAAAGAACCAGCTGCTTGAGGTTCTTTCCCCCCCTGCACCAGGTGTCTCTTGTTAGCTCATATAACAAGCCTGCTCCAGCCTGTGACTGCAGTTCCCTTACTCCCTCTGCTCTATCACACTAACCTAAATTCTTTGCTGCAGATTAAGCCTATTACCTCTTGTTCTACTTTAAATGACATGGAGAACAATTGATCACTGTCCTCTTTATAAAAGCTCTTAACATATTTGAAGACTGTTATCATGGTCCCTCCCCAGTTGTCTTTTCTCAAGACTAAACATGCCCATTTTTCTTAACCTTTCATCACAGGTCAAGTTTTCTAAAACTTTTATCATTTTTGTTGCTTTCCACTGGACTCTCTCCAATTTATCCACATCTTTCCTAAAGTGTGGTGCCCAGAACTGGACACAGTACTTCAGCTACGCCCCAGGGCTGAGTAGAATGGGCCAATTACCTCACGTCTTACATACTACATTCCTGTTGATACACCCCAGAATGACAGACTTTTTTTGCAGCTGCACCACACTGTTGACTCGTATTCAGTTTTTGATCCACTATAACCCCCGGATCTTTTTTAACAGTTTTACCACATAGCCAGTTATTCCTCATTTTATAGCTGTGCATTTGATTTTTCCATCCTAAGTGAGGTACTTTTCATTTCTCTTTATTGAATTTCATCTTGTTAATTTCCAACCAACTTCCAATTTGTTTTAATTCTAATCCTTTGAATTTAATAAAGGATTAATTCTAATCCTTTGAATCTAATCCTTTCCAGCTTGATGTCATCCTCAAATTTTATAAGTACTCTCTCCACTCCATTATCCAAGTCATTAAGGAGACTATTAAATAATAGTGGACCAAGGACTGACCCTTGCAGGACACCACTAGATATACTCTCCCAGTCTATCAATGAATCATTGATAATTACTCTGTGAGTACGGTCTTTCAACAAGTTATGCACACACTGTTCATCTAGACCACATTTCCCTAGTTTACTTATGAGAATGTTATATGGGACTATGTCAATAGCCTTGTTAAAATCAAGTTATATCATATCTACTGCTTCCCCTCATCCACAAGGCCAGTAACCCTGTCAAAGAAGGAAATTAGGTTGGTTTGTCATGATTTGTTCTTGACAAATCCATGCTGGCTATTCCATATAACCCTATTGTCCTCCAGAGGCTTACAAACTGATGGTTTAATAATTTGTTCCAGCATCTTCCCAGGTATCAAAGTTAGGCTGACTGATCTACAAACCCCTGGGGGTCATCTTTGTTCCCCTTTTTAAAGATAGGTTATATTTGCTCTTTGATAGTGGTAAGCCAGCTCAGGATAAAATTAACAGACCAGTTCACCTGAGTGTGATCTTAAAGGCTTGTCAAGAGGCACTGCAAGGTAATCAAGCTAATTCACAGTGTGTAAGTAACAAAGGAATGTTAATTGGGCTTCCAAACATAAGAGGTTTCAGAGTTCATAAGAGGTTCACTTGTGTTTATAAGAATCAAGAATAGATACTAAATTAGGGTGACCAGATGTCCTAATTGTATAGGGACAGTCCTGATTTTGGTTTTTTTTTCTTATATAGGCTCCTCTTACTCCCTACCCCCGTCCCAATTTTTCTCACTTGCTATCTGGTCACCCTGTACTAAATTGCATTTTGACAGGTTTCAGAGTGGTAGCTGTTAGTCTGTATCAGCAGAAACAATCATAGTCTATCAGGGTTGTAAGGGACCTCAGGAGGTCATCTAGTCCAATCCCCTGCTTAAAGCAAGACCAATCCCCAGACAGATTTTTGCCCCACATCCCTAAATGGTCCCTCTCAAGGACTGAACTCACAACTCTGGGTTTAGCAGGCCAATGCTCAAACCACTGAGCTATCCCTCCCCCTAAATGAGGAGTCCTTGTGGCACCTTAGAGACTAACACATTTATTTGGGCATAAGCTTTCATGGGCTAGAACCCACTTCATCAGATGCATGAGATGGAAAACACAGGAGCAGGTATAAATACATGAAAGGATTGGAGTTGAACTCACACCTTCTTGTCAACTCTCTGAAAAGAACCACTCTCATTACCACTTCAAAAGTTATCTTTCCTCCCTTGGTATCCTGCTGTTAAATGAATTGTCTCGTTAGACTGACCTCACACTTGGTAAGGCAACTCCCATCCTTTCATATAGACTTGGTGGATATCACATTGTGTTTACAAGACTGAAACCTTAGGGCTGAAGCATTCAATCTTCAAAGCAAGGCTATTAGGACTTGTCACAGACTCAAGTATCTATTCTTCCTCACACTAGATGCCCAGACTGTCTTCCTAGGAAGACACCTGTGAACTTGTTCTTTATATCAGAGAGCTATAAATATAGATTCATGAGACTGATCCAACAGCTCTGAACTTTCTGGACGCTGATGGAGGCTATTCCAGATGCAAGACGGATCTCCTCAAGTCTGCTTTGGTAAAACCCTGAGGAACTTATGGAAGGACACGAGACTTATGGAGAATCAGCAGGCATTATACCTCTGCTAACAACTGGTCTCTCAGATTCTGAGCCAACTGTAACATTTCTTATACGCTTAGAACTTTTAATAACTCTTATTTCTTTTCCTGAATTAATATATCTTTAGTTTCGTTTTCTAAGGATTGGCTTCCAGTGCTGTTTTTGGTGAGATCTTGAAGTATCCAGTGAACCTGGGGTGAGTGACTGTTTTTTTGGGACTGGAAAAACCTAATGTTTGGTGGCTTTGGTTTTAATAACCTTACATCATAAAGTCCAGCTTCTCTGGGCTGGAATGCTAAGTGGGCTGTATGTGACTCCTTGGTAAAACCAATATAGTGATCCATGGGTACACTTTTGTTACTGACTTGGTAAAATCTAACTGTAGAATATACCACCAGTTTGGGTGTGTCTGCCCTGTTTTCTGACAGAGTGTTCTGAGTTTGGCATTCTTAGCTGTGACCCATGCTATGAACCGTGACACTCTTCTCCAGTAGTCTGGAACCATGCCTATCCCCCATCAGTTCTTGAAGTCTATTATCATCAGGGAGGAGCAGCTTTCATAAGATAATGCTTAAAGATGCTCTTCAGTTTACTGGCTTGATTTTTAAATTATTATGTTTGCTAGATCTGCAAACCCTTGTGAACTCTCCTCTCCTGCCCCAACCCCATACAGACTTCAAGCACTGCTGGGTCCCTTTCTCTTCTCTTCCCTTTGTTTCTGATCATTTCAGGCCATGCACATACCCCATTCTCTCAACTGAACTTTTTTTGAGAGATCTGGAAATTAGAAAATACCTAGGCAGAAAGCTAAGAACAGGAAAATGGATGGTGGGGAATAGGATCATGGACAAGTAAATCAGTCATTAGCGCTACAGTCTGGTATAATTATGTGGAAGTCTTTATGATTTTAAGCTGAGCTCTTACCTGCACAAGTTGCTGCTTCAATTTCTGCATTTCCGATATGTTGAGCTCACTGAAGAGATCAGAGACTGGGTGCAGAGATTCTCCTTTCCTAACTGTGGGAGTCCGGTAATCTCCATTCAGTTTCACAAGAGGCCCATGGATGTGCCCGTTCATTTTGTCATCATTATTAGGTTCGCTCCCATCCTCTGCAAACTTTAATCCATCTACCGATATATTAATGTGATTACTGTACATACTATCATTGAGGTTGATATACTGGGAGAGTTCCTTCCTCAGATTGTTCTTTTGCTCCCTTTCATTTTTTAAAGTCTCCAGGGCTTCCTCCAGTTGATGTTCGGCAATCTCCTTCAATCGGATGGCATCTTCTAGCTGGCTATTAAGCAATACTGTCTCCTCCTCAAATCGTTTAATCTCATGCTTTAAACCTTCATATTCAACCTGAATTAGACAAGACAAAGAACATTCATAACACTAAAACTTGGGTCTTAAAAACCTGCCATATATTAGCCTGATTGAACTAGGCACTAAATAGCCAAATATTACTTAGACCAGGCATTGCCAGTAGCTGCAAAGAGCGTCGTTCTCAGAAAATTCATGAGGAAAGGTGTACTGCATGTACCCCATTTTATTAGTTCTCGGTTTTATATTGTACTGCACACATTTTCAAGGGGTGACAATCAGAATCTGTGGGTGATTTATTAGGACACATACTGTATTTCAGAAGTTCTCAATCTTTTTCTTTCTGAGTCCCACCCCCTACACACACACACACACACACGCTATAAAAACTCCTTGGCACACCTATGCCACAATAATTGGTTTTCTGCATATAAAAGCCAGGGCCAGCATTAGTGGGTAGCAAGCAGGGCAATTGCCTGGGGCCCCATGCCGCAGGGGCCCTCACAAAGGTACGTTGTTCAGGTTTCAGCTTCAGCTCTGGGCGGCGGGGCTCGGGGACCTGGGCTTCAGCCCCATGCAGTGGGGCTTCAGCTTTCTGCCCTGGGCCCCAGCGAGTCTAATGCTGGCCCTGCTTGGAGGCCCCCCTGAAACCTGCTCGAGGCCCCCTAGGGGGCCCTGGATCCCTGGGTGAGAACCACTGCTGTATTTCATGCAAGAACAGTCACTGACCTGAAGCTACACTAGGAAGTGCAGCTTTATTATTAGTTATCATAAGTAACATTTGTCTATTATGGCATTGCGTATAGATAGAGGTTAATTATATTGTTTGACTTATCACTCATAGCTAGTTCTAAGGCATCTATCACTATGACATCTAACTTTTTATCTGATGTAATCACTGCGTGCCCAGTTTTTTATACTGTAGGGACATATAGGTTTGTTTTATGAAAATTATTCAATACGGTTTTATTTAAAAAATGAAAGTACAGACTAATAAGCCAACCTATATAAAACTGCCAGATGTCCTCAAGTGGCAGCAATTTTAAAACAGAGGTTGACTTTTGACAATCTGAAAAATATAATAGTAGCAGTGTTCAACTGGATGGTCTGGAATTTTGTTTCATTTGGTGTCTACAGAAATATTTGAAAAGCAGAATTTAAATATAATATAAGGAATGGGTCCCTGTGAATAGCAAATTCCTTTTGGGCTTGGATATTCAGTAGACAGTTGAAGACTTATTTGGGAGCTGGCTGAAAAGGCAGTCTTTAGAATTTGAACCTTCAGATAGATATTATGTCACTGAGCAAACAGCTCAGGGAATTTAGTGACTGATTATACTGGGAAGTTTTTGAAAATCTGAAGGTTTGGGGTTTATCCCAGATTTTGTGATTTGGATTTGGGGGTCACAAATCTGTGTTGCTGTTGTTTTGTAGGGAAATTAATCCTGAAAACACAGGCCCTATTAATAAAATCCAGTATCTATATTTTCTTGATTATACACATAACATAAGCGGTGAAATTCTCATGAAAATCAGAGAGATTTGCACTGTCTGAACAGTAACTGATTTTTACATTGCCATTTTTCATGGATTCTTCTTCCAAATGCCTAAAAAGATCTGATCATAAAATATCAAGGACTATATAATACATGATTTTATAAATTAAAGAACATACAACACTAAGCTCTTATGAAATTCCATCTTGTAGATCAAAACTATTTTCTGAGTTACAAGAACATACAAAAAGTATTTGATAAAAAAATACTGTGATTTTTTTAAATCAATCCAAATATGCCAAATATTTTTTCCTCTTTATGGGGCCCTGGTATTCAGTTTCATTAAGAGTGAAGTGTTCTAACAGATACAAACACTTGTGAAAAAAGTCTCTTCTGGTGGAAACTATGACAGTCCATTCATGGGTCTAGCTTTCCCAAGATCTGTGCAGATCATTTCCATTAAGCTAGTGAGAATCATACTTGTACCTCAAAGTGGGGATACAGTGGCCTGGATAATACCTCTCTGATAAAGACAAGTCGACTGGAAATTTAGTTTTAGAAATTTATAAGTCATGGTGTCTCAATATAAGGAAAGGAAAGTATGGATCTGTTTCTATTATCTCCATGTCCCCTGTTGTGCTACCTTGTTCTAAGTGCTTCACTCACCATGTCAGGATGGGTAAAATAGTAAAAGTTAGATGAAATATTACTGCAAATCCTGACAGGAACAAGATAGCTTTGTTAACAAACTCCCTGTAGAAACTGTGGCAATCTTGGATACTTGATAAAAGCCCTATTTATCCCGTTGAGCATGTTAGGCCTTAAAAAGCAATTGCATGTTATGGACGCAGGAAGCAATTACAATCTGTTTGAAATGAAGGCATTGCCTTATAAATTGTTATCTGGCGCTGGCATGGAATGTGTTTAAAAGAAGAAAAATATTGCCAGTTTAATCACCTGAATTGCATATTTACCAATTTATTGTGACAAGACAGCACTTTTGACAGAGGAACAAATCCCTTTTGTCCAAGACAACAGTTTTCTTGATTACTTTGCCAGCAACAACATTTTCCACAGAAAAAATTTATGTTTTTCAGAGTAACATTTCTAAATGTCATATATGTATAAGTGGGCCTGAGTTTCCCTTCACATCATTGTGAGTTGTGCACACATATTAAGTGGAGAGCAATCCTGGATATTGTTTACAGCTGGTTGCAGTGGGGTTTTAATTTGTCATGGAACCCTCCGGATGCATTCAGCACTTTATTAAGATTTCCAGTGTGTTAGTTTTCCAATACTATGTTTAACAATAGCCAGCAAGATATGAAATATCTCATACCAGATTAATTTAAAATAGGTCAAATTATGCAGTTTAAAGTCAATCAGTGTTGTATTTGTTCTTAGTCTAGCATCTAAAATCTCTTCTGTGCTTACTTGGTTCTGTTTCAGTGTGGACACCAGTTTTTGCAAAGTGATATTTTCTTCTTCAAGCTCTGTGTAATCCTGAAGAAGTCTTGCCTCTCGGAACTTGTATTCTCGAATTTCATCTTTCATTCGTATTCTCTGCAGCTCTGCCATTTCGTTATTCTGAAAGAGAGGAAAAAAACCCCAACATATTACTATTTCATTTACAGCAGCATGAATGGTAAACATGGCCCCAGTGTATAACAATGGCAACAAACAAGTAATCAAAATGATGTAATACTACATGTTGAAACGGCAGCACCACAATTAATATGTTGTCATACCACAGTTTCTGTACTTTGTTATACAACTGGATGCATACAAATGAGCATATATGATATGGAAACTTGAACAAAATAGTTCCAAGATTAATTTTCTATTTAAATTAAAAAACCCTCCAGTGCTTTATCATCTTATTGCTTTTATTTGCTAGAAGCCTGGTTGAAAGGCTTAGATCAAAACACAATTGCCTACTGTTTTTCACTAAAGGACAACACACTAGACTCATACAGCAGAAAAATGAATAATGATGTCTGTCTTGCAAAGATAACTATTAACCAAGAAGTAATATAAGAACCAACTTCATGTTTTGAAATCAAGTACAGGTATTTGTGTGCTGTACTATTCAGTGAAACCAGTTGCAAGTGAATACTCAAAGGATGGAAAACTCAGTTGTCTAACAGATGTGGTCTTCTAATAAAGCCAGAGTATTTTAGGATAACATGAGGCAGCTTCTTAAGCCCAGAGTTTACCCATTAGGGTGGTCTCTTGTTTCAGGTTCTGCTGTATGTATAAAGTGGTATATGTATAAGTCATTTAGACAATAACCCTACCAGTTTTCTAGACAACATTTTTATATATGTTTCAAGAACTGCCACCAAAAAGTTATTTGACTGCATCTAATTCTAGGTTTAACTAATTTTTTGCATCCAGAGCTTGGGTTTCCTAAGGTTATTCTTTGTGGGAGATTCAGATGCTGAAGTGACCTTTAATCTCTCTAAATCATCAGATATCAGAGGCCTGATTCTAATGGTACACTTGTATAACCCCACTGTCTTCTATGGAGTTACTCCTGATTTATAATTAGGCTTGGAATGCGTTGATTTTAATTGGTAAATGTCAACAAAAGTTGATGTCACCATACCCAAACCAATGAGAACCATTTCCATCAACAATAATCAAACTTTACGGATAGGCAAAGTAACAAATATGCTGCTTGACAACTTATTAGAGTTTGATTTAAGGGTAAATTTTGACATATGATGTTGACCATTTGTATTTTAGCAGTTATAAAGCTTTAACTTTTTGAATCTCAAAGTTTACTCTCATTAACTAATTATTGTCTGACACCCATAACTTCCTGCAACTGTAAAAATTTAAATTGATAAAAATAAAGTGTAAAAATAAACATCAATATTATCCGTTGAAATGATAAAAAAATGAAAATCCAATTCTGCCAACCCTGTTTATAATGAAGTAGGTGAAAGTGGAATCAGCGACAGATATGGTCTTTCAAGGCAGCACTGCTCTGTAGGTGAGCCGCCCTTCAGTCCTGGATTCATGGCAGTAAGGACCATCAGTTGCATCTCCCACCCCCTGCAGGAATGATGAGTACTGCAGTAGCAGTGGTACCTGAGGGGGGTACGACGGAATATTCTACAGTAAGAAGAAAGGCTCCATTCATAATGATGGCATAGACTCTGTCTCTGCTGTGATGCCAGGAGGAGCAGAGATAGCAAATAATATAATCTATGATTTCTGCAAAGGGAGAGCAATCACACAGACATCATATCTTTCTGAAAAGTTGAACATCTCTGTAAGAAACAGACACTATAGAAATTGCATTCAGTGACCTGTGTATATCTGGCTCTGTATGCAGTGGCAGATTAGCCACTGGGCTAATGGGGCCCATTCCCAGGGGCCCCAGCCAATTGGGGTACCCCCACGCTCCAGCCTGCTCCACCTGCCCAGGGCTCCTGCCAGGGAGCATGGTCATAAGAAAATAAGAATGGCCATACTGGGTCAGACCAATGGTCCATCCAGCCCAATATCCTGTCTACTGGCAGTGACCAATGCCAGGTGCCCCAGAGGGAGTGAACCTAACAGGTAATGATCAAGTGATCTCTCTCCTGACATCCATATCCATCCTCTGACAAACAGAGGCTAGGGACACCATTCCTTACCCATCCTGGCTAATAGCCATTAATGGACTTCACCACATGAATTTATCTAGTTCTCTTTCAAACCCTGTTATAGTCCTAGCCTTCACAACCTCCTCAGGCAAGGAGTTCCACAAGTTGACTGTGAGCTGTGTGAAGAGGAACTTCCTTTTACTTGTTTTAAATCTGCTGCCCATTAATTTCATTTGGTGGCCCCTAGTTCTTATGTTATGGGAACAAGTAAATAAAACTTTTCCTTGTTCACTTTCTCCACACCACTCATGATTTTATATACCTCTATCATATCC
The DNA here is from genome assembly GCF_007399415.2 of Gopherus evgoodei. NCBI lineage: Eukaryota > Metazoa > Chordata > Testudines > Testudinidae > Gopherus > Gopherus evgoodei. The sequence goes on along the minus strand of NC_044322.1, from coordinate 255,691,879 downwards.
CACTTTAGTCTCCTCTTTTCCAAGCTGAAAAGTCCTAGCCTCTTTAATCGCTCCTTATATGGGACCCGTTCCAACCCCTAATCATTTTAGTTGCCCTTTTCTGAACCTTTTCTAGTGCTAGAATATCTTTTTTGAGATGAGGAGACCACATCTGTACACAGTATTCAAGATGTGGGCGTACCATGGATTTATATAAGGGCAATAAGATATTCTCCATCTTATTCGCTATCCCTTTTTAATGATTCCTAACAGCCTGTTTGCTTTTTTTGACCGCCTCTGCACACTGCGTGGATGTCTTTGGAGAACTATCCAAGATGACTCCAAGATTTCTTTCCTGATTAATTGTAGCTAAATTAGCCCCCATCATATTGTATGTATAGTTGGGGTTATTTTTTCCAATGTGCATTACTTTACATTTATCCACATTAAATTTCATTTGTCATTTTGTTGCCCAATCACTTAGTTTTGTGAGACCTTTTTGAAGTTCTTCACAGTCTGCTTTGGTCTTAACTATCTAGAGCAGTTTAGTATCATCTGCAAACTTTGCCACCTCACTGTTGACCCCTTTCTCCAGATCATTTATGAATAAGTTGAATAGGACTGGTCCTAGGACTGACCCTTGTGGAACACCACTAGTTACCCCGTCCATTCTGAAAATTTACCATTTATTCCTACCCATTTATTCCTCCACCCGATTGCCTGGTGCTCCTGCTGGGGAGTGGGGTCAGAGTGGTGGGGCTTGCCCTACTCCATCCACGTGGTGCTCCTGCAAGCCCCTGCACCCCAATCTCCACTCCCTGGCAGGAGCACCAAGAAGGCAGGGCAAGCCCCCATGCCCTGATCCCACTTCCCCAGCAGGAGCACCGGGCGGGAGAGTGGGGGGGACTGCAGGTGGGAGGGATGGGGGGTCCCCCCATTTGCTCTGGCTCAGGGCCCTACAAAAGTGTAATCTGGCTCTGTCTGTATGTACAGATTAATTCCTAGTACATAAGTGTTCTCAATTCTGAGTTGATTTGCAAGACACAGATATTTAGTTTTGCATCTGAGTTAAACAAGCGTAAAATCCTAGAAGATAAAACTATAAACCACTATAAAATATATTGATGCACAAAAAAAACATGCAGTGTAGCTGCAGGAGTTCTCCTGCCAACAAAAACTTCCACCCCCACATGAGAAGCGGCAGCTTTGTGGGCAGGAGAGTACTCCTGCTGACAAAATGCTGTTCACACCGGCGCTTTTCACCATTAAAACTTTTGTCATTTTTAACACCCCTGAACAACAAAAGTTTTGCCGACCAAGTGCCAGTGTAGACATACCTTCAATTTTATCTGGATTAAGACTGAAAATAGGGGTGAATTGTCTCAAATTGGTTTTAACTGAAGTCAGTATCTGGCAGTGACATCATTTGTTTGTTAAAGGCTATAAAAAATGATGAAATGGAAGATTCTTTGTCATACTCTACCTGATCATGCTGCAGCACACCAGAATGAGAGTTTTCCCCAGGTCTCACCCAGCTGTAAGTATACTGATCACATGTTTATGAACACTTTGTTACTGTATTGGCTCTAGTGACTGCTTATTTTTAGGCTGTCAGGCATGTTTAGAAAAATTGTATAAAATACCATTTGATGTATACATTAAATAAAAGAATTAATGGTTAAATTAGTGTCTGGTGATTTCCCACATTAGTATTATTAATGTCTAATATTATTAATAATTCCAATACCACTGAACAATTGCCTGTGTTTTCCATTTCTGACATTATGTCTTTAATTTTGGCTCCTGTAGGGTCTGGGTATACATGCAAGCCTACTTTCATGAGAAATGCGAGTCAAAATGGACTGAAGGGATAGCAGTATGGGGACAACACCCAGCTCTAAAAGAGAGCTTATGCCAAGCATAACTGTGCTATCTCACAACCTTACCAATGGCAGGAAGATGATCAGCCCCTGGATGAAGAGCAGGTGGCTGAAAAATCAACCCAGGCAACAAGTGTGTTTTAAAGAATTCTCCTTCTGCATAACAGTCCCATCCATTAAAGGAATCTCTCAGGACTGCTGAAGTGGTCCACAGCAGGCTAAGGCCTGTAGCCAATTGCAGTTTAGGAAAGGCTTGTGATAGGACAGGATTAGGGTGCATTAGCAGAATTACACAGGAAACCTTATGTCTGTTCACATTAAGTCTGACTTCACTGGGCTTTGGATCAATGGAAAGACTCACATCAGGCCTATTATGCCAGTCTTTCATGAGCAACAACAAATTTATACATAAAATTAAATTGTCAAAAACACACAACCAAAAATATGTTGAAGGTCAAAAATCTTAACTAGTAATTTGTAACTGTTGGATGAAGCAAAGGGTAGGAAGGTTCAATAGCTGATAACATAAAATTAAGGTTCTGACAAAAATTATACAAAACTAATCAATTATTTTATCCTATACTTAATTTTTACAAAATCCATCACATACTCTGAGATACAGTAAATATTATCCCCTCCCCCCCCGAAAACTGGCTCAGCAATCGGCTACATTGATCAAAAGGAATAGCTCTTAGAAAAAGCAGGAAGGGGACAAAATAGCCAGAGATCAACGGACCTGAATAAAAAGGCTTTTTACCAAATCACTGATGTGTTATTTCACTGACGCACTACAAACTACTTTATTTTGGAAACGGTTCTGAGATTAACTGAATGTGTAAGACCAAGGAATGGAACCAATTTTCCCCCTAATACAACATATAGCAACTGTACAGGAAACTTGAATGGCCATCTTTCTTAAATTCATCATATTAAAACAAACAACAGAATGCTCATTCCTTCACCACATACCACGGCTTCTCCTACACATTCCTGGAAGTATAAACCGAACCACTTATAATATTCCTCCTCTCTCCCTTCTTTTATCCATATAGAAAGCGTTACTACAGAACAATACACTATTTGCTCTGGTTAAAACAAAAAATAACAGCAACAACAAAAGAACCAGCCAAAAATTCTGTCTGCTAACCGTTCTGTCTGCAGTGTTACCTTAAGTGTCTATCCAAAGCATTGGAAGGAAGCAAGACAGTAATAGTACTGTCATAGGGACCAACACCAACTCAGCATGTTATTTTGAAAAGATGATACAATATTTCACTAAGGTAAAACACAAATCTTGTCACTGAAAATGGCATAACATTGCACTCTATACTCCAACCTCTCCCTTGGCACTTGCAAAAGCCTGCATTATGCTGGCAAAGATCCAGCTGTAAAGCACTGTTTCATTTTCAATACCACACATAAAATGCTGTGCTTTACTAGTACAGCCCAATATTTTATCAAGGCTAATCTAAAAGCAATCTATAGAGTTTTTTTTCAAATTAGCACCTAGTATGAGCAAATGCCAGAAAAGGTCTTTCAGGGTAGCGCGTAATGTTACAGTATTTTCATAGTTATGCTATTTCTGTGTGGTTTGCATTGGTGAAATATTCTTTCATCTTTTCAAAATAACATGCTAAGTTTGTATTTGGTCCCTGTCACAAGTACTATATTTGCTTCCACCAAATGTTCTGATTAGAGACATAGGAAATATGTCTGGCAACAATTGTGTTTATTATTTTTGTCAGTTTTTTTTTAAATATTTTGACTGAACAATACATCATTATGACATATACAACAGTCTCCTGATACATAAAGCCAGGGTGGAAGCATGATGCAAGTGTCACATTTTAATCATCACATCAAGCCTCTCTCAGGATTTTTGAAATGCACCAAAATACTTTTATATGATGTAAAATGGGTGCATCAGCAGGGCAATTTTCCAGATGAGCCACTAGGAGACAATTCTAAACCAAATGATTCTATGATCAGCAAAATAATTCATAATTCAACTTCGCTTTTAATCATGTACTATTAAAGTTCCAAGGGATGGCTGCTTATCCAGAAATGTTTGCAAGGGTTTAACCAAAAGATTTTTATCACCTCCAGAGAAGATTCCCTTCTTTGTATTACTGTATCTGTAAAACACTGTTAACCCAAGAGGTGGCGCTAAAGGTACATGAGTCATGTTTTAATGCCTAGAGGTTATTTTCTGTCTCAATCACAAGAAGAATTTGGTGCAATGATTTTAATGCATCTGTGCCAAAAAAGCAAGAAAGAGACACCTATGAAACTAAAGAAGACAATAGACTTCTTGTCAGCATGGGATCAGACCGTAACTAGTGGGCATTAATTACTGTAGGTGTTAGCATATTGCTTAATGCGCTACTGGAAGTTATTCAGATGCTACGGTAATAAGGGCAATATAAGAACCTATATATGATTGAATAGAATAAATCCTAATCAATGTAAAATTGAATGCACCAATTAAGATGGAACTAAAGTATTAATATCTGCAATCATCAGGCACATCTTCAATGGCACTACTCAGATATGTAAAGTAAAGTATGTGCCCAAGTGTTTGGGCATATGCCTAAGGCCCATGGCCATGAACTGTGAACTCTTCAGTCCAGGGAACTGTGTCTTCTTATGTGTTTAGTTAACACGTCTCTTTATTCTCTGGAACAGAGCTAGGCCGATTCCCCAGATGTTTAATTGATCCTTTACCAGTATATAGTTAGGAGTCTCATTTAGGCTTATATATGGACATGGAGTCATGAGCATTTTTTCCACATTACTTCACATAAAACTCAAGGGAGGGATTCCAAGTTAAGCAGAAGTCATGCCGGCAGCCTCTGGCACAATAAAAAGCCTATTTTCTTCCACAGTGAAGGGCTTTTCAGCTCTGTTAATCAGAAAACAATCAGATATGTGCACCAAAGCTAGTCTACACTGGACCAAAGTTTAAGTCTTATCTGGTGGGAAGTGCAGCCACAACCACTTGCATTGTATGTGAATTTCTACTATTAATTTAGTAATTCAGGAGCAAAAACAATGAAAATTAGGTACTTTGGTTTTAATAACCGAATATTGTATGTATGCAATATAAAAGCCCATTTGAATATGACTTTTGTAATGTACTAACAATAAATGGGATGTTTTGAAGCCGATTATGTCAGTTGGACGATTTATGGTTAAACTAATATCTGCTTTCTTGAGTCTGGGAACACCTGTCATTGTAAACTTGGGTGCCAAATTCACTTTAATCTACACAGATGAAAATAAAAGGTGTGGGTTTTGTAGACACCAATACTTAATAAATCTTTTTAGTTATATTTTACCTTGGGTTAGAATTTAACATATTATGAGTAATTTCTGTTTCTTTCTCCATCCTAAATTTGTTTCTATTTGGCCCTAGGAGAACAAAAATAAATGAATGAAAAATTCTTGAGACTAAAAAAAACCCTCCCCAAAAAATGCCAAAATGTTCTTATTCTACTGCCTTTGGGGTAGACTGTTAGGAGCTATATGGTCCAATTACATCTTTTCTTTTTAAAAAATTGATTTGTGTTTGAGTTTTAATAAATAAACAATCAAAATGGAAGAGGAAATCTATATCTGCATCCTATAGGACCAGGGCCGGCTTTAGGCCTATTCCACCAATTCCCCCGAATTGGGCCCTGCACCAAAGAGGGCCCTGTACCCAGTGAGAATCCCTTCCCTGGCTAGAGGTGCCTTTTTAATTTTTACTCACCTGGTGGTGCTCCGGGTCTTCAGCGGTACTTTGGCGGCAGGTCTTTTGCTCGCTCTGGGTCTTTAGCGGTGAGTCCTTCAGTGCCCCTGGAGACCTGAAGCGAGTGAAGGACCCGCCACCGAAGTGCCGCCAAAGACTCAGAGCACCGCCTGGTGAGTACAAGCCCCAAGTGTTTTTTTACATGTGGGTTTTTTTTAAGTCATTCCTGCCGGGGCCCTGTCGAAACTGTTCGAATTAGGCCCCGCACTTCCTAAAGCCAGCCCTATATAGAACATATTCCACCCTCCTGGCATGGTTTACAAGGAAGCAAACCAACACATAAAGGGGGAGATGAAAAGCCATGCTCTTTCCCTTCCCGCCCTATAGAAGTCTCTCTCTAGGACAACATTACCATTAGAAATCTGTGGATTTTGGTGGCCACAGAGGGAATACAGCCAGGGATCAACTAATCTATACAGGATGATACCCTCAAGAGTTGGCAGATTTCAAAGAAAAAAATCCACTCAGACACTAAGGATGCACCAAACCAGGAATGGAATAATGTGATAGGTGGTCCATCCAAGCAACATTAATTCACCATATAAACTCATTCCATGCATGCGAGGTGCCACAACACCATTATTCCTTCCGACCTGGAGGGCACCACATGGGATTGAGGACCTATGCAGAGTACGAGGAAGTCGACCAGAAGGGAGGATGAGTGCATAGTGCCCATTGTTTCCCACAATTGCATGTGAAAGCTAATTAAAAGTGAACTAAAGTCTTAGTCCTGATCCTGCATCAGGATCTGCTAGTGCAGGGCTGGGTAAACTTTTTGGCCCAAGGGCCACATTTGGGTATGGAAATTGTATGGCAGGCAGTGAATGATCACAAAACTGGGGTTGGGCTCTGGTTGGGGGAGAGGGATCTGGGGTGGGGCCAGAAATGAGGAGTTCAGGGTGGGGAGGGGGCTGGGGGTTGGGGTGCAGGCTCTGGTTGGAGGTACGGGCTCTGGGATGGGAATGGATGTGAAGGGTTGGGGATGCAGGAGTATGCTCTGGGCTGGGGCAAAGGATTTTGGAGGGCAGGACGGGGAATCAGGACTGGGACAGGGGGTTGGGACATGGGAGGGGATCAGGGGTGCAGGCTCCAGGTAGTGCTTACTTCAAGCAGCTCCCAAAGCAGCAGCATGTCCCTCCTCTGGCTCCTATGCGGAGGTGTGACCAGGTGGCTCTGCATGCTGCCCTATCTGCAGGTGCCACCCCTGCAGCTCCTATTGGCCATGGTCCCCAGCCAATGGGAGCTGCCAGGGTGGTGCTTGGGATGGGGGCATTGTGCAGAGCCCCCTGGCTGCCCCTACGCATAGGAGCTGGAGGAGGGACATGCTGCTGCATCTGGGAGCCACAGCATGCACAGAGCGGGGCAAGCCCCCGACTCTGCTCCCTGCCTGGAGTGGGAAAAGCCCTGGATCCCGCTCCACAGTGGGAGCTCGAGGGCCAGATTAAAATGTCAGAAGGGCCGGATGTGGCCCCTGGGCCATAGTTTGCCCACCCCTGCGCTAGTGCTATCCATGTGTCCTTGAAGAGCCCTGTAGATTAAGTGGGCACAGCAGTCTACATTAGAGGATCCTGATGCAAGATCCAGGCCTGTAGCAGTTGAACTCCCCTTTAGGGAGGGGTTTCAGCAGTAGCAGCAGGCAGGGTAATCCTTGGTGGTGCAGCCGGGCTCCCCACAGCTCTGACCAAGCCAAAAGATCAGGATGTCACTGACCCTTGCCTCCAGGTACCACCGGCTATCGGTGCGCTTGAGGACTTAGCATTACCACAGTGGCATGATGAGGTGAGGAAGAACAATCAAAGTCACTGCACCCTTCAGTGACTAGAGGACAAGGTGACTAGTAAATTGGCTGCTCTCTGCAGTCTGCAAACAGAGCAGGACGGTGGAAGATCATGTACTGTATTTTTCACTCACATGCAGTATTTCAGCGTAGCACCCTGGAACCCCCCTATTCACCGTCATATCATTGTGATATGTTTTGTACAAAGTATGCCTTGTGAGGTGTCATTTTAAAAGTCTTGATCTGTTGAACACCAATATCTTGTTGAATGGTATGTGCTATCTTTGCACGTGAGGTTATGAAGCACTGCTATATGTGTTACTGAAACATGTTATGAGGTTGGGAGATGCCCACAGCCAACCTTTCAATTGCAACAAAGGACCCTATCAGACATGTGCTGATGGCTCATTAAAGGGAATCCACTTTCCCAACAGCCATCCCTGAGACTTCTCAGAGAGACCACGTATGCAATGGAGATTGCTTGACCAATGGGGACTGCCTGATCCCCACATCCCAGTAAAGATCTTTCCAGCATACTGGAAGAAACTATAAAAGAGGAGAAGTGACATCATCAAATGCATCTCTAAACCCCCTCCCCTCAACCTAACACCCAGAAGAATGTCTGGAGGACCAAAAACTTTGATCTGGGGAAGGGTGGTCCCAGGCTGGAAGGTGGTCCCAGCCTGTGTATTGAGGAGCTGTAACCTGCTTGCACCATCTGTCAGGGTGAGACACTGATTGATTCAAATCCTGTTTAGTTTGTAGAACTTAGACTGTGATTTTTTTTATTTCTAAAGTAACCAACTTGGATCTCTACACATGCTACTTATAATCACTTAAAATCTATCTTTACATTTTACCTACAACAGTTGAAGTGCTTGGGAAATCTTAGCTTAGTTTACAAAGGCTAGTGTGTGCCCACTGCACATTGAGGGAAAGGTGAAGGGGGTAATGAACATACACTGGCCAGGCTTCTGACCAGGGCAAGATGGTATAGCGTTGGGGTGCAAGGCTGGGGAGCAGGGGGAATTGGCTGGAGCCCCCCTATTGATGGTTCATGAGCAGCTAGGAGATTGTTCACGTAACTCTGTTGGAGGTGTCCCTGCCTGCGGATGTCTGCGTAAGTGCAGTATCTTCCAGAGGTATGTAGCTTCACATCAGCATCACAGTGTGAAAGGGATACCCCGGGTTGGTGGGTTTGGAGGGCTCAGGGGTCCCACAGTCCTGGTTGCACCCGGGGACCCATCACAGAGGCTCCCTCCACAATGTGTTTGAAACAATGCTAGAAACAACTCTCCTGAAAAACAGCCAGGTGCCACTCGGTGGAGTCCCTCCTATAGTCATCATGCCCACCTTCTCAGTCTTTCCTTGATTATTATTTCTCTCCTAATGTAGTCTCTAGGCCTTCCTGCTTACCAAGCTCAGCACTAAACAGGAAGGAACTACCTTGATCCTATTTTCAACTGTCCCTCTTTTGCCCATAAAACCCCACCATTTCCTTACAGAGATTCCCCTCTTCGTCCACAATCAGTATCTCTTGTTCAACTATCTTACTATATATTTTTTTAAAGTTTGCAGACTAGACAGAGCTCGCATTCACATTAATGTCATTCTTATCCCCTCCCTCCACATTGGCTTTCATACCCACCTTCATGTATTCTCCCAGTCCCATGAACACTTATACATGTGCTTGACTTTAAGGATGTCATTAATCCCATTGAACTCAAGCATACACATACGTGTTTGCAGGATCAAGACCTTAGACGGTCAACTCTGAGGCAGGAGCTAACTTTTGATTTACCTTTGTACAGTACTCAGCACAACAGGCCAGTATAAAATAATAAAAACAAACTACCACGACCAAAGTAACACAGAGAAAAAAAGGCTTCTCCAGAGCTGGCTTTAGCACTTTGGGGTGGGTTGCACAACAATTTTTTCCAACTCTTCCACAAACATACCCAATTTCTGCCACAATTAAATGAAATCAAAACAGGGATTCCTACATTCTATAATGTCTCAGGTTTGGATTCGTTAGAAAGGGCTCACGTGAGCCCGTTCCTGCTCATCAGTTGCAGAGACTGAAAGTGATCAACTCTCAAAACCCATTTAAGTGGTAATTTGGAAGTGACATCTGCCAGTTGCTTTTTTAAAAACAAAACCAGCCATCCATCAGGTTACATGCTAAATTTCCCAGTGGGCCTAAAGGGAGATTGATTGCACACAAAACAAAAGTAATACTAACTGACAGAGCTATATATTGGCCGCAAATTCACTAGAACAACAAACAAACTTCAGTCTGAACACAAAGAGTATTTTTGTTTCTGATTTTTATTTTGTGTTTGAGCAATAACAACACAATTTTCCTCCACCTCTAAGGGTAAAATCTTGGCCTCACTGAAGCCAATGACATAACTCCCATTGACTTCAATAGAGCAAGGACTTCACCGTACTGTGTGCATGGTACAAGAACCTAAATAGAGTAAGAGTGAGACTGATCATTTTTATATATGCCACAGAAAATTAAAATGAAAAAAAATATGGAACCATTAATGGTTTGTTTTTGCATGACACTGTTATATGCTAGTGTTTTTCCTCGAAGATGGAAGGGAATAAGAATTCTTTATCACAATCAATAAGTAAGAAGGCTGGATTGCTGTTCCATTTCCCTATGTTTCAGATGCAGTAGGGTCAATCTTATCATAAGCTCTCCATTCCGCTTGGCAGCTGATTCCCTTTCCCAGGATTCAGAAATGTTTTAATTACATCTTATTACTAGCTCAATCCTAAATTCTTTAAAGCAGCAATCATGCTGTACTGTTGAGAGATGAGCATGACAGTCTGTGATATCCTCAGCTGAAACTCACCATTTTATGCAGGAGAGGAGCTTAGCATCCAACCTCTGTCTTTAGTTGAAGGGTATGCACGTTACACACTGAGTGAATCTGTGATCATGTAAATGCCACATGCAAGTTACAACTTTACTTGCCATCATTTGCAAGCGAAGAACCCTCCTCTTCCATCTGTTTCACTAGAAAAATTCACAGGATGCACATTCCATCTTAAACGTTAACAGCACTAAAAGCTTGTAGGAGGTCATAACATTGTAGCATGATTAACACAAGAAGGTGGTAGAACGAAACTTGCTCAAATGGTCACTTGATGTTGTAACTACAGTCACCAGTCCCAATAGCATACAAAATCTCAGTCACTTGTTATAAAGAAATCTTTTTGTGGGTATTACTAGCAGGTTTCACAGTATTCAGAAGTATACTTGGAAAAAAAATCAGTGGACCAGAAGAGGACATAGTATTCACCTTTTACTAATTACTGGATTGATTCTCCTTCAACTAACACTGGTTTTGACTTCAGTGAAGCTACTCTTGATATGCATCAGAGTAAATAAAAGGAGAATCAAGCCATATATCTATTTTTCCTAACAGAGCCTAATATCTTGTTTAGAGATTTATAGAAGTGGTCACAATTATTTCACAAAGAGTCTTGCTTGGAAATTTTTATAATTTTGGGCACCATCACAGCTAATATTTTACTTTTCTTCACAGTTTCTTGGCAAGAATTATCATACTCTAAACATGTAAAAATGGAAGAAGCCAGACTTTGCTCATAATTGCTCTCATGTTTAGCATCTTCGAGGAGAGGAAGGTATCAGGAAGGGCTACTGCCCCACTAAATCTAGGATGGTCTTTGGAGGAAAGAGTAAGCTGTCTTCAATTTATTATTTATTAATTGCATTACATTAGCTTCTAGCAGTCCCAGTTAGGATTAGGCACTTGTGTGATAGTGCTCATAATTAGGGCTGTCAATTAATCACAGTTAACTCATGCAATTAACTCCAAAAAATTAATCGTGATTAAAAAGATTAATCATGATTAATGGCAGTTTTAATTGCACTGTTAAACAATAGAATACCAATTGAAATTTATTTACTATTTTGGATGTTTTATACATTTTCATATATATTGTATTCTGTGTTGTAATTGAAATCAAAGTGCATATTATTTTTTATTATAAATATTTGCACTGTAAAAAAAATCAAACAAAAGAAATAGTAGTTTTCAATTCACCCATACAAGTACTGTAGTGCAATCTCTTTGTTGTGAAAGTGCAACTTACAAATGTAGATTTTTTTTTGTTAAATGTCTGCACTCAGAAACAAAACACTGTAAAACTTCAGAGCCTACAAGTCCACTCAGTCCTACTTCTCATTCAGCCAATCGCTAAGACAAACAAGTTTGTTTACATTTACAGAAGATAATGCTACCCATTTCTTATTTACAATGTCACCAGAAAGCAATAAGAATTTGCATGGCACTTTTGTAGCTGGCATTGCAATGTATTTATTTGCCAGATATGCTAAACATTCATATGCCTCTTCATGCTTCAGCCACCATTCCAGAGGACATGCTTCCATGCTGATGACGCTCGTTAAAAAATAACATTAATTAAATTTGTGACTGAACATCTGGGGGGAGAATAGTATGTCCCCTGCTCTTTTTTATCCACATTCTTCCCTATTTTTCATGTTATAGCAATCTCGGATGATGACCCAGCACACGTTGTTCATTTTAAGAACACTTTCACTGCAGATTTGACAAAGCGCAAAGAAGGTATCAATGTGAGATTTCTAAAGACAGCTACAGCACGACTCAAGGTTTAAGAATCTGAAGTGCTTTCCAAAATCTGAGAGGTTTGGGGTGTAAAACATGCTTTCAGAAGTTGTAAAAGAACAATACTCAGATGCAGAATCTACAGAACCCAAACCACCAAAAAAGAAAATCAACCTTCTGCTGGTGGCATCTTACTCAAAAGAGGATGAAAATGAACATGCACTGGTCTGCACTACTTTGGATTGTTATTGAGCAGAACCCATCATCAGCATGGACGCTTATCTCCTGGAATCGTGGTTGAAGCATGAAGGGACATATGAATCTTTAGCGCATCTGGCATGTAAATTTCTTGCGACACCAGCTACAACAGAGCCATGAGAATGTCTGTTCTCACTTTCAGGTGATGTAAATAAGAAGCAAGCAGCAGTATCTCCTACAAATATAAACAAACTTGTTTGTCTGAGCCATTAGCTGAACAAGAAGTAGGACTGAGTGGACTTGTAGGATTTTTGAATGCAGATTTTTTTATACATAATTCTACATTTGTAAGTTCAACTTTCATGATAAAGAGATTGCACTACAGTACTTGTATTAGGTGAATTGAAAAATCCTATTTCTTGTTTTTTTACAGTGCAAATACTTGTAATCAAAAATATGTGAGCACTGTACACTTTGTATTCTGTTTTGTAATTGAAATCAGTATATTTGAAAATGTAGAAAACATTCAAAACTATTTAAATAAATGGTATTCTATTATTAACAGTGCGACTAATCGCAATTAATTTTTTTTATCACTTGACAGTCCTGCTAATAACATAGAAAGCCTCACAACTCTGGGCTTGTCTATATGGTGCATTAGTCTGCAACAGAAGGGTGTAAATTCTAGTGAGCCTTAGTGGATGGCTTACTAACTGGCCCATGTGGATCCTGCTAGCAGGTACTCAAAGTTCACTAGTGCACATTAAGGTAGTACTGTTCAAAATGGGATTTACATTAATATGCACATGGGAATTTTTAGTGCATGCCAGCAGGGTCCACATGGGCCAGTTAGTGCGCCAGCCACTAGTGCGCATTAGGATTTACACCCCTCTGGTGTGGACTAATGCATTGTGTAGATAAGCCCTCTATTTCTCATGGTTCCATCGCCAAACTCAGTGGTTTAGGACAAGTTTTATGTCAAGTTCCTGAGTGTATTCCAAACTGAAATTCAAGGATTGTGAACCCATGTGAAGCAAAATGCAAAAAAATGTGCGCGCTGACCTCTGCACAGCACGAACAACCAGTTAGGTGCATGTGTTCAGTGCATACTTATTTACTTTAGAGTTGTGCAACTTGCTTATATCACCTCTTCCTCACGCACAGAGGATCTTGCTTCCCAGAAAAACAGAACTAACATCAAGCTAATACAAAGAGTTGCTCCTAAGGGTAAACTGAGATGGAACCAGTATATTGAACGAAATAGAAGAAGAAATCAATTTGAATGTGCTTTAGAAAGCAGTTTGCATAAATTACTACAGGCTTGAGAGAAACTGGATTTTAGTTTCAGGGGTTACGAGCGCTGCAAAATTGAGCAGCTACCAAGTCACCCTTCAAACTATAATGAGGCAGCTATGCAGAGCTCCACTTCAAAAACCACATACTCTGTGTATACCTGTAGGTCTTTTAGAACAGTTTTATTAGAAAAAACACGTTCAGTAAATTGACAGTTGCCAGTGCATCTTAAAAGTTCTGACCTTGCATGCAGAGCACGCATGCTTGCTTTTCTACGACATCAGGCACATCTGTTCGTGTTAAGAAGATGGCAAAGTTTCAGTGACTAATTCCTTTCTTCTTAGAACATTTGGCATTTTTGCTTTTGTCACTATGTTTCGGTGATTTCAGCAATGAGTTATGAACAAAGATGAGATTCTTCTGTGAGAGTAAACGACATCTTTCAGGGCTGAATGCTAAGTACCACTTCTTTACTGTTTTTGGCGCACGTGGCAATTCATTAATATTAATTGCTATGTGCAAGACGTAGGGTACGTCTTCACTGGCAACATTAAAGCGCTGGCAGCACTTTAATATGGCTTGTGTAGTCGTGACACAGCACTGGGAGCTCTAAAAAACCCACCTCCATGATGAGGGGTAATTCCCAGCACTGGTGCACTGTCTACACTGACACATTACAGCATTGACACTTGCAGCGCTTGGGGGGTGTTTTTTCACACTCTTGAGCGAGAAAGTTGCAGCACTGTAAAGTGCCAGTGTAGACAAGCCCTTAGTAAAGCAAACCGCCATTGGAGGTTATGTGAATTCCTTGATAACTGACATTGTTGTGTTTTTTTTTTCTCTGCCAGTTCATTATAAAATTGATTTTAAATGTGGTCTTGACTTTTTTGCTCTTACCTTTCTTTTATTTATTTTAAAATACGGATAACACCTCCAGTACTCTTACTTCACATCTTACAGTCATCCAACGTGGCTTTTGCAGTGACAATTTTCTCATCTCAGCTTTAAAGGACTGATCAAGTGAGAAATATCAAGATACTCTGCATGATACCAGAAAACATCCCAAACATAATACATTCTATGGAAACAGAATACTAGGGCCAATTACTAATGATATAATCAGCCTGAGAGCTACTCAGACATGAGATACATGGTAGCTGAACCCTACAATTAAATTATTGTTTTAGAAGTCAAATAAGCAAGGAATGTAGTGGCAAGTAATAAACAATATCCCTTTGCCCTGAGGGTTTGCCTGAAACTCAAAAACATTAGAAATGGAGGGGTAGAGGACAGGGAATAGGGTTAAGATCATATTTAAATCCACTTTTTTTCATTACTCTTGCTTGTATTAAGCCTTTGAAAGCTTGAATTTAAAATGTGTTGCCTTAGGACGGTGTTTGTTTTTACTTACCACCGAGCTTCTATATGAGGTTATTACTGTAGGGCTTCTTAGGAAGCTGGGCTGATTGCAATAATTATCTTGAGAAAAATCTCTGAAATCTTTGTTGTTGTTTTTTTTAAAACTGAGAATGCCCAGAAGTAAGGATTCAAAAACAGTTCATTCTTTTACACCAGGATAGTACACTCACTAAAGAATCAATATTTTAAAGTATACAAATACAGCCAGTTGGGAATTGTTTGATGAAACTCTTTTTCCATGGGAAAATGTAGATTCACTGAAACTCAATGTGATACTGTGGCCAAAAGAGCTAATGCGATCCTGGGATGCGTAAACATGGAAATCTTGAGTAGTAGTACAGAGGTATTTTGATCTCTATATATGGCACTGGTGCAACCGATGCTGGAATAGTATGTCCAGTTCTGGTGTCCACAATTCAAGAAGGATATTGATAAATTGGAGAGGGTGGAGAAGAGCCACGAAAACGATTACAGGATTAGAAATCGCACCTTATAGTGATAAACTAAATAGATTGAGCTTTTTGAGTCTAACAAAGAAGTGTATCAGGGTGGTTACCCTTCTCCTGTCCTAAAGGGCTTAAACCAGCCCTGGGAGAGGGCTTCTGGCTGGGGCAAGAAGCCTGGGCTGATTGGGGAAAGTAGGCTCAGCTGTGGCCAAGCCGCAATCAGGCCCAGCTGGTCCCTATAAGAGGTTGTGAGCCAGAAACCCAGACAGTTTCCGTCTGCCTGTAGAGGGAGAAGGGCCTGGTGGTAGGGAGCTAGAGACAGGGTACCTGAGTGGAGCAGGGCTGGGGAAAGGCAGAGGAGCTGGGGAGCTCCAGCCTGGAAAGCCCCAGGCTGTGGCCTAGCATGAGGCCAACCGGAACTAGGGGTTGCAGAGGGCAGCCTAGGGGTAGGCCAATGCAGCAGGTCCAAACCCAACCTTGCCAGTGACGAGTAGGCTGATACTGCAGTCTGTTGATGATTGGCAGCAGCCTGATACTGAGGCAAGGTGGAATAGTGGGTGGGGGTTTCCTAGGGAGGGGAGACCTGAGAGAAAGGGGTTACTGCCAGGAGGTAGCATCCCAGGTAAAAGGGCAGTTGGTCCAGGGAGGGACATGGGGCCAGAGGACAGGCGGATCACCAGCCTGCAGAGGGCGCTCCAGAGCTGGAAATTGAGCTAATTCCCGGAGAGACCAGCAGGAGGCGCCGCAGGGGTGAGTCCGCTCCTCTACAAGAAAGTTCAGAGGTGACTTGATTAGAGTCCATAAGTATAAACATGAGGAAGAAATATTTAATAATGGGCTCTTCAACATAGCAAAAAAATGGTTAACACAATCCAATGGCTGGAAGTTGAAGCTAGACAAATTCAGACTGGAAATAAAGCATCAATTTTTAACACTGAGAGCAATTAGCCATTGGAACAACTTACCAAAGTTAAATTTACTGACAACTTTTTAAATCATGAGTGGATGTTTTTCTAACAGAGATGGTCTAGGAATTGTTTTGGGGAAGTCCAGTGGCCCGTGTTATACAGGAGGTCAGACAAGATAATCACAGTGTTCCTCATATTCATAGATTCAAAGGCCAGAAGGGAACGGAACTGTACTGGGGTCTGTGAAGCTGATTCTTTTAAACAGATGTATTATGAAATCAGCATATATATTAACAAAAATGTCAATTGCTTTATTGCTGTAACTATAAGTATGATTGCATAAGGTGTTGTGTAACAAACATAAGAAAGTGGCTAGTAGTAAATAAATATTATGTTGAGAATACTTTATATTCATGCTGAATTGTATAACTTTGAACTGCACTGAAGTTAGATGGCTGTAATCTCTGTGTTAGCCAGCATCCTATACAATACATAGTGCTCATATACATGTATGTATTAATGCTGATGTAAGCAGAATCAGGATGAGCTCTACTCTGACATCTGATGGTGAATTATGGCGAGCGTGGAAAAGAATTTCAGGGGCTGATCATGTTTGCATAGGCACACCCATCCCACCTGGCATAGCCCAAGGCAGCCTGGGATGGTTGCTTTGGCAGCTGTCGGATCCCCAGTTTCTTTGTTGTTGGGGCGGGAGGGGTGGAGTGTTGTCACCCTGATTGTGTGGATGAGGAACTGTGAAACTGCTTTGTGACAGGGAGTCTCACCATCAATTGAGCGGCACTCGCTAGACAAGGGAGTGGGCTCTTTGTGTGAGCCAGAAGCATCAAATGCACCTTCTCCTCTCTCCACTATTGAATACCAGAGCTGATTTTTGATTCCCTTAAGAATCTAAGTTACAGGTTCCTGAGCTGAAATCACTAAGAACTGAAATCACTGAAGAGCTGTGCTAACTAATGGGGGAACCTGAAGCTATATTGCAGAGTACAGCAGCTGGCAGAGCAGAGCAGTTTTTGGGACAGTTGAGAGTGCCCATGGAGTGAGCAGAGCCGAGCAGTTTGCGGGGATGGCTGGAGCAGATCACAGGACGGCTGGTGGAGCAGAGCACAGAAGTTTGTGGGACAGTTGGAACGGCCCACGGAGCGAGCAGAGCCAAGCAGTTTGCGGGGACAGCTGGAGCAGATCACAGGACGGCTGGTGGAGCAGAGCAGAGCAGTTTGTGGGACAGTTGGAGCGGCCCACGGAGCGAGCAGAGCCAAGCAGTTTGCGGGGACGGCTGGAGCGGATCACGGGACAGCTGGTGGAGCAGAGCAGCTGGCAGAGCAGAGTGGAGCGGAGCTGAGCAGTTCGTGGGGAAGGCAGAAGCAGAATCCCACGGAGAGGCAGGGCAGTCGGCGCCGGAGCACGTAAGGTGCCCCTTTCTACCCAGGCTGACGGGGGGTGGGGAACCCCTGCGGATAGACTCTTGAACTCTGGGACTGCACTGATCCAGGACAGACACTTTTGGGTTGCGGGACTTTTGGGACTGTGGGTGATCTTTGGGTTGCTGGACTCTAGGGACACTTGGGGTATTGGAGTTTGGAGTCTTGGGGTGATTTTGGGGTTGCTGAACTCAAGAACCCAGGGAAGAGGACACGGCCAAATTTCCTGGGGTGGGTCTTTGTTCATGGTTTGGTCTATGAACTCTAGTTGAGGTGTTTTCCTATTTTAATGCTATGTTGTTTATCTCATGTTATTAAATATTTTCTGCTACACCGAGACTGTGTGCTTGCGAGAGGGGAAGTATTGCCTCTTCGAGGTGCCCAGGGATGTGTGTAAGATTTTCCCAGGTCACTGGGTAGGGGCTGGAGCTGGTTCTGCATTATGTTGTTTGGAAGAGACCCCTATGTATTGAACCCGGCCCTTGCTGCTATCAATTTGGCGTGGCAGAATGGTTACACTTTTATATAACTATGAATTGTATTCATGTTAAGCTCTTCCCAGGATGCTGTTTAACCAAGAGGAGACGTGAGGTGTTGTATTTCAGTGACAGCTACAGAGACATATCAGAAAGGCCCAGGCCAAGACAAACAATTTTGTTGATGCTCAGCTAACATGTTCTCTGTACCAAGCTAGGTTAGGGCAGCATATCTCTTAAATTTTGCTGACTTCTGGAAAATTATGCTCAAAACAAGATAAGCAACTGATAAGAACTGGTGCATAAATCCATGGGAATACTGTGGAATTTGTGAATCTTCCATGTTCTTGTAAACAAGGGTAATAATAAGCAAAAGTGAGTCCTTATTTTTGGAACAGATTGAATGCTGAGCGAGACTGTTTTCCAGGTTGGTTTGGTAAAGTATTAACCCTTTCCTTTCTGTGTTGTGCTCTCTTGCGTGACTAATAAAGCTGACTGTGTCTCAGTTTTCTGACAGCTCCTCAATAATCTAAATCAAACCCTCACACAACTAACAAAATACAAGGGAACAATTACCTAAATGCTCTCGTTTCAACTTGTATTCTAGTTTGTGCTCTATGGTTTAATACTGCTAAACAGTAACTGGTTATATATTATAAAGTAAGGACAGATGAAGTAGTCTGGTAAAGGGGCTGTGTATCTTTCCTTCTCGATTGCTCCACACTCACTATCTTGACTCATCATGCAATTTCACTCATTCCTCAGTCAGTTTTCAATGCCAGATGATAGCTGAATTTCTAATGTTAAAAAAACAAAACAAAACATGTTAGCTCTTTATGCATCATTTTTTAAAAAAAAGGTATGGGGTGGGCAGGGACAACCCAAAACCCCCAAACCATGAGTGCTCTGGTCTCTGTAGTGGCATTTCTCCTAATGTTCTGTGAACTTTAGGATCCGCTGGCAACCAAGTTCTCTTTTTGATTAAAACTTCCAAGCTCCATAATCTCACCAAGATCATGTGCCTAGGAAAAGATTTGGAATTGACGCAAAAACACTTCAGAGAAACAAGAAAGTGAATGTAAATAGTAAATATGACAGTCATTCCATGCAGTTGGCCTACCAAGGAAGTGGGGCTGGGAGGAACGCTATCAAGGCATTTAGGCTGTCTGTTCCCTGGGAAAAAATATTTTAACACATATTTTAACACAAGGCAACTTGTAATTGTGTCACATTACTAGGTCGAGAAAAACCCTCAGAGAGAATCTCAAGTGTATTTCTACCAGCTAGCACATGTTAAAATCATAACTAGTCTTGTCCACAGCAGTTGTTATTAGTGTTGTTTATTGGTATTAACATACTGCCTAGGAGCCCCAGTCATGGACCAGGAGCCCACTGTGCTAGGTACTGCACAGACAAAGAACAAAAAAATGCCCCTGCCCCAAAGAGTTTAAAATCTAACATTTTAGCATGTTAGGTACTATGCGTTAGCTAGTGTATCAAAATGCACCTTTTCCCCCTAGCGTGGGCATGACCTAAAAGTTTGTATTAACTAGGAAAAGTGGTCAAGGTTAGCTAGGGGGCAGTTAACATGTCTTAGCTTAACCTGACCTTTTCCCTATTGTTCATGCAGGTTAACACCTTTTACCTCAATATAACTAGCTGAGGTAAAGTATGTTAACTTGTATCTAATACTAGGGAAAAGATTGTGATTAGGCCAAGGTTAGGGAATACCTGTTAGCAAATGCTGATTCAATCTCAGCCTCTTTCTAATTTAGAAAAACCCTAACAGGCTGATCCAAACCCACTAAATTCAATAAAGGAAACAAACGAAAAACCATTGGCTTCACTGGGCTTTGTATCAGATCCCAAATTTCTGGCCATCTTGGAGGTAGAATGAATAGGTATAAGAGAGTTTGCAGGGAGTGAGCAGTGTGCAGCCTTCTATGGCCAAAAGCATGGTCACTCTCATGCAGGGAATTCGAAACAACAGGCTCCTCCAGACTGAGTGATGCTCAAAGAACCACTCCCTCCCGTCCCTGGGAAAAGATTTGGAGACTGAGCTCCTTCTTACTGCATCAGAGATGTACCACACTCATTAAAGGATGCTCTAATGGTTTCTGGATGGAGCTGTTGGGCCCTTTGAAAACACTGATATGCTACAGCTCTCATTTCATACAGGACCTACCCTTTGTTCTCACAGGTGAAAGGGCACTGCTTTATATGGAACAGTCTCCATTAATATGGGCTTTCACAGATAAACAAAAAACAATGACGCAATTTTTTCCTGCTTAGAATCTCAATTAGAATCTTGGATTTAGCAACAGAAGACAGCTTTGAAAGTGACTGGGAAATGGGAAACATAGCTGATGGGGAGAGAATATTTTTAAAATGAAACATTTGTTTAAAGTATAAATTATATTACAATACCCCGTCATTAAATTAGGGACACAGTTTATTAACAAACCTTTGCTGACTGTAAAGTTTATAAAAGGAACTGTACTTCACTTTAATTAACTATGCCACCAGAAAATACTAATGTGTTCTGTATTTTCCTTACATTGGGACTATAGTAGTTAGAGGTGTGAAAAAAGCTACTAACTCATGGAGTCCATCCTCTCCCGGGGAAAGAAAGAGAAGAAATAGCAATGATAAGCTAGTACTAATACAATTAGAAAACATTCCACCAATATGGCAAATGAATAATAAGTTGCATTAATTGATTCTTGATGCATACCCAGAGTGGGAATATGCAGAGGACACGAAGAATAAATGAAGGTTACCTACCTTATTAATTGAAGTTTACTTTACTTCCTTGGGGAAAACGTGTACGCATCATATTGTATTCCTAAATAATGTGTTTTACTTGAAGTGGAGGCAGAGGGAAGAATGAACATAGTCTAGCGGTCTGAACATTAGACAGGCAGCTAGGAACTCCTGAGTTTTAGTCCTAGCTGCATCACTGACTCCCACTCTGTCCTCAGTCAAATCACTAAAGGCCAGTTTAAAAAAAAAATATGTAGGCACCTAAAGCTGCAGATAGGTTCCTAAATACCTTTAAAAATCTAGCCCCAAGCAGCAAAGGCCAGTGTGCCTTAGTTTCCCCATCAGTAAAAGGAATAGAAATACACTCCTATTACTGTAAAGTTGAGAGGATTAATACTTGTTCAGTGCCTGGAAGGTGAAAAGTGCTATGGTATGTAAGAGGCAAACAGATATTAGCTACACAACATCATACTGTACAAAAAAAGCTGTAAAATTATATATATTTTAAAATGTAAAAATATAATTTTGTAAGCAAAAAGTTCTGAGCACAGATAGAATATATCTCCATAGTCTGCTATTTCACATATGAATATGATTAATGTTTGCTGTGGAACACATACTGGTTACATTACCTCTGTGAGCATATGGAGAAAAGAACATACAGCAACACTACTTAAGAAGCAATAGGAATTGCGGCATTACTAGTACGAATTGAGAAAGTGATTCATCTTGTGAAAGAGAACGTTATGTGGCTAGCATGGTAAAATGCTGGTATGTTTTGGGTTTTTTCCCCAAAAATGGAAGATCATGGGGTATTTAGAAAACAGCACCAAATACTGTTTCCTGATACTTCCAAGAGTAAATCCAGACCGCAATACATCACATCCCTGCCAACAAAAACAAGCAAAACTCACAGCCAGGGCTGTCCTTAAGCATATGCAGCTGCGTTGGGCACCCAAAAAATTGAGGTACCCCTGGGTCTTAGGCCATGTCTACATCTAAAATTTTGCAGCGCTGGTTGTTACAGCTGTATTAGTACAGCTGTATAGGGCCAGCGCTGCAGAGTGGCCACACTTACAGCAACCAGCGCTGCAAGTGGTGTTAGATGTGGCCACACTGCAGCGCTGTTGGGCGGCTTCAAGGGGGGTTCCGGGAACGCGAGAGCAAACCGGGAAAGGCGACCAGCTTCGCCGCGGTTTGCTCTCGCGTTCCCGGAGCCACCCAGCAAACCGCAGGGAAGGAGACCTGCTTGCTCGGGGTTCCGGGAACGAGAGAGCAAACCGGGGAAGGAGACCAGCTTCGCCGCGGTTTGCTCTCGCGTTCCCGGAGCCACCCAGCAAACCGCAGAGAAGGAGATCTGCTTGCTCGGGGTTCCGGGAACGAGAGAGCAAACCGCGGGGAAGGAGACCAGCTTTGCCGCGGTTTGCTCTCGCGTTCCCGGAGCCACCCAGCAAACCGCAGGGAAGGAGACCTGCTTGCTCGGGGTTCCGGGAACGAGAGAGCAAACCGGGGAAGGAGACCAGCTTCGCCGCGGTTTGCTCTCGCGTTCCCGGAGCCACCCAGCAAACCGCAGGGAAGGAGACCTGCTTGCTCGGGGTTCCGGGAACGAGAGAGCAAACCGGGAAAGGAGACCAGCTTCACCGCGGTTTGCTCTCGCGTTCCCGGAGCCACCCAGCAAACCGCAGGGAAGAAGACCTGCTTGCTCGGGGTTCCGGGAACGAGAGAGCAAACCGGGGAAGGAGACCAGCTTCGCCGCGGTTTGCTCTCGCGTTCCCGGAGCCACCCAGCAAACCGCAGAGAAGGAGACCTGCTTGCTCGGGGTTCCGGGAACGAGAGAGCAAACCGGGAAAGGAGACCAGCTTGATAACCAGAGGCTTCCTCCTTCCACGGAGGTCAAGAAAAGCGCTGGTAAGTGTCTACATTGGATTACCAGCGCTGGATCACCAGCGCTGGATTCTCTACACCCGAGACAAAACGGGAGTATGGCCAGCGCTGCAAACAGGGAGTTGCAGCGCTGGTGATGCCCTGCAGATGTGTACACCTTCAAAGTTGCAGCGCTGTAACTCCCTCACCAGCGCTGCAACTTTCTGATGTAGACAAGCCCTTAGTGTCCACGATCCTGCCTCTTCCTATCCCTGTTCTGACCCTTCCTGCAGTTTCCCACCACAGATAGCTGCTGCAGGCTGGTGAGTCTTAGGCCTTGGCTACACTGGCACTTTACAGCACTGCAACTTTTGCAGTCAGGGGTGTAAAAAAACACCCCCGCGCACTGCAAAGCCTCAGTGTAATCACTGCCGCAGCGCTGGGAGCTACACCCGCAGAGGATGTGGAGTATGTGCAGCGCTGGGAGAGCTCTCTCCCAGCGCTGGCGCTGCGACCACACTCACACTTCAAAGCGCTGCCGTGGCAGCGCTCTGAAATTTCAAGTGTAGCCATACCCTTACTCTGGAGGGGATCTAGTATTTAAAAGTGAAAAAGCTTTCCAGCCTGCGAGACCTATTAGCACACCACTGAAACTGTTAAAGAGTCATTCAAGCAGTAATGAAGCCATTTAACTGGCATTTGCCAACCCCCAGGTATATACTGCCGGTTTCTGAATTTACTGACAAAAACAGTTGTGCATGACTGTAATATTTACTCAGAATATATTAGTCTACAGGACCTTAGTTTAAAATTTGCTTTAAAAATATTTCATTAGTGTGTTGCTGAAGATTAAAAGTCACAGCTCTAAAAAATCCTTGCATAGATTTTTAGATGCACAATCTGAGTATTTATCTTTAGCATTAAATGTTTGGATCTTCAGACATAGTTTTTTAAATAAATCCTTCAAAAGACCGCCCTTTTCTAAAATACACATGCGAGCCCGGGCTGCCGTCGGGCATAGGAGCACCAGTTTAATAATACTGCAGAAAGCCCCATAAATCCTAAGGACGGCCGTGCTCATGGCCACAGGAAGAGAGCAGTAAGAAGAAGAAGACCTGTTCTAAGATAAGAACTGGTGGGTAAAGTCAGAGGGAGTAAAAGCAGAGCTGGGAGCTAACCAGATGAAGTAAAAATATATTAACTTAGGTTAGATATTGTGCAAAACTCATGAAGATTTGCCTATCACTTTGCCAATCCTAGAGAATAAGATGAAAACAAAAGAGTGGAAAAGAGCTTCTGAAGTCTGGTCTGAGAGGATGGGTGTTTCTGGCAGTCAGTTATCTGTCTTATTATAAAAAATTCCCAAATCCACCAGGGTGATTCTTCTCCAGGATAAGATGACAGAACATTCTCTGTACATTTCAAAGCTTTATGCCAATGCAAATATAGTCTGTTTTCCACAATAACTGTAACATTTATAGTCTTTGAATTAGGACAAACACACAAATGTGAACAGTCATGACACTTCCATAATGGCATTGTGGAGTATTACTCACTATTTCAATAGAAGATGGAGCATAAGCATGGGCCTACTTTAACCCTGTTTAGATATTATGGATGATTGAAACATAGGAGTCAATCTCAAAAGGATATAAGGCTACACATGAAAAGCAGGTGGTGAAGAGCGAATGAGTAGGCTGGAAGAGGCTTTAGTCCTTTTGGAAAGTGATCCAGACCCCCCATCTAGGTTCAAAGGATGTTTGAGTGACTGGTGATGTTAGGGAAAAAATGAATTTGCAGTTGCCCCTTTGCCCAGAGATAGTAGATTTGGGGGCTTTGCAGTGGGTTATTATCCCATTGGAAGAGCAATGGGTGACCCAGGTTGAGGCTATTTTCCTCCTTGTGTGTTTTTATTCACAACACATACAGCAGCCCTGTTTACCTTTACCGGAATGATAGCAAACAGCAGCAGTGAAACTGCACAATGGCAACTCCACTCACAGAAACCCCAAATATGGCCCCATTATTTATAAAGGCAAGTTTGCAGTGTTGTTGTAGCCATGTGGATCCCAGGTTATTAGAGAGACAAGATGGATGAGTTAATAGCTTTTATTTGACCAACTTCTGGCAGTGAGAGAGAGAGAGAAGCTTTAGAGCTTATTCAGAGCTCTCCTTCAGGTCTGGGAAACTTAATCAGTGGAACAGATTGTTTAGCATATGTAGTTAATACATCTTTCAAGGGATCATTCAAGGTGAAGTGGTCTGTTACCACCTCTCTAGTCACAGAGTGAAAAGGAAGAGGGGAGTTGTCTATGGGTTATAGATTTTTGTAATAAACCATAAATCCAGTGATTATATTCAGTCCATGATTTTTAGTGTCTAGCAAAGTTATGAATTTAAGATCCCAGGCTCATCTTTTGAAAGCGTTGTGCAGGTTTCATCTGAGGATGAGGACTGAGAGGTTAGATACGGAGTGATCGCTTTGTGAAAAGTGTTCGGCCACAGGTGATGTGGTGTTTTTGTCTTTGATCATTTTCCTGTGAGAGTTCATTCAAGAACATAGTGACTATCTTGTTTCACCCACATAGTTGTTATTGTGACATTTAGTGCACTGGATTAGGTACACCACATATTGTGATAGGCATGTGCAGGACTGATGGATCTTGAAAGGTGGGTTGATCACTATAGCAGTGGAGATATGTCTGCAGGTTTTGCATCTGTTGTTCTGGCAGGGTCTGGTGCTGCTTTGAGTTGGTATGTTCTGGTCTGTGCGGAGCTTGCTTCTGATGATGAGCTTGGAGAGTGATGTTTGAAGGCCAGAAAAGGGGATTCAGGAAACATTTCTTTCAGGATCAGATCCCCACTGAGTATGGGTTGTAGTTTGATGATACCCAGTATGGGCTCCAGGGAGGTGATAGATGATAACTAGGAGTGTGTGGTCAGAGGAGATTTTATTTCTGTATTGAAGAAGGTTTTCTTGGGGTATTTTGGGGGCCTGTTCCATGATGTGATCTACATTTCTAGTGGAGTGTCCTTGTATGGTGATGGTGGTTTTGAGCGTGTTAAGGTGGGTTGAGGAGCATAGTCTGTGGTATCCGAGTGCCTGGCAGTAGCTAACAGATTTCACGGTGTGGTTACTGGACCTATGAAGGTAGGTGTGGTGATCTGTGGCTTTCTTGTATATGGTTGTTTGTAGGATTCCATTGTGTGTCCAGGAAGTTGATGCTAGCGTGGCAGTGTTCCAGAGAGTTTAATGGATGAGTGATGATTGCTGAAGTAGTGGTGGAAAACTATGAGGTATTTTTAAGTTATCTGTGCAGAGGATGAAAATATCATCAACATATCTCATTTATAACATTGGTTTCATGGTGCAGTTGTCCAGAAATTCTTCAAGGTGGCCCATGAAGAGGTTGGCATATTGAGGAGCCATCTCAGTACCCATGGCTGCAAAGTGTTTGTTGCTGAATGTAAAATTGTTATAGGTGAGGATGAAATGGGTGAGTCTGGTGATGTCTGGAGTGGATATCTGAAGGTTGTCCATCGGCTTGTAAATATTTGAGGCAGGCAGATATGCTGTCATTGTAAAGGATGTTGGTGTATAGGGAAGTGACATTCATGGTAGCACAGATGTGTTCTGAGAGAGGTTGTTAATGTTGTGGTCCAGTTTGTGGACGAAGTTGGTTGTGTCCTGGAGGAGGCTGGCGCTTTGTGTATACTCCACTAACAGCCTTCCCCACCCCCAGTTGCCTTCCCCCCCCACATACCTTCCTTTCCTCTCTATGACTGGATGTGTGTTAATGGGCCACTTCACCATGAATGGTCCCTTAAAATATGTGTTAACTACTTATGCTTAACAATCTGTTCCTCCCTGTATTTAGCTGTGACTCTCTAACTACATTTTCCAGACATGAAGAAGAGCTCTGTGCAAGCTCAAAAGCTTGTCTCAGGAACGGAAGCTGGTCCAGTAAAAGATATTACTTCATCTATAAAAGACATTACTTTGTCTCCATAAAAGGAATTGTATTTTAGCCAAAAGAGCTGCTCCCTCTCTGACCCTTAATTACTAGGAGCTGGTCTACACTTATAGCACTGGATTTTCCACACCCCTGAGTGATGTAGTTGTACTGACATAAGTTTGTTGCGTAGACCAGGGCTCTATCAACTTTCTATCGCTGTCCTGCTTACCCCACCTA
The DNA here is from genome assembly GCF_007399415.2 of Gopherus evgoodei. Taxonomy (NCBI): domain Eukaryota; kingdom Metazoa; phylum Chordata; order Testudines; family Testudinidae; genus Gopherus; species Gopherus evgoodei. Next base: position 255,664,830 of record NC_044322.1, on the reverse strand, counting down.
CTCTCTCTTGGAAAACACCTCTGCCTAAAGTCACATGACTTAACTGCAAGAAGTCTGTTAATCTTAATCCTGAGCACAGACTAGTTCAGACAGGCCTCGGTGCTAACCTTCCTTTCTGCCAGCTAGAGATACAAAGAGAACTCCTCAGACAGCTTCAATGATAGCCAATGTCTACTGGAGCCAGCTTATCTGTGAGTCATCATCCAGACAAGAGGATGCTTAAGCTGCCCAGTTCTTTTAATGAGCTTGTCTCCACTGGGAAAACTTTTTTCAACATAATAGTGAAGAGGCAAGTTAGCTAACACTAGGTTGACAACAAATGGCTGGGCAGCGTGGACAAGCACAAGCCATGCTCATCGTATTTAAAACACCCAGCATAGTGAAACCCTGATCCTGACAGGGGGCTCTGAGATTTACTCTAGCAATATTTAGTAATACTTACACTGCAAAGCATTTTGAGAACTATAGTGGAACAGCATGAAATACACATAGGGCTTGAAAAATGATTTTCCAAGGATGAATTAAGCTAGAGGCAGAATTGTTTCAAAGTGGGATTTTTCAAATTTTGCTCAATGCATCAGTAGCTCTTTAAATAAACTAGGTTGATTATTTTAAAACTGATCTTTTTACTTAAAAGTGTATGAAAATGAAGGCTTCCTGCACTAGCTGAATTGCTGTTGTTTAGCTAGGAAAAGATGCTTGCACTGTTTACCTACTGTTTAACCAGGTAACTGAAAGAAGAGGTATAACATGCTTAGTATCGATCAACAGGAGCTGCAATAGAGTTGAAAGCTGCTTCTTGGAGAATTCAGCTTTACCGTCATAACTGCACTGTTCTGAAAGACCAGGGTAATGCTTCAATGCTTGTTATATCACTTGTTACTTTTTCTTTAAAAATTAGCTTTACTGTTAGTGAAAATTCCAGTAAAACCTTAACTTAAAAAAATCATTCTGGATTCTAGGGAAGACTGAAGTTTTGTTTCTAAAATAAATTGACAGGACAAATTGTCAATTTCATTTTTAAAATATCCATCACACAAAATTATTTTTTTTTCCATCCCTGTTCTGAGTGATAATAGGTTATCGACTCTGCATGAACTGCACCATAGAAACACAGGGTTATGAAAAACAAAAAACTAGAATCCACCCAGAGGACAGTTAACTTGAAAACACACATTCCATCTCTGTAATTATAGAGTAGGCTACAATAAATCATTATTAAAAGTTTAGAGCTAATCTCAGTGAAGTAATAAAAGTTCCTAATGAAGGAATGAATGCAAGGAGACTGAATGCAGAGACTAAGGGCTTGTCTACATCAGAAAGTTGCAGCGCTGGTGAGGGAGTTACAGCGCTGCAACTTAGGAGGTGTACACATCTGCAGGGCACCACCAGCGCTGCAACTCCCTGTTTGCAGCGCTGGCCGTACTCCCATTTTGTCTCGGGTGTAGAGGATCCAGCGCTGGTGATCCAGCGCTGGTAATCAAGTATAGACACTTACCAGCGCTTTTCTTGACCTCCGTGGAATAAGCAGGTATCCCAGCATACCTGAGGAAGCCTCTGGTAATCAAGCTGGTCTCCTTCCCCGACTTGCTCTCGCGTTCCCCGAACCCCGAGCAAGCAGGTCTCCTTCCCTGCGGTTTGCAGGGTGGTTCGGGGAACGCGAGAGCAAATCAGGAAAGGAGACCAGCTTCGCCGCGGTTTGCTCTCGCGTTCCCCGAACAAGCAGGTCTCCTTCCCTGCGGTTTGCAGTTTGGTTCGGGGAACGCGAGAGCAAACCGCGGCGAAGCTGGTCTCCTTTCCCGGTTTGCTCTCTCGTTCCCCGAACCCCCGATCAAGCAGGTCTCCTTCCCTGCGGTTTGCAGGGTGGTTCGGGGAACGCGAGAGCAAACCACGGCGAAGCTGGTCTCCTTCCCCGGTTTGCTCTCGCGTTCCCCCCCCTTGAAGCCGCCCAACAGCGCTGCAGTGTGGCCACATCTAACACCACTTGCAGCTGGTTGCCCCTATACAGCTGTACTAATACAGCTGTAACAACCAGCGCTGCAAAATTTTAGATGTAGACATGGCCTAATAGGTGGAAATGGCACATTCTTTCATGTGATGGCACTTGACGGGCCCTAAGTTATGTGCTTCGGATAAAGCAGGGGTAGGAAACCTGGCCTGCAGGTCAGGTCTGTCCTGTTGCCTAATTTCATCGGGACCACGGCAAGTTTCTGCTCCGCAAGCTGGAAGCCCCAAGCCTCAGCGCCTCCTCCCCCCACCTCCCATGGGGCTGGAGCTGCAAGTGCCAGCTTTCCCCACTGCGGGGGGAAGCTAGGGTTGCCAGGCTGTTAAAAGTCCGGTTGGCTCCACGCAGCTCCCAGAAGCGTCCAGCGTGTTCCTGTGGCCACCTTAGGCACCGGTGCAGTCAGGGAAGCTCCATGCACTGCCCCCACCCCGAGCGCCATCTATGCAGCTCCCATTGGCTGGGAACTGCGGTCAATGGGAGTTTTAGGAGCAGCACCTGTGGGTATGAGCAGAGCACATCCCTCAGAGATGCCTGGCCGCACCTCTGCCTAGGGGACATGCTGGCTGCTTCTGGGAGCAGCGTGGAGCCATGGAAGGCTGGGAACCTACCTTAGCCCACTGCTCTGCCAACTGGGAGCTGCCTGAGGTAAGTGCTGCCCGGCCGGAGCCCACACCATGAACCCTCTGCCTCAGGTAGGAACCCCCTCCTGCACCCTAACTCCCTCTTGCATCCCAACCCCCCTGCCCCAGCCTCCTCCCACACTCCAAATCCCTTGGCCCCAATCTGGAGCCCCCTCCTGCACCCCAGAGCCTCGTCCCCGGCCAGAGCCATCACCCCCTCCCACACCCCAACCCCCTGCCCCAGCCCGGAGCCCCCTTCCACACCCTGAATCCCACATTTCTGGCCCCCCACCTGAACTTAGGGGAATCCCGAAGCCTTTCTGCTCCACTGTGGGGGGGAAGCCCTGAGCTTCCATGCCCCTCTACCTCCCATGGGGCTGTGTGTGGCCCACGACTGATTTTTTCTGTGGGTCAATGGCCCCGATAGAAAAAAGGTTCCCCACCCCTGAGGTAAAGGAAGTGACATGCATTAATTGTACTTCATAACTTTCACTCCCCGTATTACCATATTCTGGAATGGCATCACTGTTGGGCCTGAAGATACACTTTGTTCTTCTGTCTACTGCAATGCTAGCTTTAAAAAACTGTATCTTTTGAGTCATAAAAGACTAGAAAGGAGTTCAGTTCTACCTCTACAAAGCCAGCAGCATAAGTAAAAGGGCCGACTTACAGAGTATGGCGTAACAAGTTATCACTAAACAGAAGTGATTAAATACATGGAATGAAAAGCCATGCTAGCCTGTGGCCATTGTGATCTTCTTTGCTAATGCCTCCTTACTTCTTTCATTGCGGGCAACCGTTGTTCAGCAATGGAGCCCAGTTTTATTATTTTTAAACTGCCCCTGTTACATTGGAAAGTTTCTACAAGTAGGTTTGTCCACATCTCCCATGAGATGTCCTGATGTGATTCAATCTGCACCAGTCTTTCCAATATAAATCACATCCCAGTGGCTTCTCAACAGAATCAATTATGAAGTGTTTGTTTTGAGCAGCTGAAGTGCTCCATGTGTCTCTCCATTGAGCCACAGTATCCAAGTTGAGTTTAAGGATCTTGACACGGTTCCATAGAGGGTTGCGGGATCTTATCTTTGGCGGGTTCTGCAGGTCATGCGGGATCCTTGTACTTGCATTGACATGATTAAGAAAGCGAGATGTCTGAGCAGCTCTTCTAATCTCTGGAGGCTGGATGTATGATGGCAGCCAGTCAACTGGCATAGATTTGAGTGTCCCCAACACTATGCACATAGCATAATTGAGTTAAGTGTCAAGGAGTTTAGTGTGACTGCTATGAGACCACACTGGTGCACAATATTCAGCTGCAGAATATACCAAGGCAACTGTTGTGGTTTGTAAGGTTTGTGGACTGGAGTCCCAGGATGTTCTGGACAATTTTCTAATGAGCATGACATGAAACTGGACCTTATTGCAGGTGTTCTTGAGGTGTTGTAGAAAAGTCAAACTCCGGTCCAGCATAATACCAAGATACTTAGGATTAGCTTTGTGGCTGACACTCTTACCACAGAACTATGCATCAAGTTTGGTATTAGCCATTTTATTGTAATGGTGGAAAGCAGTTACCATGGTTTTTTTGGATTAGGCTTAGGTTTCCAGCCTTGGAAATAATCAGCCATTTTGCTAAGATCTCAGGTAAGGGTGCAGCTGATAGTATGGAGGCTTGTGTGCTGAACAGCTAGGTCAATATCATCTGCATACATGAATCTCCTTGACTCCGTCACTGGTATCTCTGCGGTGTATGGATTAAAAAGTATTGTAGCCAGGACAGAGCCCTGAGGGTTGCCCAAGTTAAGAGTTCTTGGTGTACTGCTCTAGCCATTAAGGTGTACCTTAAAGCGGAGGTCCCCAGTCACTGCTGCCAAGAGGCAGATTGTTTGCTGGCAGTGAATGACATGGGAGACCTTGAGGAGAAGGCCCTGTCTCCAGTCAGTGTCGCATGCTGAGGATAGATCAACATGGGTGATCTCTGTCTTCAACTTACATTGGAATCCTGCCTCAATGTGGCTGGTAAGTGAAGTTACTTGGTCACAGCAGTTCCTCTTCAGGAAAAACCCTGCCTGCTCCACTGGGAGGATGACTTCAATAATATGAGACAGATGGTGGAGTAGCGCCTGTTCCATGAGCTTGCTGGTGGTTGAGAAGAGAGACATCGGGCAGTAGCTGGCTGCGTCCATTGGGAGTTTCCCAGGCTTCAGTAGGGCAACAATTGTTGCCTTTCGCCAGCTTACTGGCACTTCTCCGGTTCTATGCACGGAAGTAAAAAGTGTCGCCAGCCATTCCCATCCCCGTCTCCCCAGATTCTTGAGAAACTCTGGAGGAATGCCAACAACCCCTGCAGCTTTCCGGCTTTTGGTTTCCAACAGCGCAACATTGATCTCCTCGACAGAATATGGGGGAGAGTGGGGAATCCTCCAGGCATTGTTGAAGGTTTCTGCAGAGTTCCCGCTGGACCTCCTGGCATGTTATCTTGTCTGTTGGCATCTTGTGGTTAGAAAGAAGATGAGAGGCAACAGCATTTGCCGTCACCTTTGCTGAGCATTGTGTTACTGGCTGGGATCCTCCAAGTTGCCGCAAAAGACCCCATGCCTTATGGCTTGAATGGGTGAAATCAAGGCTTTCAGTGGTTTCTTTCCACCTTTCCAGGAGCACCAAATTCAAGGACTCAAGCAGCACAGTGGCTTTATCTGGGTTGCTGCTCTTTTCATATTCCCTCAGGAGAGACTCGGATTCTTTTGTCCACCAGGGGGCAAAAGTCTTGTGATGATCATGTGGGATGTACTTCTTAGTGGTCGATTTTAGGATGTTTGCCCCCACACCACCAGTTGCCTTTGCCGTCACATCATGAAAACCTATGTATTATATACATAATTATATAAAGGGCCTGATGCAAAATTCACTGCAGTCAGTGGAAAGATTCCTACTGATTCCACTGGGCTTTGGATAAGCCCTTTATACACACATTATCTATCCACACGCATGTGCACTCTCACACAAAGTGCATCTATCTATCTAAATACAATGCCTCAGTGGCTGAGGATGTGTGGAGTTCACTCCTGCAGCAAAATTCTGCTGTGATTATCCTCTCATGAGTATCACCACCACATCATGTTCAAAGTATCATGGTTGTCTCCCAGAGGTCATGTGACAAAACAGACATTAAAATTGTAATAGAAATAATTTTCATAACTGAGGGACAGGCTGCACAGTACAGGAGGATTTGCTGTTGCAATAACTCCTCTCGCAAGAACAGGAAGAAAAGAAAATATTCCCATCTTCTTTTCTGCAAATATTTGCAAAAGGGATTGATGTTCACCCTGGAGATTAAAAAGACCAAAACACACAACACTAATACATTGTGAAGGAAGATTTTAAGCCTAAAGACTGGGCAAATCTGTTCATTTTTTTCTTGCTTGCCTGATCATTTCTACTTGGGACTCAATAGAAGCCAAATCATTTTGGATGTTCAGGCTATTCAGTGTTGAAGGAACCATTGTGTTTTTACTGCATCTTAAATGAAAGTGATCTAGCAAAAAAATAAAGACTGAGCCTTCTCTGTTTTTCACTAACCCTGAGGCTTGCTTGTTGTTCCCTGGGAAGAGGTCGGTCCTGTATGATTTGATATACACGGCTTTAATAATTCTTGAACAATGAAAATCCTATCTTCACTTTCGATTCCCTGATGGAAAGAACACCCCTGAGATCATTCTAAATCAGTACCAACAGAATCCATAAATAATTCACTCCCCGTGAAAACAAGTACTTTGTAGTTTTATTTAAAGAATGTTGCTTTACTAACCATCCTGCCTTTAAAATGTTAAGAAGATGGTTAAGACACATTCTCCTTCAGACACACCAGTTACAAGGGCTGGATCGCTGGCTACTACGAATATGTAAAGGATTGGTATCTTTGACATTTCTGTTTCATGTACAGATGCTATGAGAGGGAAACTCAGAAGGGCTTCAATCTGTAGCATATGCATCTGTCTTACTGTCTCTTCTTTGGGAAGAAAAAAAAGAGTATTTGTGTGTGGTACATAAAACAGATTAATTAAATTACAGGAAAAAATGCCTCTTAAGCAAAGTTGCTAGTTGGTTTATTTTTGTCTTCTAATTGCTGCAATGTGAAGCTAGGTATTCACTGAATTCCAGTAGACTAGCCCTTGGTGCACTCATGCAATTTACAAGCTGAATTCAGCAGGAGGCAGGTGATGTGGCTGCCCTCAATTAGATCTGACAGGGTAACAAGACAAATGTATTGCTATTGATAATGTTCTAAATAGAGGAGGATTTCATAAACAGGAGTACCACCGTTGTTGTTTCATTATGTCATGTTTTCAAATCCAAATGGGTTTCTCAATGGTGCTTTTCTTCTCCCCATTGGTCCGAAACCTTTTACATTTAAAGCTTCAAAACAGTCACTGTCATTTTTGTTTTTCACTTGGAGAAGTAGTTAATAAAAATAACTTCAAAGAGAAATAATTTAATGGTATTTTTAAACTCGTACAGTAATTTAAAATTCAGAGTCATTTAAAATGTATAGAATGATTTATTTTTTAACTAGAATTACAACTGTGATGACTAACTCCATCTCTCATAACAAATTGAGGAGAAAGAAATTATATAGCTGCTTTAGGAGGAAGAATAACTCATTACACCTCTACCTCGATATAACGTGTCCTTGGGAGCCAAAAAATCTTACCGCGTTATAGGTGAAACCGTGTTATATTGAACTTGCTTTGATCCACCAGAGCGCGCAGCCCCCCTTCTCCCTCCGGAGCACTACTTTACCGCATTATATCCAAATTTGTGTTATATTGGGTGGTGTTATATCAAAGTAGTGGTGTATTTTTAAAAGGGAATGGAGGGAAGAATGGAAAATTCTAAAAAGTTACAAATCATCGGTCTAGTATCAAGAATTAGGACAGGAGTAGCCTATAGGTGTAGGTATTTCCTAGGTAAGGCACAGCTATAAGTTTAGGCAGCAGTGTAATGAGCCTACAAACAGTAACTTAGCTAAACAAGGCTTATGACCCAAAAGCCTTAGCATAAGCAGCTAAGCCAGGAATAACCCTAGAGATCACAAGATATCACAAGACAGAATGCTGTAATGACTAACCTGCTGATAGGTAACCACAAGATGCTAGTTTATACCAGCATGGGATATTTCAAATCAGGAACATCTGCTGATGCCTGACCACAAGAGTGCCATGGTAACTAATTGACATATGCCAAGAAGCTTGAGGTAAAAGGCCTAGAACCTTTGGGAGAATAGCATCCCAACATCAGTAGGGTGAAGAAATACAGATAAGGAGAAGGGGATGATACCCCTTCTGAATATGAATTAGGCAAAGTGGAGTCAGCATAACACACTATGAAAATTGTATCCCAGCCTGCGTCCCTTGGGGCGTGTCATTTTTGGGAGATGCCAGGATGACAACCATGATGCTGATGGTGACGGGGTTCATCAGGATGAGGAGGAGGACTAGCACTTCGGGTGCTTTTGTAAGGGATGGTGTGAGTAAATGGATGCCCAGATGTACATTCTGCATTATCTCTATCTACCTTGCTGGATCAGAGTGTTTGTAACGTTGCTAAGTGGCTTAATAAAACTATTACAAATATAGATGGTCTTTGCTAAACGTGAGTGTTGCAACTATGCACATTGGGGTTCCTGACTAAACTTTAATTTTAATAACACTTAGGCCTGATTTTGGGACAAGAACCTACCAAATGTCAGAGTGTTAATTGGGAAATCTTCAATAATCAATATAATTATTACACAATCTATAGATTAGGCAATACAGGTGTGAATTACTCCATAATTGCCCTGTTCTGTACACTCCCCCTGAAGCTCTGACATGGGTCACTGTTGGAGACGGGATACTGGGCAAGATGGACCATGCTGTATGCCACCTCTTAGGTACTTAATTTTAAGTTTGAAAGCAAATTACACTTACATATCACAGTTTCCTTCCTATGAATTTCCTAAAATGTTTATTAGGCATAAAAATGAAAAATAAGTTGTGAAGAACCAGTATACCAAACACGCCCAAAGAATGGACACAAATGCAGCTAGTGATTTGGACAGACAATGTGCATTATGAGGAATACATGTTTTATACTTGGGATCGGGAAGGGGTGTGTGTGTGTGGGGGGGGACAAGGCACAATATGAACACCTCTGCTCTATAGTTAGAGCCCTGTGCAGATACAAATGTATATCCATGGAAATAAATCCGTATCTGTGGAGATGCAGGGCTGTATCGGGAACCATAATAGCGAAAGGAGCAGCATGTGGGGCAGACGCTCCCAGGAGCCAGTGCCCTGCGCTGTACTCCTCCAGCACAGCTGTACCACCAGCAGCCTTGCCTCCAGCCCCGCCCACTGGGGCGGGCACCAAGCTCACCAGCAGCTGTCCCTGGTCATGTTAATGTATTCAAGCAGCGTGCACAGCTCCGGACAGAAGAGACAGACCGCTGCTTGGAAGGGACTCCTCTCCTGGGCTGTGCAACCGCTTGAGCACATGAGCGTGACAGAGACAGCTAGACTCTGCCTATAGTTTTCCCAAAATAAACAAACAAACAAACAAACCTAATCTGCAGTTGTTTCTCAGATCTACAATACAGTGTGGACGAAAGGCAGTTTCAAGCTAATCGGGGAAACCTATATCAACCTTTTTGAACAGTCAGAATATTTATTCCATATACCTCTACCTCGATATAACGCTGTCCTCGGGAGCCAAAAAAATCTTACTGTGTTACAGGTGAAATCGTGTTATATCGAACTTGCTTTGATCCGCCGGAGCGCTGCTTTACCGCGTTATATCCGAATTCGTGTTTTATCGGGTCGCGTAATACCGGGGTAGAGGTGTACCTGTTTGACTGGAATGGCCGCACAGGAAAATATTTATCATAATAATTACCAAAAATAAACACAGGAGAAATCAAATTGAGGTTGTCCCTTAAGCTTATAGGCCTCCATTCAGAAAGGTGGACAAGAACATGACTAAGGATATGTCTACCCTTCATGCTGGACAAGGGATTCCCAGTTCGAGGAGAGATACTCATGCTAGATCTGAGCAAGTTAGCCCACTAAAAATAGAATGTAGCCATGGTAGCTTGAGTGGCAGGAGGGGCTAGACTCCCTTAAGACACTAAGTGTGTATTTGGGGTGGCTAGCCCCACCTGCTGCTCACGCTGCTGGGTTTTATTTTATTTTTAGTGTGCTACCACGAGAGATGGCGCGAGTGTCTCTCCTTGACCTAGGAATCACCTATGCAGCTCAAAAGTGTAGACATACCCTAACTGTATAGTTAAGGAGACTACCCATGTGCTAACATCTTATGTGCTTTAGTGAGATTATCCACGTGCTTAAATTAAGGCACATGGTAAGGTGTGTTCTTGAACTGGAACCTCAGTTCTGGAGCCGTATCCTAAGCCCTTGCAAGCAGGGCTTTGGAGCTGTGCTCCAGCTCTGCTCCAGCTCCAGGCAAAAGCCTGCAGCTCCACTGCTCTGGAGCTGCTCCGGGCTCCGCTCCAAAGCCCTGCTTGCAAGAGGACCTGCACATCTCATTCTTCATTCTGATTGTAACTTCTGGCCACATTGCAAAGCCTGTCCTTTTAACTAGGCTTTTTCTGTCAGTTGAGTCAAATCAGGATGAATTGAGAGGGCCTTGGTGCTCACACGAGGTTAGCCAAAAGACTGATCTCCTCTTCAATTTTTTTCCTCAGTTCAGTGCAGGCAATTGCACTGGGTACTTCAAAACCAGTGGTGGGCCAAGCAATCCTAATGTATATTTTTATTTATTCTAATGCTTTTCTTCCTGTTTTCCTTACTACATTTGAAGCACATATTTGTGCCAATTTTGGGAGAAGTGATACCACTTTTCCTGCGCTGATCAGAACTTAGCCCTTGAAATTTTAACCAAAGAAGAGCTAATTTAAATACATTTCTTTTGCTATACATATTTTGCTCAATATACAGGATAGTTCCTCATCTTGTTACCATCTCTCTCATGAGAATGTGACCTGCTAACAGTCTGTGAGTTACTGTGCAGGAGATGGAAGTGTCACACAAAGCCATAACTCACAGGAATATAGCTAGCATTAGAATTCTGATATCCCATTCTCACCACCAAGTCCGCAACACTACTGGGAAGTGGGCCGCAGTTAAACCTCTCTCTCTCTCTAATGTTGGCATTGTCATTCCATGGTAATTCTTTTAAACGCAATTCCCAAGTGAGCATAAACATAGGCCTTCTGAGTACATTCCCTTGACATTTAAAAAGGTATCTACTGTGATGTTTTCAAGGACTTATTTGGGTGAGGCGCTGCTGTACAAAGAAACGGGGCTGTGTATAAAGAAAACACCACAGTAACGAAAAACTGTATGAATACCCAGTTCAACACACATTGTGTTATGAAAGAACTAGTTACAGAAGCTGCCAAGTTGTAATTTCGTATGATCATCTGCACGTACACATCCAAAGCATTTGCCAGCAAAAGTGCATTTCCCTCAATCCTGAAGCTTAAAAGTGGATTTGACCATCACAATGAAAGGATGATAACACTGTCTGACCTCTGATTGACTTGGTGCCCTCTTCCTGGATATAGACAGGCACTGGTTATTGAGAACAACTAAAAATACATAGCTTGCCTCATACACAGCAATAAAGTAAAAAATACACTGGAATGGAATCCTTGAGTTTCTCACTATTCACCTTTGTGCCATCTTCCTCTGGCATTTTTCCCCTTGAGAAAAGGGGATGACACAGAAGGCACAATTAGACTTCATGATGAAAGCCAAGAACTTATTAGCAATTTCATTGAAGTGCCAAACTGGTAATGAGTTTTGGGTTTTCAGTGAGATGAGGGAATTGCATGAGCAGCCTTTTGTTTTCAGAGATGAAGGTCTCACTGAATTCAATCAGGAGTTCTGCCTGAGAATAGCAGCATGACATGGAGTACAAAAAAACACCAAACAAAAACAAAAACACAGGAGAAATTAAATTGAGGGTATGCCTTAAGCTTTTAGGCCTCTATACAGCAAGGTAGACAAGAATGTGCTTAAGGATATGTCTACCCTTCAAGCTGGACAAGTGATTCCCAACTTGAGGAGAAACATTTGCACTAGCTCTGAGCAAGATAGCTTGCTAACAACAGAATGCAAACATGGCAGTTTGAGAGGGAGGAAGAGTTAGACTCCCCTGAGTGCATTTGCATCAGGGACACTAGATGTGTACTGGGGATGGTTAGAAGCATCCTGAGTAAGGCTTCGTGTCTGTCACAGAGGTCACAGATTCCGTAACCTTCTGTGACCTCCATGACTTCTGCAGAGGTCACCTGGACACCACTGGCACTGGTGGTGGGGGAGGGTTGGCAGGGCTGGCAGGCTCCCTAGCCAGCTCCCACTGGCATGCCCCTGCAGCTCCTAGGCAAAAGGGCCAGGGGGCTCTGCGAACTGCCCGTGACCACAGACACCACCCCTGCAGTTCCCATTGGCTGTGGTTCCTAGCCAATGGGAGCTGCAGAGCTGGTGCTTGTGGTGGGAGCACCACGTGGACTCCACGGAGCGCCCCTGGCCTTCCCTCTCCAAAGGAATTGCAGGGACATGCCAGTAGGAGTCAGGTAGGAAACCCGCCAGCCCTACCAACCCTCCCCCTCCCATAACTGCCAGTGGTGTCCCAGGTCCCAGGCCACGCACTGCCACCAACCACAACCCACAGGCCACCACCCTCCCCTACAGCACAAGCAGGGCCCCAGGCCACCCCTTCCAGTACCTGCAGTGCCCCTGGCCCAACCCCCTCCAGAGCAACCCCAGCCCAAGTTTTAGTGAGGGTATATAGTAAAAATCATGGACAGGTCACAGGCTGTCAAGGGCATTGGGTGGGAGAGACCCTGAGAGTCATATGATCCTCCCCAAATGCCATGGGGAAGGGTGGGTGCAAGGGACCAGCAGCCAGCAAGAACAGAGCCTCTCCTGTTCTGGCCATTCTGCCCAGTGGGGGGTGCTGCCCAGTGGGGAGAGCATCGGGGCTCCAGGCTGGGTGTGGGGTGAGGAAAAGTCATGTGGGAGTGTCCATCTTTGACTGGGGCCCCCTTTGTGTCCCTCTCCACTACTAAAATGTAGCCTTGGTCATGAGTTTTGATTCTGCTTGCTGCTTTGGTTTTGTATGTAAATTATTACTAGCAGAAGACTTTACCAAAAGGTGAGTTTCGCACTTCAGTCTAGGCTCAGTCTGGTTTCATCTGAATGTTTTTCCTGCTGGGGTCACGTTACCATTGTTGGCAAAACTCAGCCAGAGTCCCATAATGCTCTATGGCTAGACCAAAGGTGAAGTGGAAAAATATTGCCTGAAAAACTACAGTACTGATAGAAACAATGAGGAGTCCTTGTGGCACCTTAGAGACTAACAAGCTTATTTGGGCATAAGCTTTCGTGGGCTAAAACCCACTTCATCAGATGGGGGTTTTAGCCATGAAAGCTTATGCCCAAATAAATTTCTTAGTCTCTCAGATACCACAAGGACTCCTTGTTGTTTTTGTTGATACAGACTAACATGGCTACCACTTTGAAACCTATTGTACTGATGTCGCAGTGGTAGTTTCCATACGAGGAGTGGAACTGTACTAAGGACATGGAAGAGTACTAAGAACTGTGAAACCAGTTCTCACAAACAGAGACATTAACTAAAGTATGTAAATGGTTTTATGACCGTAATTAAAAAGGTGATGGGATAAGGTATGTTGTGCAACTACATAAGAAGCTAAATAAGGTATGTTGTGCAACTACATAAGAAGCTACATAAGTAGCTAAAAGTAACCAAATAAAATCTAGCATATATTTTAAAATGCCTTGTATCCATTTTAAGTTGTAAAACTAATAACTGTAAGTAGAGCTATTGTGAAGATCTACTAAGAAGCTAAACTACTGCAATCTCTGTTCTCTGTAGGTATAGCTCTGTTCTTTATTTGCCAAGTCTGTCAGAGATAAAAGATATGCCCTGGTGAAGCTTGTGAAAGATGTGCAGACTAACAGGTACAGATATCTGTGCTGGGGTCTGCTTGGTCTCAGTGTTTTGCAACATATTTATGGAACCAGATTAGCAAAGACAGGGCTGTAACCAGGGTGGAGTGAGCAGGGCAGCGGCCTAAGGCACAAAGCCATGGGGGCAAAAAAAAAATGGGGCAGAGAAATGACAGCAAACACACAGTAGAGGGCAGAGGGAACATCTGAGTATTGATAGTGACAGGGACACAATTTGAAGGTTCTCTGCGTGATGTGATCACCCCACAGAGGTTTCCAAATTGTGCAGCACACCTCTGGAGGGGCAGGGGGCATGGAGGAACATTTGTGGGCGGGGGGAGCAGCGAAACCCAGCCAGGTGGGTTTTTTTAATGAATCGGTAAACTCAGGGGTTGTACCGTACGACTGGAGAATTGCTAACATAGTTCCTATCTTTAAGAAAGGGAAAAACTGAGTAACTATAGGCCTGTTAGTTTGACATCTGTAGTATGTAAGGTCTTCGAAAAAATTTTGAAGGAGAAAGTAGTTAAGGACATTGAGGTCAATGGTAATTGGGACAAATTACAACATGGTTTTACTAAAGATAGATCGTGCCAAACCAACCTGATCTCCTTCTTTGAGAAGGTGACAGATTATTTAGACAAAGGAAATGCAGTAGATCTAATTTACCTCGATTTCAGTAAGGCATTTGACACGGTTCCACATGGGGAATTATTAGTTAAATTGGAAAAGATGGGGATCAATATGAAAATTGAAAGGTGGATAAGGAACTGGTTAAAGGGGAGACTCCAACGGGTCGTACTGAAAGGTGAACTGTCAGGCTGGAAGGAGGTTACTAGTGGAGTTCCTCAAGTATCGGTTTTGGGACCAATCTTATTTAACCTTTTTATTATTGACCTTGGCACAAAAAGCGGGAATGTGCTAATAAAGTTTGCGGATGACACAAAGCTGGGAGCTATTGCTAACACAGAGAAGGACCGGGATATAATACAGGAAGATCTGGATGATGATGTAAACTGGAGTAATAGTAATAGGATGAAATTTAATAGTGAAAAGTGCAAGGTCATGCATTTAGGGATTAATAATAAAAATTTTAGTTATAAATTGGAGACATATCAGTTAGTTGGAAGCAACAGAGGAGGAGAAGGACCTTGGCGTATTGGTTGATCACAGGATGACTATGAGCCGCCAATGTGATATGGCCGTTAAAAAAGCTAATGCGGTTTTAGGATGCATCAGGCGAGGTATTTCCAGCAAAGATAAGGAGGTGTTAGTACCGTTATATAAGGCACTGGTGAGACCTCATCTGGAATACTGTGTGCAGTTCTGGTCTCCCATGTTTAAGAAGGATGAATTCAAACTGGAACAAGTTCAGAGACAGGCTACTAGGATGATCCGAGGAATGGAAAACCTGTCTTATGAAAGGAGACTCAAAGAGCTTGGCTTGTTTAGCCTAACCAAAAGAAGGTTGAGGGGGGATATGCTTGCTCTTTATAAATATATCAGAGGGATTAATATTAGGGAGGGAGAGGAATTATTTAAGCTTAGTACCAATGTAGACACAAGAACAAACAGGTATAAACTGGACACTAGGAAGTTTAGACTTGAAATTAGACGAAGGTTTCTAACCATTAGAGGAGTGAAGTTCTGGAACAGCCTTCCGAGGGGAGTAGAGGGGGCAAAAGACATATCTGGCTTTCAGACTAAACTTGATAAGTTTATGGAAGGGATGATATGATGGGATAGCTTAATTTTGGCAATTGATCTTTGATTACCAGCAGGTAAGTAAGCCCAGTGGTCTGTGATGGGATGTTAGATGGGATGGGATTTGAAGTTACTGCAGGGAATTCTTTCCTGAGTGCTGGCTGGTGAGTCTTGCCCACATGCTCAGGGTTTAGCTGTTCGCCATATTTGGGGTCAGGAAGGAATTTTCCTCCAGGGCAGACTGGAAGAGGCCCTGGAGGTTTTTCGCCTTCCTCTGCAGCGTGGGGCATGGGTCACTTCCTGGTGGATTCTCTGCAGCTTGAGGTCTTCAAACCACAATTAGAAGACTTCAATAACTCAGACATAGGTTAGGGGTTTGTTATAGAAGTGGATGGATTGGGTTCTATGGCCTGCTTTGTGCAGGTGGTCAGACTAGATGATCATATTGGTCCCTTCTGACCCTGAAGTCTATAAGTCTATGAGGTGGCGCATGGTTGCACCTGCATGGTGGGGCTCAGAGAGGGAGCACCACCTGAAACCCAGTTCACCTCAGAGGCCCAGTCAAACTGTCTGGGTTGCAGGAGGTTTGCAACCAAAAAATTCGAGGGGGGACACATGACCCTGCATGCCCCCCTCCATGCATTGCCTCTGGTAGGAGGTACAAATAGGCTTGCTCATTCCAGGTGCTAAAATTCCTACTCATGGCTCTGAGAAAAGATTAAAGGTTCATGTATATATAGTGGAGTTTGGGGCACCTCCATTTGTTATAAACAAGGGTAGTATAAAATGAGAAGTAAGCCCATGATTTCAGGACTGACATTGCAAGACAGGTCCCCAGAGTTAGTAATGTATAACCTCTCTGTAGTGTGCTTATTGATCTTGGATCAGCAAACTGGTTGAGTCTGACTTATCCGACATTAACTAAACCCAACTTTTTAACACCCTGAACCTGCCGCTCCTCAGCACGAGAAGACATTCCTTAGATCTTAACATCCAGCTTGCGATCAGAGTGCGACCCCCATGAATAAGGATAAGACGAGATGTGGCATTTGTTTAATAAATAAGAAAACAGCAAATACGCTAACCTGAGTTACTGATATTTTCCTTGCCATTTATTATTTGTATTGTGGTTGCAGCAGTCAGGGTTCTGTTGTGATAGGCACATAATGAAAAAGATAGTCTCTGCCTCAAAGAGATCATAAAACTTTTGGTTTTGCTAAGTGAACTCATAATGAATCTCTAAACCTTTGAGGCCTTACTTTACAATCAGTTCTGTGCTGTTAGCTATTACAAATGCAAAAGTGAAGTAGTGTTTTTTCCCCAACAATATGTCTTCTGCAGGAAATCGTATTACATTTCCTACAATGCCATACAGAAAATCCTGCACTTATTTGGCTCAGACTGACCACAGTGTGCTTTACAACAAAGAAGGCAATATGAACATGATCCTGAATTGGTTAGGGAGCCTGTAAGAGGGTTTATACACCCCATACTGAGCATGGACAGAAGAAAGAGGAGAGTCTTCCCTACGTATAAGCAATAGGCTGACCACACCCCATATAACTACCAGAACTGCCAGTTGTGGAGCCATGCACCCACAGCTGTGACAAATAAGGAAAACAAGCCAGTTCGAAAGGGGGGAGAACAGAGAGGGAAGGGGAGACAGAAAGGCCTAGGACAACCAAGGGGTAACAGCCCCACACCAGATTGCCTGTGAGAAACTGACAGGGAGACAAAAGGAGACTGCAAATCCTGGAGTTAAAGGGCCGACAGACTCAAGTTAAGAGGTTATACACTGGTCTAACAGTAGAACAGAGGTGCTCAAACTGGGGAGGGGCACGGAATGTATTCTGGGGGGCATGAGATACAGAGCATTATACCAAAGTCCTTGCCATCTGTATGTCAATCCATTTGCTACAACATGGTGTGCACATTTAATTGTAAGCATGGCCCACAATCGCAGTTTTCCTTTTGTTCTTATTACAATGGATTGTTGGTTCATTCATGCAACAAGGGGAAAAAACCCAACTCAAGTGAAAAAACAAAGAAGCTGAAACTGATTGAAGTGAAGCACAGCCACATATATATCGGTATATGTACTTGCATGGTGGGGTGGGGTAAACTACTCCAGACACAAAGATGGGAGGGGGCACAATTTAATAAGTTCGAGAACCACTGCTGTAGATGAATTGAAGGGGGCCACTTAGGAGAAAGTTAGGACCCCTAGAGAGACTGAACCAAGAGCAGCTGACAGCACCAGTAGATTGAGAAGGTGGGCACAGATATGCCCTTTCCTGGTGAACATGAGAAATGTTAAGCAAGTCATAGCCACAATATAATCTACAGTTCCTAGGAGACAGATCCATGTTATTCTTTCCATTGTGGCACGTGACTACACTGTTTGCATGTTGACTAGTGGGAATACTTCAACTTTATGAGATCTGCTATTATTCTCTCTCTCTCTCTCTCATTCTCACACATACCCTCAAGGCAGAAAACATAAGACGCATGGAAGAGGTCTTCTGATACTGAATAAGTGACAAGAACTTCAGCTTGTCAAGCTGTTTTAACTCTCTTGTTCTGGCAGGTGCTCAGGAAACCTAGCAACACGGATGACTGCTTTCCATATCCTTTTTACTATTCTTAAGAAATTCTTATCAATGACATATGTCTCTGAGACTTCCATGCTGTCTGTGTCTCCACTCAACTGTTGAGGACTTTCAGCAGACATTTCTGATTCTTAGGTTAAGTTCTTTATTCTTTTTGGAGAATCAAACACTAGAACAACAACAATCCCTATGATTGTTTAATATATCAACCAAAATCTTTTTTTTTATGTATAAACCAAAGTGATCGGTATAGTGCACAAAGTAGAGAACAAACTGAAAACGTAGATTGAATCTTAGAGGGTGACCAAATGATGGAATGTATTTAAATCAATAATGGAACATGTGTACTCCCTTGCTCTGATCCCACAGACCTGTAGTAATTGTGTCTACACTGCAATAAAAGCTCTGTAGCACAGCTGTGGCTGTCCTGGGTCAGCTGACTAGGGCACGTGGGTCTCACGCTACAGGACTAAAAGTTGTAGTGTAGACGTTCAGACTTGGGCTGGAGCCAAGGCTCTGAGAGCCCCCAGTGAGGGAGGGTCCTAGAGCTTAGGCTCCAGCCCAAGCCCACAGTTCACACGGCAACGTTTAGACTCACAGCCTGAGCCCTGCAAGCCTGAGTCAATTGACCTGGGCTCTGTGACCAGTGCCAGGGATTTTCTGTTGCAGTGTAGGTGTGCCCCCAGATGTACAGAGAGGGACCACTGGTGACAGAGAATGTTTGTTACCAGATGTGTTCTGTGATTAATGAAATAAAGAACCATTGATTGATGTTTATGTCAATAAGAATCACTTTTGTCATAGATGGTTTCTGTAATCATGGCTCAGCTGCAGCTGTCTTTAGCTTATTTGTAGTAACTGTTGCCAACCTGCTATTATAACATTTAAAAAATAAAAAAAAAAGATAGAGACTTTTAAAGTAGCAGCAAACACTTTACTTGTTGCTGAAAACCGTACAGATTGGTGTTGCTGACATGCTTTCCTGGCTCCAAGTGCAAGGTGCTTCTTTTGATAAGGCTTGCTACATAACGATTCCCTCAAACAACACTATGGGTAACTTTGGATTGAGAGATATCTGGGACAGAACCTACACTAAGCTCAATTGCAGGAAAGAAATGTCTTTGTCCTAAACAGTACATAACTTACTTCCCCAAACTCTTCCCTTATGAGTGAATCCAGTCTTCAGATCGGTTGGTAACATATCAAATCTTCCTTTCTGTATTCTTCACTGTGCTGTATTAATCTTTGATTAATAATCTGTTTACATAAATGCCACTTGAGCCTGTTAATTGACATCTATCATTAAAAATTTGAACCCATAACAAGGGCTGGCTCCAGGGTTGTTGTTTTTTTTTCCTGTGGCTTAGGGCGGCCAAAAAACAACAACAAAAAAAAACCAAAAAAACCCCCCACGATCGTGGTCAGCGGCAGCTCCACCACGCCGCTTTCTTCTTTGGTGGCAATTCGGCAGCCGGTCCTTTCCTCTGAGAGGGACCGAAGGAATTGCCGCCGAAGAGCCCGATGTGCAGCCCCTTCCCTTTGGCCACCCCAAGCACCTGCTTGCTGAGCTGGTGCCTAGAGCTGGCCCTACCCATAACAAACTGAAGCAGACTGAAGCCTCGAACTGTTGGACACACAAGGTAAATTTCTTTTCTGATTTACACCCATGCAAGCCCCTGAAGTCATTGAGTGAGAGTCAGCACAGAACATGGCCCACTGTTCCTGAAGAATCCAGATCCCTTTGCAAAGATTCTTAAAACTGGCCATTCAGTATTTAATAGCGAATACGAACAATGTCAAAAATTGACATTTTGAAAAATCTTAGGCTGGCCTAAGCTATTTTTAACTAACAATAACTATATAGATCTGAATAGCACAGATGTTTCCCACAGGGCTCCCTCATCTATAAACAAAGACCCGTCAGTCAATTCTTACATATTAGAAAAAATTTCCCAATAATCATCATCATAGGGACCACATAAGACAACTTAGGGTTTAGCGGCAGCATGGTCCAATGAATAAAGCACTGAACAGGCACTCACTAGACTATGGTTCTATTCCTGACTCTGGCAGTAATCTGGCCAAGGCATTTCACCTCTATGTATCTCTACTTCCCTTCCCACCCTTTGCCTTGTCTATCAAGACTGTAAGCTCTTCAGGGCAGGAACTGTCTCTCATTACATGTTTGTACAGTATCCAGCACCAAGAAGCCCTGATGTCAGCAGGGGCTCTAGATGCTACCATGATACAAACAGAATAATACTACAGGGCTAATAATTTCCCATTAGTTTCTGTAGGTACCTCCACTGATTTATCCTGCTCCAGGCTCTTGCTTTGATTTATTACTTCATAGAAAGTAAAAAGCACTGTTTAAAGTGCACCTGTTTTATTTGGCGCTTACAATCTTAAGACCCTTTCTGCTAAGAAAAACAGGGAATATGCGAGAGTAACATAACATACATGCTGTAAATTATGCAGTGTCCTCTTGGCAATGATCCATCATTCTGCCTAACCCTTGCTTGACCGCCCCTCTGTCCATTGTTCAAGTCTTTTTATTTGTGGCAGAGCTAAATGCCTGAATGTTGCCCAAGGAAAACAGTGTCACTTATGTGTCAGATCAGAAATGTGTGTCCTAAATCCCAGTACCAGATTCATCAACAGGAAACAAAACCAATCAACAAATGTTTTTGTTCAAATGTAGGTGCCTGTTTGAGGACAACAAATCATTGGATGGGGTGAAAATTGCTCTGAAAAAAACAATGTTAAAATCACATTTAATCAGTGGGTCTCTTGTCACCTTCCTCTCATGTTACACATACTGAAGAGGTCCTAGGGAAGGGTTGTCTTCTTTGACCGTATGATCAGATTATGAACAGTAATAATATTATGAACTGTGTTTCAACAAACGTTAACATTAATGCAATATAGCCCTCATTTGGTTTCAGATACAAGGGCTGAGTCAGTCATTGGGAGAAGCATGAACATTTAGAACTGCGGGGGAACTACACAATGATACACAATAAGTGGGTGGGGATGAAGGGCTGCCTTGCATTTCAACTGATCTACAGCTTAATAGGTGTATTCAGCATAAGTTCAAACCAAATGCCATAACCACACTCAGGAAAGTTCTCCCCCGAACTCACAGCTGTTCCTATGATGGACAGATAATGTCATATTGTAGCATATCAGTACCCTTTTATAATATGAGAAAAGACCTAGCAGGGTTACCAAACCACTGACCCAGAGAAGATCACTTAGTTCTCTGGGTCAGTGGTACAAAGAATGCTAAAGTTTCCCATCCGGTGCTTTCTGGAAGATGCACCAAAGACAGGAAAACTGGATACAAAGGACAGAGGATGTGACCCAATAAATATAAAATTGTTACATGCAAATTGAGGCACAGGAAAATATTTTCATGAAATCTGGGTCAGAGCTAGCGAACACTATTCCACAAACACGCTACAATTTTGTCTCTCTCTAATGCTTTGTGCAGCCAAATCAAGTATTACTCTTCAGTTTGCTTAATTGCTGCTTTTTTCCCCACTAGACCACTTATAGGATAACAACTATTTTCCAAACCAACTGAGAGCTACATTTATTACTTGTAAGAAACATGGTGGCCTCTTGGGAGACAAGGGAGGTTTCTTTTCAGACAGATCCCTTCCTGGTTCATGTAGATCTGAAAGGACAAGAGGGAAAAAGCAAGATTGCCTTAGGTGTAAATGAGGAAATACTAGATACGTTCATGGAGGATAGGTCCATCAATGGCTATCAGCCAGGATGGGAAGGGATGGTGTCCTTAGCCTTTGTTTGCCAGAAGCTGGGAATGGGTGACAGGGGATGGATCACTTGGTGATTACCTGTTCTGTTCATTCCCTCTGGGGCACCTGGCATTGGCTACTGTCAGATGACAGATACTGGGTTAGATGGACCTTTGGACTGACCCAGTATGGCTGTTCTTATGAGAAAACCCTCAGGAAAAAAAAAATTTCCTACTGAAATCAATAGGACCCTACTGGCTGCAGCACTCATGAGTACTGTTACCCAGCTTCTCCTGTCCCTCCACCCTGTGCATTTTTAATGTGCTCATCACTGAAGTATCCCTCCATCAAACACTTTTAAGAAGTCAGACATGGATCAGAATCTGATCCTTTTAGTTATTTGGGGACTAATTTTCCATTGCCATGCATCTCATATAGTCATTACACAAGTGTAAAATGAGTGCTAAGCGAGCTATAATACTACCAAATCAGAAGGACTTACATCTACTTTGTGCTCACTTTGCATTGATGTAAGTGACTACACAAGTGTGATGGAATGCACCCTTATATTCACACCCTGCACACTACTGTAATAATCTTTGAAAAACTAATAACTTGTTGGTCAATAATATTCTGGTCAAACGTTATATGTACAGTTATTAACATAAGCTGAAATCATGACAGAAGTGTGTTTACTAGACAAGTCTGGGAAGCAGGTAAACCTGTTTCTCAAAGACAAAGGACAATTTGATGCCACAGCCAGGTGTCAAAGCTGATGGGCCATAACCTATCAAGTGGCCATTCTTTGGCAAGGAAAGGGGGCAGGAATAAACAGATCTGCATCTTAGCAAACAGCAGCAAAAAGCCTGCTCCCCACCAGACTCCATGTCTCCTTGCTTTCAGCTGGAAAGTACTTTAGCTAGGGGTCACTCTCAGGAAGATGCATTTTAAAGGGTAACTGAACTATAAGAGTGAGGGGCAAAAACACCCCAAGTTCTCTCTCCCTTTCCATCTCTCTTGAACCAAAGACGACAAAAGAATCCAGCTCGGACTTTGTGAGGGATCCTGACCTGAGGATTGGTCAGTAATGCTGTTGGGAGCATGTAAGAATTTTATCTTGAACCAAACCAAGTCTGTAAAGTTTTAGTATCAGGAAGTATTTTATCTCTACTTCTCTTGTAACCATTTGTGACACTATTGCCTAAGCTTGTACTCACTTAAAATCCTATCTTCTTTTGTTACATAAATGTGTTTTAACCTTTAGTCAAAATTAATCCATGTTGTGGTTAAACCATAACTCCATTTAAAAGGAGCACATTGTTGTATATTGTTCCCTCACAGGGACAACAGACCTAAAATGTCTGAACTGCCCAGGAGAGGGTTGGAAATGCAGAACAAACATTTTCTGGAGGGGAAATTCAGGACTGGGAATATGTTGGTATCACCCTGCACGTAGTAACCAAGGCTGCTGTAAGCCAGAGTGGGACGGTGTTTAGTGACAGAGTATCGGGGTCAGAATTGCTGAATCAGGACTGTGGCTACACACAAGGTGTGACTTGCCTGCAGGGCCAGTGCAAGGATATTTTGCGCCCTAGGCGAAACTTCCATCTTGCGCCCTCCCCTCCCCCCAAAAATCACATACGTTATACACAATACACGGTCACAGAGTAACATGTTATAATTTAGAATTTATGTTTCTGTGCTTTAAGTTTAGCAAATTTAGAAACAAGTTCCTCCAAGTCAATGCTGTGAGCAATGTCATGTTCTATTGACAAGGTAGATAGCCCAACAAGTCTTTGTTGCAACATTGATGTTCGCATATATGTTTTTATCAACTTGAGCTTCGAGAAGCTTCGCTCACCACTGGCCACAGAAACTGGGAGAGTAAAGACGATGCGAAGAGCAATAACTGTGTTAGGGACACTATCTGTCAGCTTATTTTCCCATATGAAGTTCAATACATCTTGCAGTGATGAACTCCTTTGGACTCGTCTTGCAATAGCTTGCAATTCACTGCACAAGTCAAAGGCATCAATATCTTTGGATTCACCATGTTGCAAAGCTTTCTCCAGATTCAAGCAATGTTCCATAATTTGCTTTGGTGTTTTATTTTGCAAACTGTAAACATCATATATGAAGCCAAATACTGAACTAATTTGCTGAATCAATGTGAATCTTTCTTCAACCGAATGTATTGCTGTGTCAATGACTGCAAAGTAAAAGTTCACTTTGAATTTTTCTTTCAGATCATAAATAGGTTCGTCATCTGCTTTATATGTGAACTGCTTCCTCTTCTTTCTAATACGGATTGGATCTGGTTCAAAAAGTGCTGGTACATCCAACTCCTCAGCAAGTTCACCTGCATCTGTCAATGTTTTCTCAAAGGCTGCGTCACTTCTGCGGCCCACGAGAAACTTCTTGGTTTCTCCAAGTTGATTAATGGCATCACATATATCAAATTATTTTGCGTGAAGTTGTTTGCTAGTTATGTTGATCTCAAACAATATGTCATGCCACAAAACAAGAGAAACAAGAAACTTGAAACTAGAAATGGCTTTTGTAAGAGCCTTTGCATCAACTCGTGATGTATTGCCAGATGATCCTGTCAGAGTATTGTCTTCATAGATGTCTACCAGAGCATCACAGATGTCACCAATGAAAGCAGGATGGAAAAGCTCCCCCCTAAGAAGACCTAAGACATGATGGCTGGATACATAAACAGACACCTGTCCCTCACAGGCACTACCTCATAACATGCCAATTTTGCTCAGGACAGAACATCACAGAGGAATATTTTGCATTCAGTGGTCTCTACACTGGCCAAGCAACAGCATGACAACTAACCTAACCAGTCCATCCAACTTTTGTGACTGCGTCTTGGGCACTGGTGAGGGGTAGCGGTGCCAGACTGAGCCCGGTGATGGGTGCACTACAAATCTACAAACTGAGGCAAGGTGCTGGGCCTAGAGTCCTGCTGAGACTGCTGCCCTGCACCAAGTGGAGCACAGCCTCCATGAGGAGAGAACTCAAACAAATATCACGCTCCTTCTGCATGATTCCCCCAAGCACTTCTTCAGGCAGCTGCTATGGGGGTCACTCACAGGCTTAGGCCTGCCTGTTGCAGGCAAAACACAGCAGCAGGGCTTAAAACTCAGACAGGGCCGCCCAGAGGACTCAGGGGGCCTTGGGCAAAGCAAAATCGGGGGCCCCTTCCATAAAACATTTGCAATACTATAGTAACATGTATTAGGAAATGTAAAAAATAACTAGTAAAATACATTCAAAAATTAACTTGTAATAATTTGAAAATACACCACATACATTATTTAAAAATATTAAAAGCTGTAATGGTCTGTATACATTTGCAATTACATAACGGGCAGTTGCTGGGTGATTGTGATAGTTGATACCAATGGGCTGTCGTAGCCTGGGGGTGGTGCTGTTGTTGCCCACGGCTGGGTGGGGAGCTGGGCTCTGGGTTCAGGGGTGCCCAGCTCACAGGGGCTGGGCTCAGGGATGTGGGGAGATAGGGTCAGGGGGATGTCCAGCTCAAAGCTGGAGGTAAGGGCTGTGGGGGGATGAGATCGAGGGGGTTTCCAGCTCAGAAGGACTAGGCTCAGAGCTGGGGGTCAGGGCTGTGAGGGGGATGGGGTCAGGGGGGTGCCTGGGGGCACTGCGGCAGCTCAGCTCTGCAGGCTGCTGTTCTCTCCAGCCGTCCAGGCACAAGGGGAGCAGGAGCAGGGACCAGCCAAGGACCAAGGGGGCAGGAGCACAGGCACCTGAGGCTGACCTGTGGGGAGGCACTTGCTTACCTTGCCCAATGCATGAGCGTTGGGGTCCTCTTTCTTCCTCCGCTCCACCAGACCACTGCTGAGGCTCTTTTCTTCTCTGTGCCCCTTGCTGGGGCTGACGTGGAGGCTGAGCCAGGGGGCACCCGCCGCTTTCCTCCAGAAGCTGAAGTCCTGGTGTTGCGCCGCTGTCGCAGGGCCCCTGCCATGTGCCCTAACCAGAGCTGCGCAGCTCTGCCCAGTCGGGCAACGAGAAAAATTGCAGAGGCTGGAGCCCCTGCTCTGGGAGGGAGAGGGATTCTGAGCCTCTGCCTACAGCTCAGGGATTCCCCTGGGTCAGCACAGCCGCCGTCAGCCCGAACCTCTGGGCTGCCGCCGCGGCGCACTGACTCTGGGGGCACCCCGGGGTGCCGGGCTGCCGCGGCGGTGCACTGATCCCAGGGTCGCCCTGGGCTGCCGGGCTGCCGTGGCGGCACGCTGACCCGGGGGGCGCCGTGGGCTGCCGGGCTGTTGTGGCGGTGGCGGCGCGCTGACCCCGGGGGCACCCCGGGCTGCAGGCAACTGCTGCCGCGGGCAGCTCAGACTACCCCTCCAGCAGCAGCGGCTACAACCATTTAAAAAAATTTTTGGGTGCGCCGCTTTTTGGCACCCTCAAATCTTGGTGCCCTAGGCAACCGCCTAGTTCACCTAAATGGTTGCACCGGCCCTGCCTGCATGGTGTCTGGCTGTTTGCGAGGAGCCCAGGTTGGGAGCCACAACAGTGAAGCATTGTGAGGCACCCAAGGCTGCAGGATAGGTTGTGACACAGCCCCTCATTGGTCTGGATTGCATCCCGGAATGTCACAACTAGGATGCAAAGGAAAAGACAATCAGGTGACTGGATTCCATACATGTGCCCAGGATCAAAGTTTACAGCACCTCACAGACACACCAGAACCAGCTGGTGGACTTCCAAAGAAGACACCAGCTACCAGATTCTTAATGGATTTTGCACAGGGCACTTTTTAAAAAGATACTTTTCTAAAGGCAGATCTTCAATGGCAGGGCTGTGGCTGCTGAGGAGTAGATTTGCCAAATGGTATCACCAAACAGGAACAACTCCTCCACACAGACCTAACAGAATGGCCAGTGAACACATGGCTGAGGCCTTGTTATTACTGTTACTTTTATATAGCCCCCAAAAGTGCCTAGGGCTTTACAGGTGTACTACTCTGACTTCAGTGGTAGAGGGAAATGGTTCCAGATCTGCTGATTATGGGTCATCATGTGGGGCTGGGTATTCCCATCATGTCTAGTAACTAAATAATAAAACCCTACCACTGCAGCAGTGAGCTATTTATAGCAAACGCTACACAACCTCAAAAATCCCATCCAGTTTAAAGGTGCTTTTATGTGATGTGCCTATAGAAGCAGTGAGACAGTTTCCATTTTGCTATAGATAAACTAGAAAGTAGAAAAATCTCAGGCTCTCAGATCATTCATCTAGTTAACAGTCATTAAACCATCAGCCACCCTAGGCTGGTGCTTAATTTGTTTAAATAGTAAATCATCCCTAGTATAATTCATTTGACTCCAGATTAATCTCTCCCTCTGATTCAGGTTGATGGGGTCCATCTGATTTCAGGGTTCACACAGCAACGCACAGTACAGGACTAAGGGTTCTATTTCAGATCCTCTCTCACACACACACTCTGGCTCTCCCTGGGACACGATGCCAACTGTCCCATGAGTCCAAAGTAGCTTAAGCACCAAGTCACTCACCCTCTATGCTAGCAGCAAAGAATCCTGCGGCACCTTATAGACTAACAGACATTTTGGAGCATGAGCTTTCATGGGTGAATACCCACTTTGTCAGGCGCATGTAGTGGAAATTTCCCGGGTCAGGTATATGCTCTATGCTGTTCATCCCTGAGCCCCGGAAGATTGCAGGATCCTTTCAGCACTGATAGAGTGCATTCTTCCTTGTACTCAAGAGCACAAATAGTGCCTTTTCAAATGCCTGCTTAACCTAACAAGGCCCACCTGTCCAGATTGTTGCAGGACTGACAGCTCACACGTTCCCTTCATGACAAGGCAAATCTTTTACCCCTAAATGAAACTCAGTATTCCCCGATGTGTGCAGGTGCATACTCTCCATCGCAGTCCTTATGAATTGTTTCATCACACATGCCTGTGTTAGCCAACAAAAAACATAGTGTTACTACCTTTTAGTAAATATTAATCCTTTTAGTCCTCTTCTCCTTTTTATGTATTAAATTAATTCACATATTAACGATTCTCCCGAAATCCATACAGTATTAACAAGATGTGTTTGAATAGTAAGGCTAGAGTTCTGGTTTATAACCTGTGAATGACCTATATTTAGGAATTTCATGACTGAGTATTGGACTGTACTTCATTATGGCAGGTGCCTCCAAATGTGTGGGAAAACAGATGTGCAAAAAAAGAGACCCCCTCCCTCAAAGTGTCTACTGGAATACAAACACAACTGGGTGATTGACAGGGAACAATTGTTATTGGAGATGTTTTCTGAAATGATGAAATGGGGATGCATTAAAAGATGTTTTTAACTCAGTTGGAAATGCTGTTTGTCACCTAAAGATACCATAAAAGAAATTCTATAAGGTAAAATGAAAATGTTACAACATATCACACAGTGAAATTAATCGTAGGAAAGTATTTTCCTTCCAAAAAATGTGTTTGTCTTATGCACTGTAAAGAGACAGAGGTTTTGGAAGTTAGATGGAGAGTACAATCTATTGGCATCTCACCAGTTACACAGAAGACGACACCCAGAAGCCAGCTCTTTACCTTACACCAAGGATGGTAACATATCTATTCTTTCCATTTGATCCTGTTATTTGACCATCTGGAATTGTTACTAAATTTCAACACGCAACAATGGTATCCTCATAGAACCATAGGATTAGAAGGGACCGCAAGAGTCATCTAGTCTAACCCCCTGCCAAGATGCAGGATTTGTGTCTAAACCATCCAAGACAAATGGCTATCCAGCCTCCTTCTGAAAACCTCCAGTGAAGGTGCTTCCATGACCACCCAAGGCATCTGTTCCATTGTCCTACTGTTCTCACAGTTAGGAATATATAAATGAAAAACTTCCTAACTAGATGAACAACCAGACAGGAAACCATTGATGCCAATTTTACATGACTTATCCTACAACTTGTCTCATGCCTGAGCTACTCACTGCTACTACTTCTGTTTTTGTATCACTCATTGTGACAAGAGTACTCTCTTGGCATAGTGAAAAGGTGAATTTAAGGTCAGCTGCCACCTGTGCCTCAATAACAATTCTTTTCTTTGGCAGTTCTAGACTCTCAGAGCAATCTGCATGGGCCACTCTGACATCCAGCTTCTATGCTTCTTTTCAAATAAAAGTTTTCAACAGTACATTGTGAAATGGGTGACAGTTCTGAAAGCCACACTAACCATTTCTCATTTCTTTCCTTCCTACCTCTCTAGAAGTGGATCATTTCTTACAAGCTACACAGGTGTTTGTAAGGAGATATTACAATTACTCTGCAGCCTTCCATTTAACATTTCATGGCAAGAATGCTCAGTTATTCTTCAGTAGATTGAGCAGATTCAAAATATGGCCGCTAGCTAGCTGAGGGGCAACAAGATCAGGAACCAGGGTAACATGATAAGAATTTTGCATTGATTTGTGTTTTAACTGCAAAAAAAAATTAAAAAAATTAAAACCTCAATATTTGAAGATTTCACATCTTATTTTAATTTTTCAAATATATTCCGGGTTTTTTGGGGGAGGAGCGGGGGGGTGAAGGGGAAGGAGCCATGAATAATTGTGGCTTTTTTAACTGATTAAAAGGACCATTTCCGAATGAAAATAGCCCATATTTATTTGTAAAGGGCTCCTTTTTTAGTATAAAAAAGCAAACGTTCCAATGTCTCTGGAATGAAAATCAATTTGGATACAAAACTTGCCCAAGTTTTGGAAGCAAAAAGGCCATTTCACGCAGTTAAATTTCTCCAACATTAAATGGCCCAGAACAAAAAGGAATTATAATAGCTAGTGATTAAGGTCCTGGTAGTAGCTATTCATACTTGGAAAGAATCCACAGCACAACTATTTCAATTGCTAAAGCAGTGAAGTCTGGCATGGGTTTGAAATAGAAATAGTCCAAAGGTTCATCCACCATATCCTTTTGGTATTAAGAGTGAAATCCTGAGGCCAATGAAGTGAATGGGAGTTTTGCTATTGACTTCAGCAAGGTCAGGACTTGATCCTAAAGCTTCTCTCTCAGCCCAATCTTAGTGTAAGATGGGCACACACTCCCCACAGGCCTCTGTTCCCTTCTCCCCATCCACCCTTTCACTGTCACTTATTTCCCCGTGCCCTCTGGAAACCAGGTGTACACTGATGGTTAAGCTCCTTAACATTCCCATCACTGAAGCCTTGACATTCATTTATTTTATCAACTGGATTGCAAGCAGCCCTGGTCTGTGGTGGCTGTACCTTTCTGCAGTCCTAACAGATACCGCAGAAGTTTCTAGTGACACAGAATATGGTTTCAATCCTTTGTCTGCCAGGTTTAATCTGAAGTTCATCTTCTATAGGTTGAAGAGAGAGAGGAATGAATGGCAGCCTTAAAACTGTCTGCAGACTAAAAAAGGGATTTATCTGCATCCTGTTCAAATTCCTCAGCCTAACCATTTAAGCTTTGCACAGCTCCATCTCTACCTATATCTCTGCTCTCTTTTCCACCTACGTCCAAACTCAAGACCCTGGTTATGCCCAACTTGATCTCATAACTGCCCCCCTCGATACTGTTTCCCACTCTTTATGTCATGCTTTTCCTCATGCTGCCAGCTGTGCTTGGATCAGAATTACAGTTCCCATACATTTAAAGTCCTTCCACAGCTGGTCCCCTTGCAATAGCTTCCTGCTCCAGCTTTTGAGTCCAATCACATATTGTTTATATGGAATTAGCTTAAAGTATGGCTGTAAGCTCCTCAGGTCAGAGGCCTCATCTTCGTGCTGGACTATAAAGCACTGAGCCCCCTTATGATATTGTAGGGGGAGATTTTCAATGGCACAAATGGCACCTAACTGCCATTTGTGCCTTTGAAAATCTCCCCCATAAAAACCAGAAATATGTTAAATATTGCAAAATTAACAGCAAAAGTGACAGAAGATAAAGATTATATTGTAAAAAGATCCTGTTACTTGTGACACTTTGGGCTTTATTTTCACCTTTCACCAGTTCATATGCAGCTACATAAAAGATTAAATAAGCTATTAAGCATATTGATTTCTAGAGAGATACACAGAGCAGCAACAACTATATATTCACATAATATATCTGAACTTTGTCACTGATTACTGAAAAATGTTCTTCATGACTATAAACCTAGTTAATGAAAACAAAATATGGTGTCTGGTTCAGATTACTGAAAGATTTTAAGAGGCTCTAATCAATTTTGGTTGTTGGGTTTAGTGCACGGGCGCTAAATAGTGTTGCCGGCCTGTGATATACAGACGGTCAGATGAGATGATCTGATGGTCCTTTCTGGCCTTAAACTCTATGACTACAAGTTCTGAATGTCCCAAGTTAGAGGCCGTGGGTGGGGAAACAAAGGGCAGACTTACTTTAGAAAACATTTATTTTCTATTTATTTATTTATTTGGATTTAAATAATAATTTAAGGATGCCTAGCTGAGGTTCTAGACCTCACAACACATCATTAATAATACAGTGAAGTCTCAGCAGCATTAATGTAATCATTTCAACAGGAACTCAGCCAGCCAGAGACCTACAGAAACTCCTTTCCACCCTTCATTGTTGTGGGAAATGTACCTTCAGCCCTCTCAGACAGGTGTCTTTTGCACCAATTTGAGGCTATTTCTGCGTGTGCATGAATGACAGACAGACAGACAGACACACACACACGAGGGTGGATGGGACAGTTCCAGAGTCCCACAGCCCTCACAGAGAAAGCCCTGACAGCCTCCCCACACCCTTCTATAATGAGGAAAATCCAGCTCAAAAAGCTTGGCAGACTGTAGTATGGCACATCCTTGCAATAATTCATGTTTGTTTGCTTTTTTAAACTCTGGGATTACTCAATTCATAGAGCTCATAAGAGCCATTGGCTTTCAAGTATGTCCTGATTGTTCAAAATACCCTTGCAGGGATTCAGATATTTCTGCCCTGTTGGAAAACTGCTGACCAGACACTCCTACAGTACATGATCAGCATCCTGATTCTGAACAGAATGACCAGAACAAGAAACAGAACCCAATTGGAAGAAAGTTCCCAACACAGATTGGGGTTGGTGGTGCACTTTTATCAAGCAATTTAGCCGCATGGTACCTATAACAGGGCCTGCACTGGGAGAATCCAACAATCTGTTTTCCGCACCAGAGAGGATCAACTGAGTCCAGACCAGAATACTGCAGAGTTATGATGCACTTACAGAAATACCATCTCCAGCATTGTGGAGGAATGGTTAAAAACATTTTTTAAAAACATAGGGAGGCTAATTTTAATTTATACTTAATAAAAAACCAAAGTATTTTAAAAAACAAACAAATGACAGCCCCTCTAAAAAAAGATGACTTTGGACTTACATTTTTTAGGTGTGTGCGTACTTAACACCTCTGAACAACAAAAGTTTTCTATTTCACTTGCAAGTGTAGACAAAGCCTTAGTGTCACTAGTGGAACACGGGACAAAGTCCAGAGCCACTTAAAGTAGAACAGCACCTCAGTTCTTGACTCCCTATTGACACATAGGACCTATGATATTAATCTCAATGAGATGTACATGCCTGGAAAGAGAGGAACAATGAGCTGTGTAAGCAACAGGACACTTCTGGATATGAGGTTGATGTGAGATATGTGCCTTCCTCAGGCCAAAGGCCTACAAGCACCTGAGATATGTAGCTACCTCCAATTATTACACTTCATTCAGTGTGTCATTATTCTATTAAGAAAATGGTAAAATTGGAAAATCTGAAGACATGTATTCACTGGAATCTGTAACCTTAGCTAGCCAGTTTGTTTCCTCCCTAATCCCAACTTTCAAAACATGAACAAACTCATGAACCCTGTACAGTAAACAGCAAAGAAGTGAAAGTTCTGGCTAGGTGTAAGATTATAGATTATCAGGGTTGGAAGGGACCTCATGAGGTCATCTAGTCCAACCCCCTGCTCAAAGCAGGGCCAATCCCCAGACAGATTTTTGCCCTAGAGCTGTAAGTAGCCCCCTCAAGGATTGAATTCATAACCTTGGGTTTAGCAGGCCAATGCTCAAACCACTGAGCTATTCCTCCCCCCAAAATAGCCAACTCAAAATAATGTAAGTGAGAAAACAGAAAGTGAGAGCAAGAGAGAAAATCATCTGAACAGAAAAGAATGCAAAAAACAGGTATTTATGAGAAGTGCATGTTTCTGCAGATCCTGAACAGTAAGATGAAAACCCTGCTGTGCTTTTAAAATTATGAATTGCTGACCTGGTCGTCCCCCCCTACACACAAACAAACTGGGTTGTGGTGTCCCTGGGACTGATTACCGCAGGATACTCCCGTATTTATAGATACAATGCTATTTTTGTGACTCAGAGCCATACCATTTATCAAACTCAAAGAAAACCCATTCTTAATCCCATCCCTCACTCTCCTCCCTCACCCTGATTAATTTACCTCTTTCAGGTCATGGACGATAGCAGTGAGCCTCTCATTCTCTGCTTGAACCTTGGTGACCACTGCCCTGCTCTGTTTCAGCTCATTTTGCATCTCCAAGATCTTCCCTAGGTAATAAGCTTCCTTTGATGCAGATTCCTGCAGGAGAGTCTCTTCACGTGTTTCACCATCTTCCGCCACTTTGCGGTGAATTGAGAATGATTGTCCAAATGCCTGCAAGAGTAAAATAATGGAAGCCCTTAAAAATCTACTCACTATAGAGAGCAACTCTATCCTGCCATGGGGAATGGACCACATCTGGGGCCTCCACGCTATGACCAACTAAACATTGTATCAGCAGCTTTCCAAGAGATGACGGTGTCACAGGTTGAGCCTCCTGTCTGGGATGCCACCTGATATGCTGGGGTCCCATTGGTTCTGCCCGTTCCACCAGCCTGGGTTTCCTCACCCAGTCCTAGCTGTGCCAGGCCCTAAAGCCTTCTCCAGCACGCATACACAGGTAGGGACACACCCAGCTGCAAATGGACACAGACACTGAAATCAGCTCTGTGTGAGAGGAATCAGCTTGGAGATTGCCCAGCACTCACGTGGTGTATACCTCCTTTGGGGCATAAAACCAAAATAATATTGTCTTGAACTATATAGAAAGACCTGCACAGTGCAAGCTCATGAAAATTCACCCCCCCCCCACCCAGTATGAATGGCACAAACTGGGTTTTTAAATAAAAAATAAATTTATTAATTACAAAAGGTAAATTTTAAGTGATTATAAGGGATAGCAAAAAGAACAAAGATTACTGAGAAAATAAAACAAAACATGCAAACGAAGCTTAATACACCCAAGAAACAGGTTACAAAATGTAATTTCTGACCCTAAATGTTGTTTTAGGCAAGTTGCAGAGTTTCTGTAGTTTAGAGTTCGTTATTTTTCTTTACAGACTGGACCCATCTCAGCCTGGACTCAACCCCTGCCTTTCCCTTCAGGTGTTTTTAGCAATCTTCCTTCTTGAACTGGGAGGCAATGGAGATGAGTCCTGTTTGCCTTACTCCCTAGCCTTAAATAGAATTTACATAAGGCAAGAACCTTTTGTTTCCAGAGGAAAAATACAAGCAGCATCCAAGATGGTACTCTGTATCAGGTGACATCATCAGACGAACCTGCAGTATCAAAGCAACATCCCAGGAAGCTCCTCAGGATGGTGTCAGATTAGTATCTCCAAAGTTCTATTGTCCTTCTTAAATGGTTCATTCAGGCTGATGGAGCAATGCCCACCAGACAGTAAGCATTCTCCCAAGCACACACACAGTTGCAATTGTTACAAAGTCAATATTCCTAACCTCAGACACAGAAATGATACATGCATGCAATAAGATAAACACATTCAGTAGATCATAACCTTTTCAACGATACCTCATCACGACCCGTCTTGCATAAAACATATCTTAGTTATGCCATATTCACGTCATAACAATATTTCTATGATGAATATGGGGTGTAATGTCACAGAGCACCCCACTTAATTTGCATGAAATAAAACACATTGAAGCTGTTGTCATCTGTAATATAGATGTAGCCCAGAACAAAACACAGGTACCACTGTGCAATATTTCATCTTCTTCCAAGTAGTCTCCTCTGAGATCTAGATGGTGCACTGCTTGCTGAGAAATTCTGTCTTCCTGGGCTCAGTATGCTTATTTGTATTACCATAGCACCTAGGAGACCTGTTCATGGACCAGGACCCCATATATTGCTAGGTGCAGGACAAAAAACACAGAACAAAACAACAGTCCAAGCCCATGGGGCTTACGCCATCAGTAGCCATTTGACCATCACTGAGCTAGGTGATCCAATATCTGCAAGTGCTCTTTTTCTCTAATTTATATTAAATAGATTTTTTTAAAAACAGTGTACATGGCTAGTAGTGCTCTCTAGCGGGGTGGCTCTAGGCACCAGCAAAGCAAGCACCTGCTTGGGGCAGCCCATTTGCAGGGGCAGCATGGGAGCGGAGAACCAACAGGGGGCTCTGGGAGCTCTAGTTCCTTGGTTAGCTCCCTGCCTATAGAGCCAGCCCTGGAGCAGGGAAAGAACTACATTTCCCGGCATTCTCTTGGCCACTACGAACTGGAAAGGAAGTGGGGGGCCTCATGTGGCAGTGTGCTGTGAGTGGAAAGGAGACCATATTTTAACATTCAAAAAACAGGACACTCCAGGGGGAGGGAAGCCCCACTCTGCCACCATTCACTCCATCTGACTGCCCTCCACAGAAACTCCAACCCATCCAACCCTCCCCCTTCGCTCCCTGTCCCCTGATCACCCCCTCCCAGGACCCCTGCCTCTAACTTCCTCCCAGGATCCCACCCCCTATCTAAGCCTCCCTTCTCCTTGTCCCCAAATGCCCCCTCCTGAGACCCTCCCCCAACCTCCCCCGCAGGACCCCAACCCCTACCTGTCCCCTGACAAACCCCTGCGACTCCCATGCCTATCCAACCGCTGCCTGTCCCCTTACTGCCCCCCTGAACCTCCACCCCATCCAACCCCCCCTGCTCCCTGTCCCTTGACTGCCCCCCCGGAACCGCCTACCCCTTCTCCAACCCCTTAGCCCCCACACCATGCCACTCAGACCGGCATGTCTGGCTCTGCGCAGCTCCAGACACACTGCTGCAGTGTCCCCCTGTGGAGCCCACAGCCCCCCACCCCCACCCCCAGCACCTGCCTTCCAGATTTGAACACCTCAAAATTCAGGACTGCTCAAACTCAGTTTGGGCAGCTGTTACTTCATTTCTCTCAAATCAAATATACTGATCCACTGTAACTTGCTGTAGAAAAAGTAGGATAAAATTGAGCAAGCAATGCTTCCCAGTGGTTATTAGGACTGGAATTGCTATTTTCAACAGCCATTGCCTTTTTTTTGTTTGTTTGTTTAAAAGGAAGACAGTGATATTGCATTTGCAAATTCCCCATAGAAAGAAAGAGTGGAACAAAAGAATAATAAAGGCACCTCAACTTTTCCTCATTTATAGAGGACAATCTTATAATATGCATCCAGATATCCTCCAATCACACAAGCTGAAAATTGTTCCACGTTACTGAAGCTCTGTAACCATATGGGAACCAATCCTGTCTGTGTTTTGTGCACATCCGAAATTCCTGCTCAATGACCCACCCTGGGAGCGAGTTACCAGTGACCCAGGGCTGCGGCGGAAAGAGGGGGCAGGTGGGGGGGAGAAGAGCCCAGTGCTGGGGCAGCAGGGCGTGTTGGTGGAGGGAGGGGGAGAGCCCAGGGCTGGGGCAGCAGTGGGGTATTGGGGGGAGCGCTGGGCTGGGATGAGGGGCAGCCAAAATTTTTTTTGCTTGGGGCAGCAAAAAACCTAGAGCTGGCCCTGGCTCTCTACATTGTCTTTCATTTTCAACAGTGCCTTATAATGTGACCCAACTTCAGGCAATCAGAGGCGCAAAGAGAATATGTGAAGGCTCATCATAATTCACAAGAAAGTTGAGAAGGCTACATAGGCAATGACCATCTATATTACTGTACAGCAAATAGAGATGCTGCTTTTAAACTCTTTAAAAAATGAGAGTTTGACAGCATTACCATTTTTATTTGCTTTCTTTTAGCCTCTTTCTCCCCGCTTCCCTGCTCCACTCCCTTCTTTTCTATCCCCTGTTCCTCTCATGAAGAGAGTATTATTATTTAGGGATGAAAAGAAATTTCTAAAGGAACAGATATTTGCCAGTTAATCTTTCCCTGCTGTTGGCCTGAGTGATCCCCTTTCTTGCATAGCACTTCCCAGTGGTTAATGAGAGAGATGGCTGCTTTAGACAGCTCTAGTTCAGTACTACAGCAGGCCCAGTAGAGATCAGCAGCATCATTTAGTCGATAGGACAGACAAAAAGGCACATAGCGAAGAAACATCTGCCACTTCATTTTAATTACTGTTAGTCAAAACCGTGGATAACCTACTCAAAACCAATGGAAATAACCAAGTATAAAGAGCCATTATCTTAATAGTAGCTAAAGCTCTCACACATTTTTTAACCCAAAAAATTATTCTTGCTTGAAGATGGCGATAGTCTTCCCATTTCAGGGCTGACAAAGGTTGTGGAAGCATCTCTTCCTCTAATGAAGACCCTCCCAAAAATTTAATTTCTGCTGTACTCATAGCTCCATTCTCAGCTTGATCCCCCAAACCCAAAGTATACTAGACAGTTGTTCTTTTTGTGAACGGTACTCTCCTTTACCTTCTCGTTAATAGAAATGTCATGCCAAATTAAATCCATTGCCTTACCGTTGTTATTTATAGCCTTCTCAGAACACATGCAACATTTTGCTGGCATCACAGTTGAAAGAACCCTTGAGAATTTCATTGCAAAACTCTGTTCATACCTCTGTACTTTGTAAGTATGGTTTACTTCAAGGGTATTGTGAAATCAGCATTAAAGGATTCTAAATATATTCAATAATATATTAATTCAGCTGTCGCTTCAAAAGACTGCAAGTTCTGAAACAGCAGGAGTCAGCAACTTGCTGGATGGGTTATTTTAAACAAGAGGTTCGATTTAAACTAATGCAACTGTTAATTGTGATTCAGTAAATACACCTGTTAATATAACAGGGAATTAGGAACACTGCTGATGAAGTACAGCTTATGAAATAAAAGGTGCATTCAGTGGCTCACTATTAATGATTAAAGGCCTAAGCAATAAAGTGCCTGTCTTTCAAAGGGACACAGATACTGTGGTGATGAAAGCTAGAGACAAAAACACATTTTTTAAAAAGTGAGAGTCAACTCTGACTGAGGAAAACAGAAAGGAACAAACTCTGGCAAGTCAAGCATAAAAGTATAATTAGACAAGCCACCAAAAAAAGAAAAGAAAAAAAAAGAAAGAATTTGAAGAGAACTAGCAAAAGAAACGAAAACTAACAGCAAACTCTTTTTTAAGAACATCAGAAGAAAGAAACCTGCCAAACAATCAGTGGGGCCACTGGAAAATCAGGATGTTAAAGGAGCACTCAAGGAAGACAAGGCCATTGTGGAGAACCTAAATAAATTCGTTGCATCAGTCTTCACTGCAGAAAAGATATAAGGGAGATTACATTTCAGCCATTCTTTTTAGGGGACAGACCTGAGGAACTGTCTCAGGTTGAGTTGTCAGCAGAGGAGATTTTGAAACAAACTGATAAATTAAATGGTAATACATCACAGGGACCAGATGGTATGCACCCAAGAGTTCTGAAGAAACTCAAATATGAAATTGCAGAACTACTAGCTGTGGTATGTAACCTATCCATTAAATCAGCCTCTGTACCAGACGACTGGAGGATAGCTAATGTAATGCCAATTTTTTTTTAAAAGGCTCCAGAGACAATCCTAGCAATTACAGACCAATAAGCCTAACTTCAGTACCAGACAAATTTGTTGAAACTATAGTAAAGAACAGAATTATCAGGCACATAGATGAGCACAATATGTTGGCAAAGAGTCAACATGGCTTTTGAAAAGAGAAATCATGCCTCACCACTCTATTAGAATTCTTTGATGGGGTCAACAGACATGTGGGCAAGGGTGATCCAGTGGATATAGCGTACTTGGACCTTCAGAAAGCCTTTGACAAGGTCCCTCACTAAAGGCTTTCAAGCAAAGTAACCAGTCTTGGGATAAGAGGGAAGGTCCTCCCATGGACCAGTAACTGGTTAAAAGATAGGGAACAGCATGTAGGAATAAATGGTCAGTTTTCACAGTGGAGAGAGGTAAACAGCAGAATCCCACAAGGATCTGTACTAGGGCCAGTGCTATTCAACTTGTTTATAAATGATCTGGAAAAAGGGGAGAACAGTGAGTTGGGAAAGTGTGCAGATGGTACAACATTACTCAAGACAGTTAAGTCCCAGGCAGACTGCAAAGAGTTACAAAGTGATCTTGGGTGACTGGAAAACAGTGATAGATGAAATTCAGTGTTGATAAATGCAAAGTAACGAACCCTGGAAAACACAATCACACCTATACATACAAAATGATGGATTCTAAATTAGCTGTTATCATTCAAGAAAAATCTTGGAGTCATTGTGGACAGTTCTCTGAAAACATCTGCTTAATGTACAGCAGCTATCCAAAAAGCTAAACACAATGTTAGGAACCATTAGGAAAGGGATAGATAATACAACAGAAAATATCTTAATGCCACTATATAAGTCAGTGATACACCCACACCTTGAATAATGTATTCAGTTCTGGTTCTCTCATCTCAAAAAAGACACATTAGAATTGGAAAAAATGCAGATAAAGGCAACAAGAATGATGAAGGGTATGGAACAGTTTCCATATGAGGAGACATTAAAAAGACTGGGATTGTTCAGCTTAGAAAACAGATGACTAAGGGGGGGGGATATGATAGAGGTCTATAAAAATCACAAATGGTGTGGCGAAAGTGAATAAGGAAGTATTACTTACCCCTTCACGTAACACAAGAACCAGGGAATCAGGCAGGGAAATTAATAGGCAGCAAGTTTAAAAACATACATAAGGAAGTACTTCTTCACATAATGCACAGTCAACCTGTGGAACTCATTGCCAGGGGATGTTCTGAAGGCCAAAAGTATAATGGGTTCAAAAAAGAATTAGATAAATTCACAGAAGATAGCTAATAGTCACTAATGAACCTATGATGGTCAGGGATGCAACCGCATGCTCTGGGTGTCCCTAAACCTCTGACTGCCAGAAGCCAAGACTGCATGACAGGGGATGGATCACTTGATAATTGCTCTGTTCTATTCATTCCCTCTGAAGTATCTGGCACCAGCTGCTGTCAGAGGACAAGATACTGGGCTAGCTGGGCCATTGGTCTGATCCAGTATGGCCATTCTTATGTTAGCTATATATGTATGTACAGACATATTTATATGTCACCATCACAGCAGCTGTAGCTGGCAGAGCAAGAGAAGACAACCAGCCCATGAAAAGACAGGAGGGCATGGCCTTGCTACTAAATACCTGTTTTACTGGAATCTGAATCCTTCCCATGCTGTCAGATATAACTTAAGGAGACTATTATGGATAAATACCAAAATACATCAGTGGTATCCTTGAGAACATAAGAATGGGCATGCTGGGTCAGACTGATGATCCATTTAGCCCAGTATCCTGTCTTTTGACAGTGTCCAGTGCCAGACGCTTCAGAGAGAGAGACAGAACAGAACAAGGCAATTTACTGAGAGTGATCCATCTGCGGTCATCCAGTCCCAGCTTCTGGCAGTCAGAGGTTTAGGGACACCTAGAGCATGGGGTTGCATCCCCGAGTATCTTGGCTAATAGCCATCGAGGGACCTATCCCTCCCATCAGTGAACCTATCCATCCTTCTACGTGGGTCATCATGAGCCCTTTTCCTAATATTTGATGTCTGGGTGCTGTCTTTTTAGGTTTGTGAGATGCATTGAAAGGGGATTTGGGATTTTATTTTTCTTCCCTGAAAACTTTATCCTGGTTAGCATTTGGCCATAGCAACTTTAATTAAAAAAAAAAAATACTGTATTAGACCCCCAGGGGGTTTCGGGCATGAGAAAAATCATACAAAAACATATTTAATTATTATTTGCTGCACCACATCTAACACACTTTCTGTAATGGTGGTGAAACAATGTCTATACTAGAACTAAGGATATTTAAAATGCAAGTTTCAAGGCACAGGAGCACAATAGCTGTCGTTTTCCTAGTGTATACAAGTCTCAGGAAGAAGAGGCAACCATTCACAAAAGGATTGTTTCCCCTCTCATCCCCGCCCTCCAAAATCCAACTTTAAATGTTTGTTCCTAAAAGGAATGCAGGACAATTAGCTGCCAAAAATATAGCGGGTCTCTAGTACATGTAGGGTGACCAGATGTACTGATTTCATAGAGACAGTCCCGATTTTTGGGTCTCTCTCTTATATAGGCTCCTATTACCTCCCACCAGCTGTCCCAATTTTTCACATTTGCTGTCTGGTCACCCTAAGTACATGTTTATGTCTCCACAGAAGCCATGGAATTTTAGCTGCTCAGTGATAGAACCAGCTATTTACTTGATCTTTTACTGTGCTGGTAAATCATTTATCCGGAATCACTTTTTATAAAACCACTAACAGCAAATTATGAATTACACTGATCATTAAGAACTGAACTTCTACCAATCATCATCTAAACTGTGCCCTACTTCACATCCTATAAACTAGTTCTCACACTGTAAGGGCTTGTCTACATCACAAAGTTGCAGCGCTGGTGAGGGGGTTACAGCGCTGCAACTTAGGAGGTGTACACATCTGCAGGGCATCACCAGCAC
The DNA here is from genome assembly GCF_007399415.2 of Gopherus evgoodei. NCBI lineage: Eukaryota > Metazoa > Chordata > Testudines > Testudinidae > Gopherus > Gopherus evgoodei. The sequence continues at coordinate 255,623,307 of NC_044322.1, read as the reverse complement.
TGCAACTCCCTGTTTGCAGCGCTGGCCGTACTCCCGTTTTGTCTTGGGTGTAGAGGATCCAGCGCTGGTGATCCAGCGCTGGTAATCAAGTGTAGACACTTACCAGCACTTTTCTTGACCTCCGTGGAATAAGCAGGTATCCCAGCATACCTGAGGAAGCCTCTCTGGTAATCAAGCAGGTCTCCTTCCCTGGTTTGCTCTCGCGTTCCCCGAACCCCCGTGCAAGCAGGTCTCCTTCCCTGCGGTTTGCAGGGGGGTTCGGGGAACGCGAGAGCAAACCGCGGGGAAGCTGGTCTCCTTCCCCGGTTTGCTCTCGCGTTCCCCGAACCCCAGTGCAAGCAGGTCTCCTTCCCTGCGGTTTGCTCTCGCGTTCCCTGAACCCCCGAGCAAGCAGGTGTCCTTCCCTGCGGTTTGCAGGGGGGTTCGGGGAACGCGAGAGCAAACCGCGGGGAAGCTGGTCTCCTTCCCCGGTTTGCTCTCGCGTTCCCCGAACCCCCCTTGAAGCCGCCCAACAGCGCTGCAGTGTGGCCACATCTAACACCACTTGCAGCGCTGGTTGCTGTAAGTGTGGCCACTCTGCAGCGCTGGCCCTATACAGCTGTACTAATACAGCTGTAACAACCAGCGCTGCAAAATTGTAGATGTAGACATACCCTAAGAGCTTTAAGCTTTTTGTCATCACTTCACCCCATCGCCTACCTTCCTACCTCTCACAAAAATGAATATTTCACAACTAGGAAATGTCCAAATATAATAGAGGTATCCAGCATGAGGGTGCAACTAAGCTGATGAGTTTTTATGTATATTTTACAATTCAAAGGGGAGTGATTCCCCTGCTTATGTACACATATGCTAGCTGGAGCAGTGTCACCGCAGTAGCACAGGTAGTGGTAGCAGAGATACAGCTGAGCCAGGCTGAGTCCAATCTGAAACCAGTGGATAGGTACTTGGCATGGCTCAGTCATGCCTCTGCTGCCACTACCCATCCTTCTGTGGCCATGTTGCTATTCATAGTTGCAGCAGCTTGATGAGAGCCAGAGCGACTGTGTGTATATAAGCAGGGAAACCACACCCCTCACTCCTACTGTAGGCATAGCTATAGTGAGAGAGAAAAAGAATCAGTATTTTTTCCTGTGAATTCTAATTTGAACACGTAGTCTGTAAAAATACTTTATGATATGCTATTAAACTACTCCACAAATTGCTGTCAGTTTATACCTATCCCCCCAATTTTTTTTTTGCATAATTCCTCTTAGCATAGTTTGAAATTATGCAAACCACACATCAAGGAGAGAATATCAAAAGTATCCTTTTGTCAAAGTGTGCGCAAGCAGTTTTCCTCCTTGTGCATTTTAAACTTCGATTAGAACAATTTGCATGTAGAATGGCTACACTTTTCAAAGAGAACTACTTAAGTGCTTCAATGGGACTATTCACATGTTTAAAGTTATGCACATGCCTAAATATTTTCAAGATCAGAGCCTAAGGCATTTGTGTAGAAAACAGTACTTCCTTATATAACCATGTAACCTTGCTGTAGAGGTTCCAGTGAGCTGGTCTTTTATTTCACCAGCACTGTCCCTTTAAGAGGAAAAGTTTGCTGCTTTTGAATCAGTTCGGGTTAACAAAACTTGTAATAGGCTTGATATAAAAAGAACACGAGTACTTGTGGTACCTTAGAGACTAACAAATTTATTTGAGCATAAGCTTTCGTGGGCTACAGCCCACTTCTTCAGATGCATAGAATGGAACATATAGTAAGGAGATATATACACACACATACAGAACATGGAAAGGTAGAAGTAGCCATATTAACTCTAAGAGACTAATTAATTAAGATGAGCAATTATCAGCAGGAGAAGAAAAAAACTTTTGTAGTGATAATCAAGATGGCCCATTTCAGACAGTTGACAAGAAGATGTGTGGATACTTAACATGGGGAAATAGATTCAATGTGTGTAATGACTCAGTCATTCCCAGTCTCTATTCAAATTAATGGTATCTAGTTTGCATATTAATTCAAGTTCAGCAGTTTCTCACTGGAGTCTGTTTTTTAAGCTCTTGTGTTGAAAAATTGCCACCCTTAAATCTGTTACTGAGGGACCAGAGAGGCTGAAGTGTTCTCCGACTGGTTTTTGAATGTTATAATTCCTGATGTCAGATTTGTGTCCATTTATTCTTTTGCGTAGTTTGGTGATTGATTAGATTACTAAGAGTCATTCTAGTTGTGAATACCCTAGAAAGCTACTCAGAAGATACTGCTGGTCCACAGCTGGCTTTTAGTTACAGGAAACATATTGCACGAGGTTTCTGACAATTGCATGGGTTTCCTGATGCAATTCAAGACACTAACATTGCTATATAAAGCCCTATACGGCTTGAGTCCTGTCAGAAACCACTAGCCTCCTTGTGTAGTGCCACGACAGTTTAAATGGTGTGACGCTCAAGTTAGATTTAAAGATCTGAAGGCCAAATGAACCTTTTCAGTGGAAGACTTCCCCGACTGGTCTGACAGATGTCAAGTGTGAGATCACCAAGGCATGATGCTCTTAGCAGATGAACCAGACCCCTACAATCCTTTGGTTTATCTACAAAGTCCCATAATGCTTTATAACTAAAATTCTTCATATTCAGGCTAAATCTCTGTGTGTTGTCAAATGGTGGATTGTGTGATGTCTTGCTCTGACCCCAATCTTTAGAAATATGTCCAGAAAACCAAGGAAGTGAACACTTGTTGTTAAAGATGTTTTCTGTAATTTGTGAAATAAAGACTTGTTGATAGATGTCTTTAGCTTATCACAGTTATATAAGTTGAGATGCCATGAAAAGAACTCCACAAGCCAATAGGTCATGACAATGAAATTTTCTGAGTCTCTTTTTTGTAAAGAAGTATGAAATATAAAGGGGGGAATTTCTACAAGATAGTTGGAACGCATCAGGGTGCAAAACCACTTCCCCTATTGATAAGGTATTTGCCTTTTTGTATCATTCTGATTCATCTTTTACTAATAATCTTTGATTATGAAATTGAACCTGGAATCAAACCTTTAGTTAACAGTGCAGAGCCCATCTTTTACCTCACGTATTTGCCCAAGGAGGGAGTTGGTGATTCATTTATTTGGGGGGATATATTTTCCTTTTGAGTTGTTCACAAAAACTGTACAGTATGTCATCATTAAACACTGAACATTTGCCCAGAGACTTTGAAACCTCATAACAGTATATAGTGTGATTTTTATTCCAAATGGATTCTGAGCACTCTGAATGATGAGAATTCAGCAATGACAGAAGTTCATATCAGTACATTATAAGAGATCGTGTTAATGGACACGTATAGGCCATTATGTGATACATGAGTTAGAAATAAAAATGAAAACAAGGTCATTCATCATAGATCTTAGAACCTTTATGTGTGGAATATAATCGGCATGCAAGAATGTAGGGAATGAGGTGGACATATGCTCCTGAAGGAGTGGAAGAAAAATATGATTGATCCAAGCAATTCCACAGTTGTGAATATTTCAACATAACCAAGTAACAATCAGAACGACAATGCCTATTCAGAGACAAAAAAAAAGCATCACTGAAAGATGAAAATCATGTTCACTACTTTTAAAAAAGCTGAGAGTTAATTCAAGAATAGAAAAGTACCACATATGCAAAAGATCAGCTAAAAACAGTAGCAGGTAATGGAAGATGCTGTGGGAAGTCCACCTGAGTTTCTGTTTTATTTTTATTAGTTCACTCTCAGGGCTGAAATTTGGAAGAAGAGTTCTGCTGAAATTTACTGTTACGACCTGTGAGCAATAAAGTTTACTGTAAAGCATGACTTGACTTCTGCCACAAATGGGCAAATGATGAGCCTACCTGTATGACTGATATTTAACCCAGTTTCCCCAGACACAAAATGTAACAGCACAGAACTTGTTAAAAAGATTACCTGTTTCAACAGCTAACTCAATTTAAGTAGGAATGCATTTATGCTAGTAAATTCCACAATTCCAGCACAAAGCAGGAAACAGGGGAGAGGAGGAAGGGTCAAGTTCTGCAGAGGGTTGTGCAAAGGACAAGAGAGCTCCCAAATTAAAGCATCAATATGAGGCTCCTAGCTAGTGAATACTTAATCATCTAGTGGTATATGATTTACTGTTTGCTCTGACTTCTTTCCTTTTCAATCCCTCCACCTCCAGTCACAGAACTCCTGCTCTCCATGCTTTGTCCATCCTTCCCAACCTCCTGTCATACTTCTTACCTCTATTCTATTGAGGTTTTTATACAGCCATTATCACTGTAATAGCTGGATGCCTTCCCAAAGTGCATCAAGCACCATGAAGGCTCAGAAACATCTAGCATGCACCAATATGCCTGTGATGTTCGGGGATGCAATCCAGAGCAATGAGGGCCTCTCTCACCACCTTCCCCACAACCCTGGGTGACTCACAATGCTTTGCTGTTGTGAAATCCCAACCAGGGCCACTCAAACAGCCAAAAAGTATGCAGGTCACAGCCTGAGTGTGTGTATACATCTGCAGCTGTGGTCCAGCAGCTCTGACCCTAGCAGCCTGTCAGCAATATGCAAGTCATAGTCTAGCTTTGACTAGTCTTGGTTACTACTTAAAAGATGACCACAACACATTCCCAGTCCTTAATATCTTCCCAAAAACATGTGTTCTGCATTTTCCAGCCTTCTGCATAATTCAGACCTTCAAAGTCCATTGCCCCTGTTAAGGGTCAATATTCAACCGTTTGCTACTTTAACTGAAGTTAACAAAAAGAGTTCAGTTTACATACAACACTGGATTAGTTTGCATTAAAAATAAAACAAGTTTAACTACAAAGAAATTTTAAGTGAGCACAACTATAAGGTATTAAAGTCAGAAATGGTTACAAGAGAAAAAGATAAAACACTTTCTAGTAGCTAAAACTTAACAAGCTAGACTTGATTCTAGGTAAAAACCTTACCAAAGGTTCACAGCAATAGGGCTGGCCAAATCATCAGGTCAGAATCTCACCACAAACTCAAAAGGACTGGTTCCCTTTGTCTTCTTAGGCGAGAGAGAGAGAGAGAGAGAATCTGCCGTGTTTTTGCCCCTATTTTTACAATCCAATCCCCCTTTGAAATGCATTTTCCTTAGGGTTACCCCTAGATAAAGTTCCTTCCAGCTGTGAGGAAGGAGACACGGAGTTTTGTGGTGAAAGAAGTTCCATGTTGTTGTTTGCTAAAATGTAGATTGATCTGTTCCTGCCATCCTTCCTTGCCAATGAATGGCCACTTGACAGGTGATTGATTGCCAATTAACTTTGCTGACACCTAGCTAAGGCATCAGCTTGTTCTTCATCTTTGAGAAAACCATTTGCCCCCTCCCCAGACTTATCTTGTTAACACATAGTAATCATAATTTCATTTTATGTTCATAACTCTTAATAGACATTTCATACATACATTCCACAAGAATATTGATTATTAATATGTGGTTAGTTTTTAAAATGATACCTCACAAGGCATACTTTGAGCATAACTTCTTACAATAGTGTGTAGGGTGCTTTCGGTCCCAATACCATACTGGCATCTCTCTGATTGTACTATTTTTTTTTTTAATGCTGGCTATTGTAGTTGTGAAGAATACACTGTTCACCTATATGAGGTTACTGATGCAGAACTGTATTGGCACAGAACCTGGAACAATAGCTCTGAGAGGAGTGAACCGTGCTTGTCATGTCAGAGAGGTGCTAACTAAAGATGCCTAATGATGATAGTTAACTAATGTTGACAAATTATTTCATTGCTCATGTAGGAAAGCAGAGGAAGGATCACAGAGCTGCACTATTCACTGTGAATGACATCTCATTTTGGTGCCACAAGTTTGTGGCATTTGAGAGATACCACCATTACATTTCCCCGCCCCCACTTACAAAGGAACCAACCCCAAGAACCTAGCAGAGCCCATGCGCATACCGAAGACCTATCTATCAAGGAGAGAAGTTCAAGGAGTGCAGTGGAGCCAAGCGGCATGCATGATCATATTCTGAATATATGCATAATCTCATTTTGGTGATTTAATGTGGGCAGTGCTTATTTTGTGGGATGAGCTTGAATGTCCACTTCAAATATCTACCTACAAGCATCTACTTTCCTTCTCCCTCCCCCACCCCCAGTCTATCACATGTAGTTCTTTCTTTCTGCCTTCCTCTCTCTGTGGGAAAAATGTGTGGAATATTTTAAAGCATATATATTACATGCAAACTGTGCTATGTGTTTGTATTATCAAAGGCAAGGTCAAAGAAGTATACATTGCACTTGGAATGGTGAGGTTTGCAGCAACTCTTAGATCCTGTGGGCGAGATCCTGCCTCTACCTCCTTACATCCCTCCTCTTCTATATTCCCTGTCCCTTCCTTTGTCTTTGCTGTTAATTAAATACCTCCAACCTTTCTTCCTTACCCCACTAAATGTATTATATGAGTTAAAAATGGGGGGAAGGGAATCTGAGAACTAACATGACCTTTGCCAACCTCATTTTAATCACTTTAGTTTTATGTTGCACCTTTTGTCTGCCTTGCCTATTTAGACTGTAAGGTTTCTTTGCAAGGATTGTCTCTTATTCTCTCTGTACAGCACCTATCACATTGGGGTTCCAATCCTGACTGGAGTCTCTAGGCACTATTATGATACAAACAACAAGCAAAAACCTACCAGAATTACTTTAAAAGCAGCAAAGAGTCCTGTGGCACCTTATAGACTAACAGACGTATTGGAGCATGAGCTTTCATGGGTGAATACCCACTTCGTCGGATGCACGCGTGCAGAATTACTTTGGCAGTGTTAGCTCATTTTCTCATCATGTCATGTTATAAAAAATAAAGAATGGTGGATCTTTAAATCTATAGAGTAGCCATCAAAACACAATTGTGTAATATACTAGCAACAATCCAGCTGCTTATCTTTTCAAACTATAGCTGCCAGCCCTGGAAAGATGTATATTTTTCCATACATTACCAACATGACCCAAGATTAGACCTATCAAGAAAAGCATGTTGTTAATATACAGATATAATCACAAAGAGACACTGCTAAATAACTTAGGATCAAGTGTTGAGCTCTCTTAGAATTTGTCTTTGAGTGGGTATGATGATTGAGAGGCTACATGGCCTTGTAATTAAGGTTGCAGAATGAGTCTCCAGACACCTAGCTTAAATTCCCTAACTGCCACAGAATTCCAAATTGGGACTCAGGTCTCGATCTACAAAATGGGAACAATAATATTTCCCTAACTCTAAAGAGTGTTGTGAGAAGGAATATATTATTAATTGTGACATGGCAAGGGCCATAGGCCCTAAAACAGAAGTCTAACTATTACATATATAAGGTATTTTATTGCCTGACAATCTATAAACAAGACAGTATAAATCTTTTATCTCCATATACCAGTAGACTTAATTTATTACATTCAGCAGTGATTTAAGCTGGTCTGAAAATAGGTATATAGGTCTGTCTCATTTTACGCTGGGGTTACGTTCCGCAGTCAGCACATAAAGTGAAAATCGTGTATAGTCAAAATTACATTGAGTATAATGGGGGGCGGAATCACCCACGCTACAGAAACAGTATTTAAACTGTTATTTTTCCTCTTTTTTTGTTTTTGCCGATCACATAAAGCTGAAACCGTGCACGTTAATTGCACCTAAGATGCGACAGACCTGTAAATGACAAAATAGTGTTGTGACATGGTCCCCACCAGAGTGTCACTTGGAATTGGGGTACCACTGAGTGTGCTTGTTCCACCAACCTGGGCTTCTTTATACTGTCCTATGGAGCCAGGCCCTCAAGCCTTCTCCAGCACACACACAGGTAGGGACACACCCAGCTGCAGAAAGATGCAGACACAGAGATCAGCTCTGCATGGGAACGCTCAGCTAGGGAACTGCCCAGCACTCAAGTGCACAGCACCTCTGGACAGGGCCACCCAGAGGATTCAGGGGGCTTGAGGCAGGGCTGGGTCTTTGGTGGCAATTCAGTGGTGGGTCCCTTTTGGAGGGTAAGGCCCGCCACCGAATTGCAGCTGAAGAATGAAGCAGCAGCAGTAGAACAGCCTAAAGTGTCACCGATCGTGGCTTCTTTTTTTTTCCCGCCGCTTGCACTCATCGGGCGGTGCTCTGAGGCTTCAGCAGCACTTCAGCAGCGGGTCCTTCACTCACTCCGAGTCTAAGGCTGCACTGAAGGACCAGCTGCCAAAGACCCGGAGCGAGTGAAGGGCCCACCACCAAAGTGCCGCCAAAAACCCAGAGAGGCTTGCAGGGCCCCTGCAGGGCCCGGGGCAAATTGCCCCACTTGTGCCCGCTCTGGGCAGCCCTGCCTCTGGAGTTTAAACCCAAAATTATACAGTCATGCGCTGCACAGAGAACATACGCTCATGAAATTTGCTCCTTCCCTCAATGTGGAGGAAGATATGCACAGTTTATTTCCTCCTCCCCTCCATTATTCCACAAACTGGTTTTAGAGAAAACAAAAACAAGTTTATTAACTACAAAGATAGATTTTAAGTGATTATAAGGAATAGCAAACAGACTGAAGCAGATTACTAAGCAAATGAAACAAATAACCAAGCTAAACTTAATACTAAGCAAACTAGTTACAAGTTGTAATTTCTCATGCTAAATGTTATTTTAGGCATATTGCGGAGTTTCTTGAAGGCAAGCTGCTCTTGCTTGCAGCTTAAAGCTCCAGGTATTTCTTTCACAAGCCAGACACCTTCCCAGCCTGGGCTCAGCTCTTCTCCCCGCCATTTGTCTTTGTTTCTTAGATGTTTCCAGCAGTCATCCTGGGCGGGGATTCAGAGAAGAATAAACCCCTATCATCTCATTCCCTCATCTTAAATAGGATTTCCATATGGCAGGAATCCTTTGTTTTCTAGTGTGGTTCCTCCCCCCCTCAGTGGAAAAATATTGGCATTCTATCATAGTATTCTACCAGGTGACTTGATCACATGATCCTGCAGTGTCAAAGCAGCGATGAATCAAAGGTCATTTGCAGCATCCCAGGAAGGTGCGAGATTACCATCTTCAAAGACCTATTGTTCTCCCTAATAGTTCACTGGCTGGTTAGATGGGGAAAAGTCAAACTGATAGCATACTGTCTGGTGGATGCTCCCCAGATGCAAACACCTTTGTAGTATGGATATATAGTCAACATCCCTAACTTTAGATACAAAAATGATACATGCATTCATACAAATAGGATAAATTATATTCAGTAAATCAACCTTACCTCACATGACCCATCTTGCATAAAATACATCTTAGATACACTATAATCATATTATAACAATATTTCTATGAGGAATATGGGGCATGGTGTCAAGTGTAACTTGCACCTTCTGTCATTGTGTATCTAACTTGGTTTCTTATGGATACAAATGTGACAGGTGTCTTATCTATACCATAGATACAAAGAAGTTCAGTGTACATGGAAAATGGGGATAATTTCTAGGCTATAAATGCTGAGCTGTAGCATGAAAAGTAAACAATTTTAATATTCCCCCCCCCAAAGGTGGACCTGGTTAAAAGGAAATAAACTTATGTGGACTTTTTCTGCATTTTGTCAGCAGACCCGTATAGAGTCTAAGATCCCTGTTGAAGTCCATATATCAAATGCGAGTCAACAAGTGCTGTCAGAAATTTACCAAGGGGGCCAATTTCATTCAGCTCAGCCAGTAATATCTCCACACTTGTGTAGCCTCAGTCCATTCCGTGCAGATTTCAATCAATATGGCATGGTGTGAGGGCCTTGGGCAAACATGCATAATTTCCAACTTCATTTTTTAATGAGGAGCAAAAATATCCCTAAATATATCGCTAAGGACACATTCATAGTCAAGGATAAGAAAGAGCTAACATGGAAATTAACATGCAAATAATCTCCATTGTTAATCAGCAATCTAACAAAAGTGGGAGTTGAATCAGAATCCTCCTCTAAAAGGCATTACAGCATTCCAGAGGCTCTAAATATCCTTCCTGAGAATTCCCTCTAGGTACAGAAACTACATGAAAGTAGAAAGCGGTAGCAAAGAAAACCATTTATCTACAACACAACTAATTAGACTTATGCTGGTAGTTTTAAGCAAAAGTATTATTGACTATATTAGTTAGGAATAATTTTATTCCTATAAATAGTTAATCGCACATTGTTAATAAAAAGATTAAAAGAAAATGTAGCTATAGCCACACCTATCTAATTTACACTTATTTTCAGACCAGTTTACATGACTAATTGAAATCTACTATTTGGAGATAAAAGATTTATACTTCCTTGCTTATAGAAGTTCATATTGTTATTAGGCCAAATTCTTCAGCCCTTACTAAGCCTAAAATCCCATTAAAACCAATGAAACCTTTGTTTGAACAAGAGCCACCTAGGATATTCTTAGTGAAATATCTGCTTGAACTATTAGTCAGAACACCTTTCACAGACTCCTGCAAACATTGTAAATAAAAGTGAAACCTCAAATTTAAATGAAGTTTAACAATGCACTGCTTTCCATTATATGCACAAAATAGGCAAGCTAACTGTTCTTTCCTTTCACTTGTTTGCCTGTAAGTGGCTTGCAGAGAATGTTTGGTTGAAGTTTGATTCCTTAAACATTAAGTCACTGTATAAGGGCAAGATTATTTCTAGCCTTCCTGTTCTGCATGGCTGCAGTGAGGGAGGAAGGACCCTCTCCCCACATGGACATATCAGGGCTGGCTAGATGCTATCTCCCCTTTTAGCACCATGAGGAAGTGGGTGGGAAGGAAATGGGGAGTGGGGAGACACCATTGTTCCTTCCACTTCTACACCCCAGCCAGTAGGGTTGGGGGGCGGGGATGAGGGGAGGAATAAGTAAAAAGAATGAATTATTTTCCCCTTCCCCCGCACCCCAGAAAACAAAAAAAAAAACTTCACCGATACGGTCTGCAGATGATGCAAAAATTGGGGGAGTAGTAAATAATGAAGAGGCGAGGCCTCTGAGGTCTTGTTTACATTGGCAAGTTGCTGGACAGCAAAGCAGCTTTCTGCGCTGTAACTCCTGACGTGCACACACTGCCAAGCCTCTTAGGGATGGTCTACACTGACTTTTCCCCCACCCTCGCCCCCAATCTAAGACATGCAAGATGCTATTTGCGTAGCTGAAGTCTAAGTATCTTAGTTTGACTTACCTGGCCATCCTCACAGCAGCGAGTTGACTGCCACAACTCCCCCATCAATGCTGCTTACTCCTCCTGCCGAGGTGGAGTACAGGCATCAATTCGCAGATTGATTTATCATGTCTAGACAAGATGCGATAAATCGATTACTACCCGCCGATACGGCGGGTAGTATAGATGTACCCTTAGTGCGCAAAAACTGCGCAGTTGCAGCGCTGTAAAAAACCACCCCATAGAGGGTTACAGCTTTTTGTGCTGTGGCTACAGCGCTGTGGTGCCCTGGTCAATTATAGCGCTTCTGGGAGGTGTCCCACAATGCCTCTTCTCGCCTCTCTGGTAATCGATTTGAATTCTACTGCCCTGCCCTCAGGTGACCAACTGTCATCCCCACCCCTTAAATTCCTTGGGAATTTTGGAAGTCTCCTTCCTGTTTGCTTGGTAATGCGTGAAGTGGTTTCAGCACATCTTTCCAGGTGACCATGCCTGCTCCATGCACCAGGTGATTCCCTGCTTGGAGCAATGCCGAGCTGCTGGACCTCATCAGCATTTGGGGAAAGGAGGCTGTCCAGTCCCAACTGAGCTCCATATATAAGAATTAGAATACTTATGGACATATTTCACGATGCATGACAAAAAGGGGCCATGACTGGGACACACTGCAGTGCAGGGTCAAAGTGAAGGAGCTGTGGAACACCTACCACAAGGCGCGGGAGGCAAACCACCGCTCTGGTGCTGCACCCATGAGCTGCCAGTTCTACAAAGAGCTGGATGCAATACTCGGTGGTGATACCACCTCCACTGTGAAGGCCACTGTGGATACTTTGGTGGCTCGCGTGCCAGTTGAGAGTAGACCAATCCAGGAGAAGGAAATCTTGGATGAGGATGTGGAGAGGCAGAGGATGACTCAGAGGTCAGAGATGCATGCAGCCAGGAGCTCTTCTCTACCGCAGAGGAGGCTAACCAGTCACAACTGTCGGAGCTTGATGAAGTGCCAACAGGAGAGGAGGCCCCCGGTAAGTGGCTTTGATTTTGGGAATCACTGAAGTGAGTTGTTGGGGGCAGGAGGGTTGCAGAAAGCAAACTTGTGTTCGCATAGTGCATGTACCGCTACATGCCTAGTCTGAGCAGCAGAATAGGCTGCTGATTGACTCCCTCACTTCATGGGAATCTGCCTCAGATCTCCAGGAAACTCTCATGCAGATACTGGCAATCCACTGCCACAGGTTCTCTGGGAGAGCTGCTTTGTTTCTTGCCCCATTAAAGGTAACTTTCCCGTGCCACTCTACCATCACTGGGGGGGCGGGGGCAGGACCATTGCTGCACACAGGTGAGCCATATAAGGGCCAGGGTGGAAGCCGTAGTCTTGGAAAGACTCTCCCTTGATTTCCTGCTCACCTTCAGCAGCAAGCTATCTTACATAATGAACACAGCCTATGGGCACAGTAACTATTTTAAGGCCCCACCCTACAGTGCTGGTTCTCCTCAAGAGCCACATGTCCAGTGTACAGTACAGTCCTGGAACACTGATTTCCCCGCCCCTGTGGTTACTCACCATTTTGGGGGTCTTGTGGCTCATCTGTGCTTGCCTAGGGTCAGTCAGTTAGTGACAGATATGTGAATAGTAGCTGTGTTTTAAATCAATCAGTTGTCCCTGTGTTGCAAACAATCCTGCTTCTGTAAAATGTTGCATTTTAGCTTCACAGATGTGACCTTGGGAGTTCAGCAGCACTCTTTATCATTGCCAGCTGAACAGCTGAGCAGAATTAGAAAGTGGACACGAAGAACTAAAGAGGACTTTCTGCACGATGTTCTGATGCATTCCGTGGCTGAAAAACAAGAATGGAAAAATTGGCGGGAGAGCGAGAAGAGGGACTGAAAGAAGAACGTGGTACACCAGAAAGAAGCCATGGACAGGGCTGGCTCCAGGGGTTTTGCTGCCCCAAGCAGCAAAAAAAGGCACGATCGCGATCTGCAGCAATTCAGCGGGAGGTCCTTCGCTCCAAGCGGGAGTGAGGGACCCTCTGCCGAATTGCCGCTGAATCCCTGAAAGTGCCGCCCCACTCCAGAGTTGCCGCCCCAAGCACCTGCTTGATAAGCTGGTGCCTCGAGCCGGCCCTGGCCATGGAGCAGCTTTTAAATGTTATGGAGCACAAGTGGACATGCTCCAGGCACTACTAGCACTGCAAACCAAGCAGCTCCGTGCCCACCCTCCTCTGCAGCTGCTCAACTCTTTCCCATGCACCCCCCAGACACTGCCAACACATTCATCAACCTCCTGGCTCCAGTCTGTACCCTCTGCATTCCACTCCTCCTCTATCACAGTCCAGCCCTGAGGACTCCCAGTACCTACTGCGCTCACCACCTCTGTAGTTTTAGCCCTGCTGAAGTACAGTACCCACTGCACTGTACTCCAAAGGAGAAGGTTGGATAGGATATCCACACATAAAACAAAACAGAACAAAAAAAAAAACACACCACCACTGAGGGGGATGGGGGAATGGAGGGTTCCAGGAGGAGGTAAGGTCTGGGACGGTTAAAGATTTGTCTCTCTCTCTCCTTCTGTTGTTTTTTTAATCAAAGAATTGCTTTGGTTTGAAAGCAAGCTGTATTCCATTAATTGAAAGCAAACAAAGCCCTGCAAAGCAACAGGCAATTTTCTTACACCTTCATAGTGCATTGTCTGCACCAGTCACAATCACCTCTTAGCATTGCAAGCACTGCACTCTCAAGTATAGCAACAAATATTAGTGGCTTTCAGCTTCAAATTGCTGCCTCAAGGCATCCCTGATCTTTATGGCTCCGTACTGTGCCCCTCTAACAGCCCTGGACTCTGGCTGTTCAAATTCAGCCTCCAGGCATGGAGCATCAGTGGTCCAGCCCTAACTAAAGGTTTCACCCTTCCCTTCACAAATATTACGGAGTGTATAGCACATGGCTATAAGCATAAGAACAGTATCATCAGCCAGGTCCAACCTCCCATCTAGGCAGCGCCAGTGGCCCTTTAATTGGCCAAAAGCACACACAGTCATTCTGCACTTGTTCAGCCTGTTGTTGAACCACTCCTTGCTGCTGTCAAGGTGTCCCGTGTATGGCTTCATAAGCCACAGCATTAAGGGGTAGGCAGGGCCTCCCAGGATCACAATGGGAATTTCGCCTCTGGTGATCTTCTGGTTCGGTAAGAAAGTCCCTGCTTGCAGCTTCCTGAACAGGCTAATGTTCCAAAAGATGCGTGCATCATGCATCTTTCCAGGCCAGCCTGCGTTAATGTCCGTGAAACGTCCACAGTGATCCACAAGCGACCGGAGAACCATTGGGAAATTCCCCTTCCAATTAATATACTCGGTGGCTAGATGGTCTGGTGCCAGAATTGGAATGTGCATGCCATTGATCACCTCCTCTGCAGCCAGGGAAGCCCATTTGTGCAAAGCTATCCACAACGTCACACACGTTGCCCAGAGTCACGGTCTTTCAGAGCAGGAAGCAATTAATGGCCCTGCACACTTCCATCAACACGAGTCCAGTGGTCAACTTTCCCACTCCTAACTGGTTACTCCAGACTGCTACCGATCTTTCGCTAGCCAGCTTCCACAGTACAATCGCCATGCACTTCTCCAACAGCAGGGCAGGTCTCATTCTCATGTCCTTGCGCCGCAGGGCTGGTACGAGCTCAAACAAACAAACAATCTCATGAGTGTGGCTTTCCTCATGCGAAAGTTCTGCAGCCACTGCTCGTCATCCCAGACATGCATAACTATGTGATCCCACCATTCAGTGCTTGTTTCCCAAGCCCAAAAGCAGCATTCAACTGTGGTCAGCACCTCCGTGAATGCCACAAGCAACCTCGTGTCATAACTACTATGCACGGCGAGATCAATGTTGAACTGCTCTTGCCTTTGTGGTTTAAGGAGTAACTCCACTGCCACTCATGACGTGTTAGTCAGAGCGAGCAGAGTATTAGTCAACAGTATAGGACCCATTCCTGCAGAAAGAAGAGGGAGAGCACGTAGTACACAAACTGTTGAAAGATGGTGCCAAATGTGGACGGAAGCACGGGGATTGCTGAGATGCAAAGCAATGCATCATGAGGTATTGGCACAGGACTCAGAATGCCCTGCGACCCCCTCTACTTTTCCATAATTCTTAGTGGCAGAAGAGGAAGAGCTGTTCTGTGAGATAAGTTGCCTAGAGTGCACCACTCCACGTTTGCGGCACTTGCAGCGGTATTTGAAGATGCTATTGCGCAGGCAGCTGACAGTCTGAACACACAACAGCAGTTTCCTTCAGCGCTCTGTGAACGGTGCTGTAACTCTGCCAGTGTAGACATATCCTAAGTGAGGGAAGTCTGGATTGCTTAATAAACTGCATGCAAGGAAACAATATGCCTTTTAACTAAAGGAATAATTAACTAAACATTATCTTCCAGGGCAACAGTGTGGCCAAAAGGGAATTGTCTTTAAACTTAATAAGCCATGATGTCTTATTTAAACTAACTGAGTTACTTATTTGACCACTAAATAATACTTATTACTGTACTATACAGAACACAGAAAGAAACATACATTACCATCTCTACGTAACTGGTGAAGTGAAAGCAGCTTTTTCACTCCCAACTAACTACTCAAAATTCATTTCTTATCCCTTGGTTTAGGACAAAGAAAATTACTTTTTTGGGGGGAAAAGCTACTCCCCCAAAACTAGGGTGGCCAGATGTCCTGATTTTATAGGGACAGTCCCGATATTTGGAACTTTGTCACATATAGGTGCCTATTACCTCCCACTCCATCCTGATTTTTTACACCTGCTGTCTGGTCACGCTACCCAAAACTGATCCTATTGAGTGATCTGTTTTTAATATCTCAATTTACCTCATTACTTATAGAATTTCTTGTATGGTATATCAGTTTAAATAACTAATAAGCAAAAGGACTTTCTAATCTAGTTATTATTACTAACAGCTGGGGTAACAGGCAATTCCTAATGAGTTATACATTTCTTTCTATGGGTCATTATTTCATAAAATCACAGAAAACATGCAACAACAAATTTTCCATCAAACCACAGAACATAACTTGATTATAAGCACCCCTTATCAATTGCCCCCACTTGTTCATTTTAACACTTCTGTTGTAACAGGCAGCCATTTTAGTGCCAGGAATCCCTTCTTGCACGTTGAGACTAGGTCAAGGGAGTTAAAAGTTTATATTCATTTCATTACTGAATGCACATCTTCCTTCATTTTATCACCAACTAAGATCCAACGTAAATGCACAGAACTTTTCAGTTTAATAGGTACAAAGTACTAAATTGTATAAATACACAACAAGAAAGGATTTTAGTTAACATAAAAGAATTGTAGTAGTTTTAATATATACTAAAAGAGCTAATGCAATCCTTCAATGCACCTATAAGGGAATCTCAAGTTTGAGCATTGGCCTGCTAAACTCAGTAAGTTCAATACTTGAGAGGCCCATTAGGGATCTGGGGATTAGTCCTGCTCTGAGCAAGGGGTTGGACTAGATGATCTGTTGAGGTCCCTTCCAACCCTGATATTCTATGTTCTATAGGAGTAGAGAAATTACTTTACCTATGTATATGGCATTATTGTGACTGCTGCTGGAATACTGCATCCAGTTCTGGTGTCCACAATTCAAGAAGGATGTTGAAAAATTCGAGAGAGAGTTCAGAGAAGAGCCATAAGAGTGATTAATGGATTAGAAAATATTCCTTATAGTGTGTGACAAAGTTCCTCCTCTACCTTGGTGGATCCTGCACTTATTGGCAGATTTGCTTGCCTCACAGATTCACCCTGCGGGTCAAGAAACAGCCCAGAGACCTTCCCCTCTGGTAGAAGCCACAGTCCAGGTCAATTTCTCCTGTGTTTGATCAGGAGTTGGGAAGTTTGGGGGGGAACCCAGGCCCTCCCTCTACTCTGGGTTCCAGTCCAGGGCCCTGTGGACTGCAGCTGTCTATAGTGCCTCCTGGTACAGTTACGCAACAGCTACAACTCTCTGAGCTACTTCCCCATGACCTCCTCCCAACACCTTCTTTGTCCTCACCACCAGACCTTCCTCCTGATATCTGATAACACTTGTACTTCTCAGTCCTTCAGCAGTATGCCTACTCACTCTCAGCTTCTTGCATGCCTCTTGCTCCCAGTTCCTTGCACGCACTGGAGTGAGCCCTTTTATAGCATCAGAGGGGCCTTAATTAGAGTCAGGTGCTTAACAGTCTCACATGACTCTTAGCAGGTTAATTGGAGTTAGGTGTTCTCATTAGCCTGGAGCAGCCCCTGCTCTGGTCACTCCGGGAACAGAAAACTGCTTATCCAGTGGCCAGTATAATCTCCTTTCGACTACTCCGCTGTTCCCAACTGGCCTGGGTCTATCACAAGTGCTAGACCCAAGGAGCTCAATCTTTGTTAGACTAAGGAGAAAGTTAAGAGGTGACTTGATTACAGTCTATAAATACCTATGCAGGGAACAAACATTTAATAATGGGCTCTTCAACCTAGTAGAGAAAAGGCTGGAAGATGAAACTAGACAAAAATCAAACCGGAAGTAAGTCATACTTTTTTTTTTTTTAAGCCAGAGTAATTAACCATTGGAACAATTTACAAAGGATCGTAGTGGACTCTCCATCACTGACAATTTTTAAATCAAGACTGGTCGTTTTTCTAAAAGATATAATCCTGGAATTCATTTGTGAACCTTCTATAGCAGGGGTAGGCAACCTATGGCACACGTGTCGAAGGTGGCATGTGAGCTGATTTTCAGTGGCACTCACACTGCCCAGGTCCTAGCCACTAGTCCGGTGACTCTGCATTTTAATTTAATTTTAAATGAAGCTTCTTAAACATTTTTAAAACCTTATTTACTTTACATACAACAATAGTTTAGTTATATATTATAGACTTATAGAAAGAGACCTTCTAAAAATGTTTAAATGTATTACTGGCAAGCAAAGCCTTAAATTAGAGTGAATAAATGAAGACTCGGCACACCACTTTGGAAAAGTTGCCGACCTGTGTTCTATAGCCTGTGTTTACAGGTGGCCAGGCTACATGATCACAATGGTACCTTCTGGCCTTGGAATCTATGCATCTATGAAGCAGCAGGAATGAACCAGAAGCTCCCTGTGGGTTTCCAAGCCTACCAAGAGAATCCTGCCACCCTGCTTCAGTCAATTATATATCTCTTGAAATAAATTCTTACACGTATCCTCTAACACAGTAAAATAAAAATACTCTTTAGCAATAAAAGCCCATTTATGGGATAAATGGTCTTCCAGTGAACAATTTGCAAGGGATAACAGTTTTAACAGGATAATATGCTTCTTGCCTTATCAGCAGTTTTGTCTCTCGTTGATCTATCATCAGACAGCAAAATAATTAAGAGAGAATAAGCAAAATGTGCAAGCTCGGAAGCTTGTCTCTCTCATGAACAGAAGCTGGTCTAATAAAAGATATTACCTCACCCGCCTTCTCTCTCTCTCTCTCTCTCATAAGCAAACAAGCATTCAGTTCACCTGAGAAAAACTTAAGTACTAAGGGTGAAGTTCTGGAGTCAATGGCAAAATTCCTATTGACTTTAATGGTGTCAGGATTTCAACCTTATGTATTTATTTTTGGATGATGTATTGTATTCTGACCAGACTCTCTGCAAGCAGAGAGCAGGAACTATTTGCTATTAAAGCAACTATCGCTTTTTAAATTAACAAATCCTGACAACTGTAGCTCTTCCAAGTATAGTCTTATTTTCAGAAAGACTTTCACACAACTTAGCAGATGTAATCAGCATTTTCCCTTTACACTTTCTTCCTATAACGGCAGTTCCCGAGGAATGAAAGAAATTCATTCCTCATTTTATCCATGTCATCATGAGGAGCAAAGTCAGTGCCCCTGGAGAAATCAGGATCAACCAAACAGAGAAGGAAAACTGTAATCAGCAAGAAGAAAATGCTTAGTGAGCAAACGGAATCTGCCATTAAGGTCACATCTACACTTGCAAACTTACAGAGCTTCACAGCTGTACCGATGCAGCTGTGCCCTACAAGATTGTTCGTGTAGTGGTTCTATGCTGTCTACACTGGGGCAAAGCCACTCTTCAGTGCTTACATGTTATCTCTTCCTCTCAGAAAGGCAGTATCTAACTTGTCTCTGAATTTTAGAAGTAACAGTTTATAAAGCTTAGTTCAACTCTATGCAATTTAGGTGACCACTTACACAGCTGCAATATCAAAATGCAAGTATCAGTTCCTCCAGCAAATGCTCACAGTGAACAGTTTCCTGCCCTTTCACAGGCTGAAGTTTCTTTGTACAAAATATTTGTTGAATAATTTTGAATAGTAATAAATAAAATGTAAAACACTCGCAGTCTGTGTGCATGGCCAATTTACAAAGAGGAAAACCCCCACAATTCTCCTAAATGTTCAGTGTACATGGTCTGCCCAGTTCTGGAGGTAGCATTTTTCTAGTATGTCTCTCCGATGTTAAAAGCTCATTACAAACTCATCTCATGCCATCTAGGCTGGGTTATGCTTTGGTGGGTAAACCAGAATGTAATGTGCCTGTTCTTTTGCTGAGCGAGAGGCATATATTACAAGTCAAAGTGTGTGTTTCAATCTACTTTTACATTTTTACAAGCAATTTCCATTTAGCTGTGAAACAGTTAAGTTACATGGAGGTAAGTTACATTTCTCATTCATATTAGTAATTTACACTGAATCACACCTGGACAACTCATTAAATAGAAACTATTACCAACATTGCATCTGACACAGACAAAAAAAATGCCATATATGGCTGAGTATAGTTCATTCATTGTTTCATGGACCCAGAGTCCTCCAGAAAGTGTCACAAATCCACACACCGTGTCTCTGAATATTGCGTTTTATACTCAGATCTCAGTTAACTGAATGATTTGTAACATTACAAGTGGGCATAGACCTCCTTATTGTCTTTACATTTGAGACAACTCTTGCTAGCTGTTTATTCCAACAAATACACAAAATACCTTGAACTCAGTAACTGCAGTACAACTTCAATAGCTTTTGACAAGAATATGAAAATAACTGAAACGCAAGATTTTAAAAAAGACAAAAACCCTTTTTTTGGGGGGGGGAAGGGGGGCAACACACTTCTTTTGCAAGCGTTCCAGGAAAGATGAATTAGATAGGAATAAATGTCCTAATAGTATCTTTATGAACCCAAGACACGACTACCTTCATGTGGAGAGGCTTCAAGCCCATCAAATGCAGCAGTAGCTCCACTTTAGGAGCTATACACAAGGGAGGAATTCTGAACTGAAACCTTCTTAGGACTCTCTGCACCTATCGGGCAGATTCCCAAGAAGTGCCTAGGTTACTTTGGTACTCTTAAAATCAATAATGTCCTCCTAAGTCAGTGAAGTGATTTTCAAAGTTCCAGTTATGCATACACAGATAGATATGCCCACTGCATGAGGGTGTAGTACAAAGCAGTGGTTCTCAACCAGGGGTACATGTATCCTGGGGGTATGCATAGGTCTTTCAAGCAGTACTCAGCTCGTCTAGATCAGCATTAGGGGGTGGCAAGCAGGGCGACTGCCTGAAGCCCCACAAAGCTAAGCTACATATGTCACCCTCAGGCACCATGTCGGGCTTCAGACAAGGCTCACAGGTGTAAAACAAGCTCAACGATCACACTCAAATGTGAGCATAATACTTATCTTCCAATCAACTTTATAATTATCTAGTAAAAATGAGAAAGTAAGCAATTTCTCAGTAACAGTGAGCTGTGACACTTTTGTGTTATTAGAACTGTCAAGAGAAAAATTAATCGCGCAATTAATCACGTGATTAATCAATAGCACAACATTTAAATATTTTTGGATGTTTTCTACATTTTCAAATATATTGATTTCAGTTACAACACAGAATACAAAGTGTACAATGCTTGTTTTATTTTTTTATTACAAATATTTGCACTCTAAAACACAAAAGAAATTTTCTCAGTTCATCTAATACAAGTACTATAGTGCAATCTCTTTATCAAGAAAGTTGAACTTAAAAATGTAGAGTTGTATATAAAAAAAACTGCATTCAAAGATAGGACTGAGTCGACTTTGTTTTATTTCTTGTTCAGCCAACCACTCAGACAAACAAGTTTTTTACATTTGCAGGAGATAATGCTGCATGCCTCTTGTTCACAATGTCCAACTTGAAAGTGAGAACAGGCATTCGCATGGCACTGTTGCAGCTGGTGTCGCATGATATTTACATGCCAGATGTGCTAAAGATTCATATGTCCCTTCATGCTTCAACCACTATTCCAGAGAACATGTGTCCATGCTGATGACAGGCTCTGCTCGATAACAATCCAAAGCAGTGCAGATTGATGCATGTTCATTTTCATAATCTGAGTCAGATGCCACCAACAGAAGGTTGATTTTCTTTTTTGGTGGTTTGGGTTCTGTAGTTTCCGCATCTGAGTGCTACTCTTAAGACTTCTGAAAGTATGCGCCACACCTCGTCCCTCTCAGATTTTGGAAGGCACTTCAGATTCTTAAACCTTGGGTCGAGTGCTGTAGCTATCTTTAGAAATCTCATATTAGTTCCTTCTTTGCCTTTTGTCAAATCTGCAGTAAATGTGTTCTTAAAATGAACAATGTGCTGAGTCAGCTGAGACTACAATAACAAGAAATATATTGCAGAATGTGGGTAAAACAGAGCTGGAGATATACAATTCTCCCCCAAAGAGTTCGGTCACAAATGTAATTAATGCATTATTTTTTTAATGAGCATCATCAGCATGGAAGCATGTCCTCTGGAATGGTGACCAAAGCACAAAGGGGCACATTAATGTTTAGCATATCTGGCATGTAAATATCTTGCAATGCCGGCTACAAAAGTGCCATGCAAACACCTGTTCTCACTTTCTGATGACATTGTAAATAAGAAGTGGGCAGCATTGTCTCCTGTAAATGTAAACAAACTTGCTTACCTTAGTGATTGGCTGAACAAGAAGTAGGGATGAGTGGACTTGTAGGCTCTAAAGTTTTGCATTGATTTATTTTTGAGTTTAGTTATGTAACAAAAATTTACATTTATAAGTTGCATTTTCATGATAAAGAGATTGCATTACAGTACTTGTATGAGCTGAACGGAAAAATACTATTTCTTTTATATAGTGCTAATATTTGTAATAAATAACAAAGTGAGCAGTGTATACTTTGTATTTCTGTGTTGTAATTTAAATCAATATATTTGAAAATGTAGAAAAACATCCAAAATATTTAATAAATTTCACTTGATATTCTATTGATTAACAGTACCATTAAAACTGCGATTATTTGTGATTAATTTTATCGAGATTAATTTTTTTGAGTTAATTGCATGAGTTAACTGCGAATAATTGACAGCCCTAATTTTTATGTCTTATTTTGTAAGTAAGTAGTTTTTAAGTGAGGTGAAACTTGGAGTTCATAAGACCAATCAGACTCCTGAAAAGGAGCACAGTAGTCTGGAAAGTTTGAGAACCACTAGTATAAAAATTTCATCAGCATGGGTTTGGGAGGGAGGAAGAGGGGGAGGTTGGAAGAAGTAAACTCCTCTGTACTTGATTTTTCAATCCTACTCCAATATCCCCCCATTTTACACCACCCTAAATAAAAAAAGGGGAAGGCAGTGTGACCCAGGAAGCCCCTGAATGCCAACTGGTGGGGGCACCCCACACTGTAACTCATATCAGGCATGACACAGTCATTGTCCCAGCATGGCGTTGTCACAGTATACATCCCAAAGGTACCATGTAAAGGTACCACAAGTAAACTGGTGACACCCCAGTCCTGAAAAAATCGCTACATGATTTATGTACGAGTTGTGCACAATGAGTTACAGATGTATGCCAGAAATATGTTCCTAAAATATGTTTGGGAGGCACAGCATGAAACCAACTTGCCTAGACATAAGAATTTGCATTTACCTGTCTGGCTGGCTTGGCTACAGGCAGAGACTAATGAAAGTACATTTACATATAAGATAAACAAAACCATCAAGTTAAATGAGCAGGGGAGAAGAGCATTTAACTATCAAGCTTGGGGACAGAACCTGCATCCCAAGAAGCCTCCCTGGCTTGAGGCAGAGACAATGGACTTTGAGTAATATAAGGGGAGGGGAAAAAAAATTTGATTTATCTTTCACTTAGGAAACAATAGGGGACAGCACCCTTTGGGTCTATTGAAGCTGGATCCTCTTTGTCAGGATGGCAAGAGTTGCTGGAGACTTAATTTAAGTGAGAAATCTGCTTAAACAAAGATTGTAACTTGCTGAAATTAAGTTTCACTCAGGAGAAAAAGAGTGTTTTGGTTTGTTATGTTTGTAACCATACTTGTCTTCTATTCATACTTAGTATCACTTAAATCTCTGTTCTTTGTTAATAAACATTCTTGCTTTATTACAAAACCATCTCAGTGCTCTGTATTAAACTGGAGAATGAGTCCTCAGCTAGCCAAACAGATCGTGCATACTCCGTCTCTTTGGAGTTAGCAAACTTGATAACTTTTATGAGTGGCCAGTGAGAGGAACTGGACACTGCAAAGAGATATCTCTGGAGAACTCATGAATTGGGACACACTGATTGTTACTTGCAAGTCAAGGGTTAGACTAACAGAAGAGATCGCTGGCAAGGCAGACAAGTCGGTGTATCAGGGATCCGACATATAGCTTAGCAAAACTCTGAGTTGCTGAGGCTGAGAGAGGTACAGGAGCTCACAATTCTGGGTACCCCAAGCAAGATGTCACAGCCAACTGTTTTAAGCAGCTCAGTGGTTTGGGATGTTAGAAGCCTTAGTGGGTATGGATTAGGGGGCAGAGTGCAAAGGTGAGTGGTAAACACAATTTAACACATGACTCTGCAGTTTATTACATGGCTATCACCATGACATATGTGGTTTGTCTCTCTCTCACACACACACACACACACTTTTCAGCAAGGGAGATTTAGGTTAGATATTAAGAAAAAATTTCTAACTATAAGGCTAGTTAAGCAGTGAAACAGTTTACCAAGGGAGGTTGTGGAATCCCCATCATTAGAGGTTTTTAAGAACAGGTTAGACAAACAC
The DNA here is from genome assembly GCF_007399415.2 of Gopherus evgoodei. Taxonomy (NCBI): domain Eukaryota; kingdom Metazoa; phylum Chordata; order Testudines; family Testudinidae; genus Gopherus; species Gopherus evgoodei. Next base: position 255,599,030 of record NC_044322.1, on the reverse strand, counting down.
CTGTCAGGGATGCTCTGGGTATACTTGGGCCTGCCTCAGAGCAGGATGGGGGTGGGGAAACATAGATGACCTCTCAAGGTCCCTTCCAGCCCTACATTTCTGTGATTCTATATCACAGAAACAGACGACATAACTTGACATTTTCAGACCAGTCTAGGAGTTTAACAGATTTTCTGTTAAAATTATCTCTAAATACCCTAAACTGCTTTGAAAATATCAACTCATAGACTTACCTAATAGATTTGCTAACCAAGGCTAGATGGATAATCACAGCAAAACAAAAACAAAACCACTAGGAGAAAATATCTGATTCTGGTCTGTGAAATATTATCCCAGCTATTATTACACACGATATAATTGATTTCCATAAAAGCTGCAGCAGATACTTCGACATCTTGGAAATCCATTATATTAAGCCAAAGAAGTGGTGCTGCAAACAGATTGCATGGGGGAGGAAAAGAAGTTCAAAATTTTTTAAATACAAAATGAAACAACAGATGTTTTAGTTCCTTGAAACGGCAACAAACAATTCAGACAGTCCAGCTGTCACAATGTGATATTTGTTAAAAGCTTAACCCAAAAGTTAACCTTCCTGGGTCAAAAAGGTAAAATGCCTCCACCACTGCAAGGGTTACAGGCGGCTGGGAACCATTCCAGGCCAAAAGGTCACCTGAAATTTTTGCTTCAGGGCAGACCCTGGAAACAATGTGGAACAGTAAAGCAAACATAGAATAATTATGCATGCTAACCTTTGGCAGCTATAGAGATACTTGAGAGGGGGGAAAAAAAAAAAAAAAAAGAGAGAAAGCCAAAATTTTAAATTCACTGAAGCCCTGAAGGAGGACAGCTCTTGGGAAGGTCTGAGTGGAAAGATGATAGATATTTTGCAAAGAAAAAGAATATGGACCCTGAGCAAATATACTGATGAATATTCTGAGACTTCTAGGAATGCAAAACCCCTGCACATAAAACCACGTGGAGACTGCCAGCATTACATTTTAAAAAATCAACATAAAGGATATGCTATAGCTCAAACAGAAGCTGTGGGTGTAACACAGGAACTCTTGAGTGAAACTGCATGGCCCATCACACTAGATGATTGTAGTGGTCCCTTTCTTGCCTTAAAAATCTGTGAATTATTCTTAATAACTTTGAGTTTATTAAAAAAAATTTCCAAGTTCAAAATTTTCTGACAGATAAAAAGGAACCATTTTTTCTACCACATACATTTTCATGAGATGTTTTCCCATTTTTTAGCCAGCTTTAACAACAATGTTGTGGTTACCAAGATGTAATAACTTTCTCTTATACTGCTGCTGTACTTTAAATTTGACAGTTTTCCCACAGTAAGTTATTTTTTTAAACACCTGAAGCACTTTATCCAGAGAACAGCAACAGTACATGCTGTTCCATATTCCCCTACCAGCATGACTTAGAATGACACATTCAGACTCATTCAATACTTTGCTACCTCTGCCAGGAATACACTTTAGGTTTTGAAGTTGTGGAGCATGTGGATTATTTTAACAGAGATACTATCATTCTGCAATTATAGAATATCTTGATGTTCAAGCAAAGACAAATGAACATGTTTATTTCCTTGATTATAGTAACAAAAATTACACTAATACTACTCCTTCAAATGCACATTTGCAACAAATTTTCATCCTGAGCATGTCATTTTTGTTTTGGTATGCATGACAAATTTATAATCTCTTTGTTTCATTTCATTTTCAGCATCAGGTGCATGGGGAGATTCTGGCAAACCAGTGAATCACTATTGCTTATTGCTAAAAGTAGCCAAGTCAGCAGGCCATATATTGGCCATGCAGTAGCCTTAACTGAACCAAGGCAGGAGGAGAAGGGGTTTTGGATGTCACAGAAAAGGCAGCTTGACCCTGCATCCTTCGTGCTAAGAATGTTGAAATTGCTGTTATATGTATTTTAGAAAAACAGGAAGCTTGTCTATATGTGCCCTCAGGAACTTGTCTGTCAGGGCCTTAAGGCATGCACATTCTGAAAAAACACACCTGGTTAACTGATGATCAGAAAGAAACTTCTTGCTTGACCTTTGAAACCACTTGCTTAACAAGTTTTCTTCAAATGACATGTCATTGTATTAACTAATGTATAAATAAGGGGGAAAGTTTGAGGTAGCTGGACTCTTCAGAAGGGACTATTCAGGTACTCTCACTCTGGATGCATCCTGTGGTCCCCACCGGCAGACGGAAGTTTGGCCAATGGAAGACTGTTGCTGTGCCACTCGAGAGCCACACACAGCTTCAGTAATTATCGAGGGCTGGAGTGTTTTACTAACCTGTTGCAGACGTGTGTAAATGCTTGAGACTGAGGCCTTGGCTATACCTGCGAGTTACAGCGCAATAAAGCAGCCCCGGGCATCCTAGCTCACTCTCCGTCCACACTGGCAAGGCACTTAGAGCGCTCTGACTCTGCAGCTACAGCGCTGCTAGTACTCCACCTCGGGTGAGTAGAATAATGTTTGTTGCGCCCCTCCTGGAGCACTACAGTGCCAGTGTGAACGAGGTGTTGTGTTACTGCACTGTGATCAGCCTCGGGAAACATCTCATAAACCCCTTAAGTCAAGTGGCCATTCTTGTCATTGTGAAATCAGCTGCAGGAATGCGGAAATGCCCTTTCAAAGCTCCATTTCACTGGCTGCTTATCAGCTCTGAGAAAAACAAACATTTACTGTTTGCTTTGAGTGAGTGAGAGAGAGGTGGGGGGAGGGGAATCTGAACATACAAGACAGCATGCTGACACTCAGCACCCCAAAAACCCACTCACTCGCCCCCCACATACACAACAGACTCCCTGTCACATTCCACCCCACACACACCCCATTTGAAAAGCACGTTGCAGTCACTTGTATGCTGGGATAACTGCCCATAATGCACTGCTCCCAATGCTGCTGCAGGTGCCACAAATGTGGCCATGCCAGTGCGCTTGCAGCTGTCAGTGTGGACAGACTGCAGCGCTTTCCCTACTGTGCTCTATGAAGGCAGGTTTACCTCACAGCACTCTACATCTGCAAGTGTAGCCATGCCCTAAGTAAAGTTTATCTTTAAGTGAAAGCACTCGTGTTGTCCTGTTTGTGCCAGCCATCTATAGGTCAGACAGCCGTGTCTCCCTTGATTTATTTCCTGACACTACCTCACACAGAGTAAAAGTTACCAAGAGCTTTGGGTTGAAAGAACCCCAGGTAACACAGGAGTTCAATCTGTTTCACTTATCAAAAAGAAAATCAAGGGATGACTTGATTACAATGTATAACTATTTTCAGTGGCAGAAAATACCAGGTACTAAAAAGCTCTTTAATCTAGTGGAGAAACAAGAACCAATGGCTGGAAGTTAAAAGTGACAAATTCAAAATAGAAATAAGGCAACAATTTTTCTAACAATAAGAGTGATTAACCACTGCAACAGACTACTGAAGGAAGTGGTGTCTTCAAATCAAGACAGAATGCCTTTCTAGAAGAAATGCTTTAGTCTGACAGTACCCAAATTTCAGTACATATACAGTACATGGTTGTACATGAGCTTGATGTTCCATCAGTTTACTTCACTACAATATAAAGTGTTACATAATACAATGAAATTTGGGAGACACTGCTTTAGTCAAACACAAGTTATTAGGTTCAATACAGGAGTAACTGAATAACATTCTATGCCTAGTGTTATACGTGAATTTATCCTGACTACCTTTAAACCAGCACTGGAGATCTGGGGGGCAATTTATATCTTTTCTCTTTCTAAAATGTACCATGGAAGATGAGACATTGACAACCATTAAGATAGTTAATGGTGACACTCTACTTGAAGCTTTGTAATCATATTGACAGACAGTAACTACTCAGGGGCAGCTCTAGAGATTTTGCCGCCCCAAGCACGGCAGGCAGGCTGCCTCCGGCGGTTTGCCTGTGGAGGGTACACTGGTCCTGCGGCTTTGGCGGATCTCCCGCAGGCAAGCTGCCAGAGGCAGCCTGCCACCAGGCCTGCTTCTGCATGTCTGCCCTGGCCTCCATGCTTAGATGCAAAGCCAGCACATACACCGAGCTGTTTCCTGTTTTTGTCTTTGCCAGTAAAGGCTGAGGGTTGACCGTTCCAGTAAAGGCTGAGGCTGAAGTTTGACCGCTCTGTTGCAACTTTACAGATATTTTGCAAACAGCTTGCAACAGAATATCCCCCGCTCTTCAGGGAAACTCAGCGAAACCCTATCTATAGTTTATTTAACCTTTTTTGGTAGACGAGAAGCCCCATATACCTATCAGCGATTTCGACACTAGATCTTGGGGGGGGTCACTTTGAGTATATCTGTCCTGCCCACAGTTTGGCAGGCAGAGAGGAGAGCGCACCTGAGTCACTGGCACCCTGAGTGCACCCGTAACCGAGCCTGATCACCTCGAAGCCTCTCTCAGCTCTCGTGTTTCAGTGGAGCTTACGCGTCTGCCGGCCGTAATGTTTTTGCATTGGTTTGTATTAGTAAAGTATCAGAGGGTAGCCGTGTTAGTCTGGATCTGTAAAAGCAGCAAAGAATCCTGTGGCACCTTATAGACTAACAGACGTTTTGGAGCATGAGCTTCTGTGGGTGAACACCCACTTCCTCAGATGTTCTTCATGAGGTTGATGGATACTGGAACAGCAACCAGCACCAGCAAGTGCAACCACATCTTCAAACTCAACGCCAGTGGGCGCCAGCGAGCCAAAACTGGCAGAAGCACAAGACAGCCATACCCAAAAGGCTCAGCCAGAGCCTGAAATACCCTCAGGTGCACCAGCGGAGAGCGGTTCACCAGCAACGGAAACAACCCCATCACCTACATCGCTTCCAGAGGGACCACGCCCAAGTCCACAGTCTGAGGAAGAACTGGTGACCCCAGCCTCAAGGGAACAGTTCCAGGCTGAGCAGGAAGCGGATGACAGCCTTCAGAAAGCGTGGGCGGCGGCACGGAGCACCCCACCGCCTCTCAGCTCTTCTAATCGATCCCGGTTTGTTATAGACCAAGGACTTTTATACAAGGAAATTCTTTCTGGTGGACACCGGGAAGAATGGCAACCGCAAAAACAGTTGGTGGTTCCAACTAAGTACCGGGGGAAGCTCTTAAGCTTAGCCCATGATCATCCCAATGGCCATGCTGGGGTGAACAGAACCAAGACCGGTTGGGGAAGTCCTTCCACTGGGAGGGGATGGGCAAGGATGTTGCCAAGTATGTCCGGTCTTGTGAGGTATGCCAAAGAGTGGGTAAGCCAAGACCAGGTCAAGGCCCCTCTCCAGCCACTCCCCATAATTGAGGTCCCATTTCAGCGAGTAGCTGTGAATATTCTGGGCCCTTTCCCAAAAAAGACGCCCAGAGGAAAGCAGTACGTACTGACTTTAGTGGACTTTGCTACCCGATGGCCAGAAGCAGTAGCTCTAGGCAACACCAGGGCTAACACTGTGTGCCTGGCCCTAACAGATATCTTTGCCAGGGTAGGTTGGCCCTCCGACATCCTTACAGATTCAGGGTCTAATTTCCTGGCAGGGACCATGGAAAAACTGTGGGAAACTCATGGGGTGAATCACTTGGTTGCCACCCCGTACCACCATCAAACCAATGGCCTGGTGGAAAGGTTCAATGGAACTTTGGGGGCCATGATACGAAAATTCATCAACGAATTCTCCAATAATTGGGACCTAGTGTTGCAGCAGTTGCTGTTTGCCTACAGGGCTGTACCACATCCCAGTTTAGGGTTTTCACCATTTGAACTTGTGTATGGTCACGAGGTTAAGGGGCCATTACAGTTGGTGAAGCGGCAATGGGAGGGGTTTACGCCTTCTCCAGGAACTAACATTCTGGACTTTGTAAGCAACTTACAAAGCACCCTCCGACACTCTTTAGCCCTTGCTAGAGAGAACCTAAAGGATGCTCAAGAAGAGCAAAAGGCCTGGTATGACAGACATGCTAGAGAACGTTCTTTCAAGGTAGGAGACCAGGTTATGGTCTTGAAGGCGCAACAGGCCCATAAGATGGAAGCATCATGGGAAGGGCCATTCACGGTCCAAGAGCGCCTGGGAACTGTAAACTACCTCATAGCATTTCCCAATTCCTCACTAAAGCCCAAAGTGTACCATGTTAATTCTCTCAAGCCTTTCTATTCCAGAGACTTACAGGTTTGTCAGTTTACAGTCCAGGGAGATGATGCTGAGTGGCCTGACGGTGTCTACTACGATGGAAAAAAAGACGGTGGCGTGGAAGAGGTGAACCTCTCAACCATCCTGGAACGTCTGCAGCGGCGACAAATCAAGGAGCTGTGCACTAGCTTCGCCCCATTGTTCTCAGCCACCCCAGGACGGACTGAACGGGCATACCACTCCATTGATACAGGTAATGCTCACCCAATCAGAACCCCACCCTACCGGGTGTCTCCTCATGCCCAAGCTGCTATAGAACGGGAGATCCAGAACATGCTACAGATGGGTATAATCCGCCCATCTACCAGTGCATGGGCATCTCCAGTGGTTCTGGTACCCAAACCAGATGGGGAAATACGCTTTTGCGTAGACTACCGTAAGCTAAATGCTGTAACTCGTCCGGACAACTATCCAATGCCACGCACCGATGAGCTATTGGAGAAGTTGGGACGTGCCCAGTTCATCTCTACAATAGACTTAACCAAGGGGTACTGGCAAGTACCGCTAGATGAACCTGCCAAGGAGAGGTCAGCTTTCGTCACCCATGCGGGGGTGTATGAATTCAATGTCCTTCCTTTCGGCCTTCGAAATGCACCCGCCACCTTCCAGAGGCTGGTAGATGGTCTACTAGCTGGACTGGGAGAATTTGCAGTTGCCTACCTCGATGATGTGGCCATTTGGTGCCACAGGATTCTTTGCTGCTTTTGTATTAGTAAGTATGCTTTGTAATTAATTGTTTTTGGAAGTTAACAAGATTTTCTTTTTGGGTTAACTGTATATTGTGTCTTTCTTTGTATGAGTATATTGTGTGTTTCCTTGTATAAATAGAGTTGTTAGTCAATATTGTCTCTGTATCACTAATAAACCATTAAGGTAAAGCCATACGTCTCAGTGCCTGCACGCTCCCAACACTGTGCCACAACTGTTCCCCCTCTAAACATCCTAAGGCTTCATTGAAAAAAAGTGTGTCCCAGGAAGGGAACTGAAATGGGGGGTTAAATTCTAGGCATAAGGGAGGGAGGATGGTTTTGTCAGTCAGGAACTAGATTACAACACAGGAGATCTGGTTTCAATTCCTAGCTCTGCAACAGATTTGGACATACAAAAATGGCAGGACGCAAAGTCCTTACTAGTCACCTCTGAAAAACTCAACTACTGCCTCAAGTGGCAAAAACAGAGTTCAGTCTCCTTGCCCATGCAATTCTTAATCTTGCTGTCAGCTCTCCCAACAAGGAAGCCCACTGTGATATTGGAGTACTTGTGGCACCTTAGAGGCTAACAAATTTATTTGAGCATAAGCTTTTGTGGGCTGTCTGTCTACTGGGTGTTAGATTGAGGCTGCCAGTATGTATTAAATTTATGTTTGAGTTCACTCCTGTCAAAAAAAGGTTTTAGACTAGCAGCTTGGTTATACAAAGTACACAAAACTCTTCTATTTAAGTAAACTGACCATTAAATGTCATATTTGTCCATACTGATAGAGCTGAAAAAGCATTGTTGGGAGTGCAAGGTGGAAAACTGAGTAATAATTTAGGGTTTAATCCAATTTAGGCTTAATCAATTTTTGCCTTTATTTATATAATTTCAGACAGAATTATTGTCACATATGGTGCCTGAACATACATCTATGCCAGACAAACAACAGACAAGACAGTGTAGGTAAATGAGCCCAAGTTACCAAAGTCCAGAGCACCAAGAAGTGCTTCTACCTGCCCTGATGGTCATTACCTCCTCTGATCTCCTGCTTTAGTCCTTCAGTCCCATGCTTCAGTTTCTGGTCCAGGGTTTCCCCAATTTGGGCCTACGCTCACTTGGATTCTTACACAATTTCACATTCTCTTTTCTCAACTTTTCACCAAACAGCTTTTAGTACATTACCCATTGTTGATTTATGTAACCCATACACTATGCATATGCAAGTTTCATTTACCCACCTTCTGCATTTTCATGCTGTCTTGCAATTTCTGCATCATGCTGTTCAGTGTCACCCTGTTCCTAGGTCTTCCCAGAAAAAGGGGGATTTTTATTCATCAATTACATGTTTGTGTTCCTCTCATTTACATCTTCCAACTCAACATATTACTTATCTTGCCAGTAATAATATTGAAGAAGGATCAGCAAAAACACACTCATGCCTGACAAGGCCTTGGCCTTAGTGTTACCCAAGCTATTCTCATTCACTGTCCATAATTACAAATGATTAAAAATATACCTATCGAAGCTTTTAATTTTATCACTCGCAAACCTTCATTTTTATTTCAATAGATATTATCCTATTCCACCATTCAATCTATTAGAAGGGAGCGTTTTGGAAAGCACACTAAGATTTCTTTATCTTCTCCAAACAGGTTTGTCAGGGGATTTTTTTATTAGTCCAAAATATTATATTTGTATACTGCCAAATCTTGCCAGTGGTTTTTTTTTCCCCCTGCTACAAATTTTGAGGTGCTTATATTTTGGGGCCTTGATATTTAATTGCTTTTACTGGTATTGAAACAGCATTTTCTAGGCAACAAGAGAATTTGAATTTAGAGGTGAGAAATCCTTCGGTATTTGCATGCACCCTGGATTGAGACTGGGAGCTTAAAGAGACAGCTCTCAGTTAATGGTCCGGAGTTGCTCCCTGGCACAAATGTTTCCTACTCCAATCTGCCACCACCACAATTTGATTTAGAGGAGGTAGTTTTACTATTCTAATACAAGACTAGTTACCATGGATTCAAGCAGGCATATACTTCCACAAGCATTTTTAATTTCCTTTGGGAAACATTTCCTAAGGTCACTGCATGTTCTTTATTGGTCCTTTCATTTACACTGTCCTAGTTCTCTCTAACTGCACCTGCTGCTTTGGTCATCCTTACTGTGAATGATATGTCTATATCGGCTTGTTATGAGCACACTGTAGTTTGGGCCATGGCCCAACCAAGGGTGCAAAGATCAAATGGCTAGTTACATCCCAGCTTGCCGCAACTTTCTAGATCAACCTCTGCTGAGCTCCACAAGCATGCAATCTCTGTCCATAGTGTATGGTTAGCACCCCTCTTCAAAAGATGAGATTTGCATTAACAATCTCATGGGATTTTTACCTGTACGCATTCTTCCTGCATCTCAGATCCCCCAATCCTAAAATGAGCCCGCCTATGTTAGGAATCTTAGGTTTCCAATCCAATAATTTAAATTTTGGAAGTTTCTGAAACAGTTTATCATCATTAGTATTTTTTTAAATGCAATAGCTAATCTTCTCTAACTTCATTCCAGCTCTAAGCCATTACTGGTCCAACTCTTTTCTAAATTTGAAAAATGCTATGGAAGATTCAATTTGAAGAGTGGGAATTTTAGAAACATTATTCTGAGAATCAAAATTCTATGGACCCCTTTTCTACATTGACCTTGAGTATACAGAACAGAACAGTGAATCCAGGGAACATTTCTTTTTTTAAATAAAGATTGTCCAGAAGACAAAGTAAGTGGGGATTTTCCTTCTATAATTTTGTTGCTTAACTTATTGAATATGACCTTGTCACTAATTTTCCACAACATACACCTTTATTGCTTTAATTTTCCAGGGATCTTTTTAATAGTGACAAAATTTAAAAGAATGCAGTTAATTTGTCTGTACAGATTCATATGATATGCACTACGTTGAGTGGTTAGGCAGGTATGAGTTTATTAATTACAAAAAAAGAGCCACATAAGTGTGTCAAATAAGCTGTTAAGTGATGGCACAAAAAATTGGACCCTTAAAAACCAACCCGTAGACCTCACATTTCTTCTCTTATCTTACAAAAATTGGTAATAAATAATGTACTATACTTTTCTAAAACTGTTGTTTTAAAATGTAATTCTACTTAGCAGCAAAAGCTTTAAAAGTAGGACAGTGTGTATGTCAGGTAATGCTTCAGTTCTGCATTTATACAAGCTAGTCAGAGATTGCTTCAGAAAAATGTACATGAATAACCAAAGGGTGTTTTAGAACAATTCCCAACACAGAGACACCTAAAATGCAGCCACATCCCTGAAATGAAAGCATTATGTTCCAAATATACTAAACCACAGAACTGTGATTACTGCATCCATTTTTAATATTGCTGAAATAACCTGCTGATTTAGAAAATAACTATGTTCTTCGCATCAGGTACTGGTGAGGTCAACTGTGAATATTACGCAGACCACAAAGGTTAATGTGTTTCTTTACATAGAAGTTAAATTGGCAAAGCCCCATTGTAAGCAGTAGTTTTGAGATAAACTAATTAGATTTTGAGCTGCTAAACACTCCCAGTGAGTGATGGCCTAGATGATTGACTCATTAATTCCACTGAACCAGGAAAAAAAAGAGAAAAGCACCTATAAGAACAAAAACACACATTAGTACAATCTGAAAATATTTTAGAATGACCACTGCAGTCCTAGATGGCAATGATAGACTAAAAGTCAGTCCCGTGTTGAAGCCAAATTTGAGGTTTACAGGACAGTGTGAAATCAGCAAGGTTTCCAAAGCCTCCTGGAGTATTGGAGTATGCTGCCAGAGAAGAAGAAAGGGGCGGGAAGGCAGGCAATCAGCAGCAAAATGGATTAGAGGAAAAACAACAATACTCTGGACTGGTCCTTCATAAGCCCAATAGTGACTATGGAGCTTTGCAATGGACATCAGTGGGCCAGAATTAGTGCCCATCTGAGGCTCTCACAGCATATTACAAATCATAGATTATTGGGGTTGGAAGGGACCTCAGGAGATCATCTAGTCCAACCCCCTGCTCAAAGCGGGACCAATCCCCAAATGACCCCCTCAAGGATTGAACTCACAACCCTAGGTTTAGCAGGCCAATGCTCAAACCACTGAGCTATCTGTCCCCTATTAGCTAAGCCTAACCACACCTGTGTGAAGTATGTTTTTATATCAATTTTACAGAAGTGGAAACTGATGGAGGCAGGGGGGCTGGAATGGGGGGGGACTAGAGAGGTCATGGTCTCCCCCACTTTTAAAAACGTTCCCTGACTCTAGCCATTCAAGTTTAAAAACATTTAACTCAATATCTTGCCCATGGTGACACAGGCAGTCTGTGGCACAGCTCAGAACAGAATCTATGGGTATGTCTACGCCAGTATTTCTCAAACTGGCATCACCACTTATGTAGGGAAAGCCCCTGGTGGGCCAGGCCGGTTTGTTTACCTGCCTTGCCCGCAGGTCCGGCCAATGGGAGCTGCTGGAAGCGGCACAGGCCAAGAGACTTACTGGCCACCACTTCCCGCAGCCCCCATTGGCCTGCAGCGGTGAACCACAGCCAGTGGAAGCCGCAAATTGGCCGGACCTGTGGACGGGGCAGGTAAACAAACCAGCCCGACCCACTAGGGGCTTTCCCTGCAGAAGCGGCAACCCCAGTTGGAGAAACACTGGTCTATGCTACAAGTCCTAGAGTGGTACAACTGTGGCGGATTTAGCTGTGTTTACAGTGGGGATTAGGTCAACCTAACTACATTGCAGAGGGCATGACATTTTTCACAGCTCTGAATGATGTAGCTGGGTCAACCTACATTTTAGGTGTAGACCAGGCCTAGATCACCTGATCCCAGCTGTGTACTCTACCACATGACTACAGACACCAGGAGAAGGAAAAAAGAGGAAAGATGGGAAAGTAGCAGAAGAAGGAATAACCACAGATTGAAGGGGAGCAGAGAGAAAGAATTTGCAAGAGGAGAAGGAAAGAGGGGCAGCAGCCATCAGAAGGAAGAGTGCGTAGTTAGTTAGGCATAACTAGTTTTCTTCTTGCCACATCATCCCCCACACCAACACCAACCCTAAACAGCCTGTTAATTCTGGAATATTTCAGATATTATAATATTATGGATACAGTGAATATCTGTAGAATACAGACCAAATGCCAAAAGGACTCCTTGGATTTGCAAATGAAAAGTATTTTCATTCCCCATTTTCTTCCTAACAGCTCATCTAACTTCCATTTCATGAGAACAGAACACGGCATATACAGCTCACAGACAGTGATACTGAAATTGCAATCCATCCACTAACACAACAAATACAGACGCATGTTCACATTTCTTTTTGACAGCTTGATCAGTTCATAAGCCAAGTCATGTTGTCCAGTCCGGAAGCTGTATTTGTAAATAAGTCAACAAGGACATTTCTTAAAGTACGGTAAGTCCAGTCAATGTTAAATGTGTCAGAATGCTATTTAGAATTGATTACTCAATTTCTGAAGTGAAATAAAGGGTACAAGCTCAAACATTTTAAACTGAATTTCTTTATCCATCAAAATAAAAAGAATGCTCACCTTTTCAGGAAATGATGAGCTAGGAAGATTGTTATGAGCTTCTGAGATGCTGAACAGAAAACTTGAAGGGAAATAGCCTTCACGGCTAGTTAGGTTTTTAACTTAAGAGATCTTTGTAAGCAACTCAAGAACGATCTCTTCCTAAAAACGTGAACATCAGGATAGATTGGAAACTATACAAGGATTTGGATGCATTTCTAGCACCTGCTCTCAGTTACAGAAGTGGAGCACTACTGGTTCCAATAAGGCCGTAGGTATGTAACCTAGACTAGAGTATTATTTGGCTGTTACATTAGAGATCAAACAAAAGCTACATTTCAAACCACGCAGCATCAACACCACAGACTCTCACTTCAATCCTCAGAGAGGGAACAGAGCTTAAGTAAAAGGGCTGCACTGGCATGAAACTCCCATGGAGTTGTGGCAAAGAATCCCAAGACCTATACTGAAAGTAAGCCTCAAGGAGCATGGGTGGTCGGGGGAAGCAGCTTCTGTGGGAAATGTAGGGGAAATAGTGGACCTAGCCTGCTGGTCCTCTTCTCCACAGACTGGGGTCATCGGGATACCTACTGAGGGCAGGTCCTTGGGCCAGATAGGAAATTTCCTAGCCTATGTGATTTTCATGAAGGATGCTGAGTTCTCTCTTGTGGGGTCACCACAGCTTTTTCATCCTGCACCACAGACCCAACACTTTGGGCTTGTAAGCAGCTACATGAGCCAATTCAAGATTGTGTTTAAATAGATAGCAGACAATATCGTGCTCAGCTATATTATGGGGATAGGAGCCATATAATTAGAGAGGAAAGCAAAACACTTTGCAAGTGGACAGATAGGTCTAGTGACTTACCCAAGTCACTGAGTGACTTTGTTAAAGCAGAGCATAATACTCAGGAGTCTTTATACTTATTCCATTGTCTATCCTACATTTACACATGCAGTGCACCAGCCATAAGCTGTCCCCATTCCTTAGTGGTCACCAGGCTCTTTCAGCGTTTCACTGTTTGCAGCCAGAGTCTGGGCATCATGGTTTTGGGGATGGACAGTCTTTTGCCCAATGCCAAGGGATAAGTGTCCTAGGTGAGGTACCTTTTACCCCCTTCTGCTTCTCTTAAGAGGACAAATGCTGTCTCTCTCAACTCTAACTGCCAAGCTATGTTTCGACAACTCAGGCTCTGTCAGTATGCGAACCATTCCTCACTTTCTTATCCAGACACCTGCCTGTTGTACTATCTGAATACTTTGTGATGTGTGGTTCACACCTAGCCACACTGCTTATTCAGTGACTTCTGAACTACCATGTTCTCTACAATTTTTCATTTTATAGTCCTGTGTTATAAAATATTTGATATAAAGATGTTGACTGGAACTCCACTTTGCTGAATAAACAGACTGCTTTCCATCATTTGTCTCTGCTCATCTATTATTTCAAAGAGTCAGTGCAACTGCACCATGGGAATTTCATGTCAGCTCAGCCCTTTTACCTGAGGCGGTATCTTTTTTCTGTATATACATCATGAGGCCTGGCTCTCCTCCTGCCTAAAACTACATGGACTCCAGTGGTTGTGCCTTCACCGTATCCTTTTATTTTAAATTCCCTCTGCCATTTCTACAATGATCCCCATGCAACAACCTATTTACAGCACCAACAGCACTTTTTTTGGCCCTCTCCCTAGGACTTAAGGGGAACAGAGGTCTCCATCCCTTGAGGCCTCTGTGTTACTGAGCTCAAGTAGCCCTGGTTCATGTGTTTTTTTCCTCTCCTTCTCTCCCCCCCTTCACACTTCCTTCCAGATTCTTTAATCAGCCCTGGGCTGATGGGCTAATTGGATCCTTATCCCATCCAGCCCAATTGTCTAATTCCAGTCCCCATCAGCTTTCTCAAGGGGAACTAATTAACATTGGAGTGATCAGAGCACACTCTCACCTGTTTGCTTCCTGCACTCTGTCACAATATAATTTATTCCATCTGCATGCATCATAGACAGTCATCCATTACAGTAGTAGGCAACAAGCCATTCTCTTGAAGTCACCATCTTAAATGTTAAGTATTCCAGAGTACATCAAAGATGATTTTTTTTTAAACAGGTAACCATCCAGTCTGTCACAGCAACCTGTGAATATTTCTTGGAAACAGCAAAAACGCCTGCCTTTCTACAACATTAGACCTTGTAATAATTTTCCTTCAGCTTTGCAAAGTTTCAGCTTTGTATGCGTGTGGGGAGGAAGATGTGGAGGGATGTTATTTACAAAAAAGCCCAAAAAACAAAACAAAAACCCACCACACTGTGCAACATTATGCTCCTGGATTTTGTCCAAGTCAGAGCTAGTAATACAAAGCAGCTGAGAAATAGTAAAGAATATTCAAATACATAAATAAATAACGGATTATTTTAACTGCTTTTGAAGAAGTGTACCCCTTATCTGCAGAAAGAACATATGTAGACTTCATACTACTATACGCCACGATAAATTTGCATAATTTTATACATAATTATTTGATTCCCTTTCAATTATGGAGACAAATAGGAGGGGAAATAATTGTTTTCCACTAAATAGTATAATCACTAAATGATCCTGGAACACTAGTAGGACATTTGAGTTCAGGACTTGTACTCAGTCACAAAGACAGATCCACACAGTAGGGAAACGGTGGAAATCTTTCCTAGATTATAAGATCATCATCATCTAGCCTGACTCCCTGGATCACACATGCCATAGAACTTCCCTGAATAAATTCTTATGTGAACTAGAGTATATATTTTAGAAAAACCATCTGATTTTTATTTTAAAATTTTCCATTGATAGAAAAATCCACCACACTACCCCCTTGATAAATCATTCCAGAGGCTAATTACCCTCAATGTTAAAAATTGGCATCTTATTCCTAGTTTGAATTGATCTAGCTTCAACTTTCAGACACTGGCTCTTGTTATACCTTTGTCTGCTAGATTGATGAGCCCTCCATTATCAAATTTCTATTCCCTATATTAGGCATTTATAGACAGCGATTAAAATATAAGGCAGCTACATATAGAGTAATGGCAACACCACATTTGACCAATTGCATTTTGTGGAGAAGGATGAAAGATTCAAGGACACAATAGAAAAAAAAATTAAATGTACTGATGAAAAACAACAAAATAAAAGACACAGACAACCTGACTCCTCAATTAATGGATCAGGAAAACAAAAGGAACACTGTAGGGGACTGAGAAGCTACAACATCAAGCCAATCATTATGCATCAAATATGCCAGAGAGGTCCCCTGTGAAGGCATGTATTAAATAAAGGCAGGCATATAATGTTATGTTACTATGCATTAATAATTAGACCAAGAGAACAACAATTGCCTTCTAGACAAATATATGTCAGAGATTTTAGGAGTCATCTTAGAGAAAGAAACAACCCGATTAGCACTGAACATGCATTCAGGATCTAAAGGAAAGATACGACGCAGGAAGAGTATGTCTGTAGCTCAGTGATTTTTCAACAATCAGTTGCTAGTAAAAGGTGAAGAAAAATGACCTGATTTCAAAGTCTCCCCAAAAAAAAAAAAAAAAAAAAAAAAAAAGTGTTTTTCCTTCATATGTGGAGTCTGATTGCAAAAGCATGTACTGGGCTAACTTCTCACTAAAGATGTCTGTTTTCAGAGATGGAAGCAGAGGCTGCCATTTTCTATGCTGTGAAATTCATGGTGAAGTATAATGTCCAAATCTGTCTTCTGGAGGGAGAGACACCCCACCACATCTGGCAGACAACTCCAAAAAAACCAAAACTCCTCCAGGGGAATCAGACAGACATTGTGCCTAATATCACTCCCACTGAAGTTGACGAGGGTTTTGCCATTGACTTTAACAGGAGCAGGATCCAACCCACTGACTCGGCTTGGAGACTCCAGTCACGAACTGTCAGATACACACTTCTGAAATCTCCACTAGCAGCTCCACCAGCGGTTGGAACCCCCTCAGTGGGGCAAGTGCTCTGTTTATTGAGTGCCCGTGTGTTTGGCCTGCTAAATCTCTTTTTTACAGTGCATATGTACTCAACTAGTCTAAAAGTCAGTGTGACCCTTTTCAGGCTAGGACTCTGACCCCCATTTATATCTCGCGGTTTCACAAGTCTAATTTGGGATCTGATTTTGTTGGTTGATGCCAGCCCAAGTGACTTTAGCCTTCCAAACAGTAGCTCAGTCTTAAACCGGATCTGTGCTTAAGGTGTTTTCTCTAATTTATTTCTGACAGGAGGACACATAACATAGGCCTGGTCTACACTATGCATTTAAACCGAATTTAGCAGCGTTAAAATGATTTAACCCTGCACCCGTCCACACAACGAGGCCCTTTATATTGATATAAAGGGCTCTTTAAACCAGTTTCTGTACTCCCCCCCGACGAGAGGAGTAGCACTGAAATCGGCATTGCCATGTCGGATTAGGATTAGTGTGGCCACAAATCGATGGTAGTGGCCTCCGGGAGGTTTCCCACAGTGCACCATTGTGACTGTTCTGGAAAGCGATCAGAATTTGGATGCACTGGCCAGGTAGACAGGAAAAGTCCCACGAACTTTTGAATTTCATTTCCTGTTTGCCCAGCGTGGAGTTCTGATCAGCACGGGTGGGGGTGCAGTCCCAAATCCAAAAAGAGCTCCAGCATGAACCGTACGGGAGATACTGGATCTGATCACTGTATGGGGAGACAAATCTGTTCTATCAGAGCTCCGTTACAGAAGATGAAATGAGAAAGCATTTGAAAAAATCTCCAGGCTATGATAGACAGAGGCCACAGCAGGGACTCAGCACAGTGCTGCGTGACAAGCATAATGGAAAAGCCCAAGAATCAAATGGAAGCTTATGGAGGGAGGGAGGGGGGACTGAGGACTCCAGCTATCCCACAGTCCCCGCAGTCTCTGAAAAGTATTTGCATTCTTGGCTGAGCTCCAATGCCTGAAGGGTCAAAAACATTGTGCGGGGTGGTTCAGGGTATATCTCGTCAATTTACCTGCCTTCCCCCCGCCATGAAAGAAAAGGAAAAAAAAAATCATTTCTTGCCATTTTTCAATGTCACCGTATGTCTACTGCATGCTACTGATAGACGCGGTGCTGTGGCACTCAACAGCAGCCTCCCCTCCCCTTCCTTTCCTGATGGCAGACAGTACAAAATGGTGGAAAACCGTCATCAGCCCATGAGTGTTCCTGGCTGGCCTCGGTGGGATCAGCCGGGGGCGCCTGGGTAAAAATGGGAATGACTGCCTGTCATTCCTGGCAGACGGTACAAAATGTTGGGTAACAGTCCTCATCATAGCAGCTGGAGCCTGAGCTCCATCAGCCCCCCGCCCCTTTTGTGTCTAAAGAAAAGATTCTGTACTCCCTGGACTATCGTAGCAGCTGGAGGCTGCCTCCCCCTCAATTTATCTCACTAAAAAGTCAGTGTTTCTTATTCCTGCATTCTTTATTACTTCATCACACAAATGGGGGGACTCTGCCACGGTAGCCCAGGAGGGGTGTGGGAGGAGGGAAGCAATGGGTGGGGTTGTTGCATGGGCACCCCCTAGAATGGCATGCAGCTCATCATTTCTGCAGGATCTCTGGGGTTCTGACCCGGAGTGGCTGTGCTCTGTGGCTCTTTAGTAGACTTGCCCCATATTCTAGGCAGGACTGACTATTTTTAGACAAAACAAAGAAGGGAATGACTCAGGGAGTCATTCCCATTTTTGACCATGCGCCCTGGCCGACCTCAGCGAGGCCAGCCAGTAGCACCCATGACAGCAGCAGACGGTACAAAATGATTGATAACCGTCATCTCATCGCCAATTTATAATGGCAGACGGTGCAATAGGGATGGTAACCATCTCTGCTACCTTGCAAAGGCAAATGAATGCTGCTCTGTAGCACTGCAGTACCGCCTCTGTCAGCAGCATCCAGTACACATACGGTGACAGTGACAAAAGACTAAACAGGCTCCACGGTTGCTATGCTATGGCATCTGCCAGAGCAATCCAGGGAAAAAGGGCGCAAAATGATTATCTGCCGTTGCTTTCACAGAGGAAGGATTGAGTGATGACATTTACCCAGAATCACCCGCGACACTGTTTTTGCACCATCATGCATTGGGATCTCAACCCAGAATTCCAATGCGCGGGGAGACTGCGGGAACTATGGGATAGCTACCCACAGTGCAATGCTCCAGAAATCAAGGAGTCAGAATAGCAACTGGGTTCATCTTGAATTTCTGTAAGCGGATTTTCACAAAAGAAATTATATTGGCCACAGTTCAGCAAAGCACTTAAGTACATGCATAATTTTAAGCATATGAGCAGTCTTATCGGGCTCAGTGGCACTAATCACATGCACACACATAAGAATGGCCATACCGGGTCAGACCAAAGGTCCATCTAGCCCAGTATCTTGTCTACCGAATGATCAAGTGATCTCTCTCCTGCCATCCATCTCCATCCTCTGACAAACACAGGCTAGGGACACCATTCCTTACTCATCCTGGCTAACAGCCATTAATGGACTTAACCACCATGAATTTATCCAGTTCTCTTTTAAACGCTGTTATAGCCTTCACAACCTCCTCAGGTAAGGAGTTCCACAAGTTGACTGTGCGCTGCGTGAAGACGAACTTCCTTTTATTTGTTTTAAACCTGCTGCCTATTAATTTCATTTAGTGACCCCTAGTTCTTGTATTATGGGACTAAGTAAATAACTTCTCCTTATCCACTTTCTCAACATCACTCATGATTTTATATACCTGTATCATATCCTCCCCTTAGTCTCTTTTCCAAGCTGAAGAGTCCTAACCTTTTTAATCTCTCCTCATATGGGACCCGTTACAAACCCCTAATCATTTTAGTTGCTTTTTTCTGAACCTTTTCTAAATGCTTTACTGGATCAGGGCCATCATCTTTTCTCACCCCTCCTTGTGGCTATCCAAATAGACCCTAACAAACCTGAAAAGTGATCACCACCCATACAGATAACCTTCAGATATCTGCCATCAACTACAGGACGAAATAGCAGAACAGATCTAACAACCAAATATAATCTTGGGGAATTTTAGCAATTCTAAACCTGTAAAGATTTGTCATTTTTCTTTTAAAGACGTTTCCAAAAAAGCCCTAAATATTTAATTAAAAGCAATATCTTCTCACATACATCTTCTCTTTTAAATGTTCAAATAAAGGGGTGAAGTACAGAAAGCTTTCCTTTTGAGTACTTAGATATTACATTTACCCTTCACTAGCTGCTAAGTATTTTGGAAGGAATTATTAAATTTAAAATAATTATTTTATTATTAAAATTATTTTTAAAAAATAATTAAAATTAAAAAATTTATTAAAATTAAAATAATTGCCAATTTATATCTTCAAAAAGGTCAATCTTCAAAATGGCATTTATAAATAAATAGTGAATATCCCCCAGAACAAACTGAAATGAGATCTTGATCTGTTCTCCTAAATGAAGCTCAGTATTCCATTTAATAAATTAAAAATTAATTCACATCTACTCTTTAACATAACACTATGCCATCAGTCAGGCAGGAAAATCAAATATCCTTCTGATTAAACAACTCCATTTGTTGAGCCAAGGAATTCTAATAGCAATTCAATGCCTATTCCATACACTCACTATGTACTGCATAAATCAGTTTCTTAAACTCGGAGGTCTCGACCCAAAAGAGGGTCACAAGCCTATTTTAGAGGGGTCACAGTATTGTCACCCTTACTTCTGTGCTCCAAAGCTGGGTGACATGAGAGTGGCAGCTACAGGCCAGGAACCCAGCTCTAACGGCAGGGCAAGGAAAGGCAGCCGCCAGCAGCAGCACAGAAGTAATGATGGAATGGTATTAGGGGGTGTCATCACTTTTTTTGCAGGGACAATCACAAGAGTCTGAAATATTTTCAAAGGGGGTTCAAGCAAAACATGCTTGAGAACCCCAGGCACAAATGAATGCTGGAATCCATCCTAAACAGCCATATATTCATTGCTTAGCCAATATCTTGCAAAACTGTTCATCAAACATGTCTTTCTTTAAAGATGCAGTGAAATGTTGGCATCCTGTGGCAACATATTCTGAACAGTGCACTTGTAGGGATAGTAAAGAAGGTACTAACAGTGATTCCCCAAGTGACAGTGACCCCCCCCAGGTTCACCAAGTACAAAAATCCCCCCAAGTTCTCCAAGTACAAAAATCTTTTGAAGTTCTTATGTTAAAACTTGTAAGCTCCTGTCTGCAGAAAACACTGCTTGTATCTGTCCTGTGAAAGATACTCTATTACTATATAAAACTTACAAACAAGTTAATTGACTTTGTTCTTTAAGTAAACACTATGCTAGCCTTAAGCTGTAATTGATACAATGTAAACAAACAGACTCCCACCCTCTGTGATAGAGGGCCAGGAATCTCATAGGAATTAACACCCCCCCCCCCAAAAGTGATGGAGACAGTAAATTAAAATATGGTTAAGATATGGAATGTATGTTGATGAATGTTTTATGTACATGAATGGTTAGGGAGGTGCCAGCCTGGAAAGGATCCATCGGACGAAGAATGTGTCCAGTGGACCACCAGACAACCCCCAGAGGGTAAACTGGGATCCACCCCAAACACCTGGAAAGAATGTACCACTTTAGACAGTGTGGAGCCACCAGGAATGTGCCATCTGCTAACTGAGCCAACAACAGCAGGATGAAACGGTTCCCATAGACTAACATAGGAATTAATTTCTATAAAAATGGACTCTAGAAATTGAGGATTTTGAGTCCCTGGTTCTGCTGCCAACCTCCAGGAGCATCAGGTGCATCTGACACAGACTCGGCTCCATCCTCATGACTAAGATACCTGGCCAGTAACTTGGCATGAGCAACTTCTAGGCTGGTAACTATAACACCTATACAGAACTGAATGAATGGTTGTGTGAATGTATATATATATATATATATAGTGTGTGTGTATATAAGGAATAAGTAGTGATAGGAATAAGTAGTAAAACAACATTGTTTGCTTTTATCTTTTGCTTTATTATATTTACAATAAATGTGGCATCTTTGCCATATCCCTCTTAAGATCCTGCTGGTTTTTATTATATTGGTATAACACACTCACCAAACAACCTTATCTGTTTTTTTGTGGTGCTTCCTCTAGCTACAGTGCTATTTATAAACCAACCATCATAGTATCTTAATAAACTTCTGGATGATCCCATAAGATTTCAGCATCCATTTTGAGTTCATTTGGTTTTATTAATTTTATATTGCATCAAGAAGTTGACTTGTTAATTTGAAAGTTCTGAACCCAACTGCTAGCCAAACCACACTTCCAGGATGCCCTGAATTTATGCTAAGCTAGATTGTGGAAATATACAACTAGGTAAATGCTCAATAACCCTTGTTCTTCATGTGTGCAGAACCTGTCAGGAGAAAGATGCATGTTCTGTTAAGCAATGTAATATATTAATTGTTGTTGCTGGGAACCATTAGGCCAAAACAATTCATGTCGCTATGCTCTGCTGCTATTTGTATTCTTTGGTTTACTTATGCTTAAAATGTTGTTATATATGGTTGGCATAAATGCGTCTGTATTTTGACAAATAGATATGAAACTAGGTATGCAAAAGTAAGGTATATTAATCTTCTGCTTGTCATAAACAAATATATTATAAATCTAAGTCAAATTAAACTCACACTTTGGAGAAGAGACAGATGATCTGAGTTGTAATCACTACGTGACTGCTTCCCAGAGACTGGTAATGTATGAGCCTTTTGTTTGTGCTTTTTGAAGGATCGTGCCTGGCAGAATGCAAAGGAAGGATCCCTATGCCATCCTCACTAACCCACTTTTGGCTCTACCAGGGAGGATTTAGCCAGGTGTGTCTTGGATTTAGGATAGCACAGGTTGTCATATTCTCTCCCTTTTAATTATTTATGCTTTATAATAACCTCACATGTCATCTGTAGTATTGTTTCAAGTTTCTCACTAATAAAAAAAGCCAGAACAGCTACGAATCAACTTGCTTCTTCAGATTCATACAAGGACTGTTTTAGTCTCATCACAATATTTTAAATTGTTAGAGGGAAAAAATAGCACTACAAATCATCTTAAAAAACTGGGACAATATGGCCAAAGAGTTTGAAGAGTCCAACACACTCTATATTACACTTAGGGGAATTCTGCACCTGTGCAGTGGTGCAGAATTCATGTCCCCCACAGATTTCCCCCTCCCCACCCAAAAATACATTCTGATGGAAAGGTGCTGCAGTTACACCTTTCTACCACCAGGGTTTTCTGTGGCTCCAGAAGAGAGGGCAGCTGGCTCAGCCAACTACAGACAGGGAGGGACCAGAGACTGTGTTTCTCACAACATCGTGCCCATGGGACCAGCTGAGGAGGCATGGGATATGGGGGTGGACAGACTGTGTCACATGAGACTGCACATGGGGAGTCAAGCTGGGATTCAGAAGGGCTAGTGGGAGGGAACAGATGGGGGTGGGGTCCCAAGAGCTAGTAGGGGTGACAACATTGAGCTATGGGCTGAATGGAAGTGGGGATGCATGGCCACATGGAGACATGGGGAAGTGGGTGCAGGGACACTTGGGTATGGGGCAGCTGAGTAGAGGAGCAAAGGCACTTGGTGACGGGGCAAGGAGGGATGGCTGAGTGGAGGTGCAGGAACACATGGGGACCGGAGGTGTAGAGACACACAGGGACAAGAGGAGATGTGCCTGACTGAATGGGAGAGGCCAGGGGTCAGCCATGCATGGGGGAGGCTCTGCAACTCCCTAAAAATCCCTCCACTCCCCCATAAAACCCTGTTCCATACTTCACACCCACACCCAACAACCTTCTAAGTTCACACTCAGCCTCCTTCCCAGCAATTACTTCCTTCTTCCTCAGCTCCTCCATTACCCCTGACTTCCCCAAGCCTTTACACTGCTTCTGATGGGTGCAGGAAATATATTTCTGCATTGTAGTTTAAATTAATTTTACTCAAATTCTGTATTAATATGCCTAGTAAGGAATCTATTAGTCAAAAAAACATTTCCTGAATCTTTGTTGTCTGTATTGTTAGACATATTTGCCGATAGGTATTTTGAAATAAATTACCAAAATAATTGAAATTGGTGTGATTATATTGTGTTATTTTGACAAAAAAATGCAGAATTTTAACAGCTTGTGTGTAGAATGTTTTGTTTTTTGGTGCAGAATACACCCAGTACTATATAGAGGAATGAATGACAGAAACTACACTGTAATCATAAAAATATTTTGTTTAGCATTCCTCGTGTGCATAGTATCAGGATGATATCTTCTATATTATTTCAAAGCAATATCAGCATAGCTCTTGACTAGCTTATATTTATGATACAATGCCTACCTATTTATTTCATTAAAATTTCCTACTGTTTTCAGTGCCCATCTTGAAATTCACTTCTACCATACAAATGCAGGTTTTAAATGCTTATACTTTAAGCCCAATAACCTAAATAATGTTAGCTATGATTACTGTTGTTTTAAGGAGTGCCCACAACGTGGTTAGCTGTGCTAACACCAGGCATAGATGCTGACCTTCAACTCTAACACAAGGAGATTGAAGATGGAGGATAGGGGTGTCATAATATAATTCCCAATTCTGAACCTTAGCGTCCAAAATATGGGTACTAGCATGAATTCCCCTAAGCTTAATTACCAGCTTAGATCCTGTAGTGCTGCCACCAATCAGGACTTGAGTAGAGTGCCTGATAAACTCTGGTCTCCCCCAAAACCTTCCCTGGGGACCCCCAAGACCCAAATTCCTTGAGTCTCACAACAAAGGGGAATAAACCATTTCCCTTCCCCCTCTTCCCTTCCAGGTGTTCCCTCCCTGGGCTCCTGGAGAGATATACAGATTCAAGCTCTGTGAATCTAAACAAAGGGATTCCCCCTTCTCCTTTCTTCCTCCCAGATCTTTCCCGCCCTGGGTACACTAGGAGATCACCGTGATTCAAGCTCCTTGAATCACAACATAGAGAAATCAGGTGGGTTTCCCTCCTCTCTCTCCCGCCTCCCTTCTCCTTCCCTGTTAAGTACAGACTCAATTCCCTTGAGCCTCAACAAGGGGAAAAAATCAGACAGGTCTTAAAAGCAAAAAACTTGTAATAAAAGAAAAAAAGAATAAAGAAAATCACTGTAAATTCAAGATGGAATATTACAGGATCTGTCAGCTTATAGAAACTAGAAAGAAGCCTCCCCCCCCAGCAAAATACAATTTAAAATAATTCCAGCAAACTACACATTTGCAAATAAAGGAAAACAAATAAAAAGACTACACCACCTTTCTACTTTTGTACTTACAAAATTGGAATAGAAGGTTAGAGAGCCTGTAGATACGTGTAGTCACTCTCAGAGCCCAGAGAGAACAAAGCCAAACCCAAAAAACACAAACAAAGGCTTCCCTCCACCGAGATTTGAAAGTATCTTGTCTCCTGATTGGTCCCCTGGTCATGTGTTTGGTTCCCTGTTTGTTAACCCTTTACAGGCAAAAGAGACATTAACTCTTAACTATCTGTTTATGACAAGGGGAAAGAGATGTAAAATGCTAGCAAAGGATTGTATAGTAATTTATCATGTCTTGGCAATATAATATGGTAATAATTCTACTTTTCTTGATAAGATACAGAATATCCCCAAGAACCCCACAACCTTGACACAATCATCTGTTTACTTTCTTGTAGGTATCACAATACAAGCAAGTATTCAGTGGAATACCACATGGAAAGTTTAATCCACTGCCAGCTCAGAAGACAGGACTGGACAACAGGGGATGGATCACTCAAAATTGCCCGGCTCTGTTCATTCCCTCTGAAGGATCTGGCATTGACCACTACTGGAAGATAGTATACTAGCCTAGATGTACCATTGGTCTGACGCAGTATGGCCATTCTTATATACTAAACAAACAGGTCTAGAGTTCTCTCAGGTCTCGAAGGCAAGGAAAATAATTTTTAACTTGATGTGCTGGAGGAAGAGGAACCATTAGAGAAGTTCAGAGAGGGGAATGACATGGTCAAAGGAACAAGCTGAGAAAATGATCATAGTGGCTATGTTTTGTATGGATTGGAAGTGGAAGGGGTTCAACATGAGAAAAGTGAAGAAAGTGAAAAGTGGACAGGGCCAAGGACAGTGCCCTGTGGGACCCCAATGGACAATGGGAAAGAAAAGAAGGAAGGCAAGCTATATAAATCACTGAAGGAAGAGTCAGAGAGGTAAGAGGAAAGCCAAGACAAGTTAGTAGCCCATGAGCCAAGGAAGGACGACATTAAATGCTGCAGAAAAGTCGGAGAGGATGAAGATGAAGAAAAAATTATTAAAAACAGAAAGGGGAGAAAAGACAATAGATAGAAGGATATTGGGGTTGCCCTGGGGTAATACACTTGAAGAATTTGGTCCCACAAGTTGCAATCACATCAAAAACAGCTGTTTCCCTCCGATAATGTACATTCAATGGACTCTGGATCAGGCCCTTGGTTAGTTGGCAGAACTGTCTTACCCAACTGTAATGTGTTCAGTACAGTCTAGATTTTCCCCTCCCCCTCCTTAATTAAAAATACAAGACATACACAAATTTAAGCATATTCTTGGAAATTAATTAATGAATTAATGCATTCAGCAGTGGCCTAATCTAAAGCACTTTCTCTGCAGAACCACTTAATGAATCAATGTCCCTGGAAATTTCCAAGGAGGCATGTGCAAATTGCTTTGGTATCTTTAATTATTTCCACAATTTAGAGCAAACAACAAGAGATTTGCAATCGCTGCACATGCGTATACCTCACCATCTGGAAATAATGTGCCCTCTAAGAAAAGCCTATTATGTATTAAACGTTCTTCTGTGTTTCACCTTGTATTAAATTTCTATCTTTCAAATATATTATCCTACTATAAATAGCATACAAAGTTAGTGTTCTATATAGTATTACTGCTATAGCTTGTCAAAAGAAAAAAAATCTAGAATGAGAATTTTTTTTTAATTTTGGAGCCAAATTCTGTCCTCAGTTATACCCATTCAACTATGTCAGTGGGTTTGTGTTAGTGCACCCAAGGGTAGAACTGGTGCATTGTTAGATTAGGATTTGATTTGGATTATTAATAAGGACTTAAATAACCAGGTTCATTCAGAATTTATTATTGTGAGGAAATCTTATCCGTGTCTGTTATGGGTCAGCTCTGAGATCATCAACCTCTGGCAACGCAAGCACTGCCTTCTAGACCTCAGCAGGCCTCCCTCTCTCTGTACAGGTTTGTGATAGGTACAGACCAACCCCTGAATCCTCCAAGCATTCCCTGTGGCTACTAGCCCCTTATCCACTGAACACTCACAGAACTACCAGGCCTGCTATTCCCAAAGGCACAGTACACCACAGCTTATTAGTTATATCTTAGAAGAGAGCTCTGCTGACACACAGCACTTACCTATATTTATAGTGAAAACAAGAATAAGTTTATTAGCAAAGAATAGAGATTCATGGGATAGTGACTACGAATATTGGAAACAAATGGTTACATATAAAACAAAATCACAAGCAAGCTTTCTAGAGACTAAACTTAATAGGCAGGTTAACTACCTGTCCAAAGCAGCTTATCTCACCCAAAGTTCTCTTCAAGACAGGTTAAAACCCCTCTTGAATGAGTCAAACTCACTGTCCATTTAGTTCCTAAGTAAAAGATGCCTCTTGCACCTCACATATGCCAGAACAAACCTTTGATGTGCTCTTCAAGATAGAGTTACCCCTCTACACACAGTTTACCATTTTCTGTTAGGCCATGTCTATACCAATGTCGGCAAAACGTACGTTGCTCAGGGGTGCGAGAAGAACACCTCCGCTGAGTGATGCAAGTTTCACCAGCATAAGTGATGGTATGCACAGCCCAAGTCTCAGGGTCATAACGACTAATTTGTGTTCTGCCTCTACGGAATCAAGTTCTTCTTTAACTGATGGAATTGACACATATTGAAACTCTTTTTAGGAAAGAAAAAAATAAATTTTTGACATCCACAGTTAAATTTTCCAAGTGAGATACTAGTAAAAGAGTAACATACTAGTAAGATACTACATAAAGGACAGCCATGCTGGGTCAGACCAAACGTCCACATAGACCTGTATCCTGTCTCTGGCAGTGGCCAGTGCCGGATGCTTCTGGCAATTGGTCGTTTAGGGACATATGAAGCATGGGGTTGTCCCCGACCATCTTGGTTAATAGCCATTAGTAACATACTAGTAAGACACCAGTAATATAGTAATACACCGCTACCTCGATATAATGCCACCCAATATAACGCGGTAAAGCAGTGCTCCGGGGGAGCTGGGCTGCACACTCCGGTGGATCAAAGCAAGTTCAATACAACACGGTTTCACCTATAATACGGTAAGATTTTTTGGCTCCCAAGGACAGCGTTATATCGAGGTAGAAGTATATATGTTTTCCATACAGGTGATTAAGTTCTATTTGTGAATATATCCACAAAATGTTATTACCCTTGTGAGACCCACATCTATAGTAGAGATTGTCACAACAAAACTCCAGTGGCTTTATGATGGCACATGCAATTACATTCACAAGAACAATAATATCCATTTTGACTAAGAGTATGGGAATTTACTTTTGTAATAGGAAGGAAAAAAAACCCAGAGCATATTATTTATATGTGAAGATAGATGAAATGTAAATGATATTTCAGGCATTATTCCCTATCCAAAGGCTATCAGAACAATCACTGAGTTAGTGTTGTATCATTTGTGCATATAAGAACAAACTGAAAAAGTTCTACAGCATGAAAATAACGCAAGTTCAATTCTTTTTCATCATTTACACCATTCTCTATCAGAGCTCTTCCTGTAAAACAACAAAAACCTGGAGAAATTAAAATAATTTTTTTCTGAGAAAGTCATATGCAGAATGCCTTCCACAAGTGACCTCATTCAGCCTGAACTAACATTTGCCTTGGCTGGACCATGGAAATTCGGACACACTATAGCACCTTGCAGCTGAGGATATCAAACAACCTTACACAAAAACTTTAAAATGTTACTAATATTACTTAAGTCTCACTACACCTTGGTGACATATTCAAGTATCATCCTTGTTGAACAGATGTGAACACCAATGCATAGAGAGGTTAAGAGATGTGACAGTTCACACTGAGATGATCAGAGAGTGAACCCGGATTTCATAACTTGGTCAACTAATCTGTTACTCTGTATTTCTTGAAGCCTCAGATCTTTCTGGACTGCATGCAGCTGTCAACGCTGCTCACTATTCAAAGGAATAAAGTACCTCTTAGTACATTAATGGTTGCTGAGCCACTCAAAGGGTATTCCATGGCTGCCTTAGATCTATCTACTTGGCTGGTGATGGAAAGCCAACCAGATCATCATCATCTGCTTGGTTCGCCCGAGAAGGCATGGGGAGAAGCTAGCACTAAGCCATCTATGCGCTCACCCAGTCCCTAGGTCTGTCAAAGACTGATTCAGCCCCCGTCACAAGTTAGAGCAGCTCTGAAGCCACTCTGACAACACCCCCAGAGTTCACTGCAAGCTGACACTGGTCGAAGTGCAGCATTCTCCAACCACGCCCTCTCCCGCCTCCAGCATATAGCATATCTCATGAGACTAAGGGAAGTGACTCTTTCAACTGGAGAGTCCTCCATAGTTAGGGATTCTCCAACTAACCAGACGAGGCAACTTGAAGGTTGCTTTGCACCACAGCCTTACTGGTAGCTAGGATCTGACTCAGAGTCAGTTTCTTCACTCAGCCTAATACCATACTTTGGGCAATCAAGGAGCAAGGTGGAAGGTAAAGTAAAATGTGGTGGGCAGGTTATTTCTCAGCTGACTGAGAAAACAGGGAAATATTCCAGATAATCCACTGCCTGGAGACATTAACATCCCCTACCTGGCTGGCAGCACTAAGGAGATGCAGGTCAAACTGAAGAAAAGAGGAAGAGCCTTGCTGAGGACTCTCCAATGATATGGGCAGGCATCCATATGTACTCCTTTGCTTTCAGGGAAACAGCCTCCTGGCACTCCCTCATCTGATAGATGTTTGTTGGTGCTATACTATAATGGAAAAGCCACTCATAGGTCAGGCCCAGGATTTATCTGTCTCACTCCTCTGGGATGCACAGATGAATTTTTTTCCACCCTGCGGCAGCGGTTCTCTGTATCCTCTAACATGTCCCTGAGAATGTCCCACATCCTCCCCCATGTGATGAGCAGATGTGATCTGATGTCCCCAAAGAAATTACATTTCAATCTAATTTTAGGTTTAGTGATAGAACAGAGACTGCACTGCTGAGGCACTGCAAAGATTCTCTTTGACAAGGTAATTCTGGCATAGTGTCTCCAAGTTTTGTTAGATCTAGTCTGACAGCTTTCAGTGCTGTGGACTTTGCTGCCTTGAGCATCCCAATGTCCTTCTAATCTTGCATGGTTTTCATCACCTTCATCCTCCATGGTGCTGTCAGAATTCATTGTTGATTTTATTTATGGCTCCAAATGCTAGCTAACCTACAGTTTGGGACTAACCCCTGTACTCTTCACTGCTGCAAACTCACTTAGGACATCCAACCATGTGCATTTACTAAAGATCACTGCAGTGGCACAGATATCCAAAGGCAACCTCAGCCATATCGTTTTGTCTTGGCTTTAATGAAAGACTAACAGAACTCATTTAAAGCTACTTTTTTAATCCAAACAAGACAGCTGAAGATTGGCTCCCCGTGTTCACTCAAATCTACCCCAGATTCTGGCATTTTGATGAAAAACAGATTCACTTTAGTCTTTTGAGGCCCTTGTAACCAACATTTTTTTCCTTGTTATAACCATCAAGGAACCACTGTGCTGGCATATAAAGGCCTAACGTCTAAGAATTCCCATGGCTATGCTAAAAGATTTGTCAAGCAAGACTCGCCTAAGGCCTTACAAGTAGCATTAGGTAGAAAGCAGTGGAAATGTGTGTGTGTTAGCAGTTAGGTTTTTTTCGAAGCAAAAGAAGCATAACAATTTTCACAATCTATTTTTGAAGAAGCTTTCTGCTAAACTAACTGAAACTGAAAAAAGGATGGAGATGACAGGAAATGTAACTCACCATGCAGGTGTATGAAAAATCGCAGTTTTGTTTGTGCTACAGTTTCATGATAGGTAGGTTAGAGTTGTCCAATGGAAATATGAAACATAACTGACTGTTTAAACCAGTTTACCAGCACTCCCAGCTACCTCCATGACACCACTGATTTCCTGAGGAAACTACAATGCATTGGTGACCTTCCAGAAAACACCATCCTAGCCACCATGGATGTAGAGGCTCTCTACACAAACATCCCACATGCATATGGAATACAAGCCGTCAGGAACAGTATCACTGATGATGCCACAGCACAACTGGCTGCTGAGCTCTGAGACTTTATCCTCACACACAACTATTTCAAATTTGATGACAATATATACCACCAGACTAGTGGCACCGCTATGGGCACCCGCATGGCCCCACAATATGCCAACATTTTTATGGCTGACCTGGAACCATGCTTCCTCAGCTCTCATCCACTCACACCCCTTCTCTACCCTATACTACATTGATGACATCATCATCTGGACCCATGAGAAGGAGACTCTGGAAAAAATTACACCACAATTTCAACAGCTTCCACCCCACCATCAACCTCAGCCTGGACCAATCTACACAGGAGGTCCACTTCCTAGACACCACGGTGCAAATAAGTCATGGTCACGTTAACACCACCCTATACCGAAAACCCATGGACCGCTATGTCTACCTTCATGCCTCCAGCTTCCATCCTGGACACACCACACGATCCATAGTTTACAGCCAAGCACGGAGGTACAACCACATCTGCTCCAACCCCTCAGACAGAGGCCAACACCTACAAAATCTTCACCAAGCCTTCTCAAAACTACAATACCCGCACGAGAAAATAAGGAAACAGATCAACAGAACCAGATGTGTACCCAGAAGCCTTCAACTGCAAGAGAAGCCCAAGAAAGAAACCAACAGAACTCCACTGGTCATCACATACAGAACCCAGCTAAACCCCCTCCAACGCATCATCAGGGATCTACAACCCATCCTGGACAATGATCCCACACTTTCACAGACCTTGGGTGGCAGGCCAGTCCTTGCCCACGACAACCCACCAACCTGAAGCATATTCTCACCAGTAACTATACACTGCACCATAGTAACTTTAACTCAGGAACCAATCCATGTAACAAACCTCGATGCCAACTCTGCCCACATATCTACACCAGCGATACCATCACAGGACCTAACCTGATCAGCCACACCATCACTGGCTCATTCACCTGCACATCCACCAATGTAATATACGCCATCATATGCCAGCAATGCCCCTCTGCTATGTACATCGGCCAAACTGGACAGTCCCTATGGAAAAGGATAAATGGATACAAATCAGATATTAGGAATGGCAATATACAAAAACCTGTAGGAGAACACTTCAATCTCCCTGGACACACAATAGCAGATTTAAAGGTAGCCATCCTGCAGCGCACACACTTCAGGACCAGACTTCAAAGAGAAACTGCTGAGCTTCAGTTCATCTGCAAATTTGACACCATAAACTCAGGATTAAGCAAAGACTGTGAATGGCTTGCCAACTACAAAAGCAGTTTCTCCTTCCTCATACCTCAACTGCTAGAAGAGGGCCTGACTGAGCTAACCTCATTATCTCTAGCCTGATTCTTGCTTGCATATTTATACCTGCCCCTGGAAATTTCCACTACATGCATCCGACGAAGTGGGTATTCACCCACGAAAGCTCCAGCCACCCGAGATATGCTCCAATACCTCTGTTAGTCTATAAGGTGCCACAAAACTCTCTGCTGCTTTTACAGATCCAGACTAACATGGCTACCCCTCTGATACTGTTTAAACCATGTAGTCAACAAGTTAACCTCAGTTAGTAATTTAATAACGCCAGTCATGCAGTTACTTATGAATCATAATATGAGATAAACACCTTGCTTATAAAAATCTAGTGAAACTCTTGTAATTTAGGATAGGATAAGTGACAGAATGGGCCCCCAGGATTCATGGTAAATGTCACCTTTTCTGTTAGTGCTGCTTAATCCTAGATGTCTAATCTTTGGTTAATAAGCTTGAGTCTGACCAACTGATGTCTTGTTAATCAATAATCTAAATGAACCCAATTATTTACAATAACTATTAGGATCTGAAATACTGAAGGGTATTAATTATTGATAATTAACAATCACTAATATTTGTCATTAATAATTAATACAATGTTTAATTGTAATTATATGTTTAGTGATATGATTAAACTAATCTGTACTTAAGAGAATCTTAACAAACCTCAATAAAATCTAACCAAAGGTGACTTATTTGATTTAACAGTTATTAGAGATAGCACATACACAGATAGGCATAGAGTTAGCAATAGCTATGGAAACATTTCCTTGTAGTTCTCTGACAGTCTGTGTTGAGCCTGCAGATGGACCTTACTTCCTCATGATGTCTTCAGGTACATCTACACTGCACGTTTCTTTCAGCAGTGTGTAGAGTACATACAGGAGTAGCCCCTGAGCATAAACAGTAGTGTAGACCATGAGATACAGCTTAGATGAGTCAAGACACACCTGAAGGATATGATTATGTACTCGAATACATAGAAATGTAGGGATGACCTCTCGAGGTCCGTTCCAGCAAGTCCAGCCCCCTGCACTTAAGCAAGACCAAGTGAACCTAGACTATCCCTGACAGGCGTTTGTCCAACCTTTTCTTAAAAACCTCCAGCGGTGTGGATTCCACAACCTCCCCTGGAAGACTATTCCAGAGCTTAACTAGCCTTACAGTTAGAAAGTTTTCCTAATATCCAACTTAAATCTCCCTTGCTGCAGTTTAAGGCCAACTTTCAGTGGACATGGAGAACAGTTGACCACTGTCCTCTTTACAAGAGCCCTTAACACATTTGAAAACTGTTCTTAGGCTCTCTCTCAGTAAGTCAAATTTTTTTTTTATAAAAAGGTTTTTTGAGGAAAAAACTTATCTAAAGATAGTTTTAGATAAGATAAGATATCTTTGAGCTATAACGTATCAGGGAATAGGAATTATAAAATATAATTCTACAGTATGAGACAATATGTTCATGCAATGTTTAAGAAAAAAGTTTTGTAAATGAGTCCCAATAGTTCAGGGATTAGGGGCCCACTCTTATGGTGTTCGAGGGGCTTTTGTATAGATTATTTAGGTTAATCTTTCTATCTACCCAATGGGACTCAGTGCTCAGTCTAGAAGATACCATCAGAGATGCTTAGTTTTGCAGTTCTCGAACTGTGGATTTGTGTCTCCAGAGGTAACATGCTTGTAAACAGCAAAAATGTTTTTAAATAAGTAAATATTGTGACAGGGTCAGGCCAGATGGCTACAGGAGAGTGTTAGAAGGCAGATATATTAGTCCCAGATTAAGCAGGCCCCTTTCTGTGGGTGAGGTAACAGGGGCAGTTCCAGAACAAACAGGAACTTGCTGGAACCAACTAAGGCAGGCAGGCTAATTAGGACACCTGGAGCCAATTAAGAAGAAACTGCTAGAATCAATTAGGACAGGTTGACTAATCAGTGCACCTAAGTTGAAAAGGACCTCACTTCAGTTTGTAGTGTGCATGCGAGGAGCTGGGAGCAAGAGGCACCAGGAGCTGAGAGTGAGAAGACATATTGCTGGAAGACTGAGGAGTACAAGCATTATCAGACACCAGGAGAAAGGTCCTGTGGTGAAGATAAAGAAGGTGTTGGTAGGAGGCCATGGGGGAAGTAGTCCAGGGAGTTGTAACTGTCACGCAGCTGTTCCAGTTCTAGACAGCTGCAGTCCACAGGGCCCTGGGCTGGAACCCGGAGCAGAGGGCAGGCTCGGGTTCCCCCCAAACCTCCCAACTCCTGATCAGATACAGAGGAAGTTCTCTAGGCTGTTTCCTGACCCACATGATCATTCTCTGAGGTGAGCAAACCTGCCAATAAGTGCAGGACCCATCAAGGTAGAGGAGGAACTGTCACAATATATAGAGGTGAGAAATAACAGACCTCAACCTTATTGTGTACACAAATTTGCAGAGGGACAGAGTCAATCCCTTATCTCTCTCTAAAAGTGCAAAGTTTCAAAAAGTTCAATGAATAGAAGGTTGTTGGGGGCAGAATAGATCTGGACAAGGAGAAGAAGTCTGGAGATAAATGTGAGAAGGGAGGGACAGGCAGTAGAAACAAAAGTGAAACTGTTTGAGCAGCATATTCCAGAAGTCTTGAGGTCTTTCTGAGCGTAGCCTTCATTGATTTGAGATCTACCATACCATTCTCACTAGAAGGGGAAAACCTATAATGGCGGCAGGCCGTAAAAGTGACCCAGTTTGGGAATAAGAACTGTTGTGGAAAATTGACCAGACGGTTGATTTTAGATCAGACAGCCTGAGGCACCTTTATTTCATACAAGCATATATGCAGGGAGAGACAGCATAGACCCCACGCAAGAGGCAGGCTGCTCTGTCCCATACAATTTTTACCAAGCTTATAAAGGTTGCAACTGCAAAATGTCACACAAACACACCCATATTTGGGTTATATTGCTAACACTGCAAATTAAGATTAATATTTTACCGTATTTGGCATAAAATATTGCAAATTAGCAAGCTATTTCAACAGGTTTCATGTGTTTTGGCAGTTGTTGCGCTGGTCATTTTGTAACCCCTCCTTGTGGTTACCTTAAGTAAGCAATATTTGCCACACTATACTTTCCTAAAGCTGAGCTGGCACCCAAAGGACCCCTTGTCCTCCTCCCAGTTCCTCTTTTGTCAATGTTTCATACCCTGTTTCTTCATACCTAGTTTCTTCACATCCCAGTTTCTTCATGCCCCAGTGCTCAGTATGCTGATAAACGAAGTGTTCTTATTTAGCATTTGTTGTTTAGTTAAAGCCTGAGGCCTGCATATAGGGGGCCTGTAAAAATAATTGTAAAGCTCCTCTAACTATAAAATAATAGCAAAGCTTATCTAACGAGACGAGGGGGTTATGTTCCCTATCAGAACCATTCAAGAAATATGTTTGCTGATGTTTTAAAGCAAGTCACACTGGTGCACTAGAAGTAGTCACTTAAGCATTTGGATTCAGAAACAGTTGAAGTGATAATCTCACTTAACAGCAGTATCTTCTTCTGCCAGTGTAGAAATCATTCCAAATTGAGAAATCATTTGGGACCTGAAAAAGCAGGAAAGCTTGTTTTTCTTTTCCAGATTATGAACCAACAGGAAATGAAGCTGAAGACAACTGAGTTAGCTGCAGAAGCCAATATTTTAAGTTTCTCATGTTGACCTGGATGACAGTCAATTTTTTTCTCTTTAAAACAAAAATTAAGAAAATATTAGTTAACCAATTTTAACAAAAATGATTTTTAAAAGCTTGAATGTTTAAATTCAAAAATTTATATGCTTATTTTGTTAAAATACGTTTGCTGTTGAAGGGGAAAAAATCCAGAATACATAATGTTGTCATTTTCAATTGTTTTATTTAACTAAACGTCTATCTGGTGATGTTCTTCTCCTAATACAGTATGGCAAGAAAATCCTCCAAATATTAATGATTAGCCTGTTAAATTTGAGATATTTATGAAGTCATTGGGAGGTGAACTATCTGCTTCAATTGCCTTTGGTAAATGAAGTAACCAATCATTCATCTTCTGATATAACTGTAAAACTAATCTGAAAAGTTTTCAAAATAAATCACTTTTTAAAAATGTATACTGTGTACCTTCTAAAAATGAAACCTACATCTGAGTTGTGAATAATATGTATTAAAGTTATAACAACCAGGAATGCACTTTTATGTAGAAATTAAATCGAATCTTCCTGACTAGCAATTTAAATCAAATTAATTTAAATTAAATCCACCCAGATCCTGACATTTAGTCAAAAGAAGGGTGGCTGGCACACCCATCAGCTTTAATGAGGTCTATGATTCAAAGACCTACTTGATGGCTGCATTAAAATCTTCCTGATCAATAATAATTTCCTAGACATAAGAAAAAAC
The DNA here is from genome assembly GCF_007399415.2 of Gopherus evgoodei. Classification (NCBI taxonomy): domain Eukaryota; kingdom Metazoa; phylum Chordata; order Testudines; family Testudinidae; genus Gopherus; species Gopherus evgoodei. The sequence continues at coordinate 255,562,446 of NC_044322.1, read as the reverse complement.
TAACCCAAATTTCCATTTGAATGGAGAAAAGAAATATCACAACACATTCGTATATATGCTGAAACAGCCCTTTAAGCTATCAATTCTCTTCTATTATTACACACGGGGCTGGTAGCATCACCTATACTTAAGGTGGCCTAACACTCTACATAAAATCTATGTATTAGTTGTTTATTACTTTGTCAAATTTTAACAGTTCAGATTGAAATTTTTCATGATGGCTGCCTCAAGTTGAATTACATTAGAAAATCTTCAGCTAAAATGGTTCAGCAATGTCAAAAGAACAAGACTAGGGAAAATACTTTATATTAAAAAAAAAAATTCTTTGAAGTATTTTGTGGAGGAGCTCCAGCACCTCCATGCTTTGGAGCAAGGAACTTGAAATTTGACAGGAGGGTTGCTCTGTCAGGGATGTGCCTTTTGCATCTGAAAATACACCCAAATTTGGCCAAATTATAAGCCTCAGTCGAGGCCTGCTACAGTTTGGCAGCTAAAATTTTCCAAAGATTCCATCAGCACTGAGCATACTCCTACTCTCACAGCTCCTATGCGCTGAGTGGACTGTGCATGCACCATCGCCACTGAGCATGCTCCATCTTGCTGCTTCTAGCTATGGAGTTCTCAACCTGGGGGTTGGGACCCCTCAGGAGGTGGGGTAAACAAGACATGAGAAGTCATTCTTCCACTTTACTCTGCGCTGGTTAGGCCTCAACTGGAGTATTGTGTCCAGTTCTGGGCACCGCATTTCAAGAAAGATGTGGAGAAATTGGAGAGGGTCCAGAGAAGAGCAACAAGAATGATTAAAGGTTTTGAGAACATGACCTATGAAGGAAGGCTGAAGGAATTGGGTTTGTTTAGTTTGGAAAAGAGAAGACTGAGAGGAGACAAGATAGCAGTTTTCAGGTATCTAAAAGGGTGTCATCAGGAGGAGGGAGAAAACTTGTTCACTTTAGCCTCCAATGATAGAACAAGAAGCAATGGGTTTAAACTGCAGCAAGGGAGATTTAGGTTGGACATTAGGAAAAAGTTCCTAACTGTCAGGGTAGTTAAACACTGGAATAGATTGCCTAGGGAAGTTGTGGAATCTCCATCTCTGGAGATATTTAAGAGTAGGTTAGATAAATGTCTATCAGGGATGGTCTAGACAGTATTTGGTCCTGCCATGAGGGCAGGGGACTGGACTCGATGACCTCTCGAGGTCCCTTCCAGTCCTAGAGTCTATGAGTCTATGAGTGGTGAGGTTATTACATGGGAAGTCACAAGCTGTCAGCCTCCACCCCAAACCCTGCTTCACCTCCAGCATTTATAATAGTGTTAAATATAAAAACGTGTTGTTAATTTATAAGGGGGGGGGCGGGAGGTCGCACTCACAGGTTTGCTGTGTGAAAGGGATCACCTGTACAAAAGTTTGAGAACCACTATTCTAGCTGCTGTGGGCCACTGTGGTGCCAAGCACGGGAACTAAGAGCAAGGAGCCTGTTTCTTCTGTGTTTTCAATGCCCAAATTACTGGCACCCATGCAGTGTGGAGGGGGAAGAACAAAACGACCTGACTGGAATGCAGAGGATGAGAAATGAGCATTTGTAGGAGTCAGAGGATAGAGGAAAACAGAGTGGGAAGGGGACAGAGCAGGAGGTGGGCAGGAGACAGGAGCATGAGCAACCTTCATTCCAGAGTTTCCTAACTTCTGAAGGCTTGATTTCCAATTTTAACTTGCTTTTATTGTAGTTTTTTTGGATGTACTAATTTATTTACATAAATGCCAACTGTGTCCTCAAAGCTGTATAATTCCCCAAAATAAAGACACTGTTCCCTGAAGAACTTGAAATTTAAAAGGCAGACACAGAAGAGGATTCTGTGAAATCCGGAGAGAGGGGTAACTCCTGCTGTCATAGGTTGTTACTTGTGTTAGAAGATTTGGGGTTTTCTAAGGGATTTCACTAACAAAATAGTAGCTATGTGAACAGGGTTAATGATGTCACTAAAGTTGATGGAATGCTACACCTCAAAAACTTGCAAGATCAGTTCCCAAATGGAGATTTCAAAACCATGTATCTCAGTCTTCCCCTTAATACAATTTGCCCAGATCAGGACCAAGATCACTGGACTGGGGGAGGTGGGGAACCCCACAGAAATTGTGCTCTGTATTTCCTCATTGGTCAAATGAAAGGACACAGAAAATGTGGGTAGAATCCTGGTTCCACAGAAGTCAGTGGAAAAGCCCCATTGACTTCAATGGGATTAGGTCTTCACCATCAAGACACATTTGAGAATTCTACCAAATTGTCTTAAATTCAATGGTCCCACACACTAGATATCTTCTTTAGAAGGCATTACTTCTATTTCATTACTTGCCATTGCAGCTTTAATTCTTTTTTGCTTTCAAGTAGAAATAGTTCTTGATTTGAAAGGTGCAACACTGAACTCCCTAGTAAAACAGACAGTTATCAGGGAAGAGGGTGATGAATTTGGCAAGGGAGAGAGAGAGAGCACATGCAAAAAGTAATTTTAAGAATCAAGTGTAACTGGAATAAAGACAGATCTCCACAAACAAGTGAGGCTCTTGGACTTGAAGCAGCAGGGGAGAGTTTCCTTTTGGGGCTACTAAATAAGGCAGGGGATATTAAAAACTGCATGGTGAAAGTGCAGTAATTACCCAGTAAATATTAACAGAAGGCTACACCTAAACAAAGTTATCTAGTATGTGCACCTAACCTGGCACACCATCAGTATGGGACCATAAGCTAAAATATTTTTCCCCACCATGAATTTTGTATATATGGTATTCACCACATTTTAAGCACTAGACAAATATTTCAAAATAACCTGGATACAACAGTAGACATTAAATTGTACTAAGGGACAAATTCTGCCCTGATGTACATCTCACACAACTCCACTGAAGTCAATTGTTATGGTTTCCAGGCATGAAAGAAAATTGAATTGCACCAAAAAGTGTCAGTCAAGGGAGATTTTGAGCATCACGGGCTGTTCCTACTGAGGGGAGTTTATCCCTTCATTTCAGTGGGTGCGGGAACAAGCCTAAAAGAAGATCTCAAGGATGACTAACTGAAGTTGACTTCCTTAAAGCATTTAACTGAGAGATTGCACCTTTACACTGAACTAACCACTCCCACAAGCAAAAAATAAAACTCAAACTGAAGAACTGAGCACATTTTTTTCAGAAGTTACATTCAGTACTGCGTGGAATAAAGGAAGCATTTGTAGGACTATCTATTCTGACAGAGGCCTGGTTTCACAGAGTGGTGAACAACGATCTCTAGCATCCTTGTGTCTGCCTTGCTTCTCTAACACCATTTGGGGGATTTTTTTCACTGCTGGAGGAACATTAGAGAAATTGCTAAGTCACTTTCTACTATCTATTCTCTTCTAAAACTAAACCACCTTTTTTTTTAAAAAAAAAGATAGGAGAAAGCTAGAAACTCTCTCATTCACCATCACCCAATTGCTTAACCTTGGAGATACCCTCAGCACTTCCTTAATCTATGAATATTGCCATATTCTAATCCACTTGTGGGGAGTACATGATCACCAGCAGAGGCACTGCTCTCACAAATTCCATACCTCCTTCCCCACGCCATGAACAGATCTCCCCACTCCTACACTGAAAGTAGGAGCTCGGCAACCTGTATAGCATAGTTTCCCATGCCCCATTTTTCCATGAATCCCATAGAGTTCTCCTGACTACTCCAGGGATACATACAGTAGGAAAGGAGCGGAGATTGTGAGGCTCAGGCCAGGACCAAATAGAGACAGGCACATGGCAGGTATGAAGACATAAGGCTTCTACACAGGTAGGCATCCGCAGGATGTCAGGGTTTGTGGGGAATCTCTCCAGTCTGTTCCACACGAGACCAATGCCACCTCTGATGGATCACCATGGACACTCCCTGTGAGGGGATGCAGTTTCCTTACACTTGCACTTAACTTTGACCTCAAGCTCAGAAGGAACAAAAATTGTGCAACAATAGGGAATTTATTTCCTCATCTTCTGTTGACATTATGCTCTCCTGTTTATATTTCAGCCATGGAAAAAAGCTCTTTTAGGTTGGATTAAACCAAATGGATACAGAATGTAACAGTCAGGCTTTTACAAATAAAGCAACTTTAGCCCATTAAAGTATAGTAGCTTGTCCCTGTTTTGATGCAAGCAATCATTTGTTATACTGGAGCACTTGTGCCCAATTTTGCAATTCTTACGCAGGCAAAGATCTTGTTGACTTTGCCCTCTGTTTTCCAAATGTTTAGGATACCCAGTTTAATGGTCAGTCATTAAATTATTGTATGTTACACCTTTATTCCTACTCATACATATGAAAACAGATAAGCATTTACCATCATCTATTAGTTACACTTATTTTAAACTCTAGGATCTGTTGTCATGTATGAAGGTGGATGGGTAGAGCAGGCCAGTGCAATAATTATGAAATCAACACCCACAGAACTCCTTGTGATATTAACTACAACCACTATAATTAATATATTTATTTCCTTTTCTTTAACTTATTACATATTTATGGGGACACAAGTGCTGACTTTCCAATGTGCAGGTGGGTGCTCGACCCCTGGCTCTGTTTCAGGCCCTGCCCCAACTCCCCCCCTTCCCTCAAGGCCCCGTGCCTGCTCTGCATCATCCTGCCCCATCCCACCCTTTCTCCCAAGCCTCCACCCCGGCCCCACTACACCGTGACCCTGCCTCTTCCCACCCTATTCTGCCCCCTCCCCTGAAAGCGTCCTTGTTCTTCCCTCCTTCCCCCCCATCCACAGCCTCTTGCATGCCAGGAAATAGCTGATCACAGTGGGTGGGAGCAGGGCCGGTGCAACCATTTAGGCAGTCTAGGCGGTTGCCCAGGGCGCCAAGATTTGGGGGCGCCAAAAAGCGCCCCCAATTTTTTTTTTAAGTGGTTGAGTGCTGCTGCTGCTGGGATCGAGAGGGACTCGGAGCTGCCAGCAGCATCCGCAGCCGGCAGCCCAGGGTGTCCCCTGGGTCAGGGCGCCGCCGCGGCAGCCAGCAGCCCAGGGTTTATAGGGGGCAGGTTCTATATGTTTGCGGTGCTCAAGCACCAGGAGTATTCAGGGCTGGGGGCCCAGCTCCAGCAATATTTGGAGCTCGGTCTCTCCCCCGGCCCTGCCTGGATCGGGCCCCGGGCCCGACCCCCGCGGCTCTCCCCCCCACACGCCCCGCTGCGTCCCTGCCTCACAGAAAGCAGTGCAGCGTCTCTACCCTGCCTGCTTCTGCTGCTGGAGTAGAGCGGCTCCCGGCAGAACTGCTGTCTGCTGTCCCAGGGTCCTAGTGCCCCCCAGCTCCTACTGGCAGGGCAGGCTGCCCTTACCCTGTGCTTCCACCCTCGCCCTGAGTCTCTCCAACACCCAAACCCCTCAGCCCCCCACACCCTAATCCTCTGCCTCAGCCCTGAGCCCCCCCACATAATGAACCCCTCATCCTCAACCCCAATCCTCATCCCCCTGCACCCTAATCCTCTTCCCCAGCACTCAGCCCCCCCACATCATGAACCCCTTATCCTCAGCCCCAACCCTCATCCTCCTGCACCCTAATGCTCTTCCCCAACCCTGAGCCCCCCCACAGCATGAACCCCTCATCCTCAGCCCCAACCCTCATCCCCCTGCGCTCCCTCCTATCCCCAAACTCCTTCCCTTTCCCACACACTCCTTCCCACCCCCAAACTCCATCCCAAAGCCTGCACCCCTCCTGCACCCTAATCCCCAGCTCAGGGCCTGTACCCCAGAGCTCTCCCCCCAAACTCTTTCCAGAGCCTTAGGCAAGTGGGGACAGAGTTTGGGGGGCAGGTTCTGGGCACCACCAAAATTTCTACAAACTTGCCACCCATGCCTGGGTCAGCGTGCCACCGGCAGCCCAGGGGTTCCACTGCGCAGTTGCTACTTCACTTCTCCCACCTCCCAGGCTTGCGGTGCCAATCAGCTGTTTGGCGCCGCAAGCCTGGGAGGAGAATTAGAGCAGGACAGCGTGCTCGGGGAGGACACGGAGCAGAGGTGAGCTGGGGTGGGCGCAAGTTCCTCAAAAAAGCTTAAGTAACAGCTGCATGACCGCAAGTAAAGGGTAACCGAAATGTCAAGGTCTTGGCAATTGCGAGAACTTCCTATGAGGAAGTAGAAAAGAACAAGCTTTGCAATTTTTAAACTCTTTTTGCAATATATAAAAATAATTAATAGCAATTGTTTTGAAAAGATGTCATATATTAGCCAAATAAGGTAATGACGGATGTATAAGCTCATATGATAATTTGCAGTTTTAGGCTTTATAAGCACAGGTATCACTGCTGTAAGGTAGAGCGACTTACCCCTTGCTAGGGGACTTGTCGTCTCTCCGTGCATAAGCATGTATTCTCTGATTAATCAATAAAGGAGCCTCAGGCTGTCTGATCAACTCAACACGGTGGTGGTCATTTTCCACGACACAGTTCATCCCTTTATCAAATCAAAGAAAGGAATGTTTGGCACATATTTTAAAGTACAGTCTCCATGAGACTGAATCTTGCTGGCAAAACTGATATAACTGGGTTGCGGCATGGCCTAGAATACCTCACCATTAGCAGCATGGATTCTGCAGGGAAAGAGTTAAGTGTGTTTTGCTCTCTCACGGCCTCACAGAATATAATGGCAGTGGAAACTGGTCTCTAAGCAGAGAGCATCTGGGCTATGGACTAAACAGTCCTAAAGGAAGAATGCAGCCAAACTGGAGATTATCTTGTTTATTTTATCAATAAAGCAAGACCACAAGAAAGGCATAAACTTGGACTTGAATCTGTGGAGTCTGCAAAGCTGTAAATGGGCATTGTAGTGCCTGGGGCAGGCAAATATATTTCCCCCCCACCCCCATATCAGGTTTTTCCTAATTTTTCTGCCCCTGCAGCTTTGCGTCCTGGTCAGCTGTCATGCTCTCCCCACCCTTGGAATCTGTAGAGGAAGTTAGGAAAGGTGACTGCTCACAAATAAACAATGGAGTAGGGCAGCTTAATGCTCAGACAAGGGAAAGACTTGCAGTCAAGCATGTCATATTAAAACACAATGAAAATGACCTTGGGCCAAGTGTATTAGATAATTCTTCTAAACCACAACATCTGCAAACAAGCTGGGCATATAATCATAGTTTACAGAGAAGTTGCTAAGATTAGTAATATTGAAAGTTGCTCAACTCGTTTAAAAATTAATTCCCAACTCTCTTACTGACCCGCTATGTGACTCTGGGCAAGTCATTTCCTTCTCCCCTCCCACCTTTTGTCTATCTTGTCTACTTAGTTTCCGTCCTTGTTATATGCTGGTACAGCACACACAGCACAAAGGGGCCCTGACCTTGGTTATTGCCTTTTGGTCCTATTGAAAGACAACTGCCCTTTCAGATTGTGAGAACTGTCCAGGCATTAGCAGAGAAGCCAATGGCAGCAGGGTAGAAGGTGAGCAGCACCACGGAATTCTTGGCACATTCTGGTATGGAAACTTACTTTTTCCACAGGTCTCCGAAATCTGTAGGATCTGAAAATTACATTGCATGCCCCAACGATGGCTCTACAAATCTTTGCCCTGCAGGCCATTTTAGAGGAAATTCTTTGATGCAAGCCACAGCATTTCCTAGTCCCTCAGCACCTCTCCCACAGGACTGATCACTGCTGGGGAGTTCTCATTAGCATCAGTGAACCTAACTAGAAACTTCTATAAAAACAAGTATTCCCTTTCTTGGTTTCCTGGGCACATTTTCTAAAGGTCAGAGCAAGAGGTCTTGCACGATCCATCATTCAACAGCATAGATTTAGCCTTAATACAAAAGATTACAGATACGAAGCATTATGGGACTTGGGTTTATCTGCTAACAACAGTAACATTTTAAAAACTGTCTTTGGAATTCAAAACCATTTTGCTATTTTTCTTTAAGGCATCCTTTTCTAGAGAGTGTTATTACAATTGTTATTAAAGTAGCAACAAAGCAAACAGGAAACCACAATATCTATTGTAACAAAGAAAATCTTCCTAGAACAAGATATGCAAATATTTACATACAAAAGTTAATGAGGGAGAGGGAAAAAACCCAAATCGTAATAAGCTATGAAAAATTAATATTCAGCGCTTCTCACTCATAGATCTCAAAAGTACTATAAAAAGGTAGGTGTGTGTCAGCATTTCCATTTTACATATGGAGAAAATTGAAAGTAGCTTGCCCAGGGCGAAACAGCGAGTCAAAAGAATATAACTCAGGACTCCTGAGTTCCACTCCAATGCTCTATCCATTGCACCAAACAACCTGCCTGGGAAAACACATAATAGAAGCCTCTAGCGCTACCTGTGACACTGCACCCATAATGCTTTATAGAAATATGCTTATAAGTGTAAATATGATATAACTGGAATATATGTTTTATGCTAGATATGCCATGTAACATATCTCTGCAAAGGTTATGATCTACTGGATATATTCATCCTATGTACATGCATGTATCATTTTTGTATTCAACGTTATGAATATTCGCTATGTACTTGTTTGATTTTAAGCAGCCTCAGTGAAGCAGTTGGTCAGCTTCTTGAGAAAAGACTATTCTCATTAAGGGGCCAGTCAAGAATGAACTTTGAAAGATGCCAATCCACATCTAAGCTTTCCTGGCAATGTAGCTCAGCCTGTAAAGTTCTGAGTCATGCATGGACATGTGACTCCAAAACTTCATCTTGCAGCTGGATTCTGCACTGGAGAGAGGAGGGGGTCTCCACCCACAAGAGAGTGTCTGTTTAAGCCCCTGGAAACCCCTCTATTTTGTCTTCAGCTGGCTCAAGAGATATCCTTTGGGGGTGGAGAGGCTACCTGAAAGCAGGGGCAGCTCTACGCATTTTGCTGCCCCAAACATGGCAGACAGGCTGCCTTCGGCGGCTTGCCTGCGGCGGGTCCGCTGGTCCTGCGGCTTTGGCGGACCTCCCCCGAAGCCATGGGACCAGCGGACCTGCCGCAGGCAAGCCGCCGAAGGCAGGCTTCCTGCCACTTCACGGCAACCGGCAGAACGCCCCCAGTGGCTTGCCGCCCCAAGCACGCGCTTGGCGTACTGTGGCCTGGAGCCACCCCTGCCTGAAAGAAACTGAAACAAAGGATAGTAACCACAGGGGTGCGAACGATTGCTGGACTCAGACTAGAAGGAGACTAAAAGAAGCTTATTGATACATCTCTGAGGGTGAGATTACATCTCTGAGGGTGAGATTTCATCTGTAATCATTTTCTTATTGTATTAGGATTAGACTTGCGTGTTTTATTTTATTTTGCTTGGTAATTCACTTTTTTCTGTCTGTTATTACTTGGAACCACTTAAATCCTACTTTCTGCATTTAATAAAATGACTTTTTAAATATTAATTAACCCAGAGTATGTATTCATACCTGGGTGGGCAAACAGCTGTGCATCTCTCTGTATCAGTGTTATAGAAGGCGAACAATTTAGGAGTTTACCCTGGATAAGATTTATACAGGGTAAAATGGATTTATTTGGGGTTTGGACCCCATTGGGAGCTGGGTACCTGAGTGTTGGAGACAGGAACATTTCTTAAGTGGTTTTCAATTAAGTCTGCAGCTTGTGGAGGACATGGTTCAGACCTGGGTCTGTGTTTGTAGCAGGCAAGCGTGTCTGGCTCAAACCAGGAAGGGCACTGAAGTTTCAAGCTGCCAGAGAAACCGGGCTTACAGGTAGTCTTAGCACATCAGGTGGCAGTGCCCAAGGAGGTTTCTGTGATCCAACCCATCACAACACCATCATCCCTTGTAACCTTAATAGCATCCCCATGCAAGAGGCTCACAGGTATCTGGTAGCGAGTTTCAGCTGGCCAGACCACTTAAGTGTGCCCCAATTCATTGTCAAACTTTATCAGAAGTGACATAAAAGTTATCATTGGAACAGTAACAACCAACACATGGATCATTAATATTCTTGCATAGTGTATGTATGTTAAATGCCCATGGGACTACACAAATATAGAGGAAATGTGGAACTAATGTGTGTTACCAGACAAGTCTGGGGACTGGGTAAACAAGTTTCTCACATACAAAGGATAGGCGGATGCCTCCAGCCAGGTGTCAGCAGACAGTCAGTCCATTAGCAATTACATATTGTGATAGACCCAGGCCAGTGTGGTACAGAAGTCTGGTAGAGGGCAAATATACTGGTCACCGGCTGAGTAGTTTTCTGTTCCCTGAGTGACTAGAGCAAGGGCTGCACTGGAGTAATCAGGAACCTGCTAGAACCAATTAAGGCAGACAGGCTGATTAGAACACCTGCAGCCAATCAAGGCAGGCTAATCAGGGCACCTGGGTTTAAAAAGGAGCTCACTCCAGTCAGGGAGGTAGGAGCTAGAGGAGAGAAAGTGTGTGTGAGGAGCTGGGAGCAAGAGGCACAAGGAGCTGAGAGTGAGAGGGTGTGCTGCTGGAGGACTAAGGAGTACAAGCGTTATCAGACACCAGGAGGAAGGTCCTGTGGTGAGGATAAAGAAGGTGTTTGGAGGAGGCCATGGGGAAGTAGCCCAGGGAGTTGTAGCCATCATGCAGCTGTTACAAGAGGCACTATAGACAGCTTCAATCCACAGGGCCCTGGGCTGGAACCCGGAGTAGAGGGCGGGCCCAGGTTCCCCCCCAAACTTCCCAACTTCTGATCAGACACAGGAGGAGCTGATCCAGACTGTGGGGAAGATCACTGAGGTGAGCAAATCTGCCAATAAGCGCAGGACCCACCAAGGTAGAGGAGGAACTTTGTCACAATATCAAGTGGCCAATTCATTTGCATTTTAGCAAACACCAGCGGAGAAAAAACCAGCTTGGCATTTCCTTCACCAGCAGACACCATATCTTTCCCCACATCTTGAATGAACTTGGAACAAATTTTGAAAGAGAAAGTAGTTAAGGACACAGAGGCGAACAGTAATTGGGATAAAATACAATATGGTTTTACAAAAGGAAGATCGTGCCAGACCAACCTCATCTCTGAGAAGAGAACTGATTTTGTAGATGAAGGAACTACAGTAGATCTAAACTACCTGGATTTTAGTAAGGCGTTTGATACAGTTCCATATGGGAAATTAGTTTAATTTGAGAAGATGGGGATTAATATGAGAATTGAGACGTGGATAAGGAACTGATTAAAGGGCTGACTACACTGGTGAAAGGTGAACTGCCAGGCTGGAGGGGGGTTACTAGTGGAGTTCCTCAGGGATCAGTCTTGGGACCAATCTTATTTAACATTTTTATTACTGGCCTACTCACAAAAAGTAAGAGTGTGCTAATAAAATTTGCAGATGATACAAAGTTGGGAAGTATAGCCAATACGAAGGAGGACTGGAATATCATAAAAGAAGATCTGGATGACCTTGTAAACTAAAGTAAAAGAAATGGGATGAAATTTAATAATCCAAAATGCAAGGTCATGCATTTAGGGACTAATAAGTAATCCTCAATTTATAGCAAAAATAATCAGTTGGAAGTGACAGAGGAGGAGAAAGACTTGAGTGTATTGATTGATTGCAGGACGACTATGAGCTGTCAATATGATGTGGCCGTGGGAAAAAAAGGCTAATGCAGTCCTAGAATGCATCAGGTGAGGTATTTCCAGTAGAGATAAGGAAATGTTTGTACCATTATACAAGGCACTAGTGAAACCTCATCTGGAATACTGTGTGCAGTTCTGGTCTCCCATGTTTAAGAAAGATTAATTCAAATTGAAACAAGTGCAGAGAAGGGATACTAGGATGATCTGAGGAATGGAAAACCTCTCATATGAGAGGAGACTCAAAGAACTCAGCTTGTTTAGCCTAACCAAAAGAAGGGTGAGGGGAGATATGATTGCTCTCCATTACTACACCAGAGAGGTAAATAATGGGGGTGGGGTGGAGGAGGAGTTGTTTAAGTTAAGCTCCAATGTGGACACAAAAACAAATGGGTATAAACTGGCCATCAAGTTTAGGCTTGAAATTAGGTGAATGTTTCTAACCATCAGAGGAGTGAAGTTCTGGAAAAAAATCCTAACTGGCTTCAAGACTGAGCTTGATAAGTTGTGGAGAGGATGGTATGATGGGTCTGCTTAAGATGGTATGTGGCCCATTGATGACTGCCAGTAGCAAAAATCCTCAACTGCTGGAATCAGGACACTAGATGGGGAGGACTCTAAGTTACCTAGGAAAGAATCCTCTGTAGTATCTGCCTGGCAGGTCTTGCCCATATGCACAGGGTCTAACTGATCACCATATTTGGCACCTGGGAGGAATTTTCACCCAGATCAAATTGTCACACACCCAGGAGATGGGGTGGAAGGGTCGCCTTCCTCTGCGGCCTGGGTCACTTGCAGATTTAAACTGGTGTAAATGGTGGATTGTCTGTAATTTGAAGTCTTTAAACCCTGGTTTGAGGACATGAGTATCTCAGCCAGACATTAGGTGCCTAGAGTGGGTGAGGTTCTGTGGCCTGCAATGTGCAGGAGGTCAGACTAGATGATCACAATGGTCCCTTCTGACCAGGGCCGGCTCCAGGTCCCAGCACACCAAGCGCAGGCTTGGGGCAGCATGTCACGGGGGGTGCTCTGCCGGTTGTCAGCAGGCGGCTCTGGTGGACCTCCTGCAGGCCTCCCTGTGGCGGGTCCGCTGGTCCCGCGGCTCCAATGGAGCATCTGCAGGCATGCCTGCAGGAGGCCCACTGGAGCCGCAGGACCAGCGGACCCTCTGCAGGGTGGCCTGCGGGAGGTCCACCGGAGCCGCGGGACTGGCGAGCAGCAGAGCGCCGTCCCGCAGCATGCCGCCGTGCTTGGGGCGGTGAAATGGCTAGAGCAGGCCCTGCTTCTGACCCTAAAGTATTTGAGTAAGAGGATATGGCTACATTTGGAATTTCAAAGCACTGCCGCGGCAGCGCTTTGAAGTGTGAGTGTAGTCAGAGCGGCAGCGCTGGGAGAGAGCTCTCCCAGCGCTGCATGTAAACCACATCCCTTACGGGTGTAGCGTGCAGCGCTGGGAGCCGCGCTCCCAGCGCTGCTGCCCTGATTACACTGACGCTTTACAGCACTGTATCTTGCAGCGCTCAGGGGGGTGTTTTTTCACACCCCAGTTGCAGCGCTGTAAAGTGTGAGTGTAGCCAAGCCCTTACTTTCGGGGGCTAACCTTGAGAAGAATCCATTTCAAAGTTTCACTGGACTATAAAAGAGAGGGGCGAAGAGGCCCAAGTTATCTGTCACTTAAGGAATGGAGCACGCTGGACTTCATGGGAGATCCCGACCAGAGGGGTGGTCAATCATCTTGCTGGAAGGTAAACTGGTAAGGAAACTGCCTTGAACAAAGGCTGTAGCTTTTTTTTGTTAATTCTTAGCCAACAGAAAGCATTTCACTTTTTATTTGCTTCGAGACATTTCTAACAGTATCCTTTATACTTTTACTCACATTATATTCTATCTCCTTTTGTTAAAACTTGGTTTACTTTCAACTTAAACCAGTCCAGTGCTGTGTTTCAGCTGAAGTGATTGCTAACTCCAGTTAAAGTGATAAGCTGTGCATTTTGTCTCTTTACAGGAGCAAACAAACCTTATTATTCCCCTGAACGGTCCAGGAAAAGGCTGGACATTGCAGAGCACATAGTCTTGGGAAAATTCAGTACTGTGGAGTGTTGGGGTCACCGTGGCAGGTGTAACCAGAGCTGTTATGTGCCAGAGTGTGGCTGCAGTGCAACAAGCAGGCCGCTGGCATCAGAGTTGTTGGTTCAGAGCTGCTTATCATAGACATTCAGTGCTTGCTTTTCTGCTGGCCGTCAGCATCCAAGCTGTGAACCAAAGCAGCAGAGTATTTAAGATACTCAGGGTTACACAGCAATCAATGACACAACCCCTCACCAGTGTGGGTTGCACCCCACAATGTGACACTCTCCTCCCCCCCCCTCACGTCTCTGTGGGCCTTCTACACCCCACTCTGAAGCCTACCCTTACTTTTCAGATAGTTCTGCAACCCTGATGGATTAACAGGATTTCTCACTGACATCACCTCAACACAGCACTGCAGTACTTTTAACTGTAAACCTCACAGCAGCCTCTAATGCTGCCTGTAGCCTCAAAGGTTACTGGGGGAGGAAGAGGCAAAGCTACAGTAGGAATTGGAGGAGAAATACAGTGCAGGTTCCCCACACACACACACACACCAAGAGAGAACTGTGGATACAGGTTTAAGTTACCTAGTAAGCAGAACTGTTGTTATGAAAGTGCAGAAACATACATACACAACTCTTATGTCAGCAGTTGTGAAAAATAATCTGTCATATTGACACAGTTAATGGATCCTGCATCTCTAATGCAATATTGATTTCACTAATGTCCTTCTATGCCATCATCTTGGAACAGAGTATCTTTGTTATACAGTAAGCCGTGCTCCAGTTCACGCACGGTAACAGTCAATGTTATAACGAAGTTATTTTGCAACAAAAAGGTGTTCTGAGTTTTGTACTCAAACAGCAGTCACCATCGTTAGGAACACTAACAGTCAGGGGAAAATAAGTTGTATCCAATTCTAATTGAAGGACATAAATCCACACCGTGTAGAGGTCAAGCATAGGACTTTATTACACACAGAGCTGGTGGAGTGTCACCGTGCCTATCAGACTCAGATACTGTCAATCAATTGATTACAATAGAAGATATAGATTTTCCATGGGCGGGGGGAATGACGGGGTAGGCAGTTCCACACCCCGGGATAGGTTTTGCAGCAAGACAAGATAGCACATTAGCCAATGGTTAACAGGTTACATAATGTCTCTGCCCATGGTCTCAAGTTAGCAAGTTAACATTTAATTAATACTTTGATGAAATGTTATTAATATAAAATGGATATGTTGAATTCTGATTTGGGGTCCATAGGAATGGAGCAACTCCTTTGATTGTCTAACAGGTACATTCCTAGGGGTTAAATCAAAGAAATAGTGAAAGTATATGGCAATGAATATTGTCTTCTGTGTCTCTTAAGGCAAGGCATTGGTCCCTGGGAAGGAGAGGTGGAAAGATGCCATATCTTATACTGACATGTGCCAACTTTTCATAAACTCAAGGTTGGATCTGTGGGAAGATCATCATCTCCCTACAGAAGAGACTAACACAATAACAGAGATTCTTTGTTCAATCTGCAACTCTGAATAAGACACAATTATTTAGTTCTTAGCGCCAACACCTGGCAATTTGCTGACTAGTGTTATTTTAGCAAAACAAGATTATCCGTTTACCTCCGTTTTCTCTTAGCTGATCACTATTTGCTAGGCCTCTGGTCTCTTGACCATACTCTGGAAACGAGTTGGCACAATCCATATACCAGGTTTATATAAAATGCACATGGATTTTAACCCTTCACTAATAGCTGCTTACTCACTGTTCAAAATCGAACACATCTGCCATGTATCTGAATGCACAAGGCATTCCCTAAGAAAAGGGCAATGATGGCAAAGCAGGGCAGTAGACGATCAGGAGCTAAAAGGTTAAAACAATACTTCAGTGGTAAGCTGTGCTGCCTTTAAAGGTTCTTTCTACTGCTTTCACGTAAAAATATGAATGATATTTTCAAAAATGGCTGCCTAAAATTAAGCTCCTAAATCCTATTTAGGTGCCAAAGTAAATTGTCTGATTTTCAAAAGTGCTGAGCATTCAGCAGCTCCCACTGACTTCAGATTTATACCAGCAGATGATCTGGCTCTGTACCTGTAAGTAACTAATCTAACTAGGATGCTGGAAGGGCAGGTCTTAGCATTTTTTGCTAAGTCTGTAAAACATATGCTACTAAATCTGCCCCACTGCATGCTGCCTCTCCATCACTCCCCTCTCTCACCCACCCCCCAAAAAGAGTTCAACTCCTGACCCATTCTCTCCCAAAACCTTAGCTGACTCTTGTTCACTATACCCATAGCCCCTCGCATTAACATGAATGAACAACACAATCACAGTTTCCATAAATGAATAAGGAAATCAATGTCTTAATTTTTAGGGCACATCATTGCCTGTTGTACAGAAAACCATGTTCTGCCCTGATTTTGTAAACTCCAGACACCAGATACATAAGCTGGTGAAGCCGAGAGCAAGATGAATAAGCATGCATGAACTTCAGAGATCAGCCCCATACCTGTTATACAATACTACTGCCACTTTACCCTCCATGGTCCCTCCCAGGGAGCACACCTCCTCAGGCCACCTACACAGAATTCCAATCCACATAGACAAATTCTGGGCATTGATGCACGCAGCTAAACTACAGACAATTGAGCTGCAATGCCACCATATGAAGACAGCTACTAATTCAGACTTGAGGCCAGTGTCCTCCCCAGCCACCACAGGAGAGCAGTAGATTGTGGCAGCGTATTGAGTATGAAGACAGGGGACAAAAGAGAGAGAGATGAAGGACAAGACTGGTGTTGAAGAGTATCTATAGCAGATAGAGAAAGGGAAGGGGAGTAAAAGGCTAGGCAAGAAAGATGAAAGGAGGAAGAAGATTAAAGAACGGAAAGGAGAAAAAGGAGCAGGCTGCCCAACTTTGATGCACAGGTCCCTGACCCCATTAAAACCATGGGCTATGAACTCAGGAAAAGTGCCCCCATTTTTCACACTGAAATCAGAAATGCTACATAGACTATTTTTATTTTAAAATATAAAACACTCTCTCAGATTTAGGAACATTTGTAGCTACTCAAAAACTGGCTGCTCAAAGTTTCACAGGAATCTGTTTCTTATGGCACAAATTCACTGTTTTACACAATGCTTAGCAGCGAATATTCAAGATCATAAATCCTGGGAGTCTCTTAATTCATTAAATAACTCAGTTTCGAAAGACTATAGGTGGCAACTCTAAAGCAAACTTGTTTGGTACATCTTAACTATTGTACAGCACCACTTATATTTTGACATGTTTTACTGCACACGTGACTATAGTTCCCTATGCTGAATACAGGATGCCTGGTAAAGTTACTTATATTCAAGCAATTTCAATGGCAGTCAGAACTATGCAGTACATACATTCAAACTGACATCAAGTTGACTGAGCCCTTGTCAAAAAGAAATACTTTATAGTTGGATTCTTTTTATTTAAATTTCTTATCTTTAAGGCTTTAGGATTCACACGGGGAAGAGGTGACACTCAGGCACTCCCGTACACCTCTCTCACGCTGGGGCATGACTGACTGACCTGGCCCTCCCAGCTCGGCATGCCCCATGCCTGGCTATGCCCTCAGGATGGCCCCACCTCTCGTGGTACCAGGTGCCACGTCTTCCCGAGGCAACATGTGTGGGCGGGGGAGGGGGAAAGAGGGAAGGGGAAGCATGGAGGGTCACATATCCCCCTGCCCTCAGATTTCTGCCAGGGTTCACACCAGAATGTGGTCAGCAGCAGCCTTTTGGCACTGTGCGGGAGGGAAGGTATGAGAGCTGCTTCCAGCCACAGGGGGGCAGGGATGACCTGGCCTGTGTCTTTGCAGAGCTCATCTCTTGCCCCCTCCCTGCTCTCTTGTGACTGGAAGAAGCTTGTCCCTTCCTGCCCACACAGTGTGGAAAGGCAGCTAACACCTCCTGGCTGCTGCTTACCACTGACGTCCTGTTCCTGGCACAGGCAGGAAGGGGTTAAGCCCTAAGGATACATTGTGCACCAAGGCCCAGGGAACCTGATAGCAGGATTTCAGCAAACCTGGCCAGAGAGGTGCCTCAGCAGAGAAGGGTTCGTAGGGGACAGAGCAGCCCCATGCTCCCTGGGGGCAGGCCCAGTGAAGAGGGTGCTAAGCCCCTACCCAGGGGGCTGCTGCAGAGCCTGCAGGTTCGGGGCATGAAATGGCTGGAAATCGCCCATCTCCCTCCCCCACCCCACCACTCCAGAGCTTAGCTGAGGGGCAGAGAGGCTGCCCCATGCCAGCGCTGTGCATGGATTTGGCTCATGCAGGGCTCGGCTCCTCCTGGCCAATGCCCTGGGCCAGAAGGTCTTGGGCTTTCCCGGGGGCTGACCCAGCCAGAGGCAGTGGGGGAAGGAAGGAGCCTGCCAGCCAGGCTGTTGATGAGCTGAGCAGTGGGACGAGGGGCTGGTTTGCTGCACAGCGCTGGCAGCAGGACGCGCCCCACCTGGGGGATATGGAGGAGCAGTAGGGGTGGGGATTAAGAAGAGGAAAAGCAGGGAGAGGACAGTGAGAGAGGAGGAATGTAAAAGGCTGATTGGTGGGCAGCAGAGGAGACACGTAGCCACCACTGCCTGCACTCACCAGCAACCACAGCTCACAGTGCACAGCTGGTGCCATCCAGAAATGGGATGGGGCCCTGCTGGCCAAGAGCCAGCACACTGTGGGGGCTGCACTGAGGGACCAGCAAGGGGAGCAGTCGGCCCTGCACGCTGCAGCTTTGCCCCACCACCAGCCATGCACACAAACCCCCATCGTCGCCCACTGGACCACTCAACTCACCACTGGTAGGCAGGCAGCTGACAAGCAGGGATCCAGCCAGCAGCAGGGCCTGCCAGTACTGATAGCAGCAGAAGACAGAAAATATGGGACAATTTGCCCATTTTTAAGAAAAAGTTGGGACACCTGCAGAAGGGCTTAAAAAAGGATGAATTGTCACCCTACCCTTTGTTTACATGTAGTAAAGCACAAGGAGCTACTTCTGATGTAACGCCATGCACGTGTAAGTTGGCTTGGCAGAATTCGATTAAAAAAATATATATATAATTGACAGATTTTTAAAGCATCTTTTTTGCATTTTAATTGATTTAAAATTCTCAGTTGTAGGAAATTATTGGGGGGAAATCAGAGAATCAAGGTGTCAGATAATTATTTAACGATTGTAGACATTAATTCAAAAAGTTAAAGCTTTATAACCATTAAAACACAAATTGTCAACATCAAATGTCAAAATATACAAAGTAAACATTTAAATAAAACTCTAAAGTTCTCAAGCAGCATTTTTCTTACTTTGCCTATCTGTAAATTGAAATTATTGTCAAAGGGAATATTTTTTCTGTGTGCATACAGTGAAATTGACAATTTACTGACATTTACCGATAAAAATATAAGCCAAGGATCGGCAACCTTTGGCATACGGCCTGCCAGGGTAAGCATCCTCGCAGGCCGGGCCTGTTTGTTTACCTGCCATGTCTGCAGGTTCGACCGATCGTGGCTCCCACTGGCTGCGGTTCGCCGCTCCAGGCCAATAGGGGCAGCGAGAAGCAGCGGCCAGCATATCCCTCTGCCTGCGCCGCTTCCCGCAGCCCCTATTGGTCTGGGACAGCAAACTGTAGCCAGTGGGAGCCACGATCAGCCGAATCTGAGGACACAGCAGGTAAACAAACCAGCCTGGCCCATCAGGGTGCTTACCCTGGCGAGCCGCATGCAAAAGGTTGCTGATCCCTGATCTAAGCCTTCCAAGCCTATATAAAAGCCAAAATTACCAAAAGCAACTAGTGATCCTAGGTACCTCAAGTTTTTTGCAGAGGGGGGTCCCCTCCATTAAAGAGGCCTGATTGTGAACATCCTCTTCTGAAAGTCGGCACCTTCAAGGTATACCAAGTTGGATTGGGCAGTTGAAAACCGAGATGTCCAAAATTACTCAAACACATAAAAGAGACCAATTCACCAAATGTGCATGGGCAGCAAATACATTTCCATGTTTGGTTTTGTGCTGTAACACTGAAATTCAGAATAATAGCACAACAGAAGTTGGTGCAAAATAGGAAACCGCACTAAATCTTTTTTTTCCAGTCCAACATCTCTTGAGTTTTGGGAATAGTGAAAAAAAGACTTTAAAATATGGCAATGTGGTAGTAAAGAAATACCCCACCCAACAATTTGAAAGTTCAAAAAGTCAGAATATCTTCTATGAATTAAGTGTGCAATATATTTGAAAATGTTAAGTATAATTGGATTTTCTGAATGAGTGAGTCATGGTGCTGAAAATGACACGCTCTGTCTAAGTAGAATTCCCAGCCTTGCAGATGTGAAAGTCTGCTTTGTCTGATTCAGAGCAGTCTAGCTATATCTATGCTAAAAGGAAGTGTGAAAGTAGAATGAATTATATAGTAAGAATAGAAAGGATTAAAGAAATGTTGTCTGTACATTTAAACAAAGTTGTTGGAATGTTGCAACCAGGTGTCAGGAATACAGACATTAACATAGAACAATTGCACCATTTAAGGGCAATTGGTGAAGCATTAGCCTTAGATCGGTAACAGTTAGTAAGGAAATAGGATATGCATGCTGTGCCCCAGGTGAATTTTACTGTTTTGATTTCTTTGTCCCTTTGTCTAATTCCCGCTCTTTTATCTGTATAAAAAAAGACTGTTTGGGCCTTGCATGGCCACTCACATATTCTGAATGTTATTGGCGGAGCGCTGCGCTAATAAACAGAGTGGTCTGATAAATTGTGAGTCCTGATTCTAACTTTGACAGAAGCGTAGCAGCATCTCTACCACTCCACAGTTAAGCCGGCGTAACCCCATAGCATAAATAGATTCTACAATGACAGAGTGGGTTTTTCCATCACTGTAGGAATGCCACCTCTACAGCTGACAGTATCTAGGTCAATGGAGGCATTTTTCCATCAACCTAGCTATGTCTCCATTAGGTTGGCATAGCTAGGGACCTGAGAGGTATGAAAATTTCAGTTGACATAGCTATGGCACCCAGGTATGTGAAAAATAAAGTGTAGACCAGGCCTCAGACTCTGTCTCACTCTGACCTAATAAATATTTAATTATTCATACAAAATGGAACAGCTCCAACAGAGCAGACTGAGAATAAGAGAGGGAGACTGACTCTCTAGCACAGTGGTTAGGGCAGTCACCTGGATGTTGAAGAACCAGGTTGAAGTGTTATACCAATTATATTAGACCAGTAAAAACCAGCAGGATCTTATTAAAGGGGACAAGACAAAGATGCCACATTTATTATGAATTTGATTTATGACTAATAACTAATATCTTAATTCTTATACACACACACATTATACCTAATACCTATACACACACACACACACACACACACACACCCCCATCAGATGTTCTGCAGCTGCTGCATAGTTACCAGTCCTGAAGATAGCTTAAGTTCATAGCTTGATTTTGTAGCTTGGGTTCGTAGCTTGTGGCGGCTAACTGGCCAGGAAAGCCAGGCACAAGGACAAGCTGGATCTCTGTTGGGCAAGCACTGATGTCCTTCCATGTTGGCAGCAGAATGTTACCCAGAGTCTCTCATCTCACCCTTCTTTTTTTAATAGGCTTTTAGTTTGGATTCAAAGTCTATAGGTCTTTCTGTGTCACGCTGCCTCTGGGTTTAGATTGATCACCGATCAATTGCAGGCGTGACTTTCAGCCTTGAACCTGCCTTTGATCTTCCTTCTGTTGTCCTTTTCTTTTTAGGGTGGATGCTTCTTACTTTGTTTAGGGCTGTTGTCTAGGTCTTCAGCCATTGGTATTTGAACTTTATCTCACCAGGACAGGCTGGGGCTGGAGGTTGATTCTGTCATCCATACATACCTCATTCACACATCTAAACTAAAGTAATAAGATTACAGCAGCGTTTGCAAAAATGAAGGTTGGAGGAAGCTTTTACAAAATGGAGTGAGTGTTTTAAAATGGGGTTTGAGTTACAATATGGAACAGAAGTTACAGTGTAGGCAAGTATAGTGTGGATGGTGAACAGAAGTTACATTAATAAATTAAAAACAATTTCATTTATCAATTCTACAGAAGTCTCAATTTTGAGAGGCCTCAGTTTCATTCAGAAGCAAAATAAAAACAAAGATTCTGACACCTCAAATTTTTACACAGTGGAATTCTTGTTTTCCAGCCAGTCCCAAAAAAAATGTTCTAAGTTCGGCTTCTTTTTCAAACATGGGGCCAAAGTAATTTCAGCTTTAGGCCAGTTTAAATCAAGGCAGAACGTTCCCTATGGTGCAAGTTTAACAGGGGAGAGGTGACAATTGGCAGCACGGCCCTAAGCCTGGCTCTGTCAAAGGGCTTGCTGACTGACAATGCTACCCAAAAAGTGAGTGGCACTGGTCAGGGAGAAGGTATCACTGGGGTGGTCGGATGATGTGGTAGTTCAGCATATTTCTGAAGTCTCCCCCATTGGGGTTCAGATGTAATTTTAAGTTGCTCCTGCCCAACAGAACCCCCAAGGTAAGGTAGAAAGTGGTAGTGGGAGCAAGGGGCTATTCAGGAGTGAATTTGGCTCACGAGTTACAAAGATTTGAGAGCATTTCATAAGTGACGGGGGCGGCGGGGAAGGCAAATTACACAGATACGTGGTGGATTCCACTGGGATTAGGGCCAGGTAGGGAGTCTAGCAGTGGCAACGAGTTATGGGGGAGCAAGATCAGTCCATGAAGCAGGCAGAGCTGTCCTGAAAGGGCGCTGCCATGTTTGGGAAATCCTGATTCAGCATAGACCCTTAAGGGTCTCTGGTGGGTTTTTAAGAGGCCATCCACCCTGCGGAAATCATGAGGGAAGACAAGCATAGCACTACGACTTCCAGCCCTCCCTCAATTCCACCTAGAGTATGGGGAGGTCACTACGTAGCACCCTTGCTGGCAGTCTGAGCAGAGGTGCCAAAGACTAAGTAGTCATGGAAATCCAATGACCATATTACCCACAGAAGTGGGCCTACCACTGCAGATTTGAAAGAACCTGGGAGGGCAGTGTGAGAAAGACTGTACTGCCACTGTTCATGCCATCACCGGGCAAATAATGGACCTATTTCTCCTGGGCTGTTGGCCCAACACATCTCAAAAACAATGACAGCACATTGAGCAAACCCTTACTCAAGTGGGAGTCTCACTGAAATCAATGAGATACTGATTTAAGTCAGGATTTGCAGGATCTGGCCCTCAATTCAACTGAAAAAGTGAGGGAGTTAGTCCTAGTGCTACTATGGAAGAGGACTGTGCCACTTTAGATTAAGAAAACACTTGCATCTTTTAAAGATGAGTGGGAACAGGAAGAGTATGAGGTGTCCCTGGGGCTCTTTGGGCCACAGTCTATCCTAGATGAGCATGGTCCCTGTGGCAATCTACATGCAAGATTGCACCATTTTAATGTGTTTTTCTAATTGATATTATTGAACTGGTGTAAAAGCCAGAGTGGACTCAATTATATTTAAACCTGGTTTATAGCAGTTTAGCTTAAATCAATTTCTTGCCAATGCAATAGAAGGCAGGGTTAAATTGAATGAAGAGAGAGTCCACCCTGGGTTTTGCACCAATTTAACAAAAATTGATTTAAAACTATTTTCATTAAACTGATGCAACTTGTGTGTGAAGACAAGCCCATGGTGCTTCTCTGGGCAGGTCGATCTGTGAATATGTGATACAGAATCAACCATGCCCTCATGATTCCCTTTGAGACCTGCCTTTCACAAACATAATTCCCAAATTAAACTAGCCTACCAGATAATTGCACATTCACATGTCCAAGGTGTGAGTCAAACAATTCAAACCAAATTCCATGGCATGTTGCACTACGCAAATATCCTTACGCAGTTAGGTTACAAATCGCACTGAGAAATACGGAACAGATGGTAACACCAAAAATCTCCAAAAGGACCCGCTAAATCAACTGCCAATGCATTGATCGCCACTCATTGATCCCCCAGTAAGTATAGACAAGCCCTAACTCTGGTTGTTCTTGATAGCCATAAGAAGGGCCATTCTTTTTCTGAATCCTGCTAGGCTCTCAGTCTCAATGACGAGTTGGATGCATAAAATGGTCAGTATGCCAGTAGGGCAGCTTAAAATTACTCTCTCTTGGCACAGTATCTGCAGCAAAACTAATGCTTAGTGATGGAGAATTCCATCACAGAACAACTCTAAAGTAGGCTTAGTGGTACAAAGGACTAACAGACTAATTTACTGTAAATATTATAAAAATATCAAACCATGAAAATAAGTCATTTTTAGACATCTGGCCATCTATGTACTTGTTTTTTAATTTCAGTAATGAGATCAAAATTGCATGTGGGCTTTACATTTGGATACTTCTCAGAAGTAGAATCGCTATGGTTTTACTACATTGGGATGGTGGAGGCTGCTCTAAAGAGGTGCTGGGGCTGAGTGCAAGGGTGTAACACTGTGTCTGCAAACTCTGTAGATCCACTGAATAAGACTTCCATATCAGGAGCATGTTGTATCAAGCTACCAGCTGAGAGACTGCAATAGTGGTCACAGAATGGATATATGGTTCCCTTGACTTCCTCCACCCCATCCAGAGATTCATCCCCACCCAATAATTGTGCAGGTTTCCCCAGCCAATCTTCATTTACTCAAACACTGAACAAGGGCAAAATTCACATCTCTTTACCCTAAAATCATTTTCATTTATTTTCTTCATTGGGAAGGACACAGAACAGAAATGGTGTTTCAATTGAAGAGGCTTTACAAAGATCTGTTACTGGTCCCTTAAAGTATGTTCATTGTTTCCATGAAGCTGGAAAAAATAGAAACAGAAGGAGATGAAATATCCCCTACTTTTGTCTTGCAGCTGGTATCCTTATATTCCTTCCCAACTTGCTAGACTGAATCGTTCAAAGCTATAGTGATGATTCAGCATAGAGAATGCTATATTGTCTCTTAAGAGATAACTGGAATTTACTTATACTTCCAATAGAAATTCAGGATAACAAAGTGGAGCTAGGGGGAGAGAAAAGTCACAGTCATTTTAAATAGCAATAAACATCCTCAGCCTGGGACAGGATTATATATCACCCACCACTTCTTTCTCCAGGACTCATACCATAAAACCAAAATGGTGCAATATTAATGAAGAACTTCAGTTCCTACAGGCATTAGTGATTAAATTATTTGCATATTACTAAGTCCAAGAAAAAGTGCTGACACAGTTGTACAGATGAGAAGATTCTCAGTCTCTATTATCTATGCTCAATTCATAGTTTTTGCAATATGAAAAGGTCTTACTGCACTGAGATGTTTTACATGCAACTTAGCAATAACTGATGTGCTTTGTATACAAATCAATTTTAAATAATTTAGTAAATTTCTAGATGCTATTGTTTCCCAAAACAAAGCAGCACAGTCTCTCCACTCTATTTCACCAGTATTCAGTAAATTCCTTCCTTCATTGCTGCTGCTGCTCATGACAATTAATAATATCCTTACAGGTATTGCCAGAAACGAAGTGAGTTTCTTTATTAATTTATCCCAAGCCTTTGATCGAGTCAGTCATTTAGTTACTCTGGGCAGACATGAATAATTTTTGCATAAGTGTGTTAAAACAAAGGATTTATCAAGGGAATAAAACATTTTTTAAAGGGGCCTGAACCCAACCTATAATTTCTTTTGCCTATAATCAGCCTATCATTTGTGCTGATGAACACACAGACTTCTGCCTGCCTGTACTTGGAAATCAAGTAGATGTTTTACTGATTGCTCAGACAATTTTTCACTGCCATAGAACTAGAGACCATTTTAAAAGTTTGGCCCAAAACATCTGAAGATGCAAAACCAATTTTATCCAAAGCCTGCTGGCTACAACAGGTCTAATAGAGGATCAGGAGGGGGTCTCGGTATAAAATTAAATCACTAACTTGGTGATCCAGAATTACTAAAAAAATGTGACATAAATATACCATGCAAGGCTAAGCATCATTAACAGAAAAGACATCTTTAATAAAGTTTATTATTCAGACTATTGTGTTAACCTGGGAAGACAACCCAAGAATGCCCATGTAACATTTATTCAGAGGCTTTTGTTTAGAAGTATCTCATATTGTTTTCTCTCTTAGGATCCACAGACTATAGGAGGGATCGGCAAACTTTCAGAAGCGGTGTGCCGAGTTTTCATTTATTCCCTCTAATTTAAGGTTTTGCGTGCCAGTAATACATTTTAATGTTTTTAGAAGATCTGTTTCTATAAGTCTAATATAACTAAACTATTGTTGTATGTAAAGTAAATAAGGATTTTAAAATGTTTAAGAAGCTTCATTTAAAATTAAATTAAAATGCAGAGCCCCCTGGACCAGTGTCCAGAACCTGGGCAGTGAGAGTGCCATTGAAAATCAGCTCGTGTGCCGCCTTCGGCACGCATGCCATAGGTTACCTACCCCTGGACTATAGCAATATGCAAAGAATCATGGGTGGAAAGTGAGACTTGGCAAGCCAGCAACTTTTTGTGGTGGATGCCACCTTGTGTTCAATCTTTCATCTAAAAAAAAAAAAAAAAAAAAGCAAGTCTCTCCTCTGAGAGCAACTTCAAAGCTTCTTACTTCAATAGAAGCCAAAAAGCCCTGCAGAGATTACTCAGTTCACTGTTGGGGCACAGTGGGAAGTATTACAGGAGGGATTTATGTTTCAAGGTCTGTGTACACATAAAGAGTACAACTGATAGAAATTACAAATTTCAGTCTCCCAAGATATTCTGAAATTTCAGAAATTGGTTTTGTCCTGAACTGGGACAATAAGTCAAAATCTCAGAATGTTTTGCAAAACAAAATATCCAAAAAATATTTTGTTTCAATCTTACTGAAACATTTAATTTAGACAAGGTCAAAATGTTTTGTTTCAAGTTTATCATTTTATATTATAATTTATCATAACCAGTCAAACTGATCAAGGCTCAATGAAACATTTTCATAAATTTCCCCTGAAAAGTTTGAGCAAACTGTTCCATCAGATAATTTTTGACCAGCTCTAGTAAATAGCTATTTAAAAGGTTAAAATGCCAGCCAATGGCACTCAGAAATACAGAGCATTGTTCCTAGATTTTGTAGAACGAGTAAGAGTTGTTGCTATACGTGGCTTCCCTCAGTGAAGCTCTGTTCAAAAAGTATACATAGCTACTACAGACTCCATGATGGTTGGCTGCAGAGAAGCCACAGACTTAGTGGAAGTCACTACCCCTCCCAGTTACGAGGCACCTTCCATGTTCAGTAATATTTGCACAGCCATTTTGTTTTTAAAGAGTGTATTGAATATATTACCTATGTATAATGTACCAGGATACCTTATCTGTGGATGTTCTCTGAAACAAGTTGCAGCATTTCATGAAATGGAATGCAATTTCTGCAAATAAGTAAATTACAGGGGAGACAAAAGGACCTTATCCTCGGCTGGTGTAAATCAGTAAAGGTCCATTGCCAAACATGACCCTGAATAAATTGGACTGAATGAAAACCAAAACCCCTAGCTTAGATTGAGGCAATGGAAAAGAAATCCAAAGTCAGCGGACATGAGTTTCATTGAAGAAGAGCAAAAATAGATGGGGGAGCCTAAGATTAAATGCACAGAAACATTCCAGCAACAGGGTTTTGTTTTTTTTAAATCTGCATATATGTCATTGCAACTAAAAATACAGTTTATTTCACTTACAATAGTCAGTGATAAAGACAGACAAATGTATATTAGATAGGATTTAGTTTGTTGTTTTCTTACTATTGTTCTTAAATTGACCTAAAAGCAAAAGATCTTAGTGCTTTTGTTACATTAAAGCACTACAGATTTAAGTTAGTTACACTGTTTCCTCTCAATTCCATATAAGTTTTTGTGCATTTTTTAAAATTAGTGCATCTAAACCAAATAGGGTGACCAGATATCCCGATTTTACAGGGACAGTCCTGATTTTTGGGTTTTTCTCTTATATAGACTCCTATTACCCCTCACCCCCGTCCTGATTTTTCACACTTGCTGTCTGGTCACCCTAGAACCAAAATCTCAAACCCATACACTTCCCAAAAGTTGAACACATTCAGATCCAAACCTTGATTCCACAGGCCTAACAGCAGGGCTCCACCCTCTTCTAGAAAAGGGGGAGCATCAAAAGGTTCATTTCAGATAAGCAACCAACAGTTCAAATGCTTATCCAAACTATCTGAAACTCTCTGGTCTACAGAACAGCCTTTCTTGCAATATTTCAACACTTTATCTTAAAGCTCCAGCAGGAAACAAGAGAAGCAAAAGGTATGTGAAGATGAAAAATAAAGTAGCAGAGAGAATTTTTTTAAAATGTGCTAACGCTATTCAGAGCGGATCTAGGACAACTTTTTATAGGAAGGCTGGAGAAGGTTTTATTTTGCCAAAGCAAGATCACCAAGACCCATTTTTAATCTTCTTTGTTAGACCAATACTGACATTTATGCTGGGTCATAACTTACACCCATATGTCTGTTCATTATGAAAGTGTGTAGTTAGTACACGTTAGAGACAGAAGGTGGGTGAGATAAACTCTTTTTACTGGACCAGCTTCTGTTGCTAAAAAAAAAAGAGATGGGATAGAATAATTTTGGCAATTAGTGGTAAATATGCCCGATGGCCTGTGATGGGATGTTAGATGGGGTGGGATCTGAGTTACTACAGAAAATTTTTTCCTGGGTGCTGGCTGGTGAGTCTTGCCCACATGCTCAGGGTTTAGCTGATCGCCATATTTGGATTGGGAAGGAATTTTCCGTCAGGGCAGATTGGCAGATGCCCTAGGGGTTTTTTGCCTTCTTCTGCAGCGTGGGGCACAGGTCACTTGCTGAAGGATTCTCTGCACCTTGAAGTCTTTAAACCACAAGTTGAGGACTTCAGTAGCTCAGACATAGGTCAGGGTTTGTTACAGGAGTGGGTCGGTGAGATTCTGTGGCCTGCATTGTGCAGGAGGTCAGGCTAGAAGATCGTAATGGTCCCTTCTGACCATAGGCGGTGGGTTATATGGGCTCGAGGTGCCCGGGCTCAAGGAATATTCAGGGCCGGGTGCCCTGCTCCAGCAATATTTGGAGCTGGGTGTCTCCCCCGGCCCTGCCTGGATGGGTCCCGTCCCCGGCCCTTGGGGGTCTCCCCCCACCGCCCCGCCCCGCCCCGCTGCGTCCCTGCCTGGAGTGGGTCCCAGCCTCCGTCTTCCACCCCTCTCCCTGTGTCCCCGCTCCGCTGCATCCCTGCCTGCTCCTGCTGCCCCAGTAGAGCAGCTCCCGGCAGAACTGCTGTCTGCTGCCCCAGGGTCCTAGCGCCTACCATCCGCTAATGGCAAGGCAGGCTGCCCTTACCCTGCCCTAGCCCTGAGCCTCTCCAGTGCCCCAAACCCCTCATTCCCAGCCAGAGCCCTCATCCCCTGCACCCTAATCCTCATCCCCAGCCCTGAGCCCCTCCCACAGCACAAACCCCTCATCCTCAGCCCCAACGCTCATTCCCCTGCACCCTGAACCTCTGCCCCAGCGTGCACCACCTCTCCCTTCCTACACCCCCACCCCCAGCCGAGCCTGCACCCAAACTCCGTCCCAAAGCCTGCACCCACACCCCCTCCTACACACCCACCCCCTGCCCCAGCCCGGAGCCTGCACCCAAACTCCCTCCCAGAGCTTGCACCACTCCCTACACCCCCACCACCAGCCCAGAGCCTTCACCCCTCACCCCTTCCTACACCTCCACCACCAGCCCAGAGCCTGCACCCAAACTCCGTCCCAAAGCCTGCAGCCCTCACCCCTTCCTGCACACCCAACCCCTGCCCGAGCCCGGAGCCTTCACCCAGCACCCAAACTCCTTCCCAAAGCCTGCACCCCTGTTGGGTCTAAACTTTTGGTGAACTTTGGGGAGCCAAAACACACCCAGACTGGCCGTCTCTGCATAATCCTTTCTGAACCCTTTATCGAACAAAGCACTGACCTGCAAACTACTCATGACACCCCCCTTTCTCAAGTAGCCATTAGCCTTTATCTCTATGCATTTACTTGTTAAACTTGCTTTTCCTGTAAAATCTTGATTGATTATGCATGACCATTATCTTTTGTTAGTCACTTTGTTTACTTCTGTGTATAAATATTGATGCTCACCCCTAATAAAGGGGCCACACTTAATCTAAAGCTTTGAGAGCTAAGGATAGTGTGAGCCCGTTGATCAACGCATTGGTGTCTGGTCTCTGACAGAATTGTGTGCCCCATACCAACTCCGCACGAACTCGGGTGCTGGAGAGGTGAGTGAGGACTTGCTTTATTACCTAACACCCCTCCTGCACTCTAATCCCCAGCCCAGGACCTGCACCCCAGACCTCCCGCCCAGAGCCTTAGGCACGTGGAGGTGGAGTTTGAGGGGGCGGAGTTGAGGGGGCGGGTTCTGGGCACCACCAAAATTTCTACAAACTTGCCTTCCATGCTTCTGACGTTAAAGCATATGAGCTACACAGAGCTCTTCTTCAGATCTTGAAAAGGAATTCAGAGGGTATGTCTATACTGCAACATAAGCCCAGGGCTAATAGAATTCAAATTAACAAACCCCAGGTTTATTAACTTGCAGCTTGAGCATTTACATTCATTTGTAACCCCAGGTTAGGAAATGTTGAACCCTGGGTCCCAATCAGGGGCTCCAGCATCTACGCGGCATTATGTAGGTCCGAGTCCAACCACCCAGAGATGGGCAGCTGGAGAGCAGTGGCTGCCAGTTAGGAGCCCAACTCTCAAGGCAGATCCACCTCCGGCAGCAGCACAGAAGTAAGGGTAGCTGTACCTAATCCCCCTCCCCAATAACCTTGTGACCCCACCGCAACTCCTTTTTGGGTCAGGACTCCCAATTTGAGAAACTCTGATCTCTTTGAAATCTGTGTGGTATAATGTCAAAGCACACACAAAAGAACAAATTTCACTGGGGGAGACCAGATTTCATGGTCTGTTATACATTTTTCATGGCCGTGAATTTGGTAGGGCCCTACCTATTGGAAATAACTGGCAGTGAAACCTGCATGAAGGGCTAATTACATGATAAAATTCTAATGGGAACTTGGTTTTCTAATGCATTAAAATCACCCATCAATCCATAAAAGGAACCCTTTCACCCTCTTTTCTCCATCCTTTCAGTCTCTTGAATGTAGTTACAGTGCTATTGATGGAAAAGGCCCAAACTTTCACAGGCTTAGGCCTGTATTTTTCTCTGCTTCTCAGGCCTGTATCATCTTCTCTTTTCCTGGCTTCAGTTCAAAGATGGGCCTAGGGATTTGAATAACAGACAAAACCTAGGAATCAAGGACAGGACATGTATCTAGTCTCACATTTAACCGTGTCAGCTATTCACTAATTAGTCCGCTTGGCACAAAAGTATATGCAGCTGTTTTCTCATGTATTCTTAAAGATACTTAATATCAAAGGTCAAGGTATGTACCTTACACTCCCTTCAAAATGATGAATGTATCCGCAACAGATGTATCCTATATCCCCCTCCCCATAATAATCCATGTATTCTGTATGACCTGTTATCTATAGGTCAATATCATGACGTATACTAAAGTTGTTTACTACTGATTATAAAAGGGGCTCATGTCCCCCATGTAAGGTGTGTTCTTCTCTGGCATTAGTCGGGAAGAAACACCCGCTCAGCTGAACGAAAATAAAGGTGTGGTACCCGTCTTCTTGTTCTCCGTGCCTCTTTGGTGTAATTAGGTAAGCTCCAGGGGGAAACGGGCCCTATTTGGCCAACACTATTACCCCACAAACCAAATGACAGTACTGAAGCTGTAAGCAGGAAAACTTTCCCCAATCCTAACTGGCAAAGCAATGCAAAAGAGACTAAGTTTTGGAACTGCTAAGTGTGTCTGCACAGCATGTTTCTGCAGTGCCTGTACAGTGTGTTTTTGTAGCTCAGACATAAAGACTGATTGCTAGGAAGCAGACTGTGTACTGGAATAGTAGTCTGGAGATTGACATGCAAATAAGTTAACAATGCAATTAAAATGCTCTTTGGGGTCTCAATCTACATTTCACCATCTCCTCCCCACTACACATCTGTGATCAGTCACCCAGCACTCTCTGGCCTCAGGTTCACCTCACATACCGTACACACACACACACAAAACCCCTATTCAGTGAGATCATGCTACTGTAATAGAGTGTTCACAAAATGCCCTTGTGATTCAGCAGGTCTACAGAGTTTTAGGGAACAGGTTGTAAGGATCTGCTCTGGTTGTTTATTTATTTGTAAGTGCTCATTCTTTATTACCAGCTGAATGGGACAGTTCAGGCTCACAGTGTAAGGAGGGGACAGCCAGAGGGCTAACAGAACTTATTAGGCAGAGGACCAGAAGCTTAGGAGCCTTTGATTCACCAGAGCTGATGATTCTGGTAAACAGTTCCAGGAAGCTCTATTTAAAGAGACAGTCAGGTAGATTTGGGGCCAAATTTTCAACTCAACCTTCAAATGGACAGTTTTTCCCTCTCTTATTAAAAAAGAACAAAACAAAACATCTCTGTGGAAAAAATCAAGGGCAATTAGATGTCTACATGTCT
Source organism: Gopherus evgoodei (assembly GCF_007399415.2). Lineage (NCBI taxonomy): Eukaryota > Metazoa > Chordata > Testudines > Testudinidae > Gopherus > Gopherus evgoodei. Next base: position 255,530,214 of record NC_044322.1, on the reverse strand, counting down.
ATTTGGACCCAGATGTCAAGCTGATAGATGCACAAGGAATAGTCAGTACAGGTAGAGATAATTGACACAGTCTCAGAATTAGATTTGTTTTAAAACTTGTTTAGAATCCTAGCCAGATTACAATAATATCTAGGATCATGGTTTTTTTTGTGTGGAAGAGATAAATGCTTAATGGCTCATCACCTTCTCCAATTCTCGTCCCCTATCCAATTTAATTACCATCAATTATGCCTCTTAAAACACCAGATAATGCAATCTCTGACATAAGGGAGGGTTTAGAATTAGTACACCCTGTAGTATGAACACTACTTGTCAATAGTTTTTTATCAACAATTTGTGCAGCCAGCTACACAGAGACAACTAATCCAGCATTCTTCCTCCATACCCAGCAAAATGGGGTCAATCAGTCCCCACCAGAATGAGCTCCAGAAATCCATCCCCCAGTCAGTTTAATACAATAACAGGCACTCACACAGTCTGACAGAAACAAAGTATGGGAGAGTCACAACTGAGAACAACAAATTCAGGACAAACTGCTGAGAAATAGGGTGGACACCCCAAAACTGGTGGTTATTTTTCCATAAGATATACCAAACCAGCAACACAAGTAAACTTCTGTCTCCCCACACTGGCTAACAAGAAGTCAGGTAAGCAATTTCCTTAGATATTTCAGTCCTTGAACCACCACCAAAAACACTGGATTTAAAGATGAGTGGTTCTTTAAACCCAGGCTCATCAAACAAAGTGTTCTTCTGATCCCAAAGGACCAGCCACACACTCAGGTCAACATATAACTCAGATCTTACCTAAAAATCATGCTAAAATCTAAATGTTTATAAAAAGAAAGAAAGAAAAAGGTGAGAGTTAAAATTGGTTAAAGGAATCAAATACATACAATAAATGCAAAGTTCTTGGATCAGGCTTGTAGCAGTGATAGAATAAACTGTTAGCTTAAGTTAAGTCTCTGATTGCTTCCAAATCATTGGAAGGACCTCAATCCCTTGCTTAGAATGCTCCCATTAGTACAAGTCCATCGTCCAGATGTTTGATCAGGAAAGAGGCAAAATTGAGGTGATCCAGGGGTTTTTGTTTATTTTTATTATAGCTTCTGCCATGTGGAGAGAAATCCATTGTTTCAAACAAAGCCCTCTGCTAGTGGAAAATTACAGGTAAAAGATGGGAGTTTGGAGTCACATGGGCAAGTCATGTATCCATGCCCAATTTTGCTCAGTCATTGCAGGAAGCCATTACCTATACTTTAGATGGAACATTCACAGGAAAGTCCATTCACTGTAGGTGGGCATCTTCCCTTGTGAGTTAAGTGTCCTTTTGGTAGGCCACTCAATTTGAATAGTCCCTCCAAGATGTGCTGGCTAACTGCCTCATGGGTGTCACCCCAGGAGCAAACATTTGAAATCCAGATATAGGGCCAATATTTATAACTTCAAAGATAAAAGTGATACATGTATATAGATAGCATAATCATCACCAGCAAATCATAGCCTTTCCATAGACATCTCCCATTTTGTACAAGATTTGTTGCAAATATACAACAGTAGTTGCAACAATGATCTATGTGGTCATATTTTAATCAGATAACATCATAAACAGTATGGCAAAGAACAAGTGAGTCAAGGTGACATTCAAATGAATAAGGCTGCAAAGAAATTTAAAAAACAAAAAACCCAGGAAAATTCTTAAGCCGCCCACCTTCTCTCTCTCTAGTATCCTAAGGCCAACACAGCTACCACTCCACTGCAAACACAGGCCAAAGAAGTAAGCCATTTGATAACAATAGGAGTTCAGGAATGTATGACTAAGGAAATGCGTCTCAGTCAGGAATATGCAGCACATGTATAGCATGGACTACACCAATACAGGTGATAAGTTATCAGTTAGGCACAACTGGCAAGAGCAAGGATGATGCACACATGATGTATGGATTAGATACATGTATCAGGCACAGAAGGAAAGTGTCACAGGGCAGTGTTGCTCCACTGCTACCAAACATTCGCTGCCATGCCCAGGCCCCTTTAAGAAGGTTCATTCTCTTAATACAGGCAGGTAAATCAACAGAAAACAATTTTAACTCACTCCTTTCTCTCATGCTTCCAGGATCTCTAGCACTCTTGTTCTTAGCAGCTGCCCAATTTCAATCACCTCTGCTCCCCTGAGCCCCTGGCTGTAGGGACTCCACATAGGACATAGCTCTGCTCCACAGCCACATTTTTCCCCAGGCACAGCCTGGCCCAATCATTCTCTTTTCCACCTCCTCATTTCCTGCCCTCTGGCAGCCCTTTACAGGCCCAGGTGTAACCCAGCCCCCTTTAATTGGCTGGATGGGGTTCATCTGCTCCAACACAGGGGAGCTGGTCTCTGTGAATAGAACTAGGCTTAGCTCCCCTGTGAGGGAGTGCAAGTTACTAACCATGTGGGGGGAAAACACTGCAGGATCTACACAGCCAAACCAGCATGGAGGTAAACAGCCTACCTGTGCCTCAGGCCTGGGGAACTGATCGCTAGCCTACCCTGCTCTGGTTTATGTTTGATTACACTCGTGATATATTGTCCTACATTTTTCTCAGTAAGGTTTTATAATCGATTAAGCTTAATAATGGGCATTGGCCATGCTTTTTGCCCAACAACAGAACCTAAAAAAATGCAAAGGATCATCCCCCCTGAAGGCCCAGCATGCTCCCATATTGACTTGTGTCACAGGGTAGGCGCCAGCCCAGCTTATAAGCACTTTCCCTTCTTGTGCACAAAGCCCATCCAAATGCAACTTTTCCATCTGGGGTAAAAACAGGAGACCAAAAATAAAGCTTTGCCTTCTCAGTATGAGTTCACAGAAACAGTTTTATTCACACAGCAAGCTCTGTGCTATAAAGTAGTACATAGCATCCTCTCTCTAAGTTCAAAGCCATCTTCTCCTCAACCCCACTGCCTCTTTTGCTGGCATTTGTAAGGCAGCTGACTCATAGACTCATAGACTCTAGGACTGGAAGGGACCTTGAGAGGTCATAGAGTCCAGCCCCTGCCCTCATGGCAGGACCAAATACTGTCTAGATCATCCCTAATAGATATTTATCTAATCTACTCTTAAATATCTCCAGAGATGGAGATTCCACAACTTCCCTAGGCAATCTATTCCAGCGTTTAACTACCCTGACAGTTAGGAACTTTTTCCTAATGTCCAACCTAAATCTCCCTTGCTGCAGTGTAAGCCCATTGCTTCTTGTTCTATCATTGGAGGCTAAGGTGAACAAGTTTTCTCCCTCCTCCTGATGACACCCTTTTAGATACCTGAAAACTGCTATCATGTCCCCTCTCAGTCTTCTCTTTTCCAAACTAAACAAACTCAATTCCTTCAGCCTTCCTTCATAGGTCATGTTCTCAAGACCTTTAATCATTCTTGTTGCTCTTCTCTGGACCCTCTCCAATTTCTCCACATCTTTCTTGAAATGCGGTGCCCAGAACAGGACACAATACTCCAGTTGAGGCCTAACCAGCGCAGAGTAAAGTGGAAGAATGACTTCTCGTGTCTTGTTTACAACACACCTGTTAATGCATCCCAGATTCACGTTTGCTTTTTTTGCAACAGTATCACACTGTTGACTCATATTAAGCTTGTGGTCTACTATGACCCCTAGATCTCTTTCTGCCATACTCCTTCCTAGACAGTCTCTTCCCATTCTGTATGTGTGAAACTGATTGTTCCTTCCTAAGTGGAGCACTTTGCATTTATCTTTATTGAACTTCATCCTGTTTACCTCAGACCATTTCTCCAATTTGTCCAGATCATTTTGAATTTTGACCCTGTCTTCCAAAGCAGTTGCAATCCCTCCCAGTTTGGTATCATCCGCAAACTTAATAAGCGTACTTTCTATGCCAACATCTAAATCGTTGATGAAGATATTGAACAGAACCGGTCCCAAAACAGACCCCTGCGGAACCCCACTTGTTATACCTTTCCAGCAGAATTGGGAGCCATTAATAACTACTCTCTGAGTACGGTTATCCAGCCAGTTATGCACCCACTTTATAGTAGCCCCATCTAAATTGTACTTTTCTAGTTTTCTATAAGAATATCATGTGAGACCATATCAAATGCCTTACTAAAGTCTAGGTATATCACATCCATCGCTTCTCCCTTATCCACAAGGCTCGTTATCCTATCAAAGAATGTTATCAGATTAGTTTGACACAATTTGTTCTTTACAAATCCATGCTGGCTATTCCCTATCACCTTACCACCTTCCAAGTGTTTGCAGATGATTTCTTTAATTGCCTGCTCCATTATCTTCCCTGGCACAGAAGTTAAACTAACTGGTCTGTAGTTTCCTGGGTTGTTTTTATTTCCCTTTTTATAGATGGGCACTATATTTGCCCCCTTCCAGTCTTCTGGAATCTCCCCCATCTCCCATGATTTCCCAAAGATAATAGCTAGAGGCTCAGATACCTCCTCTATTAACTCCTTGAGTATTCTAGGATGCATTTCATCAGGCCCTGGTGACTTGCAGGCATCTAACTTTTCTAAGTGATTTTTTACTTGCTCTTTTTTTATTTTATCTTCTAAACCTACCCTCTTCCCATAAGCATTCGCTATACTAGACATTCCTTCAGACTTCTCAGTGAAGACCGAAACAAAGAAATCATTAAGCATCTCTGCCATTTCCAAGTCTCCCGTTACTGTTTCCCCCTCCTCACTGAGCAGTGGGCCTACCCTGTCCTTGGTCTTCCTCTTACTTCTAATGTATTGATAAAAAGTCTTCTTGTTTCCCTTTATTCCCATAGCTAGTTTGAGCTCATTTTGTGCCTTTGCCTTTCTAATCTTGCCTCTGCATTCCTGTGTTATTTGCCTATATTCGTCCTTTGTGATCTGACCTAGTTTCCATTTTTTATATGATGCCTTTTTATTTTGTAAAATGACCCCAAATACTTGATGGGCTCTAGATGTTCTTGCCTCTTAGCCTCTTTGCCCTTTCCTCCCTGGACTTCCACAAAGGAAAAAAAGAGATGCTATAGTTTACCTCTGCCTGGGTGACCTCAGTGAGCAGTGTACCCTGTCACACCATACCAGGTGTTAATATCTATTTTAATGTAGTTAGGGAAAAGACAGGAACATTAAACTGGCACCTTCACAACGAGAGAAATCTGTATGGAAACATTACAGATTTTTAACCCTTGCTCCTTCTCAGATGTCAGTCTTCAGCAGGTGATATGGACTCCCGTCAGACTAAAACTGAATCTTGTCATTACAATCAAATAGATATTGCTCATTTCAAAGTGACACTGGATTCTTATTTTCATCCATTTGGACATAATTTTGAGGCCAAGCACTAATTATTTGGGGGCAGATTTTAAAGGTGTTGAGGTGCCTAAAAATGGAGAAATGCACTTAGTGGATTTTAAAGAAGAACCCAGGTTCTTTTACAAATCCCACCAGCTGCCTATCTGCATCTTTAGGCATCTAAATACTTTTAAAAATCTGGCTCTGTGCGCTCAGAATTACAGTTACGTGCAGGTGCAAACAGACCTTGAGGTAATCATGTTTCTGATCATAGCTGAACGTTAATCTCGTTGTTACTTAATTTTAAAATGTAAAATGTAAAATAAAATGGGTTAACATTTCATTTTGAATATCGATATTCTTTTCCAACAAATGAAAATGTTACAAATCACAGCTGAGACATTTTTAAATTTTAAAGATTCTTCTCTCTGCTTTTGTAGTTTAAAGACACTTTAAATAGTAAAAAAAAACAACATAGCAACCCAAAACTAGGGGAACAAGCACCAACGATGTGAAATCATTGTCATTTTTCATGACAATGTTTATGGAATAAATCACACTAGGCGAAAAACAAAACACAAGCTGCAGCTGAGAGCTTCAAATGCCCTCTCCCTGGAGCTGCCTTACTGGTACTCTAAAAACATTGCATTGTTAGGAGGAGAAAATGCTGAACATTTCAAGCAGATAACAATATTGACATTTAAGTACACTAAACAGCAATTTTCAGATGGGCAATGTGGTTAGCATAAATTAATCGTCACCCTTTCAAATGTTCCTTCTCATCAGATTGTTCCTAAATAGCCTAAATGTCTGGCTATGTATAAAATATATTTTGTCTGTGCTAGAAACAACAAGGCTATTTCTGCATTCCTCCTTATATACAGCGAGACAAAAAAAATTAGAAAAAAAAAAGATGATTTACGGAATAAGCTGTTGTATGAAACAGAAGCTGTTTTATTCTGTGCATAATCCTGTGACCCTTGTTCTCAAGAAGGCAGTATAATAACAAGACTAGAATAAATGGTGCTGTTTCAGGCTAAAGACTTATCTGGTTTGTACTGTTATGAGGCCCAAACCTCAACTGGCATTAATAAGCACAGCTCTCTTGAAGTTATTCAAAGTGGGGGTCTGTGGTCCAGGTTCCAACACTGGGAGTAAATCAAGCCCTTTCTTAATTTTTGAATATTAGACCTTGTCTACAACACATAATTTTGTCGACAAAAGTCAGCTTTCATTGACAAAACACTGAAATGCTCCTCCTGACGATGTAACTTCCCTGCTACACTGACACAAAACCGCCTCAATGAGAGGCGTAGAGCTTTTTGCAATGTAGTTAAAGTGACGCAGCATCAGTGTAGACACTGCACTTGGTTATGTCACCCTAACTGGCTTCCAGGAGGCATCCCACAATGCCCATCCTGACCGCTCTGGTGAGTACTTTGAACTCCGCTGCCCTGAAAGTACACAGGTATGCGCCCCTTCCACCATGTTTAAAGGCCCAGGAATTTTTGAAATGCTTCTTCCTGTTTGCTCAGCATGCACAGTTCACTCAGCATCTTCCCAGCTGACTATGTCAGCTTTCCACACCAGACACACTCCTGTGTGGTGTGCACCGGAGCTGTTGGATCTGCTGGGCCTATGGAGAGAGGACGCTGTGCAGTCGCAGCTTTGCTCCAGCTGTAGGAACTTTGATACTTACTGGCAGATTGCTCGTGGCATGCAGGAGAAGGGGCATGAAAGGGAGACACAGCAGTGCTGTGCTAAGATCAGTCACTCAGGCAGGCATATGAGAAAGCAAGGGAGGCTGACCGTCATTCTGGTGCAGCACTGAAGACATGCTCTTCTACAAGGAGCTGCACACTATCCTCAGCAGTGACCCCACCTCCACTGCCAAGAGCCCCATGGATACTTTGGGGGGACTGGAGGCAGCAGCCAGTAGACTCAACCCCAAGCATGCAGTGGTAGACAAGGAAGTGGAGCTGGAGGATGCTGTGGAGCACACGGCAGGCGTGTCCAATGTCATGGTGAGTCAGGACCTCTTTTTGATTCTGGAGGAGTCTAGCCAGTCCCAGCACTCTGGCTCTGGCACACATGATGCAAGAGTGAGGACCTCTGGTAAGTAAGTGCTCATTTTGCTTTGATACTGCATGGTGTGTGGAGAATGAGCTCTCATTTACTTTGTTATATGGTAGAGGAGGGATAAGGGACAGAAATTAACAACAGAGCCTGTCCATCTGTGCCGTAGAGCCACGGTGGAAAAGTTTCTTAATGTACACGGGGATGTCTCTGAAACCCTCCACAGTGATCCTTAGGAAACTTTCCTGTAGGTATTCTACAATCTTCGGCAGAAGGTTCCTTGGCAGAGCTGCCTTGTTTCTCCCCCACTGTAGAAACCTTTGCTGTGCCACTCAGCAATTACTTCTGCAGGGACCAGAGCAGTACACGAGCAAGCGGCATTCAGAGCCAGTCTGAAGCCACACACATGCAGGAGATGCACCCTTGCATCATGGGTTACCCTCAGGAGTGAGATATTGGGTTTGATTATCTTAGCCTCTGGAAAAAAGTACCAATATTCAGAATAGGCTCCCTAGATGCTTGTAGTAACCCCCTTCGCAAACCAACCAGACCCTTTGTCCCTTCTTGCCAATTTCCCCTTCCCCTTGCCTCCCCACAGAAAACTCTCAATATCTGGGACTCGTGCCAAGCCATGTGCCAGCCAAGGGACAGTGAGGAAGAGGTGTATGTAACTTTTGTGATTCACAGCTGTGAGCGCACTTATAATACTATCTCTATTCATTGTTTCTTAGGTTTATGTAGATGTGCCCTTGAGGACCCACTCCTCCACACTGGCAGAGTGCCTCAGTCAGATAAGGCCGTGAACCAGGAGGAGTAAGGAGGATGTGTTTCATGAAGTGCTGCAGTCACTAGCGAAACAAGAGATTGGAGGGAGACAATTAATGAAAGAATCAGACTGGATAGCCTGGAAAGGAGAGAGGGGGAGGAGCCGATGATAAAGGTCTTGGAGGGCCAGACAAATTCTGAAGCCCTCATTATGCTGCAGTCTGAGCACATCCGTGCACGACTCCCCCTGCAGCCACTACTCATCTCCATTTCATGCCCTCCTCTAACTCCCTCCCACACACATTGCTTGTGTTTTCCCGGTCTCTCACAGTATGCTGTGCATTCCATGCCTAGGGACTGGTCTCACAATGAAAGCTGGAGTTACACACAGCTGTGAGAGCCCTAGCAGAGAGACTGTTCCTCTTTGCCATGTCCCGTTTGACCAAAAATTTGTGCTTTGTCCTGGTATTAAACTTGAGTCTTTGAAATAAAATGAGAGTCTTTATTTGTGTCATACATACGTTGGCCAGTGCTAACGTTCAAACACAGTGGCTATAGGCAGTAATATTTGCTCAGCAAGCAAGCACTACAGAGGTCATTCAAGGCAGCAAGTAAACACTGACTGGCCAAACACATCACATAAAGACACAATACTGGGAATCATTGTCAAAATGCTCCTTCAATGCTGCCCTGATTCGAATAACCACCTGCTGTGCCCCTCTAATTACCCTGATATCTGGCTGCTCAGAAACAGCAGTCAGTTGATCAGCCTCAGTGATCCAACCCTGGGGAAACTTTTCCCCTTTCACTTCACAAATATTACGAAGAGTACAGCAGGCCGCAATGAACATCGGAATATTTTGCTCATTGGGGTCTAACTGGCCAAAAAGGCAGGGCCAGTGAACTTTTAATTGGCCAAAGGCACGTTCACTGGTCATTCAGCACCTGCTGAGCCTGTTGTTGAAGCATTCCTTGCTGCAGTCTAGCCTTTCTTGTGTAAGGCTTCATGAACCACAGAAGCAAGGGGTAGGCAGGGTCTCCAAGGATCACTATGGGCATTTCTCCATCTCCTACTGGAATCTTCTGGTCTACAAAGGAAGTCCCAGTGTGCAGCTTTCTGTAGAGTCCAGTGTTCTGAAAGATGTGTGCATCATGTACCTTCCCTGATCACCTGCACTGATGTCAGCAAAAAGGCCCCGGTGATCCACCAGTGCCTGCCAGACCATAGAGAAAGTAGCCCTTTTGGTAGATGTACTCTGTCGCAAGATGATCTGGGGCCCAAATTGGGATATCTCACCCTGCTGCAGTTAGGGAATCCCATCAATTATTTCCTGCACATTACCAAGAAACACAGTTCTTCTGCATTTACGTCACACTCCCTGTCAGTACCCAGCCCAAGCCAGGGAAGCTAGTGATCCAACCAGCAGACCAAATTCAGTGATGAATCCTGGTAACACACACGTTGCGCATAAACTAAGTAGCAGCAGCAGGAGGCGATTTGGCCGTAAACACTTGCATCACCGCAACTCCTATGATGGACATTCCAACTCCAAATGATTTGCAACTGACTGGTAGCAGTCTGGAGTTGCCAGCTTCCAAACAGCAATCACCACTAGCTTTCCACAGTGAGGGCAGCTCTCATTCTGTTGTCCTACCGCTGCAGTGCTGGGGCAAGCTCCTTACACAGTTCCAGGAAGGTGGATTTGCGAATCCAAAAGTTCTGCGGCACTGCTTATCATCCCATACATGCATCACGATGCCCTCTCACCATTCAGTGCTTGTTTCCCAAGCCCTGTACCAAGGATCCACCCTGTGCAGCTGTTCCATGAATGCCAGCAGCAATCTTGAATTCTTTGTTTCCATGGCAGACAGCAGATAGTGTTCATAACACTCTGTGACATTACTGACATGAACTGTGACTGTATAGATCATTGTTGCAACCAAAATCCTACAACTGCACCAATTCTTGTATAAAGAACATCAAGTAAGGTGTCTATGAAAAGATTGCAATTTGTTAGTTAGGATTATGCTGTCTGTATGTGTGTATCATTTTTGTATTTGAAGTTATGAATATTGGCTATGTACTTGTATCTCAATGTGTTTAATTCTAAGTAGCATCAGTGACACATTTGGTCAGCTTCTTGAGAAAGGACTATGCTGAGTAAGTGCCCGATCAAGAAACACTTAACTGACAATGAACTTTGGGAGATGCCAATCCACATCTGAGCTTTCCTTGGAACGTTCAAACTAACATGTAAACAATGTCGTCAGCCTGTAAAAAACTGAATCATTCATGGATGTGTGACTTGTCTAGGTGGTTACAAAATCCATGCTGTTGCTGTGACTTTGCACAGAAGAACAAAGGGGTTTCCGCCCACAAGAGAGAGAATATAAAAGGCCCTGGAAGCCACTTCATTTTGTCTTCAGCTGGCTCAAGAGATGGCCTCTCCACCCTAAAGAGATGCCTGAAAGAAATTGGGACAAAGGACTGTAACTATGGGGGGGTGAGTGATTGCTGGACCCGGGCCATAACCCACAATGTTGGTCTGAAAAGGATTGGGCCCAGACTAGGAAGGAGTCTAGTCTGTGAAAGAAGGTTATTGGAACATCTCTGAGAGTGAGCTTTACCTGTGTTCAGTTTCCTACTGTATTAGGCTTAGACTTGTGTGTTTTGTTTTATTTTTTGCTTGGTAACTTACTTTGTTCTGTCTGTTATTACTTGGAACCACTTAAATCCTGTTTTTTATATTTAATAAAATTGCTTTTGCTTATTAATTTACCCAGAGTAAGTAATTAATACCTGGGGGAGCAAACAGCTGTGCATATCTCTCTATCAGTGTTATAGAGGGCGGACAATTTATAAGTTTACCCTGTATAAGCTTTATACAGAGTAAAACAGATTCATTTGGGGTCTAAGCTCCCAGAAAGACTGAATACTGGGAGCTGGGAAAGTCCCTGGTAACTGAGAAGCCCCTGGGCTAAGTGAATCTTAGTTACTGTGAACTGGAGAGGAGTGTGGCCCAACCTCTTGGTCTGTGCTGTAGCCAACTGGCGTATCTAGCTCAGCAAGATGGGAAGCCTTCTCTGGTGGTATCCCAGCACATCTAGTGACTGTCTTGAGGGAGTTTCTGTGACCCAACCCATCACACGCTCATCACCAGACTGGTTAGCAGTTCAGGATTCATGCTGTCAGGCAGAGATGGCGGGTGCACAGTTTACAAGGGCTGTTGAAAAATAACAGTGCAAAACAAAGTAGGAAGCCCATGGAATGACGGGACAGAAAGAACTGCATCATGGGATGGCAAGCATATCCCCATGATCCACCGAGATCTGTTCCCAGAGCTCCCAGCAGCAGAGGTGTAACAGAGGGTGGCAAGTTGCACTGTGAGATAGCTACCTATGATGCACTGCTCTCTTTGTCAATGCAAGAGCAATGACTGTGGATGCACTTCACTGACACAAGCAGTGTTGTGTGGACATGCACAACCGATGTAATTTAAAGCGGCTTATGATTGTCAACTTAAGTTAACTTAACTCTGTAGTGTAGACCTGGCCTTAGTCATGTAGGGCCCCTCCATGGGACAGAGACGGGGCTGAAAGCTCTGGGAGGCTAACTAAGCAAAGTTTTTGAGAAATCATCTCCTCAGATACTAAACAAAGAGAGAAACCTCCAATAGCAAGGAAACTGGGGATCTATGGAAACAGACAGCCTAAAAATCATTCTCTGCTGGCAGGGCTCCTCTGCCCTCCCCTAACCAGCATAAATCTTTCAGCAGCCATGGTGCACTGGCAAAGTTCTTGGCAGCTTTCATCCCATTAACACTATATATCAATAAGCAGATTTATTTCTCTGTATCATGAATTTAGGTCAGATCTTCCAGTCCACTTTGGTACATTTGCACTTGTGATTTATCTTACAATGAAGAAGTGGGTACTCAACCCTTGTGCAGCATTAAAGAATGGAGGAGATCATCAGTAAGTATGGAACTGATACAATCCTCACTCGGGCAAAACAGCCACTGAAGTTAATGGGAATGGGCAAGGCGTGGAGGACAAGGCTCTGTATGCTTAAAAAATAAGTGTTTTTCCATGTAAACAAAGAATGTACGAATATTAGAAATACCAAGCCAGGTCATGATGTTAATTTTAATCAAGGATACTGGAGTACGCCCCAGTTCTTATAGAGTGTAAATTAATTTTTGATATCTGTGTAAATTGTACAGGACCTCAATATTAAGGTCTCATTTAAGTGACATTAAACTCCATGGAACTCAGCTGATCTACCTTAGGCCAATAAAGGGATCAGTTAAAACTGAAGCCTTAGCCTTCCTGCTTTATATAAGTGCACCAGGCCAGTTACCACTGGAAACTGAAATCAAATTACTGCAGGCTCAGCAAGGTCTGAAATCACTGAGGGCAATGCTGTCCCTGGGGAGAGGGATTTCCTCCTGCAGCACAACTGTTATCACACCAGTTAATTAAGAAATGGCACTGACAAGTTACCAAGAAATTCTGTACCATTCTTCTTAGCTGGAGGGATGGAGATAATACACTCTTCTTAGTCAAGGGCACCTAAATACTAGAGGAGATAAGATTCAACCAAAATGCCTGCTCATCTTCAGAGCATGCTGCAAAACTCATCTTCCATCTGGACAAATAATTCTTAAAGCTGTTTTTGTTGGAAATTGCAGATTTGTCTAACCCCAAACGTTTATCAGGAATGTGCAAGTTTCTACAAAAGTTTTCCAGAGGGAAGGTTTCTCAGATCCAGGACGGAATTTCTGGTCAGCAAGAACCCACCACACACACACCCCTCCCCCTGAGAGCAGCCAGGCCCTCACCTAGAACATGGCAGACCCTGTTCAAGTCCCTGATCCAGAGCAGAATCAGGGCTTGTTTACACTTAAAAGCCTGCAGTGGCTTGGCTGCGCCGATGCTACCTATATGGCTGGGGGGCTTCTCCCATTGGTGCAGGTAATCCGCCTCCCCAAGAGGCTTTAGCTATGTTAACAGGAGAAGCTGTCTACACCATGGGTTAGGTCGATATAAGTGTGTTGCTGAGGGGTGTGGGTTTTCACACCCCGAGCGAAGCAGTTTTATGGACACAATTTACTAGTACAGACCAAGCCTATGTCTCTCTTGCTGGAGCAGTTCCACTTTGTATAAGTAAATAAATATTCATTGGGCCAGAGAGAAAGATAGAGGCTGACTCTCTATCCCAATGGTTATGACATTCACTGCTGATGTGGGAGACCTGTGTTCAAATCCTTGGTCCAATAATTATTTATACAAGTGGAACAGTTCTAACAGCAGCCCTTGAGAGAAACTAGCTTGCTGGTTAAGACACTTATCTGGGATGTGGGAGATACAAGTCAGTAAATCAAGGCATGAATTAAGCAGGGCAAGGGCTTGAACCTGCGTGTCCCACATGAGCACTCTGATGCTGTTAGAATTCCGTCTGAGACCTTTTTCCCGTCCGCTTCCCAAGAACTCAGTTCAACTCCAGACTTCATCACTTGGGTATCTTTACTTGGCGCACCTCAATGCTCCATGGAGTTGAGCAAGGTACATCACAGATACAAAGTTACAGAGAAGAACTCCTCTCTCTTTATATACATATACACACCTCATTGCATTTACTATAAACATTGCATCACATATTTTGGGATTGGCTTGGTTCCTGTGTAGGAACCAATCCCTATTCCTCACGCTTTGTCCATATTTTCCCTACTCCTTACCTCATCTTTACATTCTCAACTTATCTTGTCCATTGTTATTTTGTTCTTTGTAAATGGTTCACTGGGTGTTCCCTCCCCTTATCTTAGCCAGTTCAGACATTCTGTCTCTCAGCTCACTGACCCATTTACCTATCTTAGTTAGCACACACACATTCTGTTTTCACCCTAATGATCTGTTTACCTCCTTAATCCTGTCTCCCAAGAAATGAGGCTCTGTACTCATGTCAAGCCAGGCCTACAATCACCGTATAGACTAATCTGGGGAGCAATGTAGGAGGGTCTCTTTCTCTCTCTCTTTCACTGAAAAACTTTGAAAGGTTTCCATTTAATCTTGGTGCAGAATTGGAAAAGTTTTAAAATCAAAGACACACACAGACACACAGAGCCAAGTGCCTCTTCGACAGGATGAAGATGCATTTTGGGGGCAGCAAAATCCAACTGTAACCTGCAGCTGCCCAGGGAATGTCAAGATATGGAGGTTCCGTGTGGCCAGCAACAAGTAGAATTTATGAAAAGATCACTGTGAAAATTAAACCTACCCATTCAATCATAGGACTGGAAGGGACCTCGAGAGGTCATCTAGTCCAGTCCTCTGCACTCATGGCAGGACTAAGTATTATTTAGACCATCCCTGACAGGTGTCTAACCTGCTCTTAAAAATCTCCAATGATGCAGATTCCACAACCTCCCCAGGCAATTTATTTCAGTTCTTAACCACCTTGACAGTTAGGAAGTTTTTGTAATGTTCAGCTTAAACTGCTCTTGCTGCAATTTAAGCCCATTGCATCTTGTCCTATCCTCAGAGGTTAAGGAGAACTTTTTTTTCTCCCTCCTCCTTGTAACAACCCTTTATGTACTTGAAAACTTCTCCAGACTAAACAAAACCATTTTTTTCAATCTTTCTTCATAGGTTATATTTTTTAGACCTTTAATCATTTTTGTTGCTCTTCTCTGGACTTTCTCCAATTTGTCCACATCTTTCCTGAAATGTGGCACTCACAACTGGCCACAATATTCCAGTTGAGGCTTAATCAGCATGGAGTAGAGCAGAATTACTTCTTGTGTCTTGCTTACAACACTCCTTCTAATACATCCCAGAAAGATGTTTGCTTTTTTTGCAACAATTGACTCATATTTAACTTGTGATCCACTCTGACCCCCAGATCCCTTTCTGCAGTACTTCTTCCTAAGCAGTCATTTCCCATTTGTATGTGTGCAACTGATTGTTCCTTCATAAGTGGAGTACTTTGCATTTGTCCTTATTGAATTTCATTCTATTTACTTCAGACCATTTCTCCAATTTGTACAGGTCATTTTGAATTTAATCTTATCTTCCAAAGTACTTTCAACCCCTCCCAGCTTGGTATTGTCCGCAATATTTGTAAGAGTACTCTCTATGCCATTATCTAAATCACGGATGAAAATATTGAACTGAACTGGCCCCAGAACTGATCCCTGTGGGACCCCAGTTGATACGCCCTTCCTATGATCTCTATTTCAGGAGGTGACTACACATATTTGAGCAATAATGTGCTCAGCCATGGAGATGCAGGAGAATTGGCTGTGCAGCCCTTACAATCAGTTAGTCAATGTATTGGGCAGAGCAGCTAATGGGCAGTTAAACACATTGAGTGGTGATGTGATCAGTTCTGGAGCAAGTGACTCGTGATAACACCACTCATCACCTGCCTGTAGCTGAGGAACACCACAGAGATGGCATCAACACCACAGGGCAGCAACTGATGAACAAAGTTTTAAAAAGAATCCACTCCCAAAGGAGATGATATTAGCCTACACTGTCTTCAGACAAAAAGAAGTGTCTCCTATAACTGGAGGGGTGTTAAAAGGCCACTTCACCTTGAAACATGTTTTAAATACTTATGCTAAACAGTCTGTTCCACCTTGTATCTAGCTGTGATTGAGTACATTACGTTTCCCATACTTGAAGAAGAGCTCTGTGTAAACTCAAAAGCTCGTCTCTCTCACCAGCAGAAGTTGGTCCAATAAAAGATATTGCCTCACAGTGAAGACAAAGCACTTTAGTTTTATCCCAGAGTAAACTAGGTGAGGTCAACCAAAAGCATGAGGTAGAGTACTGGTCCTGTTTGTGGTAATGAAGGCAGGAGAGGTGGCCACACTGCAGTAAATCATTATCAGCAGAAAATATAAAGGCCTTAGGCAGGGGAAATGTTTGCATATGATCACAGCCATTTAACAGAAGAAGTAGACAGAACTACATCAAACCTACAAATGAACAAATCAAAAGGAGTCTGAACAAGATACTGGAAATATGTTAGGGAGGGGACATAGGAGGCACTAATTCAATCTGGAATCTTTGGTATGAGCTTTGAAAAACTCCCTGTAACCATGCCTTAGTGGGTCACAACTGAGGGTACCAAATTCAGGACAAACTGCTGAGAAATAGGGCAAATACAACTCCAAACTAGTGGTTGGTCTTTTATAAGATACACCAAACCAGCCACAAAAGTAAATTCCTGTTTCACCATACTGAAAACATAAAGGTAGTTTCCTCAGGCACTCCAGTTCTTATGTCACCACCAAAAACACTCCTTACCCCAAGTTGTATGACAAAATCGCATGGCGTTGGATTATTTGTTAGCTACTCCAAGGCAGCATTTGTGCCTTGATTAATGAAAGTTGTTGTTTTTATTCAAATCAGGATAAGCGCATTGAAACTGATGTTCACAATACGATGGACCACTTGAAAGTGCTGCATGACGTGGGCTCTGAAACTTCTGCATGGGATGCCTCTTGGCGATGGCTGACCTCCTGGCTTCCGGATCTCGGCACCTGGGGGAGACGCATCGGGCTCCTGTTATTATTGGGACTAGTGGGATTTGTATCTGTGTTTGTCCTTCTGCAATGTTGCATAAACTGCTTCTCCACCAAACTGGCCCAACTGGCAGACCCCAAACCGGTGCAAGTGTTGGCAGTAAATACACCTCATTCTGCCAAGGGGTAGCGTGTGGGGGCAAGGTTGCGGAAGATTGGTGAGGAGCTAAATGGCAGACAGAGTACATGACTGAATGTGAGCAGAAGATGCAGGCCGTTCAGTGAACTTTGCCTGATAGACTCTGCCAAGATATGGTTTAGTATAGTTCAGTATATTTTCGTTTGTAAACAAGTCAGTTTATATAATGTGTACGATTTATGAATGTAATGAATGTAGCCAGCTGTTTACCCCCTATAACCCTGAGATAAGTGCGGGGGATATAACATCACGGAGAACTCCCCTCGGCAGAGTCCTGCCTGGCCAACTGTCCCGAACAGCCAGAGTCCCCTGCAGCCACTCTGTGCGCCTCAGGGACTCCCTGCACAGCTTGGAGTGTAAGTTCTTCCCTCAGTAAAGTCTTGCTTATTATTCTCAGGCTGAGTGTCATTCTTTCACCGGTATATTGGTCCCCCTTCCGGGCACAGGAGGGTATCCCATTGTTCTTACTGTGGAAAATTACAGCAACAAGATGAAGTTTGGAAACACCTGGGCAAGTCCCACGTCCACACATTTCACCTCCTCACAGCAGGAAATTTCATTAAGTGTAGATGGGCGTCTCCTATGGTTCATTATCAGTTAAATGTTCTTTCGATGGGTCATTCAATTTGAACAGTCCCTCCAAGATGTGCTGGCTAATTACTTTGTAGGCATTACCCCAGGAGCAAACATTTGAAATCCAAGTATAGAGCCAATACTTATAACTTCACATACAAAAATGATACATGCATACAGATAGCATAATCATAACCAGCAAATCATAACCTTTTCATAAACACCTCACTCGACACCTTTTCTACAATATTTTCTGCAAATATATAACAGTGGTTGCAACAATGATCTATCTCATTATATTGTCATCAGATAACATCACGCTCTCCGAATAAATAAAGTTTATAAAACACTTTGGGCTCCCTCCAGGATGAAATGTAAATACAAGTTACTTCTTACTGCAATTTATTTTTTCAGATCCCTGATTAAGAGAGGGCCATTTAAGGTGTGTCTACACTGCAATTAAAAACCCATAGCTGGCCTGTGTCATCTGGGTCAGGTTGCTGGGACTCGAGCTAAGGGGCTGTTTAATTGCAGTGTAGACCTGGAGCCTGGGCTTTAGGACCTTGTGAGGCAGGAAGATCTCAGAGTTCAGGCTGCAACCTGAACCCAAATGTCTACAGTGCAGTTAAACAGCCCCTTAGCCTGAGCCGAAATCAGCTGTCACAGGCCAGCCACAGGTGTCTAATTGCAATGTACACTTAAAGACCACGAGTTTATCTACACTTGAAATGCTACAGCGGCATAGCTACATCGCATGTTGGGAACTGCTATGCTGAGGAAGAATTAACAAGCTGATTTTTGTTCCATTGCCCAAAGTGCCAAACCATGTAGGACCAGATCCTCAGCTGTTGTCAATTGGCGTAGCTCCACGAAAGCTGAGGATCTGGACTTACTGTACCAAAGTGAGATAGGCCTGGTCTGCACTAGAAAATAAAGTTGGCTTAGCTACACTGCTCAGGGGTGCGAAAAATTCACAGCCCAGAGTGGTGTAATTAAATCAACCAGCAGCACTTAAAGCAGCTTCCAGGAAGTGTCCGCCAGGTCCCTGCAGTCCCTAAGCAGAGATGTGGCCAGGTGGCTCCGCGCACTGCCCTTGCACCCGCAGATGCCGTCCCCACAGCTCCCATTGGTCACGGTTCCCGGCCAATGGGAGCTGTGAACAAGCACTTGGGCAGGGGCAGCGCTTGGAGCCTCCCTGTTCACTCATGCCCCTAGGGGCCACAGGGACCTGGCATCCACTTCCAAGAGCTGCGCAGCACTAGAGCAGACAGAGAGCCTATCTTAGCCCTGGGACCCTGCTGTGCCACCGACCTGACTTATCAGTAACCAGTTACCAGTCACCTATGAAAATAACTAGGACAAAATCTTAACCTTGGCTATGGCACAGCCCCAGGAAGGAGAGGTGTGGAATTTCATAATCAGGTGGAAGGAGTTGTGAGACCAGAGCAGTAGTAGACCTGAGGGACAGACTCACCAGAGAGGCCAGAGGCTGCAGTAGGAACTGGGAAACTGGGTGAACTGAAACTGAGGCTGCCTGTTGCCCTGATAACCTCCCCACACACACTTCCAGCCAAGACTCCCACACTTCTCTACCCCTCCCCAACCTTTTACACACACAGTCCCCACACACTCCAGCTCAAACTCCTTTCCTCAGTCTAATCTTATTAGAGCTGGGCAGAAAACAAGTCTCTCAGCTGTTTGGCGGTGGTCAGGAGGGAAATGCTGGGAGGCAGGCGGAGCAGCAGGGATGCGGCGCATTCAGGGGAGTGGGAGGAAGAGGAGGTTGGGCAGAGGGTGGGGAGAGCTTGCATGCTGGTTGATGCAGAGCACCGACTAATTTTTCCCCATGAGTGCTCCAGCCCCGGAGCACCCACGGAGTTGGCACCTATGCTCTCTTTAGTTTAGGAAAAGGTTAAGGGGTGACTTGATCACAATTAATAAGTGTTTACATGGAGAACAACTATTTGATAATAGAATCTAGCAGATAAAAAGGTATCACAAGATCTAGTGGCTGAAAGTTGAAGCTAGACAAATTCAGACTATAAATAAGGTGCAAATTTTGAAGAGTGAAGGTAATTATTCATTAGAACAATTTACCAGAGGTGGTGATATATTCCTCATCACTGGCCATTTTTAAATCAAGATTACATTATTTTTCTAAAAGATATGCTGTAATTCATACAGGAATTAATTCAAGGAAGTTCTATGGACTGTTATACTGTGTGTTAGATTAGATGATCACAATGATCTCTTCTGTCCTTAGAACCTATGCCTCTCCTGACCATTACATGCAGCCTTGCAATACAAAAATGAAGAGATTTGAATCAATATTTTGCATTATGTTTAAAAAGTATTAATATACATCAATTGTCATCTCACAGAAACTCACAGGTATGAAGCAATGAAAAATGTAACTGTTCCTTCTGAGGAGCAATTTAATGTGTTCAATATTCCCAACCCCTGACGACCAAAATCTTTGCAATAGGGCTTGGATCCCAAACAAAGTGGTGGCCTCCCTATGCTAGCTTTAGTACAAATATATAGAAATGGACAGTCCTGTGTCCCAAAGACTTTACAATTTAAATAGACAAGACATACAAAGGGTGGGAGGTCAAACGGTATGGCTATATTGCTCTCAGGCTAAGGTATGTTGCAATCCCAGGGGGTGTGAAGCACACGACAGCAAAGGCCTCAGCATGGGTTGTCTGTGCCCACCTGAAAACCTGGATATTTAAGCAGTTAGCCAATGCTCAAGTCTGTGCTGCTGCAGCATCACTGCTTCAGAACCTGAGCTAGCTCCATTAAAGCTAGCTCTGGCATGTCTACAGAAGCAGTAATCACACCCTGTCATTGTACTGCCCAAGAGGAAGTGACTTGCCCAAGGTCAAACAGAAGGTCAGTGACAGAGCTCCTGATTCCCAGCCCAAGGCCCTAACCACTACTCCTCAAAGGCTTTCTTTCATGTTCCATTATAACCCTAACCATTGTGAATAGCTCCACAACAAGGACTCGATCCTGGATGCTGTCGAATGCCTCTTGTGAGGTATTGGAACTGCAAAGGCTTGTGTCTTGCAGGGTCAGATTAAATGTACATTTCTCAAATACCACAATTACAAAGAGCATCCCATGTTTCAGAACTCCACACAATAAACAATTGCAAGCTAACTTTTTTAACACATAGCATTACAACAATGGAAACTTTGTTGTGGGAGCGAGTATGAGATGAGACAGCGACAGCAGACGAGGAGAGGCACAAAGCCATGACAATAGGAGAGTTGTTTGGAATATATTTCCCCCCATGGAATAATTTAGACTTTGTTGGGGGGGAAAAAAACACCTAAAGATTTTGACCCAAAAGTTGTTTGGCCAAAAGTCCAATTTTTCTATAGAAAGCACATTTTCTGCAAAAAAAAATTCATTTAGTCAACTCCCCTACCCGCAATTTTCCATTGAAAACCATTTTCAGCGGAAAAACTGCAACCAGCCCTAGTTAATAGCAAATGCAAATGTGAGGTTCCCGTTCATAGCAGGGAAGAGGAGGGTTTGGAGCTGTTTTGGAAAGAGATCAAGAGAATGTAAGAAGAAAGGAGATGGGTAGACTGCTACAAAAGCCTGGAATGGCAGCAGGAAAGGGTCAACCTCTAATGGAAAAAAAGAGGATAGAATGGAGAACAGAAGTGGCAGAGCAGAAGGGACAAACGGGGGAAGAGAGAGATGAGATCGCAAAGGGAGATGGGTGAATGACAACAAAAGGCCTTTTGGAAGAGGAAAGTAGCTATAGACATAGATGGAGAATCAGTGAAAGTTTTTCATGACTGCGCTGATACTTCTAACACACAAATGTTGACAGACAATGGATCAAGAAACCAAAATCTTTTTTTGCAAGGGAAATTTTCTTTCAGCCGATTTTCACCCTGATCCTTCATTAAGTTTTTACAGTCGAGGAAGGGAGGGGGCAGGTCTTGTGATTAAGGCACTGGTCAAGAGGGTTCAATTCCTGGCTCCTGCACAGACTTCCTGTGTGATCTTGGCTAAACTGTTTGACCTCCCTGTGCCTGAGTTCCCCATCTGTAAAATGGGGATAATACTATTTCTTTTGCCTGTCTTGTCAATTTAGATTGTAAGCTCATTGGGGCAGGGACTGTCTCGCATTTGTTTGGGCCATATTGTGCTAGACACTGTAGAGTGTCAGTGCCTCTAGGTTCTACTTTAATACAAGTAAATATGAACACACAATAAGTACAGCCGACATTGCTGACAGCCCAGGAGGTGGAATGAAATTTGGTGATCCATACTGTACTTTGGCTTACTCTTTAAAACAGTGCAGCCTGCAATATGAAATCATTGCAGCTACTACAAGTAAAAGATAGTGTTACAAATGACAGATTTCAGTATTATGCTGAGGTAGTTTCTCACTACCAGTGTAGTCTTCTTTGTCCCTTTCGCAGGTCAGACACACAGCATGCTTTTTCATCAGGGCTTAGTCAGTGTGTTTTATATCACGGCAGGCACTTCCTGCTAAAGCACCCTACCAATGGCAACCATTGTTCAGGCTGGGTGCATTAGCCATCGCTCTAGCAGCAACCAAGGTCATGCTGACTCACTCCCTCTGGCTTTTCCTTTACATCCAGGGGCCGCTCCTACCATAGACACTTTGATATTCATAATCTTCCTGTTACTTCAAAGCTGCAATGCCATTCTTTACAGAGGGCACAAAGAATTGAATTGCAGTCTCTTAAAGGTTCTATGTATCAAATTTCTGACCGTTTTCCAAGTAGTTACAGATAAAAATGTGATTACTTTCCACTAAGGAAAGCTGATAAACCACTTGAAGGTTTCTTATTTTGAATAAGACAATACTCCTATGGAAATACCAGAGTAAAGGCTAGGGGGAGAAAATCCCCACAAAGGAGCTCCTTGTGAATTTCCCATAAATCATTTGGGGGAGGGTACAGGGTCCCGTCCCACTCCTATCCTCCCTTCCCCCTCAAACTTCTTCTGAATGGATTGAGCAGGAAAACAAGCAGATCCCAGGGAAGCAGCAAAATAGCAAGTGTCATCAGTATGCAGGCCCTGTGCTCTGTGCTGGCTCTAGGAAGCCTTATTCTCCTGGCATTTCAATTCCAATGGGACTTCTTACTGCCAAGGTCCATCTTGCCCACTGCAATCCCTATGATCCCTTCAGTGAGCACTCCACACAAAAAGAGAAACTGGTGAGCTTCAGTTCATCTGCAAATTTGACACCATCAGCTCAGGATTAAACAAAGACTGTGAATGGCTTGCCAACTACAAAACCAGTTTCTCCTCCCTTGGTTTTCACACCTCAGCTGCTAAAAGAGGGCCTCATCCTCCCTGATTGAACTAACCTCGTTATCTCTAGCCTGCTTCTTGCTTGCTTATATATACCTGCCCCTGGAAATTTCCACTACATGCATCCGACGAAGTGGGTATTCACCCACGAAAGCTCATGCTCCAAAACGTCTGTTAGTCTATAAGGTGCCACAAGACTCTTTCCTGCTTTCACACAAAAATAGTCATGCAACATTAGCTTTTCCTATTAAACACAAATAAATGATGCACCAACTCCCCCAGCAAGGCCCTCCTCCTCATTTCACTTCCTAAGAGATTCGGGGGAACGGGAGGAGGGTGAGAGTTCCCCTGAGGTTAATATCTACCATAAATGCAAACCAAAAGAGCAACAAAATATAGGAATGACTGTAAAGCTAACCAGTCATAGCCCAGATTATGATTGTAAAGTACTTTTCAAATGCTAAGTGCCAATGGTCTGTTATGGATGGCATTTCATTTCCTGCCCCCTGGTATCGTGAGCCACTCTACTGCACAGAAGAATGGAAAAAAGTTAGAGTACTCTGAACCTGTCATGATCTACAGCAGTGGTTCTCAACCAGGGATATGTGTACCCCTGGGGTAAACAGAGGTCTTCCAGAGGGCACATCAACTCATCTAGATATTTGCCTAGTTTTACAACAGGCTACATAAAAAGCACTAGCCAAGTCAGTACAAACTAAAATTTCACACAGACAATGACTTGTTTATACTGCTCTACAGACTATACACTGACATATAAGTACAATATTTATATTTCCAGTTGGTTTATTTTAGAATGATATGGTAAGAATGAGAAAGTAAGTCATTTTTCAGTAACAGTGGCTATGACACTTATGTATTTTTATGTCTGATTTTGTAAACAAGTAGTTTTGAAGTGAGGGGTAACTTGGGGGGTACACAAGACAAATCAGACTCCCAAAAGGGGTACAGTAGTTGGGAATGGTTAAGAGCCACTACACTACAAATACCCATTGTATCCTTTCATGGAAAACGGTGTTATTTAGGTGCCTTAAAGTTGTGCTCTTAAACCTACTTGCAGGCATCCAAATAGAAGTGACCTATATTCCAAAGTGGGTGAGCAAATGATGGCCACATTGACGTCAATGGGAGCTGGGATTGCTCAGCACTTCTAACAAAACAAAAACAGCCGCTTCTGTGTAGGTGAGTAAAGGCAGATTTTATGTACCTCACTTTTAGGCCCCAAGATTTGAAAATTTTTGGCCTAAAACTTTAACAGGGACTTTACTGAATGTTCTGGAAATTCCAAAGATCACCATTTAACATCAAATCCAGCCAGTTTCAGTTGCACAGGTGTAAATCTGGAGTAACACCAACATCCTAAGTGGTGTTACTCCAGATTTACACCTACAATATGCAACTGAGAATAATATTTGGCTCTGTAGTGAGTGAAGCAAAGGAAAATTTTTTAAATTATTATTTTTTTTAACCAAATGGACAACCATCAGCCTCTAAATTCTAGGAAAGATAAGAAATTATCTAATACCTGATGAGTGAAAACCTTCAAAGCGCTGGACTCCTCCCAAGAGTTGCTGAGTGCTTTCACCTCCCCAGGAAGTCACTGAAATTAGCGGGCTCTCAACACTTGCCAGCATCAGTCCCAAAGGCAGTCAGTGCTGTTTGAGGACTAACCCATCAGATTATTCCTATGTGAAATAACTGTCCTTTATATTATACAAAGAGTCAGGAAGAATGGAGCCATATCTTTGTGACCCACAACAGTTAGGTGCTCAAGCGTGGGATCTTTGTTACCCCTTCTCTGTTTTTAGTTTTGTTTTTTGGTGGGAAGGAACCAAAAGTGACAATGTATAGCGTTCACGTTCTGCTAAGAGTGCGTTAAAAATCCTGGCCCCACTTAAGTCAATAGGTGTTTTGACATTGACTTCAATGGGGCTAGGATTTCATCCCAGGTCTTCAGCTCTACTGATGTGCAGTACTGAAAGGATGGTACATTGCTAAAGAGGCCATTCTTCAGGTGAGGTGTTAAAATGAAATCTTTTCTGTATGTCTCTATCTCACTACATTTTCAGAAAGATTAAAAGATAACCCAAATCTCCTGACCAATACATTCTCTCAACATCAAGGTTTAAATCCAAAACTGTGTACACTTGTTATTGCTCAGGGCACAAGCCTTTCAGGTTTATTCAGACCAGTATAATTCCTTACTGCTTTGTAAAACACTGAGGCCATGTCTACATCTAAAATTTTGCAGCGCTGGTAGTTACAGCTGTATTAGTACAGCTGTATAGGGCCAGCGCTGCAGAGTGGCCACACTTACAGCAACCAGCGCTGCAAGTGGTGTTAGATGTGGCCACACTGCAGCGCTGTTGGGCGGCTTCAAGGGGGGGTTCGGGGAACGGGAGAGCAAACTGGGAAAGGAGACCAGCTTCGCCGCGGTTTGCTCTCGCATTCCCCGAACCCCCCTGCAAACCGCAGGGAAGGAGACCAGCTTGCTCGGGGTTCGGGGAACGAGAGAGCAAACCGGGAAAGGAGACCCGCTTCGCCGCGGTTTGCTCTCGCGTTCCCGAACCCCCTGCAAACCGCAGGGAAGGAGACCTGCTTGCTCGGGGAACGGAAGGAGACCTGCTTGCTCGGGGTTCCGGGAACGAGAGAGCAAACCGGGAAAGGAGACCAGCTTCGCCGCGGTTTGCTCTCGCGTTCCCGGAGCCACCCAGCAAACCGCAGGGAGGGAGACCTGCTTGCTCGGGGTTCCGTGAACGAGAGAGCAAACCGGGAAAGGAGACCCGCTTCGCCGCGGTTTGCTCTCGCGTTCCCGAACCCCCTGCAAACCGCAGGGAAGGAGACCTGCTTGCTCGGGGAACGGGAGAGCAAACCGCGGCGAAGCTGGTCTCCTTTCCCGGTTTGCTCTCGCGTTTCCGGAGCCACCCAGCAAACCGCAGGGAAGGAGACCTGCTTGCTCGGGGCTCCGGGAACTAGAGAGCAAACCGGGAAAGGAGACCCGCTTCGCCGCGGTTTGCTCTCGCGTTCCCGAACCCCCTGCAAACCGCAGGGAAGGAGACCTGCTTGCTCGGGGAACGGGAGAGCAAACCGCGGCGAAGCTGGTCTCCTTTCCCGGTTTGCTCTCTCGTTCCCCGAACCGCCGAGCAAGCGGTTCTCCTTCCCTACGGTTTGCAGGGTGGCTCCGGGAACGAGAGAGCAAACCGCGGCAAAGCTGGTCTCCTTTCCCGGTTTGCTCTCTCGTTCCCGGAACCCCGAGCAAGCAGGTAAGGAGAACCGCTTGCTCGGGGAACGGGAGAGCAAACCGCGGCGAAGCTGGTCTCCTTTCCCGGTTTGCTCTCTCGTTCCCCGAACCGCCGAGCAAGCGGTTCTCCTTCCCTGCGGTTTGCAGGGTGGCTCCGGGAACGAGAGAGCAAACCGCGGCAAAGCTAGTCTCCTTTCCCGGTTTGCTCTCTCGTTCCCCGAACCGCCGAGCAAGCGGTTCTCCTTACCTGCTTGCTCGGGGTCCCGGGAACGAGAGAGCAAACCGGGAAAGGAGACCAGCTTGATTACCAGAGGCTTCCTCCTTCCACGGAGGTCAAGAAAAGCGCTGGTAAGTGTTTACATTGGATTACCAGCGCTGGATCACCAGCGCTGGATCCTCTACACCCGAGACAAAACGGGAGTACGGCCAGCGCTGCAAACAGGGAGTTGCAGCGCTGGTGATGCCCTGCAGATGTGTACACCTTCAAAGTTGCAGCGCTGTAACTCCCTCACCAGCGCTGCAACTTTCTGATGTAGACAAGCCCTGAGAAACTTTCAATGTGTGGAAGAAAAATTCTTATCTTTATTTATGCAAGATATCAATGATACAAATTATAATTCAGTGACTACTTTGAATTTTTAATAAATGAATAAAACAAGTCACAGGGGCTCAAACTGGGCATGAGATTTTAAGCATCCCAGATTAAGCATGAGATTGGGAGCCAGAGTTCACTGGGTTTTATTCCCAGATCAGCCAGCAAATTACTACGAAGCCTTCACCTGAGGTTTATCTGTAACAATTACTTGGAGGCAAACTGGGGTGTGAATGCAAAAGAGGTTAAGTGACAGAGGGCTTGTCCACACAAACAATTAGTTTGGGGGAAGCTGGGGTGTGAATGTAGCCTGCTGCAGACAGTCCATGTGGAACCTGCTGTGTGCATTAACAGTTTGTTAATGAGCTTTGATCTAGTCTTATTTGAAACAGGAGTAGATCAAAGCATATTAAACTGTTATCACAGGTCAGCAGGATCTATACAATTAGTCTGCAGCAGGCTAGTGCAGGGCACATTCACATTCCAGCTTCCCACAAACTAATTGCTCATGTAGACAAGCTCAATGTCACTTAACCTCTCTCTGCCTCAATTTCCTCATATGTAAAAAAGGGTAATAAAACTTACCTGTTTAATAGGAAAATGTAGCTAAATGTATTTTCCCTTTGCTCTCCCCCTCATCCAACCCAATTTTACAAATCCCCTAAGGGACTATCCCACAAAGGAGAATCATGATGGTGATACTGCCACAGAGTGAAGCAGCCAAAAACCTACAGAGATTCACTCTCAGCCTCTGGCAGGCCAACTGAAAGAATTGAGAATGTATCTAACACTTACTCGTCCCCACTCCAGGCACCGGAGTGCAATATGGAAGAACACAAGTCTAGTATGTTTCAGAGGGACAGCTCCTCATTTATAAGGCACAGGTGTAAAGGGACCTTAATGTAAGTGAGAATCTGGCCCAGAGTTTATTCCAGATTGGCAAGAATGAAACTGAGGGCTTGTCTACATCAGAAAGTTGCAGCGCTGGTGAGGGAGTTACAGCGCTGCAACTTTGAAGGTGTACACATCTGCAGGGCATCACCAGCGCTGCAACTCCCTGTTTGCAGCGCTGGCCGTACTCCCGTTTTGTCTCGGGTGTAGAGGATCCAGCGCTGGTGATCCAGCGCTGGTAATCCAATGTAGACACTTACCAGCGCTTTTCTTGACCTCCGTGGAAGGAGGAAGCCTCTGGTAATCAAGCTGGTCTCCTTTCCCGGTTTGCTCTCTCGTTCCCGGAACCCCGAGCAAGCAGGTCTCCTTCCCTGCGGTTTGCAGGGTGGCTCCGGGAACGCGAGAGCAAACCGCGGCGAAGCTGGTCTCCTTTCCCGGTTTGCTCTCTCGTTCCCGGAACCCCGAGCAAACAGGTCTCCTTCCCTGCGGTTTGCAGGGTGGCTCCGGGAACGCGAGAGCAAACCGTGGCGAAGCTGGTCTCCTTTCCCGGTTTGCTCTCTCGTTCCCGGAACCCCGAGCAAGCAGGTCTCCTTCCCTGCGGTTTGCTGGGTGGCTCCGGGAACGCGAGAGCAAACCGCGGCGAAGCGGGTCTCCTTTCCCGGTTTGCTCTCTCGTTCCCGGAACCCCGAGCAAGCAGGTCTCCTTCCCTGCGGTTTGCTGGGTGGCTCCGGGAACGCGAGAGCAAACCGCGGCGAAGCGGGTCTCCTTTCCCGGTTTGCTCTCTCATTCCCAGAACCCCGAGCAAGCAGGTCTCCTTCCCTGCGGTTTGCTGGGTGGCTCCGGGAACGCGAGAGCAAACCGCGGCGAAGCTGGTCTCCTTTCCCGGTTTGCTCTCTCGTTCCCGGAACCCCGAGCAAGCAGGTCTCCTTCCCTGTGGTTTGCTGGGTGGCTCCGGGAACGCGAGAGCAAACCGCGGCGAAGCGGGTCTCCTTTCCCGGTTTGCTCTCTCGTTCCCGGAACCCCGAGCAAGCAGGTCTCCTTCCCTGCAGTTTGCTGGGTGGCTCCGGGAACGCGAGAGCAAACCGCGGCGAAGCGGGTCTCCTTTCCCGGTTTGCTCTCTCGTTCCTGGAACCCCGAGCAAGCAGGTCTCCTTCCCTGGGGTTTGCTGGGTGGCTCCGGGAACGCGAGAGCAAACCGCGGCGAAGCTGGTCTCCTTTCCCGGTTTGCTCTCGCGTTCCCAGAACCCCGAGCAAGCAGGTCTCCTTCCCTGCGGTTTGCTGGGTGGCTCCGGGAACGCGAGAGCAAACCGCGGCGAAGCTGGTCTCCTTTCCCGGTTTGCTCTCTCGTTCCCGGAACCCCGAGCAAGCAGGTCTCCTTCCCTGCGGTTTGCTGGGTGGCTCCGGGAACGCGAGAGCAAACCGCGGCGAAGCTGGTCTCCTTTCCCGGTTTGCTCTCGCGTTCCCGGAACCCCCCTTGAAGCCGCCCAACAGCGCTGCAGTGTGGCCACATCTAACACCACTTGCAGCGCTGGTTGCTGTAAGTGTGGCCACTCTGCAGCGCTGGCCCTATACAGCTGTACTAATACAGCTGTAACAACCAGCGCTGCAAAATTTTAGATGTAGACATGGCCTGACTCGACATATTAGATGTGGCGCAGAGAACAAAGAAAGGGGAGGTGAAGGGAGCAGAGAATGCTACAGAGGCAGGAGTCAAAAGCAATTTGAGAATGAAATGGTGGTGAGGAGGAACAAAATGTTCCAAGTATTATCCTAGACATGAGCAAGGAGAGAGATTGAGAAAAAAGCATAAAAAAATGAACTAAATTCAGCCATGGTAGAACTCTACTAATGTCAATGGACTTTTATCAGGGATGGATTTGTCCCAGTACTTTTCAGTTAGGGGGGAAATTGTATTGCTGTTTCTTTTGACTTCCAAATTTTGTTAAGTTTGATGGTGAAAGAAGCTCAGAAATAAAGCCTGCCTCCTAAAAATATTTTAATCCTTCCCCCCACACACACACATACACACTGAGGAGTGGATGAGGAGAGTCCCCAATTAGAAAAAAAATTAAAGCCCTAGGTCATGCACTAGCTCTTTTTAACCACTGGTGCAAATGTTGTACAAGGGAAGGGGACAAAGGGAAAGCGCAGGCACTTACATTTCATCCAATATCAATTCTTCCTAAATCAGGAAAATCTTCCTCCTCCTAGCCCCCATTTAAATTTTTGTTTTATTGAGGTTAAAAAGAGATGAGAAAGGAAAATGAGGAAAAGATGGGTATTCCACAGATAAAAGACAATTCAGCATAAATTAATGGATTTAAAAAAACAAACAAACCTGCCATTAGAAATGTAACAGCTATCCAACCCAAGAGAAGAAGTGTGTAGTGCAATGTTGTCAGTAGCTAAGCTTTACACCAACTTGCCTTATAACAATGAGATATTGAGAGAAATTCAGTAGCAGGGGTGAGCTTGAAAGTCTTGCATTGCAGAACTGCTCTTGGACACAAGAGAATTCATAAACCAGTGGAAAGTCAGGTTCACAATGTGCATAAAAAAATACGCTAAAGAAGAGCCTGGTAAAAAACAGGCCAGGAAGTAGGATGCTGAAGAACAAGGATGTTTGTGCTCACTTGAAAAGTTGTTCAAGAAGTGTTGGTCCCTCCATAGACAATGCCAGAGATTAGGGGCATGTCTACACTGTAATTAAAAACCCACAGCTGGCCCATGCCAGCTGACTCAGACTCATGGGACTTGGGCTATGGGACTGTTTAACTGCAGTGTAGAGGTTTGGACTTAGGCTGGAGCCCAGGCTCTAGGACCTTGAGGTGGGACAGTCCCAGAGCTCAGGCTGCAGCCTGAGCCCAAGGGTCTATTCCGCAATTAAACAGCCTCTTAGCCTGAGCCCTGCAAACCAGGCTCAGCTGGCACAGGTCAGCTGTGGGCATCTAATTGCAGTGTAGACATACCCAATGTGACCTTGAAATATTTTCTTCCAAATGCCAGTGGCACAGGGTAAATAAAAGCTACCCAGGTGCTGATTTAACCTGTGTATTTGACTTTAAGAATTTTCCTAATCTTACTCTGATAAATATACACAAATTGTTACTTTTGGCCAGAACGTCCTCTTCCCCAGCATAGTCTCGCCCCAATCGCAGTTGCAAGAGAGCTCCCTGTTCAGCTTTAAGTACAACAAATATCCAGATTGCGCATGCCACACCTTCAGGAGGGCAAAACTGCTGAGGCAGAAGATTATTTTTTCATAACAGACTCAAAGAAAAGATGGCAGCCAAATTATACAATACAATTCCAGTACCAAGAGCCTAATTCCACACAGATTAAGACCCTTAGACTTAAAACTATTTATTCAGCCATCCAGGGCCCCTCCAGGCGCCAGCGTGGCAAGCAGGTGCTTGGGGCAGCCAATGGAAAGGTCAAAACTCAATAGTTCTTGTCCCTCTTGTCCAGTCTAGGTACCCTGTAGGAGACTTCCTCTTACCTTGGCCTTCCTTCAGGCCCGTTTCCATGGCCCTCCCCGGTCCTACTGTACCTCTGCCTCTCTCTAGACCTTCTTTCACTCTCTAGCAACCACAGAGGGATTGCAGAGATCTCTCCCTAGCTATCTCCCTACAGCTTCCTCCCTCCAGGCTCACCACCCCAGCTCTTCCCACAGCTGGGCTTCTTCTTCAGTGTTGGGCCAGGCCCACTCGCTAGGTGCAACCTGGTGTTTTAACGAGGCCTCTGCTGCCAGTTAACTTTTTAGTGAAAAAGTGATTTTAGTAAAAAAGTGATTGCAAAAATCATTCTTATTGCAGGAATTTGCACTGCAAGTGCTAATACGTGAACATGCAAAAACACAAACTCTATAAAAGAACAGAAGAATAGTTTCCAGAAAACAATTAAATATAGACAGTTAAGCCCCCAGTTTAACAAGATTTGAATAGTCCTACTGAATCCCTACTCCTGTGATTACAGATACACATGGGCTTAAGTACCTTGATGACTTGGTGCCTAAAAGCAAGACATTGCCACTGCAAGCCTAACATTCAGTTTTTATACTTGAAATGTAAACTAGTGATGAACAGAAACATTATTTATAAGATGGGGGAAAATCAACAGAACAAAAAGAGCTTTTAAAATGATAAAATTCATGGAAATCTGGCATACTGTTACAACACTGTTCTGTCAATCCTCCCTTAAAACCTACAGCTATTACAATTGCATGTTACAGCCTTGAAAACTGTAAACTCAGCAAAGCAGCATCTCTCTTTTCACCTTCCTGCTAATTGGTCCAATACTTGGAAAACATAAGGATAATAGCTGATTGATTCCTCATTTCTTCCCACTGAATGCTCTTAAACCTAGATGGCAGACTTAATGTAATAACTACTGCGCTTACTGGAAGCCAAGTTTGCTATTAGGTCATTGATTACAGCCTCACATCTTTTGTATCACGTAACATCATGACACCTCAAAACACCAAACTCTTTGTTTAAAATATGGGCATTTTAACTACTGTACAAGAAATTTCAAGGGCCACCACAGCGATTTGTATTTTAATGGTGGCACAGCATAAATCATATGTACATAAATTAATATTTAATGTAATGCATTACAGCTGAGTGCACTGCCACTCCCTACTGTGTATTTACTTTCCCATCTCACTGACCCATAATACTGAAAAATATTTCATTCTTTCAAATTTGAGGATTCCTGCTGCAGTACTTATAGAAAAGTCCCTTTGAAGTGATGGGAGTTTTGAATGTATAAGGACGGTAGGATTAAGCTTAATGGTATGTTTCTTACAACCAGTGAGGCACATCCACTAGAGGCAAAGGTTAAAGTGACAGGTCTGTCTGATCAGTGATAAAGTGCAAAGAGTTGCTAATAGCAGAATGCAAAGGTATAATAACAAAATAATTCATTAACTGAATGGATACTTGTTTCAGGACAAATTCAGTACAAACTCAAATTCTATCCCAGTGTGCAAATGACTTCAGACACAGATAACTCTTGTAGAAGCAAAATAATCTCTGTTGGGAGTTTCACTTATACCAGGAGCAGATTTGCCACAAAACAAACTATACGGTGGAATGGGGACCCCAACAAAGGGGAGCTCCCAAAATGCAGGACAAATCTCATCTGATAACCTACCCCCGTGTCCCGGCCAGAGGAGCAGCAGGGTCAGGCAGGCAGGCTGCCTGCATGCTATGGCTGGTGGCCCCAGGCCGCTCCCAGAAGTGGCCGGCTGCTGGCACGTCTCTGTGCGCCCCTGGGCAGCGCATGGAGACCTGCTGCCCCCTGCTCCCCAAGGGCTAAGCAGAGACGTGCCAGCAGCAGTGCTAAGGTGGCTCCCTGCCCGCTCTGCCTCCCTCCCTCCGGGCTGCACCACTCCCAGAAGCTGCCAGCGGGGTGGGGGAGGTGCCGGTTGCTTTGGGAGCTGTGCCACTTGAGGTAAGCGCCACCCCCCTGCCATTCTCTCACACCCCATCCTCTTGCCCCAGGCCAGAGCCCGCACCCAGCACCCAAACTCCCTCCCAGAGCCAAACCCTGCACCCCCTCTACCCTCAACCCCCTGACCCAGCCCAGAGCCAGCACCCAAACTCCCTCCTAGAGCCTGACCCCCACACCTCCTCCTGCACCCCAACCCCCTGCCCCAGTCAAGGTACCTCACTTTATTTTCATTTACTTCCCATTACTTATAATATAGCAAGAGGCGGAGGATGAAAAAAAGAATGAAAAACGGGGGTAGGAGGGCGCGATAAGAGAGAATGTTCTTTTTCTTGTCTGGGTCCTGAGGGGGGGTCCCCCAAAATGAAGCTGCGCACAGGGCCCCACTAATTCTAAATCCATCACTGACTTCTACCATTGCCTAGCAAAAGGTCTTAGTTGCCTACATGTGCAGCCCACACCCCAGAATACCCTCTGCAGTGCATGTTTCAGAAGACACACACACAAGCTATTTTTCATAGGCTTTGGAGGGAGCCTGAACTGGGGCAACTGACTTTAGCCCCACCACACTACTCTGTCTGTCTATACTGCTGTATAGGAACAGATTGGTTTAACACAGTAGTATGGGACACCTTCCTACTTTTTAAGTTTTCCTTGTATTATACACGTCAGTAACTGATCACCAGTGATATAAGGGTTCACATTCTGGGCCACGATCAGGATGCACTGAATGCCAGTCTGACAGCATTCTTCTTTCAATCTTACCGACTTGTTTCCATTGCATGCGTCACGTATCCACAGGATCTGTGTCACACTCCAGCTTTTAATCGGTCTCTTAGAGGAATCCCTTTAGTGTGGCAGACCCCCAAGGAGTCTTACACTTCCTTCAGGTCAGGGCAGGTCACACAGCCTCACCACCTCCTAGACTGAGCATCTGCCCAGTGCTGGTGGAAGTCCAACTGAGAAAGACTTCTGCTAAAGATTTGTACACTCCCCAGGTACTAATGCAAGTATTTGCAGGGACACCCAAACAGCATTTTCAAAACATAGTGGGATTTGTTCACCCACTGGAACACAGTACTGGAAATCCTTAGGTCAGCACAGAGAAACAGAACACAGTCCATTCTGGTCAAGCCAGAGCAATTCACCAGCCAAGCTGTAGAGAACTCAATTTCAGCCTCTATCTTTCTCTCTCTGACCACCTTAGTCAATCGCTGGAGAGAGCAGCCACGTTCCTCCAGAACCAGAAGCCCACACTCTATCCTCTGCTGGCCACATCTCAGTTCTTTGTTCCTGAGCTGGGGTCTTGGTTGTGGTTTCCTAGGTGTCAATTTTTAAGTCACTGGGGATTTCTATTGTCTCCCTGGGATTCTGCATTGATATGGAAACACTTTCAGTAGCTTCCAGACAGTTCCTTAACAATCCTATTCACTGTGGCTCAGGCAGCAAAGCAAAACTCTCACCTCATGTCCTGCATTACCCCCAAGCACAGACTTAACACTTTTCTCTCCACTGGGTAACAACACAAACACAAAGGGAAACTGAAGATTCATATAAATGTGACAGAAAATTCCCACTTTGTCACAGTCTGCATCTTGGCTTGTCAACAGCAGAAAGCTGGGAGTGCCTGTGGGGTTCCTGCCATGCCGCTATACAACCAAAATTCCTTAGACCAGTTTGACTAGACCACCTCTGACTGAATTCTAATGTCACAATGCCAACAGATAGACATAATTTGCTTTATTTTGAGAAGTTCTGAAGTTCACTCAGGCCACAGTATCAATGGGTGTATTAAAAAATTAGATTAGAAAAGCAGATTAGAATGACAGACAGATTTGGGGTGAATCCTGCCTTCACAAATATAGAGGGCCTTATACGTAAAGCCCTGCAAATCTGTGGATACCCACTTTATATCTGCGGCTGTGGATACCCGCTTTACTTCTGCTGATGCCGATACCCGCTTTACTTCTGCGGATGCGGATACCCACTTTATATCTGCAGATGTAGATACCCGCTTTACTTCTGTGGATGTGGATACCAGCTTTATATCTGCAGATATGGATACCCACTTTACTTCTGCGGATGCAGATATCCATGGACCGTGTTTGTAGATTGCGGATTGGATGTGAGTACAACTTTTGTATCCATGCAGGACTATACTTATATTAACAAAATCAGTGGCTCTTCTGCAGGGAGTGGGAGGAAGAACAGAATTCTGAGAGCCTGCTGAGAGGGTGTAAATGCCCTGTACACCACCATGTACAGTTCAGGTGAGTCACCCTCCTCTCCAGAATTGATACATAGGCCAGAGAGGGTCAAGATCCTGGAACTCAATTAGCAACTGTGGAATGGTTTCTCTGCCATTTCATGTCCAGGGAGCAAAAGGATTCTTCCCCTTCCTCCCTCAATGGTTATTTCCTATGCACAGCCTGTGGATCCAGAGACAAGGACTTGGTTCTGTGGGTTCAATTCTGTGTTGATATGCACCCCATGCAATCCCACAGACTTCAGTGGGGGGTAAATCAGAACAGAATTTATATCTACAGGTTTTCTAATGTCAGCAAATCTTGTCAACACAGACATCAGGGGCTGAATAATTGCTCAAGTTTAATTTGTTCTTATTTAATCTAATTTCTTGCATTAACCATTGCCCCTGTGGTAATGCCCAACCCCGTGTCCTCAGCAGTTCCTGATCAGCACTGATGTACACTGCTTTGAGAAGATCACAGCCAGATACTGTTACTTAGATCCCCTTTTTCCTATCAGTTACATTTTATAATTGCATCTTAGTTAGACTTCCCTTTTACTGCTGGACCACTTGTACCAGCTCAGCCCTCATGACAGTGCAAGTTACCCACCCCAATCCCTGAAGTCGAGGGCACTGGTTTCAAATCCTGAGCCCACTGCACTGGACCAGCGAGTTTTGGAGGAAAACATCAGCTCTATCTTTTGTATAAGAGCTTAGTAAGCACATGAGTGTGTGCAGCACAGCAAATCAGATAACTCTGCTACAAAAATATTATTTCTGAAAACTATCCTGGTCACCAGAACAAAGTATTTAACTTCTCCCATTTATCAGGAGGTAAATCAAAACCTTTGCATGTATAAACAAATATTTATAGAAGTGCATACAGCTTATGTAGATATTTTGTTGTTTATAAGCTTAGTCAACAAATTACTGTTCTCAATGAGAAATATCTAGTTCATTGTTTCTCACTGAATAGATCTTCCCTCTATTTGATTATAAATAGCAATATAATTTTACAGAAGAAATACATTACTTTAAATTTTCAGAAGAGATCATTCTTATATGCTTCCTCCTCTTCTCCAAAGGTTTACTTA
Source organism: Gopherus evgoodei (assembly GCF_007399415.2). Taxonomy (NCBI): domain Eukaryota; kingdom Metazoa; phylum Chordata; order Testudines; family Testudinidae; genus Gopherus; species Gopherus evgoodei. The sequence goes on along the minus strand of NC_044322.1, from coordinate 255,493,936 downwards.
ATGACATCAATGTAATTTTTGTGTGCAAATTAATTTGCTCTGTCTTTATATACAAAGATGAGAACATTTTAAAATTTAGCGATTAAATAGGATAACACTAGATATGCAAACACACACTACCATAGATGGAGTGTATGCGCATTGTATGAATCTTTGTTACTTCTCTTAATGATAAATATAGGTAGCAGGATGACATCCAAAGGTGAGGAATAAATAAAAGATTATGTGATAAAAGGTTATGTGTAACACTCATAATTATACTTCCCATGTTATACAAACTCAGCTGAAAGACACTCCAAAACTATGTATCAGATCAAATACTTCATCCTTTAAGGATGAGCTAGAAGTTTAATTTTCACTGATTAGTGTGATCTCATAACTATCTTCTGGCTGCTTTGCCCCTCCTGAATGAGAGGCTGCCCCCTAAATGTATATAAAGGTGTCTCTCTTTCCACATATTCCAATATACTGTATACAATATACTCATCACCCAAAATGTTATATACACGCTTGTCCAGGTTTCACTTTAAATAAGGGCCAAACATTCAGGTATGACTGAAGTATTTCCCAGTGCTACAAATGCCTGCTATTAGAAATAGTGGTTCCCAGTTGCTATCTTACTACACAGGTTAGGGCAATGCCTGTGTATCACTGGCATCTTAAGCAGCCTTCGGTTTAAAACGTCATATAATCCACTCTTAAACGCTACAGTCACTGCTGACTCTTGAGCCCTCAAATAAATCACTCCTCCCCAGCTCATAAATTCATGCCTCCAGGGTTCTTTTCACACATTCTCCACAAGGCCATTTTTGCTTCCATGTCTGATCAACGGGCTCAGGTAGATTAACATGGAGAGCATCCGTGAGAAGAGCTCCTTAGGCCCCTTTCAGTATTTCGTTTTGTTTAGTGCAAGGGGTTTATTCGGGAGAGAGAGGGGGAAGAGGAGAGCAAAGCATCAGCTAACTCACCTCTCTCAGCTGCTCCAGCTCCTGTTTAAGGCAATCGTAGTCAGCCTCCAGCTCGTCATACTGCTGTTTCAAGGTGAGTTTTTCCTCCAGCACCACCAGTCCATATTCAGCTGCCTGGATCTTTTCGTGGGTTGTTTCGGTGAGCTCCTTAGTCAGCCTTTCGATCTCAGCCTTATAGTGATCCACTGTCTGCAATACCTCTTCTGCAGCCATAGCCCTTATGGATGGATGGACAGATAGATGGAGAGGGGGTGGGGGGGGGAAGGGAGGGAGCGATGGCACTGTCCCTGGATGCTCCTGCTAGCAGCAGCAGCTACACTGACTAAAGCACTGAAGAGAGATACAACATGGAGAAGAAGGGGAGGAAATTAAAGAAAAGGCTGCAGCACCATTTGTCCTCTGGCCGCTTCTCTCCTTTCTCCTTGGCCTGTCAGCAGCAGCCCAGCGAACCGGAGCTCGGAGGGGAGGCAGCTTGGGGATTTTTTGCTTATTCACAGGCACTGATCCGCCATGTCTCGAGGGCAGCTTCACTGCAGTCTCTGAACTCTCCACCTGCTCCCTCTCTCGGCGCTGCTGCTGCAGCCTGTGCAAAAAATGATGCAGTCTGTCTGCTGCCTGCCTGGGACCAAACGAGAGGAGGAGAAAGCAGATGGGGAGGAAGGCTGGGCTGGAAGTGGGGGGAAGGGACAGTTATTACCATAGCACTGCAAAAGAGAGACTACAGCCACCTCCCCCGCCAGCCACCCCCCGTACACACCTCTCCCCAGCGGCCAGGAGCAAGAGGAGGCAGAAATGAAGAAGGAAGGGAGGAGAGATGGGAAAGTGGCAGTGATGTCGCCTCCTCCCACTCTCTCTCTCCCCTCGAGTGCAAGAGTGTTTGTGGCTGCCTCCACACAGGCTTGTTGATACGTATAAATAAATCTCTCTCACACACATACACACACTGACACTCTCTCTCACACACACACACTCTCTCTGCTCTTCCACCCCCAGACCAGAAATCCCACACAGACACACAGCAGGTTATTCTCTGGCAGGTTTGCAAAAGGAGGAGAGCAGGAAACAATCTTCATCTGCTTCCTGTCAATGCATCTTCATGCTTGCAAACAGAGCGTTGCAAAGAGGATATCAGAGAGGGGACAGCTCAGACTCCCTAAAAATTCACTGTAAGGCAACACCCTCCTCAGTACACACATGTCCTGTACCCCAAACTCATTCATCCTACTCCAGAACACACAAACACATCCTGGCTCCCACTGTCCCTGGGATTAGGCTGAAATCTTCATGAAAGGCAGGATTCTTACACTTTCCTTTGAGGTGTCTGATGTTGGCCACTGTCAGAGACACTATACTGGACCAGTTGGATTTTGGGTATGAATCAGTATGGCAAATCCTATATCCTATGGGAGGCATCAGTCTCCCCAGGCTGTCTCAGTACAACTCTGTCCTAACCATACTGAACATTGGGAAGTGTGTTTATGTGAATGGAAACACCCATTAGTTTGAATAATTTAGCTGCTGAGAAGAACGCACCCTTTTTCTCTTTCTCCTCCTTGCAAGAAAGGAACAGAGCCTGCCACCTTGCCTACACAATCCCGACCCTGTGACAGTGCCACCCCAAGGTTTGGAATTCTCCACTTCATAGTCTAATAAATTGAAAAATCAGGGAGATTATTCTAACACACACAGAGTGTGTTATACTGACCTCTGTGTTGTTCACATCATACCCACAGCATACGTGCACTCTTAGAGGACTATGTCCTGTGTCTGTATTTCTAAAATGCTCCATGTTTAGTAAGATCAGCCAACTGTAGTTTTGAAGTCTTGCCTGTCCATGTTTAGTAAGATCAGCCAACTGTAGTTTTGAAGTCTTGCCTGTACATATTCCTTAGGTCTCTTGACAGGGGAGAAAAACTGGGGAATTGTGGTGTGGTTTCAGCCTTTTTGCTTTTTGAGCATGTTTCTCTGATGGTTACAATACTGACTGTGCTGTGAAAAATAGCAGCTGAGATTCAGTCCAGGCCATTACATGAAGAAGAGCAAAACATGTAGCTTTCACAGGCTTGTTATGGAATAACTGACTGGTCCTTCACTGGGGAAACACGTACAAGGAACAGAAATTGGATTGTGACTCTAATTTTCATATACATTCAGGGCTGAAAACTAAGAATGGAGTCCTAATCTCGACTAAAACCTATTGCATCAGTTATTAATTATTTTTTAAAACCACCAAACAAACTTTCCTACATTATTCTGTAGTTGGAAAGTAGCTTTTAAGCAAACACGGAAGCTTCTAACAAATTGTAGTTGAGAAATAAGAGTGAATATTCACAGCAAAGGAGCATACAAAGCAGTGACAGGCTTTTGCAAGTGATTAAACATCAAAACAAGGCCAAAAAGCCAGTTACTCCACACTTGCTTCATCCAGCAACATTTTTTTCCTAAAACAGGATAAAAGATACAAGAAACCAACAATAAAAAGGGGGGGGGAGGAAAGGGAGCGTATAATTTCCTTACCTTGATAATGTTTGAAAGTGTTGTGTTGTTCTCTTGAACTTTCTACTCATGCCACTTTAGAAGCAAAGCTTACATGAATAATAGTTCAATAATAGGTTGAAAAACAAACTGTTTAAGTTCAGAGCTAAAAAGTACATGGTTGTTCATGAAAAAGATCCGTATGGAAATCAATGGATGCAACTGGACGTACAGGGCTACTCCTCTCCAGCCTTGGTCTAACTCCACTGAAATCAGTTTGTTCATTGTCTCATACACAAGCACTGTCTTGTCACATGCACAAACCCCGTCTGGACACAGTAAGAGATGAGGGGCCTGACTGATTACATTTTGGCATCTTGCTGCCATATTTCCACACAGTAGGTGAATGAGAACTTCTTTTTAACTGAGATTCCTAGCACAGGGTTGACACAGGCAATGTAGGAAAACTTATGCTGCCCCTTCCCCATAGAGTCCTTGATTTTTGGGAGTGGAGGTGGGAGGATGCAGCAAAGCCAAGAGTGGGAGATGGAGTAAACTCCAGCTGTTCTGGACTGTGGAGCAGCTCCCTGGCAGTTGGGGGAAAGTTGTCCTGAGAATAACTCCTTTGGCTGTCATACTAATTATGCTGGGGGCCATTCTACCTTCAGAATAGCCCATCATTTTCCACCATTATCTCCTCACTCTCCTGGGCTGTACCTCCTGTGCTGCATCTCCTAGCAGTCGCAGCATAGTGTCCCATTCTGGGGTGCAGTTCAGACCCATGAAGAGCTGTGTCACCTCTTACCCTGTAACTCTGAGTGCTACATAATGCCTTTCCCCTGTGGCTCTCTGTCTGGGACACCCAGTCAGCAACAAGCATGCACACTGTGTATGTATTGGGCAGTGCTGGTCCAATGCTTTGAAACCTGGACCCTCTGTGCAATACCACAGATTTCCACTGGCTTCCATCAGCTTTGGTTAACAACTAGAATGGTGACTTCACACTCTCCCCAGCCCTGAATTTTCCCAAAAATATGAGTTCTGAAATGTCTAGTCCTGTCCTGGAACAATCAGAGGAATAGTAACGTTCATTGGCCTTTCAATATTTAAAAGTTTATTACTTTAACTCAGGTTACCAAACAGTTCGGTTCAAACTCAGCACAGGATTAGTTTAGATTAAAAATAAAATAAATTTATTAACAAAAGAAAATAGGCTTTTAAGTGAATTCCAGTATAAAAAAGCAAGTTAGAAAATAGTTCCCGGCACATAAAAGTGAAAACACACATCTACAAATTGAAAACTTAATCTAGCAAGTTTTCTTTCAAGGCTTTGTTCTACATGGTCTTAGTCTTCCAGCAAGATGGTGACTGTGATTCTCCTCAGTCAGGGTATCTTCCAGAGGCCTAAAGGTGCTGGGTCCTTTGTCTCCTTCAGTGAAGCAGATAACATTCTTTTATAGTCCTTTGAAGTGCATTCTGCTGAAGGTTACCCTTCAAAGAAACCTTTATTCAAGCAATGAGGGAAGCAACATGGAGTCTGATGATGAAGGAGGCTCCATGTTCTTGCTATGCAGGGCTGTCTGGTTTTGAACATATGCTAATAACAACATATAGGGGGAATTCATAACTTCATATATAATATTGATACATGCATTTCACCACAATATTATTAACCAGTGAGTTATTAGTCTTCAAGTGATATCTCGCAAGGTAAATTTTATACAAAGATTATTACAATAGTGTGCAGGGTATGAACACGGGTGCATTTGGTCACACATGAAATATGGCCCTTTGTGTCTATACTTTCAGGATTTTGTACTGATGACCACCAATATAGTATCCAAACGCCTCTAACTTTAATTGGATTGGCACAGCAAGGTCCATAATGGACTTCATAGACTCCTTTGCTCTTCTCCTTTTCTTGGCTTGGGGTAGTTTCTGGTCTTGCGTTTTTTGTGGGGAAGTGGGAGGGGAAGGTGTGACACACAGGCCCATTGGTGCCAACTGGCAAAGGATTCATTGTTCTTTACAAGCAACTCCTGTCTCAGACCCCAAAAACACTACACCTAACATGCCGCTTGCATGGTATTTATCCATGAAAGGTAGCATGCGAGATCTCTCCTGAAAGCTTGTAACTTATCGATACTCATAATCATTGCAAGATGTCTGTAAAGGTAGTATTTAAGGAATAATGCAACTACGTTGAAAATCATGCTTTTATGGTCTTGGATAGAAAGTGAGTCACTAGGAAATCATATGTCTGGTGATGATGCATTCAGATGGGAGGGAGTTGTTACCCTCCCTGGCTAGCCAGTTATGTAATGCATTGCTCAGCATCCACCTTTGCACCAACCCAGAAAAGTCAATGGAAACCCATCAAAGAAACTATAAATATCAGAACCACTTGGGAGTGAAAAGGAATGATAGCAAGGGATTGCCCTCTCTGTGATTAAAGACAAAAGACTGATTCACATCATGTATATCACATGATAGAGAAAGACACTCTGGGTCCATTCACTGAGGAGAGACCTTGATGAGCAGGAATATGTCATGAAAGACTGGATCCTACCTCTGTGGGGCTAGCAAGCACTGCAAAAACTGAATTTAGGGATAGGAATCTACTTTATTAGATAGGAAAAGTAACTATTAATAAGTGTAGGCTTGACTTCTTGTTTAGGATTTTTTTTTAAAAAACCATTTGTTTCCATCACTCACACTTGTTTCTGTCCAAATCTCTATTCTTTCTTAAACAAATTTCTTATTGTTTTGCCATAATTGAATTCATGTGTTGTGTGATATACAGGACCAATGGTCTAAGAAGTAAAAGTGGTAAACTGGGATACACTGTTCCTTTGGGAACAGAGGATCTGGGATTTCTTGGGCATCCAGTGATAAGGGGCTGGACACTACAGAGAGACACTTTGAAGGGACTCAAGGATGCATCTATTGTCAATCTACAGGGCAAAGGCAGGTCTGGCGTGGCCCAGCAAAGAAAGTTTGCATGGCTGATAGTGTTAGGGAGCTAATAACCAACTGGCATAGGCCACACTCCTCCATGATGGAGGCAAGTGGCAGTGAGGTGAGTCTCAGCCCTGGTTGCCATGAGAAGCATCACAGAAGGGCACCTGATGCTGTAAATGTCATTCTGTTGATGGTGGCTTTATCAAAGAAGGTGCTGGAACATGAGCTATCCACTCAACCGGATCCCCCATGGCTGAGACTCCCCTCCCCCGTCCCATCCTTATTTCCCATGAAAAATACAAGTTAAGGCTGCTGCATGGAGGTACAAATTAAGCACAGGTTCTAGGCCACAGTTCTGGGACTATCAAGTATTTACTTAATAGTCAAAGTGCACAGCCCTAAGCATTCTGACTATTTCATTGCACAAACATAAGTTATCTCATGGACTTTTATGCCCTGCCCAGATCTCTTTTTATGCTTTCTGCCTTTGACAGCTCAGAACCCTTGTGCCTGCATCTTATTAAGAGTTGGTAGATCTGATTTTATTATTATTTCTTCTTCACTTTTATTCTTTAGAGTTAGTTTCCTCTTGTGTGATGATTTCAGCCAGTCACCATCTAGAAGGCTTGAACAGTAATAATTAGTACTAATAGTGGGTTCTATATTACATCTTATAGGAGGATATCAAAGCACTTTACAGATATTTAAATAACCTCCCATAAGGCAAGTATTATCAGATCCATTTTACACACAAAAGTTGCACTTTACGTGCCCTGAATATGGCACAGGTACTTTCTATGCTAGGAACAATAATCCTGCAGTGAAGTGCAGATTTTTGAGGCAGCCAAGCATTCAAGGACTGGTAATAGGATATAACTCAAATCCAGCACAGATCAGGACTATCAAAAGTCATTGCCATCTAGAGGGTACTCAGTGGCCCGTGTGAAATGAGCAGTCATGTGCAATGACCACATCCTAGTGGTCATTGCAGTGTAGGCAAGATATAAAGGCCCTGATTCGGCAAACTGTTCCAGCTAGGCACACCTCTATGCCCCCCTGAGTCCCATTTGCTTCCCAGGTGCAGGGGTCTGTATAGAGCACCTTGCAGGATCAGGACCACAACCCACAACTGCTGTTGGGCATCCTTGAAAGCAGGCTCAGCATAGTGGCCAAAGAACAACTAGGTATGGGGACAAAATAGTCCTCTCACCAGATGTGGTTCCCTGCAGATTGAAATTGAAGCAGGCCGCAGGCCATTGGAGGAAACAGGCACTACCATGGCCTGTGTTGGATCAGTGGATAAACAAGTGACTTCACACTCCCTAACTGACAAGCCTGCACCTTCTTGGAGCATTACATGTACACAACATGCTCTTGCAGCATGCCCTAAGTTCCCAGCCTATATAAAAAGCAGGCACTGGGGAGAAAATATAGTTCAAGAACATGTTTGAAAAGCGTAGTGCAGAAGAAGGAGTCACAGAATGTTAAGTAAAAACATTTCTAGGGAATGTTAAGAGAAGCTTCAGACAAAAATTAATGAAAGGGAAATTATATTATAGTGAAGAGCATAGCTCTTGTAACAGAATATAAAATGGCAAAAAGGAAAGAGCAGGATAAAACTGAAGAGGTTAGCGGGAAACTATGGAAAAGAAGAGTCCATAGAAGAGCCAAGAAAATTCAGATGTAAATTATTTTAAGAAAAAAATTGCAAGGCAAAAAATAGTAGAGTGATAATTACAGACAAAAAGCAGCAAGAGTAAAGGTGATACCTGATGTAGGAAAAAATATAAAATAATAATAATAAAGAAATGGACAGATATTTAACTAAGCCAACTCCTCAGTTTGAAATGTTGTTTCCCACAAGCTTTGTGCTCATGGGGCCAGACACAGTTCCTCTGAAGTCAGCTGAAGTCTTTTCAGTGACTTCAATGGTCACAAGATCAGGCCCTTGGCTAGGAACAACTTCCATGTTCTACAAAGAACCCTAGAATACAGGAAGAGCCCAAGGCAGCAAAGAGGATCAGAAAGAATTCTTAAATATTCATTACTATTTTAAAGTGCTAGGGCCTGTCTTAGTGGGAGAAATTTTCTAACTAATTTCTAATTTTTTTAAGGTTTTAAACCATTTCATCTAAAACTATTAGAACCTTAGCATGGACTCACTTTTCCTGATCTGGTTTACCACCAGGAAGAGGTGAGAGGGATGAAATTTATTGCAAACCTATAAAGTTAGCATCCAGTATTCAGCTTTTAGCCCATCAATTTCTTTGGAGCAAGCAGACATACAGAATTCATTCGCAGACGGAATATTTACTTCTTCTATTGCTACACATGACCAGGAAAAGCAGCATGATTAGATGAGCTAATAGCTCCCTTCTGGCCTTAAAAATCTATGAAACTGAGAAAGAGGGAATAAATTGCATTTAATAGCCCTTCAAAAGGAGCATTACCTTCTTCAATTTATCAGCCTTTTCTCTTCACCTTTTAATAACTACTTATTGAAAAATTTGGATTGGTGTTTAATCAGGTTCTTTAAGTCTAAACCAAAAATCCAGAATCTGTAGCATGCCTACGTCCAAAACATTATTTTTCTATATAATTTAGTATTTGCTTGACTAACAGTTATCACAATTATAAATCAAACATCTGTATTTTTAAAACCTTTAAAGGCAGCAATTATTGATAAAGAAAAATGGAGATTTTCACAAGAAACTAATTTGGTTAATAAATAAGGTACAATTGTAGCTGATTTTTTTAGATAGAAATAAGCTAACATAAGCATCTAGCTTGATTGTAGGCAGCTTCCACATCCATCCTGCTAAACAAACATTATTATAACAAATGCAGGACACACATAATAAAGAAAATTATCTTATGTTTATATTAAGTGAATTTAGTGTTCAGGACAGGTGCAAGATTTATGGGCATTATCCTTAAACTTGTGGTGCATTCGATTTTTGTCCTAACATTCAGTACAGAACATGTGGTGTTTGTTTCGATATTTACAAAATAAAATGAGGGCTTACACAGAAGGCATGTGGGCCCATATGGCCATATTTTCCTCTTGAAAGAAGGGTGCCATTTGGAAGATTAAGGCCCCAATCTTGCAAAGACGGAGGCAGTTGGTTAACTTTACACATGAGTAGTCCTGTGGAAGTCAAGTGTCAGAGTTAAGCACATGCCCGAGTCTTTACAGGACTGGGGCCTAACAGATGGTCTAATATACTACAGAGAATCACAAACCTGGCAGATTTATTTTTTTTACCCTGGCTTGAACTCTGGCTTACACAACAACAGTAACTGAACAATGAACAACATTATTCAACACTCATAGAAAAAGCTCAGAAAGAGGAAACTCATATTTCGTAAACCTATTTCATGTGGTTTCAATTTCTATCAACCCCAGAGGATAAAAAAATCAGACCCCAAGATGTCATGAGATTGCACTTTGTTCATGATGTTTAGCCAAACAAGTAAGGTTTGGGCTGTTTTAATTTGTCTTCTTGTTTTTGAGCCTTCAGGGTACACTTGTGTCACAATTTCAAGGTTTTCCCTGCAACCATGAGGTCTAAACACTTATTTCTTTTCAATGAAAGCAGAGATTCTCGCATTATCACTTATCTCCAGGATCTAGGGCGTTAAGTAAAACACCATCATGAGATCTGAGATAAAAATCACAAGATTTGGCATCACTGGGTTTGTAGTTCAGAGCATTTGACTGAATGCTTACAATATCATGAAAAGGAATGGATGGATTTGGGAAGGAGACTATTTTAAAACAAGAAGACCACTATGAGTGAGTGTAGAAAGATTTGTATCGCTATGATAGCTTTTTAAGTCCTAGCTAAATGCATCTAGCAGGGAAACAACAATAATAGGGGCTTTTTTTCCCCTAAAAAGGCTGAACCCAATACTGTCCTGCCAGTGGGCCTGAGCTCCTCATCCTATGTGAAACCCATGAGAAGGGAACAGGGTTAACTGGTAACTTCTAGAAGGTGAAAGCCTCATGAGTTGTCTTTCCCTCCCGTCAAGGGGGAGAGATTTCTCAAAGTGCTGCAGAGAGTGCAGCTTGGGAAATATATAAAGCATTAGCCATAAATACTGCTCCATAGTCCATGGATACCACAGGTTCAGGAGTGCTTGCAGGAGCTCCTGCTGCCATGGGGAAAAAGGTAGGTCCCAAAACATGATGTCCTTCGCCTATCTCTGACTGGCCAGTGGATGACTGGGCAGCAGAGGAAAGTCTGAGTTCTGGAGCAATTCACACACAAAGAAACAATTTGTGGTCACTGAGGCATTCCAGTTTTATCTCTACCCCTGCCTCTGCCTGATTTCCTACCGCTTTTGCTCTCCTCTGCCATCTTACAGGGAAGGGGCATCTGAACTATGTCCCGAAGCAACTGAACAGATGGGAAACATACATAGAGGGCAAGACAGGCCTCCAGGGAGGCAGGCCATATAGGTACCTAGATAGAGCTATAGGAGTTTTTATGATCTGTTTCAAGTGTTACAATTCACTTTTCTTAACCTAACCTAACAGCCAACTGGGCCTCTCTTCCTTCCTAAATCTCTGGAAGATCTCTCCAGTAACTGCATGGCTGCCCCAAACCTCACAGGAAATATTTTTATGGAAACGGGCTGCTTGATAGCTACAATTCTGCAGCATCCCACATAATTCCGTTTTTACCTCAATCTCTTTCTTGTATGCAGTCATCAGAGCTCAATGTCCAGGTTCTGTAACCAGATGTTAGCAGCTGTATCAAAGAGATGCTAGGGAAGCTTGAACAGAAAGCCCAAAAGGAAAATTATTTAGGTGTCAGAACTTACCAAAAAAAAAATGATATTGTACTCAGGAAAAAATTGTTAGACTACATGTTGCTGTTCAAAAATAGTATAAATGTCACTTTTTCTATACTGAAGGGATCAAAGTCAAAATATATTACCATATTAAATAGGAGATATCTTTGGGTGTGTTTATCCAAGGCAGCAATACTCAACTCATTTCTCTTCATAACCCTGCAAGCAGATTTCTTCCAGGGTTTGAGTGGTGTCATGTCTGCAGCTGTAATTTGCTAATAGCTTTCCCACATATAAGTTTTGCATCACTAGAATTCACTCTGTTGGTTTGGTAATAAGCTTCTTACTCAAGTGCTTCTGGGTCACACACTTACATGCATTTTCTCTTCAATCTTTCCCTGTGCTGTAAAGCCAACTTTCTGATTTGAACTGTGCAACCCTAGAAATGCATTGACATACCATTGTTTTTTTTCATGGTGGGGGAAAGATTGTTTATTCGTTTGTTCTGGGACCCTAAGTAGTTTTGGTTCCCCCTTATTAAAGAAAGAGAAGCATAAATTTAAAAAAATTAAAAAGGAGGCAGCGATAAAAATGATGATTGGTGCCAGCTTATTTTGTGCATAAATCTACTCATATTGAATTCATTAGAGCCAAGATTTTCAAGACCAGATATTGACCAAAGGGTCCTGCTCAAGCTACTCAGTACTCTGCACTTTTGAAAAATCAGGCGACTTATGTCTATTTCTAGGAATAGATTTAGGAGCCTAATTTTGAATTTTGAAAACGTTGGCCAATGTCTCCTTGTCTGCTCATTTGGGGTCTGACTGGAATCAATGGAATTGCCATTGATTTCAAAGGGCTCTAAGCCAGGCTCATAATTTTTGTTTGCATTTAGATACATACTGAACTGACTGGTGGATCATAAATACCTAGAAGGCTATTCCAACATTTTGGTTATCACTTTAAATCCTCTTTCCTCTTCCTGCCTTCGCATTTAAATCACACCCTGGACTGAAGAAGAGGTGAACATCCTTGCAATGTGTTACCTTTTATTTTCACACTAATCTGATTTTGTTCCCTGGACTCCAGTGACAGGCCTTCCTTACAATGATCACTGACTTCTCTCTGGGACACTGAATACTGTTAGGATTTTCCATAGCTCATCCATACACCGTAATCCTATGTTTTATTAACTTCAAGAAAACCTAAGGAAAAGGATCTCCTTTTGGTTACATCATAATTTTTTCCTGATCTTGCTAACATACTAACCAGCTCTATATTTATAGTAAGTATTTCCTAAATTAAGACTTACTTTTAAATGACAGCAATGCTAATGTACAAAAAGAAAACCAATTTAATGGGGAATTTTGCAGATAATGAGTTGCAGTACCTGCTGATGCACAAGGGAGATTAAATATATCTTTCCTAGAAGCCAGCACGACATTTCAGAGTTAAACCATTAACCATACCTTCCAAGCTGATGCACCAGGGTAGCTGAATTACAAGAAAGCTAGTATAGGTTATTAATATTTTAAATGAAGAGAGTAGTTCAAGTTGTTAGTTTTGTCAATAGAGGTTATATATTGATATAAGTACCGCAGACTCCAAGGCTATCAAGCTGGTTGGGAAACCAGAAATTTCATGTCAGAAAATTATGAGTTTCCTCAGAACAATTAGAAATGAAATGAAAAAATATTTTTGGTCGGAAAATAAACAATCATTTTAATTTAATTTCTACTTAAAATGTCATTTCAATTTGGTTTTCAGAACCCAAAATATTTTATCTTGTTCTGATTTTCCCATCTGGAAATGAAAAATGTAATGCGAAAATGTCAAACCACACTTTCTGATGAGAAGATTTATTGACCAAAAATTTCAGCCAGCTTTACTTAGAAACATATCAACACACATATCTTATTTGATGCATTAATATATTTTGATTCAATATAACCTGATAGTGAATGGTTTGTGAGAACATAGAGTAGATACAGTTAAAGGGCCCAGTTCTGCCAAACTTACCCATGTGAATAATTCTATTGACTTCAGTGGGGACAACTCACATGCACAAAATTAACATCTATAATTCTTAGCAGAAGTGGGGCCTGAGACACATTGATTAAATCATTTTAATTAACCAGTTTCCCATACCATATGTCTTATGTATTCATTGAACTGTCACTTGCTTAGCTGAAGAACAGACCAGACTATATTATACATTTATGCTTTATTAATCAAAATTAAAATTAAAAATAAGAAATTATAGCAGGTAAAATAAAGGGGGTTAAATAAAAGTGTTTTACAAGGTGTTTACCACCTAGTTCACAAGAGCATGTCAGACATGCTGGTGCTTAGTGAATAATGCTTTGGACTGGGACTCAGAAGACCTAGGTTCTATTCCCAATTCTACCATTGGCCTTCTGGTGACCTTGGGTAAGTCACTTTAGTACCCTCTGTCTCAGTTTCCCCATCTGTAAAATGGGGATTATGATTCTTACCAGCTTTATAAAGCTCTTTGAGATCTGCTGACAAAAAGTGTGTTATAAGAGCTAGGTATTCAGAAAGTACTTAACTCATGCTTAAGATCACTCCTGAATAGGGATGGACTTAAGCACATGCTTGACTGCTTTCCTGAATCAGGCCCTATAAGAATCAATTTATCATGAAAAATATTAGCAAGTGGTAATAAATCAAATCACAATAAATAAGTCTTATCACATAGTGGTAACCTTATTGTAATTCTGTACTACTCTAGGAAGATGTTTTTTGTTTTGACACAGACCTATGAATCCATAGTACAGGTCCTTATCAATCTGCCATTCAAGCTCTATAACAATCAAAAGTTATGGGAAATTAAAGTAGCCTGATTTTCAAAATGTTATGGACATGAGGCCCCTTAAAAGTATCTCAGACTGAGCAACCAAGAAACAGAGGCACCTAAAATCATTAGTTACTATAGAATATTTGTGCTATGCTGTTTAACGTTCCTGATGATTCCTGATTTTCACATTTCTTTCTTGCAATCCACACAGTAAATTAAAAAGAAAAAAATTAATTCCTAAATATATGTACGTAACTTAAAAGGTACAGATGGTTACTGAATAGTATAAAAGATCATCAACAAACTGGTTATTAAACTTAATGTCATGTGTGGTTTTGCATTTTTTACTACAGCTCTTTTAAAGATATTACTCAATGATAATTAGCAGATAGAGAGCCAGTGCATAAATATTGAAGAATTAATTTTCCACAAGCACTAATTCTTTGAATTTCTGCCTTTTTCCTCTCCATGGTGTTATAAACAGATAGCTAAGGGTTAATGTCTCTTTAACCCTGTGTGTTAACCCTTTGTTAAAGGGTTAACAAACAGTGACCTGCAAACACCTGACCAGAGGACCAATCAGGAGACAAAATACTTTCAAATCTCGGGCAGGGAAGCCTTTGTTTGTGGGTTTGGGGTTTGGCTTTGTTCTCTCTGGGTCCTGGACGGGACTAGAGGTGCAACCAGGTTTCTGCCAAGCTCCCTGCTACACTGTCTTATCTATTCAGAATTGTAAGTAAGAAAAGGCGGTCATAGTCTTTAAATTGTTTTTTTTTTTCATTTATATAGGTGTACTTACTGGAAGTAGCTTAAATTGTGTTTCTGCTGGAGAAAGTTTCTTTCTATTGTTTATAAGTTAAAAGACCCTGTAACTGTTTACCATCTAAAGTGCAGAGATAAACCTTTTACTTTTTCTTTCTTTTTTTATTAAAAGTTTTGCTTGTAAGACCTGTTGATTTTTTTCTCCTAGTTAAAGTTCAAGGGAATTGGTGGGGAGAAGGGAAGGATACATTTTCTCTTTGTGTTAGATTCACACAGCTTGAATCTGTAGTGCCTCTGGGTGAGGGGGAAGGTAACACTCCTCTTGGTGTGGTGATTCAAGAAGTTGAATCAGGTGATCTCCTAGTATTCCCAGGGCAGGAAGGAGCTAGGAGGAAAAAGGGAGGGGGAAGGGAATGGTTTATTTCCCATTGTTGTGAGACTCCAGGAATTTGGGTCTTGGGACCCCCAGGGAAGATTTTTGGGGGAGACCAGAGTCTATCAGGCGCTCTACTCTAAGTCCTGATTGGTGGCAGCCTATCAGATCTAAGCTGGTAATTAAGCTTAGGGGAATTCATGCTAGTACCCATATTTTGGACGCTAAGGTCCAGATTTGGGAATTATACTTGACACATGGGCACCTATGTCAACAGTTCCCAAGTTACTTCAGTCTCTTACTTAGGATACAAAAAAGCAATTTGTTTGGTCTTTGCAATACTCTGTTTTCCTTAAATCCCATTTTTTCACATCACACATAAAACTTTTTTCCCTGTTCCCTCTCTTCCCCTTCCTGTACTCCATCCTTTTCTCTCTGTCATCATTTGCATCCCCTGCTTTCCTCAGATTTCTTCTGCAGACATGCTAACTATTCTATCAAATAACTTGGGAAAACTACATTTTTTCAGATGTTAGTTTCATATTTATCTTGTGTAAAGATTAAACTGGAAAATCTGTATTTTCTAGAGCCATAGCATTTCTATATATTATTCTGCTCTAGATATATTGCCTTCTTACAGGGAGCAATGGATGTCTAAGATCTGGACTGTCCAGGAGAACACATGTTTTGAGGAAAAATCTGGGTCTGGGAGTGTGTTGGGATCAACCTGCAAGTGATAACCAAGGTGGATGGAAGACAGAGTGTTGATGGCAGGGGCGGCTCCAGGCCCCAGCACGCCAAGTGCGTGCTTGGGGAGGCGACAGGCGGCTCCAGTGGACCTCCCGCAGGCATGCCTGCGGAGGGCCCGCTGGACCTCCCGCAGTCCACCAAAGCCACGGAACCAGCGGACCCTCTGCAGGCACGCCTGCAGGAGGTCCGCCAGAGCCGCCTGCCGCCCTCCTGGCGACCGGCAGAGCGCCTCCCGCGGCATGCCACCCTGCTTGGGGCGGCAAAATGTCTAGAGCCGCCCCTGGTTGACGGCAAGCTCCAACTATACGCAGATACTTAGGATGTGACATGCAAGTTGTTTCCAAGGGGACCACTTTGAGTGTACAGCACCAAAGCATTGTGAGGCACCCAAAGCTGCAGGGCATGTGGTGACACAGCCCCTCACTAGTCTGGATTTCCCCCAGGCTTGTGATACTCCTCCAATAGCTTAAACACACCTTTTCTCAGATCTCCACCTGAAGGTGTGAGCCTTCTGGTTTAGTTCCTCAAAGGGCCACATGAAAGGTGTAACACATGAAATGTACAGACACTGTGCACAGTATTCTAGCACACTATTTATCTTTCTTTAAAAGCATGAAAAATACACAGATTGATACAAAAATAATAAACCCCACATTCATTTCCCTGCCTCAGCTTCATCACCATTCTAGAACATTTGTTGGGCTGTGGTCAGAGCTATCTGGGACCATCCAGTATCCTTCATCTGCAGAGCACGACATAGGTCCTGAAACCTGGAGTCTTTTCTCTCCACTATGCCTTCTCTCACCTTAGCCGGTTCATCCCCTTCCCCTCTCCTGCCCAAAATTTCTTGTGTGGCTCCTTGAATCTTCCCTCCTGCTTTGTCACCTCTATCTCTTTGTCCTGCTTGGGGAATTTCCACTCTCCATACTCCAGCCTCCTACAAATAAGCTGAAGGAAATGGCTTCTCCCAGCTATACCCAACCTGTGTATTGACTGGTCCAAGTACAGTCATTAAAGTTAAGTACTCTCCATTGTCCCTAGTCTAGTGGGTATGACACACCCTTGCCAGCAATGGTGGATACACATGGATGTAGAGGCAGTCCATGATACAGAAATTTCATAACTTCACATCATCAACTAGAATTGATAAATTGTATGGACAGATTTCTCAAATTGTCACAATATGGAAAGAGCAAAATAAATTATAGTTCATTTGAAATTGAACCTTTGAATAACTTATGTGATTTTATAATATCTAGTAATTTGTTATTTTGCCCTCCGTGTATAATTTTGCCAGTTTGGGGCTTGAGCCTACACCATTGAAATCAATGGAAGCTTTACTAGTTGCTAAAATGGGTGTAGGATCAGGTAATTCATTAGGAGGCCATGTTGGGCGTGTGATGTAAATTGCCCCTCAGCAGCAGGACCAGCAGGGTAGCACCTTTGTAAGAGGGCTGGGGAAACTTAGGTCATGCCAGTTGTTCTGGCCCCTCTTGTTGTGCTTTTCCTTCTCTGTGTTCCCTTGTCCTCAACCGTTCTCGAACCATTCAGAAACAAGGGAGAGGCATCAAACTATGCAAAAAAAGAAATGGGGACAGAATGTAAGCATCTTTGTTTCCAGAGAAACAGAACTTCACAATGTGGGTGAAATCCTGGCCCCATTGAAATCAATGGGAATTTTGCCATTGACTTTAATAGGCTATGATTTCACGCTAAGGCTTTTATTTTCTATAGAATAACCATTGGGCTAGTGGTGTATATATACACATACTAAACAATCCATTTCCAACCCAGAATGTGGCAAAAATGAGAATATTTTTCAGTCGCGTGATTTCAGAATTCAACTGATAAATAACATTTCCCATCGCTGCAGCAGTTATACAATTAATAAGCACTGAAGCTGCACCGTCAAACCTAGTAAACTTTTTCAAATCATATGTGAATGTGAAATCAAGGTAATCCAGGGTGAGATAATCAAAATAATTGCCATAATATCAGTATTTAACCTGCCACACCCCTTATGTTCCAGTCACACCAAATATATAGTAGGAAATTTGTCGGTGAGAGATCTGATCTTAAGGAAAGTTAATTACTGAGAGTCATCATGATAGATAACTACTTTAAGACATTATTACAAGGATAAAATCCATTTCTCTAGCTAAAATAATAGACTATCCTACATCAATGACTAGCAGCTTTGGAGAAAATATTCTTTAAATTATACAGTGTACATGAGAGAGATTTTTAATATGCAGTAGTCTTCCTCTTTAGAAACCTGGATTAATTATGTCATCTATGTACATGCAAATGTACCCAAGAAATGCATTCTTAATAATTCAGATATATACAGGTGACTCTTTACTCTCTACAGAAAGCTTGCAACATTTTCCATTCTGGACAGACTATTCACTGTACATCACTTCTCTTTTTACATCGATAACTGAAAATTGAATCAAACTATTATAGATGAAGAAAAAGTTAATGATTATAGAGTGGTCCCGATAGTGCAATGGCCATTTAATTAGTGTAGATGAGGAGGAAAACATTTAAATGCACTTAATTCATTTCTCTGTCTAAAGTGAAATATGGAGGTAGCTATTTAAAGCAGCTGATTTTATCCAGTGTCCAAGACTTACGAATAGCTAGGTGATGTAATTCCATTTGAGCTTGCAAGCAGGACAAATAAGTGTTTCAATATATTTTCAGGGAGCCAGTGCCATTTATGAATTATTTAGTAGAAATTCCAATAGATTCTATTAACATCTTTCAGATGGACTCTGTTGCCCTAATAGCATGAGTAGATTAAGGCCACTTCACTGCTGTATGAGAGCATCCATAGAGGGGTATAATGTGCTTTAATTAATGCTCTTTAAAGTCAGACCTTTTGTTGATGTGACTTAACTTTCCTGAGTATCACCTAGTAGACAAGTCCTAATAGATCATTTGCATTGTTCCATAACCTAGTCACTGGCAGGAAACAGAGGGATCAGGAGGAACTTTTCAACTGAAATTTCCATTAGAGTTACATTCCTTGTGCTTTGATAATACTTTACAGTACAAGAGAGCAAACAATGATAAACTGTCATCAAATCATAGAAGGTACAGATGGACACTTGAGTCTCATTCATTTTAATATGCATCCTTGTCTGATATTTCTTGATAGTCAGAGTAAATTGTTTCATTGTTTAATGTATTCTTCTCATTATATCCCTTTGCACCACCCTAAGTAACTCTTTTCTTCATACTGATGAAAAAAATCAATGACAATTTGAATTAACTTCTTCTTAAAAGCAGAAAATATATAAATAATTTGCAACATTTGGGAATTTAATAATTCTTGGGCATTTTCTATGTTACTTTAAAAATGAATTGTGAATGATCTTTTTTAGTCTCCTCTTCCATATATCCTCTACCCCACTAATTCACACCAAAATTAGTAGGATTTACTCCAAGTCATAGTGGGCTAGATTTTCAAAAGTATTTAGGCATCTAAAGATGCAGATAGGCACCTAGTGGAATGTTCAAAAGCAATTAGGTACTTAATTGCTGTTGGTATTTGTGAAATTCCACCTAGATACCTATCTGCATCTCTAGATGCCTAAATACTTTTGAAAATCTTGCCCTGAATACATAAATACCTATTCTGATGAAGCAGTAGCTGTGCTTATTTACATTTCAGATGGTTCTAAGACAAAATATTTGGTTATCTGGATCCTAATCTCTGCAAAGGTCTAGAGTATTCTGATTTGGAGTCATCTCTCTCTCTCCAGTCATGCTGATATTTTTGTCAAGCATGATCAAATTTAGAAATAAAACATCACTGAAAAATTTATAGAAACTAAGAT
Organism: Gopherus evgoodei; assembly: GCF_007399415.2. Classification (NCBI taxonomy): domain Eukaryota; kingdom Metazoa; phylum Chordata; order Testudines; family Testudinidae; genus Gopherus; species Gopherus evgoodei. Next base: position 255,474,187 of record NC_044322.1, on the reverse strand, counting down.
ATTGGGCCACATTTTCTCCTACAGTATTGCTCCTAGGAACCACCCCAGCTGTGCAAAAGGACTTTAAACCCAACAAATCCAGACAAATGGGGATTTCTTTGGCAGGGGAACCTCTGGGTGGCACAGACCCTGCATAGCTAGCTCTTTTTCTGGCAGAAAAATTTTGATTTTTCCAGTTATCCAATAGGAAATTGATAATTAAATATTTAGTTTTGGGTGTATTAAACTGAAAGTGGAATATTTTGTTTTGTTAAACTGACCCAAAATGTGTTTTGAATCATTGCTTCATGGCAAGTACTTTGAGCCCCATTCTCTCCTGTGAACTTTGTTCCTTGACTGGACTACTTCTCCATGTGCTCCTCCCTCCGAACAAACTGTATGGTGCACCATGGGAGATGTAGTTTAGCCAGGGTGTTCAGCCCATATGAGAGAATGAGGGCCTCTGAGGGCTGGTCCAGACTAGGGGGGGGAAATCGATCTTAGATACGCAACTTCAGCTACGTGAATAACGTAGCTGAAGTTGAATATCTAAGATCGAATTACTCACCCATCCAGATGGCGCGGGATCGATGTCCGCGGCTCTCCGTGTCGATTCTGGAACTCCGTTGGGGTTGATGGAGTTCCGGAATCGATATAAGCGCGCTCGGGGATCGATATATCGCGTCTAGATTAGACGCGATATATCGATCCCCGAGCAATCGATTTTAACCCGCCAATACGGTGGGTTAGTCTGGACGTACCCTGACTCCTGAACTACAACTCCCATGAGGCAATGCGCTAAAAGAGGAAATGAAGTTTAATTTGAAACTGACTTGAAATAAATTGTGTTGGATCAGTTCAACAAAACAAAACATTCTGATTTCAGGTATGTCAACATATTTTTGTCAATCAAAAATGCTGAAATATTTTGATGTTTCCAAATCAAAATTTTTCACAGTATTTTATTCTGTGAAAAGTTTTGATATGTCAACTTCCCCTCCCCCCAAAAATGTTGAAATATTGGAATTTCCAACATCTGTAGAAATTACTTGTAACCCTGAACCATGTAATGTGACTTGCCTCAGGTAATCATCATCAGGCTGGTGCCAGCATATGTGTCATATTTTTATCACAACTACCACCAGTGAGAAAATATTTTCTGCTTCTACAAAGATGATGTGATGCTACAGGAGTCACTTGCCTCTAAGAAAATTCTATGACACTGCTCTTTGGTTGAATAATAACTGGTTTTGTTTTGCAAATTTAAGTCAATACTCTTTTCTCATCTTTATGGTAGAGCTGCATAACATACTGTATTGTTCCTGCTCCTTGCAAAGAGATGGTAATTTGTGTAAATAACAACACAGTTGTTTTTATTTAAATTCAATGGGAGCAGCATTAGGTGCAACATCTGTATACAACTTTATTGCACAAATCTCAATACAGATAAAGTATTGGAGTACCAAAAGAAAATCAATTAAAAAAAACTCCTAAAAAATTGATAGTTATTTGATGTATATTAATGAGGATAGAGGTTTCTGCTGAGAAGCATTTGAGAGAGAAAACTATTCCTTTTAAAATTGAGGTATATGCAGGACAAGTTTTAACTGTTTAGATCGCAACCATTTTAAAAGAACTTCTGGCAGTTTTGTGAGGTCTAGAAGCATTTTATCATAACATGACTGTTCAGAATATAATTACCTGGATATTTTGCCATATGAAACTTTCAGTTGTAAAAGGCCAAATTCTGCTCTCTGTTACACGCATGTGATCCCATTAACTTTAACTGGGGTTGCACAAGTGTACGTGAAAACAGAATTTGGCCTAACAACATGGGTTACCATTGCTTGGTTACTAACTGCTGACCAGTGTAAATGGGGGTGGGGAAGGGCAATCTGTCCCTATATTAATAATAAAAAAGTTTGTTCATAAACTGTATGTCTCTACGGTGTCACAAGTACTCCTCGTTCTTTTTGCTGGATAGAATAGTAACAAATGGGAGATTGGGTAGAATGCCTTTCAACTCTAATTATTTCATTAACAGACAAATAACCTCCGAGAACTGTAAAATGTATAAATTAAAAGACCTGTTAGATCATCTTCTCTTTCTCCATGTCAGTGCAGGATTACATTTATTACTAACATATTGTCCAGCATAGTTTTAAATGTGGCAGGTAATGGGACTTCCATGACTTCCTTTGAAAAGGATTCCTCAGGCAAAAAGATCAGACTAAATATGCTAATATGAAGGCTTTCCCTTAGATGCCTATCCTAAACTAGTCCTATGAGTTAATTTTTTGTCATTAATATTTCAGTTGCATGGTCTTATAAAAATTCCATCATTGGATCATGATGTAGACATTTTATGGTATTTTACCACAACATAGACAAGAGGAGTAGCCACAGAATTACAAACCAGGAATTATGGCAGTGGTTTCCAAACTGCAGGTTGTGACCTCAAATGGGGTCACACCCTCAGCAGATGGGATCGCAGCAATCCCTATTGTGCAGGCACTACTTTGTGTTACACAGTGTGACCTCTACTGTACGGTGTGTGTAAAGTCACACTGCACAGAGGACACCATTTTGCTCTACAAAATGGTTACTGTGCACAGGGCTGGATTAACTTTTTGTGGGCCCGGCGCCAAACATATTTGTCGGCCCCCCTGGGGAATGATTGTAAAAGGGGCGGGGGTGAAAACACAGTGGGGCAGGAGCTAGAGTTGGTCTCTGAAGCAAGGGAGGGTCAGGGTAAACTGCAAGCGCAGCAGGGCTGGGGAAGGGGTAAACAGGATCCCCCACACACACCCTGCCCACATAGAGTGGGTACCTACCTGGTTCTAGCCCATTCTCTTTGTCTCTCTTTGCACTGAGCTGCCCCTCCTCCCGCAGCAGCAGGACAGGTTCTCTTCCAGCCCTCTGGGGTGGGTGTTGGGAGTGGGAGGAGCGGAGGGGAATGTGGTTACTCCTATAACCGGACTTTTAGTTTCCAGTCAGCACTGCTAACCAGACATCCAAGTCCCATTTTCTACTGGAGTCTCCAGTCTAAAACTGGATACCTGGCAACAGAGGTGCCAGAAAACCCTGAGGAGGGGAAAGGGGCAAGCAATCATTTTTAAAACTAAGAGGGCTAAGACTTAAGCGGGGGGCAAGTGGTGGGTGGGGTAGGGAGTGGAGAGGAGCTAGTGGGCAGGACCATGTCTGCTGTACTGCCCAGGTAGGTCAGAGATTGTGGGGATCAGCTGACACAGTGGCCAGGGCCGGTGCAAGGATATTTTGCACCCTAGGCGAAACTTCCACCTTGTGCGCCCCCCTGTCCCTTCCCCGGAGCATCGCTTATTATAAATTTTCAAAAATGAATACAGTGGCATCACATCTTACATGGGGGTTAGGTTCTAAGGTCAGTGCATAAGAGGAAAATCACATATACTGAAAATTACCATAAAGTACAATACACACAGTATACACTAGAACAGGGGTCCTTAACCTGTGGCATGCAAGCTGCTTTTTTTCTTTTTTTAAATGGCAGGCTGCGGGTCCTGGCCACCGCTGAGCCTGCTGCCGGCCTGCGGTTCCATTCACTCAGCTGCCAGCCGGGGTCCCAGTCGGTGGCTCCACTCAACCTCCTGCCATTCACCCAAGCCGGCAGGACACTGAGTGCCCTGGTGGCCAAGACCCTGGCTGGCAAGGGGCTGACAGCCGGAACCCCAGACTGGCAGTGGACTGAGTGGGGTCAGTGGCTGGGATCTCAGCCCGCTGCCAGCTGGAGTCCCAGCCGCTGGCTCTGCTCAGCCTCCTGCCGGCCTGGGTGAACAGAACCCCAGACTGTTCACCCAGGCCAGCAGGAGGCTGAGCGGAGCTGGCTGGGACCCCAGCAGGCTGAGTGGGGATGCCGGCCCTGCTCAGCCCACTGCCAGCTGAGTGAACAAAACCCCAGGTTGGCAGCAGGCTCAGCAGAGTCCAGGACCCACAACTTGCCATTAAAAAAAAAAATCACCTTGCATGCCACATTTGACATGCATACCATAGGTTGAGGACCCCTGTTCTAGTGTATACTATGTATACTGTATTTTATGGTAATTTTCACTATACGTGATTTTCCTCTTATGCGGTGACTTTAGAACCTAACCCTCATGTAAAATGCAACTCCACTGTAGTGTAAAAAAATTTTTTGGGGCACCGCTTTTTGGCACCCCCAAATCTTGGCACCTAGGCAGTCGCCTAGTTCACCTAGTGGTTACACTGGCCCTGACAGTATCCCCAGCCCAGGTGACGTGACAGCCAGTGGTGGATTTAGAATTAGAGGGGCCCCCTAGCCCTGTGCTCAGCTTCATTTTGGGGGTGCCTCCTTGGGATCCAGACAAGAAAAAAAAAATTCTCATCTCCCTCCGCCCCCGTTTTTCATTTTCTTTCTTTCTTCATCCTCCTCCTATAAGTAATAGCAAGTAAATGAAAATAAAGTGAGGTACCTTTATTGTTCTTGTAGTCTAACTTATTTTTCCACAGACCACTTGAAAATTGTGGAGGGTCTTGATGGACCACTTTATGATGTTTCCAAATAGTGTAAAAAAATGTTTGGATGGGGGGGTCTGGCCAGGAGCTAGAGTGAGGGAGCTCAGGGTATGTGAAGGGGTGGAGGGGGTTGGGTGTGTGTGAGGGAGTACAGCGGTCAGGTTGGGCAGGGGGCTGGGGGTGTGGGCTGGGGTTGTGGGGGTGCTCACGCAGGGGGTTGGAGGGAGCATGCCCCAATTCCAGCCCCTTCCCCAAGGCCTCACCCTCACCTCTTCTCCTCCTCCTCCCCAGAGTGGCATGCTGTGGCTGGCTCCTCCTCCCCCCACTCCTGCCAGCAAGCAGCTAATCCAGCTGGGAGGGAACAAAGCACACTGGGGAAAGAAGTAGGGCAGGAGCCAGGCTGACGGCAGAGGCTGCCATGGAGACCCAGCAGCCCCCTAGCGTCAAGCTTCTCTGACCCCACAGGAGAGAACAGGGATAGATCATGGGCCTGGCCCCAGTGGCGCCATTGTAAATCTGGTATTGACTGTGCATGCCCCAGGCAACACTGTGTAGAGGACTTCATTTTGCAGAGCAAACTGGCATCCTCCCTGTGGTGTGACTGGATATGCACCATACATATAAGGTCACATGGTGAGGAGCAAAATGGAAGTTCTCCACACACTAGGTATATCACACACACAATGCATACGAGGTCACCCTGTATGGAGAACACCTTCTGAGCTTCAAAATGGCATCCTCCTTGCTTTCTGGGGTCCCGGCAGGAAATACTTCATTAAAATGGATTTGTGCAGCTTGGGAACCCCTGAATTATGACTTTTGAGGCTGCTTGTACACTCCCTTGGCACAATATTTCTATAGTGTGAATGTTTCCACACACCTCATAGGAAACAAACAGCTTTCTGGCATATGTTGGACTCTCTATGAAAGCTCAGGAACTAGTAGGCTTAGGGTGACCAGACATCCTGATATTAGGGGCTGTGTCTCATATAGGACCCTATTATCCCATCACCACCCCAGTCCCAATTTTTCATACTTGCTGTCTGGTCACCCTAAGTAGGCCGTTTCTGTTACATCCAACAAAGACTATTCAGCTTGCTTTCCCATTATTTTATCTAGTGAGTAAATGGGGAAAGGAATGTTAGATTAGATTCTTGTTACAATTTACGTTTGCAAGTTCCCAAAAGAAAATGAGTGACTCGTCTCACATGAAGTTTCTTTAACACCGAACACTTGGGAGGCTATTTGGATTTGTTATGTTTCTTTAATGGGACTGGAATGGGTTATCCCAGAGATATTTTTGGAAGAAGATTAATTAAGCAGTCTATGTTAGCTTGACAGCTACTGCATATTCCCCAAAGATCACACTGCTGACCTCCTTAGAGACAATGGGGAAGATTTTCAAAAGCAGAAGGGGGCGTGAGCTATCCAAATTCCATTAAAATTCAACTCCCCCGCATGCCTTTGAAAGTTTCCTCCAAATATCCTTTGCCCATGTTTCTGCTTCTAGTGAGGCCTGTAAGGCCTTTTTTTTTTTTTTTTTTTTTTTTTTTTAAGAAAAACTTCTTAAAATTTGAAAGGCCCAAGTACAGTTCATAAAAGGCTCCATTTTGTAACTCTTATGCACATAATATCTGATCCAAAGGCCACTGAAGACACATTGAGCAAATTACTCAGTGAGAGCACCTGCAGTACTCCTCTCCTCTTCAGTGTGAGCATAGGCTGCAAAATCGGTCCCCAACATTTGGCAAATTAAAAATAATGAGAGAATGTTGATTTTCACTGCCTCGACTCCACAGCCAGCAGGCAGTTTCACGAAGAGATCATCTGTTAAACTGACTTTGCACACTGAAACAACTGCGTGATTTAAAATAAGACACTCTCCCCACCCACCCACCCACCCACAATGAAGGATTCGTAAAACAAACAACTCATTAAAAGGGAGCTCTAGGGAGCCATTCTAACAAAGGGCATCCTAATAGTTTTTATTCAAAAGATACTTTAAACAACAAAAAGAACAGGAGTACTTGTGGCACCTTCGAGACTAACAAATTTGTTTCAACATAAGCTTTCGTGGGCTACAGCTATTGAGATGAGCTATCATCAGCAGGAGAAAAAAAAAACCTTTGAAGTGATAATTGAGATGATCCATAGAAGGTGTCTCCTTGATTGGACTCTACCAGTTGGAATCCATACTTCCACCTGTTCATGTTCTCGGTATATATAAATATCTTCCGTTTGTGTGTTCCATTCTATGCATCCAAAGAAGTGGGCTGTAGCCCATGAAAGCTTATGCTGAAATAAATTTGTTAGTCTCTAAAGTGCCACAAGTACTCCTGTTCGTTTTGCGGATACAGACTAACATAGCTGCTACTCTGAAACCTTTAATTAACAATAATACTATGTTTGAGGCATGAAGTGACTAAATTAATACTTCATGGAATTGTAATCTAAACTAATTTTTAAAACACAAAGAAAGATGCTTATTCAAAGGGTGTGCCAAATCATCCTCTACATGGAAATAAGAGTGGAATTTCCTTCAATTATTCCATATAAAAGCAAGTTTCTCCACCCTGTGGAACACAAGAGGGGTTTGGCTCACTAAATCCATGGCTGTTGTGAGGTTATTGTGTCACTTCCCATAGGTTAGGGCCATATTCAAGGATAATGTGTGTCCAGCAGCATCATGGCCAAGGCACAGTCTCAGGGCATTATAAAATTCCGCCTGCCAGCAGGTGTCAGGCCCAGCACAAGCTGCCCCACAATCAGTGGCACTTGCAAGCTGACATTTCATGAGTCATAACAAAACTAACCCTTAGCAGGGAGATATCAGAGGAAAGGAATAGATAAAAAGTTCTTAAGCTCACAGTGACAGGGCCTGTGTTAAGTTTGTTTGTGTCCTGAGCAATACTTCAAGCTCATTTCAGTGTTGCAGAACAACTAGTGATGGACAACACTTCACTGCAGCAGAATTTCTCATTCCAAAATAATATTTCATTTGATCATATTACTAGCAGACCATCTTTTACCCACAAGCAACTGGAGATGCTGCAAGAGCTGTACAGGAAGCCAAGAATATCCTATAGTAGGAAGATATATTCCTTGCTCTTCCAAGTTACAGTTACAACAGACATAATGCAATTAGAGAACTGCTGTGTCTAGAACATGGTGACCATGTTCATGTCAAACTGGATGGAGAAAAAGGATGGGCTACTCCAGCTGTTACAAAGAAAAAAAGCAACTCAGTGCCCAGATCATATGTGATCAAGACCAACAGTGGAGAGTTCAACAGAAACTGTCAACATCTATGGTATGTTCCTCAGAAAGAACAATCAACACAGCAAATTCAATGGAGAGCAGATGTAGAACAAGAAGACGACTACCCAAGAATGCCAAACCAATCACAGCCACTCATTGGAACTAATGGACAGCCAGAAGACCAATTTGTTACATGCTCAAGTCACTTAATAAAAAAACAGTACAATCCAGAGACACTTAGTAGACTGATACCTACTGAACTTCAAAGATAGTGTGACAGTGTAAATATTGTAAATGGTAGGAATGTAAAATTTAAAGGGCGGAGGGGAATGTAATGAAATGCTAATCTGTATTATATTGTTGTGGAAAAATTAACCACGTGTTGTGTTTTGATCAGAACAGCCTGAGGCTCCTTTATTTTACGAGCATGTAAAAGGGATAGTGCCCCCAAATTACAGACAGACAGAGGCTTATAAAGCTTAAAACCGCAATTAGTCAAACCCTCTTTTCACTCGTAATATTCTCTTAAACAGAAAAACAATCCCTTATTAGGAATACAGAAGCAACAAGCTTTCCTGTTTATCCTCAGGCTGTACTTTTGTGGTTGGGGCTTTTCCTAATTTCCAGTTATCACAGCTCTATTTTTCAAGACTGGCTATTGCAAAAAGTTCTGCTGGCAATTTCCATTTTCTCTTCCCCTTCAGCCCAATGACCATTGACACAGTCATGTCAACCAAAGGTTTTGAGCCTACTAACTTTTCTTCCACCATATTGATCAGCCACTAGGTGACAGTGTGTGTAAAACACCTTATTTATAGCTAACCGTAGCCATAACTTGCAGGTCATTAAAAGATCATATGATGAACACATCTGTATGTATAAGCAAGCCCTATAGCTAGTCCATATCTGGTGCAGAAGTACATGACAGTGTCCACTAAAACTATAATTCACTATACCTAGAAGAATAGTCTGCTATAACCAAGTAATGATATTCTCTGAATTCACATAAATCTGCAGCTAATCTCTTCCAGTGTTTGTACACTGTATTGTTAATCGTTGTCTCAATTTAATTTGTTCTGGACCTCCTTTCAAAAGCCCAATGTCATCAAATCCTCCACTGAGTTCTTCCACATTTCTCACTAGGCCCATCACGGATGCCACTCTGCAGTTGAGAAAGTTGTTGCGTCTTTTATCCTTTAAGCATATGCATCCTGACTGCAGAGCTTGTGTCTTTGTAAGTTGTTTCTGTGGCGGACTTGCCCATGTAATTCACTTCAGAATACCTGCAGGTCTAGTCAGAAATGTGTCAAAATGACTTCAACTTTGGGTTGAAGATGATTGTAAGTACCTTCTGAGATGACTGTGACATCACACTCATCAGCTTCTGACTCAATTTTAAAGTCAATAGTCTTGCCATGTATATTCAGTTTCATTCTCCAAGCAGGTTCCGTGTTGTCACGAGTGATAGAGCCCAGAAAAAATGGCTCTTGAATTTCTGTAATGAAAGTCAACTCCCTGACTCCTTTGGTGTGGCAAATAGCTGCAAAATGTCCATATTTCATGCGTGTATTACACTAGGTGCTTCTGGCTGGACTTGCATCATCTCTTGGGATATGACTTTTTCCCATCTCTTGTGCATGTGGGCTGGAATTTGTCCCTCTTTGCTTGGAAGTTGTCTCTCCTTGCCTCAGGGGTCTTATGGTAATGACTTTTAGCACTCAAGCTGCATTTTTTAACCATCTTCTGAGTTAGTTTCTTGTTTGGCAAGTTACTCTTGATTTTGCTGTCTCCTGAGCTCAGATCCCTTTGCTATTTGAATAGCTGTGGCTAGGGTTAATTCTTTTCTCAATTGTAGCTGCTGTGAAAGTTTTTAATTTGTTAACCCAATAACTAGCCTCTCTCTGGTATTTTCAGGTTTTGCATTCCCCCAAATCACATCTTTCTGCCAATGTATGCAATTTTCTTATAAAAACAAAACAAAACACTGAATATATTCCCCTCATCCTTGAATTCTCTAATGAAAGCTTCTCTTTGTACCTCAGAGAAATGTTTTTTACGAAAGTATGCATCAATGATAGCCAGAACCCTTTCATAGTTATTGTTGTGACAGTCTTCAGTACAGTCAAAGGATTTAAAGATATGCTCTGCTTGCTTCCCCATGGCATCTTCATCACACAGCAAAGGCACCATAAGTTGTCTAGTCACAAAGAGCTGGAGGTGGACCTAATTTTACCAGCTATAGGGCACAGTTAGAAGTGGCCATCAGCACAGCAAAATAACCTCACACCTAACCTGTTACAGGAATGTGCCAGACAAGACAGTTAGTCAGACACAAATAAGATTCTCTGGTTATGCAATTATGAATCACGCAATATTGATGCTCACCATAATTTCTGTGGGGAGAGGATGATAGAGAGAATGAACCACACACAGCAGTTGCTTAATGAAGTACAGGAAGAAATTAAGAACCTATATCAAAATAGTGAAAACAACAAGTAGTACTTGTGGCACCTTAGAGACTAACAAATTTATTTGGGCATAAGCTTTCATGGGCTATGTCATAAACAGATAGTTAAAAGTTAATGCATCTTTTACCTGTAAAGGGCTAAGATGTTCACTTAGCCTAGCTGACACCTGACCAGAGGAACCAATGGCGGAACAAGATGTTTCAAAAGGAAGGAGGGAAGTTTTCCTTTGTTTAGAGTCTCAGTTTCAACCGGAGTGAAAAAGATCAAAGAACCAGCCTCTTATCAGAGTAGTAAATTTTAGAAAGGGATAAATAAGTTTATGTTTATTTTCTTTGTAACTTGTCTTGGTACCATTAAGGGAATTATCAAAATTTGGGTATTCTTGTGTGTATTAAGATTTTTGCCCAGGGGAACATCTTCTGTGTTTTGAATCTGTTGACTGTGAGAGTAGCTGGTATGCTAATCTCTCCCAGAGGGTTTTCTTTTACCTTTCTTTTCTTTAATTAAAAGCCTTCTTTTAAAATACCTGGTTGATTTTTTCCTTGTTTTTAGATCCAAGGGAGTTGGATCTGGATCCACCAGGAGTTGGTGGAAGAAAGGAGGGGAGATGGTTAATTTCTCCTTGTTTTAAGATCCAAGGGGTTTGGATCTGTATTCACCAGGAAATTGGTGAAGTCTCTCAAGACTACCCAGGGAAGAAAAGTAGTTCTTGGGGGTGGTGGCAGCGATACCAGATCTAAGCTGGTAATTAAGCTTAGAAGTGTCCATGCAGGTCCCCACATCTGTACCCTAAAGTTCAGAGTGGGGAAGGAACCTTGACAGGCTAAAACTCACTTCATCAGATGCATGCAGTGGAAAATACAGTAAGAAGATATATATACATAGTGTCTCACACACACACACACACACACACACACACACACACACACACACACACACACACACACACACACACACACACACACACGCATGCTTGTCTCATTAGAATTGGTAAGGCAACTCCCATCTTTTCATGTACAACACCAGTGATGAAACAATGGTATGCCTTCTCCCACACCTATCTCTTTGCTTTCTTCCACAGCAGTTTGTTTCCATATATAGAATGACTTCCCAATCTTAGTGGCCCATTTTCTCCTCATGCAAATCCATGAGGTCCTGATCCACTTGATCATTAAAGATCCAATGGCACCTTTTGAATTAAGTATCAAGTAAGACTGTGTTGAATACACCTTCATATTTTAAATGAATAAAACATCAATTTTTTAATTTAGCCACAGAGTTCAGTGCCAGAGTGCTGAAGAAAGCAGAGACCTAGAATCTATTCTATAGAAGTTTGTACAACATGCCCAATGCTACAGTAGGCAAAGGCCTTACAATTTCTCCTATAATATATGCACCATAAGAATAATATTTTCTCTTTCTTCCTTTGGTTCATTTTACAGAAACGATAAGCTCAAGTGCATATTACATGTAAGTTTGGAATGGCCAGCGTCACACTCATTTTGATTTAATTAGACCGACTTTCACAATTACATACTGATGAGAAGGTTTCATCTCCTTCAAAGTCTCAGCATAGGGGTTGATATCATTCCAGGGGACCAGCCATGATCCTCAAAGAGCTTTGATCTATCCCATGAAGAGTCTTGAAGATTAAGATTAAAAGCTTGACTTCAACTTGATAGGAAACAGAGATCCAGAGTAAACAGCAGAATACTGGGCTGTACATAAAGCCCTTTGATACCATAAGTGGAGATGGTGGCACTGGTGACCATTGTTAAGGTTGCCTGACACTTGTCATTATTTATAGTATGCAGTGTTGTAGCCATGTTGGTCCCAGGATGTCATATTTCATTTCAGTTGTTTATAATACTGCCACACTAACTGTTTGGTCTGAAATTTTTCCGTGCCAGCTGACTGCTGCGGGCTGAATTTTCTTTTCTTCCTCCCCCCGCCCCCTTCCATAAAGATTCAGCAAGATTTAGCACTTCCAGGTTTTAGAGCAATGCCTTGAAATTTGGTGGCATTTACCTTTGCGTCAAGGGTGTGACTTCTGCTCATCTAATTACAAAACATCCAAACCTGGCTAAGTTAGAAACCTCTAAAAATATCACTTGCCACATGCTCAGTAGAGATTGTTAGAGTTTGGTAGCCAAATTCTCCAAAGATTCCATCAGTGCTGAGCATGCTCCAGCCCAGGACTGCAGGGACTGAAAAGAACTTTCCCTTTAATTGTTTCATTGGGCACAGGAAATGAGAGTGAGGAAATGGTTTTTCCTGTGTTCTCAGTGCTGGCATCCAGGCAAAGAAGAGGAAGCTGCCTGACTTGAATGCCTAGGGGACAAGAGCCAGACTGGGGTGAGGGATGGGGGGCTGCAGAGAAAGTAAAGCAGGACAAGGAGTGTGGGATAAGGGCAGGGCACTGGGGGGAATGTAAGGAAATGTATAATGAACTGTTAAACAGATTAATATTAAATAATGTTAGAGAAGTATCTATTATGTAGTTAATAGCATTTTAAGAAAATGTAAAAGGAGGCTTCTGCTTTCTGTATGTGTGTTTGTTAACACAGATTTCAAAGGCTGTAAAAAAATCAGAAAGTTTGCTTGTGTCTTATCTACACTGAATTCTTGGTCTGTGTAAACAACATGTCAAAGCAAACCAAACAAAACTGTAATTTAATAGCCAGGTGCAGATCTCCCTACTAAAAGACTGGGAAGAATGGGTACTGACTGAACAGAAACAGATAACCTAGCCAGTAACTTCAAGGCCACAAAAAGAAAGTAAGAAAGACTAAAACAATTGTTTAAAAAAATTGCCAATTACCTGAAAGCAATGAAAAGAGAGCTGGATTGAGTAAGAAGGGGAATAGCAATGGCTAAAAATCAAAGGGAAAGATAAGAAGGTGCATTTTTATTTATCCTGTTAAAACTCTAATTGGTATCAATTAAAAGGATTTGGGGATACTATTATGAAAATATATTTAGAATAGAAGGTTTATAGATGACGTGATTTTAATAAGATGTGCCTTTGTAATGTTGTGAAACAAGGTATAAAGAATGGGAATGGAGCAATGGAGGACGCTCCCCGATCGGACCACCATAAATCTCATAATGACAGAAACAGCCTACCTGTGCCCCAGGATTGCGTAATTAATCATTACGCTATCCTGTTTTGCTTTACTTAAGCTCTATGTTTAACTAAGACAATTATATACAGCCCTAACATTTTGTTTTTAAAATTAAGCTAGTTAAGCATTAATTATATGAACTGTGCTTTTCACTCAATATTCTGACATGACTGGGTACACATGGTCCAGACATATTACAACATTCCTCCATTTTGGGATAGTGACTTAGATTGGAGTGCTAAGAAGGCTGAGTGGCTGTAGACAGTCATGTATCCAGGGTATTTTGTAAATTTCCAGATAGAGAAATAGGCTGAATAAGATGAAAGGCTACATTAAATAACACAGTCTCCCACAAAAGTGGAAATTTGGTTCAGACTATGGGAGACCTTGAGAAATGGTGCAAAAAGTATTTGAATGATATTCTAAATAACAAAAAAATGTAAAGAATTGTAATGACCGGGGTGCGTGTGTCTTGCCTTCCTGCTCCTTTTTCCTGTTCATTTCCTGCCTCCTGCTCCCTGAACACAATATTTCAGTTCCTCTGTGTGTGTGTGCGTGTACTTACTGTAATGTTTTGTTCAGAATATTGGTGACAACTGGTTAATGGTTATTACACGTTTTGACTGACCTACCTGTGTCTGTTACTTCACTTTCTTTCTTTTTTTGTGATTGCTGTTCTGGGGTGCCTCAGAGCATAACAAGTATCCTATAAGAAGGGATGGTGCATAGAGGCTTTATGTCTTTCTATACTATGTTTGCAAAACAAATTAAAGCATGTGAAAGAATCTTGCAGACAGTTAAAGGCACACAAAAATTAGATGATTGATTGTGGTGCTGAGTTAGACTATGTCTGCACTGCCGGGGTAAGTCGATCTACACTACACAACTCCAGCTATATGAATAACATAACTGGAGTTGACATACCATAGGTCGAGTTACTGTGGGGCCTACACCCTGGGGGGGGTCGATGGGAGAAAATCTCCCACTAACTTACCTTATTTTTCTCATCGGGGGGTAAAGTATAGGAGTCGACTGGATACCAATCTGCTGTCGATTTGATGGGTCTTTACTAGACACGCTAAATCAACCATCAGTGGATCGATCTCATAGCATCAATCCCGGCTGTAGTGTAGGCCTTCCGTTAGAGGGAGAATGAAGGAGATAGCAGCCCATGCTGCTCCACTCTATGGGTGCTCCACTGTAAGTGTATCTGCACCCCTCTGCCTCTGATCTGATATTTTAGACAGCAATGTTCATTTGAGCTGCCCATGTGCTGTCCCTCTCATGTTCTGCCTTAAGGCTAATTAGCCCTGTGCAAGTGAACCACCCTCAATTCCTTCATTGCAGAACCATTATTGAGAACTCTGAAGTAGAGGGGAGGAGAGCGAGTTGCGAAGCACTCATAGGGACACTCATCTTGAAGAGCCATCATTACTGCACAAGGTGAGTAACTTCTTCTTTAAGGAGTAGTGCCCTTATGTGCTCCACTGCAGGTGACTCCTGAGCAGTATCCCTGATGCAGGGTTAGGGTTTCAGATTCAAATCTACTTTGGATGATAATGCTGTGGAGCCGAAGATAGCATCGGAAGCTGAGTTGCTAATGATTACGTAGTGTTCTGCGAAATTATAAGCAGATGCCCAAGTCATTGCCCTGTAGATTTCTGAGATGGGAACATCTTTAAGGAAGACAACCAAGGTAGAAACTGATCTTGTGCATATGTATGCATTCAGGATGGAGGTAGCAAATTACAAGTATGATAACAATAGTTAATACAGTTTGAGACCCGTCAGGAAAGTGTCTGAGCTGGTACTGCAGTGCCTTTTGACCTGTCCGCAATTGAGAGGAACAGCTTAGGAGATATCCAGAAGAACTTTGTCCTGTTCAAATAAAAAGCCAAGGCTTTTCTAATACCAAGCATATGAAGCATAGTCTCCCTGTTGTTTGGGAGTTTGGGTAGCAGGTGGAAAGGTTAATGAGCTGGTTTATGTGGAAACATGGGGTCATCTTAGGGAGGAACTTTGGATGTGGCCTCAAGGTGACTTCATCTTTAAAGAAAATTGTGAAGGGGCATGTGTGCCATTAATGCCACTATTTTCCTTATTTGACGTGCCAAGGTGATGACTACTAGGAATGCTGTCTTCATGGACAGATGCATAAGAGAACAAGAGGCCATAGGTTCAAAGGACAGTCTAGTTAGGTTCTTTAGAATGAAATTCAGATCCCACATTGGAGTAGGGTTCCTGATTTGTGGGAAAAGATTTTTCAATCCCCTTGATGAAATCTCTGTTGTTCAATGGGCAAAAACCGAGTGTCCATCTATCTGTTGGCGGAAGGCCGTGGTGGCCATAAGATGTACCTTGAAAGAATTAAGAGATAGCCCCACTCTCTTGAGGCCAAGCATATAGTCCAGCACAAAGGGAAAGGAAGAAGATATCGAGGCAAATTGCTTGGAATTACACCAGACCAGGAATCTTCAATAAGTAAGTGAGGTGGGTAGCCAATTTCTACTGTGTAATAACACTTTTCACCTCCTCAGAACAGCAGCTCTCTATGTATTGGAATCATGAAGGAGCCAAGCCTTGAGCCAGAGAATCCATAGGTTGGGATGGAGGGTTTGCCTGTCATTTTGGGAAAGGTTTAGAATGGGCTAGAGAGGGATTGGTGGACACATCGCTAGCTGTGCCAGGTATAGGTACCACATCTGTCTCAGCCAGGTGGGAGTAATCAATCACTTACACTTTTTCTCTCTTTATTTTTACCCCAACCTTCGTCAGCAGAGAGAATGGAGGAAAGGCGTATAGAAGGCCTTTGTCCCGTGAGAGAAAGAGAGTCTCCTAAGGAGTGTTTTCCTGAGACTGGCTCTGGAGCAATAAAGTGGGTATTTTCTGTTTAGCTAAGTGGCAAATTTGTTCGGGTTCCCCAGTGAGAGAATATGCAGTGGAGTACTGTTGGGTTAATTTCCTATTTGTGGTTATGGGAGACCTTGCGACTGAGACTATTTGCTGTTATATTCTGTACTCCTGGCAGGTAAGCAGCTGATATGAGAACACTGTGGCAAATGCACAAATTCCAGAGTTTTAATGCTTTCGCACAGGGAGGATGATCTGGCACCCCCTTGTTGATTTATATAGAATGTGCCTGTCATGAATATAAAGGGAAAGGTGACCACCTTTCTGTATACAGTGCTATGGGGTCCCTCTTGACCAGAGGCACAAAATCCTCTTACCTATAAAGGGTTAAGAAGCTCAAGTAACCTGGCTGGCACCTGACCTAAAGGACCAATAAGGGACAAGATACTTTCAAATGTGTGGGGGCGGGAGGGAGGAGGCTTTGTCTGTCTGTTGTGTGTGCTTGCTGGAGTCAGATCAAGGAAGAAAGCAATCCAACTCCTATAGAGTTAGTAAGTATTTAGCAAGGAAATGGGTTAGTTTACTTTTATTTTGGCTTGTGTTTTTCTTTGTGTAAGAGGGAGGTTTATGCCTGGTTTTGTAACTTTAAGGTTTTGCCTAGAGGGGAGATACTCTGTGTTCTTGAATCTTTTGTTATTCTGTAAAGTACTTACCATCACGATTTTACAGAGGAAATTCTTTAAATTTTCTTTAATTAAAATTATTCTTTTAAGAACCTGATTGATTTTTCATTGTTTTAAGATCCAAGGGTTTGGGTCTGTGTTCACCTGTACCAATTGCTGAAGATATTATTCCCAAGCCTTCCCAGAAAAGGGGGTGTAGGGGTTTGGGGTGATATTTTGGGAAAGTAGGGCTCCAAGTGGCCCTCCTTAAATGTTTAAATCACTTGGTGGCGGCAGCATTATTTAATCCAAGGTAGAAGAGAGAAATTGTGCCTTGGGGAATTTTTAACCTAAGCTGGTAGAAATAAGCTTAGGGGGTCTTCACGTGAGTCCCCACATCTGTACCCTAAAGTTCAGAGTGGGGAGGGAACCCTGACAGTACCCATTATGTTGTCTGTCACGATTTTTATGAGAGTGTTCTTGATTAGCGGAAGAAAGTGTGCGCAAGCATTTCTGACCTGTCTTAGTTCTAAGAGCTTGATATGGATAGTCAATGCCTTGGGGGATCATTTGCTCTGAACATTTGCAGAGCATGAAGCAGAGAGAACGCATGTGCATGTCAAACAGACACTGCAATCTAAAATCTCCAATCAGAGAAGCAAAGACACAGATGCATCTACAGTGGAGCATCCATAGGAAACTACTCGAAGAAGCAGCTTGCTGGCTGATTTTAAATACCAGCAGAATCTCATACTATATCTGGATGGTTTGTCAATACTCATTGTAATATTCACTGAGGAGCACCATTTTGTGATGCTAAAGGCTTTGTTAATGAAATTAATACAAGGAGATTTAAAATTAAATCCACTGAAGGCACAACTGGTAAAGCAGAAGGTAAACGTCTCGAGATTAACCGTGCAGCATAAGGAAAGATCTGTGGATCAGCAAAAGGTACAAGTAATTTTATCTTTGCCACTGCCCACTTCTGAAACTGCTTAAAACAATTTTGGGGAATGTCAGGGTTTTTCCTGGGATTTCATACCAGGATATGCAGAAATGGAAGCTCCATTATATGCTTTGCTTAAAAAAAAAGCAGCAGTTGGGAGTGGAATACACAATGAACTGCAGCAATTGGTAAACTGAAGAAGGTGTAACAGATTTCTGTTACCAATCTTCCTGAGGTGTCAGATGATCAGGCTAAAGACACAGGATCTTTTAGGGAGGAGATGAAGGTACACATCAAGCATTTAAATTTTAAAGTTTTATTAATAAAACAACAAAATAACAGCAGAGTGTGCTGGGAATGCTCCCATGTTACTCAGAGGAAGAAGGAAAGTGTTATCATCCCAAGCCCTAACTCACTTTTATACTCAGACATGCACTATTCAAGACTGGCCAGGGCTGTGTGTAAGGTCAGAAGAAGAGGAGAGAGGAAGGATGGACAAGAGTGCTGTTCTGGGCTCAGGCCATCCAGGTCTGCTGTTGATCTCTAAATTGCTCCAGTTTTCAGGAGGGTTTTAAGTCCTGGCCCCTGGGGGGAGGTGGGGTGCTCTGTTCGGGGACTTCTGTTCCTGGTGCCATCTGTGCCAGTCCAAATTGGCTTTCCATAGTTTCTTTGGCCTTCCCAAAACACCCCAGCTCCTGGGACGCAAGGCTCAGCCCCTCCACTTGTTGTTTTGTTTGTGTTTTTAATTTCTGCGGCTCTGGACATTGTTTTCTTTTTTATTGGCCTTGCTGTCTTGCAGGTCTATACAGTTGGATTATTTTTTTTCCACAGCTGCTCAGGCACATTCAAGCCCCCGTCTTTCTTGGCTACGAGCAGTGTCTTTAGGCAGCTGGGGACAGCGTCTTATCTTCCGACTGAGCTAGCTGAAACGTTGGGTAACCCATTCTTTGCTTTCTTCTTTTTTCCCCCTTGCAAAGGAAACTTCCACTCCCCACTTACCCACCTTTGACCCTCCCCAAAATGCTTTGCGATGCTTGCAACAGTGTTAGCAATATACAATGCTTATCTGCCTTCCCAGGGGACTACCTGAGAGAAGGGGGCCTTGGAGTGTTACACAGGCACTGGCCTCAATGCTCATGTTAATCCAACCTAATTATTCACAATCATTTGTGTTGGAATTAGCTGCTGCTGTGGTGGCATTAGCAGCCACCCTGGGTCAACATAAAAACTCGAAGTTAAGGCCAACTGCTTATGCATCTAGGGTTCTAACCTTTATGAAATAAAAATATTCATGAGGTTAAGAAACAAACGTTAGCAACCCTGGATGCAAAGTTGAATAAATGAAGCTGATCTGGCCGCTAAAGAAGCAGCTATAAAGCCTCCAGAATGGAAATTACAATTCAGCACAACTCCTGTTAATACTGGTAAGGCACAGTGGAAATATTTTAATTTGATGGCCCTGCAAAACCAGGACAGCAGCATACAAAAACTTGTTCCAGGTAGGAAGTGCTCAGAAAATACCCCACTAATGGTAATCCTTTCCCCCTTGGGAAAAAGTTCATCAACGTCTCAACCCTCAAATCAGAGGATGTAGTTGTTCCTAAACAGCTACAATTTGAACTGATATACCCATGACATGACTTGCCCACAGGGGGCATCAGGAAGTTGAAAAGAGAGTGGCCCCCATATAACAAGTTGATTGGTGGCCACAAATAAAGTTAAATGTTAAAAACTACCTGATATGTGCTCGAACTAACCTAAGGCCTACAAAAGGTAAGGCCAAATAAGGACATCAACAAAAAAAGGGATCCTGGGTCCAGTTAAAATTAATTACACTGACCCCTTACCTAAGACTGTTCAAGGCAATATATTTGCCTTGGTAATTGTTAAAGCTTTTTCTAAATCGGTAGATGCTGTTCCCATGAAATTTAACAGAGCAGCTGCGACTGCTAAAGTTCTTCTACAGCAGGTCTTTACCAAATGGGGCTCTCCTGGGTAATAAATTGAAATCAAAGGACACACTTTACCAGGGAATCACATCAGTGATTTTACTGAGTACGCAGCAAAAATATCATTGCCGATCATTCTCAATCTTTTAAAATAGTTTTTTAAAAAATCATACCCTAAAGCTAATACTCACTAAGGACCTAAAAAAATAAAAAGAACTGAAATGTTAAGTTGCCAAGAATACTAATAGCCTTGTGAGCTACGTTTAGATCTCTTTAAAATGATAACTGGGTGTAAAATAACACTTGAAAAATACTGTGTTAGCCCAAACCTTGTACAGCAGGCGACACTAATGAATCAATTGCTGTCAGTTAAAATGGCAACTTAAAGAAGCTGGGCAGCTAACAATTTAGGGGTACGACAGCAAAAGGAAGCTCAATAATTCAGTCACTGTAAAAAAAGTAGCAAGTAGGAAATAGGGTAATGGTAAAACTGTATAATGCTAAAAAAACAAAGAAAAAAACCTTGCAACCTAGCAAAGGAAAGGTATTTATGGTGAAAAGAAACCGCCCTCTGGTCCCCCTGATAGCCATTAATAAAGAAAAGTGAAAGTGGAACAAATGGGTTCATATTACCCTGTTGTTTTTCTTTAAAAAAAATTATAATACTGCTATTAATATTTTACAGAATAGACTTGTACTAGAATACTTTGTTGAACTATGAACTTGAACTATACAAATTAACCAAACAAATCAAATAATCCAGACCTTCCGACCAATAAACTTTGCAAACTCATCACAAACTACAGCTACGATTGGGCAATTGGATGAAGCCAAGGACAACAAGAATTTCAGTGCCTGCCACAAATAAACTGAGTATTAAAAAAATTAATAGTCAAAAGATTGCATAGTAACATTTCATTAAAACTACACTAAAAACACTGGTAAAAGAGACTTAACAGTACCATATTCTCAATGTAAAGAAGGGGTGCCAAGTTTCTATAACATGAAAATACAAAATGGGGGCACAACGCCTGAACATTGTAAAATTACAGTGCACAGTTTTAGAGCCAATGTACTACCTTAGAATGTAATGGGCACAATCCCACTAAAAACATCTGAAAAGGCAGCCCAAATAAAAATGTATATTGCCCATAAATAAATAAAATAAAATAAAAAGTAAAGCCAAAAAATTAACTTGCTAGAAACCAACTTTAAAACATAACTTAATACGTGTATTGGAAAATCAGGAACCCTTTAAGTTGTATCTATGGGTTGTATAAAAAAAAGAAATAAAAAGGCAAATCCTCCCAAATTTTTACTTATGGAATCTGGATGGTTCAGAAGCTGTGTGTAGTGTCATTTGGCAAAACAGCAATGGAGCTGGGTACCATCTGGGTTTAATGGGACTTGTCTGCTGCATCTGAACAAGTAACATCTCGGGTTATTCATAAATTGGCAAAAGTACTTTGATATAACCATGAAAACAAAGCAAAATAAAAAAAAATAGTTAATAAGAACCAATGCAACTGTTTACCAATATACATACCAATTTAATCTCTCCGTAAAATGGTGTTCTAAACCTGAGGTGTTTTGAGGGCTGCCCTAAAATAATTCCAGAACCAAAAAGTGATTTAAATCAGTCCCTCGTCAAAAGTAAAAATAGCATATTATACAGTAATGTGCGTCGGTTCTATGTCCCGGTAATTCTTCATATCATTCAATGGAATCTTTAAAAGGTCAATGTTTGTAAAGGTAGCCAACTAAAACTTTGTATAAAAAAATTCATACCGCAACTATAAAACAACCCTAAAAACTAAAAATAATAAGTTAGTAAAATAATATGGGCATTCAGTGCATAGTTGAAATAAAAAATGTCCTTAATGAACCAAGGTAATATACAAAAGAACAAAGCCAGATAAATAAATTAAAATAGTGACTAAAAATAAGGTGATCAATCCCCTTGCTAAAGTTAAAAATAAATTGATTTTAAAAGCCTATTAATAAAGACAGGTTTCAGAGTAGCAGCTGTGTTAGTCTGTATCCGTAAAAAGAACAAGAGTACCTGTGGCACCTTAGAGACTAACAAATTTATTTGAGCATAAGCTTTCATGGGCTACAGCCCAAGGTGCCACAAGCACTCCTGTTTTTATTAATAAAGAAACATACATGACATTACCACATCACTTAAAAAAAACCAAAATAAGGTTAACCACTTAATTAGTCGTAACAAGGCTGAAATCCACGCTATGGCTAAAAAGGTAACATGTTCGACAGTAAGTGCTCATGAGGTGGGTTTGCCAAAGTGATGCCCTTGGAGCCATGCAATCAACTTGTAGTATGAATCATAGTAACAATGATATAGGATCCTTGGAAAGGGCCTATCTTATGTGCCCAATATGGACATAAAACCAGAAACACATACATGAAAAATAAAAAGCACTGTACTTACACAGCAAGTAAAATACAATTATACAAAAAAAAGGGTCTAACTTACCAACCCAATTTGTGTTTTACCCTTAAATTTAAAACTGTAATTGAATAATACCCATACTTACATTTATTAATCCAACAGTGATCAAAAGTCAGCCAAATTTTTGTAATAAAGTTACTTTGTGGCTCCTTAACTTTACAACACCCATTGCTGAAATAAATTTACATTTAAAATCTCTTTCACATGTATAAAAAAATTAGATTTGGTAAATAAATAAAATAAGTGTTATAACCAGTCAACCGGTAAAAACAAATAATCTTAAAAAAAGATCCAAGTATTGGTTTGTTGCTGGTGCCAGTAATATTCATGGTAATAATGATTGTATTGTGCTGTAAAATAAAATATATGCTTTAAAGCAAAAAAACAAATGTTAAATCACATAGCCCCCTCTGCACAGCTCTAAATGAAGTAAAGCCCTGGTCAAAAAGCTAAAAACCCAAAGGTGAGGTCTATAAAAATGTGTAATCTGGGTTAAATATAGGTATATTAAATAATGTTTAAAAAATAGATAATGTAAAAAAATATTTTCTGCTTTCTCCATGTGTTTTGTTGACAGCTTTCAACAGCTGTAAAAACAAAATTAAAATAGCTGGTTTGTATCTTATCTAAAGTGAATTCTTGATCTGTGTAAATAACATGGCAAACCAAACAAAACAAATATGCGATTTACTAGCCAGTAAATCTCCCTAGAAAAAAAATTTCTCTCCCCCTATTAAATAAACAAAACTAGCCAAACAGTAACACCAAAGCCATAAAAAGCAAAGTAAAAAAATAAAATAAAACTGTTATACAAAAATAAAATAAAAGCAACCGAAAATAGCTAAAATAAAAAAATTTTTTTTAGCAAAATAAGTAAAAGGTTATCAATTACGAAACTGGGTGTGTACAAAAATATTTATACATTTATTTGAAATAGAAAGTTAGTTTTAATAATCTGTGCCTGGCCAATGTTACAAAACAAGGTTTAAAAATATATGCTTATAAAAAAGAGAGTGAAGCAACATAAAACTCACACCAAATAGAACCAGTACAAATTAAATAATGACCAAAACAGCCGATTTGCACTTTAGGATTGGGTAATTAATTAATCTAATTAGTTCTAATTAGCTACCCTGCTCTATCTGCTTTACTTAATTAAAGTAGCAAGAGTGTCTTCAAATTCTTCAAGTTTAAAACTAGTTAAGTTTAGTAATTGGTGTAAACTGAGCTTTTCACCAGACAGGAGGGACCTCTGACTGACAGGCTAAGAGCCAGTGTGCAGGGGAAGGCAGATTCTGCAAAGATCCCCGGGGCAGAGGGGAAGAAAGAGGGATTGGCTGAGCATAAGGAAGCTGAGGGAATGGAGACTACTGATTAGATGAGAAACTGTGGAGAGGGGACAGGACTATGAAGAGCCTCTAGAAGACTACTGGAGTGAGGGGGGTGGACTGCCAGAAAAACCAGTGTGAGACTGATATTGAGACAGGCTAGGTGAAGAAACTAGGATTGGCACAAGGACCCAGTAGAGAGCATGAAGGAAGGAGGGGAAGATACAGGATTGGGTCAGTGACAGACTAAAGGGGACAGGATCAGAAATGTCTGAACACAACAGATCTTCCCTTCAGGAGTCTGTCATCAGCAGTATTTAGTGACCACTGGATTTTTTATTTTAATAGTGGGAACAAAGCATTTGAGGAAAAGGATTTCAAAACAGTCTACATGCGTGTCTATCTTACCACCAACCTATCAACAAGGTGGCTGCCTCCTTGCGTGCCCCCTCACACACTGGGAAGGCTCTGCTTCAGTTCCCTCCTCAATAACTGCACAAAAGCCTGCACCCAATAACAACCCTTAGGGTCTGGTTTATTAACATAAAATTCAAAATAAACACACAAGTCTTCTATCCCAGACTCAAGTTGGGCACAGCCCCTCTTTCTCGAAGACTGTTTCCAAGCAGGGCATAGCTTTTCCACTCTTCCCAGTCTTTGCTTAGTCTCTCCCCTCATCCACTTCTGAGCTCCTTTGAGTGACTCTGCAAGCTTCTGAGCAGTCACACCCTAGCTTCTCTACCTAGTCTTCCCAAGGCTCGCAGTGACCAAGAGGCTATCCAGGGTCAAACATGCCCCTGCCCCCCTGCAGGAACCTCCTGCTTTCTTCAGCACCTGCCTCAGCTTCCTCTCCTTGTTACCTGTTCCCCTCGGGCTCTCTCTAAAAACCAGTGGGTCTCTCTCAGACTCCATCAAGAGGCTGTTAATGAGGCACAGTTGGGCTGGACCAGTTTTCTCTTAAAGGTTCCAGTTCACCCTGTGAGACATCCTCTAATGGTAAAAAAAGGCAGGCCTAGCTTCTTCCAATACCCCACTGAATGCCTACATTGTGGGCTGGTACCCATGAACAACTTCTCCCTCTCTTGCAAGAGTATTCCTTTTGAAAACAGCAATACCTAATTCTTTTGTTCGGTGTTCTTGGGCTTTCTGGAAAATAAATATAGTTCAGGCAGTTGAATACTATCCTGGAGAACTGGATTCTATCCCTGCTTCTGCTGCAAATTACCTGTGAAATGCTAGGTATGTCTGTAAACCAGACTTCTCACAGGTGGCCAATAACTGTTTTTCTGCATGCCCAACATGTGACCCTGGGGTCTGATCTGTAGAAGTGCTGAGCATTTACAGCTGCAACTGAACAGGAGATGTGCTTTGAACATATAAAATGTTAAGTACAGTACTCAAAAATCAGGTCCTATGTGCCTCAACTTGGGCATCCAAAATTCATTGACACTTTTGACCTTAATTTCTGTACTTCATCTGTAGAATTGGGATACCATCATCCCTTCACAGAGATGTTTGTGCAAATGAATTCATTAATGATTGTGAAGTACTCAGTTACCATAGTGATGACCACCATAAAAAAGCCCATCAGGAAATTATTCTACCTTCATAATAGAGATGTAATAATGGACAGTAAATACAAAGCCACACATTGAAAAATGAGAGTAAGACAGAATATTGCATATCTGCTCATTTGGTGAGCAGTGTCTATCCTGCACACTGAATGAGATGGGACTTGTGGAAAAAGTAATATGCGACCATGTAGTCAAAAAAATGCAGGGAGCCCAAATTAAAGTTGCAAAAGCAACCTTAATTCTGTCATTTCCTAGATTCTGCAACCTTCTTGTTCCTTTCATGTATTTCTTGTGTGTAATATACATTTTATTGTCATATAGCAAGCTGTTAGCTTCATAAGGTCAGTCATTCAGACAGAGAGAATTACAGTGATACCTTCTGGAGGATCATCATAATATTAAATACTACAAAGGGGCCAAGAACATCTCAAAATACAGAGCACGAGTCCAGTCTAGTGGAAGCCTACTATTGATGACCGTATGCAACTAATCCATGTCTCTTAAATATTTTTAAAGGCCTATATACAATAGTCATGGGCTGATTGCTCAAATGATCTCTTATAGAAAGGCCCTCCCAAACGAAAACAAAAAAAAATACTATTTATTCATTTTTTATTCATCTAAGTCAGGTGAACACCTTCAGATTTTTTGAATCAGAACAAATCTACACAATTAAGTTCTGGATATGAAAAGGGTACTGTCATAAACAGGTAGTTAAGGGTTAATGTCTCTTAACTGTAAAGGGTTACAAGCAGTGAACCTGGACCACCTGACCAGAGGACCAATCAGAAGACAAGATACTTTCAAATCTCGGTGGAGGGAAGTCTTTGTTTTGTGTTGTTTGTTTGTCTGTTGTTCTCTCTGGGTTCTGAGAGTAACCAGACATACCTATAGGCTCTCTAATTTTCTGTTCAAACAGTAAGTACCAGTAGAAAGGCGGTTTAGTCTTTTTGATTGTTTTATTTGCAAATGTGTATTATGCTGGAAGGATTTTAATTTGTATTTGTGCTGGGGGGAAGGCTTCTCTCTAGTGTCTATAAGCTAAAAGACCCTGTAACCTTTACCATCTTAATTACAGAGACAACTTTTACTTTTTCTTTCTTTTAATAAAACCTCTTTTTTTAAAACCTGATTGATTTTTTCCCCCTTGTTGAGGCTCAAAGAAATTGAGTCTGTACTCACCAGGGAATTGGTGGGAGACAGGGAGAGAGAAGGGAGGGGGGAGGAAGGTGGAATTCCTTTGTTTTAGATTCACGGAGCTTGAATCTGTATTACCTCTTGGGGAGGGGAAAAGAGGAGGGGGAAAGGTGCATTCCTCTCTGTTTTAAGTTCAAGGAGTTTGAATCACAGTGATCTTCCAGGGTAACGCAGGGAGGGAAAACCTGGGAGAGGCAAAGGTGGGGGAAAGGGTTTACTTTCCTTGTGTAAGATCCAGGGGGTCTGGGTCTTGGGGTCCTCTGAGAAGGTTTTGGGGGGACCAGAGTGTACCAGGCACTGCAAGTCCTGGTTGGTGGCAGCACTACAAGATCTAAGCTGGTACTTAAGCTTAGGGGGATTCATGCTGGTACCCCATTTTTTGGACGCTAAGGTTCAGAGTTGGGGTTATACCATGACAGGTACCATTAGCAATTTGGTAACTAATACATGCAAGACTAGAGAGGAACTTTTTCTTCACGGGAGTGGGGGTCAAAAAGGCGATGGTAAGCTTCAAGGTAAAAAAAAAGAAAAGAAAAGCAAACACACCAATAATTCCCAATAGTATTAAAAATTGTCCAGGGACAATACTTCCTGTAAGCCACCAGGGACTGTGCATCTTATTATGGAGAACTTAACATGTTATTAGGATAATATAACTTCTCCTGCCATTGACCCCTCAAACTCAAACACTTGCAAAGCCCCTTTTCTATTTTGAAAGAAGGGAACCACAGGTTTTAATATATTTTTAGCATATAGTCATGTGGAAATTGTAGTGGGATTGGTCTGTTGTATAACTCCTACGTTGTTCACATCCAAAGTCCAGCACAAGCATGGGTAGGTCTTCTGAGTGTTGGTGCCAATTCATTACCAACTCATCTATGGGCTTCTTCCCCAGTCAAAGAAAGAGGAAAAAAATGCCAAACAAGGAAGGTGATCCTGAATTTCTATGAGCACCAATCTATTGTTCAGATGCAGCAGCTCAGGACCAAATCCTCCCTCAGTTACACCTATGCAATCCTTAATGAAATCAGAATTACAAACTAACTAAGGACCTTTAAGATAGTCTTTTTCAGCAATTGTAAGAAAAACATTTTCACACAATTTTTGGTTTCCTTCAATATCCGTTCAGCTCATTAAAAAAAATATGCAACCAGCTAGAATTAACTGCAATCAGTAAATCAGAAAAATAACCTGGCGGAGAAATACCAAAATGTAATGCTCAAAATAAGTTTATTTACTATATGAAAATGGTTCAGTTAATTATCCACACTGGCTATATTTTCAGTATAAACTTGTAAAAAATTAAATGCCAAAAGTTCTGAAAAAATACAATTAAATTCAAAATTCTGAACATGGTGAGCAAAAGGAGCAAAACGACCAACAATAATGAATATAATCCATATCACAGTGTGTGTAGTTTTAAACATTAGCTAATGTAGCTTAGAAACATAGAAATCCACTTTATTCACTTTAACCAGTGACTGTAATAGCTTAGACAACATGAATTCAAACTTCCTAGAATTCAACTACTGCTCCTTTTCTTTCAAATATGAAGAAAGTAGGAGAAAATTACCCTAAATTCAGGATGAAAAGCATCAACTGGTCATCAACTTGCAGTATGTTAAGATAAGGAATTACTGATTAAGGGCTAATTTACACTACTGCGCTACATTCTGGTGAAAGTGTTCTCCCGTCAGCATAATTACTCCACCTCAGCAAGAGGTGGAAAATATGTTGTCAGGAGAACATCGCCCGCCGACACAGCGCTAGCCTGGTCAGGGTTTAGGTCGATGTAACTTGTGTCACTTATGGGGTGGCTTTTTCACATCCTTGAGTGATGTAATTTACATTGACTTAAGTTGTATTGTAGACAAGCCCTTATTTTTTAACAAGTTTTATAAAGTTCAGTTTAGTAAAACTGGGTAGCAGCATAAATACTTCATGGTATCCCTCGATCAGTAGGCTCAGGTTCAGTTGCTTTGTTGCACTGTCCTGTCTGCCACGTAAAAAAATATTAACTTCTCACTCCCCCCACCCCCACCCCCCAACCTCAAATAGGAAAGCCTTGTTAAAAACAGAACTAATTAGAAGATATTATGTAACGTTTAGGAATCTACCACTGATCCCTTTGCACTGGTCATATTTCCAGTGCCAGCAATGGAAAGTCTCTGAGGGGAGGAGATTTTCCAGAAACAGAAAGTAAAGCAGTTGATCTACTGATAAAACAATCTGGATGGTTTAAATGCTCTTGAAATTTTGCTAGCTTCAATTAAAGCCTGTAGTTTGAAAAAGAAAAAAATATCAAATACATTTGCTAAGGGTTAACATTTTTAACACTGACCTTTTCAGCGTTAAGATCTTATTTGCTTAAACAAAAAATGAATGTATACTGAAGATCAGCAACACACAAATTTAGTTCGCACAAATACATTTTTGCTGTTTTATGACTGAAGATGACCTATTTTGAACAGCTACTATCAAGGCTTCTGCTTCTTTTTGCCAGATACATTTTCCTGTAGGTCTGAAACATTGTTTTCGAGTCTTTGACTGGAACATGAAGAGCCTCATTTCCTTCCAGGATTTGTATTGCTGCATCAAGTGGAATATCATCATCAACTGAAAGACAGATATGAAGTCAGTTACACTCAACATCACTACTGAACATTCATCACTTACTTACAAAATTTCAGCAAGCTACGTTTTACCTTTTAAAATAAAGTGAAATACAAATGCAAATATTTAAGAGTTCAGAATGAGCATTTTACTTGTGTGGCATTTAAGACCACCCACTGTGAAAACAACTGTTACATAACCTGATATACTAAACAATCTAGCATTTAATTCCATTCCCTATAACCATTTTTAATACTGAATTGTAACAACTGCATGAAGAAATGTGGACAAAAAGGTTTGGGCCTTGTCTACACTATGGAATTACAGCAAAATATTTCCACCGATGCTACCGTTGGATCAGCTGCATCCAACTGGAGCTGAAGCATAGATGAAGCTTCACCTGAGGCATTACCGCATTGTTGGGGCAGTAATAATCTCCATAAAGCACCAGAGCCATGTCTGCACTCAAGCTCCCATTAGGGCAGTTGAACTAGCAGCAGCACCAGAGATAATATTTTGCTAAAAAGTACATTAACAATTTTTGAAGCCAAGGAAACAGTATTTGATATTTATTCCAACTTGAATAATCAAGTCATTTCACCTTGAGCTGTTCCTTCAGTTTTTCTTTGCTTCATTGGGATATAATTTAACCAATCTTCCTTTTTGCTTTTGACCCCTGAAAATTAAAAGATAAAAGAGACTCAATGGAGGGATAAATCTTACAATCACCCCTAATTCTTACCACTCATGTTATAAAGCACACAGCCAGGCATAACAGGAGAGCCAGTAAGTGTTAAGGCTCAAATTGTTCTATATAGCTATTCACTATTTATAGGAGTGGCCAAACCGTAGCTCAGGAGTTGCATGCAGCTCTTTTACAGTTAAAGTGCGGCTTGCAGAGCCCCCCAAATCCCCACTCCATTCTCCACCTACCGGGGGGGTGGGGGGGGAGGAGGGAGAGGGCAGAGCTCAGGGCTTGTGCCCTGCAGCAGGGTGATCGGGCTAAGGGCTTTTCCCTGGGGGTGGGAGAAATCGGGCTTTCAGCCCTGTCAGAGATGCCTGCCAGGGCTTCAGCAGGAATGGGGATGAAGCTCTGAGTCGCAGCTGGTGCACCTGGCTCTTGAACTTTTGAAGATTATCCTATGTGGCTCAGAGGGATAGTACATTCAGCCATCCCAATTTATAGTTTTGTATAATATGAAATCTAAAAGATTGGAATTTCTACTGTTTTATTTGTCACAAGAGAACAATAAATCATAAAATTATAATCAAGTCTCCCCCCCCCACTCAAAAAATATTGAGGGTATGTGGTTTAAGCCCAATACCGACAATAAACTGCTCTTGGCTTTGCATCACAGCATTCAACCTAATTTTTGCCTCATTTCGTACGCAAGACCACACATTATTTATATGGTTTCACAGATAAGGAGAAAACTTTAATTTATACTGCACCTGCCACAAGGGATGTGTCTCTTTCAGAGGAGCGTGCAATATCCAAACTCTCTCCATCAGTGGCTGTATTTCTGAACAGTATCTCTGGACACAATTTAAACTCAAGCATTTGTGGTCTGTGTAGTTTATCCTCTGAAGGTGAGCTATCAGTTTTCCAGTCCTGGCTGGGCTCTGGAACTTTATTAGATTTTATATGCCATACGGGTTTGGCAGGTGTTGTGTCTAGTTTTGTCAGACAAATGCTTTCTTGGGCAGTACGTATAAACGCAACTCTATTCAGATAGTTTTTTTGTTGTTCCCTTTTAAGAGAAATGTTCAGTCTACTAGTTTTTCGATTTTTTTCAGAATGTTTCTCTCTATTCTGAACATCCAGGTCTTTCTCTCTGCCAGAAAAGTAAGTTTTAGACTTTTTACAAGGGCGCCCTTTTTTTTTCTTTGGTTTGGGGATATAATTATGATTTGCTAAGAATAAGTTTTTATATTTCCAGACATTTTCTTCTTTTGATGTTGCAGATTTCTCAAAATATGCCACATCAGTACTTTGTTTATTAAATCCTGCATGTTTGAAAGTGTTCGTTTCATATTTGATTCTTTCACTTTCCAATTTTGTTTTTTTGGAGTCTCTCTCCCCAATCATGTTTTCTTTCCGCTTTTGTCTATATAAACGTTCCTGTGAAGACAGGACATTTATAGATTTATGCTGAGAATATTCATACTTTCTTGAGCTTGCATTTGGGGATTTTCTTGTGGCTCCATGATGATTATCTGACTTATGTGTTATTTCCGTTGGCAATTTTGTCTTCTCTTTAATTTGTCCATTCTTGCTAAATGTGTAATTATGTCTCTTAACTCTGTGTGCTTCACCTGTACTCTGTTCAAGTTTTTTATAATTATGTTCTTCATATATTTTATTTTGTTTGATCTCAATGGTTTCTGAAATTTTTGAATTGTGGACATGTGTCTTGGATTTCATGGCTAACCCTTCTGTTTGTGTTTGATCTTTTTCAAAAGATTTCATCTTACACACTTTTTCTTTTGTTGATATTACCAAGTGTTCTACATTTGTATGATGGACCTTTCCTGAAGCAAATTCCTCCCTTGTGCATTTCTGAGAATCTGTTTCACTAGTCCAAACTTCTTTCTCCGAAGAGGGAGTCAATATATGGAGTTGCAACTCTCCGCTCCACTGGCCATTTGTTCTTTTGAATTGATCAGTTGCTCTTTTCTCAGAAGATTGAAAAGGTCTGATTACTTCTTGGTGTGCTTTAGCTGATTTGTTTAGCTTAATATCTTTGTTTATTGTAGCATTTTGGGCATATTTTCTATCTTTCTCTAATGTGGGAAGATTTTTGCTTGTAACATGCAATTTGACAGGAAGCTGCAGGTTGTTTTCCACTGCACAGTTAGTCTTTGTTATGAGACCAGTTCTACTAGTTGTTTCCTGTCTCCCTTTAAAGACAGTGTTTTCAGATTCTGAACACTGATTGCCACCATCCTGTTTCTCCAAAGCAACATCCTCTTGAGATTTGCATGAGCACCCTGGCACTGCATAAACGGAAGCTAACCAACCCATTAAACAACAATATGTAATTTTTTTATCTTGTTTTGGGGCTGCGGTTTCCTGTGTGTTCTTTTCCCTCTCCATGCCTAGATTCTGATCAGGCTGGATATGGCTTTCTAAAGTCTCTCTCTCCGATGAATTGATTTCCAGTTGTTGATTTTCAGTGTTTTCCACCATGACTTTGTTACAGGATTGGTGACTATGTTCAGGGAACAGTTCTTTCATTTGTTCTGAATTTAGTATTGTGATTTTTATTTGGTTTATTGGATCCTTAGGATCACAGCTTTTGCTATAAACTTGAGTTCCTTTTTCAACTTGATTCTCTGTTGGCTCAATCACAGGATCTTCATTTTTAGTCAGCTCTTTCATCAGTACGTCTGCACCTTCAATCCCATAAGGAAACTCTTTTAAAAGTTCAGTCAGCTGATCATTTAGAAAGGTTACAGATACTGCTCTATTACCACTAATCCCATTGTCTACTGTATTTTCCCCTTCATTGAATAGATGTTCTTGTGTATTTTCTTCCTTTGCAGTAGAATAGACATCTGTTTCACCGATTACATTAAATGATAGGTCTTGTCTGTTTCTGATCAACTCCTGGTCAACATCAACAACATTTTCTCCATTCTTGGAAACTATATTTTGCACTATTTTTTGTCCCGAGCTACAAACAGTTTTAGAAGTGTCTTCATTTTTTTCTTCCTCCAAACTGCTTACATGTACATCATCAAAAATCTTTTTATTACACTCATTTGTATCACATGAAAACATCTCTAAACTTGGTACTCCTAATGGCTTTGTTGTGGAAACTGCTTTAGACACAGGTTTTTGCAATGGCAGAAAACTCTCACTCTCAAACATATTTGTTTTCATTTCAGATTCTCCTTTACAACTGTCCAATTGTTGTTCTTTATGCTTTGTACTAGAAATATTTTCTTCTAACAAGGCACCATTTTTCTCTAAATGCATCAAAGGGACAGAACCGAACATATTGGCTATTTGTGAATTATAAGATGCATCACTTTCAACAAGTGAACATACGCTGGAAATCTGTAACATGTCATCCTCTGATACAATTGCGGTAACGCCCCCTGGTTCTACAAAGTCCTCACAATCTTTATTCTTTGTTAGATCATCTTGAGACATTAGACTAGAACCATTTGTGCTTGTTTTGGGCAAAGAAGTTTTGTTTTGTAAACTGAGCTGCATGTTAGGTTTTTTTGCTTCTTGTGCAAACTGATCAGCTTTCCTTTTGTTTACATCATATGAGTAGTTTGAATTTACAGCATCTTTTACTATTTTGTTTCCATTAGCTGATTTGGTGTACTGCATATCTGAATCCACTTTCTGTATTGGAATACATTTATTGGATAGTAAGTAAGTAGTTTCCACTATCCCTTTATTGGTATTTGCCACTACTGAAACATCTTGTTTCTCTTCTTGTAGACTACATACACTACCTCCTTCAATCACTGGATAAATTATTTCAGCAGAAAATGTTGTATTTTTTTTTTGATGTTCACTTAAAGTTCTCTCTTTAGAAAGTATTAAAGGAGAAACTACAGCAACTTGGGGTTCAAAACCCTTGATCAAGTTGGAACTCAATGTATCATGTTTTTGCCCAACAGAAGGAGTTGTAGAAGACAGAGTTGTTTCATTTGTACTTATTGTAACTTTATTTAAGTCACCTTCAGCTACTGCAGTTTGGTTGTTCTCCAAGATACGACATGTACTCTGATCATGAAATCCTTCATAAGATGATGAAATCATATTTGATTCTATGTTTTTATTTGACTGACTATATTGAACATCCACAGATTCTGAAGGACACTTTCTCCACAAAGCAAGACATGCTTCTAGCTCTTCCATAGAAGTAGTACAGCTGTTCATTTTAGAAAATGAGTTTCCGGTAGCAACTGGTGGTGGTGTATTCTCAGCTACACCATTAGTTACACCTAGTTCAGCTGTTTCTGAAGCAAGAGGATTTATGTGAGAAGTACTGAGTATCTTCTTGTTGTTCAAACTTTTGGTGTTCTCCGTTGGCCGAGAACAAACGCCTTTAGTGTGCTGATCCAGTTCAGGACATGCAGATATTGAACACTGCACTGTCTCTGCAGCACTTTTTACTTCTCTTTTGCTGGCCAGTGAACTTCCTCCTGACAGTGTTATATTGGAAGCTGTTTTTTCAGTCTGAAGGAGGCTACACATTTTATTAGCAAGAGCACCAGACTTTTCTTCTTGCAAAATATTCATGCTACTTAGAACAGAGTGGAGAAGTGAGGCTTCCTCAGTGCCAACTGACATATTTTCTGGTAGGACTCTGTCAGAGCTACTAAGTTTGGTAAAACCCAAAGTGTTTTCAGTGCATTTCATGGTCTCTTGAGTAGGACCTGCAGCTGGTGCATTCTTTGGGCCTAATACTGAAGTTCTCTCAAGATTATTTAAATGAACTGGGAGTTTATCCTGACAGGCAATCAAAACAGAGCTTAAAGCAGAATTTCCTTGGTTAATCCAATGACTATTCTGAGTCTTATCTAATCCTTCACTGCCAGTGTTGGTAATGTTTTTGTCATTTCTTTTTTCAAGTGAAGACTGACGAAGTGGCAGTTGTTGACTCTTCATTCCCACTGTACCAGAGTGTGAAAATGTTCCAGTCTTATTGAGCACATGTCGTAAAAGGTTAAAGTTAGTGCTTTGATTTTGTGGAGGAAGGTCAGAGGTCATTTTATTATGTTCTGAAGATGCCAAGAGTTTTTGTTTTATTAAAAAAACCCTTTCAAGTATTGCATATTTTTTTTTAATTTCCAACAGTTTCTGAGCTTCCACAGCCAGACTCTCTTTTGTTACTTTCAATCTATCATCTGTTGATGAAATACTTTTAGAATTATCGGGCAAATCTGTTGAACCATTAATTGGGCTTTCTTGTACTGAAGCTATTTTATTCAGTGGCTCAGAAGGAACAGTTACAACTTCTTGCATGTTGTTAAAATATTTTTCTAAAATGTATGTTGAAGGCTTAGCTGCTGCATTAAAAGACTGATTTGCTGTCACATTTCCACTTAAATTATAAACATTTCCAGTTGCCTGACTAGTTTCTCCAGACTCTAGTTTCTGCCAGTGCTGTTGTACATCTTTAATGAAAGAAACATTACTGTGATCTGACATAGTTTTCTGCTGGTTCTGAATATGTTCATTAGATATAATTGGAACTACCTGTTGAAGACCTGTCAAAGATTGTGCTGCAGCTCTACAATCATAACTAGAAGGATAGCGTGGAGGATTTCCATTATGATCTTCAGAGCCAATTTGGACTGATGCATACTGTTGTGATTGTACACCTACTGCAGTGTTTGTACTTGATGAATGTGTATCCTGAAATGGAGTGCTAGGACAGTGTACTTGCTGCTGGAGATGTTGTGCAGGCAAAGCAAAAGCCAAAGAGTTCTGTTGAGAATTTACATACTCATTTGATGACTGATTAATGGGTACTGTAGCACATTGCTGAGAAGATGCAGGCCCATTCAGGTTATATTGTGGTACCCATTCTATTGGCAGCTCCCGTGAAGATGTATTGCATGCTTGGTTACCTTGATGAAACATCACAGTTCTTGTAAAAGTAGGTTGTGCTATCTGAGGCTGCATAGGATACGCATTTGTAGTCACATACTGACTCTGTGGCTTCTGAGGTATACTCTGTAAATTTTTTGCAGGGCTTGTTTGTGATGATGCAGTAGCTATTCTTGATTGGGAAAAAACATGCATGTTGGACACCGCGTTTGGCCAAAGATTTAGAGTAGTCTCTACTGGCACATGTGTAGCCTGTTTAGGGGCAAGCCGCCTGGTTTGTACATGTGAAGGTGGATGCCTCTCAAATGAATGTTGTGAGGTAACAAGAACTCTACCAGGTACCAAGTCTTTTGGAAATGCTTGCTGCAATGTTTTGTATCCCTCAGTATTCTGGAAAGGTAATGGATTTGTAACCATGTTCATGTTAGACTGCAGATATACCGTCTGGTTACTTCCAGGATAAGTACAAGCATTCTGAGTAGAGTATGTGCTTGTCTGAGGGAAAGCACATGCATTAGAAAGCGTGTGAGAAAAATGAATTCCTTGACTTTGCAAGTTCTTCTGATTATCAGCATTTTGAGGTGGTCTTACATTCCAGTTCATCTTGTCTTGGTGTTGCTTTTATTTCTGTTGAGTTTAAATTCAGAATTCTAAAAAGAAGCCAAAATATTAATTATATTTATGCCAATAAATGTTTTTATTCTAACTTTCAAATATCTACTACTAACAGAATTGTTTGAATGAAATGAAGTTGCTAGATAAAACTTCACTTACGAGCCATAATACTGACATCAAAAATCCCAAATGCTAAAAAGTACGTTAAAGATCTTTCCCAGAATATGATCAAGTTATGAAAAACACAGCCACAGCATATGAATTTGGATTTTTATATTTGTTTTCACTCATTTTTGCTTAAACAAAGAAATGTATGCAATAATAAGCTAAAATAAGCAACAAGTAAAAACAGTTGAACTCAAACATTTACAAAGCATAATATCAACTCAAGGACTAATAAAGCATAAGGCACATTTTATAAAAAAAGAAGCTTCACTTTGAAAAGTCTGTGATATACAGAGAAGCAGACTTCCAAATATTGGCTGGGGGAATTATTTGTAGTTAAAAGATTTCTCCTCAAATATTTGTGTCCTATTTTTCTCCAGTTCTATTGGAGATGTAATTTCACCCTCCTTGCAGTTAGGGCCAGCCACTAATTACTGAATGCAAAGTCGTAAAATTCAGTATAATCAGTTTGACATTCTAAACTATATAATATAAATACTCATCTTCCCTTCTTAATATTGTTTGTCAACGTTAAACTTATTCAGTAGCCAGAAGGGAGGGAGTCAAGCACATATATGACATCAAGAGAAAACAGGAACTTGTAAAATTTATATATGACAAAGGGCTCTGGTGTCCAACATTTCTGTTTAATATAGATATTCCAGGTACTCGGTATCACATCATAAAGTTTCCTAAAAATCAGAGAATAAAAACTTATCTTTTTGCTTTCAAGATCTGAATTAAATAACTACTGGACCGCTCAAGCATTTGTATACATTTCAAGAAAGATGACTAAATAATTTTAAAGACTAAAATAATTAATATAGCAAGTTGCAAGATAATTGATAGATGATATAAACTAATAAAAATTAAACATCTACAGTTGCTGTAATCAAAAATTCCTAGCAAACGCAATAAGAGCTAACTATAGTAATTGACACTAGTAAGAAGAAATTTATGGATTAAAAAGGTAGTCTGAATCTCTCAAATGACTATGGGACAGAATTAAGGCTGTTTGTAAACTGTGAGCCTCAGAACGTTCTTTAGAGGTGCCAATCAATCCGTCCTCTTCCATGCAAACCCAAGACAACTTATTTCCCTTTCTAAATTAGAATAGGACAGTCATTCAAGAGCCTATGTGGGGCTGGTGACTTTTTTGGCTGTTTCAGATCTGCCAATCCTAAAGTGACTCCCAGATGGTGAGGCTGTTTGTACCCCACAAGCCTATAAAGCTCCTTCATGCTCCAGATGAATTTAAGGGGGAAATTGCTCCAAATAAACTCCTAAAAAGCACTGCAGGGAGGGGGATTACAGATATCCTGAAAAGCCTCCATAAATCAGTAAGAGGAGTGAAACAGTTCCTGTGTCTTCTTTCTCCACTACTCCCTCCCATAGCTGCATGCTCATCCTGCCCACTCCACTCCACCTCCGCTCCCCTATCACTACTAAAACCTGCTAAAGTGGTCTGCTTGTTGGCTGTATAGAGCCATAAATAGGGAGGGAAGTCCAGTGACCTTGGAATAGGCAGAAGAGTTATAACTAGGTAAAATCCCCAGCTAGATGAATAAAAAAGTTTAATTGTTTACTTTAAGAGGCCTCTCACTAAGAGCTATAGAGCTGAACTTAAAAAAGATTAAAAGAATACAGTCTTCCAGCAGACATGACATCTTTTGATATCTTGTTTTAAGTCTATTGGAGCAGATAAGCCATTCTGATATTACTATTTAAAATCATAACAACTTACCAAATTAGTATTTAATTGACCAGTGTGTAGTCTGTGTACTCAGTGAAGTCATTGGTAAAGCCCCCATTGACTTCAGTGAATGAAGAATCAGGCAATCATCTCCACTGAATTAATCTAATAAATTAAGTTTTAGTTTTTTTTCCTTCCCCCACTACCCTTAAAAGTGACCAAACAAATGTAGAGCTATTTTGGCCTCTACAGAACCCCTCTAATTTTAAGCCCTTCTCATTTTTAATTTTAAGTCAAATAGGAACTCACACAGTCAAAGACAATAACCTACCAATTTTGAAAGTTAATTTCTCAGTTCATCAGGGAAAAGAAGTGCGTCAAAACAACTGCTACTGGCACACCCTCCTCTGGCAGGATGCAGGATGGCAAGTGCTCCTGTCACAGTTGCCCCTTGGCCAGCCATAAAAGGAACACAGCCCCAACAATTCAGCCCCATTCAGCCTCTCTTGTTCAGGAAGGTCAATAAGCTAGCCCCTCCACTGGTCTCCTAGCCAGTTCTTCCCTTTTCCTGGGAAGGACCTGCATACCTTTCCATTCTCTGGAGATTTTGTCCCAGGCAGCTCTCACCTGCCAGCCTATGTTCTAAGTGTATATATGTCTAATCAGGAACTAGAAACCAGCAGCTAGCCTGTGCCAGCTGACTTGGGCTCACAGGACTCAGGTTGTTTCACTGTTGTTGTCAACTTCCAGGCTTGAACTCCAGCCTGACCCCTGGGACCCTGTGGAGTGGGAGAGTCCCAGGGTTCGAACCCCAGTCTGGGTCCAGAAGTCTACACAGCAATGCATACTGAGCCCATGAGCCCGAGTCAGCTGACGTAGACCAACGGGGTGTCTAGTTGCTGAGTAGACATACCCTCAGCCAGCTTTGACTCACTAGGTCTCCCCTCCCCTTTAGGGCCCATGTGCCCTCTTTAAGCCTAATCAGGAGGCAGCTAAAAAGTGTACTGGCCTCTTCCCTCTTAAAGGACCAGTGCAACCCTGTGACAATGAATTCTTCCTTTTTGGAGGGAGGAGAGCACTTATAAGGAGGTCAGTTGGAATGAATAAACTGATAACTGCCAATTCATACTTCAACATCTAGTAAGAAGAATAGTCTATTTTAAGTCCATCCAAAAGCCACTGTGCCTGCCATTCTACCGTGAAAACTGAATGCCTCAGACAGCACCTTCAAACTCATTTAGTCCGTGTGTTTGTTCAAAGTCATATCTTATTGTAGGGACAAAAACACACATTTAGTACTTTTTCCTCATTAGTATTACAGCATCAATACAGTCAAAGAGGGAAACAGTCACTTTTGAAAATTTTGCTGACGTAAGCCTCATGAGGCTAAGTCCCATTTTCAAAAATTACAGGATCCTAAGTGCCTAAGCTAGGTCTACACTTGGAAGGCTTTGATGATATAGCTAAACTGCCAATGTGCTCCTAGCATGGGTGCAACTATGCTTTTTGCTGGTATAATTGCACCCACACAAGGATATTCTGCTGCCACAACTATGTCACAAATCACATGTCACCCGCTGCATGCGCGCACACACACACACATATCCACCCACCCTAGCTATGCTGGCAAAAATTTGTAGTGCAGACCTGGTCTAAGTCTCATTAAAAATCCATG
Source organism: Gopherus evgoodei (assembly GCF_007399415.2). Lineage (NCBI taxonomy): Eukaryota > Metazoa > Chordata > Testudines > Testudinidae > Gopherus > Gopherus evgoodei. Next base: position 255,434,528 of record NC_044322.1, on the reverse strand, counting down.
GGATTTAGGTGCCCAGCTGCATAGGCCATTTCTGAAAGTGAGACTTACACATTTTGTAAAATATTTATCCTATATTTCCTTTGTGTGCATTGGTAGAATCATGAGCAAGTTCAAACTGAAGTGCCAACAAAAACAAAACCCACCAACCATGCAGCAATGACATTTGTGACATATCAGTTGCACTGTAGAGACAGTTACTTCAAATCAGGTAGTGAAGGTCAGTGTTATTTAGTGACAGGCAAAGGGAATCCAACTTATATTTCAACTCCTAAGGGTCACTCACTCGCAGTACCTGGTAATATTAAAAGTAGAAAGGTCTTCATTTATTTGAGGGTCTTCCTGAACTTGGCCTTTGATTTCTGAATATTTTAAAATAGCTGAACTGTATACTTGAGTACTAATTTTAAGGACTGAATGCTGTTACATGTTTGGATGTAATAAGACATGCTGCCAAATAACCAACTCAGTTGAAGATTTAAGACAGACAAAATCAATACTTAATACAGCACTACACAGAATACAGAAAGGAAAAGACATATATACCCATCTCTGACTGCAGAAGTTTGGCATGACCAACTCGCCAAAATTTAACCCTTTATATAGCAGTAAGACAAAGAAAATCCTTTCATGCTTTAAATTTTATTTTGAATCAATAATAAGCCAAACAACATTTGTAACTAACTCATCTCTAATAGGACCATCGGTAGCCACAATTAACTCTTAATGAGTTAGATATAAATCAATGCATTAGTCAGTGGTTTGCTGTTATACTGATTATAGAACACATCTGTCAAAGTTCCTTCCCCATTCTGAACTTTAGGGTACAGATGTGGGGACCTGCCATGGACACTTCTAAGCTTAATTATCAGCTTAGATCTGGTATCGCTGCCACCAACCCCAAGCACTACTTTTCTTCCCTGGGTAGTCTTGAGAGACTTCACCAATTTCCTGGTGAACACAGATCCAAACCTCTTGGATCTTAAAACAAGGAGAAACTAACCATCCCCCCTCCTTTCTCCCACCAACTCCTAGTGGATCCAGATCCAAACCCCTTGGATCTAAAAAACAAGGAAAAAAATCAATCAGGTATTAAGAAAAAGACTTTTAGTTAAAGAAAAGAAAGGTAAAAGAAAACCCTCTGGGAGAGATTAGCATACCAGCTACTCTCACAGACAACAGATTCAAAACACAGGATGTTCCCCTGGGCAAAAATTTTAATACACACAAGAATACCCAAATTTGATAATTTCTTTAATGGTACCAAGACAAATTACAAAGAAAATAAACATAAACCTATTTATCCCTTTCTAAAATTTACTACTCTGATAAGAGGCTGGGTCCTTGATCTTTTTCACTCCGGCTGAAACTGAGACTCTGAACAAAGGAAAAACTTCCCTCCTTCCTTTTGAAGCATCTTGTTCCCCCATTGGTTCCTCTGGTCAGGTGTCAGCTAGGCTAGGTGAACTTCTTAATCCTTTACAGGTAAAAAGGCATTAACCCTTAACTATCTGTTTATGACAACATCTGTTATAACAAATGTTCCCTCTCCAGATTGTTCATTACTAGTAACTTATCAATAATAGTGTGCATTTATAAGCATCCTTTATCAATTACACAAGGCTGTCCATTACAACACACATCTATTAGTTGCCTGAGGTCCGTTCCTGACATCTGAACCAAGTTAGCAAGGTGAAGGGGGAAAAACAGATTAGATCATTAAGTACAGTCCAACTAGGATTACAGACATCCATTTGTCTAAAATCACACACAGCATTCTGGGATTTTTGGCCAAGGAATCATGAGAGTTTAATATACAAAAGAATCATAAGATTAATATTTATTAACAAAGCAAACATCTGGTGTCTGTTCCATAATTTTTACAGGCACGTTAATCTCTCCTCCGTCTAGTCCTTTCTGTCCTACTTTGTTCCAAAGCAGCCTCAAAAACTGAAAGTAACTACATTCACTCCCTACTACTTTCACAGCCCATCAACACATTATTAAACTGTGATAGGCACAATATAAAAGCCTTAAAAAGGAAAAAAGGAGGTTACTTACCTGTAACTGAAGGTTCTTCAAGATGTCTTGTCCGTATCTGTATTCCATTGAGGGTTATGCATGCATACCATGCATCAACAGTCAGACTTTGAAAGTAGCCACCGCTGGTTCATGCATGTGCCCTGGCTCGCCTCATGCTTCCATGTAAGGCAATAAAAGGCAGAGCGCATGGACCACATCTTTAGTTCCTTCTCCACCATTAATTGACCAATCTGCAGCAGAGGGAAAAGGTGGGCAGGAAGTGGAATACAGATCAGAACCACGCATCTTGAAGAACCTCCAATTAAAAATCTCTGCTTCTTCTTCGAGTGATGGTCCCTACTGTATTCCACTGAGGGTGATTAACAAACTGTACCTAAGTTGGAGGAGAATGCAAGGTTAAAGATGGAGTGGTCACGTGGAGAACTGCCATGCTGAAGGAAGCATTCACTGCCAAGTCAGAACTCCACCTCACTACTCTACATATGTCTACAAGGAACACGTCCTAAAAGGAGGCCATGGTTGAACCCTGAGCTCTTGTGGAGTGAAAACCTGCAACCATGTAGGGAAAGTTAGGCCTGACAACTGGTAGAAGAGTTTAAGGCAAATAAAAATCCACTTGGAGATTCTCTGGGTGGAAATGGTTTGCCCAGAGTATCTCTGCTATTGCAACAAACAGTCTAGAGGACTTCCTAATTGGTTTCATTCTGTGCAAGTAGGAAATTCTAGAGCAGCGCCCCTCAGGGGGAAGGAGAGGCTTCGGAGTTAGGTCTGAATGGACAATAAGACTGTCTCTCTCAGCCGAGTGTCCGATGGTGAATCCTGGTCAATGACATAGTGTTGTATGAACATGTGAGATGATGTCCAAGTAGCTGCTTTACATACATCAGTAACAGGCACGTCATTCAAGAAGGCTACCAATGTTGAAACTGATCTTGTGCAGTGTGTTCTGACTCATGATGGGGATTGTAGCTCATGTTGACAGAAGTAAAACTGGATACAACTTGAAATCCTTTTGGAAAGTCTCTGCTTAGATATGGATTTGCCTTTAAACCCCTCTGTATTGTGGAGAAACAATTTAGGAGTTTTTCTAAACAGTCTGGTCTGTTTGAGATAAAAGGCTTGTGTCCTTTTGATGTCCAGGGTCTGGAATACTGCCTCTTGTCTGTTCTTGGTTTAGGGAAGAATGTGAGAGAATGAATGGGTTGGTTGAGGTGGAATGAAGAAGGGACTTTAGGTAAAAATGTAGGATGCAGTCTTAGAGTGACTGTATTCTTGAGAAAGATCATATATGGTGGATATGCCATAAGGGCCCCAAGATACATGCCTTGTGGACACAATGGCAACGAGAAAGGCTACTTTCATGGAAAGGTGTAGTAGTGAGCATGTAGCCAAAGGTTAAAATGGGACGCTTGTGAGAGATCGAAGCACTAAAGTGAGGTCCCATGGAGGAGTTGAGGCTCTGGCTTCTAGGCAGAGATTACATACGCCCTACAGGAATCTTTTGGTAATTGGATGACCAAACGCTGAAACCTCATCCACCTTATGGTGGAAGGTTGTGACTGCTGCCAGGTATACTCGGAGTGAACTCACTGAGAGACCGGATTTCTTAAGATGAAGTATGTAGTCCAGGACTAATGGCACGGGTAGAGATGGTGGCTTCAATTTGTTTGTTTAGGCAACATGTTTGGAATTTGTTCCATTTGTGGAGGTATGTCAAGCGTGTAGTTGACTGTTTACTGTGTAACACCATGTCTGACTTCCTCAGAGCAGATCATCTCCTCGCCTTGGAACCAGTGAGGAGACAAACTCTCAAGTGGAGCATCTCCAGGTTCGGGTGCAAGGTCTGACCTGCATCCTGTGAATGGAGATTTGGAAGTGGGAGGACACGTGGTGGGCATGCTGACATCCGCTGTAGGTATTGTGGCAGAGCTCTGACCTTGCTCCCGTGGGTCCTGCGCTTCTAGGCAGTTTATGCTAGCCTCAGTGGCTCACTGTGACCCTCCACGTAGCCCTTCTCTCTCTAGGACCAGGGTTACAGTCTACTGAGCCCTTTTCATCATGGGCCTGCAAGGAGGTTGGTGAGAGAACTCCCACAGTCTCTGTTCAGGCCCCTGTCAGGACAGGAGGCTGCCTTCCCCTCCCAGGAGATGTTCCTGTAATGGTGGGTTGGGGGGAACCCGGGCCCGCCCTCTGCTCCGGGTTCCGGCCCAGAGACCCTAATGGTAGCAGTTGTTGGCAGCCAACCTTTCACTGCCAGAGTTGCTACATTTCCCTGAGCCACTTCCCCACAGCTCTCCTGCTTCTCCCTTCTTCACCCTTACCTTAGGGCTCTTTTAATGATCGTCTGAGGGCGTCTTCAGTAACCAGTCCTTCAGCCACACTTCCTCGCCTCTGGCTCCCCTCTGTCTGACTGAAGTGAGCCCTTTTTATAGTATCAGCAGGGCCTTAATTAGAGTCAGGTGGTCACATTAACGGAATGGCCTCACCTGACTCTTTGTAGGTTAATTAGAGTCAGGTGTTCTCATTAGCCTGGAGCAGCCCCTGCTCTGGTCAGTCAGGGAACAGAAAACTTAACCCAGTGGCCAGTATATCTGCCTTCTGCTATACCCAACTGGCCTGGGTCTATCACAGTGTGGATACCAGGTTTGCTTGGCCATGTGGAGGCTATCTATGCGGATGACTTTGGCTTAGCTGGCCCTCGTATGACCCTAGACAGCAACAGCGTAGGAAGGAAGGCATACAGGAGAGGTGTCCCCCATCGGACGAAAAAAGACATTGCCTCTGGATCTTGGTCCAAGGATCCTATTAAAGTTGTAAAGTGAAGAACTCAAAGGTTAGGAAATGTCAGAATTGCCTGTGAAACCGTGGCAGCTTTGTTTCCCCTCCACGTCCAGGTCCCCCCACTGGTTCCCAGTCTGCTCATAATGCCAGTCTCAGTTTCCTTCGCCTCCCAGCTCAGTTTGCCTTGCTGGCTCCCAGACCTAGTCTTTTTACCCAGCCTATCCCCATCTCCACCCACTACCAGCCTCCAGTTTCAGTCTCCATCCCAGGATTCCTGTCGGGGAAGACCAGAGGAATAGATTGGGACATGTCCTATGTCTGGCTCATATCCTCTCTCTATTTGAGTCAAACAGTCTTCTCCACAAATGCTCCCCGCTGCGGGCACCAAGGCATGTGTCATTGAGAACAATGGAGAAACAGGCTCCCTGCTCTCATTTCCAGTGCCTGGCCCCCACCGCAGCCTAGAGAAACCATTATAGGGAAAGACTGTCTTCACTCCTGTAGGCTTAGGCTGAAGTATGCTCACTCACTCTGGAGATGGCACATGCAGTCTGGTCACATGTAGAAGCTGTGAGAGGAAGAAACATGTTCAGCTGCTCTATAGGGATGTCAAATCTATAGCCTGGTCAGCATTAGGAACTGTTAGGAGATGGTGCATAGTCAGTATGAGCAGAATCTTCAGAGATTTTAGCTTTTAAGCTCTAGGAAGTTTCCAATGAGCATGTGTGAACTGCAATTTTTTAAACGGCTTATAACTTGACCAAATTTGAGTGCATTTTCACAGGGACAACAAATTATGTATCACTGATACAAAGCCACCCCCCTACCAAGTTTCAAGTTCCTACTCCAAGTCAGGGGAGCAATAGAGCTTTCCTAAGAAAAGGAACCAGGGATTTTTAAACAGTGAAAAACAAGCTCCATTCTCTCTTGCTCCACTCTCAGAAACAGTTGAACTGTTTTGGCTGAAGTCTTCCAAAAACATTCAGACTGAGAAACCTTAGTAACAGGCAGTGCTACCTGTGACATCTATAATGAAAATTCCCATAATCTTTATGAGGTAGTTTGATATTATCCTCATTTTACAAAAGGGGACCTGAGACCGAGTGGCTTGCCCATAACCACAAAGAGCGAGTCACCTGGCACCCAGAGCTATGGTTTAGATCTCGAGAACATTTAGTTCAAGTCTAGCAGAAATAAGGTTTGAAGTTGATCAGGCTAGCACTCTTGCAGTTTAACTGGATCATACAGTAAGAATATTCAATAGGATACTTTTCGAAATTATAGAAGGAAGGATAGTCTTGTGGTTGAGGCCCATGAGAGAGAACCAAGAGCTCTGGTTTTGCTCCCAATTCTGAGCAAGACACTTACACTTTACTCTATAAAGTGGAAATATTGTTCAAGTTCACGGAGTAGTGAGAGGCTGAAGTCAGTGTTTGTAAAGCCATTTTGTGTTCCTTTATTAACTTTCTGCACCTTTTTAGCACCTAGTAGGTTCAAGGGCAGTCACTTGCAGACACCTATATAGGGAACTATTACAGACCTACATATACAGAGAGATGCAAAAAGGACAGTGATAATCAAAGGAATATAAAAGTGAAAATAAGATCCTGTAGAAAGAGTACAAAAAACCCCAAACCCTGAATCTTTGAGGAAACCTAAATGCCAGATTTGAACAAGCACTTTTTGGATACATGAACCTTATTCTTCCTCCAAATTATGGTCAAGTTATGTTTTGTGAGTTGGAAAATAATTTCACACACTTACAAAACCATGACAAACTCTTTGATCAAATCCACTATAAGTTTGTGTAACAATGAAAACTACTTACTGATGGTATTCCGGACAAGAGGCTTCCAGTCTTCATACAACCTGCAACATAACAGAAATTATTAGACAATAGAAGCCAACATAAATTGAGAATAGCAGCCCCTAGTCAAAAGGAATTTTAACTTCATTGCCTGTGCTTACCTCAAGCTAATTTGAGAGCTTCTGTTTATTTATTTATTTTAAATAAAAGCAACATTTAGACAAGTGGAATTTTATTTGTCCATCCCCTTCTCTAGCTTACTACTTCATGCATATACACAGGTAGTATTCTCTAAACTGCAATTAAGTTACCAGACTGTGGCTCTTTAAGATACTGTCAAAAAACAGACCATGCAGCTTAACTGGGCTCTGATTTTATTTAGTTTAATAGTGCTTTAGAGAATATGGTTATCTTCTTGGAAGATGACCACTTCTTCATTTCATCACCATCACTGGTACTTATTAACCCCATTTTGTATTTGCCTTTTCTCCTTTAAAACAAAACATCTAAACCTAACAGCCTCTCTCATTTGAGGGTGAGTGGAGACGGAAAGAAAATTTTGTCCCCTTATACATGTCACCCTTGGCCTACACAGAGTTCTGCTTCTTCAGTTACCAGATTGATTTGTTAGAGAGCTCAAGGGACTTAAGGCCTATGGTTAGCCACCTGCAAGTGCAGATCTAACACTGAATTAATGCATTTGGAAGTTTCTACCTGGACGTCTTGTTTTTAGAGTTTTTCATCAAAAACTTCAGGCATTCTATCCAAGTGCTTTATAATAACAGAGCCTCATCCATACGTCACGTGGCTCAAATTATTATTATTTTATATTATTTATATAAGATATATCTATCTCATAGAGCTGGAAGGGACCTTGAAAGGTCATTGAGTCCAGCCCCCTGCCTTCACTAGCAGGACCAAGTACTGATTTTGCCCCAGATCCCTAAGTGGCCCCCTCAAGAATTGAACTCACAACTCTGGGTTTAGCAGGCCAATGCTCAAACCACTGAGCTATCCCTCCCCACAGAGCATAGCATGGTGCTTCAACAACAAATGCCTTGAGCTCAAACCAGGAAAATGTCTCTAACCTGTACATTCAGGTAAAAAAGCTCTGAATCATTTCTCCAGAATCATTCTTATTGGCCTGACCACACTATAGAAGTTAAGGGAAAATCATTAATGGCGCATAATTCCTAAGATTTATTTCCCATACTTCAGGGAAAGAGAATAAGAGAGACTGGTTCATGATGAAAATACAGTCATAGGATTTGGCTACACTGGAGAGTTGCAGCACTGGTGGTGGCTTTACAGTGCTGCAACACACTTATAGCACTGTATGTGCCTTGCATCTCCCTGGCTACAGCGCTGGCTGTACTCCACCTCGGCCTGGGAAATAACGACTGCAGTGCTGATGATACAGCGCTGCTCCACCAGGGTGGCCACCAAAAGCGCTGTTATTGGCCTCCAGAGATATTAGGAGGTATCCCAGAATGCCTGTTCAGCCACTCTGCTCATCAGTTCGAACTCTACTGCCCTAGCCTCAGGTGACCTGCCCTTTAAATGCCCCGATAATTTAAAAAATCCCCTTCCTGTTTGTTCAGCCAGGTGTGGAGTGCAATCAGTTAATCTTTCCAGCTGACCATGCCTCCACGCACCAAACGAGCCCCAGCAAGGAGCAATGGCGAGTTGCTGGACCTCATCAGTGTTTGGGGGCAGGAAGCTGTGCAGTCACAGTTGCGCTCCAGTCATAAAAATTACGATACCTATGGGCAGATATCAAGGGCCATGCTGGAAAGGGGCCATGACCGGGACGCACTGCAGTGCAGGGTTAAAGTGAAAGACCTGTGGAGTGCCTACTGCAAAGCCTGCAAGGGAAACCGCCACTCCGGCGCTGCCCCCACAACCTGCCGTTTTTACAAAGAGCTGGACACGATACTTGGGGGTGACCTCACCGCCAATCCGAGGACCATGATGGACACTTCAGAGCGAGGGTGGGGGGGAAGAGGAGGAAACCGAGGATGAGGGTACTGGGGTGGGGGGGAGACACCCCGGAGTCCTTGCTGGCATGCAGCCAGGAGCTCTCCTCAAGCCAGGAGAAAGGTAGCCACTCACAGCAGCAGATACTTGGTGGAGGACAAACAGAGGAGCGGGTTCCCAGTAAGCAGCTTTTACTTTCAGGATGGAAATTTTTTGGGAGAGGAGGGAGGGTTACGGCTGCATGCATGCCTAGATGTGGAATAGCGTGGGCAATGCGCTTGCGCAAGTTTACTGGGAGAGCCACTGTGGTCCTTGTCCCAATCAGGCTAATGTGTCCGCTCCACTGTGCTGCGAGGGGTGGGGGGACCATTGCAAGACACAGGAAAGCTGCACAGGGGCCAGGGAGGAATCCGCATTGCTGTAGAAGACCCTCCCGCTCTTCCCAGGTGACCCGCAGCAGCGAGATATCTTCCAGGATCAACTCCTGTGGAAAATGTTGGGAGACTGTTCAGTGTAGGTGCCCCCTGCAGCTGTTTGCTTTCCCCAACGCATAGAAACCTTGAGGACAGTACAACCCTGAAGCAATCAGTCCCCCTTACTCACCATTTCGGGGCTCCTGTGGGTTGTGTGTGCTCTCTATGGTATGGGAAAATTATGCTATTGAGAAGACTGTAAACTCCTTCACTATGTAGGAATAACTGTCTGATATAAAACAATGCTGCCTCTGTTAAGTGTTCCCTTTTTTGCCTTTCCACAAGCAACCTTGAGATCTCAGCTGCCTGTGTTAACAACAGCTCAAAGACTCCAAAACCTACGGAAGAAGGTGCAAAAAATCAAAGAAGACATGCTGCAAGCAGTTATGGATCACTCTGCCATAAAGAATCAAAAAGTGCTGGACTGGAGGGAAAGGGAAAGCAGGATCCGCCAGAAAAACGCAGCGGCCAGGACGAGAAGCACAAAGCAACTGATAAACATCCTGGTGCACCAAGCGGACTCTATCCAGGCGCTTGTACCCATGCAGGCAGAGCACTACCGCGCCGGCACCCTCCGTACCAAAGCTCTCTCTCTTGAGCCCCAATGTCAGCTCAAAACCCCCTTCCACAGCATCCAGGTTCTTACCACCACCAGCTGCCTCCAACACCTGTACATTCACAAACCAGTCCTGAGAACTACGAACCTTACCCTCTGCACTCAACCCCCATCACCATGCATCTAGGCATCTAGAAGTGCAGCAGTCATTGCACAGCACTCCAGACAGGACATATTCAAACCTATGACTTGTACAGTTCCCCACCCCAACCCCCTGCCGTTTTATGTTCCCGAAATGTTGTGTGTCTGTCGATAAAGTTATTTTCTTTTCAATAAATGAATTCTTTGCTTTGAAAAGTCTTTATTATTGCAGAAAGTCTAAGATTCCTTAGCCCAGGAAAGAAACAGGCACTGCATATCAGCTTAGGAAACACAGATTCTTACTAACATTGTAACCACTGCACTTCACTCCCGTGCAAGGCACCCAACATTACTGTTGGTTTTCAGCCTCAAATTCCTCCCTCAAGGCATCCCTAATCCTTGCAGCCCTGTGCTGGGCCTCTCTAGTAGCCCTTCTCTCTGGCTGTGCAAATTCAGCCTCCAGGCGTTGAACCTCAGAGGTCCGTGCCTGACTGAATCTTTCACCCTTCCCTTCACAAATATTATGGAGGGTACAGCACGCGGATATAACCACGGGGATGCTGCTTTCACCCAAGTCTAGCTTCCCATACAGAGATCGCCAGCGCCCCTTTAAACGGCCAAAAACACACTGCACAGTCATTCTGCATCGGCTCAGCCTGTACTTGAACCAGTCCTTGCTCCTGTCAAGCTTCCCTGTATACGGTTTCATGAGCCAAGGCATTAACGGGTAAGCAGGGTCTCCAAGGATCACAATGGGCATTTCAACATCCCCTACTGTGATCTTCCGGTCTGGGAAAAAAGTCCCTGCCTGCAGCTTCCTGAACAGGCCAGTGTTCCGAAAGATGTGTGCATCATGCACCTTTCCAGACCAGCCTGTGTTAATGTCAATGTAATGCCCATGGTGATCCACAAGCGCCTGGAGAACCATAGAGAAATACCCCTTCCGATTAACGTACTCGGATGCTAGGTGGGGTGGTGCCAGAATAGGAATATGCGTCCCATCTATCACCCCTCCATAGTTAGGGAAACCCATTTGTGCAAAGCCATCCACAATGTCCTGAACGTTCCCCAGAGTCACAGTTCTTCTTAGCAGGACGCGATTAATGGCCCTCCAAACTTGCATCATCACAATTCCAACGGTCGACTTTCCCACTCCAAACTGGTTCCCGACCGATTGGTAGCTGTCTGGAGTTGCCAGCTTCCAGATTGCAATAGCCACCCGCTTCTCCACCGTCAGGGCAGCTCTCAATCTCGTGTCCTTGTGCCGCAGGGTGGGGGTGAGCTCCTCAGACAGTCCCATGAAAGTGGCTTTTCTCATCCGAAAGTTCTGCAGCCACTGCTCATCACCCCAGACTTCCATGACAATGTGATCCCACCACTCAGTGCTTGTTTCCCGAGCCCAAAAGCAGTGTTCCACAGTGCTGAGCATTTCCGTGAATGCCAGAAGCAATTTAGTGTCATACGCGTCAGGCGACTCGCTATCATCGTCGGACTCCTCATCACTTTGGATCTTAAGGAACAGCTCAACTGCCAAACGTGATGTGCTGGCGAGACTCATCAGCATACGCCTCAGCAGTTCAGGCTCCATTCCCACAGAAATCATGCTGAACAGAAACCGCTGAGAGCCAAGATGGCGCCAAACGTGGATGGAAAAACAGAGATTGCTGGGATGTGAAGTGATGCATCAGAGGGCATTGGGACAGGAAGCAAAATGACCCACGCCCTCCACCCCCTTCCCACAACCCACGGCACCAAAATGGAACGAGGTGCTCTGTGGGATAGCTGCCCATAATGCACCATTCCCAACACCGCTGAAAATGCTGCAAATGTGGCCACACTGCAGAGCTGGTAGCTGTCAGTGTGGTCACACTCCAGCGCTTTCCCTACACAGCTGTACAAAGACAGCTTTAACTCCCAGCGCTGCACACCTGCAAGTGCAGCCAAACCCTAAGTCTATGGTTACTAGCAGTTGTATTTCTGATAGTTAAACTGTCGCACCTTTTTGGGGGGCAATGTGGAAAAGTAGACAGTGATCTGAATGGGAAAGTGTGTGTCTGAAAGTTGTAAAATTGTCACATTTCTTTCCATTTACAATCAGAATTGTTGTAAACATGTAGGACATAAATATAGTTATACAAGTGAGTGATTTTTGGAACACAGTGAAGCTGCGAGCCGTTCCCTGGAACGGGTAAAGTATTAACGCTTTCCATGTTGAGTTACCTAAATCAAATCCTCTTATCAAATTCCCTTTGTCAAACGATCTACAAATTTGAGTTTTACTAGCAGTTTCCCTTCAATTTGCTACTCATTGAAAATGAACAGCTTTTTCAAGCAAAAGGAAACAGACTTATTTTGGCAGTGCCCAGACACGACTGATTTTTCAAGCTACCACCAGCCTTATCTTTGCTTCTAATATCAAAATCTTCATAATTCTTTACATTGAGAGTAATAAAATCCTGTTATTGGAAATTTTTAGTATTTCTTGTCCTTTCCACAACAATTAAAATGATTTCAGTAATCTTCACTCTAATATACTCTGTACTATAGAGGGGTGAGCAAACTACAGGCCACGGGCTGGATCTGGGCTGCGAGCTGTTTTAAGCCGGCTTATGAGCTGCATCTAGCGGCTCAGCCCCACTCCCGCACTCCGGCCAGGGTGCAGGGTCGGGAGCAGCACCACATGTCTCCAGGAAGCTGCAGCATGGCCCTGCTCCGGTTCCTATGCGCTCAAATGGGAGCTGCAGGAGCGGTGCCTGCAGATGGGGCAGTGTGCAGAGCCGCCTGGCCGTGCCTCCGCATAGGAGCCGGAGAAGGGACATAGCACTGCTTCCAGGAGCCACTTAAGATAAGCACTGCTGAGAGCCTGCACCCCCTGAGCCTCTCCCCATGCCACAACCTCCTGCCCTGATCCCCCCTCCAAACCCCTCAATCCTAGCCCAGAGAACCCTCCTGCACCCCAAACTTCTCATTCCCAGCCCCACCTCAGAGCCCACAACCTAAGCCAGAACCTGCACCCCCTCCCGCACCTCTGCCCCTGCTCTGATCCCCCTCCCACCCTCCGAACCCCTCAGTCCCAGCCCAGAGCACCCTCCTACACCCCAAACTCCTTATCCCCAGCCCCACTCCAAAGCCCTCACGTCCTCCCACACCCCAACCCCAATTTTGTGAGCATTCATGGCCCCCCATACAATTTCTATTCCCCAACGTGGCCCTCAGGCCAAAGTTTGCCCATTCCTGCTCTAGACGATTTTAAAAGGTATGCTTCTGTATCTCTTAAACAAGAGGACCTACACAGAATTTATCTAATCTTTTTTTGAACTTACAAAGCATATGTCACAGACAAGCTCCAGTACATGTACAAAACTACCAAATCATAGCATCTTAATTAACAAAATCAAAGCAAAACTGGACCCATGTTGCTTATTGAAAGAAATGTGATCATCAGTTTTTATAAGCTGTATTAGAACTAAAAACTAACTAAACTCAGTTTAAGAAAACATATTTACAAAGCAAACCTATGATTTAAATTAAACTTTTTAAAAAAGCATTGCAACTATCAAACCAAACAAGTTAGTCTCAATATTGGATTGGAGGTTAAATCAAATCAAGTTAATACAAAAATTAGTTAATCATTCTAAGGATTAAGGATTCCAAGATGTCTACCCATTTGCTTATAAATCTCAACTAAAGATTTACCAGACTCAATTAAATCTACAATTTGAATGGTTAAACATCTTATTATGAAATCAATTTATCTAATGTCTAAATCGCTATCTCAGAGCCAATTATAAAGCTTCCTTAAGACTTCAGTTCTTATGTGGTGGCTAATTCTATTTCCCTAAGAGATATTTATCGGAACACTTTTAATACGTAGAAGTTTGACAACTCTTATTTACCACCAGGGCGGCTCTAGGAATTCTGCTGCCCCAAGCACGGCAGGCAGGCTGCCTTCGGTGGCTTGCCTGCAGGAGGTCCGCCGAAGCCATGGGACCAGCAGACCCTCTGCAGGCATGCCGCCGAAGTCAGCCTGCCTGCCGCCCTCATGGCAACTGGCAGAGCACCCCCCGTGGCTTGCCGCCCCAGGCACGCGCTTGGCGTGCTGGTGCCTGGAGCCGCCCCTGTTTGTCATCTGTAATTTACGGTAATCTGAATTTCTCAAGACTTTAAAGCATAAAATACAGAACACACTTTAATGAATAGTTTTGTGAAAAGTATTTAAAGCTGTTTAACCCTGCAAAACATTTGAGGCCCTCCCCCAATGGACTTTATGGGTGTGATCACACACATACATGCGCATAGCCACACTTTCACATCCTATCCTAAAAAAACCTCACCACATAAGAAGACTTGGACATATGTAATTTAAAAAAAAAAGGAAAACAAAATGAAAGGAGGTTTGCCAACACTTCATTCAGCTCTGAGTCTTCTGGACTCTCAAAGTAGGAGCTAGAACTGCAAACAAGGATCCAGGTTGTGATGTTCTGCTGGCACAGCACTTATTGCTAGCAGTTCTTTGGGTGCAGAAAGAGAATGGTTAAAAGGCTGGAGTGGCTTGTTTGTTGACATCATAACTTCTCCCCAAGGTCTTGGGGTTTCTAAAATGTCAGTCTTCCTTCAGATGGCTTGTTGACCTGAAAAGTCACGTTTCTCAAACTCACTCTTGATTCTTAGTTTGTGAACTTTGCTTCCTCTGCCTTGTATTGTGTCTCTCTATTGACAAATCAGATGTCAAACACACTGTGCAACTCGGTCCAATCAAAATTAGGTTATCCTTAGCAAGGGTTGTGTGTCTGAGTTAATAACTACTTGAGATTCTTGGGCCTGGTCTACACTATGCGCTTAAACCTATTTTAGCAGCATTAAACCGATTTAACGCTGTACCCATCCACGCTATGAGGTTCTCCAGCTATCCCACAGTCCACAGCAGTCTCCAAAAAGTATTTGCATTCTTGGCTGAGCTCCCAATGCCTGTAGGTTCAAACACCTTGTCTGGCGTGGTTCAGGGTATAGCTCCTCAATGTACCCCCTCCCCTCCACACGTGAAAGAAAAGGGGAAAAAATCATTTCTTGACTTTTTTTAATGTCACCCTATGTGTACTGAATGCTGCTGGTAGACGCGATGCTGCAGCAGTGAAGAGCAGTATCTGCTCCTCTTCCCTCCCCAGTGGCAGACAGTACAATATGCTTGGTAACTGCTGAATATCCCTGGCTGGCCTCAGGTGAGGTCGGCCGGGCGGGTGCCTGGGTAAAAATAGGAATGATTCCTGGTCATTCCCAGTAGATGGTACAGAACGGCTGGTAACCGTCTTCATCATAGCAACTGGGGGCTGAGCTTCAATCAGCCCCGTCTTTTCATGTGTAAATAAAAGATTCTGTACTGCCTGGACTATCATAGCAGCTGGAGGCTGCCTCCCCTTCATTTTATCTCACTAACAAGTCCCTGTTTCTTATTCCTGCATTCTTTATAACTTCATGACACAAATGGGGGGACACTGCCACAGCAGCCCAGGAAGGTTGGGGAGGAGGAAAGCAAAAGGGGGTTGTTGCAGGGGCAACCCCCGTGAATGGCACGCAGCTCATCATTTCTGCAGGATCTGACATGGAGCAGCTGTGCTCTCTGGTTCTCTGATACACTGGTTCTCTAGTACAGCAGCCCCATATTCTAGGAAGGACTGACTACTTTTAGATACCATAAAGGAGGAATTGACTTAGAGTCATTCCCATTTTCGCCTTTGCGACGCCGGCCGACCTCAGCCAGGAGCACTCATGATAGCAACAGATGGTACAGAACGACAGATAGCCGTCATCTCATTGCCAATTTACAATGGCAGCAGACGGTACAGAACAACTGATAACCGTCTCTGCTATCATGCAAAAGCAAATGAATGCTGCTGTGTGGCGCTGCAGTATCGCTTCTGTCAGCGGCATCCAGTACACATACGGTGACTGTAAAAAAAAGGCTGAACGGGCTCCATGGTTGTCATGCTATGGCGTCTGCCAGGGCAATCCAGGGAAAAAGGGCGCAAAATGATTGTCTGCCGTTGCTTTCCCGGAGGAAGGAATGACTGACGACATTTACCCAGAACCACCAGCGACAATGATTTTTGCCCCATCAGGCACTGGGATCTCAACCCAGAATTCCAAGGCGCGGGGGAGACTGCGGGAACTATGGGATAGCTACGGAATAGCTACCCACAGTGCGACGCTCCGGAAATCGACGCTAGCCTCGGACCATGGACGCACAACGCCGAATTAATATGCTTAGTGTGGCCGCGTGCACTCGACTTTATACCATCTGTTTTACAAAACCGGTTTATGAAAATCGGAATACTCCCGTACTGTAGATATATCCTTGAACAGGCAAAACTGAAATTTAACCAAAGATTATCAGAGATTTGTACAGCACTATACAGAATATAGCAAGAAGAGATACACTACCACCCTTTATGTATGTGATAAAGAGCTGGCGCGGTGTCTCTTCTTCGCTGCAACTGGTGGCAAGCAGTTTCATTCTCCAAGTTCCAAAAACAGTGTCATTATATAGTGTTTTTAAACCAATACCCCTCTTTGCCAAAAGAAACTTACATTCTTTTATCATTTCGTATTCATTCTCAGTTTACCTGATTTATGTGTGAAGGCATAACTACAGCTGAGAGGACTAATGATTCATCAAAATAATATCTTTCAATGGGTCTTTCTTCCCCCATAATAATTCCCTTATAGGAAACTTCTGTTATAACAATCATCCATCATCAGTTTCCCAGGTTTATATCTGCTTATGTAAGCATTATATAATTTATTTATTTTAAGGGAATGGTTTCTAAAACTATCTTGAGTTTTATAGACATGGAGATGCCAAGGATTCTTAGATACACCCTAATACATACAATTCCTGAATAGGGTTACTTACAGGTCAAGAGCTAGTATTCTGGGCTTTAGTGTCAAACACATTCTTTGCTAATATCATAAAGATTCTAAAGAATAATTGATTTATAAATGGATGAAATATGCAGAAAGAAAAGGACTAAAAGGGTCAATATTACTACCAGGTACTGACACAAGCATCAATTTGTAAGATCCTCACTTAAATCAGTGATGAAAAAAAAATTGGTATTATTGAGAACTCAAAGACTGTAGGTTTGTAACCTCTGAAAAATATATTAACAACAAAAGCAACATGTGACCACTTTTAAGGAAGCTAGATGGATGAAAAGTCACAAGATGACATCGTATCACCAGTTTAAGGACATAAAAATACATAAAAACGGCATAAAAATCGCTGATTGGAAAAACTAGCAACAAAAAATACACTCTTTTCCTTCATCAGCAAAATTCAAAAGTTCAAACTTATGATCAGTTCCATCATCTACAGTTTCTCCTCCACTAATTTAGAACCAGAACAGTGATCCTATCAACAAGACATTTACATTATCTTTTGGAATCAACATCTTAACAGAAAAAAATCCCTTTAAGCTTATAATGAAACTCATTTGAAACACAAAAGACTTAAATTAATATTTTATCTGAGGTCTGTATATCCACACATGCTATTCTCCTCAAATCACTTCAGAATTAGGGACCAACAACATTTCAGTGTTTTGTGACTCACAAATCTCAGATGATATGTGCTATTATCTTACATCTGGCTCTGTCAAACACACTAGATACTAAAAATGTCACACCACACCATGCGCAGTCCAACCCCAGACACTCGAGATCCTCGAAGCACTCGTTCTGATCAGATGCCTGATGTTTGCATTGTAATCCCATCTACATCAGATCCAGCTACACTCTTGTTCTCCAACTACCTCTCCCGCTTCCTGGATGCCTGGACTCAGATTACTTCAGATCGCTGGGTTCTCAGCACAGCAGAACTGAGTTACACCATCCAATTCATAGACAGCTGCCGCAGCACCAGGTGAAGTCCTGACAACTCCCTGATCCTTGGCGGCACCAGTGGTGCTGAGTCTTGCCCCTCTGGGAATGCCAGTACCAGAAGGGTAAAATGAATGGGTGTGGCAGGAGCCAGGGATCATCTTTATTAATCCCCCCACACACAAACATACACTACTATATTATAGCTGTGACCATACCTGTAACTATAAGTTTGACAGACTTACTCCAGTGATTATGCTGCATTATCTCTCCCGCGTGCGCTCAGAATCTTTCTTCGTCTCTCCTCACTGTCCTTCTCTCAACTGCCAGACTGACCTTTATGGCATTTTTCAATTCTATTTTTAGACGCAACAGCATCCTACTTATTTACCTGCTTGTGCTAATTGTCAGTTCTATTTTTAGACTTTCAAACATTATTTACCTCAGTGTTATGATCTCTTAAGTCATTGTTGTTTACCACCCTTTTCCTGCCAATTCTCTATTTAGTCCTATGTGATCTGCAGTTTCCATCTAATGGTAGAGTAACTATTACTTATTGAAAATGAAAGCCAGGGACACAAAACAGAATCTGAGGACTTCAAAATGGAGTTTCACTGGTATCAGTCCTAATTTTCGTCAATTATGCTGATCACAAACAACTGCCTGTTAGGATAATATTAGCAGCGCAAAGCTATGTCAGTACAGCAAAGCCTAAACCTCTCTGTGGGTGTTACTTGCTTGCCCTGTGTATGTTCCAAGTTATAACAAGTTTTATCAGTATTACACCCTGCTGCACAAGACCCTCATTGGGAGAAAGGTTGGGGCCTAGAAGCAAGAGCCAGTAGGCTGAGCTCCAGCTAGGAAGAGCAGGGAGTCGCAGCTTTGCAAAGAACAGACTGGGGCAGAAGAATGGCTCTCGGTGTGATGGAAGATTCCAGAGCTGAGTATGAATTTTGTGAGGGGGATGGACTTGATTTTGGGACTGTCAAGGTATTTTTCCCACTTTGAACTTTAGCGTCCAAAAAGTGGGGACCTGCATATGCCCTTCTAAGCTTAATTCCTAGCTTAGATCTGATAGTGCTGCCACCAACCAGAAATTCCAGTGTCTGCTACACTCCCTGTCCCCAAAACCTTCCCTGGGGGACCCAAGACCCAAACCCCTTGGGTCTTAAAACAAGGAGAAATAAACCATTCCCCCTCCTTCCCGCTCCCAGACTTTCCCCTCCCTGAGTTACCCTGAGAGGCTACACTGATCCAAACTCCTTGGATCTTAAAGCAGAGAGGAATTAACCTTCTCCCCACCAATCCGCTGGTGAGTTCAGACCCAAACCCCTTGGGTCTTAAACAAGGAAAAAATCAGTTAGGTTCTCAAAAAAGAAAGCTTTTAATTAAAGAAAGAAAAAGTAAAAATTATCTCTGTAAAACCAGGATGGAAAATGTTTACAGGGTCTTCAGCTTATATAGACTAGAGGGACTCCCTCCTCCCTAGCCTAAGATACAAGTTACAGCAAACAGAAGTAAAATATCCTTCCAGCAAAATACACATTCACAAGTTAAGAAAACAAACATAAGACTAATCCGCCTTTTCTAGCTAGTACTTACTATTTGGAACATCAGAGACTGTTTCAGAAAGATTGAAGAAAGACCTGGTTGCACGTCTGGCCCCCTCTTAGCCCCAAGAGCAAACAAAAAAAAACAGCACAAACAAAGACTTCCCTCCACTGAGATCTGCAAGTATCTTGTCCCCCGATTGGTCCTCTGGTCAGGTGTCAGCCAGGTTTACTGAGCTTCTTAACCCTTTACAGGTAAAAGATATTAACCCTTAACTATCTGTTTATGACAGGGACCTTGAGAATTGTATTTGATTTTTTATTTTTTTTTTTGTTATTAAAACAGCTCGAAGCAGAGATGGTGGTAGCCATGAGAGAGGCTGTTTGGCATTCTTAAAGGGCCCTGAAGATGGGAAATAGGGGCACGGTGCCTCAGAGCCACCCCTGGCCACAAGAGAGTGCTTTGCAGACAGCTGAACTTGTTACAGCCTTAATTTTTTTCCTCCCAACTTTTGTGAATCTTGACTCTTCTAGTTGCCAAACAACTCTGTTGATCTATGACCCTTCCCTCTCATATTTCACTAGTACAGCTGGGACAACAGGCAGTTCTCACTGAGTTAACATTTTTTAATGCATCCCCATTTCATCATTTCAGAAAACATTTCAATCACCATTTGTTGTTGCAAAAGGAACCAATCCTGTTCATAGTTCTGTAGACACTTTTCGCAGTTTGAGGGGCCTCTTTCCTGGGCATCTGTTTTCTCACAGACTTAGGCTAGCCATAATGAAATACAGACCAATATTCAATAATATGAAATTCCTAAATATAGGTCATTCACAGGTTGTCCTGTTAAGGCAGCTTTCAAAATACAAAGGTGATGAAATGAAGACTGAGAATCTGGTCTTTTCTCTGCCATGCTTGTGTTCGCTCTCACACACATTCTTCTCCCCACCTTCCCCTCCTGTCAACCTGGCTTCGCTCCACTTCCTGACATTGATCAGAGGTGGCAATGCTATTGTCTCCAGCCCTACAGCAAAACGGGCAATGGTTGTAGGCTACTCTGGTCCTTTGTTCCCTTCCAGAGAAAAGAACAGTGTTTCCTTAAGATACCATAGTCTAAATTAGATGACCTAATGAAGCTGACTTCTCAATCACCTAATTGTAGAAGCCATTTTTTAATTACAGTATTGATAAAGAAAAATAACCCCAGGCCCCGAAGCCAGGCCTTGATTAAGCTAATGATTACATCAAGGCCATAGGCCTCAATCATATTAACATATAGAAAATAAGAAAATAATCGTTACTAACACACCTGAGGCTAACTTTCTGATTTTATGATACACAAACTATGAATAATGCTGCTAAAACAATATAAATGCTGCTAAAAAGGGGAAGTAACCAGTCCATCACTGCCAAAATGTACTAACAGCTTCTAGTTCATTATAGTTCATTAAGTTGCTCGTGCAAGCATAAATAACTCATGATAACTTGACCAAAGGTACAAACAACATGTATTTTTGGACACAAGTTCCTCAAAAAGCCTAAGTAACGTGCAACTGCTTAACCGCAAGTAGGGGGAAAACCAGGTGTCAATGTCCTGACAATTATGAAACCTTTGTGTGGGGAAGTAAAAAAAAAAGCAGGCTTGCAATTAGCTCACAAATGATATATTAATAGCAATTGTTTTCAGCAGATGTTTTAGCAGATGTCATGTATTAGCCAAATAAGGTAATATCGGATGTATACGCTCATATGATAATTTGTGGTTTTAAGCTTTATAAGTACAGGTATCACTGCTGTAAGGCAGAGCGACTTACCCCTTGCTAGGGGCTTTGTCGTCTCTCCGTGCGTACACATGTATCTCTGATCAATCAATAAAGGAGCCTCAGGCTGTCTGATCAACTCAACACGGTGGTGGTCGTTTTCCACGACAGTATCCTCTTCTGCAGCTGTAAAGGAGTATTTTCTTGATTTCCGATCATTGTGTCAAGTATAAAAAACCAAGAGAAAGGGAAAAGCTAAGTCTAAGCATTTCAAGTAATTAACAAAACCCAAGTTGATAGGTGAGATTTAACATAGTCAGGCCAAGACATTTAGGTTTAGTCATTCAAAACCTTTATTTGTACCAAAAAGCTTTTACAATATAAAAGCAATGACTACTTACACATAAGCAGAAAAAAAAACCAATGGCTAGTTACCCATTCCTGTGGTGTAGGCAGGTCTCGGAGAATTTCTCCTACTATGCTTCAGCTACCCCTTACAGTTGAGCATATTTATATCTATTCAAATTATATAAATCAAACTTTCCTCCCATCAATATTAAGCATTGTAAGTCTAACGTAACTCATATAATATATTAATTTACATAGCTTTTCCTATCGACATTACAGACCTCGGGATTGGCGGTTGTTCATAACTCTGAAATGTTCATAACTCTGAACAAAACTTTATGGTTGTTCTTTCAAAAAAGTTTACAAGTGGACACTGACTTAATACAGCTTTGAAATTTTACTATGCAGAAGAAAAATGCAGCTTTGAACCATCTTAATTTAAATGAAACAAGCACAGAAACAGTCTCCTTCCTTAATCAAATTGTTTTAAACTTACCTCTTTTTTTTTTGTAGTTTATATTTAACACAGTATTGTACTTTTATTGTCTCTGCTTGCATATTTCCAGTTCCAAATGAGATGTGTGGGTGACCAGTCAGTCATAACTCTGGTGCTCGTAACTCTGAGGTTCTACTATAGTTTCATAACGTCTCTCTTTTCTAATTTGTTTATTTCCACTGATCATTCATGCCTACCAGGCCATCTACCTATAGCGACTTAATGTAAGGACTTCCTGGTTTTTGCATAACCACCTTTTGGCAATACATTCTGTACATCCATTGCACTGAGAACATCTTATCTATAAAATATCCTCTAACTTGGATACATTCTATGGTTAAAACATCACCATTGTCCTACACCACAGCTGCAAGAATCAAGCAAGTTTACATGAGGACAAGTCAGTGAGGCAACACCCAGGCCAAATAAAGACTAGGCCTAAACTAGCCAGTTTACACATAGGTAGCATCTCGGCCCCAACAAAATGGCAAAGAGAAGGTTATTCACCTCATGCAGTAACTGAGGTTCTTCGAGATGTGTCCCCCTGTGGGTGCTACACTTCAGGCGTTGGTGCGTCCTGGCACTGCTGATCTGAGATTTTCAGTAGCAGTGCCATTTGCGATTCCACCAGCGCTCATGCATCCCAATCCCCTCAGTTCTTTCTCTACCATAGAGTCCTTACTGCAAACTCTGAAGTAGAGGCGAAGAAGGTGGGTAGTAGACCACTCTCAGGGTCACACATCTCTAAGAACCTCAGTTACTGCACAAGGTAAGTAACCTTCTCTTGGAGTGCTGTCCCTGTAGATGCTCCACTTCAGGTTAATGTAGAACAGCACCCTCATGAGGCTGGAAGAGACTTCAGAGTGGAGTTCGTAGCTGAGGCTAGTATAGTGAGACCTAGTCCTATGTCCAAGCTTGAACCAAGAATGATTGCATAGTGGTTTGCGAATGTGTCTTCAGAGGCCCAGGTGGCTGCCCTGCAGATGTCTAGAATGGGAATATTGTACAGAAATGCTATGGCGGTAGCTAAAGCTCTTGTCAAACGGATTCTGATGCCCAGAGGGGCTTCAATGTTGTGTAGTGAATAGCATGTATGGATACAGCTGGATTTCCATTTGGATAATCTATGTGTCGATATAGCAGAGTGTCACAACCCAATGGCCCCCTCTCTCAGGTCCCCTGGGAAGGCAAATCAGCACTGCATGTTACTAACGCTGTTGAAAGCATCGTAATGCATACTGGGTAGGGTCAAAGGCGTAAGTGTGGAGTGAAAGATTCCTTTGCAGGTTATGAGAGGCCAAAAGGGGGCCAGGAAAGAAGGAAGAGAGCAAAGAACAGGTCAACTCGACAGGTCAGCTAGCTCAGTACAAAGGTAAAATGCTGACTCCAACCAGCTCAAAACCACAGCACACATCTGATTCTTGGCTGCCTGACAAGAAAGATGGGGCCTGGATTCCACCCCGACCAGCCGTGAGAAAGGAGGATTCAGCTGAAGAGACTTGAAGAGGCAGCCAAAACAAGTGAGACGGTGAAGGCCAGCGAGAGGGAAAACAGACTCTCACGTCCCTGGAGCCGATGTGTTTTGGGAATGCTGAGAAGGCCCCAGAAAGACTGTTTGGACTGGTATAAAGAGCATGGGGAACAAAGGTTCCTGAACAAAATGCCCCATAAAGAACCTGGGACTTAAAAACCCCCAAGGGTCGCAGCAAGTTGGAGATCACAGTGGACCCTGGATGACCCGTGCACGGGACAAGAACTCCTATCCACCCCTCCTCCTCCTCCTCTTCTTACATTGTACCCAGGGTTTGCCAGCCTCAGGTCGTGCGTGTGACAGAATGAAAGTGGGTTAGGGTTAGGGTTAGGGTGCTAATGCTTTCTTGCTTCCCTTGAGTGACGTGGGAGCAGTCCCAACACTCATAATACCATAGAATATCAAGGTTGGAAGAGATCTTAGGAGGTCATCTAGTCCAACCCCCTGCTCAAAGCAGGACCAATCCCCAGACAGATTTTTACCCCAATTCCCCAAATGGCCCCTTTGAGTATTGAACTTACAACCCTGGGTTTAGCAGGCCAATGCTCAAACCACTGGGCTAGCCCTCCTCCCTCACCGCTGTTATTTTATTAATAAATCTTTAAAACTTAAACACTTGGTGTGCACCATCATCTCTTCCCCTAAAGATCCTGCGGCCTCAGCCTGATTACCTAACAACTGAGGCAGATTGGTGACAGATTTCTGTCACAAGAGCCCTTTGATCATGATGTTAACACAGATTCAAGGGATTTATGGAAAGGGTTCATTCTGTCTAGGTAAAAAGCTAAGGCCCAGTACACATGCAATGTGTGCAGGACTGCATCTTGAATGTTAGTGTGTGGTTTTGGGTGGAATGTAGGTAAACAGATTGGTTGGTTGAGATGGAACGAAGACGATATTTAGGGCATAAATTTAGGATGTGTTCTAAGGCTGAAGAATTTTGTGTATGGTGATTGAGCCATGAGAGCCCCTATTTCACTAACTCTTTGTGCCGATGTAATGGTGACCAGGAATGCTACTTTCATAGATAAGTAATGAGTAAAGCTCTGATCAGACTTGAGAACCAAAATTTAGGTCCCATATAGGTGTGGATTCTCGGACGTCTAGATATATATTCTGTATGTCAGTTAGGAATTGCTTAGTAATCAAGTGGGCAAATATTGACATCCCATCTACCCGTTGATGGAAGGCAGTGATGGCCACAAGGTGAACTCTCAGAGAGCTCGTAGCAAGCCCTGAGTTCTTCAGGGAGAATAAATAATTCATGCTTAGTGGAAATGGTGCCCAGCTTGCAGGTATTTGTTTCTTTTGGCACCACAGGAAGAATCTTTTCCATTTTTGGAGGTAGATAGTACGTGTGTTGTGTTTCCTACTTTTTATTCACACTTCTTTTACCTGTTCTGAGCAGGTTAGTTCGTTGGGGCGGAGTCATGCCTTCAGGTGAAGTCCCTCCGGGTCCAGGTGGAGGACATGACCATCATCCTGAGAGAAGATTTCATAGACAAGGGAGAGTGAATGGTTTGCAGATCGCCAAGCATGTCAGGTAAGAGGAACCAAGTCTTTCTGGGCCATGTCAGCACTATAAATACTTTTTGGCTCTGTCCATTCATATTTTGTGTATAACTCTGGAGATAAGAGATATCAGTGGGAATGTGTATAGGAGAGGAGCATTCCATTTGATGAGGAAAGCGCTGCCCCTCAGAAATCATGCTCCAAGTCTTGCTTTTGAGCAAAAAACTTTAGGTATTTCTTGTTTACTGATCAAGCAAAGAGATCTATGAGTGGTGGATCCCCACATGTGAAATGTGTTGTTTTATTTCATCATTCAGTTCGTGCTCTTGGGAAAACTGTCCGCTTAAAGTGTCTGCCATCATGTTTATTCAGCTTGGGAGGTATGCTGCTGTAACAGAGACGTGTTTTATGCACCAGTTTCATAGTTTTAGGGCCTCCGTGCATAAGGAGTGGGAATGTGCTCCACCCTGACTGTTTATATTAGGGCTGTTGAGTAATCTCAGTTAACTCATGCAATTAACAAAAAAAAAACCCTACTCACAATTAATCGCAGTTTTAATCACACTGTTACACAAGAGACTACCAATTGAAATGTATTAAATGTTTTGGATGTTTTTCTACATTTTCATATATATCTTTGATTTTAGTTACAACACAGAATACAAGTGTATATTTCAATTACAAGTATTTGCACTGTAAAAATGATAAACAGAAAAAATATTAATTTTTCAATTCACTTCATACAAGTACTGTAGTGCAATCTCTTTGTCCTGAAAGTGCAATTTACAAACGTAGATTTTTGTTGTTGTTCCACAACTGCACTCAAAAACAAAACATAAAAATTCAGAGGCTACAAGTCCACAGTCCTACTTCTTCTTCAGCCAATCACTAAGACAAACAAGTTTGTTTACATTTACAGGAGATAATGCTGCCCTCTTATTTACAATGTCACTGGAAAGTGAAAACAGGCATTTGCATGGCACTTTTGTAGCCGGCATTGCAACGTATTTACGTGCCAGATATGCTAAACATTCGTATGCCCTTTCATGATTTGACCACCATTCCAGAGGACATGCTTTCATGCTGATGATACTCGTTAAAAAAAAATGCGTTAAACTTCTCACTGAACTCCTTGGGGTGGGGGACAAATGTAGGTCCCCTGCTCTGTTTTACCTGCATTCTGCCATATATTTCATGTTATAGCAGTCTCAGATGATGACCCAGCACATTCGTTTTAAGAATACTTTCACAGCAAATTTGACAAAAATGCAGAAAAGATACCAATGTGAGATTTCTAAAGATGTTACAGCCCTCGACCCAAGATTTAAGAAACTGAAGTGTCTTCCAAAATCTGAGAGGGACGAGGTAGGGAGCACGCTTTCAGAAGTCTTAAAAGAGCAACATTCTGATGTGGAACCTACAGAACCTAAACCACCAAAAAGAAAATCAACTTCTGATGGTGACATCTGACTTAGATAATCAAAATGAACATGTGTCAGACCACTCTGCTTTGGATGGTTTTCAAGCAGAATCCGTTATCAACATGGATGCATGTCCCCTGGAATGGTGGTTGAAGCATGCGCATCTGGCACATAAATATCTTGCAACAGCGACTACAACAGTGCCATGAGAACACCTGTTCTCATTTTCAGGTGACATTGTAAACAATAAGCGGGCAGCATTATCTCCTTCAAATATAAACAAACTTGTTTGTCTGAGTCATTGGCTAAACAAGAAGTAGGACTGAGTAGACTTGCAAACTCTAAAATTTTACATTGTTTTATTTTTGAATGCACTATTTTTGTACATAATTCTATATTTGTAAGTTCAACTTTCATGAAGAGTTGAAAAATACTATTTCTTTTGTCTTTTTACAGTGCAAACACTTGTAATCCAAAATATAAAGTGAGTACTGTACACTTTGTATTCTGTGTTATAATTGAAATCAATATATTTGAAAATGTTGAAAACATCCAAAAATATTTAAATGGTATTCTATTGTTTAACAGCGTGATTAATTTTAATCATGCGATTAATATTTGTAATCATTTTACAGCCCTAGTTTATACAAAACATACACATGACATTGTCTGTTAGGATCTTTATCATTTTGCCTCACATGATAGAGAAAAAAATGCAGGCATGCATTGCAGACCGAGCACAAGTTGAGTAGGTTGATGTATAAGAGCGTTTCCGTAGGGGATCACTTATCTTAGGTTGTACACTGGTTTAGGTAGGCTCCCCATCCAATCAGTGAGGTATCTGTTGTGATCTGTATGGATGGCAGATCCTGCTGAAACGGGATGCCTGAGCCAACGTTTATTGGGTTTGTCCACCATCATAGTAAATGCAGGACCTCTGGGATCAGCATGAGTCTTTGCTTACACTGTGCTTTCATGGAATACACATCGAGTTCAGCCATCTTTGAAAACAATGCACGTGTAGTCTGGCATGTTTTACAACAAAAGCAGTGGCCGCCATATGTTCCAGGAGTTGTAGGCAGTTGGGTGTGAACACCCATGTGCTGTCAGAGATTACTGATATGAGGGAGGTCAGCACTGTGAATCGAGGCATCGGTAGCCCTATGGAGTGAAAGAGATGATTTGTCGAGTGATGTGTAATGTTTCTGTCCTGGTAGGACCTTTTAGTAGGGGAATATTAGTATTCCCTGTCTGCGCAGATGAGCAGCTACTACTGCTAGGGTTTTGATAAAGCCTCATGGAGCCGTTGACAGTTCAAATGGCAATACTCTGTATTGGAAGTGATCTTGTCCCATTGTGAATCGTAGGAATCATCTGTGAGCAGGATAGATGGTAATGTGAAAGTAAGCATCTCTGTAGGTCAAGGGCTGAGAACCAGTCCCCCTCTTCCAGCGCCGGGATGACAGAGTTCAGTGTGACCATTTTGAATCTGTGGTTGCGAACAAATTTGTTGAGTTTTCTGAGATCTGGTATGGGTCTCCAACTTCTTCTGAGTCAGGAAATAGTGGGAGTAAAACCTTCTTTCTCTGTGTTGTGTTGGAACTTGTTTCATGGCCCCTAATTGTAGAAGGTGATCTACCTCGTCTCAACAGGTGCTTGTGAGAAGGGTCCCTGAAGAGGGACAGAGGAGGGGGGCAGGTAGTGGGATGGAGGTAAAAAGGGATGGTAGAAGCTGTTTGAATGATCTCCAAAACCCAGTGATCCATGGTGATAGTGGCCCACATATGGTAGAATGGTCGGAGTCAATGATAAAAAAACTTGGATTGTTGGTTCTATTAACACCGGTGGTAGGGGAAGGGAGGTCAGACCCTTGACCAATGCTTCAAAATTGCATCTTGTTTGAAGGTGCTTGGGACATCGCAGCCTGGGATTGGGTAGGGAAACATCTCTGTGGTTTGTGCCTTTGTCTTTGATTAAAAAGGCCTCTGTTGTCGCTCTCTGGTTGTGTTTCTATTGCACTGAAAAAGGTTGCTATCTCCCACATCTGTTGGCGGGAGAGGGAGGAAGGTATAGATGCCCAGGGTTGGGAGCGCCATTCAAGAGTCCTTCATTGAGTTTAGGACTTCCTCTGTTTTTGCAGAGAATAGTTTTTCCCTGTCAAAGGAGAGATCCTCAACTTTAGTCAGGAGGTCCTTTGGAATTCCAGAGGATTGTAGCCAGGAGGCCCTCCTCATGACTACTGCCATAGCTGTTGTGCAAGCAGTCACGTTCATGACATAAAGGGACACTTGGTAAAGTTGTACTTGACATAAGTTGACCTTCGGTAATGGTGGACTGAAATTGCTCCCTTCTGTCTTCTGGGATGTCTGCCAGAAAATCATTGAGTTTTGTTAATTATCATGGTCATACTTCGCTAGTACTGATTTGTAGTTGGCCATGTGGAACTAAAGAGTCTCCGATAAGTAGATTTTTCGTCCAAACAAATCAAATCTCTTCGCGTCCTTGTCCTGTGGGGTAGATTTATAATGGTTTTTTTCCCCTCATTGGTTCACCACCTCCACCACCAAGGAGTTTGGCTGAGGGTGTGAAAATAGGAACTCCATACCCTCTTGGGCACATAATATTTTCTATCCACCCTTTTGCATATCAGAGGTACGGTTGCTGGTATTTGCCATAATAATTCTGCTGTTTCCATCAGAGCTCTATTAATTGGTAGTGCAATCTTAGTCGAGGATGCTGGGTGCAGTATTTTGAGGAGCTGATGTTGGTTTCAGTTACCTCTTCCAGCTGGATGTTCTGGCTTTGTGCCACCCGTTTGAATAACTCTTGAATTGTTTTGAGTCATCTGCAAAGGGGAGCAGGGGTGACATGACTGCCTCATCTGGAGTTGGTGATTGTTCTTGGTTATTGGAATCATCCAATTCCTCTATAGAATCCTCATGCGTCTCTGAGGGTTAATTTGCAGTAGCCATAAGAAGGTTTATCTGTCACCTCTGCAGCATGCGGAGCCTTTGGGCCTGTGCTCGTAGACTGCCCATGGCTCCCACTGTGCCCACTGCATTGAAAATGGCATGGGGGGCACATGGGTTAATCAGCCATGGGGGCATGTCCCTGTGTTCCCTGGCACATTCCCTGCCCAATGAAGAGGAATGTCTGGAGTAGAAGACTGCCTCATCAATATCAGCTTCGTCATCACTGGAGAATCTGGAGGCATTTGGTGAGTCTGGCTGTACTGGTGCCATTGGCACCAGAGAACTGTTGGTTCTAAGTACTGGTGATCCCGATGTGGATGAAATTCTGATATCACCCGCTTTAGCAAGGGAGCATGGTGCCATGGGCAGCAGTGCCGTGCTCTTACATGAAGAAGCCTGGGAGATCGATCCTGTCTGCTTGTGAGTGGCCTTGATCAGTGCCAACTCAGTGCAGTCAGGTATCGGCTCCGTAGTGTGCGGCACCGCTGGAGGTGGCAGAGTGAGCTGAGGTGCTGTCAGCACCATGTCCTGCCTCGTAGTTGGTGCTGTGGAGAAAGAGGCTGACATGCCTGCAATCCTTATCTCTGTAGGCAGAGGTCCCAGTACGGACAGCACCAGAGGCGCCCAGAGTATCAAACGTGCTCACCCTGCTGGTCGCCGGCACCGCAGGTAGTGATCTTGGTGTAGACCATTTTCTCTTCAACGGTTCTCCATAAGCAGGAAATATCTCCCTGTTTCTTCACTTTCTGGAAGAGAGGGTACTCGACCTGTCCAGGGAGCAGGCGCCTGGAGAATCTCCCAATGGGGTTGTTCCAGAAGCGGACAGTGGTATTAGGGATTTATCCATAAGAATCATTTTGAGTAGGAAATCGCTGTCCCTCCTAACTGTGGCTTTAAGATTGCTGCAATGGGATCATTTCTGGGGAATGTGCTCCTCCCCTAAGCAGCAGACATACTGAGTGTCCATCGGAGATGGACATAGCATCCTTACAAGAAGTGTATCTTTTAAACCCAGGAGAACCTGGCATTTTCAGAATCCAACTTCAATTGTGGAACTAAAAGAAACAGAGGGTAAACTCTTAGGGAGGTTTTTTTTTTTTTTTTTTTTTTTAAGGGAATTTAACTGCTTAAAAACAGAAACCTAGATCAACAATGAACTAACCATTGAGGAATAAACTTAATTATTTCTCACTCTTTCCTAGATGATTTT
Organism: Gopherus evgoodei; assembly: GCF_007399415.2. NCBI lineage: Eukaryota > Metazoa > Chordata > Testudines > Testudinidae > Gopherus > Gopherus evgoodei. The sequence continues at coordinate 255,404,074 of NC_044322.1, read as the reverse complement.
GTGACATTGCCATTGAAGCTCCATCTGCAGCTCAAGATGGTTGAGAAAAATCTGAGGGGCCTGGGACGTGCAAGCGCTGGTTGAATCATCAGTGACACCATAAGACAGCTACTATGCACATGTGTCCCAACAAGGCACTGCTCCTGAAAATCTCCAATCAGCAGCGCCAGGATGCACTGACACCTGAAGTGGAGCACCCACAGGGACAGTACTCGAAGAATAAAAATTATTCTATAAACCTTGTGAACAGATGAATTAGACTGTTCCAATCTCAGCCATTGTTTCGGCTTTTCCATTTAACCTTATTTGATATGCAATATTCTTTGGATTCTGGAAAGAGCTTTTCTCCAAAGACATCAGAAGTACTGAACTGAGATATGAATAACTACCAAATTGGCCAGGCTATAAAAATTCTGTCAGATTTTATTAAAAACAAAACATTGTAGGTACAGTATCCATGTCAGGCTCACTTCAGTAAGGAATATATAGATACAATGGATGAACAAAATAGATTAACAGGTTCAGCTAAATACTTAAGTTATAAAATAATCTTTGATCAACAAAACATTACTAACTATTATTTGTTTTATCATAGCACCTAGAAGCCTTAGTCATGGACCAGAAACCCACTGTTTCCAGCACTGTAGAAACATCACAACAAGACAGTTTCTGCTCCGAAGATCTTAAGATTTACTGAAACAATTAGCTTGAGTTAGTGCATTCTGTGTTAGCCTAGCTCAAGTGAGAGCAACCACACTTCAAAACACCAGAGTTACACAGAGTGATTTGGTTAGCAGCGGCATTGACTGGATTAACAGCTGATGACTTGACCAAACTTGAGTTGTTGCATCCTCACTGCGTTAGTAGCTCAAGCATCATCATCACCGGAGCTTTATTAGTAAATATTAATTTGATGATTCTTTTGTACACTTCGTCTGGCATTCACTTGCAAAGACACCCAACAGCAGCTTCATCAGCAGAGTGAAGGGTCCTAAGTCTACCATGAAATCTAGTTAGTTGATATTTGTCAACAAAATGAGCTATTGACTGACAGCGGCAGCACTGACAATGTGGGTCATCGTGTAGACCCAAGTGTAGAGGTTGGCTGCACGTATTCCTTGGCCAGTTTGGATCCTGTTCAGCAGAGTCCAAAGCTGACATGGCAGGTCAAATCCCAGGGGTCAAAAGGCCGGATCACCGACAAGCAAAAATACTTCAAACATCTGTAGCTGACCACTCATTGTGCCATTGGGTATATATGCTGGCAGATTCCACAGTGGATGCCTTGACATAAATTGTGCTCTGGGGTTACTGAAGATGTCCATATGCAGTGGGAGATCTGGACTGGCATATAGCTTTTCCACCAGTCCACCTGTAGGCTCTCCATGATGAACGTGGGAGGAGCTATGCTGCTCAGAACTGGTAGCCAAGAATAGGAGTGGGGCAAGGGTGCCTGTGATGATGCACATGGTCAAGTTCAATTCAATGTTGACCAATTTACTGTGAGGTGATACACCACACAGGGACACCGTATTCCACTAAGGAACAGAACAGCACCAAAGCCAATGGGCAAAGTGTACACTAAACTGTCATGATTCTTTGGTCAAAGAACAGAATCCTTATTGTGCAGTACTTTGTTTTAGACTGAGCTAGTGCATGACTAGTGATTAGGAAAGTGTGTACTCTATATACTCTACCTTAATCTTGCTGATTTAGTCCAGATGCCCACAAAGGGACCGTTAGCAAAGTACATCTCTACCTCGATACAATGCTGTCTACGAGAGCCAAAAGATATCTTACTGCGTTATAGGTGAAACTGCGTTATATTGAACTTGATTTGATCTTCCAGAGCATGCAGCCCTCTCTTCCCCCAAGCACTGCGTTACCACATTATATCCAAATTTGTGTTATATCCGGTGGCGTTATAACAGGGTAGAGGGGTAACAAAGGATGTCTGTTACTACAAATGACGTAATTAACAAAGCATATGATTGATATGGAGTTATGATCAAACTATGTTCAGTGATGGTTAAGAGATCTCTTATTTATGAAGTAATCACCCACTGACAAAATTTTTAACTCAAAGAATTGCTTGCTACTATAGTTGCACTTAGCAACTGGGTTAGAAATCCCTGAAGCTTATCAATCATGTAAATTGTATTGAGAATTGTTTTAAGGATCATTTCTAATGCATAAATTTGGGCATATAGGAATGATACTTAGGCCAGGTCCACACTACAGCGTTAAATCGATTTAACGCTGTACCCGTCCACACTACAAGGCACTTAAAATCGATTTTAAGGGGTCTTAAAATCGATTTATGTACCCCAGCTAAACAAAAGGAGTAACCCTAAAATCGATATTACTAAATCGATTTAGGGTTAGTGTGGACGGAAATCAAAGTTATTGGTCCCATTTTTTTTACTGAGCTACCCAGAATGCACCGCTCCGGAAATAGATGGTAGACTGGGACAATGGACGCACACCACCGAAGTAATGTGCCCTAGTGTGGACGCGTAAAATCGATTTTATAAAATCTGTTTTATAAAATCGATTTTATTAATTTCGATTTTACTCTGTAGTGTGGACGTGGCCTTAGACAAGCAATGCTGGCTTCAGCCTAGTTTGTTTAACATGAGGGCAATGTTGCCTTACAGTTGTAGCTGGAGGTAATGATGTCCTATACATGATTACAGCCACTGCTTCTTTAATTCCTTATTTTGTAGGGTGGACTGATTAAATCAAGGCAATTTAAAATCACCAATTTAAATGCCTCAAATGAAATTAATTTTAATCAACTTTTCCATTTGTACTTTAGTTATTTTCTAAAGTTACATTCTCATTGGTTGATATAACCATTAAAACATGATTTAATTAATCTCACTGTTAAACAATAATAGAATACCATTTATTTAAGTATTTTTGCATGTTTTCTACATTTTCAAATATATAGATTTAAATTAAAACAAAGATTACAAAGTGTACAGTGCCATGCAAATGTAAACAAACTGTCTGGCAGCCCACCAGTGGATTACCGTGACAAGCCGCATGAGGGCATGTGGCACAGGTTGCCCACCACTGATCTAGACCATCCCTAACAGATGTTGGTCTAACCTGCTTTTAAAAATCTCCAATGATGGAGATTCCACAATCTCCCCTAGACATACTAGTTTAGAATAAAAAACATTTTAAAAGCCTTTTTCCCCCAGGGATTGTTACCCAAAAACAGATTTTGAGAGCCCCTAGAATAGCCTACCTATTGCTCCCATAATCTGTCCTTCCTAGAGTATGGGTTTCCAGGGTAGATAAGGAAATACACCATTACCTCAATATAATGCCACCCGATATAACACAAATTTGGATATAATGCAGTAAAGCAGTGCTCCAGGGGAAGGGAGGGAAGAGCTGCATGCTCCAGTGGATCAAAGCAAGTTCAGTATAACTATTATAGATGAAACCACGTAACATTTTTTGGCTCCCAAGGACAGCGTTATATCAAAGTAGAGGTGTACCTGAAGGACACAGATATAGCCTTCCAATAAATGAAGGACAGGCAGTATTCTTTCCACAACAAAGAACCTTTTTATTAATGCAACTAATAATTCCTAATACAGTAATAAACTAAAAACCTAAATAAAATACAAAGCCCTTATTCTAAGCTAAAAAGCGTTTTAAACTGCAATAACGTACAGTTCAAATGATTCTGAGTGTGCTCTGTAACAGATGGCCAGCCTTTAACCTACACACACACTATACTACTTTATGCTATGCTACACTACACTATAATTATCACTAGCAAGCTTACTGTACATTGATTTCTGCTGCTGCCACTGCTCTCAGCTTTCGGGCAGCTATCAGCTTGGCTCTGCTCCACCTCAATCACTTCAATTCCTCTGGGAGCTCCTGTCCTCTCCATCCCAATCTTCCCCCTACTGCTCCCTCTGCTCCTGAGTGTCTACTTTTATACTGTCCTATCAGCTCCTTACTGCAAATGGTCACTGACCGTTGTTAACTTCAAAGTTATGATCTGTTGATCTTCCCCCCTTGGCTTTCTGCCAATGTTATGTTATGTTTTTCCCTCATTTGAAGCTCAAGCAATTTTTCCCCTTCTGCACCACACAAGCTCAGAAAATATCATGTGACCTGTGGTGACTCATCAGTTTTTTTTGAACTACTTTAACCTACCTTCTGCCCTTGACCTATTTTCAGTGACCATGTGACTTGCAGCGTCCAATGGTATGTGACATGCAGCTTCTAATAGTAGAGTGATTTTTGCTTATTCCAAATGGAAGATAGGGACAACAAAATGGAGTCTGAGGAATTTCTTAGATATCAGAATGTCCTTACTGAAATTTTCTCCCTCATGATTTAACCTTATTTAACTTACCTAATCAATACGCCAACGACAGCTGTAACTATTTAATCACTTCTTAAACTCCTGGGGGAATTCTGCACTAAAAAGTTAAAAATTCTGGAACAAGTTTCTTGAGGGAGGCGGGAGGAACTGTTAGGGAGTTTCCCTCATGCAGATTCTGGCTGATCCCTAGCCTCTCCCATTCAGTCAGGCACATGTCCCTCCACCCCCACTCAAGACACACACACCCCATCCCTATGTGGCCCTGCCCCTCTGCCCATGTGGCCCTGCACCTCCCTCCCCCATGGCCCTGCGCCTCCACTCCCATTCTGCCACTGCACTAGTCTGACCACCCCCACTAGCCCTTATGAATCCCTGTCTGTGACACACACCGCCAGCAGCCCCACACTGCCTGTCTCTCTCCACAGTCCGTCTCCTGACCTGGCCCTACAGGCACTGTGAAGGCGGCTGTGCAGGCTCTCTCTCTTCCCTAACTGGCTGGCAGAAGCTGCTGTGTTCTATCACCCTCTGGTGGGCAAAAGACGGAACTGCAGCAACTTTTCAGACGACGCTTTTTTCTGTGCAAAAAAATTAAAATATGCACAGCTTATTAATTATGCACACATGCAGTGGCGCAGAATTCCCCCAGGAGTATACTGAGGCCATCTGTGGCCATGATTCTCTTTTATGGACATAGATATTAATCAATTCATTACTCAATGGTTTGCTGTTACACTAACTATAGAACACATCTCTTATAATAAATGTTCCCTGCCCATCTGGTCAATTACATTGCCCATTTATGACAACTACCAACTTTTGTTAATTAATCTTTTCTGCCTCTGGACTATGTCAGCAAGGTCAGGATATGGAGAGTGGATATTACAGTACAGTCCTACTAATAATAACAGATGTTAGTCTCACAGTAGCTCAGTTTAAAAGAAAGCACTATTGTAGACAAACTCTGGCCAACACAGCAAGAATTCTGGAATTTTTAGTCAAAGAATCGGGAGTTTAATACACAAAGAACTATAAAACATTAATATTTTACTAACATTCGGTTACATAATTGGTAAGCTGAAGACACCTGTTTCAAGGATAAGGTTAGCAGGAACCATTGTGGTCATCTAGTCTGACCTCCGGTAGAACACAGGCCAAGAACATCTTCAAAATAACTCCTAGGTCACATCTTTTGATGAGAAGATCCAAACTTAAATGTAAAAAAATTGTCAGTTATGGAGAATCCACCACAATCCTTAGTAAATTCTTCCAATGATTAGTTACTCTCACTATTAAAAATGTATCGCTTATTTCAAGTCTAATTTATCTAGCTTCAACTTCCAACCATTGAATCATGTTATATCAGCCTCTGCTAGACTGAAGATTCCATTATTAAACATTTATTCCCCCTAATCAAGTCACCCCTTAGCTGTTGATTCTCCTTAACCAAGAGAAAGTTATTAGCCAAGATGGTAAGGGATACAATCCCAAGCTTGACGTGGCCCTAAATCTCTGACTTCCAGAAGCCAGGTGAGAAACAGGAGAGCATCATTCCAACTGCCCTGTTCGGCACACACTCCCTGAAACTCTGGTACTAGCCACTGACAGGAGAGAGTATAGTAGCCTAGATCAACCATTGGCCTGACCCAGGTTCTTAAAAATATACTCTGAGTTCTTTGAGTCTACCATTACCAGGCATGCTTCCTAATTCTTTTATCATTCTGACTGCTCTTTTCTGAACCCTTTTCAATTGATCAATATCCTTGATAAAATAATGGATTCTTCAATCATAAAAAGACATTTGTAGCCAGATTATGACAAAACATCTGTTAGAGTGGTTCCTGATAAACTAAAAGCATCTATCAGAAGATCACTACTTCAACAATTACAGAAAACAGCTACCCACTCCTCAATCACAAATAGCCCTTTTCTGGCCATCTGGACACATTTCGTAAGTCAATGGGTCAGAGGACACACAAGCCCTTACTAATAACATGCAACGGTCAAGCAAAATCCAGCTTATTGATAACACAATAGGGCAGATTGTATTTAAGCTTAAATACAAAGAATTATAAACACAAGGCATGGTGGGACTCTGGCTCACCTACAAAGAATCAAAGTGTAGTCATAAGTTACTATGGTGAGGTTGGTTTTTTTTGTTTTTTAAAATCATCCCCTGAGGCTGGCTAGAATAAGGAAGCCTGCTATTAACTCCATGGCCTGAAAAAAACAAGGTTGAGAGGGCTGGACAACATGGTTCTCAAAATCTTCAGCATTCCAATAGCTTTTTGGAGACACAGATCAAGACTCCTCAGCTTTTATTTGTAGAGATAACCTTCCAATGGCATGAGCACGAGCTTATGGAGCAAGTTTTAGTGATTCTGTTCTTGTATTTCCTTTTTTCCGCTGTATGCTTTGGCCTTGCAAATAGCATAAACTATGTTTTCAGTGCACTTCAGAGAATTTCAGTTTTTCATATCTGTGATGCTAACAATTTATGTCCCTTATGATGAAAGATTTCTTCTTCTTCTTCAGCTCTACAGATAAGTTTGGTAGTTCAGTCACACCACTCAGCTTCTGGGTGTTCCTTCTAGCCAAGCCAGTTTTATATCCTCACAGTATAACCTTAGATGTGCATTAATGGTTCTAGGCTGAATCATAAATGCAAGTCCTGAATGTACCATGGTATTGAAGGATATATGGAGATCAGCACATGGCACAAAAACTGATGACTGCGGTATTTTTATTTACATCACCAAAATTGCCATCTTGAATTGAACATGAAAACATCTTTGGAAACTATATTTTTCTTTGTGTTCAAAAGAATTCTAATCTGCACTCTAGTCTATGAACGTTTGTATGTCATGGTCACCACTTTGGATCTGAGCACAGTCTGACCTGATGTGGAACAGGAATCTGAAGGGTCCGCCTCCTCCCAGGTGAATGCCCTGGGCTATGGCAGGTCTTTCTTGGCTCTCTGGTTGAAACTGTTCAAATGTCTATAAATAGTTCAAGGAGCGTTAGAGTAAAACTAAAGTGATATGTCCAAGACAAAATATGGAACTCAAGTTTTAGAAATAGTGGAAATCTCAACATCTATTCTGAAGATGCATGTATTCTGAAGATACTATGCACATTACATAGAAAAACTTTTCATTGTGTACGTGAGATTATCAAACAAAACTGTTAGTGGACTGAGTTACTTTGTAGTCATACTAACCTTTATTGTGAAATCCAACTAGTAGTTCAAATTGTCCTAACCTGTTCTTTCTATATGCAGACTAGGTCAGAAGCAAGATGCATGTTGTGTTGTTTGCCAGATATGAACTAGGTGCTAGGTACAGTTAACGCAGATGTCTCCATGGGCCCCACACTACAAGGAGGATGTGGAAAAAATTGGAAAGAGTCCAGTGGAGGACAACAAAAATGATTAGGGGGGCTGGAGCACATGACTTAGGAGGAGAGGCTGAGGGAACTGGGATTGTTTAGTTTGCAGAAGAGAAGAATGAAGGGGGATTTGATAGCTGTTTTCAACTATCTGAAAGGGGGTTCCGAAGAGGATGGATCTAGACTGTTCTCAGTGATACCTGATGACAGAACAAGGAGTAATGGTCTCAAGTTGCAGTGGGGAAGGTTTAAGTTGGATATTAGGACAAACTATTTCACTAGGAGGGTGGTGAAGCACTGGAATGGGTTACCTAGGGAGGTGGTGGAATCTCCTTCCTTACAGGTTTTAAGGTCAGGCTTGACAAAGCCCTGGCTGGGATGATTTAGATGGCGACTGGTCCTGCTTTGAGCAGGGGTTTGGACTAGATGACCTCCGGAGGTCCCTTCCAACCCTGATATTTCTATGATTCCACTGACATCCTCCTGAATGCTGTATACAAAACCACTGAATCATTCGTTTACACTATTTGAACTAGTACCATCCAAGTATATATCACTAAGTTGTTTTTAAACTCCAAACAGTTCTGAATAACAGGAACACCAAAGTATCATTATTTCTCTATGATACATAAATACACACGCAGAGTTTATTGTTCGAGACACAACTAATCACTGCGTTTCCCTACACCTACCCCCTGAAAACCGTAATGAATAACTGCGGAGAATCGCGCCCCCAGGAGGTTTACCCCTGGGAAATTTATATCCTTTGTGCGATCCCAGGGAGCCCGTTTTAGTAACAGCAGCTCGAGACGGGCTGGGAGAGTGATCAACTTGGGGACACGCCCGGGCCTCAGGCTCCCTCCCTTAGCACCGGCGACAGGGAAAGCGGGCGGGGAGGCGCCGCTCCCTTCCCAGACAAAGCCCCCGCGCCCGCCGCTCAGGCCCGCCAGCCCCTCTTCGGATCGGAAGCAACGAGGCCGGCGGCAAACGCGCCAGGCTGCGAAGATCTGGGTGGAGGCAGCTCCCCCCACCCCCGCCCGCGGGTCCCCAGGCCGCTGGCCCCTCCCCCCACGAGCGGGTTCGCTGAGGCCGGGGCAGCGGCGCAGGCTGATGACCCGCAGCTCCCCGAGGAGCAGCGATGCGACCCCCTCCCCCCCCGGCAGGAGGCTGATGCGCGCCCCCGTGCGCTGCTGAGGGCACAGAGCTGCCCAATGACGCGGCGGCGGGGGGGGTCTCCACACTCCGCCTCGGTTGGGGAGCGGGGAGTCCTCTTGCCCAAGCGCCCCGGAGCCCGGCCGCCACCTCTCCCGCGCGCTCCCAGCCGGCCGCTCCGGACGCCGCCGCGCAGGTACCTGAGCATGTAGCGGGCTCGGAGCGGCGGGCGGGACGGACGGTTCCCGTGAAGCGCAGCCGGCGGCAGGAGCTGGAACGAAGCGCGAGCAATGGAGTTGTTGGGGGAGGGGAAGCGAATGCGTTGTTGGTCCCCAGAGAGCGCGAACCGTTGCCGCTGCTCTGCTCGCGCTGCCCTAGCTCCGCGTTCCAACCTGGTCTCAGACTGACCCGCAAACTACCCAACCCCGCCCCGCCCCGGCTGCCTGGACCCGCCCCCAGGAACGCTGGCCCCAGAGGAACAGGCGGCGGCAGGAGAGCCGCGTGTCGCGCAGTCCTAGCGTCCTCCGAATTCCAACCGCTCTCCGTACCCTACCCCCCACCCCACGCTAGCAGAGCCCGGCGGCAGGCACCCGCGCGCTGCTTCCCCCAGGCCGAGCGAGGCGGGCTGTCGTCTGGCCCCCAAGGCTGCCCTGCAACCGCTCTGAGTCCAGCAACCGCGGTGTGGGGAGCTGCTGGACCAAAGTTTTGTTTTTTTTGGGGGGGGGGGCGGGTTGCAAGCAGTGGAGAAGCTGTTGCAAGGAATTGGAATTTGTTCAGCAAAGAGAGTCTCCCGCTGATGCAATTGGGTCGGTTCATCACTGAAAACAAAAATGTGAAATAAAAAATATTCGGGGGGGGGGTTCTCTCTCCCCCCACCCCAGCCATTGTAATAAGCCCAGCAAACACTAGGGGTCGATTTGCTGAAACGTCATACATTTTCAAATGAAACAAAACTATGTTATTGATTGATTGATTGATTGAGGCAGAAAAGTCACTTACTCCAGAATCAGAGTGACCTGAGAGTTACACCAGTGTTGTTAGAGCAAGGGTCAACTATTTGCTATTATCCCAGCTGCTCCCTTCATGCTTTCCGCACCACGTACTCAGACTACTCAGTAAAGGAAGTTAAACAAATGTTAAACAGATGCATCCTGAGTACCCCTAGAGAGAAATTCAAAAAATGCAGAGGCTAGCAGAATTTATGCATGCGAAGCTGTTTGTCACAGGGTATAAAAAGCCTGTTCTGCACTTGTAAGGTGTGCTTCTCTCTCTGGCATGAGTCGAGGAGAGCACCCGCTCAGCTGACTGACAAAATAAAGAACTTGGTAACCGTCTTTTAGTCTTCCGTGCCTCCTTGGGGTAATTGAGTAAGCTCCAGGGGGAAACAAGCCCATTTGGCTAACAATGGCGACCCAGATGGGACTTCTCTCCCTGTAGAGGGCGCTGACCGGCGGCCGAGGGCGATTCAGAGAAGTAGCCACCTCAAGCTGTTGGTTTGCTCGAGCCTTGGATCGTCACAATCGGCCGGGCTGGCTGCGTCCTCTCTAAAGAGAACTCCGAAGGACACGGAAGTAAGACGGCTCTAGGAGAAGGGAAGTCCGACTGCCGGACGCGGCCACTTCAGGCGGTAAGTGCGTTTACTTCTGGGTTTGAGGAATACCGCCCCCGAAGTGTGGGTTGGACGATGGAAACCCCCTAGGCGACCCGTATACAGGAAGGTATATTAATGATACTGCAGTTTTATAAATGTCTTGTTGTTGTGTTTCTGGTTAAGGAATAAGCAAGTAACGGCCAATGAGTAACGTCACTAACTCCACTACTTTATGGGCCGTTCTTGATAATTATTGGGACTTGGAGCAACCGCAGGGATTGCTCTTGTTCCTAGGAGGGGTAATTTTGTTTTTCCTCTTAATGGTGTATTGGAAACCAAAATTGTAACTGACTAAGGGTCTTGTGTGAAAGGTGGATGAATGCCGCTGACCAGGTCTGAGACTTAAGCTGACTCCAGCCACCCCAAGACTCCTGCAAGGGGAAACCCGGTGACCAGGATATCTTGATTGCAAGGGGGGTCAGCCGAACCTCGTGACCCAGTGGATATTTGAGTTGGGGCTAGATCCCTACCCTTTCCCTCTGTCTCGACACCCCTGTCTCGATAAAAATTGGGTAAAGCATAATTGGGTCCAGGCAAAGTACCTTCTCCGGGACACCCTTAGGATGTATGCTGGATAACTGGAAGGCATTTAGACGCCAGGCTGATTATGGAATTGTATTATGTAAAGACAATCTTGTAAAATTCTGTACTCTTGAATGGATAACTTTCGGGGTAGAATGGCCCGAGGGGGGGGGACACGCAAACCAGAAATTGTACAAGCTGTACATAACATTGTAACCCGGGATGGGCATTGGGACCAGTATCCCTATATAGATATCTGGCAGGACCTTGTGGCCAATCCCCCCCCCCCACTGGTTGTAAATATGTAGAACACGGACTATTAAAACCTTACTGGCCGATGCCCCTGTTAGGAAACCCTGTCCCCCTGTTAAGAAACCTTGTCCGCCAGCTGTAATTCCTTCTGCCCCTGATCTGATGCCCCTCCCCCTTTGTATCCAGGCCTCCCGGTTCTGGCACCCCCGATTGTGGATCCCCCCCCTTCTGAGGATAATGTCCCAACCGAAAATTTAAGGGATGGGCTAAGTGACCAGGGCTCGTCCAAACAGGAGCCCCCTTGGATCTCTTTGGCCTCCCTGTCTCGGGGGGACAGGCCGTCTTCCAACACTAGGAGCCAGACTGACTCCTTGATAAATCAGAGCTCCGGGACACAATATAGCTTGTCAACTGACTATAAGGCTGGGGATACTCATTTTACCCTTATTAGGACACCAAGCAAGGGTGGCGTGGTACACCAAAAGCCCCAAAAGAGACTATAGCCCCCGGTGGTGGGCTTACTATGGTATATGTTCCCTTTACCACTAGTGATCTATATAACTGGAAATAGCAGAATCCCCCATTTTCGGAGGATCCCGCGACTCTAACGGCAGTGTTTGAAACCTTAATTACGGCTCACAACCCTACCTGGGGCGACATGAGGGTTGCTCTTAACACCCTATTGACTGCGGAAGAGAGGCGTTTAGTCCTCTCAAGGGCCCGCGAGTGGCTAGTCGAAATAGTGGGAAACCCAGCCCAGGTGGCTGCGCAGCTGCCTGAGAGCCCTCCCAACTGGCCGCAAGACGAGGCAAACTGAAACCTCCATAGCTGATACGCCACGGCCATAGTGCAGGGGATGAAACGCTGTATTAGAAAAACCCCAAATTGGGCCAAGCTATATAAGACAGGAAAAGAATGAAAACACAGCCACTTTTTATGAGCGGCTTTGTAATACTTGTAGAAGATACATTGAACTTGATCCTGAGGACCCCAACAGGAAATGGGTATAAATCCCCTTATTCATTGGGCAATCCTAGGAGAACATTAGGAAGAAGTTGCAAAAGCTAGAGGGGGCGTCGGGCAAGAATATAGAGGAACTTTTAGAGATTGCTATGAAGGTTTATGATCGAAGGGGCGACGAGGAACGGAAGAAAGGGGCCCGTGTTTTAGCCATGGCCCTAAGAGAGGGATATGAAGAAAGGGGGGACAAAGATAAGGGACGACCAGGGCCACCGGGGAAGGGACGGGGCCCCCGCCTGGGTCGGAATCAGTGCGCTATATGTAGGGAGGAGGGACACTGGAAGAATGAATGCCCCCGGCGACAGGCCATGGGAAAGGAACATAGAGATAGAGCCCCGCCCCTTCCCATCCTTTACAACCGTGCAGGACTCTCGGGGGAGGGATCTCCCCCATAGGGGGGCCGGGGGACCCAGCGGCTCCTCCTGGTGGCACAAGCTGCCAGCCTGGATCCCACGGTAAAAATTAAAGTGGAGGGCCACCCAATTGAAGCCCTTATTGATACTGGGGCCACCCTTAGTTTGCTCCCCCTTAATAAGGCTCCCCGAGGTAGAGGTCGGGGACGTGCCATAGTCCAGGGGATTGAGGGACAAACTACAGCTTTGGAAAAAACTCTGCCTCTCCTAGTGAAAATAGGGGACCATCAGATTTCACACCAGTTCGTTTGCAGCTCCTCCTGCCCCATTGCGCTGCTCGGACGAGATATCCTTACTAAATTGCAGGCGGAAATCTCGTTCGACAATGGGACCATGGAAGTTAGACTTCCTAAACAGCAAACCTCTAACTACCGGATGGCCCTCATGAATGCTAGAAATCTTTCCTCGGAATACCAGTGGAATGAAGGAAGCCAGCTACCGGGGGTTAACCTTGAGGTCTGGGCAGAGGAGGGAGGCGTCACTCGGGCTCGGAATGCCTCTCCAATGCATATTTCCCTTAAGGAGGGAAGCAGCCTGGTCCGAATTTGACAATACCCCCTTAAGCTGACCACTCGGATCGGGTTAAAACCTCTGATTCAAAAGTTTCTGCAGTGCGGGTGGCTCAGGGAAGGCACATCCCCATACAATACTCCGATAATGGGGGTGCCTAAGCCTAATGGACAGTTCCGATTGGTCCAGGACCTGAGACAAATTAACAAATTAATAGAAGCCTCCTATCCTGTTGTCCCGAATCCTCATACTATCCTGGGTCAAGTCCCCAAGGACCACAGCTAGTTCTCTGTCATAGATCTAAAAGATGCCTTCTTTTCCATCCCCCTTGATTCGGAATCTCAAAGACTGTTTGCCTTTGAATGGGAGGATCCAGATACCCACTACAAGGCTCAATATCTCTGGACCGTTGTCCCACAGGGACTTACCTGTGCACCCGAGATTTTTGGCAACCAGCTAAAAAGAGACCTTGCACTATTCCTGGCTAGGCACCCTTCATGCAAGATAGTCCAGTATTGCGATGATCTGCTCTTAAGTACTGAAACAGAGGCAGCCTATAAAGAGCAAACTATAGAACTCCTTAACTACCTTGGGGCACAGCGGTATAAAGTCTCAAGGGAAAAAGCCCAGTTGGTTAAGCAGCAGGTCACTTTTCTTGGATATCATCTTTGCCAAGGAAGACGTAGTTTGGGTAAAGAAAGAATCCAGGTTACACTTGATAGCTCTCAACCCCGGAACCCCCAAGAATTAAGGGCTTTTCTGGGATTGACTGGCTTTTGTCGGCTCTGGATCCCTGACTATGGGAGAAGAGCCAAACCATTATATGAATCTCTAACCAAGGAAGGTCTGCTCCATTGGACATGGACCAGAGAGATGGGAAAAGCATTTCGAGAGCTTAAAGAAGCCTTGGTTCAGGCTCCCGCTCTAGCCCACCCAGATCACCAGAGACCCTTCACTTTATACTTACACGAAAGGGGAGGGGTGGCTGCTGGAGTTCTGTGCCAAAGGTCGGGACCAACCTGGCGACCCATTGGATACTACTCAAAGGTGTTGGACCCTGTCGCCAAGGGGTGGCCTGCTTGTTTACGGGCCATTGCAGCAACTGCTCTCCTTGTCCAGGAGGCTGAAAAATTGACCCTGGGTGGGGACACTGAGGTTGTGGTCCCCCACGGGGTGCCTCAAATACTGGGAACGGGCGCTAGGGAAAAGCATCTACATCCTAGTCTACATACCAGATACGAGGTGGGGCTCTTGCTAGCCCCCAATTTAACCTTTAGAACAGTTAGTTCTCTCAACCCAGCTACCCTACTGCCTGATCCCCAGGTTTCCCATGAGACCAGCCCCACTCATAACTGCATTGAAGTCTTGCAGCAGGAAACTAAACCTCGTCCTGACCTCTCGGACCTGCCCTGGCCTAACCCAGATATTGAGGGCTACGTTGACGGGTCCAGTTATGTGATAAATGGCAAGCGGTTTACTGGAGCGGCAGTAGTAGTTAAGGGTGAAGGAATATACAAGTTTAAACTCAGCCCTAATTTGTCCGCCCAAGCGGCAGAGTTAGTGGCCCTTATTGAGGCTCTCCAGTTGGGGACTGGGAAAACTCTTAACTTATATACTGACAGTTGTTATGCCTACATGGTGGTACATGCTCACGGGACCCTGTGGAGGGAAAGAGGGTTTATTACAGCCTCAGGCCAAAAGATTGCACACGGGAGCCTCATCAAAACACTTCTTGAGGCCCTGATGCTTCCCCTCCGGGTCGCCGTAATACATGTGCGTGCCCATGGGAGGGCCCCAGAGGCCGAACAGCAGAGGTATAATCAATTGGCTGATCAGGCCGCAAAGGAGGCCGCACGAGAAGGGGTCTCATGGCTCCTCTTGGTTCAAGATACAGAAGCTAAAACCCCTCCTCCCCGATACACGGCTGAGGAAGTATGCCACACACAGGCTGCGGGGGCCCGGCAGGTTTCCTCTGGGTGGTGGAAGTTGCCTGGAGGGGAGATTTTTGTCCCTCGACCAGTGCTTCAGGAAATTCTTCGGCTCCTACATAAAGAGGGACATATGGGGTCGGGAGCAATGGTTGATTTGGCCACCCGATCCCTTAAGGGGCTGGGCATGCACATGGAAGCCCAGAGAATTGTCCTGTTTGTCAATGAACCAACCAAAAGGGGTGTGGCCCTCCTGCCCCAATGGGAGGTTGGCCATGGGCCACCTTCCCTTTCCAAAGGTGGCAAGTTGACTTTGCAGAAATGCCCCCATGCAGGGGCTATAAATACCTACTCGTATTTGTGGATCAGCTTACTGAACGGGTGGAGTGTTTCCCCAGCCGGCATTGTCAGGCCCGAGCTGTCACCAAGGCCTTGTTACATGAAATACTTCCTCGGTTCCATCTCCCAGAGGTAATTGAGTCTGATCAGGGAAGACACTTTACCTCACGAGTGGTTCAACAGGTTTCCCAGGCCCTCGGTATACAATGGAAATTGCATACACCCTGGAGGCCACAAAGCTCGGGTCAGGTAGAAAGAATTAATATAACTCTCAAAGATACCCTCACTAAAATATGCACAGAATCTAGTTTGAAATGGCTTGACGCTTTACCACTCGCCCTTACCCGCATTCGACGGATCCCGCGTAAAGGTCTTAAACTTTCACCCTTTGAACTGGTCTTTGGGTTTCCTCCCTGAATACTTATCCCGGGGCTCCGGGAGGATGTGAACTGGGAAATGGGGAATGACTCCTTATGGAAACAGGTCTCCAGGCTGCAATCTGTTTTGTTACAGCTACATTAGCCCGTGCATCCGTTCCAGATCGGGGACCAGGTCCTTGTTAAGAAGTGGAAGCATGACCCCCTCACACCACAGTGGGACGGTCCCCACACTGTTTCGCTCATCAGCCAAGCTGCTGTTAAAATTCTTGGAAGTGACAAATGGACGCACCATACTCGGGTGAAACGGTTCCTGAACCCTAACTTGGAGACCGAGTCAGCGGAAGAGGACATCAGCCCTTGTCCACCCCAGCTCCAGAAGCCCGGGGTGGCACAGGCGAAGACTCCACCTGGGAATATCAAGGATTAGACGGACTAAAAGGGCTGTTTAAGAAAAAGAGATAATGAAACTATCATTAATACTTTTGGTTATGTACTCCCATTACGGTTATGGATGGGAAAATAGGTTTTTGCAACTAGGGGAGACAATATCGAATTCCTTTAATCTTAGTAACTGTTGGGTGTGTGGAGGTCCAGGAGAATTGAATGAGTGGCCCTGGGTAGCCCAACCAGTGCAACCCAAGTGGTGGGTTAGCAACTTAAGTATAGTGCAGAATGGGACAAAGGTTTGGACTGAGAATAGTAGCCCCTGGCGGCTCTATTCCTCTGGAATAGGCATCTTTTGCCTCAATCAGACACGACGGGAGGGAGTGCATATGGGAGAGAGCAAGTGTGACTGGACTCTAACCCTAGGATTTGATTGCTATGATCCCAACTGTAACACGTACGACTGTTCTAAATATCAAGGGCAATGGAACAACATCATGTAAGGCTTACTAATAATAGCTGGGTAAGATATTCCTATCAATAACATACGGGCGAAGGTTGTAAGGGGGTAGGACAGGATGGGTTCTTTGATGCCCTCTTTCTAAGTTGCCAGCAAGACAATACCATTAGTAAGGACCACGTGGTGCGGTGGCATCAATGGGCATGGCAGCACTATAACGGAACCCGGGCCCATTTTAAACAATTGGTCTAGTACCAATAGGCCAGATGGGGCTGTAACTGTGTCTGGAAAACAGGAGCTGAGGCCTGGAAATGTGATTACTGCGATTCTGATGGTTCTCCGTCAGTGATTATGGGGGGGCCCTTAGGGCCAGGTAATCATTTATACTATGAACAACCATCGGACCCCAAAACCTGGGATGGTCCCTTTGCCAATGGGACTTGGGCCCTGAAAGGCCATTACTGGATCTGTGGGCCCTATGCTCATCGAAGATTGCCTCCAAATTGGTCAGGAGTATGTTACATTGGATACATTAGACCCTTGTTATTTTTATTACCCCAAATGCAGGGAAATAAATTGGGAATTAAAGTATATGATGATTTAATTAGAGAAAGGTGGTTCGTGGACTCCACCCTGGCTGCCGGAAGCTCCCAAACATGGGGAGCTCAGGAGTGGCCCCCTGAAAGAATTATAAAACATTATGGCCCAGCCACCTGGAACCCAAATGAATTAATATCGGGGGCCAGGGAGCCTATTTATAACCTAAATCGGCTAATTAGGTTACAGGCTGTTTTGGAAGTATTAACCAACCAAACGGCCACGGCTCTTGATCTTTTGGCCGATCAATCAACTCAGATGAGAAATGCAATTTATCAACACCATATGGTCCTCGATTATTTACTGGCAGAAGAAGGGGCAGTCTGTGCGAAGTTGAATGAATCTAATTGCTGTGTACAAATTGATGATAATGGAAAAGTGGTAAAACAGCTAACAAAGGAGATGAGAAGATTAGCCCATGTCCCAGTCCAGATCTGGGGAGGGTGGAATATGAAGTGGGTCACTTCCTGGTTACCGCAACTAGGATGGCTCCGGAAAGGTTTCCTCTTCTTTGTACTCTTTATTACAACCCTATTAACCCTAGCTTGCTTTGCTCCCTGTTTAGTTGCGCTAATCCGATGAATGACTCACCAATTTGTATATCAATGAATGATGGCATTATACCAGCCAGTGAAAACTGAAGACTGGGGGCCATAGAGCTCTCAAAATGTTTTTAAGGGGGGAGAACCCTGTTAGAGCAAGGGTCAACTATTCGCTATTATCCCAGCTGCTCCCCTCATGCTTTCCGCGCCACGTACTCAGGCTACTCAGTAAAGGAAGTTAAACAGATGCATCCTGAGTACCCCTAGAGAGAAATTCAAAAAATGCAGAGGCTAGCAGAATTTATGCATGCTAAGCTGTTTGTCACAGGGTATAAAAAGCCTGCTCTGCGCTTGTAAGGTGTGCTTCTCTCTCTGGCATGAGTCGAGGAGAGCACCTGCTCAGCTGCCTGACAAAATAAAGAACTTGGTAACCGTCTTTTAGTCTTCCGTGCCTCCTTGGGGTAATTGAGTAAGCTCCAGGGGGAAATGAGCCCATTTGGCTAACAGTGTTGATGATAATGGAACCAGACTCCCATAATGCTTTGAGCTAGGCCAGAGGAGAAGGGGGAAAATACTGTCTGAAAAAGCAATGTTGCAATGGCAATTTCCATATAAGGAATGAAATTATGCTAAAAGACTACAAAATCAGTTCTCACTAGCAGATACATAAGAAGTGTAGTATAAGAGGGGTAGCCGTGTTAGTAGCCCTGTTAGTCTGGATCTGTAAAAGCAGCAAAAGCAGCAAAGAATCCTGTGGCACCTTATAGACTAACAGACGTTTTGGAGCATGAGCTTTCATGGGTGAATACCCACTTCGTCAGATGCATGTAGTGGAAATTTCCAGGGGCAGGTTTATATATACCTGCCCCTGGAAATTTCCACTACATGCATCTGACGAAGTGGGTATTCACCCATGAAAGCTCATGCTCCAAAACGTCTGTTAGTCTATAAGGTGCCACAGGATTCTTTGCTGCTTTTACAGATCCAGACTAACACGGCTACCCCTCTGATACTTAAAAGCAGCAAAGAGTCCTTTGGCACCTTATAGACTAACAGACGTATTGAAGCATGAGCTTTCGTGGGTGAATACCCACTTCGTCGGAGCATCGACTAACAGAGGTATTGAAGCATGAGCTTTTGTGGGTGAATACATGCAAGTGGGTATTCACCCACGAAAGCTCATGCTCCAATATGTCTGTTAGTCTATAAGGTGCCACAGGACTCTTTGCTGCTTATAAGAAGTGTGCTTTGCTTTATTTCTGTAACTACAAACATAATTGAATATGGTGTTTGTGTAACTAAAACAAGAAAGTAGCTAATACTAAATAAGTGAAATATAAGTAGAGTGCTTTGTATGCATGTTTAATTGTATCACTTTGGAGTGCATTGAAGATGAATGCTTTAATTTCTCTACATGCAGAAAGCTTAGCAGAACTTGTCAAACTGTTGTGCCCGCTGCAGAGCCATACCAGGAAAGCAGGAGAAGATGAATGATTTTGTTGATGTTTAACAAACACTCCTTCTGTACCAAGCTAAGGCTAGTGTAGGATATCTTTATGTTTGCTGAGTTTTGGAAAATTATGTTCAAAACAAGATAAGAACCTGGTAAGAACTGTTGTAGAAATCTTGGGTAATGCATGGGGAGTTCCGTCAGTCATAAACAAGTGTGCTATATAGATAGGCTTGCATTCCTTTGAAACAGACCTACAGTCTTATTATTACCTACAGTGTGTTATTCGACATCTCATCAAAAATCTAAGTCAAACCCTAACACGGTGTAACTGTTGGGGGGAGCAAGGCTCCAAGTAACTGACAATATGACGTGCGGTCAAAAGTTTACATTCTCAGGCCAGAATTGCCCTCGGATTGCCCCTCGGGCTAATCAATATGTTCTTTTGAAGCTAGCATGAGTACATGTGTTCATTTATTATTTTTCTTTTGTTCTTTTGTTTATGGTATAAGATGTAATTAATCAAAGGGGGTTCTGTAGTGTGGGTAGAGGATGTAGTTAATTAAAGAATCCGGTAGTTAATGAATTGTAAATGATTGATTGTAGCACCTGTGAACATCTCTGTAAACAAGTAGGGTATATAAGACATGGCAAAGGATAGTAATGTGTGCAGGATTTGAGATTGGTATCTCCCTGTGCCTTATTTGATTTCAGATAAAGAGACTTGCTTCTCCACTCCGGTGTGATCATTGGGGATACGCACACCAGGCAAACGAACCCCAACTGTTGCTCCCTGCAGCATAACTATATAGTATTATACCAGTAAATTTCCATGTGTAGACAAGTCCTTTTGCACCATATTTGGATACCTAAGTGGCTAAGTAGCTGCAGCAGCAAAAAATGCTGTCTGCCATCTGCAGCTGGCAAAAAGATTGTACCTGATCTAAATGAATGCCGATTTGGCCACAATGATCCACACAAGTGTGACATCCAGCTGGGACTATTTCAAGTCTCTTTATTAAAGAAGCAAGTCTCCTGCCTTGAGGAAGCTCTAGCAGCCATCTACTCAGCAACACAGGTTACCAGGAACACATCATCCCACTATGCCACTCTCTGTACAGATTGAATACAAAATATAGTTCAGGATTGCTCTCCTAATTTTCAGACCCCTAGCTGGAATGGGTCTATCTCTCCCCCTGTAACCATAACCTCTCACATCAGCTGCATTCACTATAACAATGTTACTGTTGACAAATAGAGTTAGGCCTGTGGGAGTTAGGAACTGAACCAGAAATATGAACTGTGTTGCATTCAGATCTTAATATAAAACCTCTCATTCACTCAGTCAGGCTTTCCCACAATAATACGCTCAGTCTCACAGATCCATTCATTTAAAAACAGAAAAAACCCTAAACTCTCTTCCCTTTAATAATATCCTTATTTTACTAATTCTCCAATCATAATGTCTTCCAGGCTAGGCAGGAGTTGAATTTTTAATATAAATAAAACTTTCTTCTGGAAATACCTTTCCTCATAAACAAGCAAAAAATGTGTGAAAGACCTTTTTCATCCCCATTTTCAGAGTCACCTTTAAAAGCAGATAGAGATGAATAGACACGTAGGCCTGGTCTTCACTAGAAAAAAATGTTTGTTAATGTGTTAAAATCCTAGTGTGGACAAGACAAGTATTTTAAACACATATGAGGTGGTGAGTTAAACCTGGGGATCCTCACTAGGGTTAAAGAGTTAATACAAATCTATGCTAGGGTGTTAACGTGTTAGCTAACACACCTTTTTCTTTGTGAAGACATGGCCTATAAAGGTGTGTTCAAAGCTAATATACATCAGCAGTTAAAACAAGTGATCTCAGACACAACAACTAAGTTTGTATTCTGTCTCCCTGAGCAGCATCTGCTGAAAGAAAGAAAAACAAGATGGACAAAGTTGTCTCTGCTCTGATTGTTGTTTATGTCCTGGATGAAAGAAGAAGAGCTCTGGGAATTCAGCTGAGATATATGTATCAGAGGTTATCTGGATTACTAGCTTGTTATTTTTATAAAGGGCCAGAGAAAGCTGGCCATGACATCCTGGGAGTGAACAAAGATTCTTTTGCAGGAATGTAAACCACCTCAGCAGATGCCATCTAGTTGAACACATCCTTTCATATGTTACCTCAGAGCACAGAATAAATTACTTCCCTAATGATAAAAAATAGCAGAGTGGCAAGGCCATTAAGCAAAGCCATTGTTTCACATGTATCTCATGGAAACAAAGTACTAAAACCCCACACCCTCCTCAATGCATATGATGACTGAATACATATGGGAAAGGCACTGCCATTAAAATACTGTAATGCAAATCAGTAGAAGAAAAACAGACACTTTTGCCTCACCTACAATGGGCATTTAATCAAATTAGCTGAACTGATTTTATATGGCTTAAAAGAGGTTAACAGTTTTAACATGGATTGACTGACCAATTTAACCTGGGCTAGACTGAATGTATCTATTTAAGGTATTTATCTGGTCTCTATCACTGCAGTATCTGAATACCTCACAATCTTTAATGTATTTATCCTCACAATACTCCTGTGAGGTATGTAAGTACTATTTTTACAGAGGGGAAACTGAGGCACAGACCTCAAGTGAATTGCCCAAGGTTACAGAGGAAATCTGTAGTGGAGCAGGGACTTGAACCCAAGTTTCTGGCTAGCACCTTATCCTCTCTAAACCCAGTTTAAACTTTTAAATATTTAAACAGTTAAAACATTTTCAGCTAACTCAAAGGCTCAATGTAGTCAGGATCTGAAGAAGGAGTGATCTAAGGATGTTTAGGAGAAAACAGAATTAAAACCGTAGAAAGTAAGATTAAAAGAGGAGCCAATTACAACTGGAGAAAATATCACTTTGGAGAGTGAAGGAAATGATTGTCTCTAGTCCAATTTATCAATTCAGGGGACTGATGACTCAGAGCCTTTCATCTCTAGTTTGCCAATAACCCAGGGTTGTAGTTAAAGACAATTGTTACTATCTTATGTTTGGCAGACTGTGCAATGAGTTTTGGTGGTCTGAGTGCAGTTCTACGTCACAGGAGTGAGTGTAGCATAATTTGGAATTTTGTTGGTACTTGTAGCCTAAGCAGATAAAGCAAGGATTGAATGGACATGGAGAATTCACTGTCCTTGCTCAGTTGAGGTGGTTACTACAACAATTGAGGCAAACAAGGATGCTACATGTCCTCTATCTGGTCTTTGGACAGAGAACTACAGTCCTCAGAGCTGGCAAGCTGACACATTTGCTGAATACGACATTCAAATCACACACAAATAAAAACTTAACAATATAAAGAAAATGATCAATCTTACTATGATCAGAAATAGGGTGACCAGGCTTAATTGCTTACCAACATTGCCCAGGCTTTGATCAAAAAAAGTATGTTTCCTGATAAAGAAACTAGAGTGAAAAAGCTTTCAGGGGCTGAGTATACTTACCAAAGGCTCTAAAACTATGGAACTTCCTTCCATCACAGATCAGGATGAGCCCCAGTTTCACAAGTCTCAGCGCCAGATATATCTCTGCGTAGATCTTCCCTTTACCTGAACTATAGGTCAATGTCCTCCAGGTAGACAACCACTAGATAC
This sequence comes from Gopherus evgoodei, assembly GCF_007399415.2. Taxonomy (NCBI): domain Eukaryota; kingdom Metazoa; phylum Chordata; order Testudines; family Testudinidae; genus Gopherus; species Gopherus evgoodei. The sequence goes on along the minus strand of NC_044322.1, from coordinate 255,381,093 downwards.
TACAATAATTTGGGATAACAATGAAAGAAGGGTAAAGAATGTTTTTGCTTTTAGAGCAGAATCAGTGTGATCTTCATTTAATTGCATATTACACCTAGATACTAAAGTGATTGCTATTGTTAGAACAAAAGTCAACTATTTGCTTATCATCTAAGCTGCTCCCCTCATGCACGTAGCTGCTTTCCGCACGCACATACTCAGGCTACTCAGTAAAGGAAGTTAAACAGATGCATTCTGATTATACCTAAAGAGGAATTCAAATAATGCATAGGCTAGTAGAATTTACGCACGTCAAGTTGTTTGTTACTGGGTATAAAAAGCTTGCTCTGCGCTTGTAAGGTGTGTCTCTCCCTCTGGCATGAGTCAAGGGGAGCACCCGCTCAGCTGACTGGCAAATAAAGAGTTTGGTATCCGTCTTCTTGTCTTCCGTGCCTCCTTGGGGTAATTGAGTAAGCTCTAGGGGGAAACGAGCCCGTTTGGCTAACAAGTGGGGACCCAGATGGGACTTCTCTCCTTGTAGGGGGCGCTGACTGGTGGCTGAGGGCAATTCCAAGGAGTGGCCACCTCAAGCTGTTGGTTTGCTCAGGCTCCGGATCGTCACAATCGGCCGGGGCAGCTGCGTCTCCTCTGAAGAGAACTCCGAAGGACACAGAGGCAAGAAGTTTCCACAAGAAAGAGAAGTCCGACTGCTGGACGCGACCACTCCAGGGGGTAAGTGCATTTACCTCCTGGGTTTGAGGAATAACGCCCCCGAAGTGTGGGTTGGACGATGGAAACCCTTTAGACGGTCTATATACGGGAAGGTATATTAATATTGTTGCAGTTCTGTGAATGTCTTCTTGTTGTGTTATTGATTAAGGAGTGAGCGAGTAACGGCCGATGAGTAATTTTACTAACTCCACTAGTTTTTGGGCCATTTTGGACAATTATTGGGACTTAGAACAATCCCAAGGATTGCTCTTGTTCCTAGTGGGAGTAATCCTGTTCCTCCTCCTAATGGTGTGTTGGAAACTGAAATTATAATTAACTGAAAATCCTTTGTGAAAGGTAGATGAATGCCGCTGACCAGGTCTGAGACTTAAGCTGACTCCAGCCGCCCCAAGACTCCTGCGAGGGGAAACCCGGTGACCAGGATATCTTGATTGCAAGGGGGGTCAGCCGAACCTCGTGACCCAGTGAATCTTTGAGTTGGGACTAGATCCCTGTCTTTCCCTTTGTTTCGATAAAAATTGGGTAAAGCATAATGGGGTCCGGACAGAGTACCTTGTCCGGGACACCCTTGGGATGTATGTTGGATAACTGGGAGGCGTTTAGACGCCAGGCTGATTATGGGATTGTATTATGTAAAGACGATCTTGTAAAATTCTGTACTCTTGAATGGACGACATTCGAGGTGGAATGGCCCTAGGGGGGGGACACTTAAACCAGAAATTGTACAAGCTGTACACAGTATTGTGACCCGGGATGGGCACTGGAACCAATATCCCTATATAGATATTTGGCAGGACCTTGTGGCCAACCCTCCTTTGTGGCTGCAAAAATGTAGGTCACGAACTATTAAAATTTTAATGGCCGGTACCCCTGTCAAGAAACCCTGCCCCACTGTTAAGAAATCTTGTCCGCCAGCTGTGATTCCTTCTGCCCCTGATCCTATGCCCCCTCCCCCTATGTATCCTGGCCTCCCGATCCGGGCACCCTCGATTGAAAGCCCCCCCCCCTCCTCTGAGGATAATGCCTCAACTAAAGAAACAAGGGATGAGTAAAGTGACCAGGACTCTTCCGAACAGGAGCCCCCTCAGATCTCTTTGACCTCCCCGGCTCGGGAGGACGGGCCGTCTTACCATACTAGGAGCAAGACTGGCCCCTCGATAGCTCAGAGCTCCGAAACGCAGTGGAGCTTGTCATCTGACTATAATCCTGGGGATATTGGTTTACCATTATTAGCCCATCGGGCAAGGGTGGCCCGGTACTCCAAATGCCCCTAAAGCAGAGCTATTTGTGTCTACTGCGGGAAACTGTAGCCCCTAATGGCGGTCTCACTATGGTATATGTTCCCTTTACTACTAGTGATCTATATAATTGGAAACAACAGAACCCCCCGTTTTTGGAGGATCTTGTCCCACTAACAGCAGTGTTTGAAACCTTAATTAGGGCCCATAACCCTACCTGGGACGACATGAGGATCGCTCTTAACACTCTACTGACTGCGGAGGAGAGGCGTTTAGTCCTCTCAAGGGCCCGCGAGTGGCTACCCGAATCAGTAGCAGACCCCGCAGAGGTGGCTGCGCGGCTGCCTGAGAGTCCTCCCGACTGGCCACATGACGAAGCAAGCTGAATCCTCCATGGCCGATACGCCACGGCCATAGTACAGGGGATGAAACGCTGCATTAGAAAAACCCCAAATTGGGCCAAGCTATATAATATAAGACAGGAGAAGAATGAAAATCCAGCCGCTTTTTATGAGCGGCTTTGCAATACTTGTAGAAGATATACAGACCTTGACCCTGAGGACTCCAATGGGAAACGGGTACTGATCCCCCTTTTCATTGGACAGTCCTATGAGAACATTAGGGAAAAGTTGCAAAAGTTGGAAGGGGCGTCGGGCAAGAATATAGAGGAACTTTTAGAAATTGCCATGAAGGTTTATGATCGGAGGGATGATGAGGAACGAAAGAAAGGGGCCCGCGTTTTAGCAATGGCCCTGAGGGAAGGATATGAAGAAAGGGGGGGCCAAAACTAAGGGGTGGCCAGGGTCACCGGGGAAGGGACGGGGCCCCCGCCTGGGTCGAAATCGGTGCGCTATCTGTAAGGAGGAGGGACATTGGAAGAATTAACGCCCCCGGCGACAGGCCATGGGAGAGGAGCATAAAAATAGAACCCCGCCCCTTCCAGTCCTCTACAACAGTGCCGGACCCTCAGGGGAGGGATCCTCTCTATGGGGGGCCGGGGGACCCAGCAGCCCCTCCTGGCAGCACAGGCCGCCATCCTGGATCCCACGGTAAAAATTAAGGTAGAGGGCCGCCAAATTGAAGCCCTTATTGACACGGGGGCTACCCTTAGTTTACTCCCCCTTAATAAGGCTCCCCAAGGTAGAGCCCGGGGAAGTGCCATAGTCCAAGGAATTGAAGGCCAGACTACAGCTCTAGAAAAAACTCTTCCCCTCCTAGAAAATAGGGGACTGTCAAATTTCCCACCAGTTTGTTTGCAGCCCCTCCTGCCCCATCGCACTGCTTGGACGAGATATCCTTACTAAATTGCAGGCGGAGATTTCGTTTGATAAAGGGACTATGGAAGTTAGGCTTCCTAAACAGCAAACCTCTAACTACCAGATAGCCCTCATGAGCGCTAGAAATCCCGCCCCGAAATGCCAGGGGAGTGAAGGAGACCAGCTGCCGAGGGTTAACCTTGAGGTTTGGGCAGAGGAGGGAGGCGTCGCTCGGGCCCGGAATGCTTCACCAGTGCATATTTCTCTTAAGGAAGGAAGCAGCCTGGTCCGAATTCGACAATACCCTATTAAGCTGGCCACTCAGATTGGGTTGAAACCTCTGATTCAAAAATTTCTGCAGTACGGGTGGCTCAGGGAGGGCACGTCCCCAGACAATACTCCAATAATGGGGATGCCGAAGCCTAATGGACAGTATCGATTGGTCCAGGACCTGAGACAAATTAACAAATTAATAGAGGCCCCCTATCCAGTTGTCCCGAATCCTCATACTATCCTGGGTCAAGTTCCCAAGAACCACAGCTGGTTCTCTGTTATAGATTTAAAAGATGCCTTCTTTTCCATTCCCCTTGATCCGGAGTCTCAACGGCTGTTTGCCTTTGAATGGGAGGATCCAGATACCCACTACAAGGCTCAATATTTTTGGACCATTGTCCCACAGGGACTTACCTCTGCACCCGAGATTTTCGGCAGCCAGCTAAAAAGAGACCTTGCCCCGTTCCTGGCTAGGCACCCCTCTTGCAACATAGTCCAGTACTGCGACGATTTGCTTCTAAGTACTGAGACGGAGGCATCTTGTAAGGAACAAACTGTAGAGCTCCTTAATTATCTTGGGGCACAGGGGTAATAAAGTCTCAAAGGAGAAAGCTCAACTGGTTAAGCAACAGGTCACCTTTCTTGGATATCATCTTTGTCAAGGAAGTCGTAGCTTGGGTAAAGAGAGAATCCAGGTTATACTTGATAGCCCTCAATCCCATAACCCCCGAGAATTGAGGGCCTTTCTGGGACTGACTGGCTTTTGTCGGCTCTGGATCCCTGACTATTGGGGAAAAGCCAGACCATTATATGAATCCCTAACTAAGGAAGGCCTGCTCCATTGGACATGGACCAGAGAAATGGAAAAAGCATTTCGAGAGCTTAAAGAAGCTTTGATTCAGCCTCCCGCTCTGGCCCTCCCAGGTCCTCGGAGGCCATTCACCCTATACGTTCATGAGAGAGGAGGGGTGGCAGCTGAAGTCCTGTGCCAAAGGTCAGGACCAACCTGGCGACCCATTGGATACTAGTCAAAGGTATTGGATCCTCTTGCCAAGGGATGGCCTGCTTGTTTACGGGCCGTCGCAGCAACCGCGCTCTCTTCGTCCAGGAAGCTGAAAAGTTGACCCTGGGTGGGGACACTGAGGTTGTGGTCCCCCATGGGGTGCCTCAAATACTAGGAACAGGCACTGGGGAAAAGCATTTAAATCCCAGTCGACATACTAGATATGAGGTGGGGCTCTTGCTAGCCCCCAATTTAACCTTTAAGACAGTTAGTTCCCTCAACCCGGCTACCTTACTGCCTGATCCTCAGGCTTTCTATGAGACCAACCCCACTCATGACCGTATTGAAGTTTTGCAACAAGAAACTAAACCTCGCCCTGACCTTTCGGACTTGCCCTGGCCCAACCCCGCTATTGAAGGATACGTTGACGTGTCTAGCTATGTGGTAGATGGCAAGCGATTTACGAGGGCGGCAGTTGTAGTTAAAAACAAAGAGGTACATAAGTTTAAACTCAGCCCCAATATATCCGCCCAAGCGTCGGAGTTAGTGGCTCTCATTGAGGCTCTCCGGTTGGGGACCGGGAAAACTATCAACCTATATACTGACAGTCGTTATGCCTACATGGTAGTACATGCTCACGGGACCCTGTGGAGAGAAAGAGGATTCATCACAGCTTCAGGCCAAAGGATTGCACATGGGAGCCTCATTAAAACACTTCTTGAGGCCTTGATGCTTCCTCTCTGGGTCGCCGTGATACATGTGCGTGCCCATGGAAGGGCCCCTGAGACCGAACAGCGTAGATATAATCAACTAGCTGATCAGGCTGCGAAGGAGGCCGCATGAGAATGGACCTTATGGCTTCTCTTGGTTCAAGATACAGAAGCTAAAATCCCTCCTCCCCAATATACAGCGGAGGAAGTGTGCCACACGCAGGCTGCAGGGGCCCCGCAGGTTTCCTCTGGGTGGTGGAAATTGCCTGGGGGAGAGATTTTTGTCCCCAGACCAGTACTTCAGGAAATTCTCTGGATCTTGCATAAGGAGGGACATCTGGGGTCGGGGGCCATGGTTGATATGGCCACCCGATCCCTTAAGGGATTGGGTATGCACATGGAGGCCCAGAGAATTGTTAATAATTGTTCTGTCTGCCAACGAACAAACCAAAAGGGGTGTGGCCCTCCTGTCCCAATGGGAGGCCGACCCTGGGCCACTCTCCCTTTTCAAAGATGGCAAGTCGACTTTGCCGAGATGCCCCCTTGCAGGGGCTATAAATACCTACTCGTCTTTGTTGACCAACTCACTGGGTGGGTAGAGTGTTACCCCACCCAGCATTGTCAGGCCCGGGCTGTCACTAAGGCCCTGTTACACGAAATACTTCCTCGTTTCCATCTCCCCGAGGTAATTGAGTCTGACAGGGAAAGCCTCTTTACTTCCCAAGTGGTCCAACAGGTGTCACAGGCCCTCGGTATGCAATGGAAATTGCATACACTTTGGAGGCCGCAGAGCTCTGGTCAGGTAGAAAGAATGAATAGAACTTTCAAAGATACCCTCACTAAAATATATACGGAGTCTGGTTTAAAGTGGCTTGATGCTCTACCACTTGCCCTTACCCACATTCGACAGGCCCCGCGTAGGGTCTTAAACTTTCACCCTTTGAACTGGTCTTTGGGTTTCCTCCCCGAATACTTATCCCAGGGTTCTGGGAGGATGTAAACTGGGAAATGGGGAATGACTCCTTATGGATACAGGTCTCCGGGCTGCAATCTGTTTTGTTACAGCTGCATCGATACGCGGTGCCTTTTCAGGCCCTTCCCCTGGACCAGCCCGTGCACTCGTTCCAGATCGGTGATCAAGTCCTCGTCAAGAAGTGGAGGCGTGATCCCCTTACCCCACGGTGGGACGGCCCATACACCGTCTCACTCATTAGTCAAGCCGCAGTTAAAATTCTTGGAAGTGACAAATGGACACACCATACGCGGGTGAAACTGTTCCTGAGCCCTAACCTGGAGGCCGAGTCAGCAGAAGAGAACATCAGCCCTCTGTCCGCCCCGGCTCCGGAAGCCCGGGGTGGCACAGGTGAAGACTCCACCTGGGAGTACCAGCAGCTGGACGGACTAAAAGGACTGTTTAAGAAAAGATAATGAAATTGTTGTTAATCTTTTTGCTTATGTACTCCCATCACTATTATGATTGGGAAAATAGGTTTTTACAACTGGGGGAGACAATAGCGAATTCCTTTAATCTTAGCAACTGTTGGGTGTGTGGAGGCCCAGGAGAATTAAATGAATGGCCTTGTGTAGCCCAGCCAGTGCAACCCAAGTGGTGGATCAGTAATTTAAGTATAATCCACAATGGAACCGAAGCTTGGACTGAGGATGGTAGTCCCTGGCAACTTTATTCTTCTGGAGTGGGTATTCTTGCCTTAATCGGACGAGACAAGAGGGAGTGCACATAGGAGAAAGTAGGTGTGACTGGACTTTATCCCCAGGATTTGATTGTTATGATCCCAACTGTTACTCGTACAATTGTTCTAAATGTCGAGGAAGGTGGAACCACACCCATGTGAGGCTTACCATGTGAGGCTTAGCTGGGTAAAATGTTCCTACCAACAATATACAGGCAAAGGTTGCAAGGCAGTGGGACAGGATGGATTCTTTGATGCCCTATTTTTAAGTTGCCAGCGAGGACCACGTGGTACGGGTCCATCGATGGGCATGGCAGCACCATAATGGAACCCGGACCTATTTTAAACAGTTTTGGTCTAGTACCAATCGGCCAGAATGGGGCTGTAATTGTGTTTGGAAAGCGGGAGCTGGGGCATGGAAATGTAATTACTGCAATTCTGACGGTGAACCAACCATTGCGTGGGGGCCTTTAGGGCCAGGTAATTATTTATACTTTGAACAACCATTGGACTCCGAAACCTGGGATGGTCCCTTTGCTAATGGAGTCTGGGCCCTGAAGGGCCATTACTGGATTTGTGGACCTTATGCTTATCGCAGATTGCCTCCAAATTGGTCAGGAATATGTTACGTTGGATATATTAGGCCCTTGTTCTTTCTATTACCCCAAACACAGGGAAATAAGTTAGGAATTAAAGTATATGACGATTTGATTAGAGAATGGCAGTCCGTGGACTCCACATTGGCTGCCAGGAGCTCCCAAACATGGGGCTCTCAGGAGTGGCCCCTGAAAGAATTATAAACCATTATGGACCAGCCACTTGGAATCCAAATGAATTAATATCAGGGGCCAGGGAACCTATTTATAACCTAAATCAAATAATTAGGCTACAGGCTGTTTTGGAAATATTAACTAACCAGACAGCCGCAGCCGTCGATCTTTTGGCCGATCAATCAACCCAGATGAGGAATATGATCTATCAGCACCATATAGTCCTTGATTACTTACTGACGGAGGAAGGAGGAGTCTGTGCAAAATTAAATGAGTCTAATTGCTGTTTACAAATCGACGATAATGGAAAAGTGGTAAAACAGCTAACGAAGGAAATGAGAAAGTTAGCCCACGTCCCAGTCCAGACCTGGGGAGGGTGGAATATGGACTGGTTTACTTCCTGGTTACCACAATTAGGATGGCTCCGAAAAGGCTTCCTCTTCTTTGCGTTCTTTATTACAGCCCTATTAACCCTAGCTTGCTTTGCTCCCTGTTTAGTTGCATTAATCCGACGAATGGCTAGTCAAGTTGTATATCAACGAATGATGGCATTATACCAGCCGATAAAAACTGAAGATTGGGGACCATAGGGCTCTCAAAATGCTTTTAAGGGGGGAGAACCTTGTTAGAACAAAAGTCCACTATCTGCTTATCATCTAAGCTGCTCCCCTCATGCAAGTAGCTGTTTTCCGCGTGCACGTACTCAGGCTACTCAGTAAAGGAAGTTAAACAGATGCATCCTGATCACACCTAAAGAGGAATTCAAAAAATGCATAGGCTAATAGAATTTACGCACGTCAAGTTGTTTGTTACGGGTATAAAAAGCCTGCTCTGCGCTTGTAAGGTGTGTCTCTCCCTCTGGCGTGAGTCGAGGGGAGCACCCGCTCAGCTGACTGGCAAATAAAGAGTTTGGTATCCATCTTCTTGTCTTCCGTGCCTCCTTGGGGTAATTGAGTAAGCTCCAGGGGGAAACGAGCCCGTTTGGCTAACACTATGTTACAACTAATGAATTAGGTTAGATTATCAAAGAGATAAAAATGGAAACCTGATTTGAAGGGGGGGGGGGAAATATGAGTTTTCTACTATATTCGGAAAGAAGAAGCTGGACATAGCATTTGAGTATGGCCACTTAAGAAGGTTAGAAACAGGCTAATTGATTTTCCGATGTTAAGTACCTGTTGTGGAGCATATATCCTAAACAAATGTAGTTAACACTGAAAACAATTAACCTGTCTGTTTCCTTTGCAGGACTAGTTGCATTTCAAAGAGAACAACTTCAGCCTTTCAGAAACTTGTCTCCAGCCAGCAAATGTGTGCACTCTACTCCCATGCCATCCAGTACAAAAAGATGTTATCTTCATTGCCTGCAAAAGCTATTTCAGGCAGCACAGACAATATATCAGCTAGCAGAACCTTAAAGATACGAACACCAGAGTTACGAACTTACTAGTCAACTGGACAGCATGTGGAACTGGAAGTAAGCAATCAGGCAGCAGCAGAGACCAAAAAAACAAATCAGGAAATACTGTACTGCAGGGGTTCTCAACTTCTCTCTTTCTGGGCCCCTCCTCCAACATACTATAAAAATGCCAGGGTCCAGCAGGGGGGCCTCGGGGCTTCAGCCCTGCAGGGGTCGGGGCTTCAGCCGTAGGGGGGACTCTAGACTTCAGCCACAGGGGCAGGGGGGTTGGGGCTGCAGCTGCAGGGTGTGGGATCAGGGCTCCAGGCGGGGAAGGGGGCTCAGGGCTTCTAACCCTCAGGAGCACCAGGGCTCAGGGGTTTAGAGCCAGGAAGAGCTCTGGGGTGGTGCTTCAGCCCTACAAGGGGATGCTGGAGCTCGGGGCTTCAGCCCCATGCAGGGATGCTGGGCGCTCTAGCTATGGGGGAGTGTCAGTTTCAGCACATCATCAGCATGGAAGCATGCCTCTGGAATGGTGGTTGAAGCATGAAGGGACATATGAAGCTTTAGTACATCTGGCACATAAATATCTTGCAACACCAGCTACAACAGCGCCATTTCTCACTTATAGGTGACATTGTAAATAAGAAGTAGGCAGCAGTATCTCCCTGCACCGTAACCCACTTTGTTTGTCTGAGTGATTGGCTGACCAAAAAGTAGGACTGAGTGGACTTGTAGCCTCTGAAGTTTTACACTGTTTTGTTTTTGAGTGCAATTATTTAACCAACAAAAATCTGCATTTGTAAGTTACACTTACAGGATAAAGAGATTGCTCTACAGTACTTGTATGAGGTGAACTGAAAAATAATTTTTTTTTGTTTTTTACAGTGCAAATATTTGTAATAAAAGTAAATATAAAGTGAGCACTGTACATTTTGTATTCTGTTGTTATTGAAATATATGTATTTGAAAATATAGAAAACATCCAAAAATATTTAAAATAAATGGTATTCTATTGTTGTTTAATCACGCAATTAATTGTGATTCATTTTTTAATCACTTGACAGCCCTACTTTTTACAGAACAACAATTCACAATCCTAACCTCCTAATCATACTAAAAACAAAATGGAACAATCTCTTCTCACTAACATCACAAGAGAATAGAACCATTTCTTCTTAGCAATTAAAAACACATCCTACTAACAAAATACAAATATTGCTACATAAAACAATTCTCAGATTATCACTTAAAACAATTTTCTCCATTAGACTCTCAGGCCTACAAGGGTGTGGTCAAGGTGAAAAGGGTGGACTTAAAAGAGGAGATTGAAGGTCAATTAGGAGAAAAATATGGGGAGTTCTCTCTCTCCGAAAAGCAGCCTGAATGAAGGCTGAGAAGCAGATTGGAGAAAAATAGATTGGCTACTCCCAAGGTGAGCTGGAGGAAGGAACTCTGATGAGTGGCACTGCCTGATACATGGGCAAAAATAGGAATGTACCAGTGCCTGGACAGTGGGATTGTTTGAGGCAGAGGAGTCTGTGATGTGGTGAGGGAGAGATGGCCACAGCTGAGGCATGCCTGTGAGGATGAGGTGGCCAGCCCCAGTGGGCTCAGTGGAAGATTCAGTTAGAATCATAGAATCATAGAAGATTAGTGTTGGAAGAGACCTCAGAAGTCCAACTCCCTGCTCAAAGCAGGACCAGCACCAACTAAATCATCCCAGCCAGGGCTTTGTCAAGCAGGGACTTAAAAACCTCAAAGGATGGAGATTCCACCACCTCACTAGATGACCCATTCCAGTGCTTCACCGCCCTCCTAGTGAAATAGTGTTTCCTAATATCCAACAATAGTGAGGCAGTGTGGCACAGGAATTATTAAGGCCCAACCTCAGAGCCCCAGAGAGAGACAAGCCTCTCCGGACACCAGAGTGAGCAGAGCCAGGGAGCTCTGAGCCCACTCCCCAGAGGGTCAGGCGTGGCACAGGAATTATAAAGGGCCAGCCTCAGAGCTCACTAGGAGAGCAGCTGCCAGGGAGACCAGACACCTCTGGCCTACCTCCTGGTTGGGAACCCCAACAACTTACGGTGGATCCAACGGCTTGCCAGGCCTGCCCCAGGCCAGCTATCTTGAGGCGTGGCCGAGCTTGCCCTGCACCAGCAATCCCGAAGAACCTATGGTGTTGGACCCCCTTGAGGACACCACCCTGACCCAGGTACCTCAAGGGGGGGAGTTTGGAAGTAGCCCAGAGACAGCTGACCCTAGTCTGGCTGCAGCACTGCCAGACCCATGTCAGTGTGTTGTGGCCAGGATTCCCACTGACACAACAGCAGATGGTCTACCACTGCTAGGGCCCCGGGCTGGGACGTAGTAGAGTGGAAGGGGCTGCTTCCCCCCTGCCACCCAACTCATAGGTGGCAGTCTCCACCTCTCCTAGGCCTTCAGACCCAGGGCCTGGGCTCACTGTTGATAAACTGTTGTTGCTCAGCCCCTGCCTGAGCACCTGACTCACCATTGCCCCACCCTGATCCAGGGCCTGGGCTCACTGTTTATATACTGTTATTGCTCAGCCCCTGCCTGAGGGCCTAAGCATCTGACTCACCATTGCCCCACCCTGACCTAGGGCCTGAGCTGAGAACTAACTGTGTTGTTTCTGCCCTCACAAAAGCCTCAGAGGAAGACTCCTGTGGCCGGACTAATTCCCTGCTAGACCTCTTCCCGAACTGAGTGAGGGGGTGTGGGTCCCCACCGCCCCAGAGAGAGGCAAGCCCCGGCTAACTTCTCTACACTAACCTAGACCTCCCCCACTGCAATTTGAGACTATTACTCCTTGTTCTGTGATCTGCCACCACTGAGAACAGCTGAGCTCCATCCTCTTTGGAACTCCCCTTCAGGTAGTTGAAGGTTGCTATCAAATCCCCCCTCACTCTTCTTTTCTGCAGACTAAACAAGCCCAGTTCCCTCAGCCTCTCCTCGTAAATCGTGTGCCCCAACCCCCTGATAATTTTCATTGCCCTCCATTGGACTCTCTCCAATTTGTCCACATCCTTTCTGTAGTGGGGGGGGGGGCAAAACTGGATGCAATACTCCAGATGTGGCCTCACCAGTGTCGAATAGAGGGGAATGATCACTTCCCTCGATCTGCTGGCAATGCTCCTACTAATGCAGCGCAATATGCCATTAGTCTTCTTGGCAACAAAGGCACATTGCTGACTCATAGCCAGCTTCTTATCCACTGTAATCCCCAGGTCCTTTTCTGCAGAATTGCTACTATCCAGTCGGTCCCCAGCCTGTAGCAGTGCATGGGATTCTTCTGTCCTAAGTGCAGGACTCTGCTCTTGCCCTTGTTGAACCTCATCAGATTTCTTTTGACCCAATCCTCCAATTTGTCTAGGTTACTCTGGACCCTATCCTTCCAGCGTATCAACTTCTCCCCCGAGCTTAGTGTCATCCGTGAACTTGCTGAGGGTGCAATCCATCCCATCATCCAGATCATTAATGAAGATGTTGAACAAAACCAGCCCCAGGACTGACCCTTGGGGCACTTCTCTTGCTACCAGCTGCCAACTAGACATCAAGCCGTTGATCGCTACCCATTGAGCCCGACAATCTGGCCAGCTTTATATTCACCTTATAGTCCATTCCTCCAATTCATACTTTAACTTGCTTGCAAGAATACCGTGGGAGACCGTATCAAAAGCTTTGCTAAAGTCAAGATATATCACCTCCACTGCTTTCCCCATATCCACAGAGCCAGTTATCTCATCATAGAAGACAATCAGGTTGGCCAGGCATGACTTGCCTTGGTGAAACCATGTTGACTATTCCTGATCACCTTCCTCTTCGCCAAGTGCTTCAAAATTGTTTCCTTGAAGACCTGCTCCATGATTTTTCCAGGGACTGAGGTGAGGTTGAGTGGTCTGTAGTTCCCCAGGTTCTCCTTCTTCCCTTTTTTAAAGATGGGCACCATATTTGCCTTTTTTCAATCATCTAGAACCTCCCCTGATTGCCACAAGTTTTTAAAGATAATGGCCAATGGTTCTGCAATTACATCAGCCAATTCCCTCAGCACCCTTGGATGCATTAGATCTGGACCCATGGACTTGTACATGTCCAGCTTTTCTAAATAGTCCTTAACCTGTTCTTTCACCACTGAGGGATGCTCACCTCCTCCCCATACCAAATTGCCCAGTGTGGAGATAAAAGAAGAAGGTGGCACACGTTACGACCTCAGTGGAGCCCCGCGTGATCACTACTTCCCACCATCCAGCACAGATGTAATCAGGTTGAGCAGTGTCCGTATAAGAGAAAACTAAGGCTACTGATTATTCCTCAAAAAAGGATTTTAATTACTTACAGCTATAAATGCAACACAGACAGAATAGGAAAAGGAGAAATAGAGACCAGCATTGAATAAAGATTAATATAAATGACAAATTATATTGCAAGCAAGCACAAGTACAGATAATATTATGCATTAACTACTTATTACTGTAAAAGCATGTCCTTAACATTGAATATAAATGGCAGTTTATACTGATGATAGGTATGAGTACACGCAAAGCTACTGTTACTTATTGACTACTAACTTCACATGTACTGTTCCTGCCCTCAGTAAGTACAAGTAGAGACCTTATATATTGTGTGATAGACCCAGACCAATTGGGAACAGCAGAGTAGTAGAAGGGCAAATATACTGGCCACTGGATAAGCAGTTTTCTGTTCCCTGAGTGACCAGAGCGGGGGCTGCTCCAGGCTAATGAGAACACCTAACTCCAATTAACCTGCTAAGAGTCAGGTGAGACTGTTAAGCACCTGACTCTAATTAAGGCCCCTCTGATGCTATCAAAGGGCTCACTCCAGTCAGACCAAGGAGAGCCAGAGAGCCAGATGAGAGGAAGTGCATGCGAGGAACTGGGAGCAAGAAGTGTGCAAGAAGCTGAGAGTGAGTAGGCATACTGCTGGAGGACTGAGAAGTACAAGTGTTATCAGACATCAGGAGGAAGGTCCGGTGGTGAGGATAAAGAAGGTGTTGGGAGGAGGCCATGGGAAAGTAACCCAAGAGTTGTAGCTGTCGCGCAACTGTACCAGGAGGCACTCTAGACAGCTGCAGTCCACAGGGCCCTGGGCTGGAACCCAGAATAGAGGGCAGGCCTGGGTTTCCCCTCAAACCTCCCAACTCCTGATCAAACACAGGAGGAATTGACCTGGACTGTGGCTTCTACCAGAGGGGAAGGTCTCTGGGCTGTTTCCCGACCCACAGGGTGAATCTATGAGGCAAGCAAATCCGCCAATAAGCGCAGGACCCACCAAGGTAGAGGAAGCAGCAAAGAATCCTGTGGCACCTTATAGACTAACAGATGTTTTGGAGCATGAGCTTTCGTGGGTGAATACCCACTTCGTCGAATGCATGCATGCTCCAAAACATCTGTTAGTCTATAAGGTACCACAGGATTCTTTGCTGCTTTTACAGATCCAGACTGACACAGCTACCCCTCTGATACAAGGTAGAGGAGAAACTTTGTCACAATTGATATAAACTCAAGCAACCCAGACTTCTTTACTTTTTTACTCTATACTGCATGCAAGCAGATTTTTTTTTAAACTTTAAAACCTTACCCTGCCAAAAATACGTTATCCTTTAGTTGACTGCTCTTTGCACTGGCCAGATACAGATAGTTGGTGGAGTTCAAGTTTCCTCAGTTCAGGGGGTGCGGGTTAGACCGATCAAAGAGAGCGACCTCTTAAACCAAGACACACACACAAACCCACCTGAGGCTCTACACATTTTATCTCATCTGCCCGCCATGTTTTGAAGCTGGTCAACTAATCAGGGGAGGCCACAGTTTAGGGGGGTTATTATGGTTGCTTTGAGATCATGATCTATGCACAGGTGCACAGCTCATATTCTCCAGATACAGCCAATTGTCCTTATTGTGGTTAATGTGTCAGACACAAAACATTTGAAGCAGCCTAAAGTAGTGCTTGCTTGCTTTACACCTTGATCACAAGTCCGTATCTAATTTTGCAAAGCTTGCTTTTTGAAGCTGACCACAAGTTTACAATATTTCCTAGCTCGAATTTTCTCTTGTTGCTATGCTTGATCTTTGAAGCTTCCAGAAGTTTCAGGCCTAACATTGAATAAGCTTGACAATACTTTTGCTTGGTAAGACTTTATCACAGTAATCACACTCAGGACAGCAGTGTGGGAGCTGACCTTGTCCGTGAAGACTAAGGCAAAAAAAAAAAAAGGATTGAATACTTCATCTTTTCCACATCACCTGTCACTAGGTTGCTGCCCCTATTCATTAAGGGTCTCCCACTTTCCCTGACCTGTTTCTTGTTGCTAACATACCTGTAGAAACCCTTCTTGTTACCCTTCACATCTCTTGCTAGCTGCAACTCCAATTGTGTTTTAGCCTTCCTTAGTACACCCCTGCATGCTCTAGCAATATTTTTATATTCCTCCCTAGTCATCTGTCCAAGTTTCCACTTCTTGTAAGCTTCCTTTTTGTGGCTAAGCTCAAAGATTTCACTGTTAAGCCCAGCTAGTTGCCTGCCATATTTGCTATTCTTTCTGCATATCGGGATGGTTTATTCCTGTGCCCTCAATAAGGCTTCTTTAAAATACAGCCAGCTTTCCTGGACTCCTTTTCCCCTCATATTAGCCTCCCAGGGGAACTTGCCCATCAATTCCCTAAGGGAGTCAAAGTCTGCTTTTCTGAAGTCCAGGTTCCATAATTTGCTACTCTCCTTTCTTCCTTTTGTAAGGATCCTGAACTCAACCATCTCATGGTCACTGCTGCTCAGGTTGCCACCCACTTCTACTTCCCCTACCAATTCTTCCCTGTTTGTAAGCAGCAGGTCAAGAGAAGAATGACTCCGGTAGGTTCCTCCAATAGTTGCACCAGGAAGTCATCCCCAACACTCTCCAGAAACTTCCAGGTAGTTGTTGCTGTACTTCTGTTGGAGATGTTCATAGACTTTAAGATCAGAAGGGACCATTATGATCATCTAGTCTGACCTCCTGCAC
Source organism: Gopherus evgoodei (assembly GCF_007399415.2). Lineage (NCBI taxonomy): Eukaryota > Metazoa > Chordata > Testudines > Testudinidae > Gopherus > Gopherus evgoodei. The sequence continues at coordinate 255,365,009 of NC_044322.1, read as the reverse complement.
AACGCAGGCAACAGAATCTCACTCACCCACTCCTGTAACAAACCCCTAACCTATGTCTGAGTTATTGAGGTCCTCAAATCATGGTTTAAAGACCTCAAGGTGCAGAGAATCCTCCAGCAAGTGATCCGTGCCCCACACTGCAGAGGAAGGCAAAAAACCTCCAGGGCCTCTGCCAATCTGCACTGGAGGAAAATTCCTTCCCGACCCCAAATATGGCGATCAGTTATACCCTGAGCATGTGGGCAAGACTCACCAGCCAGCACCCAGGAAAGAATTCTCTGTAGTAACTCAGATCCCACTCCATCTAACATCCCATCACAGACCATGGGGCATATTTACCTATTAATAATTTTAAAGGATTGTGGGGCCCCAGAAGGGGTCAAACTCCTGAAACTGGCTTGACTGGAGGGTCAGGCTATTCCTATGGCTGGACTAGACCAAAGGACACAAGAGAAACTGAGACACAGGTATATAGAAGAGTGGGGTATTTAAGATGGTAGTGCCCTCAGTGAAGAGTGAGTAGCACCTAGAAAGAGGAACAGGGCTCTCACACTGGGAAGGAAAAGAAACAGGGGTCCCATGGCACCTGTGCAATAGAGACTAGCGAGAAAGAGTTCCATATGAGAAATTCATTAAATTGGAGAAGATGAGGGTTAATATGAGAATTGGAAGGGGGTGGAGGGTAAGTACCTGCATGATAGGGGAAATTAGCCCCCGCCACTTATATTAGCCCCTGCCACTTATAGGCCCAGAGTTTTGCGCTATCCTAACCCCCCCGCCTTCCTTGTAGGCCCAAGGCCTTTAGCTAAGAACTATGCTAGATAAGAGCAAAAATTTTAACTTCTCCTAAGCTTGTTTATCTGCACAAAGGGCACCGGGGAAGCAAGAAACCAGAGAAAGGGGAACTAGGGAGAGGGACAAAAGAGGGCCCCATATGTGCCAGCTCAGCTTGTGACTACTGGAGTGTGGCAAGAGCCTTTGCACAATGTAACCACAAGGTAGGGGTTGTTAGAACAGTCAGACCACCAACTTGACTGCCAAAGAACAATAACAGGAAAAAACCTAATATGGGAATAATGAAGTAGCTTGCTTGTTTGCAAATATTAATTCCAAATAAGGCAATGTATCAGATTATAGTTTGCGGTTTTAACCTTTATAAGCTTGATGAAATTTGTAAAGGGCAGAGCAGATTACCTCCTGCGTGGGGTCGTGCTGTCTTTCCCTGCATATATGCTTGTATAAAATAAAGGCGCCTCAGGCTGTCTGACCTAAAATCAATCGTGTGGTCGATTTTCCATGACATGCTTAAAGAGGAGACTACAATGGATCATGCTGAAAGGTGACCTCTCAGGCTGGAGGAAGGTTGTTACCCCAAAAACAGATCTATGATATCCCCAGATTAGTTCACTTATTGCCCCTGTCCCGGGTTTATCAAGAGTTCCCTTTAAACTAGCTCACCTACATATTATCTTTCTATGAGACAAAGGGGCCCATTCCATGAGGAAATACTTGGGTTTACCAGAGATTCCCCTGTTGTTAACACTCTAGAACAGCTTGGATGTTACCCCTGGAGGGCAGAGATACAGCCCTCCGATAAAATGATTGATGCACATGCAGTATTCTTCCAAAACAAAACCTCTTTATTAGCACAGATAATACCTTCTAATACAATAGTAATCTGAACACAAATAATCTAAACACAAATTCTTCAAAGCACAAATACAAGTTAAAGTACCTTAACGATAATGGGATATGGTTGAAATAGTGCTAAATGGCTGCTTATGGTTATCAGTCATCTGCAGATGCTGACAGTTTTTATACACTCTGTATATGCATGTTACGAATTATGCCAATAGGCTACGCACTGTTCACTTCTAGGCTGAGGCACACAAATAAACCCACAATACGCAGTGTCCAAATACCAAAGTTTATTACGCTATAGTGTGGTGCGCTCCTGCTAATCAGGGGCAGACCCTGGCTGTAGGTTACAGCGGGTTTATATACCTTTCAATCATGCATGCAATCCTCACGTATCCGAAGCTTAAGCCAATAAACAAGCCATTTTCTTATCTTTAACCTATCACAGCTAAATATTGTCCTCGTGTTGGCTAGTGCATAGTCAGTTGTTATCTTGCATACTGGAATTTCCTTAATTGTGCTGTTGCTAGCTGTTTTCCTGGCCTTTTTCCTATTTATGGTTTTATCCTGTTTTAACCCTGCCCTGGGGACCCTAGTACGTGATGTGCTTGCTTTTAGTTAATGGTGGATACAGAATAGGGGAACTTACAAAATGGAGTCACTCATGCTAACTGCCGTTAACATGCATAACACGTACACACACCTTTAACTCAAACATACACATGTATACACTAACACTATTAGGCTTACTCTCTCTGCTGGCTTCTTTCTTTCTGCTCTGGTGTTACCCCAAGATTTGGACTGACATCCCAATACTGGCTTGCCTATAATTATACATTGATAATTTATTGTGCCCAAATGGAGAGAAAGGTGGTGACCCATCATAAAAGAATTGCCAGGCTATTACCTCTGACTTGCAGGGGACTCCCCGGAACAGGTTAATCTTTCTAACCCTTGAAAGGACACAGATACAGCCCTCTGCTCAAAGGACTGTCATACAAGCAGCAATTCTTTGAAAACAACGTCTTATTTATTGAGAGAATTAGGTGATTCTTGCTTTACTGAATATATTGTAAAGAAATCAGTACAGTATATAATAGGCAGTAAGGCACAATTACATTACATTTAAAAGTTATATATTCAATTGACACAGAAACTACAGATTATATGATGGATACAATGTTGTATTAGTACACTTTGACCCCTTTATACATATGCATAAGACCTTTAACATTAGACTTAACACAATATAGCATACTGTAGGGATATTAAAGAAGGTATTAACAGTGATTCCCTCAAGAGACAGTGACCCCCCAGGTTCACCAAGTACAAAAATCCCCCCAGGTTCACCAAGTACAAAAATATTTTAAGTTCTTATATTAAAACTTGTAAGCTCCTGTCTGCAGAAAACACTGATTGTATCTGTCCTGTGAAAGATACCCTATTACTATGTAAAACTTACAAACAAGTTAATTGATTTTGTTCTTGAAGTAAACACTATGCTAGCGTAAGGTTCTTGGGAGGTTACAGGCCTACCCAGGGTGCTCTGCAAGAACGAGGCCCACACACACTTGTTGATTACTGATTACTCTCGCCCCTCGCTCCACCGATATGGTCACAAGGTGCCTGTTATCTACCGGGTAATGAGCGTTGGGATAGGGCGGAGGCTCGATCACTGGATGTCCTCGGGAAGGGTGACAAGTGCCCCCGAAGGTAGCGATGGGGATAACGCAAACAATGAGTTGTGGGGTTAAAACTGAGGGTTTATTGAATGGGTCACAAGTGTGGATGAGGAACAATTTAATACTAGTTACAACTTGGGCCTACAATATAATACTAGAACAAATAATAAAAATACTGCAATCACAAACAGAAGCTGACCCTGGTACCGCTCTAGGTCCCAGTAGTTATTCAGGTTCTTCCAAGGGTTAGTAAAGGTACTATTGGTGCTATTATTAAGCATAAATGCAATTACTCGTCTAAGTAAAAAAAATGCAGTAAGACAGTTAAAGATTGCCGTGAGACTCCGGCCAATCCCCCTTGCCTTCAAGGTTTCCTGGTTAGTGGGTTTCCCCTCGCAGGAGCCTTGGGGCAGCTAAAATCGGCTTTCGTCTCCGGCTTACAACAGACGATTACAGGCTCAGTTAGTTAGCAGAATTAGCAGCTAGGCATACTTACACACACAAACCACAAAAGTTTCATCACCACCAGCAACCGGGTAGGCTTCTGAGAACACGGAGCCGAGGGAGACCTCGAGTTGATCAGGCTTGGTTACGGGTACGGGTTTCTGCGTTTCTCCCTGCCCACCGCTTGCACGGTGGGCAATTTATAAGGGTAATGACGTGTTCAGTTTTTTGGCCAGGTTTCTCCTAATTAGGAGATTTACAGATGCCTCGTTACTACCCTTGGGGGGGGAGGGGTTCCTGGAACTGGCTGACCACAAAATTTGCCTAGCCCCACCGGTTACTTTCGGGAAATGCTTCTCGTTTGAGAATACGTGCATGCTCGTTTCCTGAACATGGAGGCCAGGGCAAAAACTGCCTAGGGCTGTGGCACTAACAACACTGTGAGTTATTGGTTTTAATGAAGGTAAAGTGACACACCCATGACGGGGACTCCTGGCGTTGCTGTCACGGAGGCAGGGAACCCAGCGCACCAAAGCTCGGCCTGGTATGGAGTCCAAAGGCGGGACTGGGATCATGCAGCTATATATACAAAACACAAACACAACTCATACATAAGCAAATAGGGACTTTCCACAGGCTGTGTCTGCCCCTTGGCCAAAGGCCAGGGACTTTCCACAGGCTGTGTCCGCCCCTTGGCTAAGAGCTATACAAACTGGTCCTAACCAGTTAAGAGCAGGTTATAACTGGCGTGCCATGTCCTACAGTGACTGGCCGCCAAGAAAGCGGAAATACTCTAGCTAAGCCGTAACACAGTCTTCCGCGGTTCCCTACAGCAAGCCTTAAGCTGTAATTGATACAATGTAAACAAACAGATTCCCACCCTCTGTGATTACAGGGCTGGGAATCTCATAGGAATTAACACACCCCCCAAAAGTGATGGAGACAGTATATTAAAATATGGTTAAGATATGAAATGTATGTTGATGAATGTTTGATGTACATGAATGGTTAGGGAGCTGCCAGCCTGAAAAGGATCCATCGGCCAAAGAATGTGTCCAGTGGACCACCAGACAATCCCCTGTCGGAGAAAAACTCAGTTCTCGCTTTTTGTTTGGGTGCAGCAAAATCAAATACTTTATTCTAACTCCAGCAATTGCAATAGAGGGAGGGAGTGCCCTAGGACACTGGGTCGCCCCAGTCCCGGACAGGTCTCTCAACAAGTAAACAATTACAGCAAGCATTTATACCTTTGTTACAGACAATAACAAGCAATAATACAGACAATAATGAGCAACAGCTGCATTTTGTTTATACATAGGCTATCCTGCTATCTTATTTTCCTCACGTTGGGCGCCAGTCTATGTATTTAATTATCAGTGCAAGGTCGTGATAACTTCTCACACAGTTCTTTCCTACTCGCCTCACACTAACCTGGCTTCTACAAATCTCACGTCATTAGGGTTACAGCTGGCCTAACTCTTGCTAACAGACTGACATGCATTAAGATCCCCTACAAATCCTTGTCAATTCTTTCCCTACTTCCACACCCCGGAGGGTAAACTGGGATCCACCCTAAACACCTGGAAGGAATGTACCACTTTAGACAGTGTGGAGCCACCAGGAATGTGCCATCTACTAATTCAGCCAACAACAGTAGGATGAAACCATTCCCACAGACTAACATAGGAAGTAATTCCTATAAAAATGGACTCTAAAAACTGAGGATTTTGAGTCCCTGGTTCTACTGCCAATCTCCAGGAGCATCAGGTGCATCTGACAAAGACTCAGCTCCATCCTCATGACCGAGATACCTGGCCAGTAACTTGGCATGAGCAACTTCTAGGCTGGTAACTATAACACCTATACAGAACCTGAATGAGAGAGAGAGAGAGAGAGTGAGTGTGTGTGTGTGAGAGAGAGAGAGAGAGAGAGAGAGAGAGAGAGAGAGAGAGAGAGAGAGAGAAAGAGAGAGGAATAAGTAATGATAGGAATAAGAAGTAAAACAACATTGTCTGCTTTTATCTTTTGCCTTATTATTATATTTACAATAAATGTGGCATCTTTGCCTTATCCCTCTTAATAAGATCCTGCTGATTTTTATTATATTGGTATAACAATACAAATACTGTTCTAGACATGTGCAGAGTAACACTAAACATAATCGGCATAGTACAATGGTGTAAATAAGAGACAGACCACGTGCAGTTACAATGTACTACTAAAAACATATAAAGACCTCTCCTACATGTGGACAGAGCTTTTAATAATTATTACAGTACAACATTGAATCCACAATGATGCAACATGCAGAACTTCTATACATATGTATGAGACCATTACAATATTGCATTTTTTTAAACATTATTAAATAGAAATTATCAAAGAATCCTGTAGCACCTTATAGACTAACAGACGTTTTGGAGCATGAGCTTTCGTGGGTGAATACCCACTTCCTCAGATGCATCTGACGGAGTGAGTATTCACCCACGAAAGCTCATGCTCATGCTCCAAAACGTCTGTTAGTCTATAAGGTGCTACAGGATTCTTTGCTGCTTTTACAGAGCCAGACTAACACGCTACCCCTCTGATACTAGAAATTATCATCAATTAACTTTTTTTTAACATTGACATTCTGAGAGCGCTGGCCAGACAATCACAGAATGGGTAGAGTGGATCCCACTCAAACACAGACATCCAGCTTTATTGACAAACACACCCACAAGCAGTCTTTTAAAATAGACAAGAAATCAGATTTACACTCCTTCATTAATCCCTCTGTTTAATCTCAGGTCCTCCATTCCAATCTTTTCCTTCTATTGCTGCCGCCTGGTTACCTTCTCTTTCTGTTTAATTTTCTCTTGTTTCTCTTCTCCTCTCCTCTCTCACACACACACAAAGCCTGATCCTGGCCAGCCTCATATTCAGTTTCTGGCCTTTTCTGATTGGTTGACCTTTCAGACTGAATCCTCCCTGCAAGGATGGCAACTATTCAGCCAATCAGCTTCACTCTGGCATCTTAGCTAATCCTCCTCCTGACCCCTCCCAGCAGGTGTTTTGAATGAGTTGAGTCACACTTTCTGAACTTTGTTTGACCTTTGTTTCTGACTTGCTGTTGATCAATTTAGTCTGTGTCCTCCATTTTAAGAATTTCAAATAGAAAATCAGTGTGTCCACCATTTTGGATTTAGCTTGAAACTATCATTATTTATAGCTTGGCTAAAGCATGTAGCCTAAAACTAACTACTATATTATGTAAGCCAAAGTATCATGATACTGTCACCATTTTTGTTAAGCTGATTGGGGGAAGTGAATTTTATGGCAATTTAAACCTTGTTCCAAGACTTTTCTTTGCAGGCAGATGCAATGACACATGCCTCTGTCCTGGGTGTTGCCAGTTGTTTACATAGGATTTGAACAATTGAAAAAAAAACAACAGCCTTGTATCACTGGCAGGGTTCCTTCTGCTCTGTTACAGCTACTGGTGTTGCTGCGGATACTGTCACGGCATTTTATCTTCTCAATCTGACCCTGACCTCTGCTCAACTCCCTAATGATCTCCTCCCTCCTACTGACCTGTTTCTTCTCCCGCTCCTGACTTATCAATCTTTGGCTGCTATCTTTTACACAGTTTTACCAGCCACAAGACCCTCTCTGAACATGCTTGCTTTCCGATCATTCCAATCATTCTATCGGCTACCTGTCAATCCTCTCTTTATCCTCTTTTAAACGCTGTTATAGTCCTAGCCTTTGCAACCTCCTCAGGTAAGGAGTTCCACAAGTTGACTGTGCACTGCGTGAAGAAGAACTTCCTTTTATTTGTTTTAAACCTGCTGCCTATTAATTTCATTTGGTGACCCCTAGTTCTTGTATTATGGGAATAAGTAAATAACTTTTCCTTATCCACTTTCTCCACATCACTCATGATTTTATATACCTCTGTCATATCCCCCCTTAGTCTCCTCTTTTCCAAGCTGAAGAGTCCTAACCTCTTTAATCTTTCCTCATATGGATCCTTTCCAAATCCCTAATCATTTTAGTTGCCTTTTTCTGAACCTTTTCTAGTGCCAGTATATCTTTTTTGAGGTGAGGAGACCACATCTGTACACAGTATTCAAGATGTGGGCATACCATAGATTTATATAAGGGCAATAAGATATTCTCAGTCTAATTCTCTATCCCCTGTTTAATGATTCCTAACATCCTGTTTGCTTTTTTGACCTGCACATTGCATGGACATCTTCAGAGAACTGTCCATGATGACACCAAGATCTTTTTCCTGATTCACTGTAGCTAAATTAGCCTCCATCATACTGAATGTGTAGTTGGGGTTATTTTTTCCAATGTGCATTACTTTACATTTATCCACATTAAATTTCATTTGCCATTTTTTTGTTCAATCACTTAATTTTGTAAGATCTTTTTGAAGTTCTTCACAGTCTGCTTTGGTCTTAGCTATCTTGAGCAGTTTAGTATCATCTGCAAACTTTGCCACCTCACTGTTTACCCCTTTCTCCAGATCATTTATGAATAAATTGAATAGGATTGGTCCTAGGACCGACTCTTAATGAATCCTAGGATGCATTATGCAAGGTATTGCCAGTAGATATAGTGGTATTAACATTAAACAAAGCTCTAGTGAGACCTCATCCAGAATACTGTGTAAAGTTCTGGTCTCCTATGTTTAAGAAAGATTAATTCAAACTGGAACAGGTGCAGAGAAGGGCTCCTAAGATGATCAGAGGAATGGAGAACTACTTTACAAGAGGTAACTTAAGGAGCGCGGCATGTTTTACCTTATAAGATGAAGGCTAAAGGGAGATATGATTGCTTTCTCTGAATACATCAGAGAGATAAACACCACAGAGAGAGAGAGAAGTTCTTTAGGTTTAAGGGCCAATGTTGGCACAAGAACAAATGGATATAAACTGGACACCAATAAATTTAAGCTTGAAATTAGTTGAAGATTTCTAACCATCAGAGGAGTGAAGTTCTGGAATAGTCTTCCAAGGGAAGCAATGGAGGCAAAAAAACTAACTTTTTTTTTAAAAAACAACTGAGCTTTACAAGTTTATGGAGAGGACAGCATGATGAGATTGCCTACAATGGCATATGGTCCATCCACAACAGCTATCAGCAAATCTGTCTAACAGCTGGAGGGGGAGGGCTCTGAGTTACTACAGAGAATTCTTTCCCAGGGTGTCTGGCTGGTGGCTGTCACCTATATGGTGAGGGTCTAATTGATTACCATATTTGGGGTCAGGGAGGAATTTCCCCCCAGGTCAGATTGACAGAGACCCTGGAAGTTTTTCACCTTTTTTGCAACATACAGGTCACTTGCTGGCTGGAACTAGAATAAATGGTGGGTTCTCTATACCCTGAAGTCTTTAAATTAAGATTTGAGGACATCAGTAACTCAACCAGAGGTTATGGGTCTATTACAGGAGTGGGTGGGTGAAATTCTGTGGGTTGCAATGTGCAGGAGGTCAGACTACATGATGGTCCGTTCTGACTTTAAAGTCTATGAGATGTGGCAGTGGGGATGGTGGCCCTCACAGATATGCAATGGTTGCACCCAACAGGAAGGAATCTGAAAGGAGTATAGTCCCCGTGACAAATTGGGTAGCAGTTGGGATAAAGACAGAGGCAAAATAATTCACTGGGGTACACAGACATGACCTCTAATGGAATCAGCAAGCTGGAGGTAGGGGCGAGCAAGCTGGAGATTGGGTGAGGAACCATGTGAAAGCACTGTTGGCAGATGGGTTGAAGGAGACTGAGACTGAGGATGCAATAACAGAGATGGAAAAGTCATTGAGAGAGGCTAGTGATGATGAAGCATCTCAGTGTAGATGTATCCTCTCCCTCGAGATGGTACATGTGACTATATGTGACCCCTGAACAGGCACTGAAAAGGTTAAAAGAGCCTGAGAATGCTAGTCACCTCACTGACTACACCTGGAGAGAGTATACTCAGGTGAAGAGAATGGACTTGAAAGAGGGTCAGCTGGCAGAAAAGACCCAATGGAGAGGAGATGAGGCATTCCCTCCTTCTGAAAGCAGCCTGAAAGAAGACTGGCAAGAAGAAAAGAGCAGACTGGTTACTTCAAGGGAGAGCTGGAAGCCACAAGGGACCCTGGCAAGCAGAAGCCAACCTGGCCTCTAGGCAAGGGGAGGAGTTTACCAGTCCCTGGACAGTGGAATTCTCTGAGACACAGGAGCCTGTAATGAGGTGTGGAAAAACATCATTGGAACTGAAGTGTGCCTATGAGGAGGATGAGCTCGCCGAATCCAGATGAGACTGCAGATTCAGTTGTAGTTTTGTTGGCAATGTTAAAGGACTCTGGGGCTCTGGAAGGGGTCAGACTCCTGAATGTATTTTGATTGGAGGGTAAGACCACTGCTATGGCCAGAATAGGCTGAATAACAGAAGAGGGAAACTGCAGTTCAGCTGTTGCAACACCACATCCAGTGTCAAAGTTAGAATCAGGACTCACAATTTGTCAGACCACTCTGTTTATTAGCGCAGCGCTCCGCCAATAACATTTAGAATATGTGAGTGGCCATGCAAGGCCCAAACAGTCTTATTTATACAGATAAAAGAGCGGGAATTTAGACTAAGGGACAAAGAAATCAAAACAGTAAAATTCACCTGGGGCACAGCATGCATATCCTATTTCCTTACTAACTGTTATCGATCTAAGGCTAATGCTTCACCAATTGCCCTTAAATGGTGCAATTGTTCTATGTTAATGTCTATATTCCTGACACCTGGTTGCAACATTCCAGCAACTTTGCTTAAAGGTACAGACAACATTTCTTTAATCCTTTCTATTCTTACTACATAATTCATTCTACTTTCACAATCCCTCCTTTTGGTCAGGCGTACGCCATGACCAACACTTACTGAGTTCCACAAATTAACCATTCCTTATCTCTTAGTTCATTAGCGATATTTAAAATTATCATATTAGCACTCTGTTTTGGGGCAGTCATCTGTGTGGCATGTCTTACACCATTTTGGATGCAACAGGAGATTAACTGAAAGCATACAAAAATCACTAAGATTCCAAACAGGATAGCTAGGGCTCCCTGAAACAACCAGTTTTCTATGCCAGAGAAATTGAACAGGTTACTTAGCCACTTCCATAAAGAACTCAGCTCTTCATGAGGAAGATATGCGATTTGTTCTAAGTGGCTAGCGTGATTTATTACCTCATTGGTATTGTCAGGTATAAACACACAACATTCTTTTCCAATGAGAGCACAGGTCTCTCCTTTGGCCGCCAGCACTATGTCTAATGCTTGACGGTTTTGGAGGGCAACCTGTCTGATCACCCCTGTTTCTTTGGCCAGGGTTTTTAAACTTTCTCCGGTTTCATTTGCCATTATTTCAACCACTGCTTGTAACCTTAGGAGTCTTTTTGCGTGGTGTATTACTCCCCCAAGTGGGATAAAGGAACTGCCAATAGCCTCTTCCCAGGTGTCATTACTGTTCCATATTGTGTTAAACGGACAAGGTCCTCCAGTGAGGTCTGGGGAATTGAGTGGGATAGCCAGGACAGGAACACCAGTTTGAGAGTGGGCTGGGATGTGGCTGCAGACCCAGCATTTAGAAATAATAAGGGTCTGAGCTATCCACACTTGCTGCTGGATAAAAGAATTGTCATTGTGGACTCCCCAGACCTTAAGACACCAGCAGCCAAAGAACAGGCACCACCAGAGGCGCATGTTGGAGGCAGGGCCCTTCTGGTTTTGACAACCTCAACTAAGGGAACTGCAGTTACAGTTTTATGTCCACCAGGCAGCAGGCACTAGGCTCACTACTGCTTCTTCTTGGGCCTTGCTTTATGTAGTCATCTGCTTCTGGCAACCCTTACGAGAGCGTAGATTGTAAGGTATTGCAGGCTGTTCCTCTACGTCTTCTTCTGGAGTCAAAAAAATTGACTCTGCATGGTCCTGAGGTGATGATTGGTTCACTGGGGTCTGTGCATTCTTACACTGCGAAGCATGTATCCACTCTGAGATGCCAGACAGTTTAACAGCCGTTCCTTGACTCTGGCTATAACAATGGCCTTCACACCTTATCTTTCCCTGATGCATACATTCCTTATTCACACAAATAGAATGAGAATACAAACAGTATTTTATATCGAACAAAAAAGCATTGCAAATTAAACCTTGCTAAGTTTTACAATTGATAACTAAGACAATGTACATTGAGATCCAGGCCTTCAATGTTTCTCTAATTTACTTAACATAGACACAATAGAGAATCCTGTCTCTTACTATCTAAATTTTAAAACAAAGAGTTAGAGGGGGCCCAATTTGTAATGCATATGGGAAAACAGAATCTTATAGTCCCAGGGGGTCATTTATTTCTGCTATTTAAAAAAGTGGCTAGCAGGATGAAATCAAATTATACTTTAATTCTTATGGGACATTATAAAATCCTGCTCCTACATATCCCCCTTTTGACACTAAGATTATTAATCGCCAGTGTCACATCTTATTTAGTTCATGTAATAGAAAATACTGGGAGATGATTTGGGCCTGTGGCTTTAGCTTTGCAGACATTTGTTTTATTCACCAGCACATTGTAAACATTTTAATTACACACATACAATTTAAAACCAAAAACACAATTAGGGGTAGTAACATTAGTATGCCAGTAGTTGTGGGAGACCATCCAGAAAATATGTTATACCAATGGTAAGCTGTTATGCTTTTCTGCAGTGGCAATTCTTAACATGTTCCCATTTGCTTGTATAATATGAATAGTCCAGTTTTTCACATTTTTTTTTAGGAACCATGTTACCTTTTTACCTTTTAACAGATGATTGGTAACTGTTTGCCATTTAATGCCAAGATTGATAGAGAACTTAGCTAAATTAGTGCTTACAGTAAGCTGAGACTTTTTTGGTGGTGTTGTTGTTGTGGCAAATAGTAAATGTGATTATTGGTAAACACAGTACTTACATTACATTTACATTTGTTTTCTGGTAAATTGCTAACAAACACTTTTTTTAAAGAATTAACACATACACATAGGCCATTATACAGTACTTTGGATTATCTGAAAGACAAAAATAACATTTTTCTATCCCTTTTGGGGTGGCATTGATTATTACTTAAAAGATTTTTTTTTTTTACAAATACCCTTGCTGATTGCAGGCAAAACAGAAGAATTACCCCCATATTTTTCTGTGTTTTTTTTTTTTGTTTTATAGGCAGGCTGGGTTTTAATGGCGTTTACTTTTTAAGGGTTATGCGGAAATTATTTTACTGTTTAGTTATTAAATTAATGAGGTGGTGTATTTTAAGTTTTTTTTTTTTATATAGCAGACCAGGTTTGTAATGTTTTTCCTGCTGTGTTAAACTTTAAGTTTATTCACAGATAATAGGTGAGAAGCATTATTACCATATTACTTTAAAGGATTTTTTAAAAAATTATACACTTTAACTTGTTACAGGGGTACTTACTAACATTAAATTTATTTTAATGTTTAATATTAACAATAACATTAGCATTAAATTTATTAAAGGTATTTTGTTATACCATGCCTTTTATGTAGGCAATTTGTTTGCTGACCAGGTATGTTCTTTATTTGCAGCTTCTTTTATGCTGGCAGTTTTTACCCTTTTTTATCAGTTAGGTAATTTGCATTAACACAGGCTTGGCTTTTGGATTCAAAGCCATCAGCAGAGTTTAGAGACTTTGTCTTAACACACAGGGATGTGAAAAAGAAAACACAGCCTATTGCGGCTCTTTTTGGAGCCCTAATAGGATTTTAATTCAGCAGCACGTTTTATTTGCATTTTTTTTTTACATCCCTTTCTACAATATACACTGCACATGTCCTAGGGAAAATGCATATTTTTTCTATACTATAACTTTTCAAAAACAGTAGCCATATTAATTTTTACATAAGGTATAACTGTTTGTTTTGTTCTTACAGAGTTTTCATGTACTCTTATCAAAGTGACAGTCTGATTACACAGAGCCATTTTAAGGCTTAGTGTTTTTAACATTGCTTCTTTTTGTTTTGTGCACCTCACCTCTGCTGTTGCTTCAGAGGGTTACTGTTAATTTCTTATTTTTTTATTACAGCTTTTATCTGCTATAGTTACAAAACAAACAAACAAACAAAAAGACTTCAGAATCTCTCCCTATTCTCCTGATTTTGACTGCCCTATTGCAGCCATGACTTGGTCTTTATTTAAAAACATTTTAATTTTTGTAAAGAATGAAGTTACCCCTTAAGGGTTAAATGCTAAATTCCAAAGCCAAACAACACTAATTACCTGTGTCTTGCAAAAAGGTTTGTCAGTTTTGCAACTTTGAATTAAAGAGTCAAATGAATTTGTAGTGGCACTAAAAACAAAAACAAAATCAATTTATCTTACACCTACAAAACAGGAGTTTTACAAACCAGATATGCTGGTTTAGATTCTTAGAACTTTACATATTTTCACAGACAAATAGATACATACATTTTTTTTCCCTTAACATTTCTTTACACTGCTTTGTTTTTGCATAGCTGTATATATATATGGATTATTTACAGGCACTCTTCTGGAAAAGGGCCCATTTTCCCTTCAGAATGGCTGTAAAGAAACCAAGAATTCTCTCTCTTTAACATGTAAAAGCAGCAAAGAATCCTTTAGCACCTTATAGACTAACAGACGTTTTGGAGCATGAGCTTTCGTGGGTGAATACCCACTTCCTCAGATGCATATAATGGAAATTTCCAGGGGCAGGTATATATATGCTAGCAAGCAAGCTAGAGATAACGAGGTCAGTTCAATCAGGGAGGATGAGGCCCTGTTCTAGCAGTTGAGGTGTGAGAACCAAGAGAGGAGAAACTGGTTCTATAATTGGCAACCATTCACAGTCTTTGTTCAATCCTGAGCTGATGGTGTCAAATTTGCAGATGAACTGAAGCTCAGCAGTTTCTCTTTGAAGTCTGGTTCTGAAGTTTTTTTGCTGCAGGATGGCCACCTTAAGGTCTGCTATAGTGTGGTCCTTTTTAACATTTTCCACAAAGTTTAACTGCTTAATTCTTTCCAGCCTCTATAGAGTTAACTTTTTACTCTTTTCCCTTAAATCACTTGTTTATGTCCCAAAATGACACCTTTATCACCTCAGATTTCCCCATTTTAAGTATTGTTCCAGGGGCTCATGCCTGCACTTACTACTTTTCTTACTCCTGACACTATTCCCTTAGGGCTTTCAACCTGTTTCTTGATTTGTTGCTTGCCTGCTTGCAAGGGCCCTATCCTGCTTTTTTCAATGAACCATTTGTGAGTGATATTGTGGTCATTTCACAATTTTGAAAGAAATGTTCAAGGAAAGGGACCAGGAAGGGTGGGGGCTAGTTGAGGAGCTCCGCCCGCCCCCAGCCTTGCTGAATTGGTAGTGGGACACTATAAAGAATCAGTTTCTGAGGCAGACAACAAAGGGGAACAGAACAAGGGGCTTTTTGTCCTTTTTTACAATGAGATGGGAGTATGAAGGGGGTTGGATCGATCCGGGGTTTGGAGAACGGGGTAAAGGGGAGCGCTCGGTCTGGTGGTGGGAGAGGAGGCTTTTAATAAAGCTTTTAACTTATTATTTGAATAATTGAGAGGCGAGTTTTGATTTTGTCCACCTATGATTTGCCTCTTGCCACCACTGCATGAAACAATTAACCTCTCCTTTAGCCAATTTAGTTTTAGGTTGGCCTAGTTTGTCCTTTAAGATGTTCACTCAGTCTTTGTTCCAAGATTTTAACAGTGACCACTGAGTTTTGGGATCCCCCTGAGTTAGCCTAGACTATTTTTCCAGAAATTTACCGGAGTCCAGATTCTTTTTACAAGAGTCTGGACCCATCCTAAATACATAAAATGAGCCAGCGTTCATTTAGGGAACTGTCCCGACTTAGACGTCTGGTTACCCATACAGGAGGACTTCACACACCAATCACACAAGAAGGAAATTCAGGTTCGTCAGACCGATGCCCAGTGCAACACACAAAAGGAGCCCACAGGCTACTGCCTCAATCGCCCTTGTTTTCACACTAAGGGTTTTACCCAAGGTGTGGTGCGGCTGCGATTGTGCAGATTTCACTCACTCAGACCGCGGGGACAGGAACCCGTTGGTCAGCCGATCCCCAGACAGAGACGGCACCCAGACTCAAACACTCCACAAGGAGGACGGATAGACACAGAGACAGGACAGTCCTCAGTCCGGACAAAATACAGAAATAATTACCTGACCAGATTCCTGATGTCAGATCCCAGGATCCCTACCAGAACAGAGTGGGAACCAACAGGTTCGATGGCGTAGACCTCATTGTGGCTGTGCGCCTTTCCGCTCTAGTGGGGGACCGCTTGGGCCAAATGCCCAGGTGCCGGCTGCCACGGTCATCCTACAAAAACAGTCAGGAATCACACAGCCCCCGTGAAGATGGTTGCCATCTCGGTGGAACCTCCAAATTGTCAAAGTTAGAATCAGGACTCACAATTTGTCAGACCACTCTGTTTATTAGCGCAGCGCTCCGCCATTAACATTCAGAATATGTGAGTGGCCATGCAAGGCCCAAACAGTCTTATTTATACAGATAAAAGAGCGGGAATTTAGACAAAGGGACAAAGAAATCAAAACAGTAAAATTCACCTGGGGCACAGCATGCATATCCTATTTCCTTACTAACTGTTATCGATCTAAGGCTAATGCTTCACCAATTGCCCTTAAACGGTGCAATTGTTCTATGTTAATGTCTATATTCCTGACACCTGGTTGCAACATTCCAGCAACTTTGCTTAAAGGTACAGACAACATTTCTTTAATCCTTTCTATTCTTACTATATAATTCATTCTACTTTCACACTAGCCAGAAGGGGGCATGTTGGGGTGGCAACTCTGCTACACTCTACCAAAAATGTTGGCAAGTTTGATTGTTATTACTTTCATCAGCTAATTTATCTCTACCTTAAGGATCAGTCAATGGGTCCCAATGCAGTTGATGAGCATTTTGCATGTGAATTTCCTGCAGGACTAGGCACTGAAAAAATAGGCAAGAAAATTACTTCATCAGCAATTTCTTAATTGTTAAAAATTTATATGAAAACAAGTAATCCTGTTCTTGCTCAGCAAGTATTGGACTTAATAGTCTTGCTCTTGGTTCAGTTTTGCTTACATGGAAATCAGCTGGAACTATGTGGGTTCTCCCTGCCATAGCCTGGGATATGGGGAAAGAGTATGCTTTCTCTCCCTGGCACCCCAGTGAAAAGGTGATTGCATGCTAGGGCCAGGATCTGGCCCTAGCAGATATAGTATATGGACAGCCTTAAAATTAAAAACATTTTAAAAATCCTAGATATTTAGAAATAATTTCCGCTGTCCCACAAAGTTGAGGGCTCTGTGTACTCCTAAATGATCACATTTTGTGTGTGCTGGGGTGTAACCTTAGATAGAAGCTTGGGTTTGTTTAATTTTTTAAAGCTTATCTGATAAAAATATGTGAAAAGGTAAAAGTGCATACACTTCAAACAACGGCTCTAGCATTGGTATAGTCAACTGCTGAATGTCACTTACCGATCTGGGCGGACAGCTCACATACAAAAGTCCTGCAGCTTAATGCTGTGAAAAGAATCATAACCGGAACATTAAAATCAACAGCTGTTCAACAGTTGCCTACTCTAGCACATATATTCACACGCAAAATACAGACAAAAACACACATGCAGCTGGTGAGTACAATTGAACTATGGCCAGTCTGAACTTACCAATTCATGAGGATCTCCAGAACCTTCTGAAGATATGCCTGTTAGTAAATATCAACCTTTTTAAGTCTTCTTTTTTTCTTGTATATTAGATTTATTTGCATATTAACTATTCTCCCAGAACTTTTATGATATTAGCAAAGAGTACATTTGAATTCAAAGGCCAAGACTGTTGGCTCTTAACCTGTGAGTGACCTGGATTCAGGAATTTCATGTGATTGAGCATTCAGCTGTAATTCAGTATTCCTGGTGCCTCCAAGTCTGGGAATCTAGATGTCTAGGGAAAAGACCAATCAAACTGACAGTGTTTACAGCAGAATGCTATAAATAAGACTGGGTGATAAGGTAAGATATATTTTAATTATGTTCTGTGATTGCTAAGAGGTACTTCTTGTTGTAGATCTTTTCTGTAATGAATGAAATAATGATCCATTGAAACATGACTAAGTCATTAAGAACTGTTGGTTGTCACCCCTGTTAATAACAATGAGCGGATTAGAATTCCTTTTAGTTTACCAATCATGTAACCTAAAGATGCCATACAATTCCATAAATAAATGGATAAAACAAAAATATCAAAACCAAAACACACACAGTAAAATTAATCATGGGAAAGCAATTTTCCCTCCAAAAAGCAATTTTTGTCTCACCTCCCACTACAAGAAAGAACATTAGAAAGTTATCTGGGAATGAACACTGTCAGTATTCCTAGAGAGGAAGGGACCAAATTACCTTTTCTTCATCATTTACAGAGAGTGGTAAAATATGTTTTCTTTCTATATTCTATATAGTGCCATATTAATCTTTGATTAAATAATTCCATTTAAACCTATTTGACAATCTCAAATCGTTATTAAACTCAAACACACAATGCGCCTGAAATCTTGGAAGCCTCTTTGCGGTTATGCCAAAGCTCTTAAAGATCCTCATTCAATCTTGAGGCACACTAGAAAGAATCTGGATAATGCAAGTGTCCCAAACAAACACAGGATTGTCAACTCCCACAAGAACTACCAGGTTTTAATCTACCCCGGACAAATTGTTCGCGATTGAACCATTTCAGAACATTGGATGGCAGATACTGTCATCTCATACATCTGTAGAAGATCAGAGACAATGTGTCTGTAGACACCAGTCACAAATGATAGACAACATTGTATGTCAGTGCTCATTTGCCAGTTGCATCTCAGACTTACACCGAGCCACTTCTAATGTTAGGGGAGACAGCTACAGCTCAGCAAAAAAGCCTAGGCCTGCCAATAACGGAATATCAATTATCACGCTTATGCCAAAGCAGCTGTAATGCCTTTGTAGCAACCTTAGTATAAACTAGGCTAGATGGGGATGGGGGGATGAGGTGATCACAAGAATTGAGCATGATCCTGCATCCATCTCGCGTTGAAGTTTCTTTTAAACTGCTGAAGTATGTGGTTTTGAAAAAAACAGGAAGTCTGTCTATAATTGACTTCTCGTGTGTGTTTTTCAAGGCCAGCGAGACTGTGGACTCTGCAGAAACATATCTGCACAACTAACAGCTTGAAACTTCTTCCTTAACTAACGATTACTAGTCATTGACAAGCTGTGTAACACAAGCATAAAAAATAGAGTTGAGGGGACTCATCTTATGATCCCCAGCAGCAGATTGAAGGCTGATCACTGGAAACCTGCTGTCGACCACTCAAAGACCACTCCAGATTTTGGGTAACTATAAATTCAGCGTGCTCTAACCTGTTGCATACGTGTATATGTGCTTGAGACTAAATAAAGTAAAAGCTTAAAGTGAAAGTACTCTTGTTTGTACCAATCATTTATGAGATGGAAGAGCCGTGTCCCTGACTGATTTATTTCCTGACATCGCCTTGCAAAGAATAAAGTTATCAAGAACTTTGGGTTCAGAAAAACCCAGATAACACTAAAGCTACCCACAGGCTCACTGCTATGGATTTGGTTATTTAGACTTTGCTAATCACCTCTCATCACACAAAAAAACCACATCTGACACACCACAAACAGTGCAAGGACTGCAGCTGATTTTAGTTTTCTATGCTCTCTGCAGTTTTCTTTTTGAGCTCAATCTTTTAGAGCAGTGGTGACAAACTATTCACATCACATCTCCCCTTATCCCTGCCATGCCCTCCTGAACATTCCTCTATGTTGCCCTAGGGGGTGTGCCCCACAGTTTGGGGACCACTGTTTTAGAGGCTGCTGATCCTTTAGGCCAGTCTTCAGACTTGGTTAACATGTATAATTTTAGTCTACGTCAAAACAATAAGTTAATTAGATTGATTTAGGAATTTGTGGGATACTCAGATCAGTTGAAGAGTGCCTTATGTTAATTTAGCTTAAGCTAATTCCTTACCCTTTGTGTGTGTGGACAAGACCTCCAAGTGTTGTCTGAAAGTCTGATTCTGTTAATAAAAGGTCAGCTAATCAGGCTCAATAAACTTTATTAATCAAAGCTAAAACAGCATGATACCAAAGGAAGGTCCATACATTACCAAATCGATTAGGGAAGCGGCTTAGCAGCATCAGTCTCTTCCAACTAGTTCTCAGAATTTCACCCTTTTATATACTATGTGTATTTACATAAAAGAGAGAGAAAATGACCTATTGACTCATGGAACTCTTTTCATAGTATCTTGATTTTTACATAATTGATAAGCTATTTTACATAATTGATAACCAAGTCATTACAACAGAAAACATCTGTAACAACAAGTAGTTCCTGATAAGCTAAAAGTATCTGTCAATAAATCCATTATCTTAGCAATCATTGAAAACATCTGCCCCTTCCTGGCCATCTGAACACATTTCCTAAAGATTAATGGGTCAGAGTAAGAGGATGCATGCAATGCATTATTGACAACACATTCAGGGAATGTCTATGCTACAGGATTATTCCGATTTTACATAAACCAGTATTTGGAAACAGATTATATAAAGTCGAGTGCATGCGGCCACACTAAGCACATTAATTCGGCAGTGTGCATCCATGTACCGAGGCTAGCGTCGATTTCCAGAATGTTGTACTGTGGGTAGCTATCCCATAGTTCCCGCAGTCTCCTCTGCCCATTGGAATTCTGGGTTGAGATCCCAATGCATGATGGAGCAAAAACAGTGTTGCAGATGATTCTGGGTAAATGTCGTCACTCAATCCTTCCTCCCTGAAAGCAACGGCAGACAATCATTTTGCGCCTTTTTTCCTGGATTGCCCTGGCAAATGCCATAGCATTGCAACTAGGGAGCCCGTTAGCCTTTTTTCACTCTAACCATATATGTACTGGATGCTGCTGACAGACGTGGTACTGCAGTGCTACACAGCAGCATTCATTTGCCTTTGCAAGGTAGCAGAGATGGTTACCAGCTCTATTGCACCGTCTGCTGCTTTGGAAATTGGCGATGACGGTTACCAGTCCTATTGTAACGTCTGCTGCTGTCATGGATGCTCCTGGCTGGCCTCGTTGAGGTCGGCCGGGGGCGCATGGACAAAAATGGGAGTGACTCCCCAGGTCATTCCCTTCTTTATGTTTTGTCTAAAAATAGAGTCAGTCCTGCCTAGAATATGGGGCAAGCCTACTAAAGAACCAGAGAGGACAGCCGCTCCGGGTCAGAGCCCCAGACATCTCACAGAAATAATGAGCGGCATGCCATTCTAGGGGGTGCCCCTGCAACAACCCCACCCATTGCTTCCCTCCTCCCCCAACCCTCCTGGGCTTCTGTGGCAGTATCCCCCCATTTGTGTGATGAAGTAATAAAGAATGCAGGAATAAGAAACACTGACTTTTTAGTGAGATAAAATGAGGGGGAGGCAGCCTCCAGCTGCTATGATGTCATTCCCATTTTTGCCCAGGCGCCCCCAGCTGACCTCACTGAGGCCAGCCAGGAGCACTCACGGGATGATGAGGATGGTTACCAAGCCTATTGCACCTTCTGCCATCGGGGAGGGGAGGAAAGGGGAGGGGATGCTGCTGTTCAGCGCTGCAGCACCACGTCTACCAGCAGCATCCAGTAGACATACAGTGACATTGAAAAAAGGCGAGAAATGATTTTTTTCCCTTTTCTTTCATGGGGGGGTGGGGGAATTGACGACATATACCCTGAACCACCCATGACAATGTTTTTGACCTTTCAGGCATTGGGAGCTCAGCCAAGAATGCAAATGCTTTTCGGAGACTGCAGAAACTCTGGGATGGTTCGAGTCCTCAGTCCGCCCTCCCTCCCTCCCTCCATGAATGTCCCTTTGATTCTTTGGCTTTCCGTTACGCTTGTCGTGCAGCACTGTGCAGAGTCGCCACTGTGGCCTCTATCATAGCCTTGGAGATTTTTTCAAATGCTTTGGCATTTCTTCTTTTGGAACGGAGCTCTGATAGAACGGATTTGTCTCCCCATACAGCGATCAGATCCAGTATCTCCCGTACAGTCCATGCTGGAGCTCTTTTTCGCTTCTGGGACTGCATGGTCATCCGTGCTGATCGGCACTCCACGCTGGGCAAACGGGAAATGAAATTCAAAAGTTCACGGGGTTTTTCCTGTCTACCTGGCCAGTGCATCCGAGTTCAGATTGCTTTCCAGAGTGGTCACAGTAGAGCACTGTGGGATAGTGCCCGGAGGCCAATACCATTGATTTGCGGCCACACTAACCCTAATCCGACATGGCAATATCGATTTCAGCGCTATTCCCCTCATCGGGGAGGATTACAGATACCAGTATTAAGAGCCCTTTATATTGATATAAAGGGCTTCAGTGTGTGGACGGGTGCAAGGTTAATTCAGTTTCACGCTGCTAAATTTGGTATAAATGCAAAGAGTAGACTAGGCCTTATGTTCAGTTTAAACACAAAAATTCATGGGAGTTTGGTTTGTTTGCTAACAAAGGAAATTTCCCACTGTTGCACCAGCACCCGTGTAAACAATGGTACATGTCCCAGTGTACACCAGCTAACAAGGATCTAGAAGTATCAAACATGCAACAGTTTGTTAGTCAAAACACCAGTAAAATGTCTACATTAAAGATACGTCTATACTGCACACTCTTTATGGCAATGTGTAGAGTACATACACTAAACACCAATCTAGCATGGGTATAAACAGCAGCATAGACAGTGAAGTACTGCTTAGGTGATTAGAGTAAAGACATACCTTAACCCTGTAGGTATCTATCCTACAAGGCTCTCTACATGGCCAAGCAGTGCCTCCCCAGTCTATACTGCTATTTTTAACAGTGCAATGATCCACTGCCACCTTGCTGCTGGAGTCTGTCCCAGCTGCAGGGAAAGGCTCCAGCAGCAGGGAGATGAAGAAAGGAAAGAGTGTTATCTGCCCACAACCAGAGCCTTTCACTGACTCAGGGAGCTGCCAGGTCCTTTCCCAACTGCTGGAGCCTTTCTTCATCTCAATGAGAGCCTCTGGAAGCACAGAGCTGCCAGAGCCTTTTCTCTATGGCTCCCCCCAATCAGAGCCTTTCACTGCAGCATGTAGCTACACATACCTAGATACAACCACCAATGGTATGCAGTGTAGATGTAGCCTAAGGCTCCTACCAGTGCCAGTAGGAGCACTTGTACAGCTGTATGAGTGCTAGTACAATAATGGGATATTTCCCCAATATTGGATGCACAGATACAGCCCATAAGAAGGGTATATGAATTGGTGATTTTTTTTTTCAGATTCTCATTTCTTGGGCTTTTTATATCCAGACTTCTATTTTGCATTTCCCCAGTGCCTTTCATCCAGATATATCAGTGTTTTAAAGCACAGTATCAACTTCAAATCTAGGGTTGTTTAAAAAAATGAGTTCAGAGTAATTTCAAGTACTATATTTTGCCAATTGTTGCGGTTTTGCAATCTCAATGACCTATCATTCGAAATGTGTGTCTCTCCCTTGCTGTCCTATATCTCCAATATCTATATCTTCAGCCAGCAAACTAATAATGTCCTTGCTTTGATAAAGAAACAGCTAACACAAAGAAACAATCCTGGAGGTTCCAGCAAGCAGGCTTTCATTGTGGTTCACTCTCAGTCGGTGTTGTGCATACTGTAACCTGCTCAGCTACACTTTCTGGTGTGGGGCCAAGTTCCCTTTAAGCTGCGCGACTGTGCAGCCATGCAGCAAGCTATCAAGGTCCACGCAGGTAGGGAGAGGAACCTCTCCCCTGGTCCCAGCCTCAGAGCTGCCACAAGAGAGGGTTGGGGGAAGTCCTCTCTCCCCACCACAGTCCTGAGGCAGCCTGCACCCCAAACCCTTCATCCCCAGCCCCACTCCAGAACCCACATTCCCAGCCAAAGCCCCCCCCCCCATTGCACTGCAACTCTTTTTTTACTTCTCTACCCATAACGATCCCAGTGTTAGGAGCACAGTAACCAAACAAAGTCAGCACAGTTCTCAAAAATTAACTGCCTGTTGTTGTGGGGAAAGGCCCATACAAACGGGAGAAACTGACTAAGCGCTTGTCACTGACAACTGCACTGCGTGTAATATCAGAGCCTAACCAACTAACTGAGGAGACACTGAAAATGACTATCCTCAAATGCTGCAAAATAAACTGAAAAAAATGAGATTTTTTCTCTTGTTTTTTAATTCATAGTACTCTAAGATGATCCATAACTACAGTAGATAAAATATTTCAGGCAGAGTGTGACTCTAAAGTGACGGTGCCCCTATAAAAATATTAAGATAAAAATTTCAGAAGTGCACACTGACTCTGGATGCCCGTTTTTGGGTGTCCATCTTGATACACCCGGGGGCCTGTTTTTCAGAGGTGCAAAGCACCCACTGACCTCATTTACTTCATTGGACTTGGCAAAGGATTTACTATATGAAATTCTCTGGACTCTGTTATGCAAGAGGTCAGCGTAGATTATCATAATCTTTCGTCTGACAAGAGAAGTGATTAGCAACATTTAGACAATCAAGTTCAGATTAGTGAGCCAGTAAGTAGCTTTGGGAATGGCTTGGTGATAGTCTGAGGCTATGTCTACACTGACATGGTAAATCAACCTAAGTTATCCAACTCCAACTATGTTATTCATGTAGCTTTGGTCCAGTGGCACTGGAACAGTTTTTGGAAGCATCCACCTTTACCCCTGTCCGTGCCCCTCACTGTCCCCTAAAGCTGGGGCCAGCAGTCAGGACCCTGCATGGAGGGCTGGTGGCCAGGACCCCAGGACCATAGCGAGCCCAGTGGCTGGGATCCCAAGTGGCAGCGGCATGGGTCCAGCAGCAGGGACCCTGGGCGGCGGGGGTGCAGGGCCAGTGACCAGGACACTGGGCTCAAAACCTGGGGGTTCTGCAGCAACCCCTTCACCCTTACTTCCCACACCTATGCTTAGGTCGACTTATTACTGTGTCTACACTGCGCTGGGTCAATGGGAGAATGACTTACCTCACTCCTCTCTGTCTTGGTGGAGTACCAGGGTCAACCAGAGAGCACTCTGTCATCAATTTAGAGGGTCTTCACTAGAATGGCTAAATCGACCCCTGGTGCATTGATCGCTGCAAAGTTGATCCAGTGGTAGTGTAGACATATCCTGAGATGTCACTTGCAAATTGTTGAAACAGGTGCTAACTTTCAATGCAATCCATAGTTTGCAAGTGGTGTCCACAGACATTTATGCATTCTCTTCCATCTTCTAGAGATGTTTGAGGTGACTGCATCTGCCATGCAATATTCTGAAAAGGTTCAGAGCAGAAGTTTTTGTGGGGTTGGCAATCCAGTGTTTGTTTGGGACATTAGCATTATCACAGAATTCTTCTAAGTGTGCCTCAGGATTGAACGAGAATGTTTTCAAAGTTTTAGCCTGCTCCAAAAAGGCTTATGAGGTTTCAGGAATGGATTCAGATGGTGTGATGAAGTAGGAATTTGCTGTAATATTTTCATGAAGCCTATGTGTGCCTCAGTTTCCCTATGTCCTTAGCATTGCTACCCAGTCCATGCAAAAGGGTTAATGCGGCTCTTTGAGCAGAGCAGGAGACATAAGGTGTGTGTGTATTGCCTAGTTGTCTAGGATGGAATGAATGGGTCATTAAAGAAACTGACCCAGATCAACAGAAGATCTGGACCGACCATGAGACCTCTAATCGCTGAACAATCGACACCTAACAGCAAGAAACCCCGGCAGGTAGAACATGTGTACTTAGATAGAGGAGAAAGTGTCAAGTGGCTGGAAAAGAGAGGTCCTTTCATGAGACACAGGTTCCCACCCAGGAATAAAGTCAAAGGGAAGGAGTCAGAGCCAGAAATGGAGGCCATAATGCTGAATGCACTGGCATGGCCAGGGTGGACTATGACATAGGTTCTGCTTCTCTTGGTTGACTTAAGGACTTTCAGATTTTGTATGCCAGGAGACTAATAAATTGCTATCTTGTTCTGGAACAGCTGCCTGCTGTCATTATAAATAATTACTGAGAGCATTGTGCCCTGAAGGTGTACAGTACAAATTGTCTGCAGGAATCTGGCTCGGCTGGACACTCTGCAGGAAGTCATGGAGAGAGAGAGAGAGGGATTGCTGGTGCCTGAAGGCCCAACGTGGGAGTCTTGGAGGCCATGGGCCTGCCCTTATGGAACTCGGTGGAACCTTGGGGTTTGGCACATTAAGGGGTCACTTTCAAGAGACTTGTTACAGGTTGAGGCATAAGCCAGACTTTGTAACTCCATAATAGAAGTTTCTGGAGGTCCTCATGAATTGGTAAGTTCAACTTTCCCTTGGTTCGATTGTACTCAGGCTGTGCATGACCCTCCAGATCTTGGGTGGGGATACATGTGCCATTTAATGCCTGTTGATTTTAATATTCCAGTTATGATTATCATAATGGCATTAAGCTGTGCATCCAGAGTTTGGTACATGAACTGCCTGCCCAGACTGGAGCACAATATTCTGTAATCAAGTGTACCAACGTAAGAATCGCAGTTCAAAGCTGTGCACATCAGCATTCCATGTTGTGCCTGCAAGTCTTCAGATGAGTCTAGTCCTTGCTTTTACCTTTTCATGTCTTTTTCAGGTTAACTTTAAAAGTCAAGCTTCTGTTCCCAACTAACTACTTAGGGTAGGGCTTTTTTCAGACCTGTTGATCATAGAAGGTGACGATGAATGGTTCATTGGCATCTTTGTTGTTTAGGTGAAAGGCTATTACCAAAGTTTTGGATCAGAGGGGTAGCTGCGTTAGTCTGGATCTGTAAAAGCGGCAAAGAATTATGTGGCACCTTATAGACTAACAAACATATTGGAGCATGAGCTTTCGTGGGTGAATATCCACTTTGTCGGATGCATGTAGTGGAAATTTCCAGGGGCAGGTATAAACATGCAAGCAAGAACCAGACTAGAGATAACGAGGTTAGTTCAGTTAGGGAGGATGAGGCCCTCTTCTAGCAGTTGAGGTGTGAACACCAAGGGAGGAGAAACTGTTTCTGTAGTTGGCTAGCCATTCACAGTCTTTGTTTAATCCTGAGCTGATGGTGTCAGATTTGAACTGAAGCTCAGCAGTTTCTCTTTAAAGTCTGGTCTTGAAGTTATTTTGCTGCAGGATGGCTACCTTTAAATCTGCTATTGTGTGTCCAGGGAGATAGAAGTGTTCTCCTACAGGTTTTTGTATGTTGCCATTCTTAATATCTGATTTGTGTCCATTTATCCTTTTACTTAGGGACTGCCCAGTTTGGCTGATGTACATAGCAGAGGGGTATTGCTGGCATATGATGGAGTATATTACACTAGTAGATGTGCAGGTGAATGAACCAGTGATGGTGTGGCTGATCTGGTTAGGTCCTGTGATGGTGTCGCTGGTGTAGATATGTGGGCAGAGTTGGCATTGAGGTTTATCGCATGGATTGGTTCCTGATTTAGAGTTAATATGGTGCGGGGTGTAGTTGCTGGTGAGAATATGTTTCAGGTTGGCGGGTTGTCTGTGGGCGAGGAGTGGCCTACCTTCCAAGGCCTGTGAAAGTGAGGGATCGTTGTCCAGGATGGGGTGCAGCCATCCTGGAGCAAAAAAGCTTCAGGACCAGACTTCAAAGAGAAACTACTGAGCTTCAGTTCATCTGCAAATTTGACACCATCCGCTCAGGATTAAACAAAGACTGTAGTTGGCTAGCCATTTACAAAAGCAGTTTCTCCTTCCTTGGTGTTCACACCTCAACTGCTAGAAGAGGGCCTCATCCTCCCTGACTGAACTAACCTCGTTATCTCTAGCCTGATTCTTGCTTGCATGTTTATACCTGCCTCTGGAAATTTCAACTACACGCATCCGACGAAGTGGGTATTCACCCAAGAAAGCTCATGCTTCAATATGTTTTATTAGTCTATAAGGTGCCACAGAACTCTTTGCCAAAGTTTTAGAGGCATTTGGGAGGAGCTTCCAGTCCTAAAAGTATTCCACCTTTATCCTGAGATTGGTGGAGTGGGTGTCTCCAATAGTGGTGAGGTCTTCGTCTTGTACTGCAAAAGCAATGTCATCAGCATAAATGAATTTATGCAAAATTGTATCAGAGAAATCACTAATGTGAATGATGAACTATGAAGGAGTCAGCACAGATTCTAGAAGTAGACCATCATCGAGCATGTGTGCTTTGCTGATCTGTCCTGTCAAAGGACATGGTATCTATGGTTGCTCTACATTGTGGTCAGGAGTTGTATAGTGCTACGGCATTTGATGACCTTCATTGCTTTCAGCAATAGCCCATATCTCCATACGGTAAACCTATCAATACAACTCCAGTTTTTTAATTCTGTTGGAAGCCTACTTCAACATGATTAGTAACGGTGAGAACTTGGTTGCAGGAACTTCCTCCTGGTCTGAAACTGACCTGTTCCTTTGGCAGGATGGCCTCAAAGATAGGAGTAAGACTCCTCTCCACAACTTGCAAGTTAATAGTGCGGAGTGATATTGAACAATAGCTGGTGGTCCGATTCCAACATTTTGGGATTTTACTGTTGAATGTATGGCAACAGATAGGTCGGCCAACCATGCTTGTCCCTTGGGCCCCAGATTCTTAAAGAATTTGTGATAAATGCTGTCCTTGCCAGAGCTTTCCTGCTTTCAGTGGCCAGGAGGGCCATGTTTATTTCCTCTGTAGTATACGGAGATGATAGAAGTTAAGTAGCAGGACTCTGTTGGATGTTTGGAAAGAGCTCTTTCTGAACCTTCTGTTTAGTCAGCTGGCCGGTTTTGGTCTTCAAATTATGGAGAAGGTTTGAGGCAACAGCATTGGCCATCACTTTCAATTGAATTTTCTACCATGTCAGTGCGAGGGATCGCGGGTCTATGAACACAGGTCCCCAGGCGGTACTCAGACCATGGCTGCACCCACCAGCTTACCAGAACCAGTGGAGAAGAAGACTGTCAGAGCCCTAACTCACCAAAGCCTCTGCTCACTAAGCTCCTGATTTGGGAAGATGTCTGGCCACACTGATTGGCTCGAATGCACTACTTAAGCCAGAAGGAGGCACAGAAAATTGTCTGAGAAACTAGGTGAATTCCTGGTTGACTGTCACTTTGGACTCTCAGGATACCTGAGCCCTGTCTTCCTGTCTGATCCTGATTCCTGCCTCCAAACAGTTTCCTGCTTCCTGCCTTCTTAATTCCAAATCCTCTTCTGCTCCCAGTTCCTGCCTTGTTTCAGGTCTCTGCTCCACTGCGCTACCCCGACTCCAACTCTGGCTTGACCCTTGGTTTGATTCCTGACTCTGTCTCCAGCTCTGACCCCTTGCTCCTGTTTCTGGCTTCCAACTCTGACCATTAGGCATGATTGCCTACACCCTGGTCCATAGTCCATGACTCCAAGTTTACAGAGGCATGGCCAAGCTTCACAACTGGAATGTGTGAAGTCAAGACCCTCCAATGTTGGGTTTCATTTCTTCAGCTGGACAGAATTCAATGATCCTATTAGTGCTTTTACTGTGTCCAGATCACTGCTCTTCTCATACTCTTTGAAGAGTGTTTCTGTCTCTGACTGCTAGGAAGTAGTACAGACCTTTTGATAGCTGCAGGGAATGTGTTCTTGTCAAAGCTGTCGCAAAAAGTGAACAAAGTTTTATAGGATTGACTGGCTATGGTGCATCTTGTCTTCAACTTCTGCAATTTATGCAACCCGGTTCTCAGTGCAGAAAATTCATGGTTTTGGCATTTATTCAGTCAGTGGGACTCCAAAGCAGAGATGTAGAACAGTGGGACAGTATTTCTTATGAGGAAATTTTCCAAGCACTGTCCACAAATCTTGCAGAGGAACTCTGCTATTGTTTTTCTTCAGAAAGCAGAGGATCCCATTGTGTTCAGTGTTTCATCTAGCAAAGTGAAAATTTCCTGGTTGTTTTGGGTCAAAAAGAAGGTGGACATCTGCAAATGAAGCCCAATCTGTGAACAGCTCATCCTCTGCATCATTTCGCTATAGCTCCATTGTGAGTAGCAGCTATTAAAGTCACCCAAGTACATAGCTGGATGAAGAAAAGATGGTTATGAGGGCTTTGGCCATTCAAGATTTGGAGGGTTTTAGATGTTTGTTATGGTCAGCTGGCAATTCTTATTGCAGCAATAGAAATTCCTATGGTCTTCAATTCCTCCAGAACTAGGACATTTTTAACCATGCCTGATGTACATGGTGAGGCTATACTTTGAATCGTTCACGTTACAATGAGTTCCTCACCATGAATTTTGTATCTTGCAGCTTGCTCATAGTCTATAGCATGAGTTTCTTGAAAAGCAACACCATCAATGTTGTTAACAAATCAAATTTTAGAAGCCAGGTAAACAGGAGTTGTGTAAGTAGCCTGTTACGTATAGAAAACAGTTTGGGAAAAACAACTGAGTCAGGGTGACAGGTAAAATGAATAATGCTGCAAAGACAGGTAAAACTGAGAAACAGGAAAGCATTTAGGCCACACCACGTAGATAACAGTATCAGCAGAGGGAGCCGTGACCAACATGTTGCAATCCGAAACAGAATATTACGTAAAAACGCAGTATGTATATAGCATGGAATCTACCAAATATGGACAAGGGTGATAAGTAATCAGTTAAGTAACACATAAAAGAGCAAGGATGGTGTATGTGTGATGTATGGGTTATGTAAGCACATAAGGTATATAAAAAAGTGGTAATTATGACCACAGGAAGAGTAGTGCGAGATCTACACAGTCGAACAAATATGGAATTGATAATGCCAGAAAAAGGTGTTGTGGGGAATTATCGTGTATTTTAGACAAAGATTGTGAAGTCAGTCTGGAAAAATACTGAGATTCTTGTAATGGTCACATGACTGACTGAACTTTAGTTAACTTTGGGTAGTGAAGTAAACAAGGCCGTGAATGGTGCCCGTATGTCTTCTGCTTTGTGCATGCTATGCGCGTGATATTTTTTCTAGTCCAATCAAATGGCTAGTATGTATGATGTTAGCACACATGATTAATGCTTATGTAACCAGACTTAACTATATAAGGGAGAGTGGAAAAAATAAAGGAAGCTCTGTTCTGATCAAATCTGACTTGTTTTGCAGCTGTGTTAACTATAGAAGTTTTCTGTGCTCCGCATGAGATACCACAAGGTATTATTGCCCCAGGCCTGGGCAACTGATTATCCTATCCTGCTCTGTTTTACTTATACTTTATGCTTGATAAAGATGGTGCTATATTGTCCTAAACATTTCCTCAATTTACCTTTAAAATTGATTAAGTTTAGCATTGCATGTGGATCATGCTTTTTAACAAACAATGAAAGATAGCCACAGAGTATATGACAAATCTTCCACATTAAATTGGTACATATGTAAAGCTGGTCTGATGGTTTTTCAGTGCTGTCCCAGACAAGGACTCTTTAAAATTTCACTTTCCTAATCAAAATGGGAAATATACAAATCAATATCTGTAGCCTATTGACAACATTTGTTGTGTTAAGTCCATAGCGCATAATGAGAGCACTATGTGAAGGTGTCTTCTTGCCCCCATGATCAGAATAGCCCCATCTGACCTTAAATCCATGAATCTATGGATTTGAAATTGTGGGTGCTGAGAACTTCTAATAAGATGCCATAGTGCTAAAATGGGACACCCAAAAAATTGGGGCTCCAAAAATTAGTGCACATTTCAAAAATCTTGGCCTAATTATGGAAGCTACACAACATGCCTATGGAGAGAAGGCCCAGATCTACAAAAGGACTTAGGCACCTTTTTCTGTAAAACGGGGACAGGTAATTTCTGTTAACTCCCACATTAGTACCTAAGTCCAAAAGTCAGGCACCACTGAGCTCCTTAAAACACCTACTCAGCTGCTGCCTAATTCTGAAGGCACCTACATCACTTTGGCACCTAAATGTTCACTGCAAAAAGTTTCCATATTTCCTAAGTGCCTCTGGGCTTATGCACTGTTGCCTCAGGCAGGTGCCTGAATGCCTGTTTCATGCCTAAACCTCAGCACAATCCTCAAACCAGGGAAAGATAAGTGTTGCTAGGGTATTGGTGTGGTCTGTCATATAACCTATATCCCAATGATTAGTTCATTCACCAGGATGTGGGAGACTCACATTCAATTCCCCCCTCTGCTTGATGAGGAGCAGGAGATTTAAACAGTTGTGATTACTCAACTAGACAGTCATTTTCTCTCTGGCCCAATGCATATTTAGTTATTTATGCCAAGTGGAATGGCTTTAAAAGGAAAGACTGAGACACCCCAGAACACAGTATTTAGAACACTCATCAGAAGGTGGATTGAGCTACATCCCAGATGAATGCCCTATCCCAGGGGTTCTCAAACTGGGGGTTGGGACCCCTCAGGGGGTCACTAAGTTTTTACATGGGGGGTCGTGAGCTATTAGCCTCCACTCCAAACCTTGAATCCAGCATTTATAATATAATATAATGTTAAATATATTATAAAGTGTTTTTAATTTATAAGGGGGGTTGCACTCAGAGGCTTGCTATTTGAAAAGGGTCACCAGTACAAAAGTTTGAGAACCACTGCCCTATCCCCTCAGCTAAAAGTTATAAGTCATCCTTCTTGTCCACCTCCCTGTTTCCTACTTCCTCCTGGAGCTGTTTTGTGTGGAGTTAGATGTGAGCCACTACCTTTCTTGCAAAAAAACTTAGGCACCCAACTGCAGGAGAAGGTTCAAAGTGGTGGATCCTAAGCAGAGATAGGCATCTCGCTCCCTCCAATGCCAAACTCCCTGAGGAGGCAGAGTTTAGGACAACTCCTCTCCTTGGCATCTGCTATTGGTTAGTTTAGGCAGCTTCCTGCATAGTGTGCTGGCTTTTGTGGATCCCATTCTTAAGCACTTTTCTCTCCCCGTGTATTGTTTTGGGAGCCTAGGTACCTAACCGAGGCTTCATGGATACTGGGTGGCTAGATGTCTAAAAGTTAGGTGCTGCATACTGAGCATTGCAACTCCTAAGTCTCTGTGAATTTTAGCCAGTGAGGATTAGTGATGTGTCCAAAGTCACACATTTAAAACAGGGCAGAATGAGGACTAGAACCCAAAGGCCCTACCTCCCAGCCTCCTTCTCCAATAATCAGCAATCTTTCACCTGCTCCTGAGTATATTGACTATTGGAGTATGGGTGTGGGGACTTGGCTAGTCACTCACTGACTTTTTGATGATGCAATAGCCATGAACCAAACTGCAATAACTCACATGTGAGCTCCCCTCCCTAGAAGGAACAAAATTCCTCTCTCCCTTATGTCCCTTTGAAATCCAGCTACAGAACACCAAATGGACCCAAACTAGGCACTAGTGTCTCAATTCAGTTTCTCAGGAGAGGGAAGAAAGACGGGACAGGTAGAGGAGATAGGCAAAGGGTTGGAGGAGAAAAGGGGCAATTCTGAACCACCCCTTCCTCTTGTCACCCTTGAGCTTAGCTCTTCTATCAGCAGCAATCTGTGATCCCACAACTTTCAGTCCTAATTTTCCACTGAAAGAGCTAAGCTAGAAGCCAAGAAGAAATCAGTTTACTTCAGGGGCACTGGAGCCTTCCCAAAAGTGGGGGAACCGGGGCCTCCACCTCCTCCATGGCCCCACCCCTACCCCTCCTCTTCACCTCCAAGGCCCCACCTCCAGTCAAGCCGGAAGCCAGAGCAGGGGTGGGGAACCTGGGCCCCTCTACCTGCGTGGGGTGGGGAGGCCCCAACGGAAGCCCCTAGACCATGTCCCACCCCCTGAGGAGATGAAGGATCCATGGCTCCCCACAGCTGCCTGGGCTCCCTGGCTGGGGTCCAGCTGCTGGCCTGGCTGAGGGGTGGGGCCTCAGGGGGAAGAGGAGGTGCAGGGGTAGGGCCTGTGGTGAAAAGAGGATAGGCCAGGCCCTCTGGACCTCCCTGTTCCAGCGCCCCAGTTTAGATTCTTTCAGTAGGGATTGTAGAACCGTGAGTTAGAAGGCTCCTGGTGCACTCCAATAGGTGGTTGATATACTCTAGAAAAGGTTTGTCAGTATTTCTATACCAGCAAACCTTCTTATTGTAGATACATCTTATGCTGGCAAAACCATATAAGCTATACTGGAAAAATACATTTGTGCTGATATTACAGTATGTACACTATGGCTTTTGCAGTGTAGAAATGCTGCAAAAAAAATTCAGTACCTAACCAATATTTCTGTGCTGGCAAACGTTTCTAATGTAGACCTGGCCTTAGCTCTTGTCTTTCAACATAACTAACCTGAGGTATGTAGCAATAGTCCACTGGAGTCTGATCCAAAGTACATAACATTCAGTGGGAACCTTTCTATTGATTTCAGTGTGTTTTGGATGAAATCTCTAAGAAATATCCTGTACTGGTGTATCGCTATAACCACATCTTGACTACAATGACATTTTTAACTGCTTCCTAAACAATGTACTTATTTCTTCAGACAAGGATATTGTGTAATTTCCTAAATTCTAGTTTCAGCACATTTCTGGTGGAGTCATTGCACTTTTTCTCCAGTCATCTTAGGCCTTGGCTACACTTGACGTGCTAACTCCTGAAGTGTCAACACTGGCAAGGCACTTAGAGCACCTGGACTCTGCAGCTGGAGCGCTCCTGGTAATCCACCACCACTAGAAGCATAAAGCATGGTGTGCTCTGGCTGAAATGCCTGGGTGTCAGTGTGGATGACATGTTGCATTACTGTGCTGTGATTGGCCTCCAGAAAAGTCCCATAATCTCTTGAAGTCAAGTGGCTACTCTTGTCATTGTTTTGAACTCAGCTGCAGGCATGCGGATATCCCCTTTCAAAGCTCCATTTCTGACAGCCCACATGCTTATCTGCTCCGGGACACAAAGCAAACCATTACTGTGGAATGCTGCTGCTGCCGAATCAGGCATGTGTGCATGTGTGTGTGTGTGTGGGGGGGTTGATGTTGGGGTTTCCTCCTGCTGCTGTCTTAACTTACAAAACAGCAGGGTTACACATACTCAGCCCCACAAAACTCAATGTCTCTCCCCCCACATACACACAACACATTCCTTGTCGGATTCCATCCCCCCCATTTGAAAAGCACACTGAACTCACTTGCACACTGGGATAGCTACCACAATGCACTGCTCTCTGTGGCACTGCAAGAGTTGCTAATGTGGCCACGCCCCTGCGTTTGCAGCTGACAGTGTAAACACACGGCAATGCTTTCCCTGCAGTGGTCTCCAAGGGCCAGTTTAACTCCCAGCTCCCTACACAATAACCTTGCGACCCCCCTCCCCAACTCCTTTTTGGGTCAGGACAATGACAACCCCTGAAATTTCATATTTAAATAGCTGAAATAATGACATTTATTATTTTTAAAATCCCATGAGAATGAAATTGACCAAAATGGACCATGAATTTGGTAGGGCCCTAAGTATTTTATGTCTTATGCAACTCATACAATATGCATACACATGCTTCAGTTTGCTTAGCTTTTGCTATCCACACTTTCTTCTTGTTGTGAAATGCTCATATCATGCATACTTGATCAGGTCATTTTACCATTTACTTGATATAGAGACTACTTTATCTTTCCTGAATGAGCTTTCTGCATTATTTCCTGTCTTCTTGCCAGCATTCTATGGTCAGAACATATCACCCTGGTCTCACACAGCAGCTTATGAACATTACTTAAGCAAGATTACATAAAAACAAGTTACAAAAGCAATACCCATGCCAAAGAAAACTAGGTCAAAAGCCAGCCCAGTCAGCATATATATCATTCTGGTCTGTCCAAACTTATTCATTAGACGTGACCTATATGACAGTTCCCAATATCTTCCCTAGCCTACTTGTGAAGGGAAGACTTGAGGTCTCAGGACAAGTATTTATTAGGGAAAGGGGTGCAAAAGTCAACCAAAGGTTAGGGCTAACCACACTCAACCAGGATTTGATGATATCGTTGGGGTAAAAAACCTGTGATCCCTTGATTTGCTCAAAAAATCTCTGGGAGATACAAGGGGCTCAAATGGCAGTATTAAGAAGCCAGGTAAACAAGGAAGAAAGGTGCTTTTTTCCTGGGTCCCTGCTACAGCTAGGCAACTGATACTCCCTTTTCCCTGGGTTGGTCTCAAGGAAAGAGGAGACAAAGGCTATATTCCTGGAAAAAGGGGTAAACAGCAGGTGGCAAAATTTGCAGATGATACAAAACTACTCACGATAGTTAAGTCCAAAGCAGACTGTGAAAGGTTACAAAGGGATCTGGCAAAACACAATAGCAGATAAAATTAACTGTTGATAAATGCAAAATAATGCACATTGGAAAACATAATCCCAACTATGCTTATAAAATGATGGAAAGATCTTGGAGTCATTGTGGATAGATCTCTGAAAACATCCACTCAATGTGCAGCGACAGTCAAAAAAGCGAACAGAATGTTGGGAATCATTAAGAAAGAGATAGATAAGACAGAAAATATCATATTGCCTCTAAATAAATCCATGGTATGCCCACTTCTTGAGTACTAAGGCTCAGAAAAGGATAATAAAAATGATGAGGGGTATGGAACAGCTTTCATATGAGGATGGTTTAATAAGATTGGGACTTTTCAGCTTGGAAAAATGATGACTAAGGTGGGGATATGATAGAGGTCTATAAAATCATGATG
This sequence comes from Gopherus evgoodei, assembly GCF_007399415.2. Classification (NCBI taxonomy): domain Eukaryota; kingdom Metazoa; phylum Chordata; order Testudines; family Testudinidae; genus Gopherus; species Gopherus evgoodei. The sequence continues at coordinate 255,328,459 of NC_044322.1, read as the reverse complement.
GGTATGGAGAAAGTAAATAAGGAAGTATTAGTTACTCCTCATAACACAAGAACTAGAGGTCATCAAATGAAATTAATAGGTAGCAGGTTTAAAACAAGCAAAAGGAAGTATTTCTTCACACAATGCACAGTCAACCTGTGGAACTCCTTGCCAGAGGATGTTGTAAAGGCCAAGACTACAACAGTATTCAAAAAAGAACTAGATAAATTTATGGAGGATTAGCCAGGATGGGAAGGGATGGTGTCCCTAGCCTCTGTTTGCCAGAAGCTGTGAATAGGCGACAGGGGATGGATCACTTGATGATCACTTGTTCTGTTCATTTCCTCTGGGGCACCTGGGCTAGATGGACCTTTGGTTTGACCCAGTACAGCCATTCTTATGTTCTTATCGTCTAACAGTTCTTACTCTGCCCAGCAACAGTTCCTGCTTTACACAGCAACAGTTCCTGATTTGTTAATCTGCTTATCAATAATTCCCTCATGCTCTGTATTGATTGGTCAACTGTTAATATATATTCTGTATACTGTTTCCAGTAGTTCTTTGGAATCATTTGGCTGGGAGTTATCTGCTAGCTAGGTTGCCCCATTGTGACTCTGCCTGACCAAGAGTTCTAGTGTTTATTATTTCATTTCTATAATAAAAGCTATTGTTTAAATACTTACTAAAGATTCTGGAATTGAATATCTTGAACCAGGCAGGTAACAGAAGGAACCTGCAAAGGAAGACTATTGCTTGGGAAGGGAAAGGCTTTGACTTCCAGGGAATATGGAGAAGAGAGCTCTGGAAAGGGGGAGGAAAGAGCATAAAAAAGATAAAACGTAAAAACACCACCATATATATATAACAACTTCATACCAAGCATAGTAGATCACAATGAAAAGGCAACAATTATCAAACATTTAACACTACAGACAAAACTAAACGAGTGCATAAGTTCTTGAGGGGCTGAGCTGTGAAGACATACCAACCAGGCAGGGACCTCTGCCAAAATCCATTAATAAATTATTATTACTATTATCTGTATTTTAACAGGCATCCTACTTTTCCATACCACAAAGTAGTAGCTACATTTTAAGGAGATTGAAAGGAAGCACACATTCCACAAATGTAATTTTTTTTAACCTGTCATCTCAAGGATATACCTATGTATTATCCCCTAATTTGTAATCTTTTCAATTTGCCAAATCAAACACCAGAGTATTGGTAATACAGCTTGGTGCACTAAGTGAGACATTGTATGTTGTGGGGATTATTTGCCCAGGATAACATGCCCCTTCCCTCTTTTAGTTTACAACCAAACATTCAGTTTCCCTTCCCTATACTAAATAACCATACAGTTACCGGGGAGAAATTTAACTGCTCCCACACAGTGTAAATTACTACACCAAAAGACACAATCCAATTGAACAAGTGACTCTTCTATATGAACTTCATACTTTATGTTCATGCGCTCAGTGTTCGAGCTTATAGAAAGTGTTGCAGGTGTCAAAGTTAGACTCAGGACTCACAGTTTGTCAGACCCCTCTGTTTTATTAGCACAGCGCTCTGCTAATAACACCCAGATAATGTGAGCACCATGCAAGACGCAAACTATCTTATTTATACAGATAAAAGGGCAAGAATTTAACAAGATAACAAAGGAAGCAGAATCTGATATACATGCCTAGTCCAGGTAAACTTATCTTATTTCCTTACTAACTATTACCGATCTTCAGTTGTTTTGCCATTAGCACCATTGTTTATGCCTAATGTTTCTTTTCCTGGCATCTGTATATCAACATTTTTTATTTCTGCTTAAAGGTACATATAACATTTCTTTAATCCATTCTTATTTTTACAATATAATTCATTCTACTTTCACACGGGGGAAGGGGCTGAAGTAGTTGAGGGGGGTTTCAGAGCAAGTGCGGATAGGAAATGAGACTGGGGAGGGCATGGGAGGAGAGCAAGGTAGGAGACATGGAAAAAGGGGCAAACGGGCAGGGTGACAGGGAGAAAGCAGGAGGTGATAGGAAGGCTAGAAATCACTGCACGTTAATCAGCACCACTTATGGGTTGTCTGCTCTGCTCTGTTGGCCTAATAGGTGTAAAACAACTTTGCTTAGCTCCTGTGCAGCTTTCCATGATGCCTTGAAGGGAGAAGAAGCCTCTCTTGCATTTCTAGCACATGGAATGTATGGCTGCCAGGCTTTGAAGATCCCCAGCAATAAGGCACAGTGACACAGCAGGATCTCCCCCTGGCACCAATTTTAAAAAGTGGTATTAAAGCTCCCACATTTTTCCAGAGCAACAAGGAGCCATCCTTCCCCCTGGTGTATGTCTTTGCTGAGCTAACACCCATGCCTTGTATGATCACAAACAAATGGTTTGTGCTGATGTGTCCATTTAGGGATGGTTCATTCTGATCTGTCCATTTAGGAATGTTGTCAAATGTTTCATTAATTTCCTAGCACATACACATATCTACCTCACAGAGCTGGAAGGGACCCTGAAAGGTCAAGTTCAGCCCTCTGCCTTCACTAGCAGGACCAAGTACTGATTTTGCCCTAGATCCCTAAGTGGCCCCCACAAGGGCTGAACTCACCACCCTGGGTTTAGGAGGCCAATGCTCAAACCACTGAGCTATACATGAGCTAGCACTTAATATTGCTAAAACACAATTTAAATAAATCCTTTCGACGGTCAGTTCACTGCCATTTGGGATGAGGTGTTCCCTTAGCTTCCCTCCTAGGGTGATTCACATCCAGCTGTTTGATGACAATTGATATACATGTCCCAAAAGTTGATAAGGCATAAGCTTGGAGCAGAAGAGATAACAAAGATAAGTAAATTAGTTAGGCCCAGGTCTACACTACAGACTTCTAGTGGTAGAACTACATCACTCACAAATGTGAAAAATCCACAGCCCTAAGCAACATTGTTATAGCAGTCTAATTCCTGGTGTAGACAGTGCTATGTTGGCAGGAGAGCCTCTCACAGAAGTGGATTAACTATGTCAATGGGAGAAGCCCTCTCATAAGCATAGGAGCGTCTTCATTTAAGCACTACAGCAGTGCGTTGATGCCGCACTTTAAGTGTAGACCTGCCCTTAGTCACAGTAACTGGATAAGTCCATAAGTGCAAGTAGGACAGACATAACTGGCAAGTAAACTTGATATAAAACAGAACAGGAACTTAATTCACTGCTGGCTATTTAACAAATGTTGTGATTCTTGTGGCTTTTCAAACGGATGCATTTCCTCACCAACACTGACATGAGACTCAGCTAGAAACACAATATTTCAGTCTCTGCTGCCTGGCAAATTTGCTTGCTCTTCTGAAAGCTGATCTCTCTTTAACCACATCTTTTGCAAACTCTCAAAACATCATTCTTTTGGTTTCTTTTCTTTTTTTTGCACAAGCAAGCTGCGTTATTTTTTCTTTTACATTAAATTTGAGAAATTTGACAATCAGCGCACATGGTTTGGCATCTGAGGCTCCCTTAAGTGCCGGGGATTGATGTGCTCTCTCTAAATCAAATTTTAAATCATGCAGCGGGCAGAGTACTTCTGAAAGGAACTGGGGAACAAATTCCAGGGGGTTACCTTTCTCTGTGCTCCTTCAGGTACAACGATAAATCTCATATTTTTGTGGCAAGACCTTTCCCAGAGGTCTGCCACCTCAGCTTTAAGAGCAGATAAGTCTGTGAGGCTTCTTTGCACCTGGGCTGAAAGCCCTAGTACCTGATCTTGCACTGATGATATTCTTTCTTCTGCATCATTCACTGTTAGCACTAGCAGAGAGGAGTTAATTGGGGTTAATCGGGGTAACAGTCAATTGTACTGTGGAGACAAAGTGGGAGAGGTAGTAGTAGTTTCTTTTATTGTACCAACCTCTGTTGGTGAGAGAAACAAGTTTTTAAGCTTGACACAGAGCTCTTCTTCAGGTATTGTGGCTATTGTGGCCTTGACATTTACTGTGTCTGCAGCAACTTTCTCCAGCACAGCCATCATAGACACAGTGCCCTGAGCAGCAACCATCTTGTTGAGATGGTGAGGAGCCTCTGTTCTCCTTGTTTTTTGGCTACTTGTGGTGCTCCCTGTAGACAAATTTTTGCCTTCTGACATTCCAGCAATTTTGGTGTACCTGTTCCTTTATTGGGGGAGGGTTGGTCAGAGGCCCTGAATGGAAATGGATAGTAGGGGATGGCTCTGGAGCTCAAAGGATGTGCCTTTCTGTGATGCACAGCACTCCCAGAGGTCCAGTGACAATTTTGAAATAAAAAACAAACAACAACTTTCTTTTAAACTTTTATTATTCAATAATATGCCCCAATCCTGCAAGCCACTCCATGCAGGCAGGTCCCTATACACACATGCTTCCTCACTGACATCAGTGGGGCTCTGCATTGAGTGCAGGGGTCTACCTGGACAGAGCAGTTTACATTGTTGGGACCTTAGTTAGGAGACTTTTCCAATGGAAGACGATTTCAGCTGTTCTGGAGTTAGTAGAGAGCCAAAAACATATTTTTTAAAAAGTGGTAAATGAACTGATTAAGATGAGAAAAGCATGTTTTTCTTACTCAGCTAATTCAAACAAAGAATTTTTCTCATCCTTCTATCAGAATAAGTCGCATCTGATCTGAGGCCAAACAGGTCTAAAAGGAGAAATGGTAAGAAAGCTATAATGATGTGAAAGCATGTTACTCTGGAAGTCTGAATATGTACTTCATTATGCGGACTAGCTTTTGAAAACAGAAAACATATTACATATATATAGATGCACACACCCATATTACACATATAGAGGTAAACATATACCATCTTCAAATGTGTAATAATTTTACACATATGCTCCTAGCTAAGGTTGGACATTTTTCTGGATTAAAAAAAAATCCATATTTAGATTAGGATAAACATTTATAACAGATAATAAGCCTTTGTACTACAGGTCATAGATCAACCACTAACTGACCAGGGCAAGGAAGAAACTTCCTCTATTGACAAGTTATTTCATAGTGGTGATGAAGTTTCTTGCATCTTCTTCTGTAGCCTCTAGGACTGGTCACTATCAGAGACAGGATACTGGATTAGATGGACCATTGGTATCATCCAGAAGGTCAATTCCTATCTAGAATCAGGTCTATGCAAATTGGTAATGGGTTTCAGAATTCCTGAGAGGTGGTGAAGAGAGACAAAAGGATTGGCAACTTGGATACCTAGAGAGGTGGTTTGGCAGCTAGAGGCAGTAGCTTCTGCAATGGCAATGTTGCTTGTTTCAGGGATAATGGTGTAAAAGAGATAGGGTATAAAACAAACCTTAGTATAAGAAAACTGCTCAACTGATTACTCATACCTTAGGCTGCAAGTCTATCATGGAGGTGATAAAAGTCACGGATTCCATGACCGCTGCAGAGGCAGTCTCGGTCCACCACGCCCCCTACTCAGTGTCAGCAGGAGTTTGGGTGTGGGAGGGAGCTCAGGGCTGGGGGTTGGGGAGTGGGAGGGGGTGATGGCTCTTGGTGCTGCTTACCTCAGGGGAGGGGGTTCCCCAGATGCAGCAACATGTCCCTCCCTCATCTCCTAGGCGGAGGTGCAGCCAGGCGGTTCTGCGCACTGCCTCAGCCTGCAGGCACTGCCCCTGCAGCTCCCATTGGCCAGGATTCCTGGCCAATGGGAACTGTGGAGCTGGTGCTTTGGGCTGGAGCAGTGCGTGGAGCACCCTAGTCATGCCTCCATCTAGGAGATGAGGGACATGTCACTGCTTCCGGGGAGCCACGCAGAGCTGGGTAGGGAGCCTGCCAGCCCCACCAACACCCCCACCCCTGCAGCAGCAGGGGTCACTCCAACACTGCAGGGATAGGTCAGTCAGGCATGCTCAGTCCAGGGGGGGAAGTTCACCAGACCATAATAGTAAACAGACTATAATACTAAAACTTGTTATGTAACAGCTTTGATTGACAGCCAGATTTAGCAGTTGTGATTGGACTATAAGTATGGACCAATTAGAGAGGGTTTAAAGATGATTGGAGGATAGAGGATGCTAATGTCAGGATTGGGAAAGAAGCCAATCCGAAAGGACCTATTGGCTGGTAAAACTGAATAAACAATTGGCAGTCAGTAGGCAAAACTCAGTCAAGACAGGGAGCCAGAAGAAGATCAGATCAGAAGAAAGAAACCTAAAAGAGCAAAGAACATCAAAGAAGAAGACCTAAAAAAAGAAGCAATAGCTGCAGCAACAGCAGTACCAACCACAGAACAGAAGAGCCTTAGACAGAGCGAGGGAGAGAAGCCTATAGAGCAGTGTCTCCCAAACTTGGGATGCCGCTTGTGTAGGGAAAGCCCTTGGCAGGTTGAGTCAGTTTGTTTACTTGCCCTGTTCACAGGTTTGGCTGATCGTGGCTCCCACTGGCCGCAGTTTGCTGCTCCAGGCCAATGGGAGCTGCTAGAAGCAGCAGCCAGCACATTCCTCGACCCGCACCTCTTCCTGCAGCCCCCATTGGCCTGGAACAGCAAACCATGGCCAGTGGGAGCCGTGATCGGCCAGACCTGTGGACGGGGCAAGTAAACAAACCGGTCCAGCCCGCCTGGGGCTCTCTCTGCACAAGCGGCATCCCAAGTTTGGGAAACACTGCTATAGAGAGTAAGCATGTAGTTATAGGGCAGGATATAGAATAGAAATAGGATTAATGAGTGTGTATGTTTGGGATATTAAAGATGAGTATCAGTACTGTGTATGTCTATGTTACTATGTATAAAGTATGCAACTTATATTCAGTGTTCAAAACTGGGATTTACATTTAATAGTTGAATTATTGCTGAACCAGTTCTTGTCAGTAATAATAAAAATATTATTGTTTTGAAAAAGTACTGCCTGTGTATCAATCCTTTGAGCAGAAGGCTGGAGCCGTGTCCTCCCAGTGGTGAACGGATCTAGTCTGTTTTGGGGAATTTCCTGAAGGGCATAGGGAGATCCTTGGTAAACCCTGGCAATTCTGCTAGGATGAGTCCCCTCCTTTCACCTTGCAGGAACAGATTAATAGGTCAACATCATGGGAACCCAGAAGCAAGCAATAGGAAGGCTACTTTGTGGTCCCTGAATCTGTTCTTGGGGTAACAGCTTCAATACACAGGAGGTGGAAAGTCAGCTAAATGAAGATATAGAAATGTGTAAAGAAACACCAGAAGATAGAAGTATGGAGAGCAAGAAGAAAGTATAAATATTGATTCAAGTAGTAGTCAGGTAGATATTACAATTAGTGAAAGGGCTATAGCCAGGGCCGGCTCCAGGCACCAGTGGAGGAAGCACGTGCCTGGGGCATCACAAGCTAAGGGGCGGCAGTCCCTCCATTCTTGGGGTGGCATAGTCCGGGCAGCTTTTTTTAATTTTTTTTTGCGTGGAGTGGCAAAAATGGTAGAGCAGGCCTTGGCTACAGCTAATCAGGCTAGAAACCTTTAGGAGGTGAAAGGAAAACAACTGAAATGCTTGTATGCAAATACAAGGAGTCTGGGCAATAAAACAGAGGAACTGGAACTACTGGTGCATGAGGTTAAACCAGATATTACAACTCTTACAGGAAAATGGTGGAATAGCACTCATGACTGGAATACAGGTGTTGACCAAACTAAATTAGAACCCACAATGCTTCATGGCACTGGTTGACCAGACTGGACCAGAGTGCTTTGCAATTGAGCGATTGATTAAACTGAATCAACATACTTTGCAGCTAAGCCAAAGAGGACAAATGCAGCCAGTGAAACCACAGCACTGGTGTTGCACTGACAGCTAGTATACATAAGAAAATTGAATTTTACTAAACCTAAGCTCTCACAAACAGAGCTATCTGAAGTTTGCAAACCTGAACTCTTACAATCAGAACTATTAACCAGGAATGTAAATCGCTTTCCTATGTAATACCAATGTGTGTGGATAAAATGTATTGGGAAATCAGTTCTTATAAGTAAAAGCTTGAAAGGTATTCATTAAAATATGGGAATTATAGTTATGAAAAAGGCAAATGCAATCCTAGGATGTTTCAAGAAAGGCATTTTCAGCAGAAATTAAAAAAATCAATGCCGTTGTATGAGGCACTTGTAAGACCTCATCTGGAATGCGGTGTACAAATTCTGGTCACTCATGTTCCAGAATGCTGAATTTAAATTGGAACAGGTGCAGAGAAGAGCTAGTAGGATGAACAGGAGAATGGAGGGCCTATTTTATGAGAGGAGACTGGAAAAGTTTGGCTTCTTCAGTCTATATCAAAAAGAAAGCTGATAGGGGATATGATTGCTCTCTATCAACACATCATGGGGTCAATACCAGGGCGGGTAAAGACTTAATGGTTATAAACTGGCCATGAACAAATTCATGCTAGAAATTAGTTTTGATGGAGAGCTGGACAAATTTATGAGTGGGGTTGTATGACGGGTTTGCTTCTGACGGTGAGGCTGGGGTTTGGAAGCCTGAGGGTTCCTTCTTCCTTATGTGTAAAGCTCATCCTTCAGGTCTTCAGCCAGCCCCCCACAAGTGTCAGGAAAGGTTTTGCCCCTTCTGTGTTGTTGGTTTTTTGTTCTTGTCTCTTTCCTCTGAAGCATCAGGGATAGCCAGAGCTGGAGATGGGACACTGGATGGGGTGGGCCGAAGCTACAAGGCAGTACTGGGAATTCTCTCTGTTACATGCTTAGTGGATGGTCCTTGTTCATATCTCAGAGTCTAATTGGTCACCATATGCGGGGGTCATGAAAGAAGTTTTCCCCAGGTCAGGTGGGTAGTGACCTTCATGGTTTTTCGCATCCCTCTGCAGCATGGAATGTGGGTTACTTGCCAGGATAATCTGGGTATATCTCATTTGATCAATTCCCTGACATTGTTGGGGCTCCAGGTTTGGTGCACCTCAGTCCTGCAGCAAATAACAGTTCAGTCTCCTGTAACGGTTGTAATACTTTCATACAATTTTAGTTGTTTAGTGTTCAAGTACTAGGTGACACTGTTAGGTTGTGATATGCAGGAGTTCAGACTAGATGACCTGGTAGTTCCTTCTGACCCAAAACTCAGTGACTGTATAACTCTAGGTAGGGTATAAACACCCTCAGAAATGTAACCAATTTGAAACATCTTGAAATACGTGAGCTGGTGTAGCCCATAGGTCTAGCTTGCATTACCTCTGAATATAATGAAGGAAAGGAACCTACCAGCCTGTACTCTTTAAGGCATTAACTTCATCACTTTTAGCATGAGGCTTGAGGCCTATGGACTGTGGCACACAGATAAACTCCAAGTATTGAGGACTTGAAAATAGAGGGTTTAAGGGGAATTTCCAACCACAGGAACTTGAGTACAACTACAAGGATGTCATGGCAACTAATTGATGTACATAACAATAACAAGTACATGATCTACATCCTCAGATACCTAACTACAAGAAGACCATGGCAATGAATTAATGTATATGATAATAAGCTGATATCATTGATATACTAACTTATAGAAGGACACTTCAACATTAGTGAGGAGAGGATATGCAAATAAGGAAAAGGGGGGAAACCCCTACTGAATATGCATCAAACATAGCGGCGTCAGCATAACAGATTATAAAAGTGGCATCCCAACCTAGGAGCTGTAGGAGAGAGAGATTTAGCCCTTGGGAAGTGCAAGCATGATGGCCACTGGTGATGCGGGGGAAGGTGATGGTAATGAAGACGATGATGGCTAACATTTCAGGTTGTTCTGCAAGGGATGGGGTGAATATATGGAAGTGCAGGTGTACATTCTGTAGTATCTCTATCTACCTTACTGAGCTGGAGTGTTTAGGACTGTGCTAAATGTATTAATAAACTATTTGTAAATATATGATAGGGAAAAACGACCCCCAGGTATAAATCAAAGGTATACTGCCTATAAGTGCTCCATAAGTATAGGGCCATAAGATTACTAACTTTGTAGGAAATAAGTTGCTATATTAACAACTGCGGAACTGAACTCCCAGGAGACAGTTTCGTTATACACAAACCATGATCATGCTACTTGCAAAGGGTAAGACTTAAAGGAAGTCCCTTAATAACCAGCCCATCACTGCCCTAGTATTTAACATGTATTAATGGCTTCTTTGGAATTCCCCGCACTGAATAACTTATTAACATGCATACGTTAGCATAAAAGTATAACTCGGTATCAGCATAAAAAACATCTGGTCGGAATTGAGAACTGGACACCAGACACTGAATCCCAGAGGGCCATGCGAAGCTTGTCAGCCTGACCGCAAGCAGGGGTAACTGAACTGTCGGGGTCTCCTGACAATCAAGTAAACATCTATAAGGAAGTGAAAAGATAAGGCTTGCAATTTTAAATATGTTATGCCATAGAAGGACAATATTCATTGTGTTTTTTCAGTATATGCCATGTGATAGCCAAATAAGGTTGTGATTTATGTGTAAGCAAGATATGATAATTTGCGGTTTTAAGCTTTATAAGCACTGGCGAAAATCAGTACAGGAGGGCAGCTTAACCCTTGCTAGGGGATACGCTGACTCTCCATGTGTGCACACATGTATTAATGATATATCAATAAAAGGAGCCTCCGGCTGTCTGATCAAATTGACAAGGTGGTGGTCTTTTCCCTGACAAATTGGTGCCGTGACTCGGATGCCACAAGGGGGCTTTCCTGGACCAGAGGACCGCGGGCAGCCCTTCCCAACCCCGGGCCCACCAGGTAAGAGACCTTTTGAAATCTCTATTGGGGTTTGGCGATGGACTGGTCCGTGGGCTCTGGTTTAGGATAAGTCACAAGCTGGCTCTGAACTCTTTATTTATCAGACAGACCTGACACCCTTTTCTAAGGTCCCCGTTCCCAGTACACCCGACGAAGTGATCTGGACTGCAAGTCCGAGTGTTACTCTAGAGTCTCCTGTCCCGTCCCAAGAGCCAGCTACCCGGGGGAAAGGCCCATCCGAAAGGACCGGGCTGAAACCCAGACTGTTACGTCTTGAAAGTGCCTGTGTGACGGTGTGAAGGCCGAGTGGCCGGAGTTAGTGACAGCTGTGGGAAGATGCCCCGAGCCTCTCGCGAAGCGAAAGCTTGTGACCTGGAGTGTCTCGAAAGCAAGCCCCACAGTTGAGCTTGGAATGACTGAGAAGCTTCCCCGGCTGACAGGCCTTGGTGAGTGGCTCTACAGCCAGGGTGCCAGTGTGTAGACCCATCTCTTTTCCTTTCATTGTGTGTATTGCTGAAGAGAAAGCCAAAGGTGAGAATAGGGGCAGGTCAATCCAAAGGGATTCCTAGCCCGCCAAAAGGCACTCCTGCTGCTTATATGTATGTGCACCGTGGCCCATCGACGTGTAAATATTTACAGAAATGGAATTGGTATACCAGAGACGACCCAAAACTGCAATTTCCCTTGGAAGGCAGCTTTGATCTTGACAAGATAGTGCACCTCCGGGGTGCCCTTCTTGCCAACACAGTGGATGAGGGACAGTTTGATGCTTGCTTTGAGTGGCACGATGAAATGGGAAAACGACGTCAGGAATCCCAAGTCAGAGGTCTTAAGGATACCCAAGAGAAATTAAAAACTCAACTCAAAGAAGCACGGGAAAAATTAGCCAGCGCTCACAGTTCATTGAGCCCCCCTTTAGTAGATGCAGTCCCTCTCTGCCCATCTAAGACCTGCCTAACCGCCCAGGCCCTGAAGCCAGTACCTACTCCCTCCTCTGATGAACTGATTGATCTGTTCATGGAGAGCCAACACTGGCCAGTTACTCAAACCACCCGTCCTCCGCCGTATAATCCCGCAGAAAGGGACTCCTCATCAGGATCAGGATCAGGATCAGGGTCCGGATCAGGATGTACTGGAACTAATTCTGAACACTTCCCGAGTTCTAGTGAATTGACATTCTCAACCCCCCCACCAGATAAACCTGCCCCCAAACCAGTTCTAACGCCCGACTTGAAAGAGGCGTTTAATAAATTAGTGTCAAGAGCAGAGGAATTAAGAGCAGAATGGCAGGAAAAGGTGGGGGATAGGGAGATTGACTGGGACAGTGAACCTTCTTCACAACAGTCACCGTTATGAAGTTTATCAGGTAGCATATCAGAGATTAAAAGTATTGTAACATCACCACGGTATCAGGCCATCTTAGAAAATCTTGACACAAACCATGACTCTATAGCCTATCGCACCCGTTATCAATCCGTACTGCAACGGACTGAAAAAATTGGGCCAGACAAAAACGTGAGCACTTTTCCTCTTCGACAATTACCAGGGCCAACAGGCTTGGTGACCGTACACGCCCCTTGGTCACCAGGCGATTTATATAACCTGATAGAAAAATTCCCAAAGATCCGAGAGGATCCCGTTAAATTCCAGGAACAATTGAGTATGATAGTAAAATGTTATGACCCTTCATGGGCGGATATGGATCAACTCTTGACGGCTATAGTGCCCAAGGAGACCTTCGCTCGCCTTTATCAAAAGGCCAGCTGGCCTGACGATCCCCTGGGTCTCACACACGACAAATTAAGGGTTAAAAGGGATAACCTGGTCAGGGAAGTCCTTTCCGTCTGCCCCAAGAAAACGGATTGGACAATAATAAATGCTTGTAAGCAAAATAAGGGAGAAAATCCAGCTGATTACATGAAACGCATTAAGCAAGTGTTTGAAAGGTACTCAGGGATTGAAGAAGCAGAGACAACGGCTAGGCAAGCGGTGATGGCTGCCTTTGTGCAAGGACTCTTGCCCAAGGTGGGAGAACAGTTGAGGATCAATATAGTGGATTGGGAGGGCAAAGATTTAGAAGGAATCTTGGCTGCAGCACAGCATTTTTATCGACAATTTGAAAGAAAAAAGGACGAGGCAGAATCTAAGCTTATGGCCCTGCAAATCCAAACTATACAGGATACTAATACAAAGGGACCCAGGTGGAAGCAAATGCCGCCGGTAGCTGGGGTCCTGCCCCTGACTGGAAGTAACCCTTCGCCCATTCCCAATCAGACAGCCTGCTTCCTGTGTGGACAGGAGGAGCATTGGAGAGTGAATTGCCCCCAATTGGGGAATGTCTATTGTAGCTATTGTAAGAAAGAGGGACACCTCATTAAAGATTGCCCCACGTGCCCCCCTAGACAAAACCCAAGACTGGGGGAAACAGCGGGACAACCTTTTCTCGCTCCACCCCCTCCACCCCCCAATTATTAGGAATGCCAGGAGACTGATAACGTCGTCGTTGCCCCACTTATTTTGGTGGACCAAACTGGTCTGACAATTTCTTGTTTAATTAATGGTGTTCCTACTCCCTGCTTGATTGATACAGGAGCCTCTAGATCTACTCTTAGGGCACAGGAATTCCCCACTGTGCCCCTCTCTTCTGATGTAGTTACCGCCATAGGAGTGGGAAACACTCCTATTCCCCACCCTGTTTCATCCCCCTTATCGGTATCTAATGGCCCCCTCTCAGGCAACCATGCTTTCCTTCTCAGTCCTTGTTCCCCCGTTAATCTTTTAAGTAAAGATCTGTTATGCAAATTAAATTGTACCATCTTTTGCTCCCCTGATGAAGTATTTCTGGAAGTGCCTGATCCGGCCCACAACGAAGTATTAGCTCTTTTACAAACAGATCAAGCCCCAGATAGGGAGACCAACCCCAGCCCTTCCTCGTTGCAACAGGAACTGCTGGCTAAGGTTTCCCCCACACTGTGGGCAGAACATGCTAATCAAGTAGGGCTCATTAGCTCTGCTCAACCTGTTAAAATTTGACTAAATCCAGAAAAATCTCTTCCTAAAATTCGACAATATCCCCTCTCCCAGCAGGCGGAAGAGGGAATTCGTCCAGTGCTTTCTGCCTTACTCGCCCAAGGAGTTATTGTACCGACAGTGAGTGAATGTAATTCTCCCATTTTACCTGTGTGGAAACCCAGGAAAAATACCTGGCGATTCATACAGGATTTGCGAGCCATGAATGCTGCTGTCCTTCCAACTTTTCCAGTGGTCCTCAACCCCGCCACAATTCTCTCTTGTATACCCCCAACTGCACAGTATTTCTCTGTGGTTGATTTATGCTCAGCTTTTTTTTCCATCCTGATTCATATAGATAGCCAGTTTCTTTTTGCATTCACTTATCAGGGCGCCCAGTATACCTGGACCAGATTGCCTCAGGGATATACTGAGTCTCCCACTATCTTTTCTCAAATCTTAAAGAAGGATCTGGATGACATCCAGTTCCCTAAGGGATCTGTTCTAATCCAATATGTTGACGATTTATTACTAGCATCTGACTCTCTAGAAGCTTCTAAAGCTGATACGTTAGTTTTGCTTCAGGCGTTGGCTCAGAAAGGCCATAAAGCTTCTAAGGCGAAATTGCAACTCTGTCTCCTCATGGTTCACTATCTTGATCATGATATTTCCACTGGAAAGCGTGGCTTGTCTTCCTCACGAATACAAGCTATTCAACAAATTCCAAAGCCAACCACTAAGAAACAAATGAGGGGGTTCCTAGGCATGGCAGGCTATTGCCGGAAATGGATCCCCGGATACGCATCCCTTGTATGACCCTTACAAGATTTAACCCTCAATATGGTCACCGACCCCATTCCATGGCCCAAGGAAGCAGAGGAAGCATTCCAACAAGTCAAAAACGCCTTGGCCAAAGCCCCTGCTTTAGGCCTCCCAAACTATAAAAAACCTTTTACCTTGTTTTGCCATGAAAAGGAGGGTTCGGCCCAAGGAGTCCTTACGCAATCACACGGGGAGAAAAATAGACCCATTGCTTATTTTAGCTCTTCATTAGATCCTGTGGCAGCAGGATTACCCCCATGCCTTCGATCTGTAGCGGCCGCCGCAATGTTAGTCAAAGCTTCTGCCTCACTTGTCTTAGGCAGTCCTTTGACTGTTGCAGTTCCCCATGCTGTTACAGCTCTTCTGACTAAAAGTAAAACTCAGCATCTTTCAAACTCTCGGCTTACAAAGTATGAGATGCTTCTTTTAAATGCTGCAAATGTTACCTTGATTAGATGTCCAGTACTTAATCCTGCTTCTCTTCTACCTACTGCAAACAATGGGGAGCCCCATGATTGCTTATCTGTAACTGCTGAGTTGTCTGCCCCTAGACCTGATCTGCAGGATGTTCCCCTGCAAAATCCAGAGCTGATTTATTTTGTGGATGGTTCCTGTTTAAGGAATTCAGAAGGCCAGCTAGTGGCGGGATATGCTGTTTGTGATCAGCAGAGTATTGTAGAGGCTTTTTCCCTTCCCTCAGTGAAGTCAGCCCAAGTTGCTGAACTTTTTGCCCTTACTAGAGCTTGTTGCTTGGCAACCAGCATGTCTGTCACTATTTATACAGATTCTAGATACGCTTTTGGAGTAGTACATGATTATGGACAATTGTGGAAATATAGGAGTTTTCTCACCTCTACCGGAGTGCCTATCAGTCACGGCCCATATGTCAGTGCTCTTTTGTCTGCTCTACAGTTGCCTTCTGCCATTGCTGTAGTTAAATGTCCTGCCCATCAGAAACCCCACGACGACGTTACTCGAGGAAATGCCCTGGTGGATGCTGCTGCCAGGCAGGCGCCCCTTTCCAGGTCTCCGGCTCCCGTTGAAGTAGTTGCTCTTTGTATGTCCCAGCCTCCTTCTCCGGTCGACTTCCTGCAAGATCTAACCCTTATGCAGGAATCGGCGCCAAAAGAGGAAAAGGACCACTGGAGACAGTCCGGTTGTTTCAAGCATCCGGATGACGCCTTGTGGCGCGCACCAGACGGCCGCTTGGTAGCGCCCCTGGCTTTACTTCCTCACCTTACCCGTGTAGCCCATGGGCTGGCCCACGTGGGGAAAGAAGGAATGATTGCATCTGTAGCTAAATACTGGTATGCTCTAAAGTTTACGAGCATAGCCCAGCAATATTGTCGTTCCTGTTCTATTTGTTTAGCTTACAACAGTGGACAACCAGTTCGTACTACCCAAGCGGAACATCCGCCGCTGTGGGGACCGTTTGTAAATATCCAACTAGACTTTATAAGTTTACCTAAGTGCTGTTCGTATGAATATGTGTTGGTATGTGTCTGTATGTATTCGGGGTGGGTGGAAGCGTATCCCTGTGCAAAGGCAGACTCGACAACAGTTAAGAAACTACTAAAAGATTTCATTCCCCAATTTGGACTTCTCGCCTCCATAAATAGTGATAGAGGCACCCATTTTACCGGCCAAATTACGAAACAGATCTGCAAAGCTCTCCATATAGACCAGCATCTACACTGTGCACACCATCCCCAGAGTGCTGGAGCGGTGGAACATAAGAATGGGGATCTAAAAAATAAACTGGCTAATTGTGTGCAGAAACGGGCCTTAAGCGGCCAGATGCATTACCCCTGGTGTTAATGCAGATGAGAAACACCCCTATGCGCAAACAAGGACTATCCCCCCACGAGATTCTCATGGCTAGATCTATGCGCATGCCTGTAACCCCGCCTTTAAACCCTAAGGCTGTGGACTTACAATTATGTGATGAAACAGTATTAGAATATTGCAAGGCACTAATTTGCCATGTTAAATTTGTTCACTCACAGGTCCAAAGCACCCTACCGGATCCAGCAGAGGCTGCCTGCCACCCCCTGGAGCCTGGAGACTGGGTCTGCTGCAAAGTTTTCCAGCGAAAGTCATCCTTAGACCCCAAGTGGAAAGGCCCGTACCAGGTTCTACTAACTACACATACTGCGGTGAAATGCCGAGGACTTCCTAATTGGATACACGCATCCCATTGTAAAAAAGTAACACCACCTCTAGACCCTACCAGTGCCCCGTTTGTTCCGCGAACTCAACCATCAACAATGACAAGCACACCTGGAACCAAACCCAAGTACCACCTCAGGAGCTGGCAGGTTGTATAAGGGTACAACGGGTGACCCCAGAGCTAAGATTAAAGAAACAGCCCTGGTACGGAGATGGCTGATGCCCTCCATTTGGCTTATCTCCGCCCTTATATTCCTCATGTTCCTCTTGAACCTTTATGACTCTCTTGTGCTCTCAGGAATTGTTCGCAAAACTAATTCGGTGCCTTCTTTGCTAACAGTGATACTAGAGACTGAGACCAGATCGAGTTTTTCTCTACGTGACGTACGAACTTTTGCGGTCACTAAAAAGGGAAGAACAAGAAAGACCCGAGAAATCTTAAAGAAAAAGCAGCAAAAGACTCTCACTGTAGAGGATGTAAAGAACTGGTTGTGGTATAAAAGGCGTAACATTGTTTGGTGGCAAGGAGGGACTTGTGAAGCTATTGACTGGCACTGTGGTATTGATTGGGGCTATGTCATTCCCATCCCAGCCAGTTGTCCACCACCTTATGTTCCCTATGAATGTACAACTATCCCCGAATTGTTAGATAATTCACACCCTTCTCTCTCTCCCCCTACTGTTCCTCTCTCACCCGGTTTTGACTCACAGACTCCACAGTCCCCGACGATTCACCCTCATCGAACTCCCAACCCCGCCCCGCACCTACCACTCCACCATTTTACAATGGCCCCGACCATCCTTTTCTAGTGACCTGTTCTCATATTGTGCAACCAAATTATTTTTCTCAATGCAAGGCCACTTATACGAAAATATAATCGAATGGAATATATTCGGAAGCGTATACCTTGCTTACATAGACATAACTACTGCCGCCAATTACAGTGGCCCCCCTTATAAGACCCTACATTACATAACAGGATGGGGAACCAATGTAGATTTTATGTTGATCCCTGGTGATAAAGAAAACTAACCCCAGGCCCAAAAGCCGGGTCTTGATCAAGCTAATAATTACATCAAGGCCATAGGCCTCAATTATACTAACATATAAAAGAGTAAGGAAAAATAATCAATTACTAACCCACCTGAGGCTCACTCTCTGATTTTAGTATACACTATCATAACATTATCAAATGCTGCTAAACAATAAAATGCTGCTATAAGGGGTTAAAACTGACATAAAATCCCTTAAATAACCAGTCCATCACTGCCGGAATAAACTAACAGCTATTAGGTCATTATAGTTTATTAAGTAGCTCGTGTAAGCATAAAATATAACTCATAATAACTTGGCCAAAAGAACAAACAATATGTATTTTTGGACACAAGTTCCTCAAAAAGCTTAGTAATATGTAACAGCTGCACGACCGCAAGTAAAGGATAACCGAGGTGTCAAGGTCTTGGCAATTGCGAGAACTTCCCATGAGGAAGTAGAAAAGAACAAGCTTGCAATTTTTAGCTCTTTTATGATATATAGAAATAATTAATAGCAATTGTTTTCAAAAGATGTCATGTATTAACCAAATAAGGTAATGACGGATGTATAAGCTCATGTGATAATTTGCGGTTTTAAGCTTTATAAGCACAGGTATCACTGCTGTAAGGTAGAGCGACTTACCCCTTGCCAGGGGACCTGTCGTCTCTCCGTGCGTACGCATGTATCTTTGATCAACCAATAAAGGAGCCTCAGGCTGTCTGATCAACTCAACATGGTGGTGGTCATTTTCCACGACAATTTGGTGCATTGGCCGGGAACCCACGAGAGGGCTTCTCCTGGATCGGAGGACCGCAGGCAGTTTCCTTCCAACCCCAGGGCCCAATTAAAAGGTAAGAGACCTTTTGAAATCTCTACCGGGGCTTGGCAGAGGACTGGTCTGTAGGCTCCGGTTTGGGGTAAGTCACAAGCTGGGTTCGAACTTTTAGCCATCAGACAGACCTGACGCCCTTTCTCTGAGGTTTCCAGGTTATGTAAGTCTTAAAGGTATGACGCCTTTCCAAAGGCTCCTAAGGTTTTGAAGGTATCGCCGGCAGCCCACGGACCACGCTCCTTTCGGTCCGGAGAGTCCAGATCCGCTCCTGGGCTAGTACGTCCTGGGAATTGATCGGGGGTCCCCTTCCTACTAGGTTTGGTGGGGATCCGGGTTTTACAGTTTCTTGCCTTGACAATTGTGTCAAACAAGTGCCTGTGTCTGTGTGAGTGAGGGCCAAGCGGCCAGCGTAAATGCAGCTGTGGGAAGACGCCCCGAGCCTCCTGCGAAGCGAAAGCTCGTGACCGGGAGTGCCTCGAAAGCAAGCCCCACAGCTGAGATTGTGTGTGTGTGGAGTGATTGTGAAGCTTCCCAGCTGGCAGGCCTTGGTAAGTGGCTAGCCTGTTGGGTGCTTGTGTGTTTCCCCGTCCCTTTTCCCCTCCTTTCCATGACCTATGACCCTGTGACCGCTCCTCGAGCACTGTCCTTCAAGGACCGCAGAGTCCCTTTCTTTGCCCACTGGAGCCATAAGCTCCCTTCCCTTCTCGGAGAGGAGGGAAGCCCCCAGGAAACCGTGCCGCTGGGTCCATAGCTTCAGAAGCATCGTTGGCTTAATAGCTGGTGCTCTGGGCTGACGACAGGCATACGGGGACCACGGGTTATCCGGAGAGAAACCCGTCCCATCCTTTACCTCCTTCCTTGTAGGTACCTGCTGTATTGCGGGTCAGCGAAAGTCTAGTCCTATTTCCCCTGCCCAGGGCAGGTAAAGAAGCCATTGGTGTTAGGACCGTGGCAATTCTGATCAGCGTTTCCCTTGTGTGAGTGGCTTGAGTGAAAGAGGGCTGAAGTGAAAATGGGGTCTGGTCAATCTAAAGGGATTCCTATCCCACCAAAAGGCACTCCTGCTGCTTATATGTACTTGCACCGTGGCCCGTCGACATGTAAATATTTGCAAAAATGGAATTGGTATACCAGAGATGACCCGAAGCTGCAATTTCCCGTAGAAGGCAGTTTCGATCTTGATAGGATTGTGCACCTCCGGGGTGCCCTTGTTGCCAACTCTGTAAGACAGGCTCAGTTTGATGCTTATTTTGAATGGCACGATGAAATGGGAAAAAGACGTCAGGAACCCCAAGTTAGGGGTTTAAAAGATACCCAAGAAAAATTAAAAACTCAACTCAAAGAGGCACGGGAAAAATTGAATAGTGCTCAAAATATGCCCAACCCCCCTTTGCTAGACGTGGTCCCCCTCTGCCCGTCCAAAACGTGCCCAAAACCGACTGCCCCGAAAAGGATCTACCCTTCACCATCCTCCGATGAACTAATCGATTTGTTCTTAGAATATCAGCAGTGGCCTGATAATCCTGCTCCTGTGCCTAATAATCCTCCCCCATATGATCAGGCTGATCAAGCGGGGGGTGGGGCAGGATCTGGAGACAGAGGAAGTGAGACAGAATCGGAAAACCGGGGTGGCCATCAGGGCGCCTCCTCATCTCCCTCGGGTTCTAGTAGACCAACGCCTCCTACGACCCCTCCAAGTGGCTCCTCGTCTCAGTCAGCTCTGTCACCAGAGTTGAGTGAGTTGAATGAAGCCCTTGCCATGATGACAACTGGGGAGATGTTCATGACCCAGTGGCAACTTGAGGCGAGCAGAGAAAACGTAGACTGGGAAGAGGGGGATATTGATTGGGAAAAGGTATCTCCAAACTCCCCGTTACGGTGGTTGTGGGTACTATAGCTGAAATGAAGCAACTCATGACATCGCCAAAATATGAATCCATTCTAAAAAATCCCTCTCCCGACCGTGATTTTGTAGCCTGTCACACTCGCCGTAGGACTTGGCTACGTAAGGCTGCAAAAATAAACACCCCGCCTGAGACCGTTACCAACTTTCCCCTTCGTCAATTGCCAGGCTCGGGAGGGTTAATGACAGTACATGCCCCCTGGTCACCTGGTGATCTTTACAACCTCATTGAAAAGTTTCCGAAATCAGGGAAGATCCCGTTAAATTCCAAGAACAATTGGGTATGATAGTCAAGTGCTATAACCCCTCACATGCTGATATGCACCAACTGTTATCAGCTATTGTACCCAAAGAGACCCTTACCCGCCTCTATGCAAGGGCAAATTGGCCAGCTGACCCCGGTCAGCTATCTGAGGCTGAATTTAACCAGAGAAGAATTAACTTAATCAATGAGGTTCTTAATGTATGCCCAAAGAAAACGGACTGGGCAAAAATAAACTCCTGTAAGCAAAATAAGGGAGAAAATCCGGCTGACTTTATGGAACGTATTAAGCAAGTGTTTGAAAGGCATTTGGGGATTGAAAATGCAGAACAGGCAGCTACGCAGGCGATAGTGGCTGCCTTTGTGCAAGGACTCTTGCCAAACGTGGGGGAGCAGTTAAGGATTAATATAGTGGATTGGGAAGGCAGAAATCTGGAAGGAATTCTGGCAGCGGCACAACATTTTCACCGTCAGTTAGAAAGAAAAAAGGATGACACAGAATCTAAACTTATGGCCTTACAAATCCCAAATATGCAAGATTCCACTGGGAAAGGGCCCAGGCGGAGACCAAAACAGGCGGTAACTAAAGCTCAACCCTCTGCTGGAAATAACCCCCTGACTAATCCTAGCTCCACGGCCTGTTCTCATGTGGGCAAGAAGGACATTGGAAAGCCAATTGTCCCCAACTGGGAAAAGTCCAGTGCAGATATTGTAAAAAGGAGGGACACCTTATTAAGGACTGCCCTACACGGCCCCCTAGACAGTTCCCAAAGCAGGAGGGATTGCCTTTTCCTGCTCTGCCAACCCCGGCCCTTAGCTATTAGGAATGCCAGGAGACTAATAACGTCGTCGTTGCCCCCCTCGTTTATGTGGATCAGGCTGGTCCAACAGTTTCTTGCCTAATAAATGGTGTCCCTACCCCTTGCTTGGTTGATACAGGAGCTTCTAGATCTACCTTAAGAGCACAAGATTTCTCCACTGTACCTCTTTCTTCTGAGGTTGTAACTGCTGTGGGGGTAGGAAATACTCCCATTCCCCACCCTGTGTCATCACCCTTATCTATATCTATTGGTCCTCTTTCCGCTGACCATGCTTTCCTTCTCAGTCCATGTTCCCCTGTAAACCTTCTAGGTAAGAATTTGTTATGCAAACTCCATTGCACTACCTTTTGTTCTCCGGACGGGGTCTTTTTAGAGGTCCCAGATCCGGCTCACAATGAGGTTCTAGGCCTCCTACAAATTGATCAAGCCCCAGATCGGGAGCCCGAACCCAGTCCTTCCTTGTTGTAACAGGAACTACTGGCAAAGGTACCCCCCTCGCTGTGGGCTGAACATGCAAATCAAGTAGGACGCATTTGTTCTGCTAAACCTGTTAAAATTCGCCTAAATCCAAGCAAACTTCTTCCTAGAGTCTGGCAGCATCCCCTCTCTCGGCAAGCCGAGGAGGGAATTCGCCCGGTTCTCTCTGCTCTGCTCAAACAAGGGGTCATAGTACCAACAGTGAGTGAATGTAATTCTCCCATTCTACCTGTACGAAAACCCGGGAAAAATACCTGGCGATTCGTGCAGGATCTGCGTGCCATTAATGCTGCTGTCCTCCCGACTTTTCCGGTAGTTCCCAATCCTGCTACTATTCTTTCTTGTATACCTCCAACTGCCCAATATTTTTCTGTAATAGATTTGTGTTCTGCTTTCTTTTCTATTCCCATTCATATAGATAGTCAGTTCCTCTTTGCTTTTACTTATCAGGGTGCTCAATACACTTGGACCAGACTACCCCAAGGCTATACTGAATCCCCTACTATCTTTTCTCAAATCTTAAAAAAGGATCTGGATGATATCCTATTTCCAAAAGGGTCTGTCCTAATTCAATATGTAGATGATCTGTTGCTTGCGTCTGAGTCTCTGGAAGCTTCAAAAGCGGATATGTTAGTTTTACTCCAAGCCCTAGCCCAAAAGGGTCATAAGGCTTCAAGAGAAAAGTTACAACTCTGCCTCCCCTTGGTTCACTATCTGGGCCATGATATTTCCGCGGATAAACATGCTTTATCTTCTTCGCGGGTACAGGCGATTCAGAAGATCCCTAGACCAATCACAAAAAAACAGCTTAGAGGATTTCTGGGAATGGCAGGCTAGTGTAGACAATGGATTCTGGGTTATGCGTCTCTTGTGCGGCCCTTACAAGATCTAACCCTTAATAAAATCTCTGACCCTATTCCATGGCCTGTGGAAGCAGAAGAAGCGTTTCAGCAAATCAAAATTGCTTTAACCAAAGCCCCCGCTCTCGGTCTACCCGATTACAAAAAAACTTTCACTCTCTTCTGTCATGAAAGAGAGGGTTCAGCCCAGGGTGTTCTTACTCAAACTCATGGAGAGAAAAACAGACCCATAGCTTATTTCAGTTCCTCATTAGATCCGGTAGCAGCTGGGTTACCCCCTTGTCTTCGGTCTGTTGCAGCGGCTGCAATGTTAGTAGAAGCTTCCGCTTCTCTAGTTCTTGGCAGCCCTCTCACTGTGGCTGTCCCTCATGCTATCACTGCTCTTCTAACTAAAAGTAAAACTCAGCACCTTTCTAACTCTCGGCTCACAAAGTATGAAATGCTTCTTTTAAATGCTGCAAATGTTACTTTAGTTAGGTGTCCAGTACTAAATCCTGCTTCCATTCTCCCAACGGCAACCGATGGGGAACCCCATGATTGCTTATCTATAACTGCTGAATTATCTGCTCCCAGACCTGATCTGCAGGATTTTCCCCTGCAAAACCCAGAGTTAATTTATTATGTGGATGGTTCCTGTTTAAGGAATCCGGAAGGACAGCTGGTAGCAGGCTATGCTGTCTGCAATCAACAAAGCATTATAGAAGCTTTTTCCCTTCCTTCAGTGAAGTCAGCCCAAGTTGCTGAACTGTTTGCCCTTACTCGAGCCTGTTGCTTGGCAACCGGTGTGTCTGTTACTATTTATACTGATTCTAGATATGCTTTTGGAGTAGTGCATGATTATGGGCAGTTGTGGAAATATAGAGGATTTCTTTCTTCTACCGGAGCACCTATTAGCCACGGCCCATATGTTAATGCTCTTTTATCTGCCTTACAATTACCCTCTGCTATTGCTGTAGTCAAATGTGCAGCCCATCAAAAACCCCATGACGATGTTACTCGAGGAAATGCCCTGGCGGATGCCTCCGCCAGGCAGGCGGCCCTTTCCGGGTCTCCGGCTCCTACTGAAATGTTTGCTCTTTGTATGTCCCAGCCCATCTCCTTAGTCGACTCTTTGCAGGACCTAGCACTTACGCAGGAGTCGGCACCAGAGGATGAGAAAGAGCGCTGGAGAGAGTCCAGCTGTTCCAAACATCCGGATGATGCCTTGTGGTATGCACCAGACGGCCGCCTGGTAGCACCCTTGGCTCTGCTTCCCCACCTTGCCCGGCTAGCACACAGGCTGGCCCATGTAGGCAAGGAGGGGATGATTGCTTCTGTACTCAAACATTGGTATGCTCCAAAGTTCACGAGTATCGCCCAGCAGTACTGCCGAACGTGTCCTATCTGTTTGGCATATAACAGTGGACGACCTGTTCAAACAACACAGGCAGCACATCCGCCGCCATGGGGACCATTTGTAAATATCCAAATAGACTTCATAAGTATGCCTAAGTGCTGTTCATATGAGTATGTACTTGTATGTGTGTGTATGTACTCTGGGTGGGTGGAAGCTTACCCGTGTGCAAAGGCAGACTCGACTACAGTAGCAAAAAAATTGCTCAAGGAATTTATTCCTCACTTTGGCATCCCTGTCTCAATTAACAGTGACAGAGGAACCCATTTTACTGGTCAAATCACTCAACAAATCTATAAGGCCCTCCGTGTAAACCAACGTTTACACTGTGCTCACCACCCTCAAAGTGCAGGAGCAGTGGAACGGAAGAATGGGGACCTGAAAAACAAACTGGCAAAATTGTGCGCAGAAACAGGCCTCAAGTGGCCAGATGCACTTCCTCTGGCGCTAATGCAAATGAGGAACACACCCATGCGCAGGCATGGTTTATCTCCTCATGAGATTCTCATGGCTAGACCAATGAGAATGCCAATATCCCCGCCTCTTTCCCCTAATTCCCTAAATTTACAACTCTATGATGAAAATGTGCTAGAATATTGCAAGGCACTAATTAGACATGTTAGGTTTGTCCATTCACAGGTCCAGAGTGCTCTACCAGATCCAGCCGAGACTGCATGTCATCCCCTGGAGCCTGGTGACTGGGTTTGCTGTAAGGTGTTCCAGCGAAAGTCCGCCTTGGAGCCCAGGTGGAAGGGTCCGTTCCAGATCTTACTGACTACCCATACTGCAGTGAAGTGCCAAGGACTCCCAAATAGAGTACACGCATCTCATTGCAAGAAGGTAACACCTCCTTTGGATCCCACCAGCGCCCCGTTTGTTCCACAGCCTCAGCCGGCAGCATCAACAGGTGAACCTGGGTGGGAACCCAAGTATCACCTCCGAGGTCGACAGGTTATATAACCCATCATGACTGATCCACAGACCAAAATCAAACAGACTGCACGAGTGCGAAGATGGTTGATGCCCTCTATCTGGTTCATCTCCACTCTGATGTTTCTTATGTTCCTTCTAAACATTTATGACTCTTTCCTGCTCTCAGCTGCTGCTCGAAAGGCTACTTCGCTGTCCTTCCCGTTGACACCAAAACCAAAAGTTAAGACGACCACCCCACGCTATCCTTTGTGTGGGGTAAAAACTGTTGCTGCTGGGAAAAGGGAAAGGACGACTCCTCGTTCTTCCTTGTGTGGTGTACAGACTCTTGCTGCAGAACAAAAGGGAAAGGCAAGAAGGTCTCGAGAAGCCTCTGAAGTTAAGCCAAAGACTCTTACTATTGAGGACGTTAAAAATTGGCCATGGTATAGAAGACGGTCCGTGGTGTGGTGGCAAGGAGGGAATTGTGGTAGGCAGTCATGGTGGTGTGGGATAAACTGGATATTGGGATTTATTCCCAGTACAGGTGATTGTCACCCAGGTCAGGTCCCACCAGCATGCTACGCCATTCCAGAATTACTAGACCACCCCCATACCACCCCTGCTCCCCCCACAGTCTCCCCTTTACTTACTCCTCCCGTAGTAACCCCATCTCTCAATATCTCAGAAAATTATACCCAATTCGAGCCCCAATCTGACCCATATTTACCCAAGACCTCAACCGTTATACAGTGGCCCAGACCCTCTTCCTCTGGTGATTTGTTTTCTTATTGTTTACCCAAGTTAATCTTCTCATTACATGGCCATGTGTATGAACGGTATGTTAAATGGAATGCATTTGGTATGGTGTATCTTAGTTACCGTAATATAACCTCTTATGTTACTTATACAGGAGAACCTGACCAAGCTGAAATTTACATAGACACATGGGACACTGACCATGATATAGACCTTGTGTTAGTCCCAGGCACTTGTTGGCCTCTTACTGAGGAGGGTCCAGAATGTTTTATAGCTACTCGTGCCACC
Organism: Gopherus evgoodei; assembly: GCF_007399415.2. Lineage (NCBI taxonomy): Eukaryota > Metazoa > Chordata > Testudines > Testudinidae > Gopherus > Gopherus evgoodei. The sequence continues at coordinate 255,302,232 of NC_044322.1, read as the reverse complement.
AGGACTAATGTTACTGTTGAAAGGATATGTTTGGCCACTATAGGATTTCTTTGTGTCCAGGACCTTCCCCTCACTGCAAATATCACCTGTACACTACTTCAATACACTCCTTCACATTCAATTAACACCACATTGGCTAAAGAGGCATTCAGGTTCAAAGCCAACGATTATGGTATGAGCCTACAGAAAAACCTCACTTATCAGGATTCAAATGGACAATCTTAAATGCTACTCTAGGAACCGTCCATTTCTCCCTACCCCTTACTCACTTTCAAATCACTGGCACTTACTCTAACTGCTCTAAGGGTGCAGCTATACGCTTGATGGAACAACAAGCTAGACTTAAAGATAGCAGAAAAAGGAGAGATATTGTTGATACTCTGCTGCAAGGTGCTAACACCGCAGCTTCAGCTTGGACTATTTACAAAACACAGGAACATGAGGGTCATCTGGGGCAATTAGACCAGGCCACAGGGTTTATTTCTGGGGCTCAGATTACTGAGGAGAAGGCCGGTATAGGCGCACTCCATACTATTTTGGCATTAAGCATTGTTACCCAGGACCTGCTTAAGCAAATGGTCCACCAAGTTGCTGCATCAGGAAAGGCATTGCAGTGGGATCAGGCATGTTCTGAAGTACAGGATTATCTCAACACTATCCTTTTCTCCTTACGTAAGGACCTCGAACAGCAGCGTTGGCCCACTGCCCTTACTAATACATCTGGTATACCCCCCGATTTGTGGCCATGGAGACATACCTGGAAGTTCTCTAAATGGAAGTGTTGGCGCTCACAGTGTTCCTTCCGGGCTTATGGACCCGTGAAAGGATTTTGGGCCCCCACTTATCGCATTCTCCCAGGCCCTTGGGGTAGTTGCTTATGGGACTGGATAATCCATCGAGATGTTTGGGAAATTAAGCCCCCTGGCAGTCCCAACCGCTTCTTAATCGGTGCCCCAGCTATAACCCCTGAACTCTGGATAGGTCTGGGTGATCTCTGGACCTATTGGCCCTTACAGCCCCCACAACTACAATGCTTTAGAAAACTACACCCCGGAGAGGTGGTAACTGTCCATCACCAGGTATGTTGGCAGGGTCCTGGCAGCCTACAAGACTTAGCCTCCCATACCCTGTTGTCTGCCAATAGCAGTTGTGATCTTGTCAATTCATCAATCATACATGATGTGGCCTTTAATCTCCACACCAGCTCAGGTACTCATAACATTTTGTGGCCCGCAGAAAAGGATTACCAGGTTTATTTGGAATTTCAGGTTCCTTTTGACTGGACCTCTGTTGTCCCTGACAGATTCCACTCATTGTTATCTCTCCTACCAGACATTCAATCTATTTCACACTTACAAACTCAAATTCACTATTTAGAAACAGTTTACCAGGAAGCTCTGAATGCCCTCCAAACTGTTCATCTGGTATCTACCCTCTGTGTTAAAGGTGACATTCTCTGCCAATTCACGAAAAGTTTTCAGTCACCCCACACATCCCTGGTACGTATGGCTCCTCTTTGGCATCGGTACACTTACTTTTATGTGTATTTGCTGCTGGTGTTGCTGTAATTGCTGGTCACATTGCACATGCCCTTGTGTAACTTCCCGTTCCTATCCCCCACCACAGTTAGTCTCCCTTAACCCTGTCAGACCCGAACCATACTTCACTCCCACCAATGCTGATGATGATATCTGTGTCACTTTCAAGGCTAACTTTTCTGCCAATGTTCCGACTCCTTCCCCTAACACTCCCCAGGAAGGTAATCTCAGCCAGGGAACAGTGGATCAGGAGACAATTGAACAAATTGCACAGGAACTCATGAATATTCCCCTTTCAGACATTAATGAAGTGTTTGCTGCCGTGTAGAATCCATAGGCAGCAAACAAAGGAGGGGATGATAAAGAAAACTAACCCCAGGCCCAAAAGCCGGGTCTTGATCAAGCTAATAATTACATCAAGGCCATAGGCCTCAATTATACTAACATATAAAAGAGTAAGGAAAAATAATCAATTACTAACCCACCTGAGGCTCACTCTCTGATTTTAGTATACACTATCATTACATTATCAAATGCTGCTAAACAATAAAATGCTGCTATAAAGGGTTAAAACTGACATAAAATCCCTTAAATAACCAGTCCATTACTGCCGGAATAAACTAACAGCTGCTAGGTCATTATAGTTTATTAAGTAGCTCGTGTAAGCATAAAATATAACTCATAATAACTTGGCCAAAAGAACAAACAATATGTATTTTTGGACACAAGTTCCTCAAAAAGCTTAGTAATATGTAACAGCTGCACGACCGCAAGTAAAGGATAACCGAGGTGTCAAGGTCTTGGCAATTGCGAGAACTTCCCATGAGGAAGTAGAAAAGAACAAGCTTGCAATTTTTAGCTCTTTTATGATATATAGAAATAATTAATAGCAATTGTTTTCAAAAGGTGTCATGTATTAGCCAAATAAGGTAATGACGGATGTATAAGCTCATATGATAATTTGCGGTTTTAAGCTTTATAAGCACAGGTATCACTGCTGTAAGGTAGAGCGATTTACCCCTTGCCAGGGGACCTGTCGTCTCTCCATGCGTACGCATGTATCTTTGATCAATCAATAAAGGAGCCTCAGGCTGTCTGATCAACTCAACACGGTGGTGGTCATTTTCCAACACTGGCATTTGTTATACCCATGACGAACAAGGACCAGAGTGTTTTCTAGTTACCCAAGTTACAAAAGCTGGTGTTCTCGTACAAAAGTTATGTCTCACCTCAGTCACCTTTGCTTGTGTAGAGAACGTCCCCCTTACCGAAAATATAAATTGCACTTTAATACAATACACCCCTTCCCACTCAGTTAACATTTCCATGGCCAAACAGGGCATCCAGGTACATGACCAACAGTTATGGTATGAGCCTACAGAAAAACCTAATCTATCAGGATTTAAATGGACCGTGTTGAATGCGACCCTAGGCACCATTCGGTTCTCTCTTCCTTTGACCCATTTTCAAATTACTGCCACATATCCAAATTGTTCCAAGGGAGCTGCCATACGCCTGCTACAACAGCGGACGTGGATCCAAAAGGGTAGAAGGAAAAGAGATGTAGCTGATACCCTGATACTGGGAACTAATACTGCGGCCTCAGCTTGGACTATTTATAAAACACAGCTACATGAAGGTCGGCTAGGACAGTTAGAACAGGCTGCAGGTTTTATGTCTGGGGCTCAGATAACAGAGAAAAGGCCGGGACAGGTGAGTTACACATAATCTCCGCCCTGAGTGCTGTTACCCAGGATCTGCTTAAGCAAACGATCCAACATGCTGCTGCGGCAGGAAAGGCATTGCAGTAGGATGAGGCATGTTCAGAGATACAGGATTATCTTAACATCATCCTCGCCTCTATTCGAAAGGACCTTGAACAGCAAAACTGGCCCACTGCCCTTACTAACACTTCAGGTGTCCCACCCGATTTGTGGCCATGGAGACACACTTGGAAATTTTCTGGATGGAGGTGCTGGCGCTCACAATGTTCCTTCCGGGCCTATGGACCCGTGAATGGAGTATGGGCCCCTGCATACCGTATCCTCCCGGGCCCATGGGGTGGATGCTTGTGGGACTGGGTAATCCACCGGGATGTGTGGGAAATCAAGCCTCCCGGCGGCCCTAACTGCTTCTTGGTCAGTGCCCCAGCTATAACTCCTGACCTTTGGATAGGCCTAGGTAACCTTTGGACCTATTGGCCTTTACAACCTCCCTAACTTCAATGCATTCGAAAATTAATGTGGTGTCTCAATGCGGAGCACAGAAAATTCTCACACAATATAGCTGTAAGCAAGTAAAAAATCTTCTTCTTTATTTTTGCTTCTACCTCCTTATATAGTTAAATTCAGTTACATAAGGACTAGCCATGCATACTGACGTTATACATACTAATCATATAATTGGACAAAAGCATACTATCACGCGCGCAGCATGCACAAAGCAACAATCCTGTAGGCACCATAAAAGGCCCTGTTTACTGTACTATGCAAGGTCAGATAAAACTCAGACAGTCACATGATTATAGCAAGGGTCCCAGTATTTTTCCAGACTGACTTGACAAATTGCGGCCTAAAATACACGATAGTTGCCCACAATTCCCCCCTTTTTATTAAATGCAGAATCTACAAGACGCTGCAAGCTGCGCTGAATACACTGAATTATGCAAGGAATAAAAAGTATCAATAACAAAATGCCCAGCAAAGTAATAATAAATGTATGAGCTAAAGACACAAGCCAACTGGGCCAACCAAAACCTGCGAGCCAAGCCCACAGGGGATCATCATTTTGTTTTATGCTTAGCGCATAAGCCTTAAGCATAGCAATTTGCTGTTTATACGATTACTATTATCAGTCAAATTAAAACAACACATTTCCTTTACAGCTTCACATCCCAAATGTTCTTGCAACAACAAAAAATCAATAGCTGCTCTATTATCCAGGACAGCATGCCGCAATTCCTGCTGTTCCTGGTTCAATAATCCAATAGCACTAGATGTGGTATTAATGGTTTTAGCCAATAAACAGGCAAGCTCGGCCAAATTATTCCCATATCCTACTGCTAAGCCCGGAAGACCCACCAATGAGGCAGCTAAAGAAACATATTCAGCCTTACTAAGCAGGGTCACATTCCCATTACATTCAGGGGTTAAAGGGAAAGCACTTCGTTTAGCTCGTAAGTGAGTGGTTCGATTAAGTAAGGTTGCCGAGGGCATTATAGGGACCAGGCGACTAAGACAACACTGAGCAGTAAATAAATTGGCAGGAATATAATTAAATGTACGACTTCCGCAGGTAAAGAACCACCCACTGGGCAAAGGGACATGAGCATAATTACTGGTCACATTTTGAAGAATTGTACAATTCCATCGTGCTTGCCCAGTAGACAGACAGCCTTTGGTTGGGTGATGATTGGAGCAATTTACTATGCATGCACACGTATTGTTGGGATGATTAGCAACAAAGGGGGTATAAAGTTGCACAGCATCCGGGGGAAGAAAATAACTGGGCGTACCCCAGTTTGATAGCGAAGTATATTGTATCATAGACTTATTATACATAGTGCGCAGTAAAGAAGCATTTGTAACAGGTATATCTTGAGGCGCTTTACAAACAGGCACAAGGCATGTTCCTAACAAGCCATGCATATCGGGTGCAACAGTTAAACAGAATTCAGATTGATTAAGCACATTAGCCAGTTGCACCCAAATATTATAGCGCAAGCGCTGTTCTAAGTCCAGCGCGGCTGCAGCAGGCATTAAAATCATACAAAACAATAGTCCAATTATCCAACACATCTTGATCTCAAATAAAAAGAAGACGAAGGTCTGGAATATCGTCGTCCTGGTTCGCGTCCTCCGGGTCACTCGGTGGGTCACTCGGTGGTTGCTCCAGGTTACTGCGGGCAAGCCACGGTCGAACCCACTTCGCGGGCAGCCATCTAGGACCTGTAACAGTAGAGACACAAGCATAACCCCTTCCCCATGTTAATAAATCCGCGGGACCTTGCCACTTTTGATCTGTATAATTAAACCATCGGACTTGTGGACGGGGCAATTGACAATCTTGGCCCGTAGCACCAGCAAGGTGCCGCATAACTGGTGGGACATTATGGGGTCCTACCTGTAGCCAATTAAGCACATATAAAGCCTTTAAAAGGCAAGCATGGGGTGTACGGGACAATGGATCAGCATCGGGGGCAACTCCCCCTTTCTGTTTTAACAAAAGAAGTTTCAGGGAGGCATGAGAACGTTCCACAATAGCTTGGCCGGTGGAGTTACCAGGCACACCGGTAACATGGGAAATTCCCCACAAAGAAAGAAAGCGAGCTGTACGACGAGAAACATATCCAGCACCATTGTCAGTCTTGATGGACGCGGGAATGCTCATAACAGCAAAGCAAACCTGCCAATGTTTAATAACATCTCGGGAGCCAGTACTAGCCAATGCTGTTGCCCATATAAATCCTGAAAAAGTATCCACTGTAACATGAACATACTTGAGGGAGCCAAACTCAGAAAAAAGGGTAACATCAGTTTGCCAAATCTGTAAGGAGGACAAACCGCGAGGGTTGACACCGGAGGCAAAAGAGGGGGGCAAAACATATTGCTGGCAACTAGGGCAAGAGGCCACAAGGGCACGGGTAGTGGACAATGGAAGCTTAAATTGTCTGGCTAAGGCACGGGCGGATTGGTGAAAAAAGTCATGTGAAAGACGAGCCTGAGCAAAGGAATCGGGGACATGGACCGAACCAACCAATTGGTCAACAATGGCGTTGCCCTGGGCCAGACCATCCACAATACCAGAATGACTGCGAATATGAGTAATGAAATAAGGACAGGAACGGGCATCAAGTAAATGCCAAAGTTTTAAAAGGGCCTGCCACAGGACAGGATTAGGCACTTGTTTCAAAAAAGAACGTTCCAAGCAGTTCGTAACACCCACAGCATAGAGGGAGTCACTGACAATATTAAGAGGGGTGGTAGGCCACTTAGCAAAGGCACGAATAATGGCTTGAAATTCCAAAACTTGCAAAGATCCCTCAGCGACCACCATTTCATGATGCCAGGCACCGGCAGTATGCCACAAAATGGCGGCGCGAGCCATTTTGCCGCTTGCATCAGTAAACACAGTAAGTCCCTGGACAGGGGAAGATTGTCGCATAACAGCCTTTTCCAAAGGAATTGTCACTGATAAAAGGCAATGAGGGGGATAGTGATTGGTAAGTCGACCAGTATAACTTAATAAGGCAACAGCAAAAGAAACATCAGTAGCAAAAATGTGAAATAATAACGGAGCATTAAAAGGCACGTAAATAACATCAGGATCAGCTCCCGTAATTGCAACAGTACGGGAGCGAGCGGTCAGAAGAAGTAATGCAATAGCCTCTAGTCGAGTGGTAACTGTTTTGGAAAATTGGGAAGAGGAAAAAATCCATTCAAGGCAAACAAGGGGATCAGGGAGATCGGGAAGCCATTGAAAAAGTAGCGCCTCCAGGGAGGTATCTCTGGAGAGTATTGCCAGGGACACAGGCGATCCTGGAAGAATACGACCGGAATACCGAAGGGTGATCTTATCGGCAATAGTACGTAAAGCAGCTTCATGGTGTGATTGCAAGGATCGAGGTTCAGCTGGATCGCGGCCTCCTTTAAGAAGTTGAAGAAGGGGAGCAAGATCCTCATTAGAAATGCTGCAAAGTCCATGGACCCACTGTAAGTCGCCGACCAGACGTTGGACGTCATGCAAGTTGCGAATAGTAAGATTAAAAGTCAGCTTTTGAGGTCGCACAATGGAATCCGTAATGCGCATGCCTAAATAAAAATAAGGCGCTTGTCGCTGAACTTTGTCCGGAGCTATAGTGAGGCCAGCAGACTGCAGCACAGAGGTAATTTCCGATATAGCTGTTTCAGAATTAAGTGTTGCTGCAGCAAAAAGAATATCATCCATATAATGATAAATAAGCCAGTCGGGATGTGCACAACGAAGGGGCCGCAATGCCCAGGCCACATAAAACTGGCAGATGGTGGGTGAGTTTTTCATGCCTTGCGGAAGCACTGTCCATTGATATCGTTGAGCAGGCTCAGCTTTGTTTACGGAAGGGACTGAGAAGGCAAATTTATCCCTGTCGTCAGGATGAAGAGGGATTGTAAAGAAACAGTCCTTTAAATCAATTATAAGTAAAGGCCAGTTGCGCGGAAGCATCGTAGGGGTGGGTAAGCCTGGCTGGAGGGCCCCCATATCCTTCATAACTGCATTTATTGCCCGCAAATCATGCAGCAGACGCCATTTTCCCGACTTTTTGGGGATAGTAAAAATTGGAGTATTCCAGGGGCTCAAGGAGGGTTCGAGATGACCCTTTGCAAGTTGTTCTTGGACCAGTTCGTATACATGGGCGAGCTTGTGAGCTGGTAACAGCCATTGAGCGACCCACACTGGAGTAGAGGTTAACCATTCCAACCGTAGGATCGGCCGCCCCTCAATGGCCGTTAAGCAAAAGGTGAGTTTTGTAAAACAACTCCCCATTGACTTAAACAATCACGGCCTAAGAGCCAGACAGGAGCAGAAAGAACATAAGGACGCACCTTTGCGGTTGTAGTAGGGTCCTCATCGTCGCAAACTGTGATATAATACGTACTGATGTGAGTGGGTTGGGTTCCACCAATGCCCCTAACCAAGGCCGCGGCATCTTGTAGGGGCCAGGAGTCGGGCCAAAACTGAATTGGGACAACAGTCACATCAGCTCCAGTATCCAAAAGGGCCTCATGTCGGATCTGGCGACCATCAGGGCCATGTAGACACACCATCCGGGAAGGTTTACGTTGAGTTACTGTCATGGCAAAAGCTACCTGTGGAGAATCTGTAGAGCCAAATCCATGAGGGCCACGTTCCGATAATTTAGTCTTTGGCACGGAACTGCGAAATGGAATCAGCTGGGTGATACGAGTGCCAGCTGCAATATTGACTGGAGGGAAGAGGGCCCGGACCATTATTCCGATGTTTCCAGTATAGTCCGCATCAATAAGGCCAGGTAGCACAAAGATTCCTTGTTTAGACATAGAGGAACGGCCGATTAGGAGAGCACTAAGTCCGTATCCCAGGGGGCCATTCACTACCGAGGGAACGACTTGCACCTTATCGTTGTCCAACGTTACATCTGCGGCTGTGGCCAAGTCCACTCCGGCACTTCCTCGGGTGGCTCCTGTGAGGTATTCCAAACAACCGGCTTGGGGTTGGGAGACACTTGTATCTTCGCGCCCCCCCGGCGGGCGCTCCGCGTCCCGTTTCCCTGAAGCGGTGTACCGTCCTTCTTGAAACGAGACCGGCACTCGGACGCACGGTGCCCAAATTTGTCACAGCGATTACAGGTTCCCGCAAAAGCCTTTGTCGTGTTTTCAGTTCCCGCTCGCGCATTCTTATTTGGGCAATCCTTTTTCATATGCCCCGGTTTTCCACATGCGAAACAAACCCCAGATGGGCGGGAAGGCTTACCGGGTCTTACCAAAGGTTTAAGGGCTACCGCCAATGCGGATGCATGGGCCTTTGCATGTATCTCTGCTTTATCCGTTTCTTCATATATTGACGCTCTGCTGCAGGCCTCCACCATCTCAGTTAAAGAAGCACTTTTTGGCAGGGTGGCTAGGATACGACGACAAACGGCGTTGGCATTCTGCGTGGCAAGATCGAGCCCAACGGCTGTTTTCGCCTCGGCTGTTAAATTTGGGGAGCGATCTATTGCTTCTTGAAGTCGGTCAAGGAATGTTGAATAAGGCTCTGAAGGGCCTTGGACAATTTTTGCATACGGTGGAATCGGTTTACCAATTTGAGGCACATCCTTAAAGGCAGCCAAAGCCAATCCCTGCGACTGCTGCAATATTCGAGGATCAAGGCGGGCTTGTCATTGTGGATCTGCATAAGCACCAGTTCCCATAAGCATATCCTGAGTAGCAAAACGTAACGGATTATTTATATCCAATTCAATATTTCGCAGCATAGCCAGCTCCACACGCTTTAACCAATTATCCTTCCACAACAACCGTTGAGTGGGTGTTAAAAACATATCAGCAAACTTTGACGAATCGTAAGGGCACATAGCTTGTCCAACAAATACCTGCTCCACGAGGGACTGCACATATGGATTATTCATGCCATAAGACATTATAGCCTTCTGTGCCTCACGAATGAGTTTCCAATCCAATGGTGCCCATTGTCGCCGGGTAGGGTTATTTGGGTCCGGCGTAATAACCGGAAAGGCACTGGGTAAAAATTCTCCTTCTATGCATGCTTCTTTTATAAGTCCATGCCATCGTCGGACCGGATCAGGCGAGCCCGCTCCAGCACCTGCAGAGGAATACGCCGGCTGAACGGTTGGCGGGACTGCAGGCGCAGCCGCTGGACGCGGCGGAACCGCAGGTGGCTGAGTAAGAAAAGGATTGGTGTGGCTCGAAGGTTCCAAAGGTCGACCTGGTGGTTGCCCACATTCTCCACGGCATCCCAAACGATAGCAACGAGGACAAGGAGCACCCGGCGATGGAGTTCCATGAATACCACATGCCCAACGTCCACAGGTGAGACAGGCGGCGGCGTTACCGCCCGTATGCGAGGTGGGATCCGGTGGCTTAGTTTTACGGGCCTTATAGTTCTCATAATCCTGCAGAGTCTTTAAAAGATGAGACTGAGGAGGGACAGGCTCTCCCGCCATACGGGACAAGTGATTCAACATTTCCTGCAGCTGGTACCCTTGCCGTCTCATCTCCTCATGAAATTCCGCGGATTCCAAATAGGGAGGGTGATCGATATCCATTTTGCCAAAAGAGTTCTCCGAATCCGGAGGAAGAGGAACCGTGCGAGGATCAATGTCAGTCCCATCAGGATCAAAACCAGGTGCAGTAGGGATAACTATGTCCTCTCCTGGCGCGAAAAATTCTTTAGCTCCGACCGGGAACACAACGGGTGACTCGGGCAGCGCCACAGGCGATTCATCCTTATCCCCAGCCGGGGACACAAAGGGCGGCTCAGGCGGCACCGCAGGCGACTCGTTCGTCTTCTTCGATCGGAAAATCTCTTCCACGGCGGCCTGAACTCCTGCTTCAGCAGCAAGTGTCTCCACTATTTTCTTTGCCTTACACCATATTTGACTAAGGGAGACAGCCTCCTTATTGCCGTGGGCGACCGACTCCCACAGATCTGATCCAAGTCGCTCCCAAACAGTCTTGTCGAAGACAGTGTTCGGGGTAATAAAAAATCCTCGCCGCTGCCCCCATTTAAGCAGACGGGACAGTGGTTCAGGGGAAATCTTTTCTCCCTGCCTTTCTGCTGTACGCAACAGAAATTCGTGCACTGTCTTCTCCTCTACAGACAATGCAGAAACCATATTTTCTTTATAATATGCGGCCGCTCACCTGTGAGCTCACGAACGTCACTCTCGGACGACCAGGAGCCGATATCCCCTCGGTACCTCCTGCCGCGGCCACCACCTCCGCTTTTCTTCTCTCGAGCACTCCGACCAGGTCCTGCCGGATCGGATCACGTCGGGGTCACCAATTGTGGTGTCTCAATGCGGAGCACAGAAAATTCTCACACAACACAGCTGTAAGCAAGTAAAAAATCTTCTTCTTTATTTTTGCTTCTACCTCCTTATATAGTTAAATTCAGTTACATAAGGACTAGCCATGCATACTGACGTTATACATACTAATCATATAATTGGACAAAAGCATACTATCACGTGCGCAGCATGCACAAAGCAACAATCCTGTAGGCACCATAAAAGGCCCTGTTTACTGTACTATGCAAGGTCAGATAAAACTCAGACAGTCACATGATTATAGCAAGGGTCCCAGTATTTTTCCAGACTGACTTGACAAATTGCGGCCTAAAATACACGATAGTTGCCCACAAATTAAATCCCGGAGAGGTAGTCACTGTTCATCACCGAGTATGTTGGGAAGGCATCGGACACCTACAAGATTTAGCCTCCCACACCCACTTGCAAGCAAATAACAGCTGTGTCTATGTTAACTCTTCTGTCATACATGATGTAGCCTTTAACCTACTTGCGAATTCAGGTACCCATGCTATCTATTGGCCCACAGATAAAACGTATCAGATTTCTTTACAGTTCAAAGTTCCTTTTGACTGGACATCTGTAACACCTGATCGTTTTCACACACTATTATCCCTCTTACCAGAAATCCAATCTATATCTCAATTGCAAACACAAATCCATTATCTTGAAACCATATATCAGAATAACCTAAAGGCACTCCAGACCGCCCATTTGGTGGCCTCGCTTTGCGTGGAAAACGATGTTCTCTGCCAAGTTACGAAAGTCTTACACCCCTCCCAGCACCCTTGGTATGTATGGGCTCTTTTAGGGTTCAGCATACTTATCAGTGTGTGCCTCTGCTGTTGGTGTTGTTGCTGTTGTAGCACACGTTGTCCTAAATGCCCAAGCTCAAGCCCCACTTCATACACCCCACCGCCAATGATACCCCTGAACCCATTAATAGAATCGACTCTTGCCAATAAAGATCACCTGCATTATGCCACGCTGGATGCTTCCCCAGAAGAAGCCACCTATGCTAGCATTCCAAACTTAGAGAATCCTCATCCGGAGGTCCAAGACTTAATGAACATCCAAAGTGAGGAGTTTGATGCCATGTAAGATAAAGGCATCAAAAAGGAGGGAATGATAGGGAAAAACAACCCCCAGGTATAAATCAAAGGTATATTGCCTATAAGTGCTCCATAAATATAGGCCTAGTACAAGATTACTAACTTTGTAGGAAATAAGTTGCTATATTAACAACTGCGGAACTGAACTCCCAGGAGGCAGTTTCATTATACACAAACCATGATCATGCTGCTTGCAAAGGGTAAGACTTAAAGGAAGTCCCTTAATAACCAGCCCATCACTGCCCTAGTATTTAACATGTATTAATGGCTTCTTTGGAATTCCCCGCACTGAATAACTTATTAACATGCATACGTTAGCATAAAAGTATAACTCGGTATCAGCATAAAAAACATCTGGTCGGAATTGGGAACTGGACACCAGACACTGAATCCCAGAGGGCCATGCGAAGCTTGTCAGCCTGACTGCAAGCAGGGGTAACTGAACTGTCGGGGTCTCCTGACAATCAAGTAAACATCTATAAGGAAGTGAAAAGATAAGGCTTGCAATTTTAAATATGTTATGCCATATAAGGACAATATTCATTGTGTTTTTGCAGTATATGCCATGTGATAGCCAAATAAGGTTGTGATTTATGTGTAAGCAAGATATGATAATTTGCGGTTTTAAGCTTTATAAGCGATGGTGAAAATCAGTACGGGAGGGCAGCTTAACCCTTGCTAGGGGATACGCTGACTCTCCGTGTGTGCACACATGTATTAATGATATATCAATAAAAGGAGCCTCCGGCTGTCTGATCAAATTGACAAGGTGGTGGTCTTTTCCCCGACATATAGAAGAGTTCCTGTAGCAGCAGTGTTGCAGCTGTGCACATCAGGATTCCCAACTATATAATAATTTGAATAATACTGGGCCTGATTTTAGGATAAGAACCTGTCAACCCTCTAAGTGACATCTGGGAATTCTTGAGTAATCAATATAATTAATACATAATCTATAGATCTGGCTACACTGCATGGGATTTCCCTAGATTGATAACAGATATGGCTTTCTGTTTTACTGATATTGTATCTTAATAATAAACCTGATTGAGCTTGGGCTACCTGGTATCTCATGAAATTAAATTATCATCAGTTTTAAACCCTCAAACAGCAGGAGTGTACATTGCAAATGCAGGAGGAATGGAGGACAGACACAACTCTGGTCTTTTCCTGGTGTGCAAACAGGCAAGTGGGGTGGGGGGAGAGACAGTTAAGGGTGGCTATCCAAAATAAGTTATTTGATATTAACAGGAGAACTCCCAGGTGGCCAGCCTAGGACCTTAGTCTTCTCCCTTTCAAAAGTGTCTTTTGGGAAGTAATGTGCTGAAGAGGACAGGCTGTTTTATCCCATTTCTGCTGGGAGGTCAAATGTGGTTCCTCTTCTTGGGAATGCTGGCATGCACCATTCAGATGGTGACTGGTGGGAAAGATATGAAATGTCCAATTAACCATCCAATCAGAGAATGAGGCATAACTTCTAAATTCTTGCGTCTGGGGCTGGAATATTCCTATCTCCTTGCGCAAAATGTCTTGTCATACCAGTTTGTGTAAGACCAGTTAAGTCATAACTGTTGGTAAAACCATCTTGGGGCTCACATTGAACCACTGCTGGTTAGCACTGGTCAGCAAATTACTTTCTCAAATTGCTTTCCCTGGATCTCCATTGCAGTGCTTCCGTTGGCATGATGTGCTTGCTTAAGTTGCAGTTTCTCCATTAGCACTCTGTTAGCTGATGAATATCCAGTTTAAAGTTCACATAGAGTTTGCTGGGATTCCGTCCAAGAGCTTTACACTCAGCTTATCCAGAACACTTTGTACACCTCTGGGAGAATACTTCATCCAGTTCTCTGGGATCCAAAACATCCAGTTCAATTCCTGCTCATCATTCAGGTAACTTTATTAGGCATGTGGCAGCAATTTGTCCATGCTGGCCAGGACCAGATGCAGGGGGTTTAGGTACAGGGTGATACCACAATTCATGCATAGCACAGTTTACATACATTTTTCTAAGGCCTGGTCTACACTACGCATTTAAACCGAATTTATCAGCGTTAAACTGATTTAACCCCTGCGCCCATCCACACAACGAGGCCCTTTATATCGATATAGAGGGCTCTTTAAACCGATTTCTGTACTCCTCCTCGATAAGACAAGTAGTGCTGAAATCGGTATTGCCATGTCAGATTAGGGTTAGTGTGGCTGCAAATCAACAGTATTGGCCTCCGGGCAGTATCCCACAGTGCACCATTGTGACAGCTCTGGAAAGCAATCTGAACTCGGATGCACTGGCCAGGTAGACAGGAAAAGTCCCACGAACTTTTGAATTTCATTTCCTGTTTGCCTAGCGTGGAGATCTGATCAGCATGGGTGTCGATGCAGTTCCAAATCCAAAAAGAGTTCCAGCACAGACCATATGGGAGATACTGGATCTGATCGCTGTATGGGGAGACAAATCTGTTCTATCACAGCTCCGTTACAGAAGACGAAATGAGAAAGCATTTGAAAAAATCTCCAGGCTATGATAGACAGAGATCACAGCGGCAGTGCTATGTGACAAGCGTAACGGAAAGCCAAAGAATCAGATGGACGCTCATGGAGGGAGGGAGGGGGTACTGAGGACTCCAGCTATCACACAGTCCCCACAGTCTCCGAAAAGCATTTGCACTCTTGGCTGAGCTCCCAATGCCTGTAGGGTCAAACACATTGTGCGGGGTGGTTCAGGGTATATCTCGTCAATTTACCCCCTCTTCCGCCCCGTGAAAGAAAAGGGGGAAAAAATCGTTTCTTGACTTTTTTCAGTGTCACCATATGTCTACTGCATGCTGCTGGAAGACGCGGTGCTGCGGCACTGAACAGCAGCATCCTCTTCTCTCCCCTCCCCGGTGGCAGACGGTACAGTTCAAAATGACTAATAGCCATCCTCATCATCCTGTGAGTGCTCCTGACTGGCCTTGGAGAGGCTGCTAACAGGGAGTTTTGCAAGGGAGTTTGGAAGGGGAGTAGGAAGGGGGGGGTCCCTTGTCAGTCTCATCTGTGACCCATTGGTCCCCTGAACCCATAACCTGAGCCACATCGAAAACCTTTCTGTTTACAGCAGAGAGGAGCGGATAGGGAGCTGTAGACAGGAATTTGAGAGCGTTTGACAGAGGGAGGCTTACAATGGTGAGGAGGACCCGCAACACCTGTGCCAGCACTGCTTCTGTCTCCTCCACCTGCGCCTGTAGCCAGACAGAGCACCAAAGCATGGATGCTTTTACCCAGATTCTGGTATGGGCTTGCAAAGACTGTAATTTGCAATTTCCACTTACTGATATCCAGGCTGGGGGTGGCATCCAATGTGAAAGGTGCCTACTGGTGGAATCTCTCAGGCAGCAGGTGGGAGAGCTACAGGAGGAGGTGGCCAGGCTGAGGAACATCTATGTCCATGAGCAATTCCTGGACAGTATCCATGTGGAGACAGCTGATGGTGCTGTCCCAGTTGACAGGACTACTGACACTCCAGTGAAGGAGGAGATGCCTCAGGGTGTATCTGACACACCAGTGGAGGAGGAGGCTCAGGGTGGACACAGCCAGCTGGTTACTTCTAGCAGCAGGCAGTGCTCCGCCGCTGCTGCGAACCCTCCTGTTGTGGTAAAAGATAACCATTATGCTCTTCTTGATACAGGAGAGAAGAAATCACCCCCAACAGTTAAGGGGGTGAAGCCTCGTACCCCTAAGGCTGGGAGGTCTGCTGCCACCACTGATAAGAAACGTAGGGTAGTGGTGGTTGGAGACTCTCTGCTGAGGGGGACGGAGACACCCATCTGTCGCCCTGACCGTTCATCCCGGGAGGTATGCTGCCTGCCAGGGGCCTATATCCGAGATGTTACAGAGGCTTTGTCGAGGATTATCCGGCCTTCTGACTACTATCCCATGCTACTCATCCATGTGGGCACAAATGATACTGCGAGGTGTGACGCTGAGCAGATCAAGAGTGACTACAGGGCTCTGGGGGTACGGGTTAAGGAGTTTGGAGCGCAGGTGGTATTCTCTTCGATTCTTCCTGTTGAAGGTAGGGGTCCGGGCAGAAACAGATGCATCGTGGAGGTGAATGCCTGGCTGCGAAGATGGTGTCGCCAGGAGGGCTTTGGCTTCCTCGACCACGGGATGCTATTTGAGGAAGGACTGCTAGGAACAGATGGCGTTCACCTTTCAAAGCGGGGAAAGGCCTTATTTGCACACAGACTGGCTAACCTAGTAAGGAGTGCTTTAAACTAGGTTCGACGGGGACAGGTGAGCAAAGCCCACAGGTAAGTGGGGAACAAGACCTGGGAGATGGGTTGGAAACAGGAGGGAGCACGGGCTATAATGGCAGAGAGGAAGGAGGGTCAGGGCAAAGCTGGGAGGCAAGATCAAACCAGTATCTTAGATGCCTTTATACAAATGCAAGAAGTATGGGTAATAAGCAGGAAGAACTGGAAGTGCTAATAAATAAATACAACTATGACATTATTGGCATTACTGAAACTTGGTGGGATAATACACACGACTGGAATGTTGGTGTGGATGGGTATAGTTTGCTCAGGAAGGATAGACGGGAAAAAGGGAGGAGGTGTTGCCTTATATATTAAAAATGTACACACTTGGACTGAGGTGGAGATGGACATAGGAGACGGAAGGGTGGAGAGTCTCTGGGTTAGGCTAAAAGGGGTAAAAAACACAGGTGATGTCGTGCTGGGAGTCTACTACAGGCCACCTAATCAGGCGGAAGAGGTGGATGAGGCTTTTTTCAAACAACTAACAAAATCATCCAAAGCCCAAGATTTGGTGGTGATGGGGGACTTCAACTATCCAGATATATGTTGGGAAAATAACACCGTGGGGCACAGACTATCCAATAAGTTCCTGGACTGCATTGCAGACAACTTTTTATTTCAGAAAGTTGAAAAAGCTACTAGAGGGGAAGCTGTTCTAGACTTGATTTTAACCAATAGGGAGGAACTTGTTGAGAATTTAAAAGTAGAAGGAAGCTTGGGTGAAAGTGATCATGAAATCATAGAATTTGCAATTCTAAGGAAGGGTAGAAAGGAGTACAGCAGAATAGAGACAATGGATTTCAGGAAGGCGGATTTTGGTAAGCTCAGAGAGCTGATAGGCAAGGTCCCATGGGAATTAAGACTGAGGGGAAAAACAACTGAGGAAAGTTGGCAGTTTTTCAAAGGGACGCTATTAAGGGCCCAAAAGCAAGTTATTCCGATGGTTAGGAAAGATAGAAAATGTGGCAAAAGACCACCTTGGCTTACCCTTGAGATCTTGCGTGACCTACAAAATAAAAAGGCGGCATATAAAAAATGGAAACTAGGTCAGATCACGAAGGATGAATATAGGCAAATAACACAGGAATGCAGAGGCAAGATTAGAAAAGCAAAGGCACAAAATGAACTCAAACTAGCTATGGGAATAAAGGGAAACAAGAAGACTTTTTATCAATACATTAGAAGCAAGAGGAAGACTAAGGACAGGGTAGGCCCACTGCTCAATGAGGAGGGGGTAACAGTAACGGGAGACTTGGAAATGGCAGAGATGCTTAATGACTTCTTTGTTTCGGTCTTCACTGAGAAGTCTGAAGGAATGTCTAGTATAGTGAATGCTTACGGGAAGAGGGTAGGTTTAGAAGAGAAAATAAGGAAAGAGCAAGTAAAAAATCACCTAGAAAAGTTAGATGCCTGCAAGTCACCAGGGCCTGATGGAATGCATCCTAGAATACTCAAGGAGTTAATGGAAGAGGTATCTGAGCCTCTAGCTATTATCTTTGGGAAATCA
Organism: Gopherus evgoodei; assembly: GCF_007399415.2. NCBI lineage: Eukaryota > Metazoa > Chordata > Testudines > Testudinidae > Gopherus > Gopherus evgoodei. Next base: position 255,284,218 of record NC_044322.1, on the reverse strand, counting down.
TGGGAGACGGGGGAGATTCCAGAAGACTGGAAGGGGGCAAATATAGTGCCCATCTATAAAAAGGGTAATAAAAACAACCCAGGAAACTACAGACCAGTTAGTTTAACTTCTGTGCCAGGGAAGATAATGGAGCAGGTAATCAAAGAAATCATCTGCAAACACTTGGAAGGTGGTAAGGTGATAGGGAATAGCCAGCATGGATTTGTAAAGAACAAACTGTGTCAAACTAATCTGATAGCGTTCTTTGATAGGATAACGAGCCTTGTGGATAAGGGAGAAGCGGTGGATGTGATATACCTAGACTTTAGTAAGGCATTTGATACAGTTTCACATGATATTCTTATAGATAAGCTAGGAAAGCACAATTTAGATGGGGCTACTATAAGGTGGGTGCATAACTGGCTGGATAACCGTACTCAGAGTAGTTGTTAATGGCTCCCAATCCTGCTGGAAAGGTATAACAAGTGGGGTTCCGCAGGGGTCTGTTTTGGGACCGGTTCTGTTCAATATCTTCATCAATGATTTAGATGTTGGCATAGAAAGTACGCTTATTAAGTTTGCGGACGATACCAAACTGGGAGGGATTGCAACTGCTCTGGAGGACAGGGTCAAAATTCAAAATGATCTGGACAAATTGGAGAAATGGTCTGAGGTAAACAGGATGAAGTTCAATAAAGATAAATGCAAAGTGCTCCACTTAGGAAGGAACAATCAGTTTCACACATACAGAATGGGAAGAGACTGTCTAGGAAGGAGTATGGCAGAAAGAGATCTAGGGGTCATAGCGGACCACAAGCTTAATATGAGTGAACAGTGTGATACTGTTGCAAAAAAAGCAAACATGATTCTGGGATGCATTAACAGGTGTGTTGTAAACAAGACACGAGAAGTCATTCTTCCGCTTTACTCTGCGCTGGTTAGGCCTCAGCTGGAGTATTGTGTCCAGTTCTGGGCACCGCATTTCAAGAAAGATGTGGAGAAATTGGAGAGGGTCCAGAGAAGAGCAACAAGAATGATTAAAGGTCTTGAGAACATGACCTATGAAGGAAGGCTGAAGGAATTGGGTTTGTTTAGTTTGGAAAAGAGAAGACTGAGAGGGGATCTGATAGCAGTTTTCAGGTATCTAAAAGGGTGTCATCAGGAGGAGGGAGACAGCTTGTTCACCTTAGCCTCCAATGATAGAACAAGAAGCAATGGGCTTAAACTGCAGCAAGGGAGATTTAGGTTGGACATTAGGAAAAAGTTCCTAACTGTCAGGGTAGTTAAACACTGGAATAGATTGCCTAGGGAAGTTGTGGAATCTCCATCGCTGGAGATATTTAAGAGTAGGTTAGATAAATGTCTATCAGGGATGGTCTAGACAGTATTTGGTCCTGCCATGAGGGCAGGGGACTGGACTCGATGACCTCTCGAGGTCCCTTCCAGTCCTAGAGTCTATGAATCTATGAATCTCATCGCCAATTTACAATGGCACGGCAGACGGTACAAAATGACTGATAACCATCTCTGCTATCTTGCAAAGGCAAATGAATGCTGCTCTGTAGCACTGCAATACCGCCTCTGTCAGCAGCATCCAGTACACATACGGTGACAGTGACAAGGCAAAACGGGCTCCATGGTTCCCATGCTATGGCGTCTGCCAGGGCAATCCAGGGAAAAAGGGCACAAAATGATTGTCTGCCATTGCTTTCATGAAGAAAGGATTGAGTGATGACATTTACCCAGAATCACCCACGACACTGTTTTTGCACCATCATGCATTGGGATCTCAACCCAGAATTCCAATGGACAGGGGAGACTGCGGGAACTATGGGATAGCTACGGGATAGCTACCTGCAGCGCAATGCTCCAGAAATCGATGCTAGCCTCGGTACATGGACGCACACCGCCAAAGTATTGTGCTTAGTGTGGCCGTGTGCACTTGACTTTATACAATCTGTTTTACAAAACTGGTTTATGTAAAATCGGAATAATCCTGTAGTGTAGACATACCCTTAGCTACTAACATCTATACTTCTTGTATACAATGATCAATCACTTTGCAGATAACATAAGGACCAATCACTCTGTAGATTGTGCAAGGCAAGTTTATTAGGTCAGGGTGTTCTTGCCCACTTTGTTTACTATAAAAATACCCACAACCACAATAGTTAGTTTATTTAGTTTCTGCCTCCCTTATTTACTATGAACATATTCACAATAGTTAGTTGTTTCAACAATTACTTGTTCAACGGTTATGTGTTCAGACTTGTCTTTTCTTAACCTGGGCCTGCTCATGTCAGCTAAGTTAGCCTGACAGAGTTTATACAAAGTACCTTCATATTTTTGATGATCTTTTGTAGAATTAGAGAATCACAGGGTTAGAAGGGACTGCAAGGGTCATCTAGTCTAACACCCTATAAACTTGTTTTAACTGTCTATTATACAGTCACAAAGTCATGTCAGGAACTGCTGTTCTCCTGCAAGCCAGAACAGCTGTTTAAATCTTCCATTTATGTTCTCCTTATTTTAACAATAATGGTGGGAAGCTTGTATGTATGGTGGAGCTGTATCTGTACATTACTGATCAAACAATCATACTTCTGATCATCCAACTCTGTGATCAACAGTCCTTACAACAAACATTTTGCTCAGTTTCTCTTTTATTTAGTACCTCTTTGTTAAGGGAAGTTAGCATGAGTGATTCCATTTTGTCAGTTCCCCCATTCTGTAAGGCCCAGATCCACGATTAACTGAAAGCGAGCACATCAAGTACCAGGGTCCCTAGGGCAGGGTTAAAACAAGGTAAAACCATAAACAAGAAAAAGGACAGGAAGACAGTTAGCAACAGCACATTTAAGGGAAATTCTGGGATGCAAGATAACAGCTGGACTACGCACTAGCCAACACAAGGATAATAATTAGCTGTAACAGGCTAAAGATAAGAAAATGGCTTGTTTATTGGCTAAGGCTCACGACCCACAAGGGTAACATGCATTGCTAAAAGGTATATAACCCCTAAGTAACCCGCAGCCTTTGTCACTCCCTGACTAGCAGGGGAACACCCCATTCCAACGTTGTTTGAACCTTGCACAATAAAACTTTGTTGTTTGGACACTCCGTAAATCTTTGGTCATTGTGCCTGTCATGGTAAACCCTCACTCTGAACCTTAGTGTCCAAAAGATGGGGTACCAGCATGAATTCTTCTAAGCTCAATTACCAGCTTAGTACTTGTAGCGCTGCCACCAACCAGGAGTTCTAGTGCCTGGTACACTCTGGTCCCCTGAAAACCTTGCCTGGGGACCTCGAAGACCCAGACCCTCTGGATCTTAACACAAGGAAAGTAAACCTTTTCCCTCACTATTGCCTCTCCCAGGCTTCCCCTCCCTGGGTTACCCTGGAAGATTACTGTGATTCAAACTCCTTGAATCTTAAAACAAAGAGGAAAATTCACCTTCGCCGCTCCTTCTCTCTCCCCTTCCCAGACTCTCCCTGAGAGAGAAAGTAATCCTAACACAGAGATAAATTAACCTCTCTCTTCCCCTTCCCTCCTTTCTCCCCACCAATTCCCTGGTAGATCCAGACCCAGTCCCCTGGGGTCTCACCAGAATAAAAAAACAATCAGGTTCTTAAACAAGAAAAGCTTTTAATTAAAGAAAGAAAAACAGTAAAAATTATCTTTGTAAATTTAAGATGGAATAGGTACAGGGTCTTTCAGCTATAGACACTGGGAATACCCTCCCAGCCTAAGTATACAAGTACAAATTAAAATCCTTTCAGCAAAATACAAATTTGAACTTCTTCCAGCCAAATACACATTTGAACTCCTCCCAGCCAAATACACATTTGCAAATAAAGAAAACAAACATAAGCCTAACTCACCTTATTTACCTAGTACTTACTATTCTGGACATATAAGAGACTGTATCAGAGAGATTGGAGAGTAACCTGGTTGCACGTCTGGTCCCTCTGAACCCCCAGAGTGAACAATCACCAAACACTAACAGCACACACAAAAACTTCCCTCCCTCAAGATTTGAAAGTATCCTGTCCCCTGATTGGTTCTCTGGTCAGGTGACAGTCAGGCTCACTGAACTTGTTAACCCTTTACAGTCAAAAAAGATATGAAGTACTCCTGTTCTATTAACTCCTACTTATCTGTTTATGACAGTGCCTCAGCATAGAAACGAACGGTGCATGGCCTACAGGCATAATTTGTAACATCTTCCAGCATGGGTGTATTTCATTAATTTGACAATGTAATCATTTGTGTTTGCAAATATTAGCCTTACGACTTCATTTTATCACTAAACTAAACTAACTAAATAAAAATATGAGCCCCTTCTTTCCCTAACAGGATTGCTCAGGAGATAAACCTCGTCATTAAAGTTTATAATATTTTGCCCAAAGCTGCACCGCTATTTGTTGGCTCCTCTTTTACATATAACTTCATTTAATTTTATTTAATCTTCTTCCCTAGTTTCCCCCTACTACTGCATCTGGCAAAATCATAATATCTTAATATTTAGTATCTATATTTTGATGTATTTATTTGCAGTATACTAGAGAAGGGAAAAGGGGAATTATCTTAACCACACCCTTGGTGCAGTTGACAAGCTTCCTTTCTTGCCTGTTTTGGGTTGTACTACAAGCTTGTGAAAAGCTGCAGGAACTCTGAGTTTTCTCAGGTCTGGTCTACGCTAAGATTTTAGGTCGAATTTAGGGCTCTTTAAATCGATTTCTTTACTCCACCTCCAACAAGGTGATTAGCATTGAAATCAGCCTTGCTGGGTCAAATCTGGGGTAGTGTGGACACAATTCAACGATATTGGCCTCCGGGAGCTATCCCAGAGTGCTCCATTGTGACCGCTCTGGACAGCGCTCTCAACTCAGATGCACTGGCCAGGTAGACAGGAAAAGGCTTGAGAACTTTTTAATCTCATTTCCTGTTTGGCCAGCGTGGTAAGGTGCAGGTTGTTAATGTACCATAGCGCTGCCCCCACCACCAGCTTTGGCCAGGCCACTTCTCGCGGTGGATTCCGAAGCCAGGAAAGGGGTCCACAATAGGCTGCATGGCCTTATTAGGGAATAGCCTATATCACAGGAAACTTTGTGGGCGGCTTCACTGAGTTTACCACAGAAACTGTTTTCTTCAGTTTCCACATTGACCTATTGAAATGTTCTTCCTAATAAGGGGGAAAAGAGTTAGGGCTCTAAGCAGCCAATAAACGTGTGCCACACTCACCTTCTAAACTATATACTTAGTTGCACTAGTATAGTAATCAGAGGGTCCCAAAAAAGACTCAACGTCACTGCCAGTCCAGGTCTGATCAGCCAGGACTTTACCCTCCCGCTCTGAATCCAGCCCGAGCGCGTGTCATGTAGCCGGCTCGAACACACTATGTATATGCTCTCCTATCTGGCTATCATATGCCTGGTTGTAAGTAACTAGCTCAATAGAATTTCTTGTTTATTTCATTTTGTTCATTTCCCTCCATTGCGCTTTTCATTAGGGAGGGAGGTTTGTTCTGTTTTGGTTCTGCTATTTTTGTTTTTATTATTTGCTTCCCCTCCTCTGTTGTGTTTGTTTACATTTACTTATATAGCATTGTAGTCATTTTAATAAGAAATCTCAGTATTAATACTTGTTATACTTATCCTATAATAAAATTACGTTGTATTCAGTCCTCTCACTTTGGGTCATTCATCTCAGTCCTTCACTGAGAATCTCAAATAATCCTCAATCCTAATTGGGTGGAACACAAGTGAGTGGAGATCTCATCAGCAGAGGTGACCATGATGGAGTCCCAGGATTGCAAAAGAGCTCCAGCATGGACCGAACAGGAGGTACAGGATCTGCTCACCATAGAGGGGGGGGAAAAATTCGTGCTCACTGAACTCCGTTCCAGTAAACAAAATGCCAAAACATTAGAAAAAAGTCTCAAAGGGCATGAAGGATAGAGGCCATAACAGGGACGCACAGCAGTGCCACATGAAAATTAAGGAGCTAAGGCAAGCCTACCAAAAAACCAGAGAGGCAAACGGCCACTCTGGATCAGAGCGCCAAACATGCCGCTTCTATGATGAGCTGCATGCCACGCTGTGGGGTGCAGCCACCACTACCCCAACCCTGTGATTTGACTCCATCAATGGAGAATCATGCAACACAGAAGCAGGTTTTGGGGATGAGGAAGATGATGATGATGAAGAGAGACTGAAAATAGCTCACAGCAAGGAAGCGGAGAAACCGGTTTCCCCAACAGTCAAGATATGTTTTTCATCCTGGACCTGGAGCCAGTAACCCCCAAACCCACCCAAGGCTTACTCCCGGATCCTGAAGGCGGAGAGGGGACTTCTGGTGAGTGTATCTTTGTAAAAATTACACATGGTTTAAAAGAAAGCGTGTTTAATGATTAATTTGCCCTGGCATTCGTGTCCAGTTCAGCTACTGGAAAAGTCTGTTAACATGCATGGAGATGGAGTGGAAATCCTCCAGGGACATCTCCATAAAGCTCTCCTGGACATACTCCCAAAGCCTTTGCAAAAGGTTTCTGGGGAGGGTGGCCTTATTCCATCCACCATGGTAGGACACTTTACCACGCAAGGCTAGTAACACGTAGTCAGGAATCATTGCATAACAAAGCATGGCAGTGTATGGTCCTGGTGTTTGCTGGCATTCAAACAACATCTGTTCTTTATCTCATTGTGTTATCTTCAGGAGAGTGATATCATTCATGGTCACCTGGTTGAAATAGGGTGCTTTTATTAAGGGGACATTCAGAGGTACCCATTCCTGCTCAACTGTGGCTGAACAGAAATGTTCCCCGCTGTTAGCTATGCAGTGGGGGGAAGGGTGAAGTGTGAGTGATCTCTCACACCAAACCAGCAGGCCCTCAAGACAAGAGGCAAAATGCAACCTTGTAATGAAAGCACATGTGCTGTGCAATGTGAACAGCAAGGTTTAATGTGAAAGAGTGTACTCATTGTTCTCTAAAATGAGTCTTCTTAACTACCACTCTCCCTTTTCTTTCACCAGCTACAAATGTTTCTCCTTCACAGAGGCTAGTGAAGATTAGAAGGCAGAAAAAAAAACGTACTCGGGATGAAATGTTCTCTGAGCTCCTGCTGTCGTCCCACACTGATAGAGCACAGCAGAATGCATGGAGGCAGACAATGTCAGAGTGCAGAAAGGCACAATATGAACGTGAGGAGAGGTGGCGGGCTGAAGAGAGTAAGTGGCAGGATGAAGATGATAGGTGGTGGCATGAGTCAACGCTCAGACTGCTGGAAGATCAAACTCATGCTCCAGCGTATGATTGAGCTGCATAAAAGGCAGCAGGAGCATAGACTGCTGCTACAGCCCCTTTGTAATCAACAGCCCTCCTCCCCAAGTTCCATAACTTCCCAACCCAGATGCCCAAAAACTCGGTGGGGGGGGGTCCTCCGACCACGCAGCCACTCTACACCAGAGGACTGCCCAAGCAACAGAAGGCTGGCTTTCAATAAGTTTTAAGGTGCGGTGTGGCCTTGTCCTTCCCTCCTCCCCACTCCTCCAGGTTACCTTGGCAGTAATCCCCCTATTTGTGTGATGAATTAATAAAGAATGCATGAATGTGAAGCAACAATGACTTTATTGCCTCTGCAAGTGGTGATCGAAGGGAGGAGGGGAGAGTGGCAAGCTTATAGGGAAGGAGAGTGAACCGGGGTGGGGGGTCATCAAGGAGAAACAAACAGAACTTTCACATTGTAGCCTGGCCAGTCATGAAACTGGTTTTCAAAGCATCTCTGATGTGCACCGCGCTCTCCTGTACTCTAACCGTCCTGGTGTCTGGCTGTGTGTAATCAGCGGCGAGGCGATTTGCCTCAACCTACCACCCCACTATAAACATCTCCCCTTTCCCTCACAGATAGAATGGAGCACACAGCAAGTAGTAATAACAATGGTAATATTGGTTTCACTGAGATCTATCCGAGTCAGTAAACTGCGCCTGTGCAATTTTAAACATCCAAATGAACATTCTACGACCATTCTGCACTTTCTCAGCCTATAGTTGAACAGCTCTTGACTAGTGTCCAGACTGCCTGTGTATGGCTTCATGAGCAATGGCATTAAGGGGTAGGCTGGGTTTCCAAGAATAACTACAGGCATTTCAACATCCTCAACATTTATTTTCTGGTCTGGGAAGAAAGTCCCTTCCTGGAACTTTTGAAACAGACCAGAGTTCCTGAAGATGGGAGTGTCATGCTCCTTTCCCAGATAACCCACATTGATACTGGTGAAATGTTCCTTGTGATCCACCAGTGCTTGCAGCACCATTGAAAAGTACCTCTTTTGGTTTATGTCCTCGCTGGCTTGGTGCTCTGGTGCCAAGATAGGGATATGGGTTCTGTCTATCGCCCCACCACTGTTAGGGAATCCAATTTCAGCAAAGCCATCCACTATGATCTGCACATTTCCCAGAGTCACTATTCTTGATAGCAGCAGCTCTTTGATTGCATTGGCTACTGGGATCACAGCAGCCCCCACAGTAGATTTGCCCACTCCAAATTGACGCCTGACTGACCGGTTGCTGTCTGGCGCTGTAAGCTTCCAGAGGGCTATCACCACTTACTTCTCAACTGTGAGGGCTACTCACATCTTGGTACTCTGGTGCCTCAGGACAAGGGAAAGCACGTCATGAAGTTCAATGAAAGTGTCCTTACGCATACGGAAGTTTTGCAGCCACTGGGAATCGTCCCAGACCTGCAACACTATGCGGTCCCACCAATCTGTGCTTGTTTCCTGGGCCCAGAATCGGCGTTCCAAAGCATGAACCTGCCTAATTAACACCATGATGTGCATATTGCCAGACCCATACTTTGTGAGAAGTTTGTGTTCATGTCTATGTCCTCATCATTCTTGTCACTGTGCTGCCGTCACCTCCTCGCCTGGTTTTGCTTTGGCAGGTTCTGGTTCTGCATATACTCCAGGATAATGCGCATGGTGTTTACAGTGCTCATAATTGCCGCAGTGATCTGAACGGGCTCCATAATCCCAGTGAAATGGAGTCTGGGCTGAAAAAAGGCATGAAACAATTTTCTGCCGTTGCTCTGACGGGGGGAGGGGTGACAGACGACATGGCTTACAGGGAATTAAAGTCCACAAAAAGGGTGGCTTTGCATAAAGGAAAAACACAAATAACTGTCACACTGAATGGCCCCCTCAAGGATTGAACTCAAAACCCTGGGTTTAGCAGGCAATTGATTTCACAGAGGGAAGGAGGAAGAAAATGAATACAAAACAATCAGGTCTATTTCTTTTTTTGATCCACTCCATCTTTAGGCTGGCAGCAGACGGTGCAGTTCGACTGCTAGCCATCATCATCTCCTAGGTGCTCAGCAGAAGATGCTGCATTATGACTGCTAGCCATAGTCATCTCTTGGGTGCTCGGCAGAAGATGGGAATGACCTGGCTGAGCTACTCCCATGTCTGCCCAGGTGCCCCAACTGACCTCACCAAGGTCCGTTAAAAGAGGACCCAGGAGTATGACAACGATGGCTACCAGTTGTAATACACTGTCTGATGCCAAAAGGCAATGACTGCTGTGTAGCAATGTAGTCTCATGTCTGCCAGCACACAGGAGACTTATGGTGACCGTCAGCTGTGCAGGCTCCGTGCTTGCTGTGGTACGGCATCCGCACAGGTAACCCAGGAAAAAAGGCACAAAACGATTGTTTGCCTTTGCTTCATGGGATGGGGGGAGAGCTGACGGCATGTACCCAGAATCACCCACTACACTGTTTTGCCCCATCAGGCATTGAGCTCTCAACCCAGAATTCCAGTGAGCGGAGGAGACTGGAGGAACTGTGGGATAGCTACCCACAGTGCAACGCTCCAGAAGTTGATGCTAGCTTCGGTACTGTGGATGCAGTCTACCGACTTAATGCACTCAGAGCATTTTTTGTGAGGACACACACAATTGACTGTATAAAAATGATTTCTGAAAAACTGATTTCTATAAATTCAACCTAATATTGTAGTGTAGATATACCCTCAGACTATACAGAAAGTCTGAAGAAATGCTGCCACTAGACTCTAAGGTCTCTGTCCTTTCATTTCTAAAGAGCCTTGAGACCTAGGCAATACTTAAGCAGTAATAATTAGTAATTTTGAGGACTTAGTCTAGGGTGACCATAGGTCCCTATTTTCCAGGGACAATTCTCGACTGAAGTACTATATCCCCAGGCAATGTACCCCGAAGAGTCCCCGGTTCACGAAAACTCATCCTTGAATACCCTTACTTTTTATTTCTCATGTTAGTTAATATGTCCAATGCATAAATGCATTAGAGAGAAATATCCAGAACATTTCTATTATCATTATTATTACTATTAGTTATAACATAGATGGTACAGCACTATTGCAGTTGCCATAGCTACTATGCTGACTAAATGGCATATGATGTAGAACACAAGCAAGATTTGAGAGTCGATGTAAAGTGAAAAAATGGCAGTGTCAAAAAAGTGTAAATGCTGTTTTAACAACAAGCTTCAAAAGGATTTTCCATATTTATGACCTGCTGGAAAAGAAACAGCATTATTATGTTCAATATGCCAATCAGTATTTTTCATTTCAAATGGAGGAAGCACATCTATAAAAGAACATGAAGATACCACTAAACATAAAGCTGCTCTTAAAGTATGTGCTAGTTCAAATTCTGTTACTGATTTTTTTCACAAAGCTGAGCTAACACAGAGTGAGTATGACCTTGCTTTGCAAGAAGAAACATATGCATATCATACTATTAGTCATAATCACAGTTTCAGGTCAGTGGACTGTATTTCCAAATGAAATAAAAAAAATTCAGCAACCCAAAATTCTCCAGTGTATGGACAAAGTCTGAAGCAATGATTGCAAATGTTTTTGCTCCATGGGCAAATGATGAACTAATTGACAACCTGAAAGATGTTGAATAGGTGTCACTGTCTGTTGATGCATTGAATCACGGACACGTAAAATTGCTTCCTGTCTTGGTTCACTATTTCAAGGCTTATGAAGGCAGTTTTGTGTGCAGACTAAACTTGCGGATTTTGTCAAACTTAAAGAAGAGACGTAAGAATGTATTGCAGCTAAAATAATAAATGTTATGAATAAGTATGGAATCGAAAATAAGGGTGTAGTATTCTAATAGATAATGCAAACAAACCTTGCTGGCCTATAAAGACATGGAAGAGAAAGTCTGTACACCAAAGTAAAGATGACCTTAAAAAGGGAAGTGAAAGGCCTTGGATGCCCTGTTCACATTATGCACAACTGCGCCCAAACTGCAAGAGATACAATTCCAGTAGACACTGAGAGCATTTGAATTAAGATTTTTCGATATTTTCATATATCCATTGTTCTCATGAAAAGATTGAAAAGTTTGTGAGTTCATGGGACAAGAGAATATCGGAACAGACAGATAATAATGTGAGATGGCTGTTGATGTTACCTGCTTTAGAGAGGATCCTTCAGCTTTATGAGTTATTGAAGTCATTTTTCCTATCAGAGGAAAAGTGCCCTCTATTTCTTCACAAAATATTTGAAGACCCGTGTACTGAACTCTGGGTTGCTTTTATCAACACAAACATGACTTTTTTTTCATGACACAATCAAATCGCTTGAGGGAGATGACTGTTGTGCAGTACAGTGATCCAATATCTTAAACAATCTAAAAAAGAAGCGGTTACAAGGTATGAAGAAGACTGTGCCTGTTTTAGTGAGAAATCTACTTAGACCTAGAAGAAATGGTGGTCATGACACATCAGTACTATCTTAATTTGTGAAGACATCTCTTTGATAGAACTGTAAAATACACACATGCATGAGGAAAGCATACAGATGATCTGAGAGAATTGAAATGTCAACTTTTAAAGAAAATTCCTCTAATATCCGAGATTGAAACAGCAGTGGAGTTATTGCAGAAGAAATGCTGAGTGTGACAATTAACAATGATGTACTGTTTGATGAAGTAACTCTGTTAAACGAGTTTGTGACAGGGTGTAGCAGGGTGGTCACCCGCTCCTGCCTTAAAAGGCTTAAAACAGCCCAGGGCGAGGGCTTTGGCAGGGAAGGAAAAGCAGGGCTGATTGGGGAAAGCAGCCTCAGCTGGGAGCCCTGCCCTAATCAGGCTGAGGCTGGCATAATGAAGGCCCAGCTGGCCCTTATAAGAGGGCTGGGGCCAGAAACCACAGCCAGACTCTCTCTAGCTTTGAGATAGAGGGACCTGAGAGAAGGTACATGGAGCAGAGCAGAGCAGAGCAGAGCAGAGCAGAGGGAAGGCCAAGGGAACTGGGGAGCTCTGACCTGGAAACTCCCCCAGGCTGTGGCCTAGTGGAAGGCCAATTAGGAACTAGGGATTCCAGGGGGCAGCCCATGAGTAAGCAGAGGCAGCAGGTTCAAACCCCCCTTGCTTATGATGAGTTGCTTTTACACTACCGTCTGCCCCAGTGGGTGGGGGCTAGATGGTGACTGGCAGTAGCCCAAGAATGAGGCAAGGTGGGGATAGGAGGTTGGAGGTTCCCCTGGATGGGGAGTCCCTGAGATTGCAGGGATATTGCCAGGGGACAGCACCCCAAAGACAAGGGGCACCAGGTCCTGGGAGGGACATGTGGGGGCCAGTGGCAGTGGGACACCGGCCTGCAGAGGGTGCTCTGGAGACTAGAAATACTAAATTCCCTGAGACGACCAGCAGGAGGCACCGCAGCAGTGAGTTGCACACCGTGACACGGGGAAACTGTGACTGTAATGACAAAACTACAACGATCACACTATGTGGCAGATGGAATAAAGTAATCAAGTATTTCAGGGAACCCTCAGTACCACATGCAAATATAAAAATAACTGACAGAATTGGTCCTGTGCCCGTCTGCCAGTAATGCTTCAGTTGAGAGGGTGTTTTCTATCATGAATGACCTGTGGACAACAGAAAAATCCAGATACAAGGTTGAAACTGTGAAAGCCATTCTCGTTGTCAAAACAAACATCACTTGGCCCTGTCTTAAGTTCAACAAATCGAGCAAGAACATGAAAATTCTAAAACCGATACACTCAGAGAAATACAGCTATTAATCCAGTGAGCTTCTCTAGTGCTGCCAGCATCAGGAATAATGGTGATTACAATTTATGTGTCCATGGGTGGGTGTTTTCTGATAGGGAAACTAACCCCGCCCTTAGTTTAATAGCCTTGTTTATGTAAGTTTTATGGGCCCACATATAGAGGCCTTAGGCTTCTGCTAACTAATACTTGTAGGAGTTAAAGGTTTAATTGCTTTAAGGATAAGGAAACGGGGTATGCAGCACTGACAAAAGAGGCAATGGGTCCCCTCGAAATCTGTTCTGCTAAAGATGAATATATTTGTTTTGACTTGCATATGATGCATAAGGTGGATCCCAAGGAGGAGTCACCAGGTAACCAGCTCAATACTGCCCTATCATATAATACTCGATAATGACTTCTAATGGAATTTCCCTTTAGCTTGAGTAAGTTTTATAATAAAGGCTTTGTTGGCTTTATGCTAACTTGCCTTAATAACATGTCTGTCTGTATAAAGTTAAAAGCTTGCTTATCAGTATAAAATTAATACTTGTCTGTCAGCACAAAAGCTATCTGGCCGGAACTGGGGAAACTGGACTCTAAAAGGGGATCCCAGGAGACCATGTGAAGCTTGCTCAAAGTAACCGCAAATAGGGGTAACAGAACAGTCAGGGCCACGTGATGGCCAAAGAACATCAACAAGGAAATATAAAAGTCAGTTGCTTGCAAAATTGCAATATGAGTGCCATATAAGGAAAATATTGTGTTTTGCAGTGTAAGCTGTATAATAATCCAAATAAGGTTGTATTAGTACGTAAGCAAGATATGATAATTTGCGGTTTTAAGCTTTATAAGGTGCAGGGAAATTTGTAAGGGCAGAGCAGCTTACCCCTTGCTCGGGGATATGCTAGCTCTCCCGGTATGCATACCTGTGTAACAATAAAGGAGCCTCAGGCTGTCTGATCAAATCATTAAGGTGGTGGTTTTTTCCTGGACATTTCCGTCTATAAACATTTTGGGGGAACTGTGATAAATTAAGAGGGACTTTTTTGTATTACTGTACATATAAGCTGTATAAAACCATTTTGTTTGTAGTTTTATAATGCACCATAAGGTAGCAAACATCATTTCTGTTAATTCTCATTTGATTGAACTCTTTATATCCACATTGCCATTGATTGCATGGCTGTATGATGGAGGTTAATCTCTGGGTATGTTTACACTACGGGATTATTCCAATTTTACAGAAACCTGTTTTTTAAAACAGATTGTATAAAGTCGAGTGCACATGGCCCCACTAAGCACATTAATTTGACAGTGTGTGTCGATGTACCGAGGCTAGCGTCAATTTCCTGAGCGTTGCACTTTGGGTAGCTATCCCAAAGTTCCTGCAATCTCCCCTGCCCATTGGAACGCTGGCTTAAGATCCCGGTGTCTGATGGGGCAAAAAACATTGCCGCTGGTGCTTCTGGGTACAGCCTCACCCCTCCGTCTGTGAAAGCAGCAGCAGACAACCATTTCACGCCTTTTTTCCTGGGTGAACTATGCAGATGCCATTTCCCGGCAAGCATAGGCCCTGCTGAGCTCAAGATAGCAATCATAGATGTTTTAAACACCTCATGCAGTCAATGCTGAACCGTGAGCTGCAAAGCCAGGCGAGGAGGTGGCGGTTATGAGAGTGATGAGTACATGGACAAAGATTTCTGTCAAACTGCGGGCCCCTGTGCTTTGGAGATCCTGCTGGTAATAGGGCAGGTTCTAGCCATTGAATGCGGATTTTGGGCCTGGGAAACAAGCACAGACTGGTAAGACCGCATAGTGTTGCGGGTGTGGGACTATTCCCAGTGGCTGCAAAACTTTTGCACGCGTAAGGGCACTTTCAGGGCAGGGGAAAGCAAGTCACAAAGTTCCATGAAACACCAGAATACCAAGATGAGAGCAGCCCTCACAGCTGAGAAGCGAGTAGCGATAGCCCTCTGGAAGCTTGCAACGCCAGAGACTGACCAGTCAGCCAGGCATCAGTTTGGAGTGGGCAAATCTACTGAGGGGGCTGCTGTGATGCAAGTAGCCAAAGCAATCATTAAGCTGCTGCTATGAAAGGTTGTGACTCTGGGAAACATGCAGATCATAGTGGATGGCTTTGCTGCAATGGGATTTCCTAACTGTGGTGGGGCGATAGATAGAACCCATATCCCTATCTTAGCACCAGAGCACCCAGTACATAAACCACAAGGGATACTTTTCCATGGTGCTGCAAGCACTGGTGGATCACAAGGGATGTTTCACCAACATCCACGTGGGATGGCCAGGAAGGGTTCATGACGCTTGCGTCTTCAGGAACACTACTCTGTTTAAATGGCTGCAGCAAGGGAATTACCTCCCAGACCAGAAAACAACAGTTGGGGATGTTGAAATGCCTGTAGTTATCCTGGGGGACCCAGCCTACCCCTTAATGCCATGGCTCATGAAACTATACACAGGCAACCTGGACAGTAGTCGGAGCTGTTCAACTACAGGCTGAGCAAATGCAGAATGGTGGTACAATGTGCATTTGGCTGTTTAAAGGCATGCTGGTGCACATTACTGACTCACTCAGACCTCAGCCAAACCAATGTCCCCATTGTTATTGCTGCTTGCTGTATGCTCCACAATCTGTGAGTGTAAGGGGGAGACCTTTATGGCGGGGTGGGAGGCTGAGGCAAATCACCTGGCCGCTGATTACGTACAGCCAGACACCAGGGTGATTAGAAGAGCACACCAGGAAGCTGTGCACATTAGAAACTGGTTTTCAAAGCTTCTCGTTACTGGCCAGGGTACAGTGTGACTGTTGTGTTTGTTTCTCCTTGATGAGCCACCCTCCCCCTTGATTGACGCATTCCCTGTAAGCCACCTCCCCTCTTTGATCACAGCTTGTTTCCTGAGGAAATAAAGTCACTCGTTTAAAAATCATGTATTCTTTATTACTTAATTATAAAAGAGGGCGAGAACTGACAAGGTAGCCCAGCTGGGGTTTGGGAAGAGGATAGGAGGGAAAGAAAAGGCCACTAAAAATTTCATTATGAGAGCCTTTTGGTTGGGCTGTCCACTGGGATGGAGTGGGTGGGTGCACAAAGCCTACCCCCATGAGTTCTTACTTGTCTGGCAGGTGAGGAGGCTAAGGAGCATGGTGAGGGTGGTTATACAGGGGCTGCAGCAGCACTCTGATCCTGCAGCCATTCCTGAAGCTCCACCATATGCCGGAGCATGTCAGTTTGATCACGCAGCAGTCCCAGAGTTGCATCTCACCATCGCTGATCTTCCTGCCGCCATCTGTCCTCATGTTCATCCCTCCTGTTCTCACGATCACTGGCATCTTTCCTGTACTTCGCTACCATGTTCTTCCACTCATTCAGATGAGCTCTTCCATTGCGGGTACTTACATGATTTCTGAAAACATTTCTTCTCATGTCTTCCCCCCCCCCACACACTGCCTTATTTGAGATAGTCTCCCTCCTCCGTCCCGAAGGCTTGAAAAATTTGAAGCTGCATGAGGGAGGGGAAAAAAGGTAGAGAAGTATTTAAAAAAAATAGATACATTTTAGAGAACAATGGTCATATTCTTCCATGGTGAACAACACTATTCACCCTACATAGCACATGTTTTCACTACAAGGTCGCATTTTGCATCTGAATATTGAGTGCCTGCGGCTTTGGTGTTACAGATCACAGATGCAGGTCCGGGCAGCAGAATTCAGCTTGCATGCAGCCATGGTAAGCCATTGTCTTTTGCAGCCTTCATCTATCCAGTGCCCTCCTTTCCCAAATAGCAAGCAAAGCCCATTGAGTGCTGCTTCTTTCCTGTTAACGTGCAGCAGCAGAAACCACCCCGTGGCTGGTATCATTGAAGATCACCACTCAACATCCCCCTTCCTCCTCCCCCACCCCACGTGGCTGGTAGCAGGAAAGATCCCTGCTAGCCAAACACAGAAAAGCTCAGCGCCAATCACGCCCCCTCCTTCCCCCCCGCTTGCAGGGGGGGATTTCTTTTAAGTCACAGACAAACAGCCCAGTAGGAATGGCCATCTCTATCCCCTTAAATTCCTGAATTTCAACCAGGTTACCAAGAACAATATCACTCTCCTGATCATAACACAGCGAAATAAAGAACTGACGTTGCTTGAATGCCAGCAATCACTGGGACCATACGCAGCTAGGCTTTGTCATGCAATTATACCAGATTACTTGCTATAGCATGGTGTGGTCAAGTATCCTACCATGGAGGACGGAATAAAGCAGCGCTGCCCAGAAACCTTCTGCAAGGGCTTTTTGAGTACCTCCAAGAGAGCTTCATGGAGATACACTGGAGGATTTCTGCCCCATCCCCAGACATGTTAACAGACTTTTCCAGTAACTATACTGGCCACAAATGCATCCCAAGTCCTCAGGGCAAATCAATCATTAAAAAACGCTTGCTTTTAAGCCATGGTTTATATTTACAATGTACACTCACCAGAGGTCCCTTCCAAGGCTTCATTGTCTGGTATAGTTGCTTGAGAGGGCAATTCTGTTAGGGTGAGAAAAAGCTCCTGGCTGTTGGGGAGAATGGAGTGCTGTGTGCTCTCTACAAGCTCGTCCTCCTCATCTTCCCCATCCGCAGAATCCTCAGGCATGGCTGTGATTACCACCCCCACCTCAGAATCCACAGACAGGGGTGGGGTAGTGGTGGCAGACCCGCCTAGAATTGCATGCAGCTCAGTATAGAAGCAGCATGTTTTTGGCCCTGCCCCAGACCTTCCGTTTGCTTCTTTGGTTTTCCGGTAGGCTTGTCTGAGCTCCTTAACTTTCACATAGCACTGTACTGAGTCCCTGGTGTGGCCTCTCTGCATCATGGCCCTGGAAATTTTAATCAAATGTTTTTTCATTTTGTCTTTTGGAAAGGGAGTTTTGTTAGCATGGAATCCTCTCCCCATACAGCGATCAGATCCAGTCCCTCCCGTGCAGTTCATGCTGCAGTTCTTTTTCGATTCTCAGGAGACTGCGTTGTTACCTGTGCTGATGAGCTCTGCGTGGTCACCTCTGCTGGTGAGCTCTCCATGCTGGCCAAACAGGAAATGAAATTCAGAAGTTCATAGGGCTTTTCTTGTCTACCTGGCCAGTGCATCTGAGTTCAGATGACTTTCCAGAGGGGTCACAATGGTGCACTGTGGGATACCGCCCGGAGGCCAATACCGTCGATTTGCGGCCACAGTAACCCTAATCTGACATGGCAAGACTGATTTCAGCACTACTCCCCTCATTGGGGAGGAGTACAGAAATCAGTTTTAAGAGCTCTTTATATCAATATAAAGGGCTTTGTTGTGTGGACAGGTGCAGCGTAAATTTGGTTTAATGCTGCTAAATTCAGTATAAACATGTAGTGTAGACCAGGCCTCTGGGTCGATTCCACTAGCGGAAGCAACAAAGTAGTCATGCTGGTTGTCTTGAAATGTGGAGATAACACAGCAGTCATTGAAATATCTGTGAAAAATAAATGGGGTTGGCAGTGGTACAAAGAGAGAGAGTCTTTAAATGGAGAGTGTGAACAATAGATACAGAAAACTGACATTCTTGAACATTCTCATATTTGTGAACATTCTCATATTTGTGAACGGTGTCTGAATGCACTTCTTTAGTATGCGGTCACATCCATGGTGCTTATATTCATATTTGTTTTGTATTGTGTAAGTGCAACTGTTAAAATATAAGGTGCTAAAACTTTGCTTTGCTACACTCCAACTTACATTTTCTTTGTCTTGGCTATTTTGTGTGCTCCCACCGCCCCCCCATGTATCCCAGATTTGGCTTAGAAAATATGGTTATCTTACCTTAGTCACTATAATGGGGAATGCACATCTGTTGGAAAGAGATAGGCTGGCAAAGAAAGAGATTTAGTGGGTGATCAGGTAGAAGGAGGTTTGTCCGCATAAGGGGGTGTTTGTGCTGCTTGTTAAAGCATTACAAGAAGATACTGCAGCAGGAAGAGGGAATGCTGTGGTAACGCTAGGTTGCTTTGGATGGTGGAGTTGATCAAACAGTTGTACATTACAATTCAGTAAACTTAATTGGCATGTCCAACGATACCTGTATTACCATGTCAAATACACTACAGCTGACCACAGTAGCTGAGGGTGCTACACTTCATATCTATGTGGTATCCTTGTTCACCTATAATTCCAGTAGTAAAATACTGAGGCAGTTTCTATCATGTCTTCCACTTCTCTGAACCTATGCCTAGTTTTAATTCCTTGTAAAAATAAATCAGATTTATATACATAAATCTAATCCATTAAAAAAACATGGGGGTAATCAATTAGAATCTATTAATAATGCTAAGGAGACATTCATACTGCATTTCATTTTGCCCTTGGCAACTGGTATTACCTGGGGTTCTTTCAACCCAAAGCTCTTGCTAACTGTACTCTTTGCAAGGCAGTGTCAAGAATAAATGAAAGGAGGACACAGCACATCCATCTGATTAAAAGATTGGCACAAACCAGAGTGCTTTCATCCAAAATTACTATTTTATTATATCTCAAGCACACAGATATGCAAAAGATTAGAGCACCCTGAATCTACAGTTACATCCAGTTTGGAGTAGTCTCGAGTGGTCAAATGACAAAGTTCAGGTGGCCAACCATCTGCCTGTCTCTGGGATCTCAAGAGATGCCCAGAAGGTCAAATCTGACTCACTGAGATCAGTGAAGTCTGTTTGTATGGAAGTTTGGTTATTAATGAGAGTCTCCAGGTTGGAGAGCTCTTTTTTGATGTTTTCCTGTTTGCTGTATAGGATGCTGATCAGGTAGTGCCTCAGTTTTTTGATAAGAGTATGGCAATCTCTCACTATGGTCTGTGTTGTATGTAGATAGCCATGGATTTTTTACCTTTAGTCCATCCAGTATGATGTCCATTCGTTTGCATTTGGAAAGGAAGATGATATCTGTCTGTATTTGTGCAAGTTTCTTCATGAAGTTGATGGATTCCAGTTTACCCTTTTTATGCTAGTAAGTGTTACAATATTAACATGTAAATAAAATGAATAAATAAGTTAAGCAAGCAATTTTCCAGCTGTTAGCTATGCAGCTGTATTTCCATATAAAAAATAGCTAGACTTCCTGTTTTTTAAAGCTGCACACTTCAGCAGTCTGGAAAGAGAAGATCAACAGGTTGGCAGCAGTGTCATGCTCAACTCTCGTGGTCTCACCCCCTCTCTCCAGCTTGCCTAGTTATACTAAGATTGCTCCAAAGGCCTTATAGCAGCTTGCGGCAATAAGCACGATAATCAATATTTCAATTACTGGCAGTGACCTAGGCATTTGGGCTAACAAAAAATCTCCCATAACACTGGAACATCCTATGCAGTTGCAAAAATGGAGCATCCCCTAGATATCTCTGTTCCGTACCCAATACAAAATTGATCTGCATAACCACTCAGAGCTTCATGGGAGTCTGACCTGTGCGCTAACACAAGTTAGCTTAAGTCAAAGAGCCTTAGGCTTAGCTAAAATAACTCTGGTTTGCACCAATTTAACTAAACCAGTGCAAGCTTGTTTGTGGACAAGGCCTATTTCTTAACAAGACACTGAAACCAAAGCAAGTGAGAGAGGAAGGGAAAAATTAGACTGTTTTGAAACTTTAGTGCGCAATTTTTTAAACAACTTTTTAAACTCATACTTTCAGTAAATACTTTGGACATAACAAATCTGAGACTGGAGAAATGTGGCAGCTTACCTCAGTTGACTTTTAACTAATGTCCTAAAACTCACCTCTTAAGATAAAGAAAATTGAACTAGATGAGAAAATATATTTTCTCATATAGGATTTTATTTTGAATCAATAAGCCAAGGACATTTATAACTACTTTATTACTACTGTACTACTTGTGACCACACTTAACTCTTAATGCTTAGACCAGGGGTTGGCAACCTTTCAGAAGTGGTATACCAAGTCTTCATTTATTCACTCTAATTTAAAGGTTTCAAGTGCCGGCAAAACATTTGAATGTTTTTAGATGGTCTCTCTCTATAAGTCTATAGAGTATTATATGTAAAGTAAATAAGTTTTTAAAAATGTTTAAGAAGCTTAATTTAAAATTAAATTAAAATGCAGATCTTATCAGTTTCATGCAGTGATTCTTAACCTGATGTGCACAAACCCCCAGGGCAGGGCTGGTGCAAGGATATTTTGCGCCCTAGGCGCAACTTCCATCTTGCCTCCTGCACATTGGTTCATTGGAGGGGCAAATCCCAGCAAGCCTTTATAGACTCCAGGGGCCAGCTGTGCCCAGGGGCTGCTCCCCAGACCAAGTCCCCCCCTCCCCTCCTCCTGAACTCCCTTGGAGGGTGCACAGCCCTCCCACAAGCCCTCCCTGCCCCACCCACGTGGTCCCCGCCTCGAGTCTACTTACTGGCTTTGCCGGGCTTGAGCCTCTGCAGCAGCTTGGCAGTGAGGAGTCACCTTCCAGAAGCACTGGAGAGCCAGAGTGTCCTGTTCACGGCAGCAGCAAGCCCCAGCCATGGAGGAGCTGGCACTGTGCAAAGGGGCAGCAGCCCTGCACAGGCGGTGGCGCCACTAGTGGGGAGCAGCTGCACCCCTCCTGCCCAGGCTGCGGCACAGTGCCCCCTCCAAGGGCTCCTGCAGTGGATGTATGTGGGCACTTGCCCCCATGCGCCCCCCTCACCTAGGGTTATGTTTCAACAATCAAAAAAAGAGGGGAGATCTCTACCCTAGCCCCGCCCCCATCCACTCCCTCCCACCTCGATTGCCCTGGTCAGAACCCTCAATCCCTCCCCCGCTCCTTGCCCCCTGACTGCCTCCTTCTGGGACCCCTCCCCCAACTGCCCCCCTGAACCCCACCTCCTACCTAAGCCTCCTTGCTCCTTGTCCCCTGACAATTCCACCCCCAGACAGACCCCCGGGCACTCCGAACCCCCTGACAGGACCCCCAGAACTCCCAACCCATTCAACCTTCCATCTGCTCTGTGGCTGCCCCTTGGGACTCCCCTTACCAGGCCCATGTCAGTCAGACGCTGGCTGCATATGGAGGCAAAACTCCACATGGAGCACTGAGGCAGCTGGAGGAGGGGGGCTGCAAGAGGGGCAGCGGCGGCTCACATTTCCAGGAGCTGCAGAACCTGAGCGCGGTGATGGGGAGGCCGGGGTGTGTGCCTGCCCAGGCTGCAGACTGGTGCACGCCCCCCCCGGGGGGCTCCTGCAGCAGATGCATGCTGGCAGTGGTCATCGTGTGCCCCCGGCTCCCTCATCGCCATGCTTGGGCTGTGCGGCTCCCAGGAGTGTGAGCTGCCGCCGCTGCCCCTCTCGCAGCAGGCTCAGGGCCCTGTGCCCCAGCGGCTCGCTCCCGGGAGCTGCAGAACCTGAGCACGGTGAGGGGGGAGTCAGGGAGTGCGCCTGCCACCGGTCTGGGTTCCCGGCTGCTGGCCCCGTTCAACCTCCTGCCAGCCTGGGGTTCCATTCACTCAGCCGGCTAAACGCTGAGCGGGGCTGGTGGCTGGGACCCCGACTGGCAGCTGTGTGCCAGGCAAAAATTGGCTTGCATGCCAAAGGTGGCACGCCAGCTGTAGGTTGCCGACCCCGGGCTTAGACATTGATCAATACATTAATAGTTTGCCATTACATTGATTATAAAACAGATCTGCTATACCAAATGTTCCTGGTCCATTTTATCAATTAGAGTGCATTTATGAATATCCTTTATCAATTACACCATTTTGTCCATTACAACATGCTTCTATAGTAACAGCTCCCTTTCTGTACAATGCATGTTCACAGAAAAGAGACAAAATGACTGACCATGGACCTCTTTTCATGGTATCTGGTTTGCATAATTTATAAGTAAAGGCATCTGTTCAGTCATTATTTTATGACTTACAAAAGATATCTATAACCAAGTCATTGTGATGTCTTAGGTCTTGAACCCAGGCCTCGGCTCCAATGAATGGCTACTGTCAAACCAGGTGGCTGGAAAGCAACTAGCCAAGGCACCCAGGGGAGCTCTGATTGGAGGATTGCCTGGCTCCATCAATTGGTCCAATTACACTACTTAAGCCAAGAGGAGGAACAGGAAGTCTGAACAATAAGTTGGTTTCTTGTTTTGGCTTTGACCCTGCTTGTGACTACCTCCAGCACTCAACCCCTTTCCTGGTTCCTGCCTTACCCCTGCCCTCACTCCTGTTCCTGAGCTTCTGCTCATGCTTGATCCTTGCCTGTCTTCACACTTGATGACAGGAAAATTTAACACCCCCCCTTATCACAGATCTAATCCTCTTATACTAAATCATAAAATCATAGGCTTAAAGTATTAACACATAAAAAATAAGTTGCTAACATAACCACTGCGGAACTGCATTCCCAGAAGGCAGTTTCGTTATACACAAACCATGATCATGCTGCTAGCATAAGGGAAAAATTCCCCTAAGAACCAGCTCACCACTGCCCTACAGTAACATATTAAAAGGCCTGCGTTAGCATAAATAATCCAAGTATCAGCATAGCAACAGCTGGCCAGAATCGGGAATGGTCCCAAAGGGCCTTATGAGGCAGGTCAGCTAGACCGCAAGTAGAGTAACTGATGTCAGGGTCTTCTAACAGTCATGTATACATCCTTACGAATGTAAAAGATAAGAGCTTGCAATTTTACATATGTTATACCTACCATATAAGGATAATGTTAATTGCTCTTCTGCGATGTATGTCATATGATTGCCAAATAAGGTTATGATTTATGTGTAAGCAAATATGCAAATTTGTGGTTTTACGCTTTATAAGCTGTGGCAAAAATCAATTCGAGAGAGCGGCTTAACCCTTGCTAGGGGACACGCTGTCTCTCCGTGTGTGCACACATGTATTAATGCTTTCTCAATGAAAGGAGCCTCAGGCTGTCTGATCAATTGACAAGGTGGTGGTCTTTTCCTAGACAAACTGATGCCGTGACTCAGATGCCACAAGGGGGCTTTCCTGGACCAGAGGACCCTCGGGCAGCCTGTCCCAACCCTGGGCCCACCAGGTAAAAGACCTTTTAAAATCTATGGGGTTTGGCGATGGACTGGGCCGTGGGTTCTGGTTTGGGGTAAGTCACAAGCTGGCTCTGAACTGTTGATCATCAGACAGACCTGACATCCTTTCTAAGGTTCCCGTCCCGATTTGCAAGTCCTGGTGTTACTCTAGAGTCTCCCGTCCCGTCCCGAGAGCCGGTTCCCCGGGGAAGGCCCGTAGAAGCCAGTAACGGCCAATGAGTAACGTCACTAACTTTACTAACTCTACTAGTGCATGGGCAGTTATCGACAGTTATTGGAACGTGGAGCAACCCCAGGGCTTGCTCTTGTTCTTGGGAGGGGTAATTTTGTTTTTCCTTTTAATGTTGTGTTGAAAACCGAAGTTATAAGTCTTAAGAGTGCTGTGTGCTGGAAAAAGCCAGACGGCCGGAGTGATTAATAACTGTGGGAAGATGCCCCGAGCCTCTCGCGAAGCGCAAGCTCGTGACTGGGAGTGCCTCAAAAGCAAGCCCCACAGTTATGTGGAACAAACTAAAAAGCTTCCCCGGCTGACAGGCCTTGGTGAGTGGCTCTACAGCCGGGGTGCGAGGTGTAAGAGTGTGAACCCATCTCCGTCTCTCTCTCTCTTGTTGTGTGTCTTGCCGAGGGTGAAAGATGGGAGCAGGTCAATCCAAAGGGATTCCTAGCCCGCCAAAAGGTACTCCTGCTGCTTATATGTATGTACACCGTGGCCCATCGACGTGTAAATATTTGCAGAAATGAAATTGGCATACCAGAGACAACCCAAAATTGCAATTCCCCTTGAAGAAAAGTTTTGATCTTAACAGGATCGTGCACCTCCGAGGTGCCCTCCTGGCCAACAAAGTGGGTCAGGAACAATTTGATGCGTATTTTGAGTGGCATGATGAAATGGGAAAGCGCCGCCAGGAATCCCAGGTCAAAGGTCTTAAAAATATCCAAAATAAGTTAAAAACACAACTTAAAGAAGCACAGGAAAAATTGGCTAGTGCTCACAGTACATTGAGCCGCCCTTTAGTTCCCCTCTGTCCTTCTAAGACTTGCCCAACCGCCCCGAACCCGAAACCAGGGAAGCCAGTCTTTGCTCGTGTCAATAACCTTAGTCCCAGATTTGGACCTTAGCATCCAAAATATGGGGGTTAGCATGAAAACCTCCAAGCTTAGTTACCAGCTTGGACCTGATACTTGCTGCCACCACCCAAAAAATTAGAGTGTTTTGGGGCACTCTGGTCCCCCTGAAAAACCTTCCCTGGGGACCCCAAGACCCAAATCCCTTGAGTCTCACAACAAAGGGAAATAATCCTTTTTCCCTTCCCCCCTCCAGGTGCTCCTGGAGAGATACACAGAAGCAACCTCCGTGAATCTAAGCAGAGGGAGTCCACCCTCTGTAATTCCAATCCTGGAAACAAAAGCACTTTCCTCTTCACCCAGAGGGAATGCAAAATCAGACTTCCCCCTGACTTCTTCCTCCCACCAATTCCCTGGTGAGCTGCAGACCCAATTCCCTGAAGTTCCCCACTAACGAAAAACTCCAACAGGTCTTAAAAGAAAGCTTTATATAAAAAGAAAGAAAATACATACAAATGGTCTCTCTGTATTAAGGTGACAAATACAGGGTCAATTGCTTAAAAGAAATATGAATAAACAGCCTTATTCAAAAAGAATACAATTCAAAGCACTCCAGCAACTATAGACATGTAAATACCAAAGAAAAGAAATCATATAACTCACTATTTGATCTCTTTGTCCTTACAACTTGGAAACAGAAGATTAGAAAACAGAAATCACTTCTCAAAGCTGAGAGAAAAGCAGGCAGACAGACCAGAACAACAACAAAAAAAACCTCACACACAAAACCCTCCCTCCAGAGCTGAAAAAATCCTGTTTCCTGATTCGTCCTCTGGTCAGGTGCTTCAGGTGAAAGAGACATTAACCCTTAGCTATCTGATTATGACAGCTTCCTCCTCAGATGAATTAATTGATCTGTTCATGAAGAGCCGACAGTGGCCTGTTCCTCCTCCATATAACCCAGATGAACAGGGCCCTTCAACAACATCAGGATCAGGATCTGGGTTCTCTGGAACTAGTTCCGAACATTATTCAAATTCTGGTTCTAGCAAATCAACACCCTCAACCTCAGCCTCAGCAGCCTCCTCCCTGCCAGATAGATCTATCCCCAGATTAGAACTCACTGCCGAACTAAAGGCAGAATTTGATAGCATAGTGTCTAGGGCTGAGAAACTATTGGCGAAATGGCAGGCAACGGTGGAAGACAAAAAGGTTAGCTGGGCTAGCAAATCCTCCTCACCCCAATCGCCGCTGCGTGACTTATCACGTTGCATCTCTAAGCTAAAAAATCTCATAACATCACCCAAGTATCAAGCCATCCTTGATGATGCCAATAGCACCAATCCTGTAGCTTCCCGTACCCGTAGGCGCCTTAAAAGCTTATTGGAACTAGCTAAGAAATGCGAGCCAGACAAAAGCGCAAGCAGTTTTCCTCTCCGGCAATTGCCAGGGCCGACGGGGTTAGTAACTGTATACACCCCTTGGTCACCAGGCAATTTATATTACCTAATAGAAAAATTTCCAAAGATCCGGGAGGATCCTGTTAAATTCCAGGAACAACTAGGCATAATACTACGATGTTATAACCCTCCATGGGTGAATATGGACCAACTTCTAACAGCTATAGTACCCAGGGAAACTCTTATATGCCTCTACCAGGAGGCCGGCTGACCTGACGATCACAAACATTCACAAAATGATTTAGCAGTAAAAAGGAATGCCCTGGTCAGAGCGGTCCTTGCCGTCTGCCCCAGAAAAACAGATTGGGCAAAAATAAATGCTTGCAAGCAAAATAAGGAAAAAAATCCGGCTAATTATATGGAATGTATTAAAAAGGTGTTTAAAAGGTATTCGGGAATTAAGGACGCAAAGGGTACGGCTAGACAAGCAGTAGTAGCTGCCTTCATGCAGGGACTCTTGCCCTAGGTAAAAGAACAGTTAAAAATTAATGTAGTAAATTGGAAAGATAAAAGTTTAAAAAAAATCTTGGCTGCGGCCCAGCATTTTTATCAACAGTTAAAAAGAAAAAAGAACGAGACAGAATCTAAGCTTATGGGTCTGCAAATACAAACTATGCAAGACTCTAGTGCAAAGGGACCCAGACGAAAGCAACCGCCACCAGTAGCTGGGGTTCAGCCTTCAACTGGCACTAACCCTTCAACCGTTCCCAAGCCAACAGCCTGCTTCCTATGCAGACAGGAGGGACACTGAAGAGCAAATTGCCCGCAATTAAGAAATTTTTATTGCAGATATTGCAAAAAAGAGGGACATCTCATTAAGAATTGCCGCACGCGCTCCCCAAGACCCAACCCAAGAATGGGGGGAGCCGCTGGACAATCTTATGCCGTTCCATTTTTTCCCACTCCACCCCCTCCACCCCTTAACTGTTAGGGATGCCAGAAAACTGATTACGTCATCGTTGCCCCGCTCATTGCAGTGGACCAAACTGGTCCAACAGTTTCTTGTTTGATTAATGGTGTTCCCACTCCCCATTTGATAAATACGGGAGCTTCTAGGTCTACTCTTAGAGCACAGGAATTTCCCACTGTGCTCCTTTCTTCTAATGTCGTTAACGCTATAGGAGTGGGGAACACCCCTATCCCCCACTCTGTTTCTTCCCCTCTGTCGATCTCCATTGGCCCCCTCTCTGCTGACCATGCTTTTCTTCTCAGCCCTTGCTCTCTCGTTAACCTCTTAGGTAAAGACCTGTTATGCAAATTAAATTGTACTATCTTTTGCTCCCCTGATGGGGTATTCCTGAAAGTGCCTGATCCGGCATACAACGAAGTGCTAGCCCTCTTACAAACAGATCATGCCTCGAATGGGGAGGCCGACCCCAGCCCTCCCTTGTTGCAACAGGAACTGCTGGCTAAAATTTCCCCCCACACTGTGGGCCGAGCATGCCAACCAAGTAGGGTGCATTAGCTCTGCTCAACCTGTTAAAATTCGGCTGAATCCAAAAAACCTCTTCCTAAAATTCGACAATATCCCCTCTCTCAGCAAGCAGAAGAGGGAATTCGTCCAGTGATCTCTGCCTTACTTGACCAAAAAGTCATTGTACCGACAGTAAGTAAATGAAATTCGCCGATATTACCTGTGCGAAAACCCGGAAAGAATACCTGGTGATTCGTACAGGATCTGCGCGTCATTAATGCTGCTGTCCTTCCAACTTTCCCAGTGGTCCCCAATCCCGCTACCATTCTTTCTTGTATACCCCTGACTGCACAGTATTTCTCTGTAATCTTCAGCTTTCTTTTCCATCCTGATTCACGTAGATAGCCAGTTTCTCTTCGCCTTCACTTATCAGGGTACCCAGTATACCTGGACCAGATTGCCCCAGGAATATACTAAGTCTCCCACTATTTTCTCTCAAATCCTAAAAAAGGATCTGAATGATATCCGGTTCCCTAAGGGGTCTGTTTTAATCCAATATGTTAATGATTTATTACTAGCATCTGATTCTCTAGAAGCCTCTAAGACCGATACGCTCACTCTGCTCCAGGCCTTGGCTCAAAAGGGCCATAAAACTTCTAAATCAAAACTGCAACTCTGTCTCCCGATGGTTCACTATCTCGGTCACGATATTTCCGCTGGAAAGAGTGGCCTGTCTTCCTCACGGATTCAAGCTATTCAACAGATTCCAAAGCCAATCACTAAGAAGCAACTTAAAGGTTTCCTAGGTATGGCAGGCTATTGCAGGCAATGGATTCCCGGATATGCTTCCCTTGTATGGCCCTTACAAGATCTAACCCTCAATAAGGTCACTGATCCCATTCTGTGGCCCAAGGAAGCAGAAAAGGCATTCCAACAAGTCAAAAGCGCCTTGACTAAAGCACCTGCTTTAGGCCTCCCGGATTATAAAAACCTTTTACCATGTATTGCCACGAAAAGAAGGATTCAGCCCAAGGCGTCCTTACACAATCACACGGGGAAAAAAATAGACCCATTGCTTATTTTAGCTCTTCCTTGGATCCGGTGGCTGCAGCATTACCCCCATGCCTTCGGTCGGTAGCTGCTGCCGCAATGCTAGTTAAAGCTTCTGCTTCACTTGTCTTAGGCAGTCCTTTGACTGTGGCAGTTCCCCATGCTGTTACAGCCCTCCTAACCAAAAGTAAAACTCAGCATCTTTCTAACTCTCGGCTTACAAAGTACAAAATGCTTCTTTTAAATGCTGCAAATGTTACTTTAATTAGGTGTCCAGTACTTAATCCTGCTTCCTTTCTCCCTACGGCAACCAATGGGGAACCTCATGATTGCTTATCTGTAACTGCTGAATTATCAGCTCCTAGACCTGATCTGCAGAATATTCCCCTGCAAAACCCAGAGCTGATTTATTTTGTAAATGGGTCCTGTTTAAGGAATGCAGAAGGCCAGCTAGTAGCAGGCTATGCTGTGTGTGATCAACAAAGCGTTATAAAAGCTTTTTCCCTTCCCTCAGTAAGGTCAGCCCAAGTTGCTGAACTGTTTGCCCTTACTAGAGCTTGTTGCTTGGCAACCAGTGTGTCTGTCACCATTTATACTGATTCTAAATATGCCTTTGAAGTAGTACATGAATACGGGCAACTGTGAAAATATAGGGGTTTTCTCACCTCTACCGGAGCTCCCATCAGTCATGGCTCCTATGTCAATGCTCTTTTGTCTGCTCTGCAGTTGCCTTCTGCCATTGCTGTAGTTAAGTGTTCTGCTCATCAGAAACCCCAAGACGACGTTACTCAAGGAAATGCCCTGGCGGATGCTGCTGCCAGGCAGGCGGCCCTTTCCGGGTCTCCGGCTCCTACTAAAATAATCACTCTTTGTATGTCTCAACCTTCTTCTCCCGTTGATTCCCTACAAGATCTATCACTTACGCAGAAATCGGCACCGAAGAAAAAGAAAAACCACTGGAGACAGACCGGTTGCTTCAAGCAGCCGGATAACGCCTTGTGGTGTGCGCCAGACGGTCGCCTGGTAGCGCCCCGGCCTTACTCCCTCACCTTGCCCATCTAGCCCATGGGCTGGCTCACGTAGAAAAGAAAGGAATAATTGCATCTGTAGCTAAATATTGGTATGCTCCAAATTTTACGAGCATAGCCCAGCAGTATTGTCGCTCCTGTTCTATTTGTCTAGCATACAACAGTGGACAACCAGTTCGTACCACCCAGGCAGCGCATCCGCCGCCATGGGGACCTTTTGTAAATATCCAACTAGACTTTATAAGCTTGCCCAAATGTTGTTCGTATAAATATGTGTTAGTATGTACTCGGGTTGGGTGAAAGCGTATCCTTGTGCAAAGGCAGATTCAATAACCATTGCTAAAAAACTACTAAAGGATTTCATTCCCCACTTTGAACTTCCCACCTCCATAAATAGTAATAAAGGTACCCATTTTACTGGCCAGGTTACAAAACATATTTGTAAAGCCCTCCAAACTGAACAACATCTGCACTGTGCACACCATCCCCAAAGTACTGGGGCAGTGAAACGTAAAAATGGGGATCTAAAAAATAAACTGGCAAAATTGTGTGCAAAAACGGGCCTTAAATGGCCAGATGCATTACCCCTGGTATTAATGCAAATAAAAAACACCCCTGTGCGCAAACATGAATTGTCTCCCCACGAAATTCTCATGGCTAGGCCAATAAGAATGCCTGTGACCCCGCCTATAAACCCTAAGGCAATAAACTTGCAATTATGTAATAAAACAGTATTAAAATATTGCAAGGCACTAATTCGCCATGTTAGATCTGTTCACTCACAGGTTCAAAGCACCCTACCGGACCCAGCAAAGACCGCGTGCCATCCCCTGGAGCCTGGGTCTGCTACAAAGCTTTCCAGCAAAAGTCATCTCTGGAACCCAGGTAAAAAGGCCCGTACCAGGTTCTGCTGACCACACATACTGCAGTAAAGTGCTGGGGACTGCCTAATTGAATACACGCGTCCCACTGCAAAAAGTGACTCCACCACTAAATCCGACAACTGCTACTTTTGTTCTGTGAACTCAACCGTCATCTGCAACATGTACACCCGGAACCCAGCCCAAGTATCACCTCAGGGGCCGGCAGGTTGTATAAGGTTACAATAAGTAACCCTAAAGCTAAGATTAAAAAAATCACCATGATACCGAAATGGTTGCTGCCCTCCCTATGGCTAATCTCTGCCCTGATGTTCCTCATGTTCCTTTTAAATCTTTATGACTCTTTTGTACTCTCAGGAACTGTTTGCAAAAGTGATTCAGCACCCTCCTTACCAACACCAATACCAAAGACTGAATCCAGACCAAGTCCTTCCCTGCATGACATACAAACTATCACGGTCACAAAAAAGAAAAAAACCAGGAAGTCCCAAAATATCAAAAAAAAGAAGCAGCCAAAAAAACTAACTGTTAAAGACGTCAAAAACTGGCCGTGGTATAAAAGGCGTAGCATTGTATGGTGGCAAGGGGGAAATTGTAACAATATTGATTATCGCTGTGGTGTTAATTGGAGCATGATTCTTCCCATCCCAGCCCAGTGTCCACCACCCTATGTTCCCCCTGCTTGTACAACTATTCCCGAACTGCTTGATAATCCACACCCTTCCCCCATACCCCCTACTCCAACACGCCCTGTTCCTGCACTAACCCCACAGTCCCCGACGATGCACCCTCACCAAACTCCGGACCCCATCTCCTCATTACCAACTACCTCCACCATGGTACAGTGGCCCAGACCATCCCTCTCCAGTAACCTATTCTAGTATTGTGCCACTAAATAGTTTTTTTAAATGCAAGGTCACGTGTACAAACGTACAATTAAATAAAATACATTTGAAAGGGTCTTCCTCTCTTATACAGACATAACTACGGCTATCAATTATACCGGCCCTCCTTATAAGACCCTGAAGTTCATAGTCCAGTGGGCGACCACTGTTGATCTTACATTAGTCCCTGGCCTGTGCTATGCCCATGACACTCAAGGACCAAAGTGCTTTCTAGTTATCCAAGTTACAAAAACTGATATACTCACACACAAAAAATGCCCTGCCCCAATCACCTTTGCTTGCGTAAAAACTGTTCCCATTACCAAAAATATAACGTGCACTCTAATTCAATATACCCCCTCCCACTCAGTTAACATCTCCATGGTCAAACAGGGCATCATAGTACATGACCAACAGTTGTGGTATAAGTCTACAGAAAAACCTAAGCTCTCAGAATTTAAATGGACCGTGTTAAATGCCACTCTAGGCACCATTCGGTTTTCTCTCCCTCTGACCCATTTTCAAATTACAGCCACATATCCAAATTATTCCAAAGAAGCTGCCATTTGCCTAATGCAGCAGCAGTCGTGGATCCAAAAGGGTAAAAAAAGTAGAAAAAAAAAATCTAGCTAATACCCTGATACTTGGAGCTAATACTGCGGCCTCAGCCTGGACTATTTACAAAACACAGGTACATAAGGGCCAGCTAGAAAAATTAAAACAGGCTGCAGGTTTCATGTCTGGGGCTCAAATTACACAGCAAAAGGCCGCAATAGGCAAGTTACATATCATCTCTGCCCTAAGTGCGGTTACCCAGGATCTGCTAAAGCAAATGATCCAACACGCCGCTATGGCAGGAAAGGCATTGCAGTGGGACCAGGCATGTTCAGAGATACACGATTACCTAAATACCATCTTCACCTCTATTCAACAGGACCTAGAACTGCAAAACTGGCCCACTGCCCTTACTAACACATCAGGCATCCCACCCAATTTGTGGGCATGAAGGCACACGTGAAAATTCTCCGGATGAAAATGTTGGTGTTCACAATGTTCCTTCCAGGCTTATGGACCTGTGAATAAAGTATGGGCTCCTGCGTACCATATCCTCCCGGGCCCGTGGGGTGGCTGCTTGTGGGACTGGGTAATCCACCGGGATGTATGGAAGATTAAGCCTCCCAGCAGCCCTAACCGCTTTTTGGTCAGCGCCCCAGCCATCACTCCTGACCTTTAAATAGGCCTCGGTAACCTTTGAACCTATTGGCCTTTACAACCTCCCCAGCTTCAATGCATTCGAAAATTAAATCCCGGAAAGGTAGTCACTGTTCACCACCAAGTATGTTAAAAAGGTGTCGGACACCTACAAGATTTAGCCTCCCACACCCTCTTTATAGCAAACAACAGCTGTGTCTACGTTAATTCTTCTGTTTTACACGATGTGGCTTTTAACTTGCATACGGTTTCAGGTACCCATGCTATCTATTGGCCCACAAACAAAACTTACCGGTTTCTTTTACAGTTCAGAGTCCCTTTTAATTGGACATCGGTAGTACCTGATCATTTTCACACCCTATTGTCCCTCTTACCCGATGTAGGGGACCCCGGAAGATATTGTCACGGTGTAGGCCAGGGCTTGCGCTTTCTCAAGGAGAGGTTATTAGCAGACAGAAGTTGCTAGCAGCTGCTGCTTCTAACCGGATGAAACTGCTCTGTGTGGGAAACCTTAATGTTTTGGGGAACTGCAGATTATCTGCAGAAAGTCCCTGGCCTGAGGCCAGGGGAGGCGGCCATTACTGATGGAAAGTCCCTTATTGCATATGTAAAGGCTAGTTTGCATGCTATTAGCATGATGCTATAATTGCTGAGGGCTAGAGCTTGCGCATTGAACTTTGCACCTGACCGAGCTGTTCGGATGTCGGATTCCCCAAGCCAGTGGCAGCAACGCGTGGAGTTCCCGTTGCGGGTGTGTCACTTAAACTTCATTAAAGCCAATTCATTCACCTATGTGTGTGTGGGCCTCATCCTTGCAGAGCATCCAGGCACGTA
The DNA here is from genome assembly GCF_007399415.2 of Gopherus evgoodei. NCBI lineage: Eukaryota > Metazoa > Chordata > Testudines > Testudinidae > Gopherus > Gopherus evgoodei. Next base: position 255,250,307 of record NC_044322.1, on the reverse strand, counting down.
ACATTTGGCGCAGCGAGCAGGGTGCTCTGAGGGATGATGCCGTTTTGGCCAAAGGTAGGGGATGTAGGGAGGCCGTCGCTGTCCCTACAGCACATACCCGGGTGGCCCCAGACGGAGCGCTGGGGGCCGGTTGCGCGGATCATGGCAGGGTGGACTGCCCCTGCCAAGTGGCCAGAGTTTCGGCAGGCGGCCGGTGTCACGCCCACACAGCTGGCAGAGACGCTGCAGCAACTGCGGGTGGACCGGCGCCCCAGGGCAGAGCAGCGAGGTATAGGGGAGCGAGGGTGGCTCCTCCTAACCGCCCTCCGAGCCCAGGATGAGGAGGTGCTCCGCTTGCAGCGGGCCTTGGAGGAAAAAACGCAGGAGTGCGTAGCTCAGGCAGAGGCTCACGCCGTGGCACAGGCTGTCGTCATCTCCCAGGCGGAGCGTGCCCAGGAGTTGACGAGATGGTGTGAGGTGTTAGTGGCCGGGGTGGCCAACCGGCGGCGGATTAAGCAGGGGCGGCGGCCGGTGACCACGGCCCAGGTCCATGCTGTGATGACCGCTCCCTTCTGGGACCCTGAAGCCTGGGACGGGACGGTGAAGGGCTCACCCTCCTCCTCGGAAGAGGAGGAGGGTGAGTGGGAACCCCCCGTGGCTCACGCCCATCCTGTCCAGGAGCTGAAAGCTATAGGTAATAAGATGCAGCCGGAGGTCGTGCGAACCTACAAGACGAGTGAGTTGCAGGAGATCGTGAAGTCATTTCGCCAGGAGCCCGGGGAAGGTGTCCTGAGCTGGCTGGTGGGAGTCTGGGACAATGCTGGAAACACAGTGCTGCTCTTGTATTATGAATTGCGGCAACTGGGGGTCATGGCACAAGATGCACAGGTACGGGCAGAGATGTCCACCCTCGGTCCCCCTGCAGAGGGGCAACCGGAGTCCCCATCCCTATATAGGTGACTGGCTGAGGCCGGAGGGGCGGTCTATCCCTCAGTGGGTGAGTTGGAGGCGCTGGTGAGCCCCTGGAAGACGATCTCGGAGTGGATTCAGGCACTGCGGCAGCTAGGGATGGCTTGGGCTGTATCGACAGGGAGCACCAAGAGGCCCGACGACATGCTAGTGTCAAAGTCAACAAAGGCCGCCTTTATTCGTACAGCCCCAGAGGAGCGGAAGCCCTCGCTCCTTGCGGTAGTCATGGCTGCGGATGGGCGGGTTGGAGACTTAGCAGCCACCCTCATGCAATTGGGGACCGCCTTGGCCGGGGCTCGGCCCAGGGCCGTCCGAGCCGCTAAGGGCCAGCAGAGCAAAGGGCAGGCTGGGAAGGGGGTGGAGAAGGGAGAGAGATGAGTGCCACGAAGAGTCCTGTGGTCAGATCTTTTGCAGGCGGGAGTCCCCTGAGAAGACATCGACGGGCAGCCGACTTGTATAAACGCTGGATGCAGTTGCCCGCCGCCAAGCGAAACATGGGTCCTGAAGGAGAGAAGCGTGTGGAGCAGAGCAAGCCCACAGAGCTCTCAGCCCCACCTGCGGACTGGCAGCTGCTGCGCTCCTACTGAGGGCGTGGCGGGTCCTCCGCTCCGTGCGTGGCAGCAGCCATCTACGGGAGGGAGGCGGGGGACCAATGCCCCATGTACCCTTAGGGATCCACTGGCCGAGGGGAGGAGTGCAACACGTGTTGGCCCTCCTGGATACCGGTGCCGAAGTTACGATTTTGCATTCCGCACAGACCCAGGGCAAGGCCATGATGGTGAGGGGTCTGGGAGGTGCCGAGACCCCGGCATATGAGGTCGTGGTCACCTTGACCCTGAGGGAGGCCCCCCCGTTCCAAGCCACGGTCCTAGCAGCGGCCATCGGGGAATATATCCTGGGCATCGACGTCCTACGGGGTCGCTCGGTGGATACACAGTATGGCCTGTTTGCATTTGGTCACCCCCGGTATGTAAGTGCGGCGCGGGTGTGGGAGGTGCGGACGCTGATGATCTTGCGGGGCGCCCCACGTTGGGAGCCGGTAGTACTGCCCCTCCCAACAGCCATCGTCTCCAAAAAGCAGTATCGCCTGCCGGGGGGAGAAGAGGAAATAACCCAAATGATTGATGCATTGTTGGAAGCCCAGATAATCCAGCCCACCTTAAGCCCGTATAACAGCCCCATCTGGCCGGTGCGAAAGCCCGACGGGACGTGGCGCATGACAGTAGACTATCGGGAATTGAACAAGGTGACCCCCCCCCCGCTGACCGCTGTAGTGTCCGACATGGTTACTTTGGTAGAGCATGTTGCGGCCGCGGCCAGCCCTGGCATGCTGTATTGGATTTGGGCTAATGCCTTTTTTTCCATAGCCATCGCCCCGAGCTGCCAGGAGCAGTTTGCCTTCTCCTGGCAAGCGCGGCAGTACACCTTCTGTGTGCTGCCGCAGGGTTGGAAGCACTCCCCAACCATATGCCACCAGCTAGTCAGTGCTGATTTGGCCCAAGTTCAGTGGCCACCCCAGACCCGCCACAATCACTATATCGATGATGTCATGATCTTTTGGCCCCTCCTGCGAGGCAGTGGCTGACACCCAGCATGCTGCGGTGGAGGGCCTGGAGGCAAGGGGCTGGGCAGTGAACCCAAAAAAGATACAAGGCCCGGCCCAGACTGTGGTTTTCCTGGGCATCCTGTGGGCGGGCCCAGAGCGCCAGATTCCCCAGAAGGTACGACAAACAATACAGAGCTATCCCATGCCGCAGACCAAAAAGGAGCTGCAGGCGTTCCTTGGCTTACTGGGGTTTTGGCGCGCCTTCATTCCCCACTTGGCCTTTTTGATGCGGCCTCTACATGCACTAGTGCGCAAGGCCGCGCCCTGGCAATGGACAGGCAGCCATCAGACCGCCTTTGAGCTATGCAAAGACGCCCTGCTTACGCATGCCCGGCTTCACGCCCCACAGCTGGGGGTCCCCTTTGAGTTGGAGGTTACTACGGTCGCAGACGTAGCCTCCTGGGGACTCTGGCAGGCAGTCGGGAGCCAACAGAAAGAACCCATTGGCTTCTGGTCCCGGGCGCTGAAGGGGGCGGAGTCCGGCTACACGCCTTTGGAGAAACAAATCCTGGCGGTGGTATGGGCGTTGCAGGACACTGAGCGCATTACGGGCCCCACGCCCGTGGTGGTCCGCACGCCCATTCCCCTAGGGCGTTGGGTGAGGGAGGACCCTGCCCAGACTCAGACCGGGGTCGCTCAGAAGGCTACCCACTTTAAGTGGAAGCACTATTTGCAGCAGCGTATGTTGCTCGGCCGGCCCTCCATTTCCACCCCTCATGCTGTGTTATTGGGGGCGGTTACCTTTGAGCATGTGCCCTCTCTTACGGATGAGCTGCCACCGGTGGACGAGCCTGTGCCCACCTCCCCGGTGGGAGAGGCACCCCCCGTGGATCAATTGCCTGTAGAAGACCGAGAATATGCCTGGTTCATGGATGGATCAGCGGCATACACTGCTCATGGTACTCGGCAATGGAGGGCGGTAGCATTCGCCCCCTATGCAGATGTGGTGGCAATGGCCTGGGGCACTGCTGGCTCCAGCCAGTGGGCGGAGCTCCGGGCAGCTAGGCTTGCAATTGCAGAGTCCCCGCCCCGGGCATACCTTTACACAGACAGTTGGGTTGTGTATAAAGGCCTTCGAGCCTGGGTGACCGCTTGGGAGGCCAAGGGGTGGGAATTGGCGGGCCAACCCCTGTGGGGGGCTGGCCTGTGGCAGCAGCTTCTCGACTACCCCCGACAGGCCCCCCTGGCTGTGCGGCATGTCGACGCCCACACCAAAGCCCAAACCGATGAGGCTCGGTGGAATGCAGCCACGGACGACTTGGCCCGAGGGGAAGTCGTCCAACTGGCCGAGCGGTACCATGAGGAGGGGGGCCACCGGGGAGCTCGAGCTACACAGTATGCGGCTCTACGGCAAGGCACGGCTCTACCCCTATCGGCCTGCCGTACGGCTCGGGCAGGCTGCCCGATTTGTTCCCGGCTGGCGCCTATTGCCTTGCCAGAGCCGGCTGGTCGTATCCATCGTGCTATGGGCCCCTGTCAGGATTGGCAGGTGGACTACATTGGCCCCTTGCCGCCCGAGCGGCGCTGACAGTACGTTTTTACAGCAGTAGATATATATACTGGGGTACTGTTTGTGCATCCAAGTGCCACCGCAGCAGCAACGACCACGCTGACAGCCTTGCAGCAGCTGTGCTCTCGGTATGGGACCCCCTCGGACCGTGCAGAGCGACCAGGGGACCCATTTTACAGCCCAAGCAGTCAGGACCTGGGATGCTGATGTGGCAATAGACTGGCACTTTCACCTCCCCTATATACCAACAGTAAGTGGCCTTATAGAGCATCTTAATGGATTGCTGAAAGACCAGATCCGCCGTCTCACACCCACCCACACCCTGCGAGGCTGGGCGGGAGTGCTGGAACAGGCCATTTGGCTCTTAAATAACCGGCACATGGGGGGAGGCCAGACACCCTTACAATGCCTCACCACACCGCCCCACGTTCCGGTCCAGCTGTGGGTAGACCTGAAACACACCCCTGGGGTTCTCGATGCAGCGCAAGGGGTGGTGACCCTTTACGCCGCCTGTTCCACCACCTTGCACGTGCAACAAACGATAGCCCCTTGGGCCGCCCAGGCACAGCTAGGATGTGAGCCCCCCTGTCTGTTTTGTGTTTTGCCAGTACGCGAGGGCCTAAGGTTCTACCCCCCGTACTGGTTGAGCACAGAGCGCTCTATTGCGTTGCTTTCCTGTACTAACGAAGGCGCAGAGACGCTGCAATGGGAGCGAGGGGAGGCCCTCTGTAATCTTATCCCCTTACCCCCCACAGACCTTGTGAGCTGCGATTCCAGTGATTCAGAATGGCACGTCCTGGAAAGTGTATGGTGGATCCTGCCACAACAAGAGCCGCGAGCAGCTGTAGTCCTGGCAACGGGAAAGGGCTGGGCTGTCGTGCTACCGGAACAGGACGATGGCCCTCGCATGGCATCACTCTCACGACTTTCACAGTGCTCCTTGTGAGAAGCGTGGCGTTTCCAGCAGCAAGCCTCCCCGCCAACGCATGGGTGATATTGGAGCAGACAGCCATTAATGCAACATCTTTTTGTCTCCCCAAGGTGCATGCTGTGGGGGCAGTGATGGAAACTTGCTTTATGGTGTTAGTGCTACCCCGAACGCACTACGAACCAAGCAGTATACGAGTTTTCCAGGGCCCATGAAATAAAGAGTTGTATATGTTATGCACGGCAAAGGCCGTACGTGATGCTAGTATGTATCCTTTTCACCTGGCTAATGTTACTCCAGCAGACACCTGTGTGTATTTTCGGAATGCTACACGTGCTAAAGTAGATCTTACAAATGCGGAGTTAAGGTGTCAGAATAAGATTGAAATTTCCTTTGCTGCGGGGCATTACAAATTGCCTGCCGGGTGGTTTTTGTTGTGTGGGCGGGTTGCATATACGTATATTCCTGCCAATAGTGACGGGGGACCATGCACCATTGGCCAAGTAACCCCCCTGATGGTTCAACATCCCCAGGCAAATTATGCTCGCCGCCGACGGAGCACTATTCCTTTAGATTCTAGTTATAAAGCCGAAGTAACCCTCTACTCGGAGGGGAGGGCGGCAGCTTTATTGTTTTCTTTAGTGGGTATTCCAGGCATGGTAGCGCGTAATTATCATGCTGTTGCCCACCTTGCCTGCACTGTAGCTGTCTCTTAATTTGACTTCCACGGTTGTGGCTTTGCTTGCATAGGAATTAGGTGAAGTACGTCAGGGTATGTTGCAAAATCGCTTAGCTATTGATTATTTGTTATTGCGACATGGGCATTCATGCAAGGATTTTGCTGGTATGTGTTGCTTTAATATTACAGATGCTGGAGCTGATATAGCGATGGAGTTGCGGGAATAGCATCATTTAGCAGAAGGCATTGGCCAGCAAGACGGGGATTCTTGGCTGTGGGCCTGGCTCACATCCCTTCGTGGTTGGGCAGCACATCTTGTTCAGGGCTTGTGCATTGGTCTTATCGGAATCCTAAATCTATATGCAGGATGTGGTTTGTGCTGCTTGTGCTGTATGTGCAGCTGCCTGAGTGACAGTCGGTGCTGTGGTTTAACGCATGCCGACTCTACCTGGTCCCTGGCACCTCTGAGTGCCTCTGAGAGTTGGGATTACCGGCCCGCAGCCCCCCCTGTCCCTGCGGACACCACTCACCCCCTGGAGCGCCTACGGGCACTTGAGAAAGCGAGGGGAGGAATGTAGGGGACCCCGGAAGATATTGTCACGGTGTAGGCCAGGGCTTGCGCTTTCTCAAGGAGAGGTTATTAGCAGACAGAAGTTGCTAGCAGCTGCTGCTTCTAACCGGATGAAACTGCTCTGTGTGGGAAACCTTAATGTTTTGGGGAACTGCAGATTATCTGCAGAAAGTCCCTGGCCCGAGGCCAGGGGAGGTGGCCATTGCTGATGGAAAGTCCCTTATTGCATATGTAAAGACTAGTTTGCATGCTATTAGCATGATGCTATAATTGCTGAGGGCTAGAGCTTGCGCATTGAACTTCGCACCTGACCGAGCTGTTCGGACGTCGGACTCCCCAAGCCAGTGGCAGCAACGCGTGGAGTTCCCGTTGCGGGTATGTCACTTAACCTTCATTAAAGCCAATTCATTCACCTGTGTGTGTGGGCCTCGTCCTTGCAGAGCATCCAGGCACGTAACACCCGAAGTACAATCTATATCGCAATTACAAACACAAATCCATTACCTTAAAACCATATATCAAAATAACTTACAGGCACTGCAGACCGCCCATTTAGTCACCTCACTATGCGTAGAAAATGATGTTCTCTGTCAAGTCACCAAGGTTTTACACCCTTCCCAGCACCCTTGGTTTGTATGGGCCCTTTTAGAAGTCGGTACACTCATCACCCTATGCCTTTGTTGCTGGTGTTGCTGTAATAAACGTTGTTGTTGTAAAACACGTTCCAGGTGCCTAAGCTCTAGCCCCACATTATATACTCCACCACCAATACCTCTAAACTCATTAGCGGAAACCTCCCCTACCACTGACCATCACCTACTCTATGCCACATTAGATGTATCCATCAACGAAGCCACCTTCTAAAAGCATCCCAAATCTGGAAAACCAACCCCCGGAAAACCAATAAAAGTCCAAAACTTAATGAACATCCAAAGTAACAAGTTTGTTTAATGCCTTGTAAGTTAAAGACATCAAAAAGAAGGGAATGACAGGGAAATTTACTTCCCCCCTCTTATCACAGATCTAATCCGCTTATACCAAATCATAAAGTTATAGGCTAAAAGTACTAACACACAAAAAATAAGTTGCTAACATAACCACTGCGGAACTGCATTCCCAGAAGGCAGTTTCGTTATACACAAACCATGATCATGCTGCTAGCCTAAGAGAAAAATTCCCCTAAGAACCAGCTCACCACTGCCCTACAGTAACATATTAAAAGGCCTGAGTTAGCATAAATAATCCAAGTATCAGCATAGCAACAGCTGGCCAGAATCGGGAACTGAACACCGGACACTGAGTCCCAAGGGGCCTTACGAGGCAGGTCAGCTAGACCACAAGTAGGGTAACTGATGTCAGGGTCTTCTGACAGTCATGTAAACATCCTTAAGAAAGTAAAAGATAAGAGCTTGCAATTTTACATATGTTATACCTACCATATAAGGATAATGTTAATTGCTTTTCTGCAATGTATGTCATATGATTGCCAAATAAGGTTATGATTTATGTGTAAGCAAATATGCAAATTTGTGGTTTTACGCTTTATAAGCTGTGGCAAAAATCAGTTCGAGAGAGCGGCTTAACCCTTGCTAGGGGACACGCTGTCTCTCCGTGTGTGCACACATGTATTAATGATTTCTCAATAAAAGGAGCCTCAGGCTGTCTGATCAATTAACAAGGTGGCGGTCTTTTCCCCGACCTTGACTACAATCCTCAGTGCCCAGTCCTGGATCTGACCCCAGCCTCTGACTTGATGCTTGCCTCTGGCATTTGGTATCTGACCTGGGCCTGACCCTCAGCTTTAATTCCTGGTTTTGACTCTGGCTTGGCCCTTGGCTCTGGTAACTGGCAGTTGACTCTGGTGCCCAACCTTGGCTTTGTTCCAACCTGGATGCCTGCTCCATCCATGACACGTGACTCCTGCTCTGACCCTAGGTCAGACTGCCTATGTCCTGGTCCATAACAGTCATTGTGACAAATCATCTGTTAGAGTAATTCCTGGTAAGCTAAGACCATCTTTCAATAGATGGTCTTATTAAGTATTAACTGCCTGTAGTGAGGCAGCTTGGCTCCCAGCCGTCCCAGAGGAGGAAAAGCCCAGCCGGAGGCAAGACTGGACGGAGCTAAAGAGCTCTGAGCCCGCCATGCAAAGGGTCAGGCGCCGACCGAGAACTATAAAGGCAGGCCCTCAGCGCTCAGTTAAGCCCCAGCAACCAGAGCGAGCCAACGTCCCTCAGGGAGCTCGGGACTGGGAGACTCCTGCGACCCAGAGTAGCTGCCCAGAGCTCCCCCATCCCCGCCACCCAGAGGAGCTACCCTGGGCTGACTTTCCGGAGGTGTTGCCGGAGCTACCACCCAGCTCTGGCTGTGACGAATCCATGCACCTGGACCCTACGGAGGAAAACCCCAGGATCCAGGTAGGCCCTGAGGGGGAGTCTGGAAATAGCCCAGAGGCAGCTGACCCTAGTCTGGCTGCAGCACACCCAGAGCCAATGTCAGTGTGTTGCAGCCAGGATCCCCACTGACACAGCAACAGGCTGCCTGCCACTATTAGGGCCCCGGGCTGGGATGCAGGCCCCCCGCCACCCCACTCACGGGTGGCAGTCTCCCCCTCACCCGACGCTCAGGCCCGGGAGCCTGGGCTTACCTTACTGAACTGCTTGCTCAGTCCCTGCCTGAAGGCCTGAGCCCTGAACTGTCATTTGCTGTGGCATGTAGTGAGGCAGCCTGGCTCCCCGCCACCCCAGAGAGGGGCAAACCCCAACAGCGGATGTCTACACTGCCCCATAACAGTTACAAGTGGGTCCTTTCTGGCTACCTGGACACATTTCCCTAAGGGTCAAGGGGCACACAATCCATTATTTAATAACACACTGAAGTCCAGCTAAACTTCAGCTTATTGATAGGGTCAGCTAAAGTTCAGAGTAAAAACAGAGTGGACCACGGAGTATAGGCCTCCTCTGATTACAGACATTCATTAGTCCAAAACAAAGCAGTCTTTAACATATGCCACCCGCCCATATGGGGCAATTGATGGGGCCAGCGGTGAAAGGGTGACAGTCCCAGTAGCAAGAGAGGGAGGCACTTGCCAAGGGACAAGAGGTAGCTCCTCCCATGGGAGTCTCTGGTACACATTGATCTGCTGTGGGGGAAGGGTGCTGATTGGCCAGTATTCTCCAGCTCCAAGGATTTAGCCTAGTGCAGGGGCCATGTGGATCTGTTCCAGCAGGTGATTCTCCTCTTCAGGATACAAAGGAAGATGGCTGAGGATTTGGGGGCCCTCTCCAGAGGGAGAGGACCTGTCCCACCCAGGGGGCTTTTATTCCTGACCCCCGACTCTGTTTGCTATCAGGGCAGGTGTGCTGTGATAAATGAAGGGGAGGCCTCCCTTTGATGGACACCCAGCCAGCCAGCCATCACATCCCTCTAGATAGCTGTTCTCTACTTGCTTTACCTGTAGAGGGTTAAAAAGTCCCCCAAGTAAAGAAAAAAAGTGGGCACCAGACTGAAAGAGCCAATGGGAAGGCTAGAACTTTTTAGAATTGGGAAAGAAACTTTCCCTTGGTCTGTTCTTTCTGGGCTGAAGAGATGACAACAGGAATGAATACAGTACGAGAGGGAACCCAATGACACCATTCTTTCCAGCTTTCTCCAGACCTTGGGTTATCTCCAGCTGGATCTATTTGCCACAACAACAAACAAAATGTCTGACATTCTACTCCAGAGCAGGCCTGAGGAAACACTCATGGGGAGAAGACTGTATAAAGTTTGAACCACATATGAAAATTAGCTCATATCTAGAGCTACTTTTAACAACCCAAATGTGTAATGTGGCAAAGTACTTCTCCTCAGCAGGCTCAGTCCTTTTTAGCCTTGGAGACACAGGCATGGGCAAAGCAAATCCTTCCAGGTAGCACAGGGTCTGGCTAATTTTTCCCTCAGTCCCTTGTGTTTGTTTTCTCCCCTTCTGGGGATAAGACACAGCCATCCTTGTGGGAAGGGTTCAGAGCCTTGCTGCACCTAACTTGCTGGCAGCTTCCCTCACTATCCCCCCTGCTTCCACACCAGGGAGGGTTTAAAAAGGTCTCCAGCAGTTGGAGCCAGCTGAACCTAATTAGTTCCTAGTAACCCCTTTTCCAGCTGAACCTTATTTCCTCTGGTTCTCTCTCCTTAGTGGATTGGGGGAGGCCTTTTAACCCCCTGGGACTAATTACTACCCCTCCTTTTGTAGCCATTTGTCCTGGGTTTGCCTCAGTAAGTAAATTAGGAATTTTTAGGAAGATGCAGTTAGGTTTATTTTAAGGTTTGTGGACTCCTCTGTGCTAACCCCAGATGCTTTTGTTTCCTTCTAACCTTTAAGCTAACCTTCAAGAAAGCTATTTTGGGTGCTTAATTTTTGGAATTGCTCTTTTAAAATCTAGAAAAAGCCTAAGTTCCAAATATCTTTTCTCCCATTTTTAATAAAATTTACCTTTTTTTAAGAACAGGATTGGATTTTTGATGTTTTAAGAGGTTTGTGCATGTGTAGACATGCAGACTCACCCCTGTGGCACCTCCTGCTGGTCTGTTCCAGGAATTAGCTCTCCAGCCTCCAGAGCACCCTCTGCAGGCTGGTGATCTGCTGCCTCTTGGCTCCCCCCCCCCCCGTGCCCCTCCCAGGACCCATTGCCCCTTTATCTGGAGTGTTGCCCCCTCTCAGTAACTCCTCTCTCTTTAGGTCTCCCCTCCCCAGGAAACTCCCACCCACTATCCTCACCTCACCTCAGTATAAGGCTACTGCTAGTCATTGTCTAGCACCCATGCACTGGGGCAGACTGCAGTATCAGCCTACTCATCACTGGCAAGGGTGGGTTTGGACCTGCTGCCTTTGCCTACCCATGGGCTGCCCTCTTGTGCTAGGCCACAGCCTGGGCCTTTCCAGGCTGAAGCTCCCCAGCTCCTCTGCCTTTCCCCAGCCCTGCTCCACTCAGGTACCCTGCCTCTAGTTCCCTGCCACCAGGCCCATCTCCCTCTATAGTTAGAGAGAGGTTCCTGGCTCACAGCCTCTTTATACAGGCCAGCTGAGTCTGTTTGGGGCGTGGCCACAGCTGCAGCTGTTTCCCCATTCAGCCTGGATTGTTCTCCCAGCCCTCTCCCAGGGCTGGTTCCAACCCTGTCAGGGCCGGAGCGGGTCACCACCCCATAACAGCATATTGTTTAGTTAGCTGGTAGCAACAGCAAATTTCCTTTGTTTTCTTTCTCAGCTCTTCCTTGGGCGGGTGTGTGTGTGAAAAGGCTTGAGGGTATCCCACAGGGAGGAATTCCCAAGTGTTCCTTCCTGGGAACAAGGGGTTTTTTTGCATTTGGGTGGTGGCAGTGTTTACCAAGCCACGGTCAGAGAAAAGCTATAACCTTGGGAGTTTAATACAAGCCTGGAGTGGCAAGTATTAATTTTTTAAATCCTTGTGGGCCCCCTACCTTCTGTACTCAAAGTGCCAGAGTGGGGGTTCAGCCTTGACAAGTGCCCTTAGGGATGGATACCATGTGGGTTCCCTGGTGGTCCTCTCTGTTTGAGGGGCAGGGGGCCAGTGGCTGCATGGGGAAGCTGCCACAGCCGCCGGGTCCCAGAAGGGTGCAGCCCATATTGGACCTGCAGCCAATCCCCTCCTGCTCATGAGGGGTGGAGGGAGACCAGGGGCCACATGGTGCAGCTGGAAATGGCCCGGCCAGAGCAGAGTTTCCTGCTGCAGCACTCTCCCTGCTGGAGGCACCATTACAGTGGCAGGAAAGGCCTGGCTCCATATGCCCAGGCAGCCCTGCTACAGTCAGATCTAGGGAACCTTCTTCTATCCCCCTATCCACCAGGTGGGGGGGTCTGAGGGTCACACCTTGCATCTATGAGGGTGAGAGCAGTCCTGCCTGAGCTGGGGCTTTTGTCTTGGCCCATGCCCCTCCCACTACTCACCGGGAAGGGAGAGGAGGGGTCATGTGATGCAGCTACTGTGGCTGGGGGGGCCCTTGGGTATCTGGACATCCCTGATGGAGCCAGGTCTGCTGCTTCAGCCCCTGCCCTTGCACATGGGAGGAAGCGCAGTGAGTGTACTTCACCTGCCACGAGGGTGCACTGCTCCTTGTGTCCTACTACACCTCCCTGCAGGGGTGGCTCCAGGCACCAGTGCTCCAAGCACATGCCTGGGGCGGCAAGCCGCTGGGGGCACTCTGCCAGTCGCTGCTAGGGCGGCAGGCAGGGTGCCTTCGGTGGCGTGCCTGCGGAGGGTCCGTTGGTCCTGCGGCTTCAGCGGACCTCCCGCAGGCGTGCCTGCGGGAGGTCTGCTGAAGCCGCAGGACCAGCGGATCCTCCGTGCTTGAGGCAGCAAAATGTCTAGAGCCGCCCCTGCCTCCCCTACATCCAGCTTCTGGTGGGGTGATGGGAAGGGCTCTGGGGCTTGGACCAAGAGTATGACTACCTGCCTTTAGGTGTTTGCTCCAAGAGCCGCTCTGAAGGAGCCAGGCAGGATGTACAGTCCTTATCTCTCCTGCACCTCCAGGGCGAGACAACAGGACTTGGGACACCGGTAGTAGAGGTCCTCTTCCACAGTCACAGGAGTGACCCAGCCCTGCATAGGCGCTGACTCCGTGAGTGCTCCAGGGCTAGAGCATGCACAAAAAATAATAGTGGGTGCTCAGCACCCACTGGTGAGGAGTGGGACCTGCTGAGATGCTGCTTTTCACTGTGGCAGCTGCCTGAAAGAGCCTGGCTGGGGAGGTGGCTTCTGCTCCCTATCTATAGAGAGAAACCTATCTGATAGAACTGGAATGGGTCTTGAAAGGTCATTGAGTCCAGTCCCCTGCCTTCACTAGCAGGACCAAGTACTGTCCCTGACAGGTGGTGGTTTGTTTTTGGTTGGTTCGTTTTTTGTTTTTGCTTTCCCCAGATCTCTCAATGGCCCCTTCAAGGATTGAGCTCACAACCCTGGGTTTAGCACTGAGCTCTCTTCCCCCCCTGGGCTCAGGTACTGGGGACTGGGGGAGGAGAGAGAGTCAGAACTCCCCCTCCTCCCTGGCATAATTCCGAGTTGCTCAGCCAAGGAGGGATTGAGAGTGCTGGCCTCAGAGCTGGGTGAGGGCTCCTTGAAGCAACTTTGCTGGGGAATTGTGTGTTTTGGAGCACAGTTCTGTAGGGAAGGATGTGCTTGATGAGAACCAGTGGCCTGTGACAGGTGCAGGTGGAGAGTCACAGGCAAAGAGAGCAGCTGGGCAGGAGCTTTGACCTCAGCAGGGACAGTTCATTTTGAAGGTGGTCATGAGTCGGAAGAATGTGTCCTTCCTGGCTGGGCACAGAACCCCTCACACAGGAAGTACATGGTGTCAGGGAAATCTACCCCCCCCCTTCTTATAACAGATCTAATTCGCTTATATAAATCATATAAATCAAGCATAGGCCTAAAGTACTAACACAGAAGAAATAAGTTGCCAACATAATCACTGCGGAACTACCCTCCCAGAAGACAGTTTCGTTATACACAAACCATGATCATGCTGCTAGCATAAGGGAAAAATTCCCCTAAGAACCAGCTTACCACTGCCATACAGTAACACATTAAAAAGCCTGCGTTAGCATAATTCAAGTATCAGCATAGCAACAGCTGGCCAGAAATGGGAACTAAACACTGGACATTGAGTCCCAAGGGGCCTTACGAGGCAGGTCAGTTAAACCGCAAGTAGGGTAACTGTTAGACCGCAAGTAGGGTAACTGATGTCAGGGTCTCCTGACAATCACAAAAACATCCTTAAGGAAGTAAAAGATAAGAGCTTGCAATTTTACATATGTTATACCTACCATATAAGGATAATGTCAGTTGCTTTTCGGAAATGTATGTCATATGATTACCAAATAAGGTTATGATTTATGTGTAAGCACATATGCTAATTTGTGGTTTTACTCTTTATAAGCTGTGGCAAAAATCAGTTCGAGAGAGCGGCTTAACCCTTGCTAGGGGACACGCTGTCTCTCCGTGTGTGCACACATGTATTGATGAATTCTCAATAAAAGGAGCCTCAGGCTGTCTGATCAATTAACAAGGTGGTGGTCTTTTCCCCGACATTCTGGTGCCATGACTCGGATGCCACTAGGGGGCTTTCCTGGACCAGAAGACCCTCGGGCAGCCCGTCCCAACCCCGGGCCCACCAGGTAAGAGACCTTTTGAAATCTCTATGGGGTTTGGCGATGGACTGGGCCGTGGGCTCTGGTTTGGGGTAAGTCACAAGCTGGCTTCGAACTGTTGATCATCAGACAGACCTGACATCCTTTCTCAGGTTCCCGTCCTGATTCGTAAGTCCCGATGATACTCTAGAGTCTCCCGTCCCGTCCCGAAAGCCGGCTCCATGAGGAAAGACCCGTGGAAGCCAGTAACGGCCAATAAATAACGTCACTAACTTTACTAACTCCACTAGTGCATGGGCTGTTCTCGACAGTTATTGGAACTTGGAGCAACTCCTGGGTTTGCTCTTGTTCTTGGGAGGGGTAATTTTGTTTGTCCTTTTAATGTTGTGTTGGAAACCGAAGTTCTAAGTGCTGTGTGTTGGAAAAGGCCAGACGGCCAGAGTGATTGATAGCTGTGGGAAGACTCCCCGAGCCTCTCGCGAAGCGCAAGCTTGTGATCGGGAGTGCCTCGAAAGCAAGCCCCACAGTTGAGTGAAATGGACTGAGAAGCTTCCCCGGCTGATAGGCCTTGGTGAGTGGCTCTACAGCCGGGGTGCAAGGCGTGAGAGTGTGAACCCTGTCTCCGTCTCTCTCTCTCTCTCTTGTTGTGTGTTGTGGAGGGTGGAAGATGGGGGCAGGTCAATCCAAAGGGATTCCTAGCCCGCCAAAAGGTACTCCTGCTGCTTATATGTATGTACACCGTGGCCCGTCAACATGCAAATATTTGCAGAAATGGAATTGGTATACCAGAGACGACCCAAAATTGCAATTCCCCTTGGAGGGAAGTTTTGATCTTGACAGGATCGTGCACCTCCGTGGTGCCCTCCTAGTCAACAAAGTGGGTCAGGAACAATTTGATGCGTATTTTGAGTGGCATGATGAAATGGGAAAGCGCTGTCATGGAAATGACCACCACCGTGTTGAGTTGATCAGACAGCCTGAGGCTCTTTTTATTGATTAATTAGAGATACATGAGTACTCATGGAGAGACGACAAATCCCCTAGCAAGGGGTAAGTCGCTCTACCTTACAGCAGTGATACCTGTGCTTATAAAGCTTAAAACCGCAAATTATCATATGATCTTATACATCCGTCATTACCTTATTTGGCTAATACATGACATCTTTTGAAAACAATTGCTATTAATGTTTCTATATATCATAAAAGAGCTAAAAATTGCAAGCCTGTTCTTTTCTACTTCCTCATGGAAAGTTCTCGCAATTGCCAGGACCTTGACACCTCGGTTATCCTTTACTTGCGGTTATGCAGCTGTTACACGTTACTAAGCTTTTTGAGGAACTTGTGTCCAAAAATACATATTGTTTGTTCCTTTGGCCAAGTTATCATGAGTTATATTTTATGCTTACACGAGCTACTTAATGAACTATAATGACCTAACAGCTGTTAGTATATTCCGGCAGTGATGGACTGGTTATTTAAGGGATTTTATGTCAGTTTTAACCCCTTTTAGCAGCATTTTATTGTTTAGCAGCATTATTCATAGTTTGTGTATAAAATCAAAGAGTCAGCCTCAGGTGTGTTAGTAATATAATTATTTTCTTATTTTCTATATGTTAGTATGATTGAGGCCTATGGCCTTGATTTAATTATTAGCAGCTTAATCAAGACCTGGCTTCGGGGCCTGGGGTTTATTTTCTTTATCATTCCCTCCTTTGTTTGCTGCCTATTATTTTATACGGCAGCAAACACTTCATCAACGTCTGAAAGGGGGATATTCATCAGTTCCTGTGCTATGCGTTCAATAGTTTCCTGGTCCAGTGCTTCCTGGCTGAGATTATCTTCCTGGGGAGCGTTAGGGGAAGCAGCAGGAGCATTAGGAGCGGAATAGTCGGCCCTTTGGGAGGAAAGCCTTAAAGTGACACAGAGGTTGTCCTCAGTGTCAGTGGGGTCGAATACCGGTGCTGGCCTTACAGGGTTAAGGGATATTAACTGTGGTGGAGTATGGGAAAGGGAAGTTGAACAAGGGCATGTGCAATGTGACCAGCAACAACAGCAGCACCAGCAACAGAGACACACAAAAGCAAACGTGCCAATGCCAAAGAGGAGCCATACATACCAGGGGTGTTGGGGTGACTGAAAACTTTTTGTGAATTGGCAAAGAATGTCACCTTTAACACAGAGGGAAGATACCAAGTGAACAGTTTGGAGGGCATTCATAGCTTCCTGATAAACAGTTTCTAAATAATGAATTTGAGTTTGCAGTTGTGAAATAGATTGGATTTCTGGCAGGTGAGATAACAATGAGTGAAATTGGTCAGGAATAACAGACGTCCAGTCGAAAGGGACTTGAAACTGCAAATAAACCTGATAATCCTTTTCTGCGGGCCAGTAAATATCACGAGTACCTGAATTGGTGAGGAGATTAAAGGCCACATCATGTATGATTGATGAATTAACATGAACACAACTCCTATTGACGAACAAAAGGGTATGGGAGGCTAGGTCTCGCAGGTTGCCAAGACCCTCCCAACGTACCCGGTGATGGACAGTTACCACCTCTCCGGGGTGTAGTTTTCTAAAGCATTGTAGTTGCGGGGGTTGTAAGTGCCAATAGGTCCAGAGATTACCCAGACCTATCCAAAGGTCAGGGGTTATAGCCAGGGCACCGATTAGGAAGCGGTTAGGACCGCCAGGGGGCTTAATTTCCCAAACATCTCGATGGATTACCCAGTCCCACAAGCAACTACCCCAAGGGCCTGGGAGAATACGATAAGTGGGAGCCCAAAAATCCTTTCACAGATCCATAAGCCCGGAAGGAACACTGTGAGTGCCAACACTTCCATCCAGAAAACTTCCAGGTATGTCTCCATGGCCACAAATCGGGGGGTACACCAGATGTATTAGTAAGGGCAGTGGGCCAGCGCTGCTGTTCGAGGTCCTTACGTATGGAGAAAAGGATGGTATTGAGATAATCCTGTACTTCTGAACACGCCTGATCCCACTGCAATGCCTTTCCTGATACAGTAACCTCTTAAGCAGGTCCTGGGTAACAATGCTTAGTGCTGAGATAGTATGGAGTTCGCCAATTCCTGCCTTCTCCTCCGTAATTTGAGCCCCAGAGATAAACCCTGCGGCCTGGTCTAATTGCCCCAGATGACCCTCATGTTCCTGTGTTTTGTAAATAGTACAAGCTGAGGCTGCAGTATTAGCACCTTGCAGAAAAACATCGGCCATGCCTCTCCTTTTTCTGCTATTTTTAAGTCGAGCTTGTTGTTCCATTAGGCGTATGGCTGCGCCCTTAGAGCAGTTAGAGTAAGTGGCGGTGATTTGAAGGTGAGTGAGGGGAAGGGAGAAATGGATGGCTCCTAAAGTGGCATTTAGGATTGTCCATTTAAATCCTGATAAGTGAGGGTTTTCTGTAGGCTCATACCATAATTGTTGGTCCTGAACCTGAATGCCCTCCTTGGCCAGTGAAATGTCAATCGAATGGGAAGGGGTGTATTGAAGTAGAGTACAAGTGATATTTGCAGTGAGGGGGAGATCCTGGACACAAAGAAATCCTACAGTGGTTAGGCATATCTTCTCAACTGTAACATTAGTTCAGGTGGCATGAGTGAATATAAAACATTCTGGACCCTTTTCACTATATGGCCAACAAGTGCCTGGGACTAATACGAGATCTATATTATGGTCAGTGTCCCATGTGTCTATATAAATTTCAGCTTGGTCAGGTTCTCCTGTATAAGTAACATAAGAGGTTATATTACGGTAACTGAGGTACACCGTACCAAACGCATCCCATTTAACATACCGTTCGTATACATGGCTATGCAATGAGAAAATTAACTTGGATGCGCAATAAGAGAACAAATCACCAGAAAAGGAGGGTCTGGGCCATTGTATAACAGTTGAGGTTTTGGGTAAATATGGGTCAGATTGGGGCTCGGAACGGGCATGATTTTCTGAGATATTGAGGGATGGAATTACTACGGGAGGCTGAACTACAGGGGAGGC
The DNA here is from genome assembly GCF_007399415.2 of Gopherus evgoodei. NCBI lineage: Eukaryota > Metazoa > Chordata > Testudines > Testudinidae > Gopherus > Gopherus evgoodei. The sequence continues at coordinate 255,231,908 of NC_044322.1, read as the reverse complement.
TGTGGGGGGAGCAAAGGAAGAATGGGATTCATCTAGTAGTTCTGGAATGGTCTGGCATGGCCAGGGGACCTGACCTGTGTGGCAAACACCTATACTGGGAATAAATCCCAATATCCAGTTCACCCCACATCGCCATGACTCCGGACCACAATTCCCTCCCTGCCACCACACTATGTACCGTCTCTTATACCACGGCCAATTTTTTACGTCTTCAATAGTAAGAGTCTTTTGTGGCTTAACTTCGGAGGCTTCTCGAGACCTTCTCGCCTTTGCCTTTTTTCCCGCAGCAAAAGTCTTTGCACCACACAAGGGAGACCGTGGAGTCGCCTTTTCCCTTTTTTCATCAGCAACAGTCTTTACACCACACAAGGGAAAGTGTGGAGTCGTCGCAACTTTTGGTTCTGGTGTTGACGGGAAGGACAGCGGAGTAACCTTTCGAACAGTTCCTGAGAGCAAGAAAGAGTCGTAAATGTTTAGAAGGAACATAAGAAACATTATGGCGGAGATGAACCAAATAGAGGGCATCGGCCATCTTCGCACTCGAGCAGTCTCTTTGATTTTGGTTTGTGGATCAGTCATGACGGATTATACAACCTGCCGACTTCGAAGGTGGTACTTGGGTTCTCGCTCAGGTTCACCTATTGACGCCGCCGACTGGGGCTGTGGAACGAACGGGGCGCTGGCGGGATCCAATGGAGGTGCTACCTTCTTGCAATGAGACGCGTGTACCCAATTTGGGAGTCCTTGGCACTTCACTGCAGTATGGGTAGTTAGCAAGACCTGGAACGGACCCTTCCACCTGGGCTCCAAGGCGGACTTTCGCTGGAACACCTTACAGCAAACCCAGTCACCAGGCTCCAAGGGATGGCATGCAGTCTCGGCTGGATCTGGTAGCGCCATCAGGAATCTCAAGTCAGAGGTCTTAAAGATACCCAAGATAAGTTAAAAACACAGCTTAAAGAGGCACAGGAGAAATTGGCTAATGTTCACAGTACATTGAGCCATCCTTTAGTTCCCCTCTGTCCTTCTAAAGTTTGCCCAACCACCCCGAACCTGAAACCAGGAAAGCCAGTCTCTGCCCCCTCCTCAGATGAATGTTCGTAGAGAGTCGACAGTGGCCCGTTCCTCCTCCATACAACCCAGATGAACAGGGCCCTTCAACAACATCGGGATCTGGATCTGGGTTCTCTGGAACTAGTTCCAAACATTATCCAAATTCTGGTTCTAGTAAATCAACACCCTTAACCTCCACCACAGCAGCCTCCTCCCCGGCAGATAGATCTATTCCCAAATTAGAGCTCACTACCGAACTGAAGACAGGATTTGATACATAGTGTCTAGGGCTGAGGAACTGTTGGCAGAGTGGCAGGCAACAGTGGGAGACAAAGAAGTTGATTGGGCTAGTGAATCCTCCTCACCCCAATCACCACTGCGTGACTTATCACGTAGCATCGCTGAGCTAAAAACTCTCATAACATCACCCAAGTATCAAGCCATCCTTGATGAGGCCAATAACACCGATACCGACCCTGTATCTTCCCGTATACGTAGGCATCTTAAAAGTTTATTAGAAGTAGCTGAGAAGTTTGAACCAGACAGAAGCGTAAGCACCTTTCCCCTCCGGCAATTGCCAGGGCCAACGGGGTTAGTAACTGTATACGCCCCTTGGTCACCAGGCGATTTATATAACCTAATAGAAAAATTTCCAAAGATCAGGGAGGATCCTGTTAAATTCCAGGAACAACTAGGCATGATAGTGCGATGCTATAACCCTTCATGGGCGGATATGGACCAACTTCTAACAGCGATAGTGCCCAGGGAAACTCTTATACGCCTCTATCAGGAGGCCCGCTGGCCTGAAGATCCCTGTCAGCATCCAGAGGAAGAATTAGCAGCAAGAAGGGATGCCCTGTCAGAGCGGTTCTTACCGTCTGCCCCAGGAAAACAGATTGGGGAAAAATAAATGCTTGCAAGCAAAATAAGGGAGAAAATCCGGCTGATTTTATGGAGCATATTAAGAAAGTGTTTGAAAGGTATTCGGGAATTGAGGACGCAGAGACTACTGCTAGACAAGCAGTAGTAGCTGCATTCGTGCAGGGACTCTTGCCCAAGGTTGGAGAACAGTTAAAGATCAGTGTAGTAGATTGGGAAGGAAAAAATTTGGAAGAAATCTTGGCTACAGCCCAGCATTTTTACCGACAGTTAGACAGAAAAAAGGACAAGACAGAATCTAAACTTATTGCTCTGCAGATACAGACTATGCAAGACTCTAGTGCAAAAGGACCTAGGCGAAAGCAACCGCCACCAGTGGCTGGGGTTCAGCCCCCAACTGGCACTAACCCTTCAACCGGTCCTAACCCAACAGCTTGTTTTCTATGCGGTCAGGAGGGGCATTGGAGAGCTAATTGCCCGCAATTGAGCAATGTTTATTGCAGATATTGCAAAAAAGAGGGACATCTCATTAAGGATTGCCCTACGCGCCCCCTGAGACCCAACCCGAGAATGGGGGGAGCCGCAGGACAACCTTATGTCGTTCCATTTTTTCCCACGCCACCCCCTCCACCCCTTAACTGTTAGGAATGCCAGGAGACTGATAACGTCGTCGTTGCCCCGCTCATTTCAGTGGACCAAACTGGTCCGACAGTTTCTTGTTTAATTAATGGTGTTCCCACTCCCTGCCTGATAGATACGGGAGCTTCTAGGTCTACTTTTAGACTACAGGAATTTCCCGCTGTGCCCCTTTATTCCGATGTCGTTACCGCTATAGGAGTAGGAAACACTCCTATCCCCCACTCTGTTTCTTCTCCTCTGTCGATCTCCACTGGCCCCCTCTCCACTGACCATGCTTTCCTTCTCAGTCCTTGCTCTCCCGTTAATCTCTTAGGGAAGGATTTGTTATGCAAACTAAATTGTACTATCTTTTGTTCCCCTGACGGGGTATTCCTGGAGGTGCCCGATCCGGCACACAACGAAGTGCTAGCCCTCTTACAAACAGATCATGCCCCGGACGGGGAGACAGACCCCAGCCCTTCCTCGTTGCAACAGGAACTGCTGGCTAAGGTTTCCCCCACACTGTGGGCTGAACATGCCAACCAAGTAGGGCGCATTAGCTCTGCTCAACCTGTTAAAATTCGGCTGAATCCAGAAAAACCCCTTCCCAAAATTCGTCAAAATATCCCCTCTCCCGACAAGCGGAAGAGGGAATTCTTCCGGTGATCTCTGCCTTACTCGACCAAGGAGTTATTATACCGACAGTGAGTGAATGTAATTCGCCGATATTACCTGTGTGAAAACCTGGAAAGAATACCTGGCGATTCGTACAGGATCTGCGCGCCATTAATGCTGCTGTCCTCCCGACTTTCCCGGTGGTCCCCAATCCCGCTACCATCCTCTCTTGCATACCCCCGACTGCACAGTATTTCTCTGTCATAGACTTATGTTCAGCTTTCTTCTCCATCTCAATTCATGTAGATAGCCAGTTTCTCTTCGCCTTCACTTATCAGGGCACCCAGTATACCTGGACCAGATTGCCCCAGGGATATACTGAATCACCCACTATTTTCTCTCAAATCCTAAAGAAGGATCTGGATGATATCCGGTTCCCTCAGGGGTCCGTTTTAATCCAATATGTCGATGATTTATTACTAGCATCTGATTCTTTAGAAGCCTCTAAGACCGATACGCTCGCTCTGCTTCAGGCCTTGGCTCAGAAAGGCCACAAAGTTTCTAAATCAAAACTGCAGCTCTGTCTCCCGACAGTTCACTATCTCGGTCATGATATTTCCGCTGGAAAGCGTGGCTTGTTCTCCTCACGAATCCAAGCTATTCAACAGATTCCAAAGCCAATCACTAAGAAGCAACTTAGAGGGTTCCTCGGGATGGCAGGCTATTGCAGGCAATGGATTCCTGGATATGCTTCCCTTGTACGGCCTTTGCAAGATCTAACCCTCAATAAGGTCACTGACCCCATTCCGTGGCCCGAGAAAGCAGAAAAGGCATTCCAATAAGTCAAAAGCGCCCTGGCTAAGGCTCCTGCCTTAGGCCTCCCAGATTATAAAAAACCTTTTACCCTGTTCTGCCACGAAAAGGAGGGTTCCGCCCAAGGTGTCCTTACACAATCACATGGGGAGAAAAATAGACCCATTGTGTATTTCAGCTCTTCCTTAGATCCAGTGGCTGCAGCATTACCCCCATGCCTTCGGTCGGTAACTGCTGCCGCCATGTTAGTTGAAGCTTCTGCTTCCCTTATCTTAGGCAGTCCTTTAACTGTGGCAGTTCCCCATGCTGTTACAGCCCTTCTTACTAAAAGTAAAACTCAGCACCTTTCTAACTCTCGGCTCACAAAGTACGAAATGCTTCTTTTAAATGCTGCAAATGTTACTTTGATTAGGTGTCCAGTACTTAATCCTGCTTCCCTTCTCCCTACGGCAACCGATGGGGAACCCCATGATTGCTTATCTGTAACCGCTGAATTGTCTGCTCCTAGATCTGATCTGCAAGATATTCCCCTACAAAACCCAGAGCTGATTTATTTTGTAGATGGGTCCTGTTTAAGGAATGCAGAAGGCCAGCTGGTAGCAGGCTATGCTGTGTGCGATCAACAAAGCGTTATAGAAGCTTTTTCCCTTCCCTCAGTGAGGTCAGCCCAAGTTGCTGAACTGTTCGCCCTTACTAGAGCTTGTTGCTTGGCAACCGGTGTGTCTGTCACCATTTATACTGATTCTAGATATGCCTTTGGAGTAGTGCATGATTACAGCCAGCTGTGGAAATATAGGGGTTTTCTCACCTCTACCGGAGCTCCCACCAGTCATGGCTCCTATGTCAATGCTCTCTTGTCTGCTCTGCAGTTGCCTTCTGCCATTGCTGTGGTCATGTGTCCTGCTCACCAGAAACCCCAAGACGACGTCACTCGAGGAAATGCCCTGGTGGACGCTGCCGCCAGGCAGGCGGCTTTTTCCGGGTCTCCGGCTCCTACTGAAATAGTTACTCTTTGTCTGTCCCAATCTTCTCTTCCGATCGATTCCCTGCAAGATCTATCGCTTGCACAGGAATCGGCGTTGGAGGAGGAAAAGAACTACTTGAGACAGTCCGGTTGCTCCAAGCATCCGGAAGACGCCTTGTGGCATGCACCAGACGGCCGCCTGGTAGCACCCCTGGCCTTACTCCCTCACCTTGCCCGTCTAGCCCATGGGCTGGCACACATAGGAAAGGAAGGAATGATTGCATCTGTAGCCAAATATTGGCACGCTCCGAATTTTACAAGCATAGCCCAGCAATATTGTCGTTCTTGTCCTATTTGTCTAGCATACAACAGTGGACAACCAGTTCGTACCACCCAGGCGGCGCATCCGCCACCATGGGGACCTTTTGTAAATATCCAAGTAGACTTTATAAGCTTGCCTAAATGTTGTTCATATGAATACTTGTTAGTATGTGTCTGTATGTACTCAGGGTGGGTAGAAGCATATCCTTGTGCTAAGGCAGATTCAATAACCGTTGCTAAAAAACTACTGAAAGATTTCTTCCCCCTGCTTTGGACTTCCTGCCTCCATAAATAGTGACAGAGGTACCCATTTTACTGGCCAGGTTACAAAACATATCTGTAAAGCCCTTCAGATTGAACAACATCTACACTGTGCACACCACCCCCAGAGTGCTGGGGCAGTGGAACGTAAGAATGGGGATCTGAAAAATAAACTGGCAAAATTATGTGCAGAAACGGGCCTCAAATGGCCAGATGCATTACCCCTGGTATTAATGCAAATGAGAAACACTTCTATGAGCAAACATGGATTGTCTCCCCACGAGATTCTCATGGCTAGGCCAATGAGAATGCCTGTGACCCCGCCTATAAACCCTAAGGCAATGGACTTGCAATTATGTGATGAAACAGTATTAGAATATTGCAAAGCACTAATTCGCCATGTTAGATCTGTTCACTCACAGGTTCAAAGTGCCCTACCGGACCCAGCAGAGGCCGCGTGCCATCCCCTGAAGACTGGGTTTGCTACAAAGCCTTCCAGCGTAAGTCGTCTCTGGAGCCCAGGTGGAAAGGCCCGTACCAGGTTCTGCTGACTACGCATACTGCAGTGAAGTGCCGGGGACTGCCTAATTGGATACACGCGTCCCACTGCAAAAAAGTGACTCCGCCTCTAGATCCGACCACTGCTCCCTTTGTTCCACGAACTCAACCGTCATCTGCAGCGTCTACGCCCAGACCCCAGCCTAAGTATCACCTCAGGGGCCGGCAGGTTGTATAGAGTCACAATGAGTGACCCGAGAGCCAAGATCAAAGAAACCACCATGATACGGAAATGGTTGCTGCCCTCCCTATGGCTAATCAGTGCCTTAATGTTCTTTTTGTTCCTTTTAAATCTTTATGACTTTTTTATACTCACAGGAACTCTTTGCAAAACTGATTCAGCACCTTCCTCACCAGCACCAATACCAGAGACTGAGCCCAGACCAAGTCCTTCCCTGCGTGTTGTACAAACTGCCATAGTCACAAAAAGGGAAAGAACCAGGAAGTCCCGAGAAATTGAAACAAAAAAGCCAAAGAAACTCACTGTTGAAGATGTCAAAAACTGGCCGTGGTATAAAAGGCGTAGTATTGTGTGGTGGCAAGGAGGGAGGTGTGGGGAAAGTGGGGTGTATCACTGTGGAATTGATTGGAGTTATATTCTTCCCCTTCCGGCCATTTGACCAGCACCTTATGTTCCCTCTGCATGTTCTACCATTCCCGAATTTCTTGATGTTTATATTACACACACCCCCATACCCTCTACGCCAACACCCTCTGTTCCTGCACCAACCCCACAATCCCACACAATTCACCCTCACCAAACTCCTGACCCCATCTCCTTATTACCAACTACCTCCACCATGATACAGTGGCCCAGACCATCCCCCTCAAGCGACCTATTCTCGTATTGTGCGACTAAATTGTTTTTCTGGATGCAAGGTCACATATACAAACGTACAATCGAATGGAATGCGTTCGGAAGGGTCTTCCTTACTTATACAGACATAACTACGGCTGTCAATTACACTGGCCTCCCTTATACAACCATGGAAATCGTAGCCCAGTGGGCAACCACTGTTGATCTTACATTAGTTCCTGGCCTGTGCCACGCCCCTGACGCCCAAGGACCAGAGTGCTTTCTAGTTACCCGAGTTACAAAAACCGATATTCTCACAGAAAAAGTATGCCCTGCCCCACTCTTCTTTGCTTGTATAGAAACTGTTCCCATAACCATTGAAAATATAACGTGCACTCTAATTCAATATACCCCCTCCCACTCAGTTAACATCTCAATGGCCAAACAGGGAATCATAGTATATGACCAACAGTTGTGGTATGAGTCTCCAGAAAAACCTAAACTCTCTGGATTTAAATGGACTGTGTTAAATGCCACTCTAGGCACCATTCGGTTTTCTCTCCCTCTGACCCATTTTCAAATTACAGCCACATATCCAAATTGTTCCAAAGGAGCTGCCATTCACCTAATGCAGCAGCAGTCGTGGATCCAAGAGGGTGGGAAAAGTAGAAAAAGAAGAGATCTAACTGATACCCTAATACTAGGAACTAATACTGCGGCCTCGGCCTGGACTATCTATAAAACCCAGCTACATGAGGGTCGACTAGGAAAATTGGGACAGGCGGCAGGTTTCATGTCTGGGGCCCAATTAACTCAGCAAAAGGCAGCAATAGGCGAATTACATATTATCTCTACCTTGAGTGCTGTTACCCAGGATCTGCTAAAGCAAATGATCCAACACGCCGCTATGGCGGGAAAGGCATTGCAGTGGGACCAGGCATGTTCAGAAATACAGGATTACCTAAACACCATTCTCACCTCCATTCAAAAGGACCTAGAACTGCAAAACTGGCCCACTGCCCTTACTAACACATCAGGTGTCCCACCCCATTTGTGGCCATGGAGGCACACGTGGAAATTCTCCGGATGGAAGTGTTGGTGCTCACAATGTTCCTTCCGGGCGTATGGACCTGTGAATGGAGTGTGGGCTCCTGCGTACCTTATCCTCCCAGGCCCGTGGGGTGGCTGCTTGTGGGATTGGGTAATCCACCGAGATGTACGGGAGATTAAGCCTCCCGGCGGCCCCAACCAGTTTTTGGTCAGTGCCCCAGCCATTACTCCTGACCTTTGGATAGGCCTTGGTAAACTTTGGACCTATTGGCCTTTACAACCTCCCCAGCTTCAATGCATTCGAAAATTAAATCCTGGAGAAGTAGTCACTGTTCACCACCGAGTATGTTGGGAAGGTGTTGGACACCTACAAGATTTGGCCTCCCACACCCTCTTTATAGCCAACAACAGCTGTGTCTATGTTAATTCTTCTGTGTTACACGATGTGGCGGTTAACTTGCATACCAACACAGGCACCCATGCTATCTATTGGCCTACAGACAAAACTTACCGGGTTCCCTTTCAGTTCAGGGTCCCTTTTGATTGGACATTGGTAGTACCTGATCGTTTTCATACCCTCTTGTCCCTCTTGCCCGAAGTACAATCTATATAGTAATTGCAAACACAAATCCATTACCTTGAAACCATATATCAAAATAATTTGCAGGCATTGCAGACCGCCCATTTAGTCACGTCACTATGCGTAGAAAGTGATGCTCTCTGTCAAGTTACCAAGGTATTACGCCCTTCACAACACCCTTGGTATGTATGGGCCCTTTTAGGAGTCGGTATACTCATTACCCTATGTCTTTGTTGCTGGTGTTGCTGTTGTTGTTGTTGTAATAGACATTGTTGTTGTAAAACACGTTCCAAATGCCTAAGTTCTAACCCTCCATCATATACCCCACCACCAATACCTCTAAACTCTATGGTGGACCTTGCCGCAACAAGAGCCGCGAGCAGCTGTAGTCCTGGCAAAGGGAGAGGGCTAAGCCGTCGTGCTACCGGAAGGGGACAATGGCCCTCGCATGGCAACGCTCTCACGACTTTCACAGCGCTCATTGTAAGAAGCATGGCGGTTCCAGCGGAAAGCCCCGCCACCAACGCTTTGGTGATATTGGTGCAGACAGCCATTAATACGAAATCCTTTTGTCTCCCCAAGGTGAATGCTGTGGGGACAGTGATGGAAACTTGCTTTATTGGTGTTAGTGCTACCCCGAATGCACTACGAACCAAGCAATATACGAGTTTCCCAGGGCCCATGACATATAAAGAGTTGTATATGTTATGCATGGCAAAGGCCGTACGTGATGCTAGTATGTATCTTTTTTGCCTGGCTAACGTTACTCCAGCAGACACCTGTGTGTATTTTCGGAATGCTACACGTGCTAAAGTAGATCTTACAAATGCGGAGTTAAGTTGTCAGAATAAGATTGAAATTTCCTTTGCTACAGTGCATTGCAAATTGCCTGCCGGGTGGTTTTTGTTGTGTGGGCGGGTTGCATATACGTATATTCCTGCCAATAGTGACGGAGGACCATGCACCATTGGCCGAGTAACCCCCCTGATGGTTCGACATCCCCAGGCAAATTATACTCGCCGCCGACGGAGCACTATTCCTATAGATTCTAGTTGTAAAGCCGAAGTAACCCTCTACTCGGAGGGGAGAGCGGCAGCTTTATTGTTTTCTTTAGTGGGTATTCCAGGCATGGTAGCACATAATTATCATGCTGTTGCCCACCTTGCCTGCACTGTAGCTAAGTTTCTTAATTTGACTTCCACGGTTGTGGCTTTGCTTGCACAAGAATTAGGTGAAGTACGTCAGGGTATGTTGCAAAATCGCTTAGCTATTGATTATTTGTTATTGCGACATGGGCATTCATGCAAAGATTTTGCTGGTATGTGTTGCTTTAATATTACAGATGCTGGAGCTGATATAGCGATGGAGTTGCGAGAATTGCGTCATTTAGCAGAAGGCATTGGCCAGCAAGACGGGGATTCTTGGCTGTGGTCCTGGCTCACATCCCTTTGTGGTTGGACCGCACATCTTGTTCAGGGCTTGTGCATTGGTCTTATCGGAATCCTAAGTCTGTATGCAGGATGTGGTTTATGCAGCTTGTGCTGTATGTGCAGCCATTTGAGTGGCAGTTGGTGCTGTGGTTTAACGCATGCCGACTCCACCTGGTCCCGTAGCCCCCCGTTAACGGAAACCTCCCCTACCGCTGACCATCACCTGCTCTATGCCACGTTGAACGTATCCTTCAACGAAGGCACTTATGAAAGTATCCCAAATCTGGAAAACCCACCCCCAGAATACCAATCAGAAGTCCAAGACTATGGACGTCCGTAGTAAGGAGGTTGTTTGATGCCTTGTAAGTTAAAGGCATCAAAAAGGACGGAAGTGGCCCGTACGGGGATCGAACCCGCGACCTTGGCGTTATCAGACCTTGGTGCTGATAACCCCAGAATGTCGGGGAAAAGACCACCACCTTGTTAATTGATCAGACAGCCTGAGGCTCCTTTTATTGAGAATTCATCAATACATGCGTGCACACACGGAGAGAAAGCGTGTCCCCTAGCAAGGGTTAAGCCGCTCTCCCGAACTGATTTTTGCCACAGCTTATAAAGAGTAAAACCACAAATTAGCATATGTGCTTACACATAAATCATAACCTTATTTGGTAATCATATGACATACATTTCCGAAAAGCAACTGACATTATCCTTATATGGTAGGTATAACATATGTAAAATTGCAAGCTCTTATCTTTTACTTCCTTAAGGATGTTTTCGTGATTGTCAGGAGACCCTGACATCAGTTACCCTACTTGCTGTCTAACAGTTACCCTACTTGCGGTTTAACTGACCTGCCTCGTAAGGCCCCTTGGGACTCAGTGTCCGGTGTTTAGTTCCCATTTCTGGCCAGCTGTTGCTATGCTGATACTTGAATTATGCTAACGCAGGCTTTTTAATGTGTTACTGTAGGGCAGTGGTAAGCTGGTTCTTAGGGGAATTTTTCCCTTATGCTAGCAGCATGATCATGGTTTGTGTATAACGAAACTGTCTTCTGGGAGGGTAGTTCCGCAGTGATTATGTTGGCAACTTATTTCTTCTGTGTTAGTACTTTAGGCCTATGCTTGATTTATATGATTTATATAAGCGAATTAGATCTGTTATAAAAAGGGAGGGGTAGATTTCCCTGACAATGGGAATGGATTTGGATTCTGAGTTGGCGGATAGCAAGGGTCTGAGACTTACTGAAGTGAATGAAGAAGATGAGGAGCAGGTGAGTGCCCCCAGGTCTGCGCCTCACTCCCAACACCTGACAGGAGTCCCCCAGGCATCCTCAGGATGCAGCTGTGGAGTTCACCAGCAGCCCTCATGCACTGAAAAGGGGGATTGCCAACCTTGGCACACTAGGACAAGGGTGGCTGCCTAGGTCCTTTCTCCTTCGGATGCCCCCACCCCAAGAGATATGGGCTGACCTGACAAAATCATTGGTATTGGTGCATAGGTTGGGCTGTCTGCCCGATAAGAGTGAGCCCCTCTCAGATGAGGGGGTAGCACAGGCACAGGTTTGGGGTGGGACTGATATCCCGCAAAGGAACACAGAGCAATTAGGGAGGGACTTCCCACCCCTCTCATTGCCAGGTGGCATCACTCCTAATATAACATGGGCAGGAGACACAACAGCTGATGTCCCTAGAACTTATGTGGAATCCAATTGCTCACTCAGAAATCATCTGTCTAAAGGGGCTAAAAAAAAAATTGCATTTGGAAAGGGGAATTTGTGGATTGATTTACCTTGCTGTTCAGGGAAGAGCAGACAGAGGAAGGGGGCAAAAAGTACAAAAACAAGGAGGACAAATACCACAGACGTACGGTGCATTAAATGGTTCAGAACTGGTCTGCAGCCTTTCACATTTATGTGAATATATCTCTCATATATATTTATGTGAAAAGCATATTTCCTTGTTTATGTATGCAGACAGATGGGTGGGTAGCGTGGGTAAGGTATGAGAGAGAATTTAGGCAGAGGGCAGCAGAGAAGCCTGATTTACTTTGGGGTAAAATAGTCCAGGAACTTTGGCTGGAATGTGTGACTCTTTATTGCCCCACTCAGCTGGCATTCACAGACAGCAGGTTGCCAGTGCCAAAACCTCAGCTTCAAAATGCAGATATAAAAGCCAACGTGTGCTCTGCATTTAACTACGGGAAATTTTTTTGTTCCCAATGCAAGTACAAACACCTCTGTAGAGGGTGCAGGGGCAGCATAGTACACTCTCCTGATATGGGGGGAAAGGCACGTCCAAGAGGGAAGTAGGAGAGGGGATCTGCAAGGTCCCACTGCTTCAAGAGATGCTACAGGGAAGCTCCTTCTCCAATTAAGATGCAGGTGTTATGGAACTTGTTATTTGACTATCATAAGAAAACAGATGCTGCTTATTTATGGAGTGGATTTACAGCCAATTTTCAAATCCTTTATGAAGGCAGGAGGTGCCAGTAGTGGGCAGAGAACTTGAAGTCCAAGCTCAAAGGCTTTGAGCATATAGTAAAAGCAAAGTTCACCTTGGAGGTGGCAGCAAGGAGAATGGCAGACCCCTTCCAATGTATTCCAATGCCAGATTTGTGTATATCTCCCCTGGGTGTGGTGCCAAAGAAGGAGAACAGGGAATAGAGTCTTATTAGCAGATGACCATATTGACCCCCAGCTGTGTTCAGTGAGATATTCATCATTTGATGCTGCGGGAGCCATCGTTAGTGAACGTGGCACTGGGGTACTGTTGACAAACTGGGACATCACGTCTGCATTCCAGTTGCTTCCACTGCATCTTAGGGACTTTAAACTGCTCGGGTTTCAGTTTGAGGGACGTTACTATTTTGACAAAGCCATGCCCATGAGGTGCTTAATGGTATGTGCAGCTTTTGAATGAGTCAGCTCCATGCTGGAGTGGGCAATCATACATGAGACTGGCCTACCTCACGTGGTACACTCAAACAACAACTTATTTGCAGGAAGGTTCCTGGTCAGGCATTCTGTGTCTGTCTGGTGCCTGCCTCCTCTGGAGGCAAAAATCCTACCACTTTATCAGAATGACAAGGGGAATGAATAAAATATTTTAGAAGTGTGGGAAAGATTCCTGGAAGAGTTTAATGGTGTTTCCATATGGCATTCAGACTGGTGACTGAAAACTGAGAGCAGGTACAGTCTGATGCCTCAGGAGGCATACGTTTTGGGGGTTACTTTAAAGGAGAGTAGTGTGCACGGAGGTAGCCAACTATCTTGATTTCAGGACAGCAGATTCCAGGAACTTGCCCCACAGGCCATCAAGCATCTCCGGGCTCAAGAGCAACCGTGGGACTAGAAGAGGACTGTGTTGCTCTGCAGGCCTACAAGGCTAGCCTTTTCAGAGTTCACGGAATTAGGAGGTGCAACATGTGGTGTCTTTCACCCACTGTGGTTTGGCTCCGTCCACTATTTCTGACCAGCTAGTGGGTCTTTCCTACTGGAGTAGGTTGGTGGGTTTCCCAGACCCATGTGGCTGTTTTATAGTACCGAAACTCTTAGAAGGGTGGGCCAGAAGAGGTGGATGCCAGAGGGATTACAGGTTACCCATTACACTGGAAACCTGTGACAAGATTAGTAGAGGCTCTACCCTAGGTCTTCCACTGTGGGAAGGAAGTCACATTATTTAAGGCAGCATCAGTGGTTATCTTCTTTGTGCTTTTCAAGTGAGTGACCTGGTGCCTATGGCAGCTGCAGACAGGTCCCAGTATGTGTTAAATGTAACAGACGTAAAACTATCTGCAGGAGTGGTGTGCCTGCACTTAAGGTACTTGAAAACATACCAGAAGGGAAAGGGGGCTTATGTGGTGTTGAACGAATGTGCAGATGGGCACTTGTGCCCTGTAAATGCTGTAAGGAATAAAAATTCAGGGCCTGCAGTTAGGACCATTTTTCATACATGGTGATGGCAGCTGCCTGACAAGTTACCAATTCAATGCAGTATTGAGAAAAACCACTTCTGCAATCTTGACGCCCCCAAATTTGGTACTCTTTCAGGATCAGGGAGGAGACGTCAGCAGCTGCAGAAGTTTTAGCTCACAGCAGGTGCAGGGAATAGGACACTGGAAACCCAGATGTTACAGGACTTATGTCTGCACCAAGGAATAGATGGCAGGGAACAGCAAAACGTATCTAACCTAATGTGTTTGTTTGTTTTCAGGAGCGTAAGAAATATCTGTGGATTTGCTTTGGGCCCACAAGAGGGTAGCCAGGATGGCAGATGGATCTCAGCTAGGCATCAGGGCCAAAGCAGTTGGCATGCAGTAGTTCGGCAGAAGAGGAGTATCTGCTCAGACCACTTCTGCACTCACTGACAAGCAAAGTGCACCTGCCTCATGTCCTTGTTATTCCCCTTGGGGAGATGATCTCAGGGGCTGTACACAAGGTAATTTAAGGGACAGGATCCAGACGGATGTTAGCTTAATTAGGTAATCCTTGATGGAGATGAGGCTACTACGGTCAGAAATGCTCGCAAGCCGAGTCTGGTGGGGAGCAGTAGACTCAACCCACGTTGACAAGGCTAGAAAGAAAGTAAATAGAGACATCACTAGGATATTCCTGGAAACAGGGGGTTCAATGTTACAGCATAAGCACATCTGTTACAGTCAGCCAGAAGTTTTCAGGGTTGGTGGCATACATTTGTCACATAGAGCTGCTGACATATGGCTACAGGCTGCGAGGGAATGGATTGGTGTGATGGGATGTACAAATCCCACACTGAACAACAAGGGTTTAAGGGCTCATTCTGAGCTCAGCCAGCCCTACCCCACCACACCTGCAGCAAATGCTCCGTCCTCTGGAGGAATTAAAAGGCAGTGAATTAGCTCAGTTGGGGGGCAGAGCTGGTGATGAGCAGCCCTGCAGCCCACAGCTCCAGTAGAGCGGAGCAAAACCTCAAGTCTCAGACACAGCTGCCCAAAGGGGCTCTACTTGAGGGAAGGGAGGACCCACTGCAGAGAGGGAAGTATCATGTGGCCCTGAACAGTGGCAACTCCCTCTTGTTTCTTTTCGATTTCCCCACCAGGTGAAGTCCTTGGACTGAGATGACCCCGGGCCAGGGCAGAAGGAGAAGGGGAGATGAGAGGAAGAGGCCCAGGGAGAACACCCTTAAGTAACCTTGGTTGCCAGATTACTGGTAGCTCAAAGGGCCCTGGATCAGAGCCCAGTGGAGTGGGATGGCCCGGACTCCCTTCCCCACAACCCCTTTCGGCAGTCTGGGGTTGTGGCCATAACCACTAGGCCACACTTTGCAACCAGACCCTGAGTGGGGACCATTACAATTGGACAAGAATAATGATACAAGGTAGCGCAGTTGAGTGGGGGGGAAGTGACCAAGCTAGTTGCTGGTGCCCCCTGTGGCCAGTTTCCAGTCTGATTAAGAGAATAAAATGAATGGTTCCCCGAGGTAAAAGACCTGGAATTTTGGCGATGGACCTTGAGCTAATGTGATAGGGTGAGACTTTGTCACCCTCACAGGCCGAGATCCCCACTCTGCTGCATCCTCTGTCCCCCTTTAGGGATGGGATGGTGCTAGGACTCAGAGACAGCTGAGTATGGATGGCTAGGCACTGGGTTATATGATAAGGAGCCCTGTAACCCTGGTGCCAGTAACTGTGTTGGGATACATATATATATATGAATTTGAGGTTTTAAGAGATCAAGAGCTGTTTGTGAAAAATAGTTTTGTTATGAGAAAGATGGACTAATACCAGATAAGGAAATAACATTGTGGGCATTGCCATGGCAATGTACATGTTGCAATGTATCTGCTGCAGTTGTAAATAAGAACTGGGGAAAGAGGAACATCTTGGGCCTGGGAGTGTTTCTAAACATCTTGGGTTTTGGCAATTTGCCCAGAACTGTCTCTTTGAAATTGCCCAGACAACTGAGGATGTGGTGGAGTGGATTATAAAATATGTTCAATACACTTGCAATTTGGAGTCGTTCGTGGATCCAGAGCCCTGTTTAGATTAAGATGTGGTAATGCTGGATCCCCGCATCTTGTAATTGCGCTGAACATTGACTAGCCATCGCAACTTCAGTTCTGATCTTCAGACTCTGGTGTAGTATGTTTGGGTTATGAATGGAGTGAGTGATTTATTTTGTAAGCAATAAAGAGTATTTGTGGATTATTACATGTAGCCAGATGTGCCCAACCTCCTTTCCTCTTTTCACTGCAGTCTGCACAGTTTCCTGTTATGTTGTTAAAAAGCCACAAGCTGAGGAAGCACTCTATGATGTTAGATACTTGCTTAAAGCTGCATTGCTCTATATGATCAATTGTATTCATGCTTATGAATACGTAATCAATTAATTTAAGGAACGACTGAGAGAGTGTGAGTGACAGCCAATGGCAAAACACAGAGGCAAATATCACCTTTTATGGATCTATGGTTTTATCTTGGTGAAGGTATAAATCTTGAGATGGGCGGCCAAATAAGGGGTATTAACAAGGAAATGTAACAGCACGCTAAACTCGGGACCGGACCGTAAGCAGTAGAACCCTCCCATGGATCCAAAGGGACTTCAGGGACTATCGTCACCTCGCAGCCGATCTCTTGGCACAGGGCCGTCCTTAGGCATAGGCAGAATAGGAAGCCTCCTAGGGCCTCACTCTGCCTGGGGGCACCACTCTGCAGGCAGCCCAGACAGTGTAGAAGCAGGGCTGCTGGGTCCTAGAGAGACCCGAATGCAGCACAGTCTGAGGAATGGGATTGGCTGCTGCGGTCTCTGGGAAGAGGGGGGTAGGGGTTGGGGAAGGAGCTCACCTGTGAGTGCGACTCTTTCCCCCCGGCTGAGGTGAGCTGAGGCGAGGCAGGCTCTGTGGCTCTGGAACCAGTATCCTTTGTTGTCCCCCATAACATCCATTCTTCTCCCCCACCATCCCACGGAGCACCCCCTCCTTTCTCCCTCCTCCCCAGGAGCACCCCTCTCTCTCTCCTCCCTCCCCTCCGTCAGGGCTGGGTTGGGTGAGGTGCTGGGGGATAGGTGGGGGGAGGGCTGGCTGGCTGCCTGCTGAGGAATGAAAGTGAAAGTAACTCACTTCCTGGGCAGGCAGCCAGGACTGGAATGTCACACAGGGCTTGGCTGAGGTTAGCCAGATGTGTGAAAAATCAGGATAGGGGATTGGGGTACAGTGATCAGACATCCCTATTTTATAGAGACAGTCCCAGTTTTGGAATCTTTTTCTTATATAGGCTCCTTTTACCCCCACCCCCATCCCTGTCCTGATTTTTCACATTTTCTGTCTGGTCATTCTAGGTGGGGGTAATTGGTGCCTATATAAGACAAAGCCCCAAATATCGGGACTGGCCCTATAAAATCAGGACATCTGGATCTGGCCACCCTAGCTGGGGAGCGCCTCTACCCCGGGCTGGCAGCTGCCAGCGATCCATCTCATCCGGGAGGAGCTGCACAGGGCAGGATGAGCTGCTGTGGCTCCATGGGTGCCCCATCCCTGAGATCAGATGCTGTGCTAACTTCACCATGGTCTGTAAGGCTGGTGGTGGTGCCCATTGGCGTGTGATTGGACCTGAGGGTTTGCTGCTGCTGTTGCCACTCTGCACCCCAAGAGGTGGATTTTGGGGTCCTGCAGTATTTGACCTATCTCCTCCTCTACTGCAGCTGTTGGACCAGCAGGCTGGGGGGGTGAGCCGAGCATGAAAGCAGTACTGTGTTGCCATTTAGATTGTCATTTAACAACTTTGTTTGCCAAAAATTCTTGCTAACAATCCTGAATCCAATTTCAATATTTTTTTTTTAAAAAAAATCAATATCTTAGCCAAAAACAGAAAATTAAGTTGTTGACAATTATTAGTGACAGGTTTGGTTTGAGGCAGGGAGTGGGCCAGTTTTCATCAGAGAAACAAAATACGTTGACTGACTTTCCTATAGCCTGTTACTCCTGATAAGAGCCCTCCAACAACTGTAATATGCTCATCTCCTTACTAGTGTATAAAGCAGGTGTCGGCAACCTACGGCACACGTGTCAAAGGTGGCAGGTGAGCTGATTTTTGATGGTATGCAGCAGCAGGCTGAGCGGCTCAGCCCATCACTGCTCTGGGGTTCTGGCTGCTGCCCTATTGCCAGCTGGGATATCAGCCATCGGCCCCACTCAGCACCTGCTGCTGGCCTGGGGACCCCCAAGGAACCCCAGGCTGGCAGTGGACTGAGCAGGCCAGCTGAACCTGCTCAGCCTGGGGTTCCATTCACTCAGCCGGTAGCGGGCTGAGTGGGCTGGTGGCGGGCTGAGCAGGGCCGGTGGGGGGTTGAGTGGCTCAGTCTGCTGCCAGTCTGGGGTGCCAGCAGCACTCAGCCTACTGCTACTCCGGGGTTCCGGCTGCCGGCCCCTTGCCAGTCAGGAGCTCAGCCACCAGACCCACTCTGCCTCCTGCCAGCCTGGGTGAGCAGAATCCCAGGCTGGTAGCGGGCTGGGTGGGGGGTTGGCGGCCGGGATCCTCGCTGGCAGGAGTTGGTGGTCAGAACCCCAGACCAGCAGCGGGCTGAGCAGGGCCTGGGATCCTTGTCTAGGGTTTCAGCCACCAGCCCGCTGCCGGTTTGGGGTTTCATTTACTCAGCTGGCAGTGGCCTGAGCAGGACCGGTGGCCAAGACCTCAGATAATAACAATAGTTTATTTATATAATATAGACTCATAGACTCATAGACTCTAGGACTGGAAGGGACCTCGAGAGGTCATCGAGTCCAGTCCCCTGCCCTCATGGCAGGACCAAATACTGTCTAGACCATCCCTGATAGACATTTATCTAACCTACTCTTAAATATCTCCAGCGATGGAGATTCCACAACTTCCCTAGGCAATCTATTCCAGTGTTTAACTACCCTGACAGTTAGGAACTTTTTCCTAATGTCCAACCTAAATCTCCCTTGCTGCAGTTTAAGCCCATTGTTTCTTGTTCTATCATTAGAGGCCAAGGTGAACAAGTTTTCTCCCTCCTCCTGATGACACCCTTTTAGATACCTGAAAACTGCTATCAGGTCCCCTCTCAGTCTTCTCTTTTCCAAACTAAACAAACCCAATTCCTTCAGCCTTCCTTCATAGGTCATGTTCTCAAGACCTTTAATCATTCTTGTTGCTCTTCTCTGGACCCTCTCCAATTTCTCCACATCTTTCTTGAAATGCGGTGCCCAGAACTGGACACAATACTCCAGTTGAGGCCTAACCAGCGCAGAGTAAAGCGGAAGAATGACTTCTCGTGTCTTGTTTACAACACACCTGTTTATGCATCCCAGAATCACGTTTGCTTTTTTTGCAACAGTATCACACTGTTGACTCATATTAAGCTTGTGGTCCACTATGACCCCTAGATCTCTTTCTGCCATACTTCTTCCTAGACAGTCTCTTCCCATTCTGTATGTGTGAAACTGATTGTTCCTTCCTGAACTGATTGTTCCTTCCTTATAGACATAGAGAGAAACCTTCTACAAACATTAAATGTATTACTGGCATGAGAAACCTTAAATTATAGTGAAATTGGCACACCACTTCTGAAAGGTTGCCGACCCCTGGTATAGATTGACCATATGTTGTACTAAGATTCTCCTGCTTTTTTTTTCCCCCTGTGAGTCAGTATAACTTTTGCCAGCCCAGAAGTTGGGCAGCCAATGTTTTACGTTTTCACAATGTTTTCTCCAACTTTCATAAAGTAAATACATAGTTAATATGAGTTTAAAAGGCCAGGGACACTTCTTTGTGAAAAATCTGTACAGCAGATCATGCCCATAGACAATCCAGAAAAGAAATTTGAGGTTGAATTTTTTAATGTTGTGATGGATAAGGCAGTATATGCTGTTGATGAAAGGTTTAATACCTTGCAAGTACACCATGAACAGTTTGGATTTTTGCATGATATAACTAAATTCAACAAAATAGGAAAACAAGAGCAACTAATAACAAAGTGCAAGAACCTAGAGAGCCTCCTGAAGCACGGTGATAGTTTTGATTTAAATGGACTTGAACTGTACGAAGAATTGAGTACACTGTCATCAATGTTGCCACATGCAAAATCGGTGATGGACATTGTACAGTTTATTCATACCCACAAACTTGTTGACATATATCCTAATGTGTACATTGCCACTCGTATTCTACTGACAATTCCTGTAACAGTAGCATCAGGAGAACTGAGTTTCTCAAAACTAAAGCTCATTAAAAACTATCTCCGATCTACAATGAGTCAGGAACCCTTAACTGGTCTTGCTATTCTTGCAATCGAACAAGACACGACTTTGTCTTTGTCATATGATGACATTATTACTGATTTTGCAGCCAAAAAAGCCAGAAAGATTGGTTTTAATTAAAAACAAATCTTTGTTTCAATACCTCTTCTTATAAATTTCCAATAAAATTTTGATAAATTACAAAATATATATTATTTGCATCATTCTGTCATATCAGAATTTTTTCTATAGTGCTGCTTCTTTAGTGCTAGTCCATCAGCATTACAGTGTGCTTAATTAAGTTAAACTGGTTTTAATAACGTGAATGTGGCAAGTTTCCAATACTGTAAGCTTATGTTTGTGTTGCTAAAAGCAGATCAGGCACAGGGCACCAGTTTAATAATCTCGCCTAGGGTACCATAAATCCTGAGGCTGGCCCTGTCTGGGCAGCTGTCACCTGGCCAGCCTCAGCCACCTGTGAAACTGAAACGAACATCCACGCCTGCAACCTGCCAGCGCGCGCGCGTGTGTGTGTGTGTGAGAGAGAGAGAGAGAGAGGCTATGTCTTCACTACCTGCCGTATCGACAGGTAGCAATCGATTGCTCGGGGATCGATATATCGCGTCTCATCTAGACACGATATATCGATCCACGAATGCACTTATATCGATTTTGGAACTCCACCAACCTGAACGGAGTTGCGGAGTCGACATGGGGAGCCGCGGACATCGATCCCGCGCAGTGAGGACGGTGAGTAATTTGATCTTAGATACTTCGACTTCAGCTACGTTATTCATGTAGCTGAAGTTGCGTATCTGAGATCGATTTTCCCCCATACTGTAGACCAGCCCAGAGAGACACAGTATAAGTGTGTAAGTAAGGGAAGCAATAAATCCACTCTCAGTGCTGCTCCAGTTTGACTTTCGTCTGTAGTTATTTCTTGGCTGGTTCCAAGAACAGGTAACAATACCAACACTTTGTCCAGTATCTGCCTGCTCCCCTGTCTCGTAGGGAGACTCTTGCTGCATTACTAACACTAGATTATACATTTAGGAGCCCTGTAAGCCTTGCACTGGAGCCAATTAAATGCCTGGTATAGGAGAGTCTGGGTGATGGGCAGGTAGTGCCCTTCCTTGTGTTAGAAGTTTAATAAAAGTTGCAGCCTGCCACTTAATTCTGTGCATGTGTTTGTCCTCAGTTTGCCTGTGTCCATTATCAGTAAAGCTCAGCCAGCACTTCTGGCTAACACAGAAAAGATTCTTGGATGTGAGGCCAACAAATCATGGAAGTTTTTATACAGAAAAGAATTAATATTAATATTAATTAAGATTAATATTTACTACACCATCTTCATCCAGATGTAGTCAGAATGATATTTCACAACCCTGATTTAGGCCTTCTAGAACAGGGGTGGGCAAACTTTTTGGTCTGAGGGCCGCATCTGGGTGGGGAAATTGCATGCAGGGCCATGAATGTATGGCTAGGGCAGAGGGTTGGAGTGCGGGAGGGAGTGCAGGATTGGGAGGGGGTGTGGTGTGCAGGAAGGGGCTCAGGGCAAGGAGTTGAGGCACAGGAGGGAGTGTAGGAGGGGTGTGGGGTGTACAAGGGGGCTCAGGGCAGGGGGTTGGGGTGCAGGAGGGGGTTCAGAGTGTGGGAGGGGGCTCAGTGCAGGGGATTGGGGTGCAGGCTCTAGCCTAATGCCGCTTACCTTGAGCAGCTCCAGAGTGGCAGCAGTACACAGCAGGGCTAAGACAGGCTTCCTGCCTGTCCTGGCCCTACACCACGCCACGTCCCTGCAGGGCAGAGGGCTCTGCATGCTGCCCTCCTCTGTGGGTACCTCCACTCGAAACTCCCATTGGCTGCGGTTCCCCATTCCTGAACAGTGGGAGCTGTGAAGGATGTGCCTGGAGGTGAGGGCAGCACACAGACCCTTCTGCCTCCTACCGCTGCAGGATTGTGGTGTCAGCTGCTTCTACCAGCGGCACGGGTCCCACAGCACCACGGGGTTGGCAATCTCGTGGGCCAGATCCAAAGCCCTGACAGGCCAAATCCAGTCTATGGGCCCTAGTTTGCCCACCCCTGTTCTAGCAAATCTTCAGTAGCAGCTTCCTTCAGGAGTAGCCTATGTTTATCTTCAACACCCAAAAAACAGCCAAGGGTCAATCAGTGATTATGCCACAAAAATAACTGAAAAGCCAAACTTTGAAATTGGTAAGGAAGTTGTAGCATTCTTTCATAGTAACAATCATAACTGTAACACAATATCAGCAATTTAAATAAATTATTGAAGGATTTTTTTTTGTCCTAGCTATGCTCCTGCAGACATAGCCCCAGAGTTTTTGAACATTTGAGTATTTGGCTGGTCCCCTCGGAGTAGAGAGAGAGAAGAATGGTTTGAAAGGGCATCTAGACCCTGCCTCACCTCTGGTTGCTGTGCCTTCAGTGTAGCACAAAATGAATAAATTAAAGAAATGGTTGAGGCATTTCACCTGGGATATACCTGTACAGGCTAACAAACCCAGAGGTCTGCTACTAGAAGTTGTGAGTGAAGAAACAGAATTAAAATTAAAAGAATCAACACTGGCCAAAATGCAAACCAGTTAGCTGAGGATCAGTAAAGGCTTCCATAATGCCGACAAAATTTGGTAACAGTTGGGCTCCTGGTGTGCTGAGACTACAGCCTATCAGGCTGACTAATATTATCTCAGTGTTTCCTTGTACTCCCGCATCTGTCTATATCTACCTGTTGTCTCTTGTTTTATATTTAAATTGTAAACTCCTTGGGGCAGGGCCTATCTTTTTCTTCTGTGTTTGTACAGCACCTTGCACAATGGAATCCTGGTCCATGACTGAGGCTCCTAGGGACTATGATAATATAAGTAATAAATGTAATCCCATCTAAGGCTCTTAACTCTACATCGAAATAGAAAAACAGTCTTATGTCAAAATTGCTCAAGATGCCAGCTCAAAATGCAGAAAAAAGTATGACCAGGAGGTCTTTGCCATTTATGTAGTCAATTAGAATAAAATGAAAAAGTTGAGGGAACTTCAGAAGCAGTCATCCTGAATTTAGGACCTATGAGTGTTCAGCAGACAATCTGAACCTTCCTAAGCTAGAACAAAACAGTCACAAAGCATATAATAGAAGTTTAAAAAAAAATCAGCAATAACTATCAACCTCATGGATGGTTAATTGTAAATGGAGGCTTGATGGGCCAGGAACTCTGAAAGAGATGGTCCGTACACTGGCATCTAACTACCATAAACATGTTGAAATTTGGAGTTAACATGTATTTTACACAGGGACTTTTCAGAGTGGCACAGAACTTGTAAAAGTAATTGAAAAAAGGGGTCAAAGAGACTTGACAAGTCAGGTTGATGTGATTACTATTTCAGCTCAAATGGAAACAATGAAGAATTGTAACTACACAAGAATAAAACTGATAAGAGAAGCTATGGAACCTTTACCTTAATTAGCTAACACAAGTGATATCAGATCTGGGGAGAATGAAACATGACTGATGGAATGGAATCCTGCATTTCTTTCTTCTTTCTTGCATTTAAAATTGGAAATCTAAATTTTTGTCCCAAATCTATGTTTGCAAATACGTTGTGTATAAGTTTGTTCCATCAAGATGGTGGAAACTTGTGGCAACAAAGTCAGAACAGAATAGTTGAATTTAGAATTCTGTCAATATTTAGAAGAATTTTCGAGCCAGCTCAAAATCAATGGACTAAGATGTTTATCATGTTCCTATCAGGTGTTGCCTGATTTTTAGAGGTTAACATTAGATAGGCTCACCAGTTGATCTGACTAAAAGATAATAAGGTTCTTATCCCAGAATCAGGCTACACAGAATAAAATATAGCGAGTTCAATATCTTGTAAGGACCCTTGGGGTGCATGGCAAGAACTCTTAAAATGAGGACAAAACATAGCTTTAGTTTTTAGAGACTTTTATTAAAGTAAGTGAAAAAGCCACAGAACCAAAAGGGAATAGTACAGTTTGGGGGGTACTGGTGATATCATCCCTTACAAAAGCTACTTAGATTAGCATACTCATACACTTCCTTGCAGACCTGGTGGTACAAAATAAATGACCAGCCTCATCCCTGGCATGCCAAATGAGTAGAGCCCTGCACGGATACAAAATTTGTATCCACATCCAATCCATGAGCAGCAAAAAGAGTCTGCAGATATCTGCGGATTTGCAGAGCTCTACAAATGAGTCAGATGGTCCAAATTCCTCAATCCTTGAGATTGATGGTAATAATAGAGCTGAAGGGTCAAATGCTGAACAGCTAAGTTAACAATAGACAGCTAAGAGACTCAAAAGCTAAAGAAGAAGAAAAAGCTCCCTACACATGGTGGTTTTCCCTCTTATAGGGCCTGAGCACTATCCTGAGTATTGATACTAATGCTCAACCTTCCATACCCAAATCTAGCTTCCTCGCCCACATAATACTGGGCACTTATTCTATAGGCAATCACATCTATGCATAATAATGCCAATTAGCTTGCTCTCAAACCTGCCACTTCTTGCCCTTAGTGGTTTAAGCTTGTTACTCTCATTATCCTGCAATGTTCCTTGTGGTCACTACTAAGTTCCTGTTCTTAGGTAAACATGTTTAGTTCCCCAAAATCTAAATGGATGACCGTTAGGCCATTTATCTATGCCAAAGGTCACAAGCCTACTTAACCATACTTATGCTAACTTGCTTAAGCTAATCATACAGGATACAGGCCTGTAGGTTCCTTGTGTTACAGCCTAACATCATAAAGTAATCACAAACAAAATACAAACAAAATAAACCAGACAAGCAAACCAATAAATAAAGGCAGAATATAATAAAGCAAACCAGCAGACTAGCCCTATAGGCTATATGGATTAGTGAAAACTTGTAAACCAATAGGTACTCAAAAAACAAATAAATGGGGAGAAATATATTGGTGTCTGGGTGTAAATACAAAAGAATGATACATCTAACTAGCTTAGTTGACTGATAGACCCAATGACACTGGCTTGAAGCATACCAGTGAGAGAAAGTAAGGAACTCATGGTGCTGCAACTTTTCTGTTCATAGAAGATTTTGGTTTCCTGTCAATCTTGCTCTTTTTATTAGTACAACATTCACCACCACGGCCAGCACAACCCATTAGGTGACCTAGGCGGTTGCCTAGGGCACTAACATTTGGGGGGCGACGACCGCATCTTCGGCCACCCCGGTCGTCAGCAGTATTTTGGAGGCAGGACCTTCTGCCACCTCTGTCAGGGAGGGGTGGGACCTTCTGTCACCTAGGGCGGCAAAAAAGCTGGCAGCACTCCTGTTCAGCACTACACGAGATGGTATAATCTTGTACAGTGGTGAATGTTGTACTAGTAAAAAGCAATTAGTAAGTACAGCTCAGATAGGCAAACTCTTGGTAGCTATGAAGTCATAGATATCATTCTGCTCAAGATGGTATAATCTTATGTGGAATAACAACAGGAGTACTTGTGGCACCTTAGAGACTAACAAATTTATTTGATGAAGTGGGCTGTAGTCCACGAAAGCTTATGCAAGTACTCCTGTTCTTTTTACGGATAGAGACTAACACAGCTGCTACTCTGCAACTTGTGTGGAATGATATCTATGACTTCATAGCTACCAAGAGTTTGCCTACCTGAGCTGTTCTTACTAATTGCTTTTTTTGAGTTTGGCAGTATGTGACGTCGAGGGGTTCTCAAACTGGGGGTCGTGAGCCCTCAGGGGGTCATGAGATTATTATGTGGGGGTCATGAGCTGTCCGCCTCCACTTCCAAACCCCACTTCGCCTCCAGCATTTATAATAATTTTAAATATTAAAAAAGTGTTTTTCATTTATAAAGGGGGTTGCACTCGGAGGCTTTCTGTATGAAAGGGGTCATCAGTACAAAAGTTTGAGAACCACTGATATGGTGGTACCTTCTTACTGAATCATTTGTTTATACAAAGGAGAAACAGTGAACAGAATTCATAACTGTTTGCTAATGCATGCATGGCTGGATTGTTAGGGTTGTATACTCCTCCAGTTACCAGTGATATCCTGGGGCCCTCTCCTTCAGAAAACCCGAGAAGGAACAATGCCTGGTGGCTTATTTAAACAGAGTATATCTCTCTTTTAAAATAAAGTCCTAGCTGACTGAATCACAGGATTATTCACAATAGGTTTGCAAAGGCTGAATTCTCTTGTGTTTGGCTCTAAAGCAAAGATGGTTTATCTTCAAAAGAAAATACATCTCTGTCAATCTAGTCTCATGTAGCTCAGTGACATCCTGACTCTTTAAGTACCAGACTGGACTCTGGGGTCTTTGAAGTAAGGCTACTTACTTTAAACACAAGTCCAAGCCATTTGGTTTACGAGTTTTTAGGTGTAGATTCTCCTTCTACCACAAAGACTCTTCCATATTAAACCATTAGCCATTATGGATCTTGTTGTCTTGGAGCCTGATCCCAATCTCCCATTGAAGTTGTGCTGAAGAAAAGACTGCAGGATCAAAACCTCCGTATTTAAAAGTGAACTACAAAGGTTTATTGAGCGTTTAAAAACTTATTTCAGTAATAAATAACTGACCTTAAAGTAGACAGACCTGAGTCTGCATGAGCAGTGGCACACTGAAATTTGGCACTGTTGGTAGCTATGCCAACGATAACACAAATCCTGAATGCAAGCCCAGTGTATACTCCAACTATTAATCATGTGGTCATCTAACATTTGGTGCTATCACTGGAGAATGACGCTTACACACAGGGTTCAAAAAAAAAGAAGACTTTTACTCTCAGTCTGGCAGACATAAAGGAAAATACAGGAGTCAGCTAGAATGTAGGGTAGGTCAGTGAAAAGAGTTACATTTAAAAGCACTAAATAGCAGTAGGACATTATACTACTAAGAGTTCTAATATAATTATTAATTATCGCAATAACCCTTCATGTTCCAGAGGAGATCCAACTTCCATGGACCCTCTCACTCCTCCAAGAAATAAAAAAACACCCCTTGGTCATGAGAGTTCTTCCCAAATCTGCATTCTTTAGATATTTAGGGCTTATCTATGATACACAGATGTTTTTCCATTGTAGTCGCTGCTGGGACATTGGTAAGCCAAGTGACATTTCTGGCCAAGGCCTAGATATCAGCTGAGATAAACTCACAGCTGGAAGCCAGGCCAATTCACTGGTGTATAGAAGATCTAATTTATTGAATAAGAATGTATTTGGTGTTTAAACTTCATGAAAACTAATTGGATGCTGCATGTATTGTTCTCATTCAACTATACTTATACTGTAAGAGCAAATATTTGCATTGTGTAAATCCCTGTACTAAATAACACATCAAGCAAGAAAAAACTCTATGTAATTCAGCTGATAGTCTCTTGCAAGAAGATGTTAAATCCCGGTCAATTAAGCTATTGTGCAAGATGAAGGATCAAAGACTTTGTTAAGTGCATTCCTCCCCTCTCCCCCACCTCCCCCTCTCTCCAGGAGGAAGAGACCCCTGTGGGAACTGTTGCTGTCAGCTTGGTTTCTGTGAGAAGAAACTATAAATAAAGACACACAGAAAAATTCTTCATCTCTGAACTGTTTGGATTCTAACTGGGCAGAATAACTGAGTGAGAAGACAGAGATCACTAGAGTTACTCTGGGTAACCCTAAAAGACTTTTTGGAAACTGGCAAATTACTACATCTGCTACCTTTTGAAATTATGGACTGTGACTCATCTGTACATATATTTTTAACCATTTTAACCAATATTAATCAATAACTCTCATTCCTTTTTCTTAGCTAATAAACCTTTAGTTAGTTTACTATAGAATTGGCTATCAGCAATGTCTTTGGTGTGAGATCTGAGATACAAATTGACTTGGGCGCATGACTGGTCTCTTGGGCCTGGAAGCAACCGGAATATTTTGTGATTATTTATGTGACCATTTATCACATTGTCCAGCTTGCCCAGGTGGCAAGATAGACTGGAGTGTCTAAGGGGACTGTCTTTCACACTATATTAAGACTGTTACAGTGATCCAGGAGTTCACATTTCTTATTGTCTTGGTGAAATCTAATTATAGAACATACCTCCAGTTTGGGATGTCTGCCCTGCTTTTGACAGTTTGCCCTAAGGTAAGCACTCAAGGTGTTGAGCAACTCCGGACAGCATGACAACTACCCTCATGACTTGTTGGGCATCCTTAAATTTCTTTGCTGTGGAGTGATAATTCTACTAAGCCATGTCTACACTGCTGTAGCACGGTAGCACAGACGCTTCTACAACAATAGAAGGGGTTTTTCAGTCACTGTAGTAATCCAGTGCCCCAAGCAGTCGTAGCGAGGTCAATGGAAGCATTCTTCTGTCAACCAAGTTGCGTCTACATCTGTGGTTAGGTCAGCATAGACACTGCATTCAGGGGGGTGGATTTCCCAACCCTCACTCCACCACCCTTGAAGTTTTTTCCTTCCCAGTGTTGACAACAAGATGGCAAGACAATTTGTGAATGGCTCCTTTCAAGCAAAACCACCTCATAAAACTCTCTCCTTCCTCTCAAACTCCCTTCACAATCTATTGAGTATTTAATCCCCTATGCATAAATTCTCTCTTCTCCTAAATCAATTCTTCCCATCCACCCTGAAATTGAACTCTCCACCCAAAATATATCAACTTCCCTATTCCTCAGTCCAAAATCAGTTACTCCTTCTGGTACCTCCTAGGGCTCAGCTCCCCTTTATGACAGCTTTGGCCTGCCTCCTTCTGTTAGCTGGGCATATCCATGCAGGCTCTCTCAGCTTCTGCTCTTAACTCCCACCTCTAAGGCAGGGTGAAGGAAGTGAGGAGATGGCAGTTCACAGAAAGATCACTCCATCTGCTCTGTGTGCTTCCATCTGCCAGGCAAAGGCACAGAAAATGAATCTGGCAAATAGCCAGAAAGTTGAGCTGGTGAAGGCTCTAAATTTTTGGCCACAAGCTGGAAACTAGACAAACCTGCATTAAATTGTGGGAATGCTAAAGGTTTTTTGTTTTTTGGTTTTGTTTTTTTGGCACCAGTGTAGCTCCACCAGCAGTAGCAATAATGGAAGCTGTGGGTTTAGGCAACACACAGTTAAAACACTTGTATCTTTCTACACTACAGCTTCTACCTTTGTTGCTACCCATGAAGCTGGACTAGGGCTGAAAAGAACATTTGCAAAAGTTCCTAATGTAGATAAGGTCTCAGTAAGTTCAGCTGGAATGTATGCTCATCTGAGGGTAGAATTTGGACTGATAGGGAGGGAGTTCCAAGTGTTGGGGCCCAGGGCCAATGTGGAAGAAGGTACAGAGAGAAGAATGGAAGGAGAACAGGAGTACTTGTGGCATCTTAGAGACTAACACATTTATTTGAGCATAAGCTTTCATGGGCTACAGCCCACTTCATCGGATGCATAGACTGGAACAAACAGCAAGAAGATATTTATACATACAGAGAACATGAAAAGGTGGAAGTAGCCATACCAACTGTAATAGGCCAATCAACTGAGATGAATGTGTTAGTCTCTAAGGTGCCACAAGTACTCCTGTTCTTTTTGTGGATACAGACTAACATGACTGCTACTCTGAAACAGAGAAGAATGGGAGACTTTAGCTTTTGGGGGATTTCTCAGGCCCTGAAGACTACTTTTAAAATATTAGTACTTTCAGTGGTGCAACACAACTATAGACAGATAAAAAAAATCAAG
Organism: Gopherus evgoodei; assembly: GCF_007399415.2. Taxonomy (NCBI): domain Eukaryota; kingdom Metazoa; phylum Chordata; order Testudines; family Testudinidae; genus Gopherus; species Gopherus evgoodei. The sequence goes on along the minus strand of NC_044322.1, from coordinate 255,202,011 downwards.
TGGATTTAAATAGAAGAGGAATACAGTTGGGTCCTATCCAGGTGAGACACTTAGGCTTAGGCCCCACCATGATCCAAATTTACCCAAAATAGGGGATTATATTGTTTTTCTGATTTATATTTCCCTTGCCTAAAGCCTGCTTTTCCCCCTATAACTGGTTTCTCTGTGACATTTGAAAAAAACCAAATATGTATTTTCTCAAATGCCACAGGAAAAAAAGCACATTTTTTTCTAACAAGAAAATCTGAGCCTCATTCTCTCCACTACAGGCAGATCTTTCACAAATGAGGCTTGCAACAGAATGAACTTAATTAAAACTGATTCCAGTTCCCCAGTTACTGTGGGCTGGTCTAGACATAGTTTTGGCACTGATTCAACTAAATTAATATAGCAACCAGTGTAATTAAATTAATGAAATCCCCTGATGTGGATGTAGTTATCTTGTTTTCTGATTTATTTGTTTATATTAGTTTATACTGCATTAATACATTTAGTTAAATTGGTGCAAAAACAGTCTATAGACCACAGTCTTAACCCTCAGTGGAGTCAGACTTCAAGGCCAGGGAGAACATTGTTGCCAAATCTCATGAGTTTCACAATATTCACTCTTTTTCTTGAAGCATCAACTCTTCCAGCTGAGAATCTTAGCTTTCTTTCTTTCCTTTTTTTTTTTTTTTTAAAAAGCAAGTTTCTAATCCTCACGATTGTGGAGAAAAGTCTGAAAAGGTGACTTGCATGAACCTTAGAAACTAAGGCAACAAAAGGAACCCAAAACTATTTATTAATTATTATGGAATCCCTGTTGCATGGAGGTTTTAGGGACAGGTTAGACAGACACCTGGCAGGTATGGTCCAGGTTTATGAGCCTACATTTACACAGGGGACTAGATTTGATGATCGCTCAAAGGTCTCTTTCAGAGCCATATTTCTATGACTACAGACCAGTTAGTTTAACTTCTGTGCCAGGGAAGATAATGGAGCAGGTAATCAAAGAAATCATCTGCAAACACTTGGAAGGTGGTAAGGTGATAGGGAATAGCCAGCATGGATTTGTAAAGAACAAATCGTGTCAAACTAATCTGATAGCGTTCTTTGATAGGATAACAAACCTTGTGGATAAGGGAGAAGTGGTGGATGTGATATACCTAGACTTTAGTAAGGCATTTGATACAGTCTCGCATGATATTCTTATAGATAAACTAGGAAAGTACAATTTAGATGGGGCTACTATAAGGTGGGTGCATAACTGGCTGGATAACCGTACTCAGAGAGTAGTTGTTAATGGCTCCCAATCCTGCTGGAAAGGTATAACAAGTGGGGTTCCGCAGGGGTCTGTTTTGGGACCAGTTCTGTTCAATATCTTCATCAACGATTTAGATGTTGGCATAGAAAGTACACTTATTAAGTTTGCGGACGATACCAAACTGGGAGGGATTGCAATTGCTTTGGAGGACAGGGTCAAAATTCAAAATGATCTGGACAAATTGGAGAAATGGTCTGAGGTAAACAGGATGAAGTTCAATAAAGATAAATGCAAAGTGCTCCACCTAGGAAGGAACAATCAGTTTCACACATACAGAATGGGAAGAGACTGTCTAGGAAGGAGTATGGCAGAAAGAGATCTAGGGGTCATAGTAGACCACAAGCTTAATATGAGTCAACAGTGTGATACTGTTGCAAAAAAAGCAAACATGAATCTGGGATGCATTAACAGGTGTGTTGTAAACAAGACACGAGAAATCATTCTTCCGCTTTACTCTGTGCTGGTCAGACCTCAACTGGAGTATTGTGTCCAGTTCTGGGCACCGCATTTCAAGAAGGATGTGGAGAAATTGGAGAGGGTCCAGAGAAGAGCAACAAGAATGATTAAAGGTCTTGAGAACATGACCTATGAAGGAAGGCTGAAGGAACTGGGTTTGTTTAGTTTGGAAAAGAGAAGACTGAGAGGGGACATGATAGCAGTTTTCAGGTATCTAAAAGGGTGTCATCAGGAGGAGGGAGAAAACTTGTTCACCTTAGCCTCCAATGATAGAACAGGAAGCAATGGGCTTAAACTGCAGCAAGGGAGATTTAGGTTGGACATTAGGAAAAAGTTCCTGTCAGGGTAGTTAAACACTGGAATAGATTGCCCAGGGAAGTTGTGGAATCTCCATCTCTGGAGATATTTAAGAGTAGGTTAGATAAATGTCTATTAGGGATGGTCTAGACAGTATTTGGTCCTGCCATGAGGGCAGGGGACTGGACTCGATGACCTCTCGAGGTCCCTTCCAGTCCTAGAGTCTATGAGTCACTCTATGAGACTCTATTTCTACAAATCTCATTATTACTAAACCAGTTTCATGATTTTGGGGGGCTTGACTTATTGTTTTTGACCCCTGGGGGTTGACAATACTGGACTGAGCACCAGCTGCGGGTCTGAATCTGGTTTTCCACGAGGCTCTGGGAAAACCTCTGCTCTCAGGAGTCCTCCTGCCATTCAGGGAAGGAGCAGCTCCCTGACAAAGACTACATTTCCCATCATCCCTCATCAACCGTAAGGGGATCGCTATAAACTCGTCGCCTGCTTGAAAAACGTAGCGCCGCGATTTCACGGCGAGGCAGTGACCACACGGAAAGCCCCGCGCGTTGGGGGCCTCAGTAGCCCGACAGCCGTTGGACGCGTGAGGAGCGGGAGTGAAAAGCGGCCCGGTTCGGCACTCTACATCCTACGGAAATGGCGGATGAACCCTAAAGAGCAGCTGGGTTGCAGGGCCGGGAGCGAGCGGCCTGGGCCATGAATGCTCCAGGCGGGGGCTGGGACGGGGCCTGCGGGGGCGTCCGGCTCCTCCTGGACCTGTGAGTGGCTCGGACCGCGCCCCCTCCCCCCGCCTGTTGTACCTCCTACCCTCTCACTACCCCTGGATCCGTGTGTCATATCCCCCTTATTGTCCCCCCCCTCCCGCGTTATACTCTCTCCCCTTATTGCCCCCCACGTGTTATAACCACCCCCAGCTCTTACTACCCCTCCCCCCTGCCTGTTGTACCTCCCACCCCCTCACTGCCCTGGGACCCGTTTGTTGTACCCCCCTGCACGTTATACCCTCCTCCCCTTATTGCCCCCTGTGTGTTATATCTTCCTCCCCTTAATCCCCTGTGCACTTCATATCCCCTGCCCCTTATTGCCCCCATGCTATAACCCCCCAGCCTCTTCATGTCCCCTGCACTTTAGACTCCCCAGACCCCTAATGCTCTCCTGCTTGTTATAACTACCTCCAGCTCTTACTGCCGCAGAACTCCTGCATGTTATACCTTTCCTAGCCCCTTATTGCACTCTCCCATGTTATATTCCTCAGCCTTTATTGTCTCCCAGTGACTTAGCATTGTCCACACCCAGGCTTAAGTCAATTTAACTGTGTTGCTTGGGGGGTGGATTTTCATACCCCAGAGTGATAGTTATATCAACCTAGTTTCCCCATGTAAACCAACCTTTAGTTACATACCATACTACAAGCATAACTGGATGAGGTGATAGCAATAAATCAGTTTATGTATTTTTTCTTAATACATCTGTTTGCGAGAGCCAATTGCACAGCTTGTCATACAATTCCCTTTCTTACATGGTAAAACTACCACTGGTAGGTCTGCATTATATCTAACAGTGGCTTCATAGAATGTCAGGGTTGGAAGAGACTTTGGCGGTCATCTAGTCCAGCCCCCTGCTCAAACCAGGACCAATCCCCAGACAGACTTTTGCCCCAGATCCCTAAATGATCCCCTCAAGGATTGAGCTCACAACCCTGGGTTTAGCAAGCGAATGCACAAACCACTGAGCTATCCTCCCCACCCCACAATAATTTTCCACTTCGCCTTTGGCCTAGCCATCAAGCCTTGTGGGACTCTGATTCAGTTTGGTCAACTTGCTGAGTGAACAACATAGCATAACATCTTGCGCTTGCTCAATATGTTAGCATCATTACCAGTTCAGCATACTGAGCACTGGTCTACTCTAGAATTTGCCAGTACAGTAATGTTTCTTAGGAGTGTGATATATATATATTTGTCCTGGTAAAAGCCTAATGTAGATACAGTTATACCATCAAAAAAGTGTTTTTGCTGGTATATTATATTTTGTTTGGGGAATTGATATAAGCAATACTAGCAAAAGCACAGTCTTGCGGGTATAAGCTATGTCCATGCTATGAGGACTTGCTGGTACAGCTCTTCCAACAAGGCCTGTCTAGTATAGGCAAAGGCTTAGGCCTGGTCTACGCTACACAGTTTTGTTGGCAAAAGGCAGATTTTGTTGTCAAAACAGCAGAGGTGTACACACTACAATGCTCCTCCTGCCGACAAAACACTCCTGCTTTGCCGACAAAAGAAAACCACCTCAACAAGAGGCATAGAGCTTTTTGCAACAAAGTCAGATCGACAAAGCATCAATGTAGATGCTGCATTCATTACGCTGCAGTAACTGACCTCCAGGAGATACCTCACAATACCCACTGTGATCCCTCTGCTCACTGCTTTGAACTCTGCTGCCCTGCATCCAGCTACATGGGCATGCTCTCCTCCCATTTCAAAGCCCTAGGAAGTTCTGAATCGTGGAAAGCTCACACAGGACCAGGGCGGCAGTCAGGGCAGGCTGCTGTTACAGGGGTTGCAGGGGGAAGACTGCTGTGCAGTGCACAGCTGGGTAGGGAGGCAGGGGCTAATGTCAGGGTTTCACCCTCCCACTGCCCATGTACTGATCTCTGCTGAGCTGGGATGGGGGACAGGAGAACACTAGCTATCTGTGCACCAGCTTCTGCCTCAGGATTGGTTATTTCTGGTTGCAGTCTGAACTTAGAGACAGCATGCCGACACAGTAACTCTCCCCCAACGTACACAGTCTTTCTCTTTCACATACACGCTCCCCCTCTACAGTCTCTCAGATTCCCCCAGCACACACACTCTCACACAGACTCTCTCTCTCTCTACCTCTCTCTCACACATACATACACACACTCACTTCAGTGGACTTCTTGTGTTACTGTTCAGTTATATTACCCAGTGCTACTTTAAAAAGTGATTTAAAATGTGTTACTTTTTGGGTGCACACAGCAATCAGTGCAAGGTTCATAGCATGGTGCAAACAAATAATAACAGGCTCAGCACACTACAACCACACACATTACTGTGGCTAAGTGTTAATATGCTCCGTTAAAGCATCCCCCAGCCACATAGTGTCCCCCTAGCTGGGTTCCTCTTATAGCTTTGTTTTCATAATTGTAGGAAACCGCGGAAGACTGTGTTACGGCCTAGCTAGGGCATTTCCGCTTTCTCGGCAGCCAGTCACTGTAGGACACGGCAGGCCAGTTATAACCCGCTCCTAACTGGTTAGAGCCAGTTTGTAGGGCCCTCAGCCAAAGGGTGAACACTGCCTGTGGAAAGTCCCTGGCTTTTGGCCAAGGGGCAGACACAACCTGTGGAAAGTCCCTATTTGCTTATGTATGAGTTGTTTTTTGTGTTCTGTATATATAGCTGCATGGTCCCAGTCCCGCCTTTGGACTCCATACCAGGCCGAGCTTTGGTGCGCTGGGTTCCCCGCCTCCGTGACAGCAATGCCAGGAGTCCCTGTTGCGGGTGTGTCACTTTACCTTCATTAAAGCCAATAACTCACAGTGTGTGTGGGCCTCGTTCTTGCAGAGCACCCTGGGTAGGCCCAAAGCCTCCCAAGAACCTTACAGTAATGCACAGCAGAATACTGAACAGCAGTGCAGGATCCATGCTTTCTGACAGAGATGGTTGGGTTGCAGGTTACCAGGGCAGTTGAAAAGTGGCTGGCAATCTAGTAGGATGCCCATGGAATGATGGGATTGAGAAACCTTCATCATGTGATGCTGTACCTGCCCCCATGAGGCACTGCAAACCCTTCCCAAAGACCCCTGCAGCCAGTTGCACAGTAGGATAGTTACCCACAGTGCACTGCTCTCTGTGTCAATGCAAGAGCTGCTCTTGTGGGTGAGCTCCACTGACACAAGGAGCATAGTGTAGACATTCTACAGCGGTGGCTGTTTATCAAAGTAACTTGCATCGACAAAATTCTGTAGTGTAGACAAGGCCTAAGTGTGGATGCTCAGGCTACGTCTGCACTTAAAATGCTAGTGGCCTGGCTTCAGAATAGACACTACAGTGACAGGAAGGGTTCTCTCATTGCTGTAGTAAATCCATCTCCCTGAGAGGCAGTAGCTACCTTCAGTTGATGTACCACTGTGTACATTAGGACTTAGATCAACTTAACTTCATCGCTCAAGGGTATCGATTTTTTTTTCTCCAGGCTGTTCCTGGAGCTCCACTGTTCCCTGCACAGGCATAGATTGTTGATTGAGGAGACCTTGATGTTTATAATAAAGAAAGACCACTGCTTGGTTTGGTGGCGAAGGCTTGGTTAGGTTTATTGTCAACAAAGCATCATCTCAGCATCCCATATAGCAGGGTTATGAGTACGCTAACACATGCATGCTAGTGATAAGGTATCAGCTCAATCAACATAGCATTATCCCTTAGGAGGAGTAGCTTTGTATTAGCCTATTATTCTCCAGTTACGCATTGATACAAACAAGTTACATATTACATTCCTTGTACGCGATAATTTGAACAAAATCTCATCCATTATTCCAGTAGTTCTCAAGCTTATTTGATCGTGGCCCCCTTCTTTGTGCCTTTAGTAGTTTACGTCTCTCCGTTCCAAAGCGCATCCGGCCAACAGCCGTTGCTCTCTGGCCATCCAGCTCTGAATGAGTGCAGTAATCTTTCCTGCTTTCCCCCACCCCCGCAAGCTTCCCGTGTTCCCCCGGAATACATTCCATGCCACCCATTTTGAAAACCTCTGCATTATCCTGTCATTCCATTCTTATCTTACAAGGGGTCTGTGTGTTTCTGTACCATCCTCTTAGGAATGTATTTGTGCTTACTTGATCAATTACCATTCTCTTAGGAATGTAGTCATGTGGTTAGCTGGTACCTAGTGCTGTTATTCTAAAAAGGCCTACTTCGGTTATATTTTTAATCATGCCTAGGGCCCCAGCAAGGTGTATAGGGGTTGAAGTAATTTTCTAGTGTAGATCAGCTTTGCCCACAGGTATGTGTCTATCTGCGTATGCTTGCACAATCTTTGAGTCAACTCTCCTGGCACACTATAGACTCCCTTTACCAGACTCATTACATTAGTTAATGGGTTTTGTTTAAAGTGTTTTGAAGATGAAAAATGCTATAGAAACGTTGGGTATTACTACTGGCCACATCTAGTGAAAAAAAATCTTTGCCATTGGCAACTCTGGCAACTGTCATCGTGCTCCCTCCCAGTCTAGGGAAAGAGGGCTCCTTGTCCTATAGTGTGAATGATTCAGAAATGTGGAAGATTAAACATTTAAAGATTATAATGAAAGGTGTTTCATGATTGAGGGCTTGGCTACACTCACACTTTACAGCGCTGCAACTGGGCTGTGAAAAAACAACCCCCTGAGCACTGCAAGATACAGCGCTGTAAAGCGTCAGTGTAATCAGGGCAGCAGCGCTGGGAGCGCGGCTCCCAGCGCTGCACGCTACACCCGTAAGGGATGTGGTTTACATGCAGCGCTGGGAGAGCTCTCTCCCAGCGCTGCCGCTCTGACTACACTCACACTTCAAAGCGCTGCTGCGGCAGCACTCCCACAGCGCTGCCATGGCAGCACTCCCACAGCGCTGCCGTGGCAGCGCTTTGAAATTCTAAATGTAGCCATACCCTCAGAGTTTGACAGAAAAAAGTTCTTGCACCTCTGCTTCCTTTTCATGTTGTTGTTTATATCTTTTTACACTGTAATCTAAAGGACTCAATATAAAAGATCAAAATGTTTTCATATATGAAAACAATTTAAAAAAACATGTCCACGTTGCTCACTTTTTGTTTTTGGTAAGATTTCAGATGTAGAGTGGGCCCTGCTCTCACCACAGCCCACACCTTGTTGTCTCCAAGAACCATACACATTGTAATTGCATTCCTCCCTTCTTCAAATAATCCAGTCTCCTTCGAAGAAGCTTTTCCCCATCCTATTATTGTAGCTGATGTTTTACAAAACATGCAAGAAGAGCATTGCAGTGCATCATGTCTTTGTGTATAACAAGTCTACAGGCCAAATTCTTTTTCTCAGCTATACAAATATTTCAGGGGAATTAGGCTAGATTTATATTGTCGTACGTGGGAGCAGAATTCGGCCTTATTTGTTTACATCTTACACTAAATATCTGCAAAGACTTTGTTCATCAGTTCTCATGTTAAGTAGCATCAGTGCCCAGCAAGTCCTACTGACCTTTGTCTAAAATTTCATATGTTGCACACCCTTTATGGTGCAGTACAAATTAAATATGGATAGAAATTGTAATATAATTGATGCTGCTTCAGATGTGTTTATTTGAATATGCAGTGTCTAGACGGACTACTTAATGCGTGTGTATTTGATTGTGTATTCTCAAATTTCTGCCACTTGATTATGCAACTGTCACATCAGAACAGAGCCAGTGAGATTTGCTTGTATGCACAGGGTTTATAATGAAGCCCAGGTTTTTTGTTGTTGTTGTTCAGTTTGTTAAGAAAATTAAGTGCAGGAAACTACATTAATTTAGCTTTGCAAAATCAATTTGCCCTTGTGCAAGAAAATATTTTTAATGAGGAGGTAAAATATCTTTTATTATTTATTATTTTATTTATTATAACTTTTGCTTAGTTTAGGGAGCATGAGGAGATTTTAATGTTGGGGCTGGGAATTTTCATGAAAGCTGAGTTAATACGGTCTCATTAAGCCTTCGATCCTGTAAACACTTAAGACTCAATTCAGCAGTTACTCCTGAGGGTAATCTGCGCCAAATAATTACAAATTCTGCGCACAATATTTTACAATTCTGCAAAATTTTATTTGTCAAATAAATGTGGAGGCTCCAGCATGGCATTGAGGAGCACAGGCCACTAGCTGCACAGAGATGGGAAATCACTGCGTAGCTCCCCCCCTGGGACACAGACTCAGCGGTGAGGCTGCACACAACCCTTACACACAAGGACCAGTCCTGCCCCGGAAAGACCCCAGGGCCCTGTCCCATCCCGTCCTCCCCAACCCAGTCGGGGCTAGCAGCTGAGCCCAGTGCAGGGTAGGAGCCACCAGCTGGGTCTTTCCCAGCACCGCCCCCTACCCCACAGTGATTTACCTCTCTGGATACCTGAAACGTAATGTTGAGGAGGGTCGTATGACCGCTCTTATGGCTTCCCTTTGCTTCCCTGTCAGAAAGTCATTTTTCTGCAGGGAAGCAAAGAAATCTTCAGGGGACATAAATTCTGCATATGTGCAGTGGCGCAGAATTCCACCAGAAGTATACAGTGAGCTCTATCTGTACATCTACACTACAAATAAAAACCTGCAACTGGTCCATGTCAGCTGACTCAGGCTCATTGGGCTTGGGCTAAGGGACTGTTTAATTTCAATGTAAACATTCAGGCTTCGGCTGGAGCCTGGTTCGAGCTGGAGCTGAGGATCTAGGACCCTGCAAGGTAGGAGGGTTCTAGAGCTTAGACAGCAGCCTGAGCTGCAACGACTACACCACAGCTAAACAGCCCCTAAGCCCATGACCCACTAGCCCAAGTCAGCTGGCACAGGCCAGCCATGGGTTCTTAATTGCAGTGTAGACATACCCTCCATCGACAGACTCCTAGAGCCAGGGATCTTCACAGGTGCTGGGGTCTGTCCGTGTGGAGCTTGTTGTCGGTTTAAAACCTTAAAAAGGTGATTGTTTACTCAGCGACGGCTCCAGGCACCAGCGCTCCAAGCGTGTGCTTGGGGCTGCAAGCTGTGGGGGGAAGCCTGCTGGTCTTGGCGAGGGCGGCAGTCAGGCAGCCTTCAGTGGCTTGCCTGCGGGAGGTCCGCTGGTCCCACGGATTCGGCGGCAGTTCAGCAGCTGGTACGCCGAAGTCGCAAGACCGGTGAACCTCCCACAGGCAAGCTGCCAAATCCATGGGACTGGGGAACCTAGAGCTGCCACTATGTTTACTCATGCATTAATGAGTCTGAGGTAAGGTGTCTGAGTTAATTCAAGTGAATTTCATAGTCTGAGAGCCATGAAGACTGAAGTCTTCTATTAATCCATAGAACAGGAATAGGTAATAGCAGAGCATTTTCCTCTCCATGGTCCTGTCTATGTTCCTCACTCCTGATCAGGGTAATATTGTCTCTCACTGTTGATGTCCCGTTGAATCCTTAGCTTCTTTGCTGTGACTGCCAATAAGCCTGTCAGTTAAGTTCCACATATGGTAGTGGTATTTGTGTTGTGGAAAAATTTACCCCGCATTGTGTTTGGATCAGAACAGCCTGATCCTTTATTACAAGCATGCAGGAAGAGACAACCAGCCTGGCTGCTCTACCCCCAAAAGGAACATAGAAGCTTATATAGCTCAAAGGCAACATTAAATCAAGTCCACTTCCTTATTAATATTTTTCCCTTATTAGGAGTACAGACAAAACAAGCTTTCCTGTTTATTAACAGGTTGTTCTTTTGCAATTAATGGCTTTCCTAACATTTGCTGTTGCAACTACATGTTTCTTAAGATTGGCTGGTGCAATTACTTTACTTGGCAATTTTCCTCACTCTCTCCTTCTGTCCTTTGACATATACAGTTTTCTTGACCAGAGTTTAGGCCTGTCATAAACAGATAGCTAAGGGTTAATGTCTCTTTCACCTGAAGCACCTGACCAGAGGACCAATCAGGAAACAGGATTTTTTCAACTCTGGGTGGAGGGAAGTTTGTGTGTGAGTCCTTTGTTCTTGGTTCTTCTGCCTGTATGCTCTCTCGGATGAGAAGTGACTTCTAATCTTCTGTTTCCCAGTTGTAAGTACCAAAGATCAGATAGGGATTTATATGTTCTTTTGTATTTACATGTCTATAGTTGCTGGAGTGCTTTGAATTGTATTCTTATTGAATAAGGCTGTTTATTGAATATTCTTTTAAGCAATTGACCCTGTATTTGTCATCTTAATACAGAGAGATCATTTGTATATATTTTTCTTTCTTTTTTATATAAAGCTTTCTTTTAAGACCTGTTGGAGTTTTTCTTTAGTGAGGAACTCCAGGGAATTGAGTCTGCAGCTCACCAGGGAATTGGTGGGAGGAAGAAGTCAGGGGGAGATGTGTGTGTGTTAGATTTACTAGCCTGACTTTGCATTCCCTCTGGGTGAAGAGGGAAGTGCTTTTGTTTCCAGGACTGGAATTAGAGAGGGTGGACTCCCTCTGTTTAGATTCACGGAGCTTGTGTCTGTGTATCTCTCCAGGAACACCTGGAGGGGGGGAAGGGAAAAGGTTTATTTCCCTTTGTTGTGAGACTCAAGGGATTTGGGTCTTGGGGGTCCCCAGGGAAGGTTTTTGTGGGGACCAGAGTGCCCCAAAACACTCTAATTTTTTGGGTGGTGGCAGCAGTACCAGGTCCAAGCTGGTAACTAAGCTTGGAGGTTTTCATGCTAACCCCCATATTTTGGATGCTAAGGTCCAAATCTGGGACTAAGTTATGACAAGGCCTACTCTTATTTTTCTTTTACATTTGTAATGTGGACAATTGTTCAATGATAACCAGACTATAATCATCAAAAAACTATTAGAAGGTGACTTTTGATCACTGCTACTAGCAACGTGGGCTTGATAGCAATTGATGACCTAAGGGTGACCGGGACCGGTGCAACCATTTAGGCGACCTAGGCAGTTGCCTAGGGTGCTGGGATTTGGGGGGTGCCATTTTCTTCGGCAGCGACCGCGGCGGCCGGATCTTCAGCCGCCCTGGTCACTGCTGGCATTTAGGCGGAGGGAGCTGGGGCAGGGGAGTATGGAGAGGGCTGCTTGCAGCAAGTAAGCGGGGGGGGGCGGCATGCAGGGGAACTCCTCACCCCAGATCACCCCTGCCCCACCTCCTCTTCACTTCTGCTGCCTCCCACGCTTGCGGCGCCAATCAACTTAGGCGCTGCAAACCTGGGAGGTGAGAGAAGTGAAGCAGCCATGGTGTGCTTGGGTTGCTCGTGCATGGAGCAGGGGTGAGCTGGGGCGGGGGGGTGCCTCAGGGCGGAGGGTGAAGGGTGGGGAGCTGCCGTGGGGGGGCGCCTCAGGGCTGAGGGAGGGAGCTGCCGTGGGGGGAGGGCTCAGGGTGGGGGCACGGGGGAGCGCAAGGTGGAAGTTTCACCTAGGATGCGAAACATGCTTGTACCGGCCCTGAGGGTGACCACTTTTGGCATTATCAGACTGCTTGGAAAGAGGCAACAGAGTCTGCAGAGGAATGAATATAGGGATAAAAATCAAGTACCTCTGAGTTCTTTCTAACACTGGTTCTGATTCCAAATGATAACAGGATTTCCTCACTGTTGATGTTAGTAAATATGTTGCCTTGTCCTTTCATGTCCTTGGGCATTTGTCCTGCGTAACAACAATGGGTATAGAATTGCACTGAACATGTATACTTATCTTGCCAGGGCACTGATTACTTGTTTGAGACTGAAGATTGACTTGACAACAAAGTTTTTGGATAACGTTCACTGAATTTTGAAAATTATATATTTAAACGTATCATTCTGTTTCCAAGGAAACTTAATGTTTATTGTGCCTAGATATCACATTTTGTATTACGGGAGCTGGCCATTTCCAGGGAGTCAGGGACTAGCCTACCTGTGACAGGCTTTGCTAAGGAGAATGAGCCAACCCAGATCCATCTGACAGTAGTTAATTACCTAGGTGGCTGTGCTGCAGTTAATTAGCTATAGAACACCAGGGCCTCATAGAGACTTATGAGGGCTCAGGCAGGGAGCTCCACAATACTTAGAGAGGAAGCTCCTGAGGAAAGAGACTTGTCAGGAGAGCTGGTTAGAGAGTTCAGCAGAAAAGGGAATCTAGGAGAGGTGTTGCTGGAGCAGGGAGCAGATTCCAAAATACGCCGGTCCAGAGAATAGCTGCAATAGTTTGACCCCTGCAGAGACGCTGAGACAAGTGAAGAACCCCTTCCCTGGTGATGGCAGTAGGCCTGACTCCACAAGGGGTGTCCCAATAAAGAGGTGAAGAGCCTGGGCAGAAGAGACAGGTGGACTTAGATGGGGAATACAGACTAATATTAACTTGCTCCTTTCAGCTAAGACGCTGGGTCTGAAGACTTGCTTGCATGTGTGTTGGGCCTTGGATTAAAAAAATTACATCCCTGAAGGGGCACTGTTCGCTACAAAGGAGCCTTATTTAATTGTGTTTTAGAAGCCTGGCAGGAATGGTGCAAGAAGGGATGAGGGAGCAGAATGGTTGAAAAAATGTAATGAGTGATTTTATAGTTTATCAGGTCATTGCAGGAAAATTAGGGGAAAGGTTAATGTTTTCCTTCAGAAAGTTGGACTGGGGCGCGTGCAGACACACACACACACAATCTCTCTCTCTCTCTCTTCCCTCCCTCCCCCCATCAGCTTTGGTTGTTGCCATGTTTATTACTGACCCGTCCAAGTTTGTTTGGAAACAAAACAGAAACGAGGGGCAAATACCTATATGTCACACTTAGGCAATGTGTATCCAAAAAGCCCCAACTCTTATCTTACTGACCATAACCACTCTTAGAGGAAGCATTAGACAGCAACTCAGTGGAAGTAACAGTAAGAAATTAGCAAAGAGGAGAAGATACTTGAATTTTTGCAACCTCTCCATACAGAATAATAGTATTTTCACTGTTTATGAAAGTTTATGAAAACATGGCAATTACTGTATGTATTATTGTATCTGAGCTCCCCTCACTCCAAAAAGGCAGAGCAAATTGGCTATCAAAGAGATAGGGGGGAGAGAGAAATGAGAGGTAATAATGAAGTCATGGTAACAATATTCTCTATGAAACGCCAAACTATGCTTTTGTCTTTATGGTCTTCCTCTTAGCTGAAGTGGAACACAACTATCCCTGTAAAACACTTCAGTTACAAAAAAAACAAAGAAACTAGTATTTAGAAGGATAGAGCCCAAGAGAAGATCAGGAATTTGTAGAATGTACAGGATAGAATAAGGTGTTGATGTGCTGCCAAATTTTTAACAAGGGTGAAGGAATATAGATAGTGCAAGATGGAGCCTGATATAAAAATAAGGAGGAAGGTAGTTGTTAGATAAAATTGGTTATAATTAGCTTTGCTCTTCTTAGGCAAATTAAAGTTGTTTTTATAAGATTAAAGAGAGCGAGGTTTGTAGGCTTGTAACCAGAGAGAGAAGTGGAAGGAACACTGATTCATACATAGGTAGAGAATATGAAAGGAGGATTTGAACAATGAGCTTTCATTTAAAAGGCCCATTTGACTGCCAAGACCGTGAGACACCTCCTAAATGATGTGCTAGGTCCTCCTCCGAACTTTGCCGTTAGTAACTAACAGTAAAAATCTTATAGGCTTATCTTATAATCTTGTATAGTAAAAATCTTAAATGAATCAAACTGTACCATAGAAGCTATATAGATAGAAATTCCATGGTTGAATAATGAGTATAGCAGAAGGAATATACTACCAACTATCTGACCAGGATGGTGATTGTGAAATGCTCACAGAGATTAGAGAGGTTACAAAAATAGAAAAATCAATAACAGTGGGGGATTTTAACCATACCCATATTGACTGGCTGCATGTCACCTCAGGACAGGATGCAGAGACAAATTTCTAGACACCATAAATGACTGCTTCTTGGAACAGCTAGTCCTGGACTCCACCAGGGGAGAGGCAATTCCTGATTTACCCCTACATGGAACACAGGATCTGGTCCAAGAGGTGAATATATCTGAACCGGCTTGATAATAGCAATCATAATGTAATTAAATTTAACATCCTTGTTGGGGAGGAAATACCCAAGAAGTCCACCACAGTTGCGTTTAACTTCAAAAAGGGGAACTACACAAAAAGACTATGAGTCATGCAAGGATCCAAGATGGTAGTTTATTTGCTCAAATACTGGAGAATAAAAAATTAATTTGTAGGGCTGTGGTGTGATTAAAAAAAATTAATTGTGGGAATAAAAATAATTAATCGCTCTGTTAAACAACAATAGATTACCATTTCTTTTTAAATATTTCTGGATGTTTACTACATTTTCAAATATATTAATTTCAATTACAACACAGAATACAAAGTGTACAGTGCTCACTTTATATTTATTTTTTATTACAAATATTTGCATTGTAAAAAACAAAAAAAAATTTTTCAATTCAACTCATACAAGCACTGTAGTGCAATCTCTTTATCATGAAAGTTGAATGTACAGATGTAGAATGATGTACAAAAGAACCTGCATTCAAAAATAAAACAATGTAAAACTTTAGAGCCTACAAGTCCACTCAGTCCTACTTCTTGGTCAGCCAATCACTCAGACAAACAAGGTTAGTTACAATTCGCAGGAGATAATGCTGCCTGCTTCTTGATTACAATGTCACCTGAAAGTGAGAACAAGTGTTCAAATGGTACTGTTGTAGCTGGCGTCACAAGATACTTACATGCCAGATGCATTAAAGATCCATATGTCCCTTCATGCTTCAGCCACCATTCCAGAGGACATGCGTCCATGCTGATGATGGGTTCTGCTCAATAACAATCCAAAGCAGTGCGGACTGATGCATGTTCATTTTCATCATTTGAGATAGATGCCATCAGTAGAAGGTTGATTTTCTTTTTTGATGGTTCAGGTTCTGTAGTTTCTGCATGGAAATGTAGCTCTTTTAAGACTTCTGAAAGCATGCTGCATATCTGTCAGATTTTGAAAGGCACGTCAGATTCTTAAACCTTGGGTTGAGTGCTGTAGCTATTTTTAGAAATCTCACATTGGTACTTTTTTTGCGTTTGTCAAATCTGCTGTGAAAGTGTTCTTAAAACGAACGTGTTGGGTCATCATCCAAGACTGCTATAGCATCAAATATATGCAGAGTGCGAGTAAAACAGCGCAGGAGACATACAGTTCTCCCCGCCAAGGTGTACCGTCACAAATTTAATTGACACATTATTTTTTTAACGAGCATCATCAGCATGGAAGCATGTCCTCTGGAATGGTGGCTGAAGCATGAGGGGACATACAAATGCTTAGCCTATCTGGCATGTAAATACCTTGCAACGCTGGCTACAAAAGTATTGCGAATTCCTGTTCTCACTTTCAGGTGACATTGTAAATAACAGTATGTCTACACTACAAAATTAGGTCAAATTTATATAAGTCGATTTTTTAGGAAGCGATTTTATACAGTTGATTGTGTGTGTCCTCACTAAGTGCATTAAGTCACATTAAGTCGGCAGAGTGTGTCCACAGTACCGAGGCTAGCGTCGACTTTCAGGGCATTGCACTGTGGGTAGCTATCCCACAGTTCCCGCACTCTCCACCACCCATTGGAATTCTGGGTTGAGCTCCTGCTGCTTGATGGAACAAAAACATTGTCATGGGTGGTTTGGGGTACATGTCGTTAGTCACCCCTCCCTCTGTGAGAGCAACAGCAGACGATCATTTCGCACCTTTTTTGTGTGCAGACACCATGCCACGGCAAGCATGCAACCTACTCAGCTGAGCCACCGTTGTTGTGTCCTGGGTGCTGCTGGCAGCAGATGGTACAATAGGGTTGCAAACCATCATCACACTTCCGCTGCCACTCTGCTCTCCTGCTCTGGCAGCAGACGATGCAGTAGGGCTGCAAACCATCGTCACGCTTCCACTGCCACTCTGCTCACCTGCAGGTGCTGTACCGCTGCAAGCATGGAGCCCGCTCAGATCATTGCGGCAGTTATGAGCACTGTGAACACCTCGTGCATTATTCTGCAGTATATGCAGCACTAGAACCTGCAAAAGCGGGCAAGGAGGTGATGGCAGCACGTTGACGACAATGATGAGGACATGGACACAGATTTCTCTCGAAGCACGGCCCCTGGAAATTTGGACATTATGGTGGTAATGGGGCAGTTTTGTGCCTTGGAACGCCGATTCTGGGCCCAGGAAACAAGCACAGACTGGTGGGACCGCATAGTGTTGCAGGTCTGGGATGATTCCCAGTGGCTGCGAAACTTTTCAATGCGTAAGGGCACTTTCATGGAACTTTGTGACTTGCTTTCCCCTGCCCTGAAGCGCAAGAATACCAAGATGAGAGCAGCCCTCATAGTTGAGAAGTGAGTGGTGATAGCCCTCTTGAAGCTTGCAACATCAGACAGCTACTGGTCAATCGGGAATCAATTTGGAGTATGCAAATCTACTGTGGGGACTGCTGTGATCCCAGTAGCCACCGCGATCACTGAGATGCTGCCATCAAGGGTAATGACTCTGGGAAATGTGCAGGTCACAGTGGATGGCTTTGCTGCAACTGTCTTTTCCCTAACTGTCGTGGAGCGATAGACGGAACCCATATCCGTATCTTGGGACCGGAGCACCAAGCCAGTGAGTACATAAACTGAAAGGGGTAGTTTTCCATGGTGCTGCAAGCACTGGTGGATCACAAGGGACGTTTCACCAACATCAATGTGGGATGGCCGGGAAAGGTACATGACGCTCGCATCTTCAGGAACTCTGGTCTGCGTGAATGACTGCAGCAAGGGACTTACTTTCCAGACCAGAAAATAACCACTGGGGATGTTGAAATGCCTATAATTATCCTTGGGGACCCAGCCTACCCCTTGTTGTGGAAAAATTCACCCACGCATCATTTTTGATCAGAGACTCAGCCTGAGGCCTGTTTATTGATTACACACCAACACACTCATGCACTCACATACAAACACACTCCGTCTTGCTGTTGTTACCAATGAGTTGCTCCCCTTAACTTCACTGGCCAAGTGAGTTAGATCGGGGAGGGGTGGAGCTGGGCTTCTGCCGATCTGGCTCGATGCTCTGATGGTGAAAAGACGAAACCCAGGGTTTTCTGCGAGACACCTCACTTCAATAGCAGCTTCCCCCTTATGCAAATCTCCCAGATTCAAAATCTGGGACTGGGTCTCTTGGTACTTTTTGCTGCTTTTCTCTGCGCTGGGGGTTGTCCCCATGCTGCAAAGAGGGTGTTCCCAAAGGAAGGTGCTTGCTTCTAACCCCCAAGGCCATCAGTATGTCTGCTCTTCTCTAGTCAGCCCACTTGACAAGTTTGATTGCCCTTGGTCTGGCTCCTGTCCCCTCTCCAAGGGTTGCAGCTGTCTGGATCTGCCTGCCTTCCATGCCTTCCTCATTCACACCTCATTCATTCAACAGGGCAATTGATTACAAAGTGAGGGAAAGATCTTATTCTACTTCTAGCAAGAAGACATTTTTCTTTTACCTTTATTATACTACCTTAGGGGCCTGCTATAACATATTACCAGGGTTCAATACAAAGTCATATAAAAGTTATACAAAAATGCATAATGCAGAGATTTATCTACAACTGCATTGATTGACTGCTGTGTGCAGTAATATAGTGACCCCTGGGTCTTTGAATGAGGCTTTATACTTTGCGGGAGGGCAAGGAAGTGAGCGGCGAGTCAGGGGCGAGCAGGTGGGCAAGCAGTGGGTGAGCAAAGACGCGAGCAGTGAGTCAGCAGAAGGGGTGGGCATGGGAGTTTCTGGCAGGGGAGGGAGAAGGTGAAAGGAGGCGAGTTGTAAGTGGGGGACTGACTAGGAGGGATGCAGCAAGCCAGCAGGGGGCTAGGCAGTGAAGAGGGGTGTAATGGTGGGGCCGAGCGGGGAGAGGGTGGGTCCTATTTTACTGCTGTGATCTGGTTACCCTATGCGTGCTGTTTCTTTCCCCCTCTACAGGCTTCCACACACCGTCAGTGCCTTGCTAGTGTGCCATGTGCCGTGAGATATCTCTTCTCTTTGTGTGTGACTCTGAGTATTTCCCTAGTGTGTGAATTTATTCAACAAAATCTTGGGCTTCATAATGTATACCATGAGTGAAAAGAAAAAGTAAACTAGAATCAGAACACAGAGTTTTCAATACTGAATGGACGAATAAATACGTACTGTTTTCAAAGACAAAATACTGTGCCTTGTGTGTCGTGAAACGTTAGCCGTTCCAAAAGAATACAACCTTCGGTGGCACTTTGAAACCAAACATCCCAATCTCACCAAATTGAACCCAAATAAAAAAATAAAGCAGCCAGTTTAGCGAAAAACCTTAGTGAAGCACAGCAAATTTTCAAGAAAGTGAGCACTGAGAATGATATGGTTACTAAAGTAAGCTTTCAAATTTCTAAGGAAATTGCTGCTGCTGGGAAATGCTTCACAGAAGGTGAGCTTTTAAAAAAGTGTATGTTGATTGCTGTATCTGAGTTATGTCCAGAAAAGAGGGGAATATTTGAGAATGTCAGTCTATAATGCATGACCGTACGGAGAAGAATAGCTGACATTTCTACCAATCTAAGTGATCAGTTAAAGCAGAGAGTCAGTGAATTCTGCTTTTGCTCCCTAGCTATGGATGAAAGCACCTATTTAAAAGACACCGCCCAACTTCTTATTTTTATTAGAAGGAATTGATAAAAACTTTGAAATTACTGAAGAACTTGCTGGCATGTGCTCCATGACAGGTCGCACAACCGGAAAAGAAATCTCCAGTGAAGTGATAAAGTGCATGAATGATAAGTCGAGATTAGATTTCACAAACTTGGTGGCCATTTGTACTGATGGTGCTCCAGCTATGTGCGGAAAAAATGTTGGAGCAGTTACTCTTCTTGGAGAATTTATCAGGAGATAAATAACCAAACATCACCGCATTATACATCAGCAGGTTTTGTGTAGCAAAGTCTTAAAATTTGAGCATGTAATGTAAGTGGTAGTTTCCATTGTAAACTACATCTGTACTAGAGGACTAAAACATAGCACGTTTCCAGTCTTTCTTGAAGGGGTAGACGCCGAGTGCAGTGACTTAATCTACCATACGGAAGTGAGGTGATTGAGTCGAGGAAGAGTGCTCCAGCGTTTCATTGCTTTGAAAGAGGAGGTAGCAAAATTCCTAGAACATGGGCCCATAAAATTCCCAGAGCCTGAAAATGAGTCCAGGAATCAAGATCTCTTTTTTTCTTTTGTGATATTACAGTACACCTGAATGATCTCAACATTCAACTTCAGGGGAAAAATCAACTTATATTTCAAACGTGTGCAGCAGTGAAAGCTTTCAAAATGAAATTGTAAGTTTTCAGAAGTCAGCTGTCAAAAGGTGAAATGTGTCACTTTCCCACTTGTGCCCAGTGTATCCCTCAGCACAAACACCCCAAGTTAGGAGAAATATACCCAAAGCACATTAATCTTTTGATTGACAGAAGACTTACTTTGTCTAAAGAAGAAGACATCCAGTTGAAGTTGATTGAAGATCATTTTTCTCTGGATCCAGAGGAAGTGCCACTAGATTTGCAGTTGGAAGTTATTGAACTTCAATGTTCGGCAGCTTACCAAAATAAGCACAGAGAAAGCAGCCTGCGGGACTTCTACAAAAGTCTGGATGATCAAAAATACAAGAATCTTATCAAAGTTGCACTGAAAATGTTCAGCATTTTTGGAAGCACTTACATATGTGAACAGACATTTTCCATCATGAACATGAATAAAAACAAGCAATGTTCTTCTCTGACTGACGACCATTTGGAAGACATTATGAAAATATCCACTTCAAATATGACCTCCGAATACGACAAGCTTGTTGCCGAAAAGAGATGTACTATCCGGGAGAACGATTTCTCCGCTTGCCTGTTGTGCGCTATCTTCAACCTCCTCCTCCTCATGCGATTCTGGGACTCCATGGTCACCTCTGGTGATGAGCTCTGCATCGTCACTTGTGCTGATCAGCTTGCCATGCTGGCCAAACAGGAAATAAAATTCAAAAGTTCACGGGGCTTTTCCTGTCTACCTGGCCAGTGCATCTGAGTTGAGAGTGCTGTCCAGAGCGGTTACAATGGAGCACTCTGGGATAGCTCCCGGAAGCCAATACCGTCAAACTGTGTCCACACTACCCCCAAATTTGACCTGATGATGTTGATTTCAGTGCTAATCCCCTCGTCGGGGAGGAGTACTGAAATCAATTTTAAGTCCCCTTTAAATTGACAAAAATGGCTTCGTCGTGTGGACAGGTGCAGGGTTAAATTGCTCTAACACTGCTAAATTCGACCTAAACTTGTAGTTTAGACCAGGGCTTAGAAGCAGTCAGCAGTATCTCCTGTCAATGTAAACAAACTTGTTTGTCTTTGCAATTGGCAGAATAAGTAAGACTGAATGAACTTGTAGGTGCTAAAGGTTTACACTGTTTTGTTTTTGAATGCAGTTATGCAACAAAAAAATCTACATTTTAAAGTTGCACTTTCACAATAAAGAGATTGCACTTCATTACTTGTTTGAGGTGAATTGAAAAATACTATTTGTTTATCATTTTTATCATACATATTTGTAATAAAAATAAATATAAAGTGAGCACTGAGCACTTTGTATTCTGTGTTGTAGTTGAAATCAATATTGAAAATGTAGAAAAACATCGAAAAATATTTAATAAATTTTAATTGGTATTCTATTGTTGTGTGATTAATTTTTCGAGTTAATCGCGTGAGTTAACTGTGATTAATTGACAGCCCTATTGATTTGTAATACTTTGTCAGTGGATGTCAAATATTTTGATTTCATTAGTTACTGCTGTATTATGTTGTAATGGGTGGTGTTGCGTGTCTGAGTTAATGACTCAAGACTGTTGAAATAACAGGCTCAATTGGAATTTTTTAATCTAAAATTATCAATCAGAGATTAATACACCACTATACAGAAAAAATAGTCACTGCTGTCAGACTAAGAGCTGGATGTGTGTCTCTTGCTTCTGGAAGGGACTCTGTTTTCATTCCCCCAACTAAGTTTCCATACCAGTATCGTTATATAGGGGTTCCAACAGAGGAAACCTCATTGCCAAGAATATCCTCCCAGAAACATATGTTGTGATGTTCTTTCTATACATACTCAGTTTACCTGATTTGTGTGAAGGCATGATTATTTACAGCTGAGAGGACTAACAATTCTTCGAGATAATCTCTCTCAGTGGGTCCTAGTTACCCCACTGTCATTCTTCCTTGTTGATTCCCCAACAGAAAACATCTGCCGTAACAATCATCCCTTATTAGTTTCCCAAGGCTATATATGCACATAGTGTCTGGGCCTTAGAATTCAGACATACTCTTTGTTGAAGATAAAGATTCTAAAGAATAGTTAATATATAAGTGAATCAAATATACAGAAAGAAAGAACTATTAAAGCGTTAATATTTACTAACAGGTACTAACACTGGAGAACCAGGAACCCCTAATAATAGATCACCGCTCTTCTCCTTCCTTCCGCATCCTCCCCCATATTCTTCTGCTTCCACCTGTGGCCTGAGACGAGTTTGTTCTTCAGATTCTTATCTATGAAATGGGAGTATTGACTTTGACTTCATGGTGTGCTGTCATTACTGAGTTGATCTGGTTGAAAATCTTTGTTGAAACAGTTTTGTCGCTGATTGGCCAGCAGCTAAACATTTTCTGGGAGCATATTGATTTTGCCAGAATTGTAGACAGTAAATTAAGGGTTTTGATAGGGTTGAAACATTTAATTTTATCATTTCAACTTTTGGTAATTATAATAATCAAAATGGTAAAGTTGAAACAATGCTTTGATAAGATCAAAACAAATATTTCAAAATATTTCATGAACAACTCTGAGATTTTGACTTTTTGGCTCAATTTGGCAATAAATGAAATTTCAAAATCTCAGAATTTCATGCAGGAAGGAAATTCCATTTTATTTGTTTATTTATTTATTTTTGGCTAGTTAGATTCATCCTTGGTTTACAGTGACACACTGGACCTGAGAGGAGGAGTTGTGGTGATGCAAGTTGCTTACAAGTTCTACTCCTCTAGTGGGGTCTGCAGTCACCTGTTACATTCCAAGCAATGGGTGCTGCTAGCTCTGGAGGAGGGTATGGCCAAGATGTCCCAGAGACGTGCTAAATCTACACATGCCTAGACAGCCTCTGCTGAAGGGATTCCTAAAGGGCCTTGACTGCAATTTAAAATAACCTCTGGGGAAGTTGATGTGCAAATGCTGCCTGAACCGAACCAGGTGTGAAGCACTCCCTGAGATGTAGGCCATGTGCTTGAAAGTCTCCCCCTCCATCTGCAAACTGTTTCATGTACAGCTGAACTGGAACAGCATCACTGAAATATTTCCTCTGGACATCATTCTAAAGGTATCTGGATAAGTGTCATCTTTTTGTTGTTTTAAGAGAATTTTCCAGAAGATCCATCTCATTTGGCAACTCTTATCTTGCTGCATGTTTGAACTAAACTTGTCTTATTTAAAAGAGGGAGAAGTGATCCTGCCAAAATATAGGAGCATTCTGGAATTTAAAGCCTTCCTGGTTTAAGACACTATTGAATTTTGTGCACTTGTAGCAGAATTAAATACTCAAGTGTACATTTACTAATAAAGACGTTACACATTTTTGGATTTGATTGTTCTCTGGTCCTTCTGTTCCAAGTAAGTATTTACTGGTGTGAATGTATGGGATTAATTTGCACAAGCACCATTATTCCTCATCCAGCACTCTTTCATAGATGTTTCAAAAAGCAAAATATGTCTACTCTGTTTAAGACATGGTTCTGGAGCAAAGTAAATTCATAAGTATTTGAGAAACCAGTAAATCTCTCAAAACAGAAAGCTATTGTGAGACATGGATGGTGGGAAAGATAGGGAGCAGTGAATTTACAACATAGAGAAAAGTGTCTCAAACAGGATGTGTTGATATTGTTTCTAGTACAAATATGCACTACAATGTGCTGCCTTCAGATTAAGAACAACCAGCTGCAAGGACAAACTGTTTCTTCAGGCATGAACAATAATTCTGAGAAGTATGCATCATGAATAATGCCCCCTTCGCACTTCTATCTAATGGGAAAGGACTATATCAAGAGCAACATCTGTTATATTTTCAGGCCACTAAGTGGGCATTGCAGAGTAGAAGTTTTTTTAAAAAAAAGCTGTAATATGATTCCTTTTAATGTCTTAAATTAGTGCTGTCAAGAGATTAAAAAAATTAATTACAATTGTGCGAATAAAAAAAATAATCCCGATTAATCGTGATTAATCACACTGTTGAACAATAATAGAATACAATTTATTTAAATATTTTGGATGTTTTCTACATTTTCAAATATATTGATTTCAATTATAACACAGAATACAAAGTGTACAATGCGCACTTTATATTTATTTTTGATGAAAAAAATTTGCACTGTGAAAAACAAAAGAAATAGTATTTTTCAATTCAACTAATAGAAGTACTGTAGTGCAATCTCTTTATCATGAAATTTAAACTTACAAGTATAGAATTATGTGCAAAAAATATCTGCATTTAAAAATAAAACAATGCAAAACTTTAGAGCTTACAATTTTAGAGCCACTCAATCCTATTTCTTGTTCAGCCAATCGCTCAGACAAAAGAAAATTTGTTTACATTTGCAGGAGATAATGCTGCCCACTTCTTGTGCACAATGTCACTTGAAAGTGAGAACAAGTATTCTCATGGCACTGTTGTAGCCAGCGTTGCAAGATATTTACGTGCCGGATGTGCTAAAGAGTCATATGTCTCTTCATGCTTCAGTCACCATCCAGAGGACATGCATCCATGTTGATGACCAGTTCTGCTTGCTAACAATCCAAAGCAGTGCAGACTGACACATGTTCATTTTCATCATCTGAGTCAGATGCCATCAGCAGAAGACTGATTTTCTCTTTTGGTGGTTCAGGTTCTGTTGTTTCCGCATCAAAGTGTTGCTCTTTTAAGACTTCTGAAAGCATGCCGCATACCTCATGCCTGTCAGATTTTGAAAGGCACATCAGATTCTTAAGCCTTGGGTCGAGTGCTGTAGCTTTCTTTTGAAATCACACATTGGTACCTTCTTTGCATTTTGTCAAATCTACAATGATAGAGTTCTTACAATGAACTTGTGCTGAATCATGATCCGAGACTGCTATAACATGAAATGTGTGGCAGAATGCAAGTAAAACAGCAGGAGACATACAATTTTCCCCCAAGAGTTCAGTCACAAATGTAATTAACATATTATTTTTTTAATGAGCATCATCAGCATGGAAGCATGTCCTCTGGAATGGTGGTTGAAGCATGAAGGGGCATATGAATGTTTACCATACCTGGCATGTAAATACCTTGCAATACTGGCTACAACAGTGCCATGCAAACTCCTGTTCTCACTTTCAGGTGACATTGTAAGTAAAATGTGGGCAGCCTTATCGCCCGTAAATGTAAACAAACGTGTTTGTCTTAGCGATTGGCTGAACGAGAAGTAGTACTGAGTAGACTTGTAGGCTATAAAATTTTGCATGGTTTTGTTTTTGAGTGCAGTTATGTAACAAAAACATTCTATATTTGTAAGTTGCACTTTCATGACAAAGAGATTGCACTACAGTACTTATGTGAGGTGAATTGAAAAATACTTTCTTTTATCATGTTTACAGTGCAAATATTTATACTAAAAATAATTGTATAAAGTGAGCACTGTACACTTTGTATTCTGTGTTGTAATTGAAATCAATATATTTGAAAATGTAGAAAAGCATCCAAAAATGTTTAATAAATTTAAATTGGTATTCTATTGTTTAACAATGTGATTAAAACTGCGATTAATCAGGATTAATATTTTTAATCGTGATTCTTTTTTTAGTTAATTGCTTGAGTTACCTGCAAGTAATCGACAGTCCTATTTTAAATTAATAATTGTATTTAATTCAGTGTAGTACTAGTACATTGTGCCTCTGTATGACTGAATTTTAACGTACATTTATTTCAGGTGTCTTCAGTGCTTGACAAAGAACATTTCCAGATATGTTGCAGATATTAAGCCTTTGCCTCCCAACATAAAAGATAAGCTGATAAAATTAATGAGTATGCAAGGGCGGATAAATGATTCAAACATCAGTGAGGTAAGAACCCATTCAAAATTCACTTCTGCCTGTCACTCCACATTCATGCCCGTTTATTACACAGGAAAATACAAAATAATGAGCTCAACTAAAATTATGTATGCAGTTCAATAAGTGAGCCGAAAACCTCGTACTATGTAAACTTCCCTTCCTTCCTTCTTCCTAATACCATCTCTTGCTATTTCATGTCATGCCATACCTAGCCTTGATTGACGGGATTGTGTCTTTTATCTATCTGTAAAGCTCCATAAATGCCTACAACCTTGGATAAAAATGAAGATGATGAATATGGACACAAGTCAATGAAAAAGTTTTCTAGTTGACTTATATGTCATCCTGTTTTGGATCAGTTTAATCTGGGGGAATCCTGTTGTTCAGTGTACACACTTGAATATAAGATCCTGTGCAATTTATGAAGCAGTTCAGAAGCAGTAGCACTTTGCCCTTCATGTTGCTATCAGTTTCTAATTAAGTTGTCTAACCTACATAAATAAGTGTGTAACATGCACATTAATCGCAGTTGCAAACTCAATGGCCTAATAGCCAAGCAGCATTTTTTTTAAAACATTTTTGCAGAATATCCCTAGCAGGAATAGTGGATTGTGTCTGTTTCCTGAGGCCGCTGCACAGAATGCTTCCTTTACAATACAGCAGGATCAGCAGATTGACTCTAAGTGCTGGACCACACTGCTGTTTCTTCTGGTAGCAATGGGAAAGCACTATGACAGGAGCAATTGCCAAAATGGGCTTCTACCAGCTGATATTTAAATAATGTAAGGTTCTCAAGAAAATCTGAGATTCTTCTAATCTTAGGTGGGCTTTAGGTCTATGATTTAGGATAAAATTCCATTAAATCCTGATTTTCTTTGAAATATGATGGTGAGGTGAGGGCTATGAGCTCTGTGATTCAAAATTCTCTCATCCCGATTGCTCATTAATGTTTGTCAGGGTTCCAGGATGAATTTTTTTACTGACTTGGCCTCAGTTGTAAAGTGAGATGTTTTATCATTTATATCCTTTTATATCAACTCAGTCTCGAAAGAAGGTGTAAAAATTGTGGAAAACTGAAGGTTGACCTTGGTGAAATAGGAGGAATGAACAACTCCCGAGTTTGTTCCTTTGATCTGTGACTCATGACAGGCAAATACTATCAGTATCTGAAAGTCAGAATAATGAGACTTTGAGGCGAGGGGCAGCATACCAGAATTGTTGTGAAAAACTGAACAAAAACTTCACACCTAACATGCTACATTTCTTGAACTATAATAAAAAAAAGTGAGACAAAATTAGAAGTGAGTCAATCTTATACATGCAGTTTCTTTTAATGAGCCTGTTGAATTGCTTTGAGCCATGCAAGGGTCATTTTTGCAGTGAACAAACATTTCTAGGCATGATAAGGGCTTTGCATAATTTTTTCATATGTGATCTGTGCATACATATGAGAAAAAGCAGTTTACAAAAACTCAAGCTCCCTCTTTTTTTTACCCCCGTATTCTCTAACAGAGTGTCTCCTCCTTTACCACTTTCTGTTCTCAGCCTTAAGCTGCTTTCAATAGCTTATCACTACCTTCTCTTGGGCCTGGTCTACACTACACGTTTATACCGAATTTAGCAGCGTTAAACTGATTTAATCCTGCACCCTTCCACACAATGAAGCCCTTTATATCGATATAAAGGGTTCTTAAAACCAATTTCTGTACTCCTCCCCGATGAGGGGACTAGCGCTGAAATCGGTATTGCTGTGTCGGATTAGGGTTAGCGTGACCGCAATTCGATGGTATTGGCCTCCGAGCAGTATCTCACAGTGCACCATTGTGACTGGTCTGGAAAGCCATCTGAACTCGGATGCACTGGCCAGATAGACAGGAAAAGCCCCGCGAACTTTTGAATTTCATTTCCTGTTTGGCCAGCGTGGAGAGCTCACCAGCACAGGTGACCATGCAGAGCTCATCAGCACAGGTAACAATGCAGTCTCCTGAGAATCAAAAAAGAGCTCCAGCATGGACTGCATGGAGGGACTGGATCTGATCGCTATATGGGGAGAGGATTCCGTGCTAACAGAACTCCATTCCAAAAGATGAAATGAAAAAACATTTGAAAAAATTTCCAAGGCCATGATGCAGAGAGGCCATACCAGGGACTCAGGACAGTGCCGTGTGAAAGTTAAGGAGCTCAGACAAGCCTACCAGAAAACCAAAGAAGCAAACGGAAGGTCCAGGGCAGGGCCGAAAACATGCCACTTCTACGCGGAGCTGCATGCAATTCTCAGGGGGTCCGCCACCACTACCCCACCCCTGTCCATGGATTCCGAGGTGGGGATGGTAATCTCAGCCATGCCTGAGAATTCTGCTGACGGGGAAGATGAGGAGGAGGAAGATGAGGACGAGCTTACAGAGAGCACACAGCACTCTGTTCTCCCCACAGCCAGGAACTTTTTTTCACCCTGACAGAATTGCCCACCCAAGCCACTATCCCACACAATGAAGCCATGGAAGGGACCTGTGGTGAGTGTACCTTTTGTAAATATAAACCATGGTTTAAAAGCAAGCGTTTTTTAATGATTAATTTGCCCTGAGGACTTGGGATGCATTCGCGGCCAGTACAGTTATAGGAAAAGTCTGTTAACATGTCTGGGGATGGAGCGGAAATCCTCCAGGGACCTCTCCATGAAGTTCTCCTGGAGGTACTCCAAAAGCCTTTGCAGAAGTTTCTGGGCGGGGCAGCCTTATTCCGTCCTCCATGGTAGGACACTTGACCACGCCATGCATGTAGCAAGTAATCTGGTATCATTGCATGACAAAGCCTAGCTGCGTATGGTCCCGGTGTTTGCTGGCGTTCAAGCAACATCCTTTCTTTATCTTGCTATGTTATCCTCAGGAGAGTGATATTGTTCATAGTAACCTGGTTGTAATTCAAGAATTTAATTAAGGGGAAGAAGATGATTGGGCTGTTTGCCTGTGGCTTAA
The DNA here is from genome assembly GCF_007399415.2 of Gopherus evgoodei. Classification (NCBI taxonomy): domain Eukaryota; kingdom Metazoa; phylum Chordata; order Testudines; family Testudinidae; genus Gopherus; species Gopherus evgoodei. The sequence goes on along the minus strand of NC_044322.1, from coordinate 255,173,094 downwards.
AAGAAATCCTTCCCTGCATTTAGCTAAGCAGGGGGAGGAGGGAATGGGTGACTGGCGCTGAGCTTTTTTGCGTTTGGCTCGCTGGGATCTTCCCTGCTATTAGCCACGCAGTAGGGGGGAGGGTGGCTAGCAGTGATTTTCCATGATACCAGCCGCGTGGTGGGGGGAGGGGTAAAGCGATCATCCCAGAGAATTGGATGGGGGGAGGTTCTGGTGCTGCACATTAAGAGGAAAGAAGCAGCACTGAACGGGTTTGCTTACTATTTGGGAAAGGAGGGTGCTGGATATATGAAGGCTGCAGAAGCCGAAAAACAATGGCTTACCATGGCCGCATGCAAGCCGAATTCTGATGCCTGGACCTGCGTCTGTGAGATCTCTAATACCAGAGCTGCAGGCACTCAAAATTAAGATGCAGAATGCGACCTTGTAGTGAGATCACATGTGCTATGTAATGTGAATAGTGTTGTTCACCGTGAAAGAGTATAAGCATTGTTCTGTAAAATGTATCTTCTTAAATACTTCTCTCCCTTTTTTCCCTCCCTCCTGCAGCTCCAAATTTTTCAAGTCTCCCTCCTCTGTCCCGACGGCTCTCTCAGATAAGGCGGCAGAAAAAAAAGACACGAGACAAAATGTTCTCAGAAATCATGGAAGTGACCCGCAATGAAAGAGCTCATCTGAATGAGTGGAAGGACGTGATATCAAAGTACCGGAAAGATGCCAGTGAATGTGAGGAGACGAGAGACACTCGAGATGAGAGGTGGCGGCAGGAAGATCAGAGGAGGCAGGATGCAACTCTGGGGCTCCTGCGTGATCAAACGGACATGCTCCGGCGTCTGGTGGAGCTTTAGGAACAGCAGCAAGATCACAGAGTGCCGCTGCAGCCACTGTATAAACGCCCTCCCCCCTCACCATGTTCCTTAGCCTCCTCAGCCACCAGATGACTAAGAACGTGTGGGTGGAGGCTCCGTGCAACCGCCCACTCCACCCCCGTGGACAGCCCAACCAAAAAGCTGTCCTTATTTTGACATTTTTTTAGTGGCCTTTTCCTTCCCTCCTATCCTCCTCCCAAACCTCACCCAAGCTACCTTGTCAGTTCTCTCCCTCTTTTTATAATGAATTAAAAAAGAATACATGATTTTTAAACAAGAGTGACTTTATTTCCCTAGAAAGCAAGCGGTAATTGAAGGAGGAAGGTGGGTGGCTTACAGGGAGTGAGTCAATCAAGTAGGGAGCGGTTTATCAAAGAGAAACAAACACAACAGTCACACCGTACCCTGGACCGTGATGAAACTGGTTTTCAATGCTTCTCTGATGTGCACCGCTTCCTGGTGTGCTCTTCTAATCGCCCTGGTGTCTGGCTGCGCGTCATTAGCGGCCAGGTGATTTGCCTCAGCCTCCCACGCCCCCATAAAGGTCTCCCCCTTACTCTCACAGAGAGTGTGGAGCACACAGCAAGCAGCAATAACAATGGGGACATTGGTTTGGCTGAGGTCTGAGCGAGTCAGTAAAGTGTGCCAGCGTGCCTTTAAACGGCCAAATGCACATTCTACCACCATTCTGCACTTGCTCAGCCTGTAGTTGAACAACTCCTGACTGCTGTCCAGGCTGCCTGTATATGGCTTCATGAGCCATGGCATCAAGGGGTAGGCTGAGTCCCCCAGGATAACTACAGGCATTTCAACATCCCCAACTGTTATTTTCTGGTCTGGGAAGTAATTCCCTTGCTGCAGCCATTTAAACAGAGTAGTGTTCCTAAAGACGCGAGCGTCATGAACTCTTCCCGGCCATCCCACGTGGATGTTGGGTGAAACGCCCCTTGTGATCCAACAATGCTTTCAGCACCATGGAAAAGTACCCCTTGTGGTTTCTGTACTGGATGCCCTGGTGCTCCGGTACCAAGATAGGGATATGGGTTCCATCTATCACGCCACCAGTTAGGGAATCCTATTGCAGCAAAGCCATCCACTATGACCTGCACATTTCCCAGAGTCACAACCTTTCGTAGTAGCAGCTTAATGATTGCTTTGGCTACTTGCATCACAGCAGCCCCCACAGTAGATTGGCCCACTCCAAATTGATTCCCGACTGACCGGTAGCTGTCTGGCATTGCAAGCTTTCAGAGGGCTATCGCTACTCGCTTCTCAGCTGTGAGGGCTGCTCTCATCTTTGTATTCTGGTGTTTCAGGGCAGGGGAAAGCAAGTCACAAAGTTCCACGAAAGTGCCCTTACGCATGTGAAAGTTTCGCAGCCACTGGGAATCATCCCACACCTGCAACGCTATGCGATCCCACCAATCTGTGCTTGTTTCCCAGGCCCAAAATCGGCGTTCAATGGCTGGAACCTGCCCTATTACCAGCAGGATCTCCAAAGCGCAGGGGCTCGCCATTTGAGAGAATTCTCTGTCCATCTCCTCATCACTCTCATCGCTGTAGCCTCCTCCTCCTCGACTGGTTTTGCAGGTCCTGGTTCAGCACTGACTTCACGAGAATGCGCGAGGTGTTTACAACGTCCATGATTGCTTTCTTGAGCTGAGCAGGGTCCATGCTTGCCGTGCTATGGCATCTGCACAGTTCACCCAGGGAAAAAGGCGCGAAACGGTTGTCTGCTACTTTTACGGAGGGAGGGGTGAGGCTGTACCTAGAACCACCTGCGACAATGTTTTTTGCCAGATCAGGCACTGGGATCTGAACCCAGAATTCCAATGAGCTGGGGAGACTGCAGGAACTATGGGATAGCTATGAGATAGCTACCTACAGTGCAACACTCCGGAAATCAACACTAGTCTTGGTACATGGACGCACACTGCTGAATTAATGTGCTTAGTGTGGCCGCATGCACTCGACTTTATACAATCTGTTTTAAAAAACTAGTTTCTGTAAAATAGGCATAATCTCGTAGTGTAGACATCTCTTCGCCTCTTAAAAGGAATAAGTACTTGTAGCAACATATCGGACTAAAAAAGAAGTACGGGTGCTTACATTAGCAAAATTTGATGGATATACTAAAAATATGTAAGATTAAATTACATATCTGATTGTATAATTAGAAATTTATTGGAAACTGTGCTGAAAATGTCTGTCTGTAAAATAAAAATATGGAAATATTGAAAATGAAGCTCTACCCAGCTCCTCTATAACAATGCTAAGCCCTCATCCAAATTTAGAAGCAGACAAAGAGCGCAAGCTACCTGTCACCGGATTGGTTCTCTCAGACTGTGGTAACTAATTATCTAAAAAATCCAATCAAGCTGACTGATCCTCAGGTCTCTCTGATTACCAAGTTCAAACTTTATTAAATGTGGCAACAAATTGGTAACAATTTTCATTTACTTTTTCAGCTCTTCATACATAAACAGTATAAACAATCTTTAACATAACTCACATTAAAGTCTTGTATCATTAAGATTTCTCAATCATACTGTCAGGGAAAAGTGAGCCCCCCCTCCCCCAAGGCCTTAGGCCTTTTAGCAAAGCTATGAAATTTTAGAGCTTCAGCTAGGCTTGCTTTTCTGTACAAAGGGCATGCGGTGGCAGAAAGATGTGGTTGGGGCCCCAAAAAGAGGAACTGAAACTGGGAAAAGGGGGAACAAGGTGGTAGAACAGAGAGCCCCAGGACAATGCCAAATTGCGACAGCTGTCCTTGCGTAGCCAGACCACAATAAAAGGTGTTAGAACAGTCAAACAACAAACTTGACTAGAATTGATAATAACAGGAAAAACCATAAATGGAAAGGTAATTGGTCAGCCTGCTTGTGATTAGCATTGTATCCCAAATAAAGCAATTAAAATGTGTAACAAGCATGCTACATTTTGCGGTTTTAACCTTTATAAGCTTGGTAAGATTTGTAGAAAGCAGAGCAGCTTGCCTCTTGCATGGGGCCATGCTGACTCTCCCTGCATATATGCTTGTGTGAAATAAAGGAGCCTCAGGCTGTCTGATCTAAAATCAACCGTATTGTCAATTTTCCACAACAATTCCTAAAGTATCTCTCCTCTTTCCTTCCCCTGCCACCCCCCTCCTCTTTGGTTGCATTATTTATTTTGCTACTTGAAACAAAAATTATAGCTTTGCACTACAACTGCAGTTTTTCTGAGAAACCTGCACTGCAGGTGCAGACATGTAGAGACATATTTTTGGAAAAGTGATAAATGCAGTCAGCGACATTTAAATTTACATAAGAAATAATGAAAACCAAAAAGTCATCGTGGGTTATTTTTGTGAAAATTTCTGCATGTAAAGCATGTTTAAATTTAACCAAATAAAATCAATATATTCAAAATCATGACTTCTCCTTGATCATTAGCTTTCCTTCAAAAATAACCATGATGGGATCTGGGGCCAGAATGTACTAAACAAACAAAAAGGGTGACGTGGAGTTTTCAGCAAAGCTGCTAGTGCTGGAACAAAACAGTAAATCCTATAAATCGTCACGACTTTTAAGAGAAAAACTGTAAAACTCAAGAAGATCTGAAAGAAGACAAATATTCATATAGTAAAGTGCTACCCACACTAATAAAGAACATTTCCCTAGTCACTAACTTTTAATTTTCTGGGTTTTTTTATTTTAGTTTTTGCTTTCCACTCAGCTTTACTTAGTAATATTTACTGAATATCAGTGTGCTCAGCACTATACAATGCATGAGGCAGGAACCAAGTCTCCCTTCGGGCAATTTATGGTCTAAGCTAGATAGAAATAGTTCAGCTACATAATAAATTAGATGAAGATTCGTTCTTCAGGCAATGCAGATTTTTAATTTTATAAGGCAACACTAAAAGGCTTCACAGAAGTTTACTGGAAAGGTGGGACTGAAAGAAGAGATTGGAATACATGGAATAGGAGACTGTTCCAAGCACAGGCGGCAACATGGACGGATTAAATCAAGAGCAGAAGGATGACACAATGAGGGTAGTTTTAGCCAATCCTGAGGAAGAGCAGAGAGAAAAGAGAAAATTCACAGAAGTGAAACTGAAGGGCTTTAAATGCCAGGACACGAAGTCTAAACTTGATGTAGAAGATGAGAAACCAGCAAAGGATTTGAACAGAAGGAAGGATATAATGACATGCTTGGAGCAGAGGTGTGAGAAGATGCTGAGCAGCAACATTTTGGATGGACTATAGGGGAGCAAAGGCACAGGCAGAAAGGGGGATATAGGAGTGAAGAAAAAAGATGATCAAGTTCTGGGCAAAAAAATGTAGAAGCAGAAACAAAGAACGGAGAACAGCTCCTAGAAATGTTGTAAATTAAGAAAAGGATTTTGTGACATCCTGGATGTGGGGGAAAGGAGAAAACGAGAGGAGTCAAATATAAGCCATAGTTGTGAGTCTGGGTAATGGGGAAAATACTGGAATTAACAGAGTGAGAAAGATCTGAGAAGAAAAATAGAGGATGGAGAGAGAGGGGTTGTGGGAATTTGAACTGGCATTTGGATATCCGAGAAGAGAGAGACCATCAGAGATGCAACACGCAACAGATAGGGAATGGCAGATTCAGAAGCTGTCAGCATCGAAGTTTAATGTGCACTTTACATGACAAGGAGGATAGGACCAAAGACAGAACCCTGGGGACATTAACAGAGCAGGAGAGGGACACAGGAACTACTGAAGGAAGAGAACCAAAGTACTGAAAGTATAAGGAGAAAAGACATTCCAAGGGTATGTCTACACTACGGGATTATTCCGATTTTACAGAAACCATTTTTTAAAAACAGATTGTATAAAGTCAAGTGCACGCGGCCACACTAAGCACATTAATTCAGCGGTGTGTGTCCATGTACCGAGACTAGTGTCGATTTCCAGAGCGTTGCACTGTGGGTAGCTATCCCATAGTTCCCACAGTCTCCCCCTCCCATTGGAATTCTGGGTTGAGATCCCAGTGCTTGATGGGGCAAAAAACATTGTCGCAGGTGGTTCTGGGTACAGCCTCAACCCTCCCTCCATGCAAGTAGCAGACAACCATTTTGTGCCTTTTTCCCTGGTGAACTGTGCAGATGCCATAGCACGGCAAGCATGGACCCTGCTCAGCTCAAGACAGCAATCATGGACATTGTAAACACCTCGCACATTCTCGTGCAGTCAATGCTGAACCAGAACCTGCAAAACCAGTCGAGGAGGAGGCGGCTACGGCGACGAGAGTGATGAGGACATGGACACAGAATTCTCTCAAACGGCGAGCCCCTGCGCTTTGGAGATCCTGCTGGTAATGGGGCAGGCTCTAGCCATCGAATGCCGATTTTGGGCCCGAGAAACAAGCACAGATTGGTGGGATCACGTAGCGTTGCAGGTGTGGGACGATTCCCAGTGGCTGCAAAACTTTCGCATGCGTACTTTCATGGAACTTTGTGACTTGCTTTCCCCTGCCCTGAAACGCCAGAATACAAAGATGAGAGCAGCCCTCACAGTTTAGAAGCGAGTGGCGATAGCCCTCTGGAAGCTTGCAATGCCAGACAGCTACCGGTCAGTCGGGAATCAATTTGGAGTGGGCAAATCTACTGTGGGGGCTGCTGTGATGCAAGTAGCCAAAGCAATCATTAAGCTGCTGCTCCGAAAGGTAGTGACTCCGGGAAATGTGCAGGTCATAGTGGGTGGCTTTGCTGAAATGGGATTCCCTAACTGTGGTGGGGTGATAGATGGAACCCATATCCCTATTTTGGCACCGGAGCACCAGGACACCCAGTAGAGAAACTGCAAGGAATACTTTTCCATGGTGCTGCAAGCACTGGTGGATCACAAGGGACGTTTCACCCAGCATCCACGTGGAATGGCCGGGAAGTGTTCATGATGCTCGCGTCTTCAGGAACACTGCTCTGTTTAAATGGCTGCAGCAAGGGAATTACTTCCCAGAAAAGAAAATAACAGTTGGGGATGTTGAAATGCCTGTAGTTATCCTGGGGGACCCAGCCTACCCCTTGATGCCATGGCTCATGAAGCCATACACAGGCAGCCTGGACAGTTGTTAGAAGTTGTTCAACTACAGACTGAGCAAGTGCAGAATGGTAGTAGAATGTTTATTTGCCATTTAAAGGCGCGCTGGCACACATTACTGACTTGCTCTGACCTCAGCCAAACCAGTGTCCCCATTGTTATTGCTGCTTGCTGTGTGCTCCACACTCTCTGTGAGAGTAAGGGGGAGACCTTTATGGGGGGGTGGGAAGCTGAGGCAAATCACCTGGCCGCTGATTAAGCGCAGCCAGACACCAGGGCGATTAGAAGAGCACACCAGGAAGCGGTGCGCATCAGAGAAGCTTTGAAAACGAGTTTCATCACGGGCCAGGTTATGGTGTGACTGCTGTGTTTGTCTCCCCTTGATGACCCCCCCCGATGACTCATTCCCTGTAAGCAACCCACCCTTCCCCTTCGATTACAGCTTGCTTAAGGAAATAAAGTCACTCTCGTTTAAAAATCGTGTATTCTTTATTAATTCATTATAAGAAGAGGGAGAGAACTGACAAGGTAGCTCGGGTGCAGTTTGGGAGGAGGATAGGAGGGAAGGAAAAGGCCACTAAAATAATGTCAAAATAAGGACAGCCTTTTGGTTGGGCTGTCCACGAGGGTGGAGTGGGTGGTTGCACGGAGCCTCCCCCCACACGTTCTTACACATCTGGGTGAAGAGGATATGGAACATGGTGAGGGGAGAGGGTGGTTACACAGGTGCTGCCTCAGCACGCTGTGACCCTGCTGTTGTTCCTGAAGCTCCACCAGACGCTGGAGCATGTCAGTTTGATCACGCAGCAGCCCCAGCATTGCATCATGCCTCCTCTGATCTTCCTGCTGCCACCGCTCATCTCGAGCATCTCTCCTGTCCTCATGTTCACTGGCATCTTTCCTGTACTTTGATTCCACGTCCTTCCACTCATTCAGATGAGCTCTTTCATTGCGGGTCACTTCCATGATTTCCGAGAACATTTCTTCTCGTGCTTTTTGTTTCCACCACCTTATCTGAGATAGCCTTTGTGATGGAGTAGGGAGGCTTGAAAAATTTGGAGCTGCAGGAAGGAGGGAAAAAAGGGAGAGAAGTATTTAAAAAGATAAATTTTACAGAACAATGCTTATACTCTTTCATGGTGAACAACACTATTCACCTTACGTAGCACATGTGATTTCACTACAAGGGTTGCATTTTCCATCTTAATATTGAGTGCCTGCAGCTCTGGTGTTAGAGATCTCACAGACGCAGGTTCGGGCATCAGAACTCAGCTTGCATGCGGCCATGGTAAGCCATTGTCTTTCGGCTTCTGCAGCCTTCATATACACAGTGCCCTCCTTTCCCAAATACCAAGCAAAGCCCATTCAGTGCTGCTTCTTTCCTGTTAACATGCAGCAGCAGAAACCCCCCCACCCCATCCAATTCTCTGGGATGATCGCTTTACCCCTCCCCCCACCACATGGCTGATATCATGAAAGATCACTGCTAAACACCCCCGTTCCCCCCTCCCCACCTCGTGGCTGGTAGCAGGGAAGATCCCTGCTAGCCAAACGTGAAAAAGCTCAGCCCCAATCACCCCCCCACACTTCCTTCTGCTTGGCTACCTGCAAGGAAGGATTTCTTTTAAGCAATAGGCAAACAGCCCAGTAGGAATGGTCATTTCTGTCCCCTTAATTATATTCCTGAATTTCAACCAGGTTACCATGAACGATATCACTCTCCTGAGGATAACACAGTGAGATAAAGAACGGATGTTGCTTGAATGCCAGCAAACACCAGGACCATACGCAGCTAGGCTTTGTCATGCAGTGATACCAGATTACTTGCTACATGCATAGCGTGGTCAAGTGTTCTACCATGGGGGACAGAATACGGCTGCCCTGCCCAGAAACCTTCCGCAAAGGCTTTTGGAGTACCTCCAGGAGAGCTTCATGGAGATGTCCTTGGAGGATTTCCGCTCCATCCCCAGACATGTTAACAGACTTTTCCGATAACTGTACTGGCCCTGAATGCATCCCAAGTCCTCAGGGCAAATTAATCATTAAAAAACGCTTGCTTTTAAACCATGGTTTATATTTACAAAGGTACACTCACCAGAGGTCCCTTCCATGGTTTCATTGTGTGGGATAGTGGCTTGGGAGGGCAATTCCATCAGAGTGAGAAAAAGCTCCTGGCTGTTGGGGAGAACGGAATGCTGTGTGCTCTCTGCAAGCTCGTCCTCCTCTTCCTCCTCCTCATCTTCCCCGTCCGCAGAATTCTCAGGCATGGCTGAGATTACCATCCCCACCTCGGAATCCATGGACAGGGGTGGGGTAGTGGTGGCGGACCCCCCTGAGAATTGCATGCAGCTCAGCATAGAAGCGTCATGTTTTCAGCCCTGCCCTTCTGTTTGCTTCTTTGGTTTTCTGGTAGGCTTGTCTGAGCTCCTTAACTTTCACACGGCACTGTACTGTGTCCCTGGTGTGGCCTCTCTGCATCATGGCCTTGGAAATTTTTTCAAATGTTTTTTCATTTCATCTTTTGGAACGGAGTTCTGTTAACACGGAATCCTCTCCCCATATAGCGATCAGACCCAGTCCCTCTGTGCGGTCCAAGTTGGAGCTCTTTTTAGATTCTCAGGAGACTGCATTGTTACCTGTGCTGATGAGCTCTGCATGGTCACCTGTGCTGGTGAGCTCTCCACGCTGGCCAAACAGGAAACGAAATTCAAAAGTTCGCGGGGCTTTTCCTGTCTACCTGGCCAGTGCATCCGAGTTCAGATGGCTTTCCAGAGCTGTCACAATGGTGCACTGTGGAATACTGCCCAGAGGCCAATACTGTCGAATTGCGGCCACACTAACCCTAATTCGACATGGCAATACCGATTTCAGCGCTACTCCCCTCGTCGGGGAGGAGTACAGAAATCGGTTCTAAGAACCCTTTATATCGATATAAAGGGCTTCGTTGTGTGGACGGGTGCAGGGTTAAATCGGTTTAACTCTGCTAAATTCGGTATAAACGTGTAGTGTAGACCTGGCTTAACATTGTCTTGTTTTAGCTTGACTCCCAAGGCATCGTGTGGAGATGAGGCTCAGAGGCAAAGTATAGGCCTTATAAAGTCTGGTTCAGAAGTCAACAAAACTACAGTACTGGTGTGATTATAGGTGTTGAAATCTAATACTCAGTTTAGCATGGATCTAAAGTGTATCCTGTCCTTGTCTGGGGATCAGAATTTGCTTATATCAGAGTTATCATACATGGCTATGCCTTATCAGTACAGATTGAAGAAAGAATAAATTGATGGAAAAGGTAGGTAATACCTTCTTTTTGTCTTTTCCCAGTTTGAGTATTGGTCTGGAGGACATCTCAGCTTAGGTGCTGATTGTGTATGTGTGTGGTGAGGACATTCTAATTGGAAGACCAGTGATATATCTAGTTCGATAGTACAGGTTGAACCTCTCTTGGCTGGCATCTATGGTCCGGCAACATCCGTGGTCCGGCATGATTTTATTTTATGTTTTTTATGCTTTATCCACTTATTTCCTTGTGCCAATACAGTACAATTGTGTAACAACACTAGCACTTTGTTATGAAGAGAACCAGTAAGCCTTGGCTAGGCAGCGTGCAAGCGTTGTTCCTTTTATTTGCCTTGGCGAGATAAAAATGAAACGAGACCAGCTCACTACAATATTGACATCCCGTGGGTCAGCAAATTCTCTGGTTCGGCACCAGTCAGATCCCAAGTGTGCTGGACTAGAGAGGTTCAACCTGTAGTGATGTTCGGGGGGTGTGAAATTTAAAAAGGTGGTATATGTAGTGCCCCTTCCCCCCATGAAGTATCAGACATTCCATTGCCTTGGATCTTATTTTTATAGGACCTCTGCTTGGGGCCCCACAAGAAAGCCAACCTACAGCCTTGTGAGATTAAGGAGGCTTAGTTAATAAGGAATGAATGCCTTTTGGTCCCAAAAATGTGAGCAGTTGTGTGTGTTTCTGAATGCATGTGAGTCTGCGTGCAAGAGAGTAAGACAGTAAGATCAAGTGGGGTAAAGTATTTTGAGATTTTATTGGCATCTGTTAGACAAAGGGACTTATGTGTTTGGGAGCCAAGGAGTGGAAATGTTGTAGCTGGTTGTTTCCAGAAGTGCCTGTAATGGGCCTTTGTGTGTGATTAGATTAATTTCTTATTGGAAAGATAAGAATTGATCATACATAGAAACTGGACTGCTTTCTAACCCCAAGAGGTAGTTCATCACCTCAGAGTACATTCTGTAGAGAGGATTTCATTCTCCGGGCTGCTAACCTGGCACCTTTCAAAAGAACATTTTTGAAAATCATATGTAATTTCTAATGCAATAATCACAGATCCAATGTGCATATTTGTGGTACACTATGTATAATTTGATGGGAATACTGTGCTTGCATTACAGGTGCTGCACCCAGCAGTGGAGATGCTAGATCTTAGAGATTGTGATATTTCAGATACTGCCCTGCTGCAACTTTGTAATTGCAAGCAACTGAAAAAAATTAACTTAAATTCTTGTAAAGAAAACAGACTAGCCATCACTTCAGAAGGTATGTTTCTTGTATGGATACAATTTGAATCTGCCTTCTGTTTTCTTTCTTTTGGTGGGAGAGTTGGAGTAAATTGTGAAAGCAATAGAGTAAATATATTAAATACACATGTTGGTGAAGTCATTTTAATCAATTACACACAGACACTGCATTCCCCAGGAATTTGTTTAAGTTCATGTTGCTTGGGTAATATAAATTCTTAGTAGAATTAGTCAAAAAAAAATTAGCAGACTATTTCTGTCAGAAAATGCAGTTTTGTCGAAATCCAAATGTTTTGCAGGAAAGTGTCAATTTTAACAAACTTTTCCATAGAAAAGCATTGAACTGTTTTGACTCATTTTATATGGATAACATCAAAATGTTTAATTTTGACTTTTTTGTTTTATTTAAACTTTTATTTTATCATATTTATATTGGTTTGACATTATCAAAACAATTCATTTTTTCCTAAAAAAAAAAACCAAACAAACTTTGTTTTTTGCTGTAAATTTCAACCATTTATTATAATTTGAAATGAAAACATATTTTGAAATATCAGAATTTCCTGCAGAATTGAATTTCTGTTTTCTGATGGGCTCTAATATTTAAAAAAATGTATAAAGTGGTAAGGTGAAATTCTGGTTCCACTGAAGTCAATGGCAAACCCCTGTTGTCTTCAGTGGAGTCAGGATTTCACCTGTATATTGTGTTAATCAAAACAGAATTTGAAGATAGATAAGAAATTATAGAAGAAGAACAAAGATAGTTATGTGATATGCTGACTGATGTTTTAAAGGCATTAATTTAACTTACCTGGTTAAAATTTATCAAGAAATTGAACATCAAATTGCAATATACCAAAGTCATCACAAATCATAGAATGTATACAGTCATGGCTAACTTTTTCCTTTGATACAGCAGATAATTTCTTTTGCCTATAGTCTCCCTCTGGTTCATATGACAGAAAATCCAGAAATCACAGCTGTCTGTTTTTCGGTTTATTTAGAAAATATGGTTGCCCCAAGTTGCTGCCAGATATGGTTACTAGCAGTTTCTCTGCTGCTTGTTTTCCTGGATTTCAGCTACAGAAGAATCTGGCATCCCCCACATAGTTTTGTTTTGATAAGGGACTTTTATCAGAGGATGTGTTCCTGACCAGGTTGTTCTTCCCCTTTAAGATCCTTTGCTGTCTGAAAGCCCAGTATAAACTGTATAACATTTTAACATTTTGTTTAAGTTTAAAATGTAGTATTACTTAAAATTTACAAACTAATAATCGTAGAATTGTAGCCCTGCAGTTGCTTTTGCATAATGGGTCCCTCTGCCTGTGTGGGCCTCAGCATCTATTGTGGCTAAGCCCTACCAAATAGCATCACAATTTTGCACTTTGGTTGACGTATTGCAGAGTGACCCTGTAACAATTGATGAGTAAGTGATGTTTTCTTGAGTTTGTATATATTCAGTAATTAAAGAGACCTCATATAACTCAACTAGATTGAGTTTATTAACAATTGTTAGTCATCACAGAACAGAAAGGTATATCTTACCAAAATCTGGAAGACCAAGCCTTGTAGCCAGTGACAGTCTGATTTTTTGATACTGTCTGGTTCTGTTTTGCCTACAGCTTTGCATACTTGATAATGTGCTCTTCAGCCTAGCAGAGAAAGGTATGACCTGATTCAATGACTGGAAGCGAAAGCTAGAAATAAGGTGTACATTTTTAACAGTGAGGATACTTAACCATTGCAACAATTTCCCAAGGGTCATGGTGGATTCTCCATCACTGGCAGTTTTTCAATCCAATACTGGATGCTTTCTAAAAGATCTGTTCTGGGGATTATTTTGAGGAAGGACTATGGCTAGTGTTACGCAGGAGGTCAGACTACATGCTCACAATGGTCCCTTCTGGCTTTGGAATCTATGAATGTTATTTCTACTTTAGCTGTTTATATTCTTACTATTCCCACTTTTCAGCATATACTTTTCATTATATTTAGTAAATATACTGTTTACTTATGTCCTTTTGGTGGTCACATTACATTTTGCTAACTCAAATATTGGTTAGTTGTGATTTGTACAATTTTTATAAAATTTATTACTAAAAATATTCTGTCCTGCGCATAACAATTCTTATAAAAATATTGCAAAGACATATGCAACACATTGTGGGAGGGCCTGTGGAGATGAATTCCCCCCCACTCCCCGATTTCTGTCAGAGTGGGAGTCGGGGCTGAGTGCAGCTGAGTGGGATGTGTCTGGGAAAGGCACCGACACCATGCGCTCCCGTTGAGCCCCTGTAGATGGCACCTGGATAACGGAAGCAAGATCAGGCTAGCAGCAGGCTCAACGGTGGAGCTGCCTGAGGTGCAGGTGAGGCTGCAGTGGGGGCTCAGGGCAATGGTGTGTGGGGGCAGTGGGGCCAGATGGGTCTGGGAAGCCCAGAGGAGGCAGTGGAGGCCTGGGGCAGTGGGAGGTGGAGTAGAGAGCCCAGGGGAGGAGGCAGCAGGGCCAGCGATGATGGCCGGAGGGGCATCTGGGGGTGGCAGCAGGGGTCAAGGGCAGTGGTGAGGCAGGAATACAAGTGCAGTTCCCCTGAAACTTTACAATGATATTTTATTTCATTCTTTCTGAAGTACTTAAATGTTCTTAAGTCCAAGCACTCAAGCCATTGCTTGAATGTAGGCGCTGACTCCGTGAGTGCTCCGGGGCTGGAGCACCCATGGGAAAAATTAGTGGGTGCTCTGCACCCATCGGCAGCCAAGCCACATACTGCCCTTCCTACAACTCCACCGTCTCCTTCCTTGGACCGCTTCCCCACAGCCCCAGCACCTCCTCTGCCCTGAAGAAGTGGGTTTTTTACCCATGAAAGCTTATGCCCAAATAAATCTGTTAGTCTTTTTAAGGTGCCACCAGACTCCTCGTTGTTTTTGTGAATACAGACTAACATAGCTACCCCTCTAACACTTGGTCCTCTGCCCTTATATCTGGACCTCAGTTTGGCAGCTGTCAGCCTGGAGCTTTCTCATACTCTGCTGAACCTGCCCAACACTGCTCTGTCCATGGTGCTCCAGCCATCTACAGCCAATCTGCTTCCCTGAACTCCAGGGAGTGACTGTCTCTGCTTTGCTCTGCAGCCCCTTCTTATATGAGCCAGCCTGGCCCTGACTGGCTCTTCCAATAAACCTTCCCCTAATTGGTTGTGATGTGGAAAAATCGATCCACGTATTGTGTTTTCAGTCAGATCAGCCTGAGGCCTTTTTATTGATTACAAGCACGCAGGGGGGAACCGTTATGGAAAATGGCCTCCCCGAAGCTGGTTACAGACAGCCTTATAAAACTTAATCCTAATTCGTAAGTTACATACATCATTTTCTTAATAACTGGTTACAAAACATTGCAAGGCTAAAGCTGATTGGAGCAAGAGTAAATTTCTTCTATATTAGGCTTTTCCTGTTATTGATTATTTATTCTATGCGGTTACATGTCGACAGTAAAGGATATGACAAAAGTGTTTTTCAGTTGGGGACTCTTAGATACTTTCCACTGTCTCATTCAGGGCGGGGCAATTTTTGAGTCAGGAGTTCAGGCAGGGGCTGAGCAGTAACAGTATATAATAGTAAGCCCAGGCCCTAGCTCAGGGCGGGGCAATGATGAGTCAGGTGCGCCGTCCCTCAGGCAGAGGCTGAGCAGTAACAGCATATAATAGCAATAGGCCCAGGCCCTCGGTTCCAAAGGACTGGGGAGAAGGGGAGACTGCCACCCGCGTCCACTCCACTGAGTCCCAGACCGGGTCCTTAGCAGCGGCAGAAGACCCGCTGTTGCATCAGTGGGGATCCTGGCCACAACACACTGACATGGGTTCTGGCAGTGCTGCAGCCAGACTAGGGTTGACTGTACCCGGGCCACTTCCAGACTCCTCCTCTTGTGGAACCTGGGTCAGGGTGGTGTCCTCAGGGGGGTCCAGCATCACAGTTCCTCGCAGTAGCTGGAAAGGGGTATACTTGACAACTCCTTCTGGTAGCTGGCGCGGGGCAGGCTCGGCCACTCCTCTGGGTAGCTGGTGTGGGGAAGGCTCAGCCACTGTTTGGGTTTACTGCAGGCCGCTGGGGTTTACTAATCGTGAGTTAGGCCGGAGGCGTCTGGCCTCGCCGGTGGCTGCTCTCTTAGTGAGCCCTGAGGTCGGGTCTTTATACTTCCGAGGCAATGTCTGACCCTCTGGGAGGTGGGCTCAGAGTTTCCTGGCTCTGCCCACTCTGGTGTCCGGAGGGACTTGTCTTTCTCCGGGGTGGTGGGGAACCATACTGCCTCATTGCACTGACCCCTCAGTCCTCATTCTCAAAGGATATCTGCAAAAAATGAGCCTGGGAGCTTAAATTCATAACTTTGCTAGTCACTAAAAATCATGGACTGAATAAAGACACTGGATTTATGGCTTATTTCAGCAATCTGTAACCTACTAACACCCCTGCTCCGCTGCCTTCCCCATCCTTGTCCCTTCCATCCCCCCTATGACTCGAGGGATATAAATGGGCCACTTCACCTTGAATAATCCCTTGAAATACGTGTTAACTATTGATGCTAAACAATTTGTTCCACCTTGTATTTTAGCTCTGACTTTTGAGTATGTTTCCCAGACCTGAAAAAGAGATCTGTAAGCACAAAAGCTTGTCTGTCTCACCAACAGAATTTGGTTCAATAAAAGATATTATCTATCTAACCCATTATTTCCCCTCCTCTTCAGTCAGCTTGTCAAATGTAGAATCTACATCTCTCCCAGCCATATGCTTATGTGGGGGATGCTAGCCCACTCCTCCTTTGACTAGTTTCTGCATAAATTCCATTCAAAGTCAAAGGCCCTGTTGGTAGAAAATCCATTGTTCCAGTTAGGAAGAGTCATTTGGTATTGATGGGTGATAATGGCTTGCTCATTCTTAGCCCTCTCCTCCCATCCCTTAGCATGATCACACAGCATTCACTATAGACTGACCCTCTCAACACCACCTACATATTTTAACCCAATATGGAGGTGACAATGCAAAGTGGAGATTACAGTCACTTGATGACATTCTCAAAATAACAAGTCTCAGACAACTCCCCTCCCCCAGCTGTGTCACTAAACTAATTGGTTTATGTTACATTCAGTGAGATCATCAAGGAGATCTTTTGCTCAGCCAGAGACTTTCTGTGATCATGCTAGCTAAATGAAGTGAATAGGGAGAGGAATTGGGGAAGATAGATGCTTTCTTTCTTGATTTTTACACTTAAGTTGCCATAGAATCATAGAACCATAGAGTTAGAAGGGGCCGCAAGAGTCATCTAGTCCAGCTCCCTGACAAGATGGAGGATTAGTGGTGTTTAAACCATCCAAGACAGATGGCTATCCAGCCTCTTTTTGAAAACCTCCAGTGAAGGAGATTCCACAACATTCTTGGCAGTTTGTTTCATTGTCTTACTTTTCTTACACTTACGAAGTTTTTCCTGACATTTAATATAAATATGAGGTAATCTGAATCCATTGCCTCTTGTCCTGCCCTCTGTGACAAGAGAGAACATTTTTTCTCTATCTTCCTTATGGCAGCCTTTCAAGTATTTGAAGACCACTATCATGTCCCCTCTTAATCTCCTGTTTTCCAAACATACCCAGTTCCTTCAGCCTTTGTACATATGGCTTGCATTCCATCCCTTTGATCATCCTTGTCATTCGCCTCCGGATCCTTTCCAGTTTCTCTACATCCTTTCTATACAGTGGTGACCAAAATTGGACACACTACTCCAGCACTGAGCAGAGCAGTACTGATACCTCCTGTGACTTGCATTATATACCTCTGTTAATGCAACCCAAAATAGCATTTGCTTTTTCTGCAAAAGCATTGCATTGTTGATTCATGTTGAGGTTGTGATCCACCACAACTTCCAGATCCTTTTCAGCAGTGCCGCTGCCAAGCCAGTTATCCCCCATTCTGTGTCTGTGCATTTGGTTTTTCTTCCCTAACTGTAGCACCTTACATTTTTGTCTTTGTAGAATTTCATTTTGTTGTCAGTAGCCCAGTTTTCCAATTTAGCAAGATCCCTTTGAATTTTAGTTTTATCCGTCAAAGTGTTTGTAGCTTCGAGTCATATGCAGATCTGATCGGGATGCTCTCTATTTCAACATCCAGGTCGTTTATAAAGATGGTAAATAACACCGGATCCAGAACAGATCCCTGTGGAACTCCACTTGAGACCTTCCATTCTAATGTCATTCCATTAATAGCTACTCTTTGTTTGCAATTGTTTAACCAATTTTGTATCCACTTAATGGTAGTGTAGTTCTACCAAGCCTGCATTTCTCCAGCTTACTTCTGAGCATGTCATATGGGACTATGTCAAAAGCCTTGCTAAAGTTCAGGTATATTATGTCCATCTTATTCCCCCTAACCACCAAGCCAGTTACCTTGCCAAAGAAGGAAATCAAGCTGGTTTGGCATGATTTGTTCTTAGTAAATCCATGCTGGCTGTTAGTGATCACCCCTTCATCCTCCAAATATTTGCAAATTGAATATTTTCTACAGTCCTCTAGCAGTTTCCCAGGTACTGAGGTCAGGTGGACTGGTCTTTAGTTCCCTGGCACCTTCTGTTTCCCCTTTTTAACAGAGGGCATTAAGGTTAGCCCTTCTCTATTCTTCTGAAACCTCATCAGTCATCCATGAGTTTTCAGATATTATTGCCAGTGATTCTGAGATATCTTCAGCTAATTCCTCCAGCCCTTGGGGTGAATAGTATCCGCCCCTGCTGATTGAATTCATTCAGATTAGTCCAGAAGATCTCTGATGTGTTCTTTACTTATCCTGATTTGCATCCCTTCTCCTTCATTAGTCGTCTGGTCACGTTATTTTTTGTGTGAAGACTGAAGCAAAGTAGGCATTGAGCAGCTTCGCCATCTTATCATCTTCCCTTACCAGCTCACCTTCTCCATTGAGCAGCAGATACACGCCATCTCTGATATTTCTTTATCGCCTGGCATATTTGTAGAACCCCTTCTAGTTGTGTCTAACATTTCTTCTTCAAGTGCTTGCTCATATCCATTACATATTAGGTGTGTGTGCTCACCACATGCACCAGTGCTGGAAGTTTTTCCTTTAGCGGTGTCTGTAGGGGACTGGCTCTGGCACCCTCCGGATTATATGAAAATGAGGAATATGGGGGTTACAGTATGCTGCCCCAAGGTATAGAATGTCACAACGCATTCCTTCTGATTCCACTCATCAGCAAGGTCCTGGAAAAGATCAAGAGAGACAAAGCGCAGGTTGTCGAGATCTCCCCGGCTTGGCCTCGCCAGCATAAGTTCAGCACGCTTATGAGCCTGACAGCTGGCTCTCCCTGGTTCCTGCCCAACCAACCTGACCTGCTATCATGGGACCACGGTCATCTCCTACACCCTAACCTCAAGTCCCTCTACGTCTCTGTGTGGATGCTATATGACTGAACCCAGAGGAGCAGACCTGTTCGGAAGGAGTCCAACAGGTCCTCCTGGGAAGCAGGAAGCCTTCAACTTGACTGACTTACCTGGCCAAGTGGATGAGGTTTTCCCACTGGGCATCCAGGTGTGGCATCTCTCCCTTGCGTTCTTCCATCCAGGCTGTCTTAGACTACCTTTACCATTTGAGGAACCCGGGCCTGGCGCATTCTTCCATTAGAGTGCATCTTGCAGCCATCTCTGCTTTTCACCCACCAATCCAAGGACAGATGGTGTTTTCCCATGACATGATGGTCAGATTCCTGAGAGGGCTCGAGAGACTCTTCCTGCAGGTATGAGCTCCTGTCCTGCAGTGGGATCTTAACTTGGTCCTCTCTAGCCTCATCGGCCCACCTTTTGAGCTGCTGGGTTCCTGTTCCTTTTCCCACCCATGGAAGGTCACATTCCTGGTGGCGGTGACGTCAGGCAAGATGGGTCTCTGAAATTAAAGCCTTGACCTCAGAACCGCCATACACGGTCTTCTGCAAAGACAAAGTTCAGCTGCGGCCCCACCCGGCCTTCCTGCTGAAGGTGGTATCCACCTTCCATATGAACCAGAACATCTTCCTCCCAGTGTTCTGTCCCAGACCACACAAGACCAGTGAAGAGAGGCATCTTCACACGCTGGATGTCAGAAGGGCCTTGGCTTTTTACTTAGAATGTACCAAGCCTTTCTGTAAATCAATTCAGCTCTTCATCGCTACAGCAAACAGGATGAAGGACCTTACGGTGTCCTCGCAGAGGATTTCCAATTGGATCACCTCGTGCATAAGGACCTGTTATGACCAAGCAGGGGTTCCACCACCGCCGATTGTTAGAGCCCACTCGATGAGAGCTCAGGAGTCTTTGGTGGCCTTCCTGGTGCACATCCCTATCCAGGGCATCTGTAGGGCAACTACTTGGACTTTTGTTCACACATTCATGGCTCATTATGCCATCACTTAGCAGGCCAGGGACGACGCTGGGTTCAGCAGAGCTATGTTGCAATCTACACATCCATGAACTCCTAGCCACCTCCAGGGATACTTCTTTGGAGTCACCTAATATGGAATGGACATGAGCAAGCACTCGAAGAGGAAAAGACAGTTACCTTTTTCATATCTGGTGTTCTTTGAGATGTGTTGCTCATGTCCATTTCATGACCTGCCCTCCTTCCCCACTGTCGGAGTTTTCGGCAAGAAGGAACTGAGGGTGGAGGAGCTGTCTGCGCCCCTTGTACCGCACTATGTGGACGCCATTCCAGAGGGCACCAGAGCTGGTCCCCTATGGATACTGCTAAGGGGAAAACTTCTGGCACCGATGCATGTGGTGAACACACATACCTAATATGGAATGGACATGAGCAACACATCTCAAGGAATACCAGTTATGGAAAAGGTAATTGTCTTTTCTTGCCAGGTGTAACTCATTCCTTGCCTTTGCTTTCCCGATATTGTTCCTATACATTTGTGCTATTTCTTTTTATACTTCCTTAGTAACATGTCCCTCCTTCCATTTCCTGTATGTATCCCTTTTGGTGTTTAGATAGCTAAAAAGCTCCTTGTGCAGCCATATTGGTCTCCTGTGGCTCTTCTTTGTTTTCCTCTGCATTGGAATAGCTTGAGGAAAGATGAAGCATACTGAATGTGTGATTCTTATCATTCTAGGGTCCTCTTAATCTTGTCAGCTGAAGCTACATTTAGTTGAAGTGGTCCTAAAAGTGCATCATCATCAGTCCCCAGAGTATGTGTGTTAGTGAAGCATTCAGGAAGTCTTTTCTCTTAAGTTCAGCAGCCCAGGTGTAAAGTTAGGTAGGGCAAGTTGCCCTTCTTCCCTGGACTCACAAAGGACATGCTAAACAAATCAACTAACTTATCTATTGAGAGTGTTAAAAAAATGTATGGGTAGAAAGTGGGAATATGGTGATTATGTTCACAAAGTATCAAAGGGTAATCATTTTGAATGAATTAGTATAACCCAACCAACTGAAGGAATATCCTTCTTAAAACTAGATCCTGTGATACTTGAGAAAAGAAACATTCAGAATTAGCTTTTATGTAGCCGGGAAGGGTCAAGAGTTAGTAGGGTTAGATGGCTGATGACTAGGACATGTTTGTTTTGAATCAAGAGTGAGATTTCTCTGTGAGCTTTAATATACTTAGCGTAGATACTGTGGGGTTAGTAAGATAAAGGAAAATGTGTAACTCCTTCACGCTCTCATTGGTAAACTGTTACTACTGTGATTAAAGGATGACAGTCCAGAGGCTCCAATTAAATACTGAAGAGAACAAAGAACAATGGAAAATCTAAGTTGGGGTCCCTTTTGTGATTAATAGGAACAGAATAGGAGCCATTTATTAGAAGACAAGTAGGATATTCATATAATGCTAAGTTCCACTTAAAAATATTAAGGACTTGTGTCCTTGACTTTGAAAAAGATATCCCCATTTGACACCATCAAAGGCTTCCCCCCGCCCCCATGTGCAGAACTTTGACCAGTTGTTGCAGATCTCTGCCAGCCGGTGAGAAACCCCATTTGATCAGCATTCATCTGTTTGAGCATCAGTCCATCAGGCAAATGATCATTAGAGCAGGGAGAGTAGTTGAGGACTCCATGAAGTCGATGGAGCTCGCTGGGCCAGTCTAATTAATCTGGTCGATGCTCAGATACAGTAGCGATGAGCGCCAGTGCAAAGAGAGAGTAAGATAGGCAGGATCAGTACATCTGTACTGAGTGTAATAAAAGGAATTAGCCCAAGATTCTAGCGGGTGGCTTTCTTTTGGACAGAGGGTGGTAATTTCCTGATATCTACTTTCTGTGAGACATCTTGAGAAGAGTCTCCTCAAAAGTTAAACTGATTTAAGAGGGTAATTATTTTGATAAGAACTTATAAAATTCCACTAATAGGCTGTCAGATCTTGGGGCCTTTCTATATGATGAGTTTGTGATTGCATGCACTCTTTGGGGACAATGGTAACTTTAAGACTTTCCATCTCTACAGGATGCAGATTAGGAAGGGTAATGCCAGAAAGATAAGTGATAATAGTGCTATCTCTGTTGTTGATGTTTGAGTGCAATATCAAGTTATATAGACTGTGAAGCAGTGCAGCATACATATCAAATATGGATCTTGCATTATCTCACCACTTCCTATTTTTAACTTGTAAGATAGGTAGTTTGGATTTTTTGCTTGCAGAATATCTAAATAGTACTCTGTTTTGATGACATAAAAAAAATTGTTTCCTGAGTATGTGTAAAGTATTGCTGTCTCCCCTGATTTTAATTATTTTGTTCAGTTGGTCTGGGTCAAAAAGATGTTTGAGTGAAGAGGTGTGTGTATGTGTGTGTGTGTGTGTTTCAGTTCTAAATTTCTTAGGGTTGGAGTAAGTCTACATAGAACAGCTTGCTTATGTCCTGAAGAAATTGTAATTATTTTTCCTATACAGCTGCATTTGCAGTATTGATAAGGATTGTTGAATCTACATTAGTCATGTTGTTGTTGCCAATGTAATCATGTGTTAGCTCTCTTAAACTCCTCTGGTACTAAGGAATGCTGTCATTGTAGCCTATTAATCTCCTGCTTTTTAATTTTTATTTTTGGTTCTTGATTGAACTGGAATAGATTAAGGTCCAAACAAACCAAGGAAGGCATGGTCTGAAATACTGATTGTCCCGGTATCATATTTGATAACTGTATTAGACAAGAAGCAATTGACAAAAAAAAGTCCTATCAATAGTAAGAATGGTGTCAGAGTAAAAGGAGAAGTGAGAGACCTCCAAAAAGAAACAAACAAACCACTTGTGAGATGTTTGAGACTGCTAGCTCATATGAACATCGGGTTATGACACCTTCTATCCTTGTTTGGAAAATGTAGTGTTTGTCATCCTTTATAATAAGTTTACACAAAGAGCTGAAATTGTGTAAACTTCTTAAAAAGGACAAGCTCTTTGGATGTGTGACATTCTGTACCTTGGGGGGGGCACCCTCTAGCCCCCAAATTCCTTATTTATATATGATTGTGATCTTACCTTACAAGGTATGCTTTGTATGTATCAGGGGAAGGGTTATGATCTGCTGAAAGTCATTTCTCTATCCATATGTGTATATCATTAATGCATAGGAAGTTATGAGAATTGTGTTGTATGATTGTCACTAAAACATGCTGTAAGTTGGGGAGTCAGCCAGATATTAGCTCCCCAGAGGCAGCAGCATGGAAAGTAACCAACACTCAGGCAGGGCGTTAATCAACCCATCAGTAACCATCATCCAGCAAGGGAGCTACAATGCAATGACTCACCTACTCGGGTTTCGCAAAGGCTGGTGTATATCCACCTTCCATTGATGAAGTGGTGAACCAATTAATAAATCTGCACAGACCATCTAGACCAGTGCAAAACGGTATATTCCTGAGGCACAGCGCTAGGAGCTGGGGGGATTTGGCTCTGGTGCTTTTCTCTGTGTGATCCGTGGGTGGCTCTGGGAGCATTCATGCAACCCAGCTGAGTATGGGGTCTCCACATGCTGTTGTGCTGAGTGATGACAGCACCTGGAGGGGTTTGCTGCTGGTCACTAGCAAGGCATTGTGAGAGACAGCCCAGGACTGAGGGAGTTAAGGGGGGGATCCCACAGTCCCAGGCTGCACCCCAGGTATCCAATCACAGGATGTCTAAAGCAATGGTTCTCATTGAGCGTACGCAGAGATCTTCCAGGGGGTACATCAACTCATCTAGATATTTGCCTAAAGAAATCAGTTCAAACTAAAATTTTATACAGACAATGACTTGTTTATACTGCTCTATATAATATAAATTGATATGTAAATACAAAATTTATGTTCCAATTGATTTATTTTATAATTATGTGGTAAAAAGGAGAAAGTAAGCAATTTTTTCAGTAATAATATTCTGTTACACTTGAATTTTTATGTATGATTTTGTAAGCAAGTAGTTTTTAAGTGAGGTGTAACTTGAGGGTATGCAAGACAAATCAGATTCCTAAAAGGGGTACAGTAGTCTAGAAAGCGTCAGAGCCACTGATCTAAAGCAACATTGCAGTGGTTATGATATCAGCAAGTCACACACAATTAATAGAAACCAGACTTCTGGGTTCGCTCTTAGCCATAAACTTAAACTGGGTTTTTAAAATGCATTAGCAGGGGAGATCTCCCCTCCCATATTTTTATATGAAGAAAAATAAACTTTTTCTACCTATTATTTTGGATTGGAATGCTCATGTGGTTAAAGTATGGTTGCCTGAAGCAGACCATATTACTCTTTCTAGGTAACTCAGAGTCCTTGTTCATTTAATAGGCTTATTGATTCCCCCAGTTTTTAGGGAAACCAACTGGATTTGAGCTATCTGAAAAGAAGACCTTGTGCTTTGGGGAAAACCACATATCTTAGCTGGATATCTTAGCTCTACACAAAGTTGTTATCTCCACCTATGTTTCCCATTATTCTCTGAGACAACAGTCAGATTTCTCACCCATACCCCAAAATGACAAAAACTGTAATACACACAAACAAAAGAGACAAGATACCTGTAAACCTTAGGAAAATCGCATTATTGGCACTTCCTCAAGAAAAAGAAAAAAACCTCTTTCATCTACAACCGAGGATATGTCCACTGATTTGATTTTATAGAGAGTAATTAATTTCAACAGAAGCCAAAGAGTGGATTTGAAGGTACAAGTTGATTATGTGTTTGAATTTAATAAGACATAACATAATGAATGTATTAGTCTAATAACTCAGTTGAAGTTTTATTTAAGTACGACAATCAAGCAGTACTTAATAGTGCACTATACATAATATAGAAATGAAACATACATTCCAATATGAGGCTGGGAAAATGATGGGCAGCTCACTTCACTAATAACTAACTTCCCCACACTCATCTCATGAAAAAAGAAAGTCCTTTCTCATACTTTGATTTTATTTTAAATCAATAAAACAGTAACATTTATAACTAATTTATCACTACAGGGACCATCTGTAATCAGAATTACTTCTTAATTCTTAGACATTAATTAATACATTAATCGTTTGCTGTTACATTGATTATAGAACACACTCGCTATACCAAAGGTTCCTGATTCATTTGATCAATTACTAATCTTGTCAATTACATTGCATTTTGAACATCCCCTATCAATTGCACCATTTTTCCATTACAGCACTCATCTTAATAACAGGTCTCCCTTTATATACAATGAATATTTACAGAAAAGAGACAAAGAAAATAACTTATTGACTGTAAAGCTCTTTTCTTGCATCTGCTTTACATAGTTGATAAACTAAAGACTTCAACCATCTATTGTTTTATGAATTACGAAAAATCTGTAACTGAGTCATTATGACAGAAATAATTTGTTAGAGTCATTCTTGATAAGCTAAAAGCATCTCTCGATAGATCATTATCTTATTAATCATAGAAAACAACTGCCACATATTGGTTACCAGTAGTCTCTTTCTGGGCATGTGGACTAGATCATTTAAAGTTCAGTTTAGGTTCAGCTTGAATACAAAGAATTATAAATACAAGGCATGCTGGGACTTTGGTTCACCTACAAAGAATAAAAGGGGTTATGATAATTTTGGATCATTTACTAAGAAGTTAAATCAGTATAACCAGTTTTAAACCAATATAAGAGATTTCAAACTCAAAAGTTGCAATGGTTTAACCAAACTGATCTGCTAAACCAGTGCAATTTCTGTGTGCACACATGCCCTTAGCTAAACCAATTTAATCCCAGGATTATCTGATTGAATTGTGTGTGTGTTGGGGGCTTGCAGAGATTTAACCACTTTAAAAATCAGTTCAGTTAAATCAGTGCAACTTTGCGAATGTAGACTAAGCCAAAAGCCCGCACAGACACTAAAGGAAATAGGTAACCAACTGTGTGCAAAGTAAATAAATTGGAAAATATTCTCGACTTGTGTTATTTGTAAAAATGGTTTGGGCAGACGAGACTTTTGAATTGACAGACTCATTTTTATAAAGAAGTGTTACACAATACAGTATTTTTGTAGATGAAAGCTTATTTACATAAGAATGACTTGCTTTATTTCTTCAATAGGAGTCAGAGCTCTGGCCTTGTCTTGCCCTTATTTACGTGAAGCCTCATTTAAAAGATGCTGCAATGTATCAGACAGCGGAGTTCTTGCTCTGGCACTCAATTGCCATCTTCTACAAATAGTTAACTTAGGCAGCTGCTCAGGCATCACCGATGCATCCCTGCATGCGCTTGGACAGAACTGCAGATTTCTACATAGTGTGGATTTTTCATCTACTCAGGTAACTAAACGGCACCAATAAAAATATAAATGACAGCGACATAAATAAAATGAAGAGGTGAGTTTTATTAATGGCATTTTTACTTAGATGTGTTTTAGCAGGTTTTTAAGATTCAAAATGCCAAAGGCACATCTAGATCCAGACACTATTTCCCAATGACATAATATTAAATATGTTCTGTCTTTTGATAATATAAACATATTTTCTCCAAATATGAGTTACAACTAATGATATCGAGCCTGGAGCACAGATGCATTTTTTTCATTAAAGTCTATCAGGTATCAGGTGTTTTTATAGTGCTGTTGGTGTTACTCTGTGCCATAGGAATATAACAGGGGTGGCCAACCTGTGGCTCCGGAGCTGCATGCAACTCTTCAGAAGTTAATATGCGGCTTCTTACCTAGGCACTGATTCCGGGGCTGGAGCTATAGATGCTAACTTCCAATGTGTGGAGGGGTGCTCACTGCCCAACCCCTTGCTCTGCCCCAAGCCCTGCCCCCACTCCACCACTTCCCCCAAGGCCCCTGCCCCTTCTCCTGAGCCTGCCATGCCCTCACTCCTCCCCCCTCACTCCCATAGCCTCCTGCGCATGTGAAACAGGTGATTGCAGGGGAGGGGGGAAGTAGGCGCTGATTGGTTGGGGGATGCCGGCAGGTGGGAGGGGCTGGGGCTGGGGCTGGGGAGCGGATGGGGGGCTGCTGACTATTACTGTGGCTCTTTTGCAGTGTACATTGGTAAAGTCTAGCTTTTTCTCAGGCTCAGATTGGCCACCCCTGGAATATAATCTTATACCAGTTAATTAAATTCCTGTGGCTAGAAGGACCAATTGGCCTGTGTGTGGGATAACATGCTGAATTGTATGAGTCATACAACCTGTAAAAGCATAAGACAAACTATAAACTGATAACTAATTTTTCACTTCTCAAGGTTCAGTCACTCTTGAAAGAAAGAGTAGTGTGCAAAACCAAAGGTCTGAGTGGCATTGTGCACTGAGTCATCTCGGTTTATGCATTATTAATAATATGATCAAGACAACGCTTAATCTGTGCCAGGGCTTGCCAGGGCTCGGCACCTCTGGGCTTGCAGTTCATAGCCCCAGCACCTTTGGACTTGCCGCGTCAGTTATGAAAGTGAAAAAATTGCTTGAGGCTCGGCACCTCTTTCATTACACATTAAGCACTGGATTAAGCTGGGATTTTCGTCCTGTTTTGTGGCTCTTTTTCTTCAAAATAATAAGTGTCCTGGTATTTTATGTTCCATGTAAAGCTAGTTTTTTCTTTTTTTTCTTTTTTCCTTTTTGATAAGCTTCTTAGTGTTCTGAATCGTACAAGGTGTCGAGGAAGGCACTGTCTCAGATCCACAGAGTTAACTCTCTAATTTAGATAGACCTCACAGCTGAAACGATTCCTTTGGTGATTTTTTTTTTCGTATAAAGGCTTGTGAAAGAAGTATGTGTTAAGAGACAGGATTTGAAGGAGAAGAGGGTAGTTGTCTGCTGCACGAGGAGGAGGAAATTTCCAATCGGGGAGGGGGGGGAGCATGGAAGAATGCATGGAAACCAGAGTGGGAGGAGTGGTTGGGATGGACTTGCGGAAGAGAAGTGGGGATAAGGAAGAAATAAGAGCAGAGCTGTATGCAGGAGCAGCGGAGAGCAAAGGTTTGCAAACTAGAATGGGGCTCAGCTCTCATGTACGGCAAGGGAAGTGTCTGTTCCCTGATTTCTTGTCCTTTGCCCTCTGCTGGAGCGAAGGGGAGAGAGCATCTCCTCGTCTGGCGACCAGACCAGTCCACCGTGGGCCTTAATTTGGTGGGCATGGTGCACCTGCCAATCAGGGGGGAGAGAAAAGGAGGGGGAATCCACTGCTTCCTCTCCTCCCTCCCTCTGAGAGAATTGCCACATGAAAATAATTTGGTGAAGGCAGGGGAATACACTGTGGTGTCTGGGGGGTGGGGTGGGAAGCCTACACTGGGGGCTGCCTCAGAAACTGGGGGAAGAAGAGTGGTGATAGTTGACCCCTAATCTAAACTTAACTATAAATCATATGCTAGCATGCTTAAGATAGTGGTAATAATAAAAGCCATTAAAGCTGTAATGCAATTAGGGATACACAAAACATATTTTATTTGAATAGGTTTTGCAAAACAAGACCAAAGTAGTAGGTTTGGGGGGATTTTTAGTGTGTGTAACAGCATTGACATATTGAGACAATTGGGAAATGTATTGATGCGAATAGCTTATGTAAGCAATAGGAACACTAATTATGGCCCCTTTGGAATACAGGCAGGGAGCTGAGAGCTAACACAGATATGGACCTGGCTGTAGGGGGGATGAAAGGAAAAGGTGTATAAAAAGGATGTTTGCCCACCCTTCACTGTGCACTTTGGGTTGACAGGATGCTGTAAACTGGATCGTCACATCCCACTTTTGATTTACTCCACTGGCTACTTCCTTCTGTCTTTGTTTTCAGTGGTCTCCTGGGGCTTGCAAGTATGACAACACTAGGGACTGTTGTGTTATATGTATCACTTTTTGTGCAACTGGGTTAATACTCTTGCTTATTTGGATTTTAAATCAAGTCTTCATGTCTCTATTTATGTGACTGACCAGTCTCACTCTTAAAAGTTTCACATAGCTGCCCGAGTAAAGGACCTGTTAGTGATTTGTGCAGTTTGCACCCAAATTAATCAAAAGGCTGTAGGACCCTGCTCTGGGGGCTGCCTCAAAGAGGAAGTGGAAGAGCTGCCTCAAATCAGTGAAGGGGGACAGCTACCCCTGGGGGAAGGAGGGGAATGTAAACACTTTCACATCTGAAATTCTTTCATAGGCTTGAGTGCAGGATAGAGGGGTAACCTGTACTAGTAGATGGGGCCAGGTGGGTTGCCTCTTTGCAGGAGAGGGAAGAAGCCTGCACTGGGAACAGGAGGACATTTGCCAGACCCATTAGGAAGGGAGGTGGCAGCATGGGAGTCAGAAAACCCATGCCAGGTAAATCATGGGAGGCCTGGGCATGCTTCTGATAGAGCAGTCCAGAGCAAGTTTGGTCAGCCTGAGAGAGAAAGAGAACATGGAGTGAGGGGAGGAGGCTGGGAGGAGAGAGAGATGCTGTCCAGAGAGCATTGGATGGAGGGCTCCTGTGCTTTGGGGGAGGGAATCATTTGCTAGATCTGAATAAGAGGTGAGGCAAGGAGCCTGCAGTGGTTTTGCAGTGCAAGTTGCCATGTGATTTCCATTCCAAGGGGATGGTGGGGGAAACCTTGTTACATCTAGATCATATTATACAAGTCAGATTATTGGTGTTCTAGTTGACTGCTCACATCTAGGTTTGGAACGTGTGAATTTCAGTTTGTGTTGTCTTTAGTAAACTATGAGGAAGCACAATTGGTTTTTGTTTTTCCTTAGCTTAAGGAAAAACAAACTGACAAATTTTGAGAACGCCTAGTGTAGATCAAAGCCATGGACCAGAAACTTGAAAGTAAGAGGAAGTCACTGAAGGATTTAAAATAGGGGAGTGACATAGTCTGGGCAATGAAAGGGAAAGAGCTGCTTTTTGCTGCAGCATTTAGTGTGCAGACTGAAGGTGAAAACTAGTAATCTGAGTATGAGAAGTTGCAAGAGATGAGCAAACAATGGACAGGGTTTTAGTGGAAGGAATGGACAAGAAAGGTTGGAGAGGTTGTGGAGGAAGAATCAACAGGGTTTGTCAAAAGCCTGGATTTGGAGGGAGAAGAAAAGAGTGGAGTCAGACACGACAGCAAGGTTTCAAGCCTTAGTGATTTACCAAGCCAGCACAAAACAGATTCTATAGTACCTCACTGGTTACTTAGAAGTCCAAACCATGCAGTTCCCTTAAAGTACCCAGCCTCAGGCCTCTGTCCAGACACACCTGTCAGATATATGATGATGGTTCCTGAAATCTTATCTCATCACATAAAAGAAAAGGTTCTTCCAATCCCAAAGGATCAGCCACACACTCAGGTTCAATTATAACTTAGATCTTACCCACAATACACGCTACAGCCAATTCTTATTAACTAAGCTAAAATTTATTTAAAAAGAAAAGAGAGTGAGTTGGTTAAAGGATCAATATACAGACAGACTTGAATTCAATTCTTGAGGCTCAGATGCACAGCAGAGATGAGCTTTTAGTTGCCCAAAAGTCCTTTTAGAAATAGTCCATAGGTTATAGTTCAATTTCCATACTCAGGGTGGCTCCAGTTAATGACTGGGGATCTCAATCCTTGTGGTTTAAGGTTTCCCCCTCTTGAAACCCAAAGCAGATCTGAGATGAAGAAGGATCGTGTCCCAGGCTTCTTATACATTTCCAACAGCCTTTTGGCCTGAGAAAACAATAGGCTTAACTCCTTCTCCCAAACATCCTGGCAATTAGCACAGAGTAATTTAGCCATTAAACAGTTCAGATACAGGTTACCACAACCTTCAAAGAGACACATAGACAATAATACTATTTTACTCAAGTATCATCTTAAATGCTAATATTCCTTTTTTGATCTTTGAATTAAAACTATAGCAATAGACAAGACTTGTTTGCTGGCATCCCAAGACCTGAGCAAACATCTACCCTTCTACCTCTAACAATGCAGACTTGTATTTCAAAGCTCTATTCATTTACATATCTTCCTAACCAGTTCTTAAGGTTCACCCATGGGTCAGGCCACTCGGTGAGCTGAGTTAATTAACTCTTTCTGGCCCTGTCACCTTTCAGTGAGATATTATATTATACTCATAACATCACACTGGGGGATAGTGGAACTATGGACAGTGATAGGGCATGGAGGGAGAGGGGAGGATGTTGGGGGCAGAGAAAGATAAGGAGTTCAGTCAAAACTGATGTAAGGATTTCTTTATGTTGAGGTTGAGCAAGTTATGGAGTTGAAATCTAGGGGCAGATCTACACTACAAGGCTAAGTTGACCTCAGTAATGCTGCTCCAGCTATATGAATAACTGGAGTCGGCGTAGCTTAGGTCAACTTATTGCAGTGTCTACACCGTGCTGGATCGATGGAAGAAACTCTCCCATCGACTTATCTTATGCTTCTCATTCCAGTAGAGTACTGGAGTCAACAGGAGAGCGATTGGCACTCAATTAAGCGGGTCTTCGCCAGACCTGCTAAATCGACCCCCGCTGGATTGATCTTCCTATGTCGGTCCCCCGGTGAGTGGAGATAAGCCCTGAGATTTGAGACTAAACACAATAGGTTTTTTTTTTAAATACCATTCTTATCTCCTTCACTTTCACCAGAAGTATAAAATCAGAAATCCTTCTGAACGTCTCTTCTAGTATCTTTATTAATAATGTTAGTAGATATTAACCATTTTAGTCCCTTTTTCCTTTTTGTGTTTTTAATTCTTGACATATTAACTATTTTCCCAAAATCTTGATGGTGTTAAGAAAAAGTGTTTTTGAACAATAAGGCCAGAGTATTGGTTTATAACCTGAGAGTGACCTATGTTTAGGGATTTCACATAATTATTAGATTGTACTTCGTTAAGACTGATGCTTCCAAGTATGTGGTAAAATAGATGTCCAGGGAAGAAGTACTCTCAAACTAGTAAAAGTGTCAGCAGAAATAGAGAAAGAGAGAAGGTGAGTGAGGTAATATCTTTCATTAAACCAACTTTCTTCAGGTCTGGGAAATGTTTCTCCTCATCTCTCTAATATCCTGGGACTGACATGGCTACAACTCCTCTTCCTCTTTAACATTTATTGACTCAATATAAGGAAACAATTAGCTTTCATTTGTCACATGTCAAAACTGTTAAAGAAGATAGTTCTTGGGAATGGTTTTGATAACTTTTAAAATAATATAGATACTTTCAGATCTGAAATTCTTTCACAAGCTTTCAAAGTGCTGAATCATTTCTGGGTTTGTCTTCACATGTAGCTCTTTATTAGAAGACACTATTATACCAGTGGAAGTCGGTGTAGTTAATCCACCATAGCTATGTTGACGAAAGAAGCTCTTCTGTTGACATAACCTCCCATGTACACAGCGCATCCCTGAGCTACATAGTTATACTGATATATGTCTGTAGTGTAAACCTGGCCTCAATCTTGGGAAAGCTGTGATAGAAAAAAAATTTGTCAGTGGAGCTCACTCACAAATGCTGCTGCCATGAAAGCTAGGGATTTGTGCTTTCCCTGGCTTCAAGTTTCTGCCAAGCAAAGATAGTTCAAAAAGGCTAACAAGCCTGCAGGTGCATGGGACCCTGAGTCAGAGGCAAGTTGAATTATGACACTGTTTGTGTTCCAGTGCTGTGTGATATTAAGTAGGAGCTGAGTCCTACTGTTTGAGAGCTGTCTGGAGATAATAATTTGTCCCCTCAGGTATAAGGAGAATTACCAGCAATTTTCCCACCATTGGTCTAGCATAAGTGCAGCTCCATTCATTTCTCAGTGATGGAAGCACTAACGTAGACTAGAACTACTAGTGCAGGAAGTGAAACCAGATATTCTAGGGGTAACCGAAACAGGGTGGGATAGTAAACGTGACTGGAGTATATAGATATTGAAGGGTATGTGCTGTTCAGGAAAGACAGGAGTGAAGGTAAAGGTGATGCAGTAACTTTGTATATTAATAATGAGGTAGACTGTAAAGAAAGAAGAAGTGATGGAATTGATAAAAAGGAACTCTATTTGGATCAAAATTATTTTGGGGAAGACGAGTAACAGAGGCTGCACTGGAATAGTGCTTGTGGTCTGCTAAAGGCCTCCAGGATCTAATTTGGATATGAAGAGAGACCTATTTAATATTTTAATGAAATAAATACAGCTGGGAATTGTGTGATTATGGGAGATTAATTTCTCAGATATAGATTGGAGGGCAAGTGCTACTTCTGATGGTAGGGGCCAGATAGTCCTGCATGTGATAGCTGACAGATTTCTTCATCACATAGTCACTGAACCTATTTTAGATTTAGCATTGATAAGTAGTGAGGACATAAAAGATGAGACACTAGATGGGAAAGGTTCCAAGTTACTACAGAGAATTCTTCCCAGGTATCTGGCTGGTGGGTCTTGCCCATGTGCTCAGGGTCTAACTGATGGCCATATTTGGGGTCAGGAAGGAATTTTCCCCCAGACTGCAGAGACCCTGGGGGGGTTTCACTTTCCTCTGCAGCATGTAGCACAGGTCGCTTGCTGGTTTGAACTAGAGTAAATGGTGGATTCTCTGTACCTTAAGTAGATTATGGGCCTATTACAGGAGAGGGTGAGTGAGGTTCTGTGGCCTGCAGTGTGAAGGAGGTCACATTAGATAATCATGATGGACCCTTCCAGCTTTAAAGTCTATGAGTCTATTTGTTATTGACAAATCCATTCTGGCCATTACTTATAACTCTATTATCCTGTAGGTGCTTACAAATTAATAATTTGTTTGAGTATCTTTCCAGGAATCAAAGTTAGGTCAACTCCCCAGGTCCTCTTTGTTCCCCTTTTTAAAGGCAGGTACGGTCTTTGCCCTTCTCCAGTCATCTCACTTGTCTTCCTGGAGTTCTCAAAGATAATTACTAATGATTCCGAGATTGCTTCAGCTGGGTCCTTAGAACCCTAGGATGAACTTCATCAGGCCCTGTTGACTTGATTATATCTAACATATCTGAATATCCTTAAACCTCTTCTTTCCCTACTTTGGCAAGAGGCACTCCTTCCCTCTTGTTGTTAATATTAATTGTGTTCAGTGCCTAGTCACTGATAATGTTTTTAGTGAGGACTGGAGCAGGACAGATATTAGCACCTCAGTGAAGTTCTGAAATAGCCTTCCATGGGGAACAGTAGGGGCAAAAACCTAACTGGCTTCAAGGCTGAGCTTGATAGGTTTATGGAGGGGATGATATGATGAGACTGCCTACAATGGCACTTAGCGAATCTGTAACTGCTGGTGATGGGACACTAGATGGGGAGGGCTCTGAGTTACTACAGGGAATTTTCTCCCAGGTGTCTGGCTTGTGCATCTTACAGGCCAGAGACTAAAGGCCACAGTTTTGCCCTGTGTTATATGGGAAGTTTTTCTTTTCATCTGGGGGGTGGCTCACACATGGACTATCTGTGTTGCCCTTGTGCCCAATTGCTTGGTTTAAGTTAGCTTTATATTTGTGTTGGTGTGTCTTCATTTATTATTTTAATCACAGAATCAGGACTGGAAGAAACCTTGAGAGGTCATCTAGTCCAGTCGCCTACATGCATGGCAGGACTAAGTATTATCTAGACCATCCCTGAGAGGTGTTTATCTAACCTGCTCTTAAAAACTGCCGGTGATGGAGATTCCAGAATCTCTCTAGGCAATTTCTTCCAGTGCTTAACCACCCTGACAATTAGGAAGTTTTTCCTAACATCCAACCTAAACCTCCCTGCTACAATTTAAGCCCATTGCCTCTTGTCCTATCCTCAGAGGTTAAGGACAATTTTTCTCCCTCCTCCTTGTAACAACCTTTTTATGTACTCAAAGACTGTTATCATGTCCCCCTAAGTCTTCTCTTTTCAAGACTAAACAGACCCAGTTTTTCCAGTCTTCCTTTATAAGTCATGTTTTCTAGACCTTCAATCATTTTTGTTATTCTCCTCTGAACTTTCTCCAATTTGTCCACATCTTTCCTGAAATGTGGCACCCAGAACTGCATACAATATTCCAGTTGAGACCTAATCAGCGCAGAGTAGAGTGGAAGAATTACTTGCTTACATCGCTCCTTCTAATACATTCCAGAATGATGTTTGCTTTTTTTTTTGTGACAGTGTTACACTGTTGACTCATATTTAGCTTGTGGTCCACTATGACCTCCAGATCCCTTTCTGCAGTACTCCTTCTTAGACAGCCATTTCCCATTTTGTATGTGTGCAACTGATTGTTTCTTCCTAAGTGGAGTACTTTGCATTTGGCCTTATTGAATTTCATCCTGTTTACTTCAAACCATTTCTCCAGTTTATCCAGATCATTTTGAATTATAATCCTATCCTCCAGAGCACTTGCAACCCGTCCCAGCTTGGTATCATCCGCAAACGTTATAAGTGTACTCTCTATGCCATTATCTAAATAATTGATGAAGATATTTATTAGAACCAGACCCAGAACTGACCTCTGTGTTACCCAACTCGTTGTGCCCTTCCAGCATGACTGTGAACCACTGGTAACTGGTTCAGGCTTGTAGCAGTGATAGAATAAACTGCAGGTTTAAATCAAGTCTCTGGAGTACAGTACATCCACAGCTGGGATGGGTCATTCAGGCCATGGCTACACTTACAGTTCTGCAGCGCTGGTAGTTACAGCTGTGTTCGTACAGCTGTGTAGGGCCAGCGCTGCAGTGTGGCCACACTGACAGCTACCAGCGCTGCAGTGTGGCCACATTTGCAGCATTTGCAGCGCTGTTGGGAGTGGTACATTGTGGGCAGCTATCCCAGCATTCAAGTGGCTGCAACGTGCTTTTCAAAAGAGGGGTTGGGGTGGAATGTGACAGGGAGCGTGGAGGAGACAGAGAGAATGGATTTTTGGATTTTTGGACTTTTGACACTGTTCTCAGCTGCCTGCCTTGCAAGTTCTAAGGACTGGAAGACACACAGTGCCTACCTTCAATCATTTTAAAAGTTCTGACCCCCTTCCCCCACCCCTCTCTCATTCACTAAATGCAAATTATGTACTCCTAAATAGCCGTCAGACCAGATAAGCATCTGCTCAACATGGACTTCCCCCTCCCCCTCTGCCGTGTGAGCATGCTGTCTCTCTCTTCAAGCAAACAACTGTGAACATTCCAAAGTAATTCCCCTGCCTGCCTCTGCTCGCTCAGCAAACAGGAGCTATGTTTGTTTTTCAAATAAGCAGTTTGGCTGAACTCCGAGCTCTCCCTTTCTTCCGGTTTGTTGTGGACAGGAATTCTGGGATACCTCCTTATACCCCGGAGGTCAATAAAAGCACTGGTGGGGTCCACACTTGCTGACCAGCGCTGGATCACCAGTGCTGGAATCGCTACACCCGAGGCTCGACCGGGTGTACAGCCAGCGCTGCAACCAGGGAGTTGCAGCGCTGGCCATGCTTTGCAAGTGTGGCCACATCCTAAGTTGCAGCGCTGTAACCCCCTCACCAGCACTGCAACTCTCTAGTGTAGCCATGGCCTTAGTCCTTTGTGTAGAGCTTCCTTGTAGCAAAGTCCCTCCAGAGGTAAGAAGCGGATTGAAGACAAGATGGAGATGAGGCATCAGCTATTGATAGTCTTTTCCAGGTGTAAGAACACCTCTTTGTCCTTATTTTGGAAAATTACAGCATAATGGAGTTTGGAGTCACATGGGCAAGTTCCTGCATACTTTCCTGAGTTATAAAGCATATCTGCCTTCTCTCAATGGGTCAGTTGTATAGCTGATGGTCCTTAATGGGCCATCAAGCAGGCTAGGCAGAGCTAACACCAACTTGTCTGGGATGTTTCTCAGAAGCATAGCTTAAGTTTGAAATACAGACAGTATAGAACCAATATTCATAACTTCAACTACAAAATTTATACACACACATATAGACAGTATAATCATAACCAGCAAACCATAATTTTGTCTTAGACACCTCATTTGACCCCATTTATACAAGATTTGGTGCCACTACAGGACTTTGGGTGCAACCATGTTCTATACGGTCCCAGTTCAAATCAATAACGTAGCAGTCCTTATTTCCCATTTTATAGATGGGCACTCTATTTGCCCTTTTCCAGTCTTGTGGAATCTCTCCAGTCTTCCACTACTTTTCAAAGATAATTGCTAATGGTTCCGGTATCTCTTCAGTCAGCTCCTTGAGTATTCTAGAATGTATTTCATCAGGCCCTGGTGACTTGAAGACATCTAACTTGTCTAAGTAATTTTTAACTTGTTCTTTCCCTAATGTTTTGTATTCATTTCATTGTATGGCATTTTCATGTCTGTTGATTTATATGACATATAAATGTTTCAGATAAATTATATCACACTTTGAGAGAGTAACAGACAAATTCTGTGGTCTTTGCTATTTCCTTCCTCAGGCAAAACTTCCGCTAAAAATAAATTCTCATACTACAAAAGCAGCTAAATGTCAGCTGAGCTAGATTTACTGCTTAAATGGCAAAATAATTCGTGTTATTTGTAGACAAGAAAAAAGAACAAATTACTTGAACATACACAAAATGTAACATTATTGAATATTTCCATGAGAAAAATTCACGGTGTTTGTTATAAATTGGGTTAAGCCTAATTTATACCTGGTGGGTCTTACCCCTGCACTTCCTTTAAGATAGTTGCAATAGTTCAGCTTCTTGATGAAATAATAGCAGTCCCTGACCAAAACAAAGGCACATCCAAGGCCACTGAACAATGTAGGCATTGTTAGGCCTAGGAACCTTGCTAGATGATAATCTCTGAGTGTGAAGAGAGCGGGTGAGAGACAGACAGAGAGGCACACAGAAACAAAGGAGGAAACTCCAGATGCAGCATGGAAAAAACCCACCGTGTGGCCTGAGAGAAGCATGGAAGTGTGCCTTTGGGTTGGATGCTGGATAAATGAGGTTGGGGGCTGTGAGCAAGGAAATAACCTTCTGTTGTTTGGTTCCTCTTGTGTTCAGGGAAACAGGACTTTGTACAGTTTTGTAAATAAACAAAATTGCATTAAAGTAGTACCTGTCTCCATCACCAAGGTATCTTCCCAGCAGAAACAATCTACAAGTTCTCTAAAAGCAGCAAAGAATCCTGTGACACCTTATAGACTAACAGACGTTTTGGAACATGAGCTTTCATGGGTGAATA
The DNA here is from genome assembly GCF_007399415.2 of Gopherus evgoodei. Classification (NCBI taxonomy): domain Eukaryota; kingdom Metazoa; phylum Chordata; order Testudines; family Testudinidae; genus Gopherus; species Gopherus evgoodei. The sequence goes on along the minus strand of NC_044322.1, from coordinate 255,135,101 downwards.
CCCACTTCCTCAGATGCATGTAATGGAAATTTCCAGGGGCAGGTATATATATGCTAGCAAGCAAGCTAGAGATAACGAGGTCAGTTCAATCAGGGAGGATGAGGCCCTGTTCTAGCAGTTGAGGTGTGAAAACCAAGTGAAAACCCTGGGTACCCAGAAGCCTCCTACTGCAAGACAAACCCAAGAAAGAAACCAACAGGACTCCACTGGCCATCACATACAGCCCCCAGCTAAAACCCCTCCAACGCATCATCCAGGATCTACAACCCATCCTGGATAATGATCCCACACTTTCACAGGCCTTGGGTGGCAGGCCAGTCCTTGCCCACAGACAACCTGCCAACCTGAAACATATTCTCACCAGTAACTGCACACCGCACCATAATAACTCTAGCTCAGGAACCAATCCATGCAACAAACCTCGATGCCAACTCTGCCCACATATCTACACCAGCGATACCATCACAGGACCTAACCAGATCAGCCACACCATCACCGGTTCATTCACCTGCACATCCACCAATGTAATATATGCCAGCAATGCCCCTCTGCTATGTACATTGGCCAAACTGGACAGTCTCTACGGAAAAGGATAAATGGACACAAATCAGACATTAGGAATGGCAATATACAAAAACCTGTAGGAGAGCACTTCAACCTCCCTGGCCACACTATAGCAGACCTTAAGGTGGCCATCCTGCAGCAAAAAAACTTCAGGACCAGACTTCAAAGAGAAACTGCTGAGCTTCAGTTCATCTGCAAATTTGACACCATCAGCTCAGGATTGAATAAAGACTGTGAATGGCTTGCCAATTACAGAACCAGTTTCTCCTCTCTTGGTTTTCACACCTCAACTGCTAGAACAGGGCCTCATCCTCCCTGATTGAACTGACCTCGTTATCTCTAGCTTGCTTGCTAGCATATATATACCTGCCCCTGGAAATTTCCATTACATGCATCTGAGGAAGTGGGTATTCACCCACGAAAGCTCATGCTCCAAAACGTCTGTTAGTCTATAAGGTGCCACAGGATTCTTTGCTGCTTTTACAGATCCAGACTAACACGGCTACCCCCTGATACTCTACAAGTTCTCGTATTTGTGGTTAGTCAGTTGAGTGAAAGGGGGGTAACATTAGGTTAATTGGGAATGAACAAAGCAAAATTTACCATTTTTATAAATAGGTCTTTATCTCACTTCTGGTTTATGATGAAATAAACACACTACTTAAATCGCATTTATGTGGTTCTTGTGGTTCATGTGTGGCAGATTTTTGTTACCAATTTGCTTGAGGCATCTGGTGATCAGGCTGAGGCCACAGGATCGTTTGGGGAGGAGATGACGAAACACATCAAGTGTTTAAGTTTTAAAGCTTTATTAATAAAATAACAAAATAACAACGGTGAGTGACGCGAGCTTTCGCGTCACTCAGAGGAAAGAAGAAAGTGTTAGTGCCCCAAGCTCTAACCCACTTTCATACTTACACAGACTTTACTGGAGGCTGGCCAAGCCTGGGTGTAAGGTATGAAGAAGAGAGGGGAGGGTGGACGGGAGTTTTGTTCTGGGCCCAGGTTGTTCAAGGTCTGCTGCTGATCTCCGAATTGCTTCAGCTTTTAGGAGGGTTTTAAGTTTTGGGGGTTTTGGGGGGAGGGGGTGTTTAGGAACCTTTGCTTTTGATGCTTTTTGTGCCAGTTAAAACCGGCTTTTTGTGGTCTCCTCGACTTTCTCAAAACACACCGGCTAGAGTTTGCTGGCTTTTGGGTTTGTTTGTTTGTTTGTTTTTTTGTGCTGGCGTTTGTTTGCCTTGTTTGTTATGGGCGGACTTTGCAGGTTTGTTTAGCTGAATTTTTATTTTATTTTTTTTATGGCTAGTTGGTGGATTTGGGGCCTTTGGGCCTTTCTTGGCAGGCAGCCGAGAGTTAGATGTGTGCTGTGGCCTTGAGCTGGCTGGAGTTAGCATTTTATTTTTGGACCTAGCAGGAGCATGGTGTTAACCCTTTCCCCCCGCCCCCCTGGCCTTCTGCGACCTACAAAGAAATTTTTCATTTTACACTTACTTAAACTTTTGACCCTTCCCAAAATATTTTGTGATGTTTGTAATAGCGTTAGCCATATACAATGCTGATTTGCTTTTTCCAGGGGATTGCTTGAGGGAGGGGGAGCATTGGAGTGTGACAGCCCCCCCCGACCCCGAATCAACATTTTGTTGTCACTTAGGTGGCAAGGGTTACTGTTGGTTTTTTACATAAATAGCAATATAGCATGCACAAAATTATTATTATTATTATTATTATTATTATTATTATTTATTTGCTTCGGCAGTTCGGGCATGAGTCTGGTGTTTTGTTGTTGTTGTATTTTTGGCAAAAATGGTAGAGCCGGTGTGGCAGGGGGTGCGTGCGTTTTTACTGATGGGGTGCACGATCAAAAAAGTTTGGAGACCACTGCACTAGCCAATAATGACTTTTGGCTTTATTAGTAACATAGCATAACACATTTCCTGTTGATATAGATGCCCCCTTCGGATGGCTGTTGCAAAGGCAGCTTTTTATAGGTTAAATGTGTGTTGCAACATCGTGAAGGAGGAGGCATTTGTCTGGAATACGAAAAGTTGCTCTCGGGTGTGCGCCAATGAGTGTTATTTATGAAAAATTAAACACAACATAGTTAGAAACATTAACAGTCTGTTGCATAATGGCAAGCCAATGCACTGAAAAATGTTGTGTTTGTGATTTTAACAGCAAGTTGAGAAGCACGCTGCGGTTGGTAGTTCTCCAAACACATGCTGAGGTATTGGTAAACAGATGTGTTGCAGTGGGGGCATATTCCAGTGCCTCCCCTTTCCAACTGATGTGCTGACCCACCTCATAATAGCGGCTTGGCACTGCCTTTTTTAATACACCATTTGAGGGGGTTTTATAGGCCAGAGTTGCCAGATGTTGCCCTCTGCAATCTATAGGTGCTGATAGTCTGGGAACTAACACTGGTAGAGAGACAAAGTGGATCTTTTATTGGACCAACTTCTGTTGGTGAAAGAGACAAACTTTCAAACCTAGAAGAGTTTTGTGTAGCTTGAAAACTTCTCTCTCTCACCAACAGAAGTTGGTCCAATAAAAGATATCACCTCATCCACCTTGTCCCCCCATTTTAAAAGATCCAATTTCAAAACCACAGTGAGCCAAGTTCACCTTTAGTGTAAATGTCAGTGAAGTCGTGCCTACTTACACTAGCCATGAATTTGGCTCTATATTTTTAAAAAGTGTGTATTTCATTTCAATTTTATGTTTAGTTCAAGGCTGGCAGAAATAAACTTTTAAGCCAAGAGAAGACTGCCAAAAGTTGCCTACACTACCCCTTTTCAGAAAATCTCCCTATGGCCCAACTCAGTCATTTTGGAAACAGGCATGTCATTTTTCAACACCTTGTATTAAAAATCCCCTTGCTGTATCTATACTAGTGCTCCCGTTGTTGCTACCTCTGATAGAACTGCACTAGTGGCAATGCAATAGTTGACAATTTCTCAACAGAGAGCTAGTGTAGATACAGCACAAGTATGGCAGTCTCAACTGGATCATACAGCAAGAACATGCTACAACAGGATGCCTTTATTGTCTAGATTTTAAACCACTAAGTAGAGTAAAAATATATATTTGCATAATTCTCCTGTGTCAGTTCAGAGGAAAACTAAATGATTTAGTCTAAAGCACAGGGCATGTAAAAAGTGTGTAAGATTAATGGCTGAAAATGCAACTGATCCCTGCGTCTCTGGGATCAGTTACATTACTGCACTGGATGCGTCATTGTGATGGAAAAGGCCTAAGAATTAAAAGGCCTGAAATTCCGGCTTCTGCTTCTAGCTAAAGGATGGGCCTAGGGATTTGAATGATAAATGGGACCTGAGAATCAAGGACAGGACATGCATTTAATCTTATATTTAACCATGTCAGCTATTTGCTAATTGGCCCGCTTGGCACGTAAGTGTATGCAGCTGTTTTCTCATGTATCCCCAAAGACATTTAATGCCAGGCGTCAAGGCATGTACCTTACTCTCCCTTCAAAATGACAAATGTATCCGCAACAGATGTCTCCTGTATCCCCCTCCCCAAAATAATATATGTATTCTGTGTAACCTGTTATCTATAGGTCAGCATAATGACGTAAACAGGATGAGAACTAAAGTTGGTTGTTGCTGATTATAAAAGGGGCCTATGTCGCCCATGTAAGGTGTGTTTTTCTCCTCTGGCACTAGCCGAGGAGAAGCACCCGCTCAGCTGAACGAGAATAAAGGTGTGGTACCCGTCTTCTTGTCCTCCGTGCCTCCTTGGTGTAATTAGGTAAGCTCCAGGGGGAAACGGGCCCTATTTGGCCAACAAATGGCGACTCCGCCGGGACTTCTCTCCCTGTAGAGGGCGCTGACCGGCGACCGAGGGCGATTCCGAGGAGTGGCCACCTCGAGCCACTGGTTTGCTCGGGCCTCGGGTCGTTACAATCGGTCGGGGCGGCTGCGTCCTCTCTAAGAGAACTCCTAACGACACGGAGGCAAGACAGTGCCAGAAGAAGGGGAAGGTCCAACAGCCGGACGCGGCCACTCCGGGTGGTAAGTGCGTTTTACCTCTTGGGATTGAGGGATATAACGCCCCCGCGGTGTGGTTGGACCTCATAGGTAATCCCGGTGTGGAAAGATACTGTGGATGTTTGATGGTTATGCTAAGTAAGCCAAGCAATGGTTAATGAATAATACCACTAATTTCACTAGCCCGTGGGCCGTATTGGATAATTACTGGGACATAGAACAGCGCCAGGGCTTGCTTTTGTTTTTGGGGGGAGTATTGCTTTTTCTCATATTGATGCTATGCTGGAAGCCAAAATTGTAATAACCAGGTCTAGGACTTAAACCAATCCTAGCCGCACTGAGACTCCTGCGAGGGGAAACCCCGTGACCAGGATATCTTAATCGCAAAGGGGGGGTTGGTCGAACCCGCGACCAGGTTTAATTAAACACGAGCATAATGGGGTCCGGACAAAGCACTTATGCTGGGACGCCCTTGGAATGTATGTTAAAGAATTGGAAGGCGTTTAGACGCCAAGCTGATTATGGAGTGGCATTATGTAAGGATAACTTGATAAAATTCTGTATTGTGGAATGGCCAACATTCGGGGTGGAGTGGCCCGCTGGGGGAACACTCAAATTAAAAACTGTACAAGCTGTGCATAGCATTGTAACTGGGGGTGGACATTGGGACCAGTACCCCTATATAGATATCTGGCAGGATCTTGCAGCTGATCCCCCCCCCGGTTGCGAGAGTGTAGAGCCCAAGCCATTAGGGCCTTAATGGCTCGGACCCCTGATCGGCATCGTGGTCGTCCCCCCGTAAAAAAGCCCTGTCCACCAGCTGTGATTCCTACTGCCCCTTATCCTATGCCCCCTCCTCCAGTGTATCCTGGCCTTCCGGCCTCCCCGGCACAATCCCCTCCCTCTGTATTGAATACCCCAGAAAACAACTCAGGAGACAGTAACGGGGAGGACCGTAGCGGTCAGGAAATCTCTACCCCATCTACGAGCTCCAGGGACTCCCCGATATCCTCCCACCTGAGGAGTCACACTAGGACGGTCGGGGAGGCATGGAAAGTAGTAGGCACCCCGGGAGACACAAAATTTGCTTTTACTAAGAGCCCCGCGGTAGACAAGGCCGTAGCCGAGATAGTCCCGGTGCGTGAACTGCCCCTAAGGGAAACTGTGGGCCATGATGGTGAACTCACTATGATATATGTTTCTTTCACCACAAGTGACCTGTATAATTGGAAGCACCAGAACCCCTCATTCTCGGACGATCCCGCCCCATTAACAGCAGTTTTTGAAACCCTGGTCTCGGCCCATAACCGTACTTGGGGCGACATGAAAATTGCTCTCAATACCCTACTAACTGCAGAGGAAAGGCGCTTGGTCCTTTCAAAGGCCCAGGAGGGACTAGTAGCAGGGGGAATGGACGCGGCTGAGTTACCCGACCAGCTCCCTGAGGCTGCGCCCGCTTGGTCACATACAACTCCGGCGGGTCGAGAGCTCCATCGCCAATATGCTTTAGCTATAGTACAGGGGATGAAACGCTGTATTAGGAAGACCCCAAATTGGGCCAAGCTGTATAATATTCGACAGGAAAAGAATGAGAACCCAGCCGCCTTTTATGAGCGCTTGTGTAACACCTGTAAAAGATACACAGACCTCGACCCAGAGGATGCTAATGGAAAGCGAGTGCTCATTCCCCTCTTCATTGGGCAGTCCTATGAGGACATTAGAAAAAAGCTGCAGAAATTAGACGGGGCATCGGGTAAAAATATAGAGGAGCTCTTAGAGATTGCGCTAAAAGTTTATGATCGCAGAGACGATGAGGAACGGAAAAAGGGGGCCCTCCTACTGGCAATGGCCCTGAAGGGGGGAAGTGAGAAAGGGGGGGACAAAACTAAGGGACGAACAGGACTACAGGGGAAGGGAAAAAGCTCCCATTTGGGACGAAGTCAGTGTGCTATCTGTAAGGAGGAGGGGCACTGGAAGAATGAATGCCCCCAGCGACATAGCAGGAGGGAGGGAAGCAAAAACAGAGCCCCACCTGCACCCGTTTTTTATAACGAGGCGCAAGAAGAGTCATTTTTATAGGGAGGCCGAGGGACCCAGCGGCCCCTTCTGGCAGCACAGCCCACTGGCCTGGATCCCACGGTAACAATTGAGGTAGGGGGCCGCCCAGTTGAAACCCTTATTGATACAGGGGCTACCCTTAGCTTGCTTCCCCTTGCAGAGGCTCCCCGGGGGAGGGCTCAAGGGTGTACTATAGTCCAAGGGATAGAAGGACAAAATATAAAGTTGGAAAAATCTCTTCCCCTCCTAGTAAAAGTAGGAGACTGTCATATATCCCACCAATTCGTTTGTAGCCCCTCCTGTCCCATTGCGCTGCTAGGACGAGATCTGCTTACTAAATTGCAGGCGGAAATATCGTTCAATAATAATGGGACTATGGAAGTTAGGCTCCCCAAACAACAAATTTCTAACTATCAAATGGCCCTTTTGAATGTTGAAAATCCTCCCCCGGCACAGCCGGAGAGTGAGAGGAACCAGCTGCCGGGGGTTAACCTTGAGGTCTGGGCTGAGGAGGGAGGTTTTGCTCGGGCTCGAAACGCTTTACCAGTACACATTTCCCTTAGGGAGGGAAGTCGCCCAGTCCGAATTCGACAATACCCCCTTAAGCTAACCACTCGGATCGGACTGAAACCTCTGATTCAAAAGTTTTTGCAGTGCGGTTGGTTAAGGGAGGGCACCTCCCCATACAATACTCCGATAATGGGAGTGCCTAAGCCTAATGGGCAATATCGATTAGTCCAGGACCTAAGGCAGGTTAACAAGTTAGTAGAGGCCCCCTATCCAGTTGGCCCAGTCCCCAAGAACCACAGGTAGTTTTCTGTGATAGATTTAAAAGACGCTTTCTTCTCTATACCCCTTGATCAAGAGTCTCAGAAACTGTTTGTCTTTGAATGGGAAGACACAGATACCCATTACAAGGCTCAGTATCTCTGGACTGCTGTCCCCCAGAGACTTACTTGTGCACCCGAGATTTTCGGCAGCCAGCTAAAAAGAGACCTTGCCCCGTTCCTAGCTGGACATCCCTCGTGTAACATAGTTCAGTACTGTGATGATCTACTCTTAAGCACTGAAACAGAGATAGCTTGTAAAGAACAGACGATAGAACTCCTCAACTTTCTTGGAGCTCAGGGGTACAAGGTTTCCAGGGAAAAGGCCCAATTGGTTAAACAGCAGGTTATTTTTCTCGGATATCATCTTTGTCAGGGACGTCGTAGCTTAGGTAAAGATAGGATACAGGCTATACTCGAAAGCCCTCAACCCCGAAATCCCAGAGAGCTAAGGGCTTTCTTGGGGCTAACCGGTTTTTGCCGGCTTTGGATCCCCGACTACGGAGGGAAGGCTAAACCATTATACAAGTCTCTTACTAAGGAGGGTCTGCTTAACTGGTTATGGACCAAGGAAAAAGAAAAAGCATTTCAAGAGCTTAAAGAAGCCTTGGTTCAGCCTCCCGCTCTGGCTCTCCCGGATCCCTGGAAGCCGTTCACCCTATACGTTCATGAAAGGAGAGGGGTGGCATCTGGAGTCCTGTGCCAAAGGTCGGGACCAGCCTGGCGACCTGTGGGTTATTACTCCAAGGTATTGGACCCGGTCGCCAAAGGCTGGCCGGCTTGTTTACGAGCCGCGGCTGCAACCAATCTCCTTGTACAGGAGGCCGAGAAACTAACCTTGGGTGGGGATACTGAGGTTGTGGTGCCCCATGGAATACCCCAGATACTGGGAACAGGAGCCGGGCCCCGCCGATTCCCCTGAGACCTGGGATGGCCCCTTTGCCAATGGAATCTGGGCCTTAAAAGGCCACTATTGGATCTGTGGATCCTATGCTTATCATAGATTGCCTCCAAACTGGTCGGGAATGTGTTACGTAGGATATATTAGGCCTCTATTCTTTTTATTACCTCAAGCCCAAGGAAATAAATTGGGAGTTAAAGTTTATGATGATTTAGTTAGAGAAAAACGGTTTTTGGATTCCACTTTAACCGCCGGAAGCTCCCAAAATTGGGGAGCTCAAGAATGGCCCCCTGAAAGAATCATCAAACATTATGGACCGGCCACCTGGAATCCCAGTGAGCTTGTAACCGGGGCCAGGGAACCAATTTATAATCTAAATCGAATTATTAGGCTACAGGCTATCTTGGAAATATTAACCAACCAAACAGCTGCAGCACTAGACCTCTTGGCCGATCAATCAACTCAAATGAGACACGCAATTCTCCAGCACCACATAGCTCTTGACTATTTGCTAGCAGAGGAAGGGGGGCTCTGTGCAAAACTTAATGAGTCTAACTGCTGCTTACAAATAGACGATAATGGCCAGGCAGTAAAACAGTTAACTAAGGAAATGAGGAAAATAGCCCATGTCCCAGTACAGACCTGGGGTGGTTGGGACACAGACTGGTTTACCTCCTGTCTACCACAATGGGGATGGTTACGAAAAGGTTTCCTCCTTTTTACACTCTTTATCACCATCCTATTAACAGTTGCTTGCTTCACCCTGTGCTTAATTGCAGTGATCCGAAAACTGGCTGGTCAAGTTACATATCAACAAATGATGATATTATACAAGCCGGAAGGATCTGAGGTGCAAGGCCCATAAGCTCTTAAAATGTTTTTAAGGGGGGGAAACTTGATGGAAAAGGCCTAAGAATTAAAAGGCCTGAAATTCCGGCTTCTGCTTCTAGCTAAAGGATGGGCCTAGGGATTTGAATGATAAATGGGACCTGAGAATCAAGGACAGGACATGCATTTAATCTTATATTTAACCATGTCAGCTATTTGCTAATTGGCCCGCTTGGCACGTAAGTATATGCAGCTGTTTTCTCATGTATCCCCAAAGACATTTAATGCCAGGGGTCAAGGCATGTACCTTACTCTCCCTTCAAAATGACAAATGTATCCGCAACAGATGTCTCCTGTATCCCCCTCCCCAAAATAATATATGTATTCTGTGTAACCTGTTATCTATAGGTCAGCATAATGACGTAAACAGGATGAGAACTAAAGTTGGTTGTTGCTGATTATAAAAGGGGCCTATGTCGCCCATGTAAGGTGTGTTTTTCTCCTCTGGCACTAGCCGAGGAGAAGCACCCGCTCAGCTGAACGAGAATAAAGGTGTGGTACCCATCTTCTTGTCCTCCGTGCCTCCTTGGTGTAATTAGGTAAGCTCCAGGGAGAAACGGGCCCTATTTGGCCAACAATTGCACCCTTTCTGGTGTTCTTCCAAAATTACTGCTTTTTAAAAAGATATGTATGTGCCATTCTTTAATCTAATATGCCAATAACCAATTTTTTTTTTCTAGGTGACTGATAATGGTGTCATAGCACTAGTTAGTGGAATGTGTTCAAAGAATTTAAAGGTAACTCATCTAACCTGTTCTAAGTACAGAGCAATGTTAAAAGTAAACACATTTGTACATTTTTTAAATTCCAGAGGAAAAATCTTATTTATATTATCAAGTTATGCATTTACATTTGCATGGGCAATTACCATGACTGTGGGTGGGGCCATCCTTAGGATTTATGGAGCCCACACAGTATTATTAAACTGGTGCCCCTACGCCTGACTTCCTCTTAGTAATGCAAACATAAGCTTACAGTATTGGAAAACTTGCCACATGCACCTTATTAAACACAGTTTAATTGTGCTGCCTTCACCCCTAACCACAGCACTTCCCTCCCACCTGCGCCCCCAAACCCAGCCCTGCACTGCCAGCGTCCTCCTTCACACCGTCGCCCTGCCCAGTACCCCACACCCCCTTATGCCCAGCAACTCCCATGCCCAGTGGCCCCTCACCCAGAGAGCTCCACCACAGGTCCCTATGCTCAGTGATCTCCCCCACACAGACCCCCCCCCCACTGTCGAGCACCCCTCTCACAGCTCCCTCATCCCAACTGGCCAGCACCCCATGTTCCTGAGGGAATTCGGCACCAAAAAAATAAATTCTGTGCACAATATTTTAAAATTCTGCAAACTTTGTCAATAAATAAATGTGGAGGCTCCAGCGTGGCAGTGGCAAGCATAGGCCACTGGCTGGATGGAGGTGGGAGATCACCCTGCAGCCTTCCCCCGCCTCCTAGGATCAGGGCCGGTGCAACCACTAGGTGCCAAGTGTTTGGGGGCACCAAAAAGCATGCTCAGGGGAGAAGGCAGAACAGAGGTGAGCTGGGGCAGGGAGCTGCCTCAGGGGGGCTGCCCAAGCAGAGGCGGGGTGGGGAGCTGCTGTGGGGGGCGCCGCAGGGCTGGGAGCTGTGGAAGGGGAGGCAGGGAGCTGCCGCGGGGGGGCTCCCTGGCTCTTCCCCATGGCCCCCGCTCTCACTCCCTTGAAGACTGCAGCCAGGCCCGACCCTGCACTCACTGCATGGTAAGTAGAGCAACTTGGGCCCAGCCTGGTCCGCTCCCCTGCTCCCAGCTGCACCACCGGCGAGTGCTGGGGGGCGGTTTCCCCCTCCCTCCAAGCCTGGGAGCCAGGGGAGCAGAGCAGGCTGAGGCCCCAGACCTCTGCAGGAGGGAGCTGGGGGACTGGCCCCAGGCCTCCGTGGGGAACGGGAAGGGGGCTGGCTACTTCCTGTGGGAAGTGGAGTGACCCGGCCCCAGCCTGCTCCATTCCCCTGGCTCCCAGGCTTGGGGGGAGGGGGGAACCCTCCCCCGCACTCTCTGGCGTCGCAGCTGGGAGACAGGGTAGTGGACCAGACCAGGGCCAAGTCACTCCACATCCCACAGGTAGTAGCCAGTCCCCCATGGAGGCCTGGGACCAGCCCCCTCCTCCCATGGAGGCCTGGAGCAGAGCCCCACACAGCCTCCCCGTGGAGGTCTGGGGCCCCACACAGCGCCCCCCCTCCCCATGGAGGGGTTGCATAAGGCACCAAAATAGCTAGGGACAGCCCTGGCTCCCCGGGCCAGAGGGGGAGTGTAAGGTGGAAGTTTCGCCGAGGGCACAAAATGGCACTGGCCCTGCCTAGGATAGGGACTTGGCGGTGAGGTATCTCTGTGTGCATGTCAAAAGGCCACAGGGAAGCATTTTACGTGATGGCTGGGATGTCAGCCATGACCCAGAATCCATTTGATTGACAAAAAAGAAATAGCTGATACCAGTGGCTGAGTCCAGCCCTCATCCAGGCCCCTGCCTGCCGCTGCTCTGGACCCTCAATTCCCCAATGGCTTTTCATTCTCCCTAAAATAGAGCATTTCCCTCTAAACCTGAAAAGTAAAGTGGTGCTTGGGATGTGCAGTTTAATAAGAAAAGGAATTATATTCAGGACCCAGTCTTTTTTTCTGCCCTGATTTACACATCTGGTTGCCACACACAGCTCAGTAGGATTGTACTGGGTATAACTCAGCACGCAGTTTCAACAATGCTTCAACAGTGAGGCTGGAGCCATAAGCAGCCGTGTCTCATTTGAACAGTAGCTCTTGTTTTGGATTATTTAAGGCCATTTTTAAAGGTCTTTCCCCTGGGTGAGGAAGAAGGTGCTGCATTCGTGAAGGGACCTTTAAAATCCCAGTCAATTCTGCACTGTTTAGAACTCTCCCTCGTTCAAAATGCTATCAGCTTAAGAGACAGCCCTGGAGATACTGAGATCCACAAGAAAAAAAATCATGTCCCTTTTATCTAAATAAAAGTTTTCAGCTATTCTAGTCTTGTCAAGTGTGAGTCCAGCCTCCTACCCAGCTAAGAGGTCGCTCCCTCCCTTGCATTCTGCAACCCTGATTGCTGCTTTTCTGCTCCAGGTACATCCCCCTCCTCCCATTGTTTTAGTATCAGTTTCCTCCTGTTGACACTGGAATATTGTGAATGGGCAGAGAAAGCAAATGCCACCTTTTATTTTCGTTTAACTCTCCATCCTCCTCAGCCTGGTTGTGTGGGTGTCTCTCTCCCTCCTCCCAGCCGGCTTTTGTTGCTGATCCTTGCTGGTGAAGGGAGGAGAGGTGACAGTCCAAAAGGGATGCTGCCTCTGGGCTTAAACTTCAGAGAAGAGGGAAGTGGAATGTAAAGGAGACTAGGAGAGAGATTGCAGGGAGTTGCCGATGGGGCAGGGCATGTGGGCAGAAGAGGGGAGAGGTGCAGGTACAGTGTGGAGCTGCTTGGAATAGCTGCTCTCCCCCAGGGCCACCAGCCTGCTCCTCAGGAGGCCCCAGTGTGTTCGCTGCTCGCTCACTGAGCCAGACAGACACCTCCCCGCTCTTTTCCCTTCCCAGCCTGGCTCCCTCCAGCCCAGTTCCTCCTCTGCCCCCCAACTCCCCAAAGTCCCGTGCCCAGCTCTACCCCTGCCCCCATCGAGCTCAGCTCCCCCCACCCTTCCTAGCCTCCACATATTCCCCCCTACACACTCTGTTTCCAGCCTGCCCCCTGTCTGGCCCAGCTCCCCCAGCCATCCCCAGCCCAGTTCCTCCTCTGCCACCTCCCTGCTCCCCAAAGTGCTCCGGCCACCTCCCTGTTGGGGCTATTGCCACTGCCGAGGGCACACCACATGCCGTGCTCTTGCTTCCCTCTACCCATTCCCATATCCCCTCCTCTTCCCCATCCCCTCCCACTTCCTCTCCCCACTATCCTGTGTCCCATCCTCCTCCCCCATCCCTGCCATTCCCCACCATCTCTTCCTCCACTTCCTCGGAGGGGTTCTCCCATCGCTGTAGTTAATCCACCTCCCTGAGAGGCAATAGCTAGGTCAATGGAAGAATTCTTCCATTGACCTAGCACTGTCATTGGCATAGCTACAACTCTCAGGATTGTGGCTTTTTCACACCCTTGAGAGACAGTTATGCCAATGTAAGTTTTCAGAGTAGAGCAGCCCAAAGTGGAATAAAAAAAGCAAGTCATGTAGAAAAAATTGTTCTTAAAGACTGAGGCCCTTTCTACAGCGGTCTTTTTTACATCAGTGTAGCTGCAGTAAGGTAGCTGCACCAGTGCAAATAGCAATCTGCAGCAACACAAGGGTCAGCAGAGCAGGAAGAGTTGAATTCATAGGAATGCATTCAAAACTTAAAAATCAGTTTCTTCTTTTTAATTAACAACTCTAAGAGGCTGTGTCACAGGGTGGCTGGCCCTTTAGGGGGAGTTGGGCCCAGCCTCACCTGTGACTGTTCAAGGGAAAGACCTGTCAGCCCCTGCAGCCTGGTTTGGTTAGGAGGATAGCTTTGTTTAGATGTTACCATGTGAGTCTTATATTTGAAGAATAAAACTGTGCCCTGAAAGAAGGGCCCAAACAGACTTTGGATGTAGAGTTAGTCCTTTCTGATGTTGCATATTTGAATTTTAATAATGATAATAGGAGATGCCAAATAATTAGCTTAATCGGAATATATTTAATCAGAGATTATAGAATAGAGAGTAATACAGCAGGACTCAGAGATGAATGTATATGTCATGTTGTCTGGAGTGGCTCGCAACCGTGAGTGCCTACCTCAGGGCAGACTGTCAAAAGCAGGGCAGACACCCTAATCTGGTGGTATATTTTATAATTAAATTTCACCAACGCAATGAAATTCCAAAGTACTACAGTAGTCTTACGTCCTGTGTTGCCACCCAGGCAAGTTGGACTATGTGATAAATGGTTACTTCCCCCAAAAATCACAAATATTCCAGGTTACCCGCAGTCCCACGAGTTCCAAGTTGCATTCTAGATCTCACATCAAAGACAACACTGGTAGCCAATTCTAAAGGTTTAGTAGCTAAGAAAAAGAAAATAGAATTATTGAAAGGTTATAGCAGGTAAAATATATGTACAGGTGAGTCACCGTCTATAATTTCAAATGGTAGCTGAGATGTAATAATCTTCCAGTTTCCCACAAGTCTTTTAGGGCTACCGAGAATAATTCTGGGGATCTCTGTCTTCTTGTTCAGTTATTCTACCCTGTTTGAATCCAAACAGTCCAGAGATGAAGGATTTTCCTTTATATCCAGATTTATATTCGTTCTCCTAGAACAATCTGACTTGACAGCTATCCCGTGCCATGATTTTTTCTTAGATAGCAGTGAGAGAGGAATGCTTTTAGAGTCTTTGAACTCTGAATGCCCTCACAGTAACCAATTGCTTTGAAGTGTGGAGATGCATTACCTTTCTGATGAGAGTACTTAATTTGCATTATACAAGGCTTTTTCCATGTTTGGAGGGTTCTTTAGATATTGAGGGTCATATACAATGCAAAAAGTTAAGATACAGGTACATGAAAACAGTACATGCAGAAATCTCATTAATTTTATGAAGTTTAAACACCAAATATATACACTGACATTTAACAGCCTCCTTTGATTATCTACTAATACACAAGTGAACTGGCCTAACTTCCTGGTGTGAGTTTGTCTGTTTTCAGCTGAGCCAACAGTTCTGACGAAAGCTGACATCAGCGTCATATTATACTTTACCAAACCGATCTGACAACTGAAGAATTGAGTGCAGCACAATTCACTCCAAATTCAACTGCCTCAAAACTCTTCCTATGTAGGGTTTTGAAAAAAGAAATTAATTTCTCATGATTGATTTAACTGAGTTCTATCTTAGGTGTCTCTATTTACTTAATTGTAAAAGACATCTGTAACTAATACATTATTACCAAAACTATCCATGAAAACAAATGACTCTTATTGACTTAGAAATCAGTCAATGGTTCATTATCCCATCAGTTAGAGAACATGTGGCTGATAGGAGAACCTTGTCAGTCACCAGCATCTGTCACTAACAGCACACATCTCTGGTAATAGGTACGACTGTGAGTCTGTCATGGAGGTCACAGAAGTCACAGATTCTGTGACTTTCTGGGACCTCTGTGACTTCTGCAATAGCAGTGTGGCTGACCCCAGGGCTTCCCTAGTAGCGGGTGGCCCCAAGCAGCTTGCCCCGGGAGATGCCAGAGTAGGCGCAGCACCCCGGGCTGCCCCCTCAGCCCCCAGAACAGCCGCGGCGTTTCCCTCCCTCCCAAGCAGCAGCAGCAGCAGCACCCTGGAGTCCCCATCCCAAAAACAGTAGCAGCACCCAAGAGCCCCCCAGAGCACCTAAGATCTAGTCAGGGGTGTTTATAGTACAAGTCATGTACAGGTCACAGGCTGTAAATTTTTGTTTCTTGCCCGTGACCTGTCCATGACTTTTACTAAAAATACCCTTGACTAAAACATAGCCTTAGTAATAGGCACCCTTTCTTAATCACCAGTGTTTCATTAATCACAGAACACGTGTGATAATCATTTTTTGTCAATTACCAGTATTCCCTCTTTGGACATCTGGATGCAATTCTTCACAGGTCAGTAGATTCAGAGAATAAGATTATACTAATTCCTTTTTGACTGCATACATTTCCTCATTTAATTACTGTGAGGTTTTGGGGATCGCCCAGACCAGTAAGAGGTTATGTCACTGCCTGCCTGTAACTTTGGGTGTCCTAATGCTGTGCTGCTATGTCACAAAGCCCTAACACCAGTATCCAGCCCACAAACATACAAGTCTCATGCTGCCTTCCACCAGCCTAGTTACCCCTTGAAGGGTGATCCAAACAGCTTGTCCAGTCCCAAGCCTCTCTAAATCCATCCACCCCAAGCTCTCAACTACCAGGCACTTGGACTTTTCCCCTCTGGTTAGTCACTCCCCAAAGGCATGAAACCAGCCCCACAGACACCAACTTGCGTTGGCACATACATTCCATACACTTTGCACACGAGAGACCTGTTTGAGATAAAAATAAACAGTTTATTTAATAGAAAAAATCCCAGATTAAAAAATGAAACAGCAAGGGAAGCAAATATAAAAGAGCAGAAAATAAACATAAAAATGCAACTTTAAGCTTTAGACTTTTAAATTACATTAATATTTCCTTTTCTAATACAAGTTACCTGTTGGCTTTGAACAGCTTTCTAGTGTGCCTCCTAACTGTAGAGAGGATCCAGCGTTTCACAGACCACTTGCAGCCTAGATGCTGTCACTCAATTTCTGGATGCTCTTCTGCTCAAACCTCTTCCACTTTTAATGGTTTGCAGGGTTTTTTTCTTCAGCCACTATAGATACTCAAAGTGGGGAAAACTCCTTCCTTCTTAGGCCTGGTCTACACTTGGAATTTACATCTGATATCATGGAAAATCCAGCAGTAGGTCAACAGAAGGTGGATTACCTATGCCCACGGGAAGTGGATTAACTATGCTAATGGAAGAAGCCCTCCTGTCAGTGTAGGTAGTGTCTACATTGAAATGCTACAGCAGTGCAGCTACACTGCACTGCTGTAGCATATTAAGGCCTTGGCTACACTGGTGCTTTACAGCGCTGCAACTTTCTCGCTCAGGGTTGTGAAAAAACACCCCCCTGAGCGCAGCAAGTTACAGCGCTATAAAGAGCCAGTGTAAACAGTGCCCCAGCTGTAAGCTAATGTAAGCTGTAAACTAATCCCTTCGGGGAGGTGGAGTATGCCATGACCACACTCACACTTCAAGCTCCCATGGCAGTGCTGTACACTTGCAAGTGTAGCCATACCCTATGTGTAAACATACCCTTAGTTTTCCAAGACTGGGGTTTTCTTTTCAGTTTCAGGTTGTTTCAGTGTTTTCCCATTAACTTGAATAGCTCCTCATTTGTCTTTTCCTGGGTTGTACAATGTTTGGTGCTTGGAGCTAGTCTCATCTGGCAAAGGAGGAAGCCCCTCCCTGCCTGACTTCCCTCACAGTGAGGAGGCACTGAATGTTGCAGCACAAATTATGAGCTCAGTTTTTATATGTACACAACTACATAACCACAGTCTGTATACATACCTTGTAATGATCATCAAGTTCAAAACATTACAAGCTTTCATAAAAGACCTTGCTCAATAAATTTCTATAGCACAATAATATAGTATGTGATCAGTTGGTTCAGGTGCTAATTTTTGGAGTTTAAACCTTCTGTTCCCCTTTTGGGGTGTCTGGATCCTGACTGTCACAGTTATCCACTAAGGTTCAACCTAAGTACCAAGATTTCTTAGAAATCATAGCGTATAAGGGTTGGAAGGAGCCTCAGGAGATCATCTAGTCTAACCCCCTGCTCAAAGCAGGACAACTCCCCAGACAGGTTTGTTTTTTTTTTTAACCCCATTTCCCTAAATGCCCCCCTCAGGGATTGAACTCACAATGCTGGGTTTAAGCAGGCCAGTGCTCCAACCACTGAGCTATCCCTCCCCCCATCTTTATGAATATATGTTTGCTCAGAAATCTTTGGGCATAAAAAAGGACTTCATTTTCATAGTTAGTTTACAGAGCTGGATATTTAACCTAAAAATCACCATCTGTGCAGATCTATGACATTAGAATGGACAACATAAAAATTGTGCTTTAGAAGTTATGGATGTGGTTACCAGGTTTTTGTTTTAATAATAGGAGATCCACATGGAACGCTGTGTGACTCTAACAGATGTAGCTGTGGAAGCTGTCCTTACCTGCTGTCCGGAGATCTATATTCTGCTGTTTCATGGATGCCCACTGATAACAGGTTAGTCAAATCAAGCAGATTGCCAGCAAAGTATTCACTCCAAAGTCAGCCCAAAATATGGCATAGGGAGTGTGCCTTTTTTCTGTCTTGAAAGCACTTACCAAGTTGTGGATGCTCCTAAAAACAAATAACAAATGATTATTAATGACAGTGATGTAAATATACAAGGGCTTTTCCAAAACAGCAAGGCAAGGGTCCTGCCTCCAAGAGTTGGCAGTTGAACAGAGACAAAACCAAGACACAACAGGTCAGGCACATATTGGTGTAGACGCAGCATTGGTGGAGAGGTTGCAAAAGTAGAAAGTTTTAAAGTGCTGTTCTGCTCTGAAAATTTAATGTGTAAAATTGATACCTTATTTAAGAGGATTTTGTGTTTAATGGGTTTCTCTTTGATTTGTCTGAGCTTTGTTTCTAATCCTTGTATTCAGCTGAAACTATATTGGTTTCAATAGTGGTGACTTTTTTTGATCCCCAAGCAGGCCAGGGAATAGGACCTCAGGTTTTCTGATTCCAATATAGCCCGCTATCCACCTGATTATGCCACCTCCCATGTGTTCTTAGTTTTCATAAGTGACCTATCTGCTGTGTCCATGTACCACCCACTTCACACAGTGGTTGACTCTGTAACTGGTAAATAAATACATTGCTCGGAACCGGATTCTAATTTCACACAGATCTAAATCAGGAGGAACTCCACTGAAGTCAGTGGAGTTACACTAGTGTGAGAGGAGATTCAGGCTGCTCAAGAGGACTGTTACAGCTGCCACTGGAAGCCATAACTTTATCTTTCCTGAGTCTTTTGTGATTATTAAAATGCCAGTTTTTAACTGTGCATTAATATAGTGGCTTTGCAGTTGGTAAAACTAATATCAAGAGTAAACACTTAGCAAGCTATGAATAAACTCAGTTGGTATCGATGATACAAGCAGGGGTGCACTGAGGGGTGGGCAGCCCCTCCCCTTGTCGCCTGACCGGAGCTGGAAATTTGTCCCAGCCCCACTTCTGTCATGACCAAGGAGGGGTGGCTAGACCAAATCTGAGTATCACAGTGGCTCCATGTTCCTGTTTTTCATCCTCCACATCCCATCCACCACCATCTTTGCCATCCTTCCAGCACCCATGGGCACTGGGAACCCCCAGTCCCCTGAAGGGTAGGCAGATTGGATCAGGACTTTGGGCACTTGGGGAAGTGGAGATGCACGAAGAAGGGATCTGGGGATCTCAGACCTTTGGCCCCTGCTGGAGATGATGTTCTTCAGCCTGACCATCTCTCTGAATAAGAGCTCAGTGCTGGGTGTGGGGCAGGGAGACCTCAGCCTCATATGGGAGCAGCAGGAGGACAGTTTGTGGAGCTGGGTGCAGGGTTGGGGAGGGAGAGCTCTGGGCATCTTCCTTAGGAAAAGTATGGTTGCGCTCCTGGATGCAAGAGTAATCGGTCATTCCAGCAATGTAAAGTGAATTGAGTTGATGAA
Organism: Gopherus evgoodei; assembly: GCF_007399415.2. Lineage (NCBI taxonomy): Eukaryota > Metazoa > Chordata > Testudines > Testudinidae > Gopherus > Gopherus evgoodei. Next base: position 255,115,564 of record NC_044322.1, on the reverse strand, counting down.
AAGATAGAAAAAGCAGTTTTCTTTGGGGATCTGACTCAAAGTATCTTAGTCCCCATTCAAGAAGGTGATTAAACAGATGCTTTAATATTAAACACTGGCTTAAGTGCTCTCTTTTATCGAGGACTTAGTTAGGATTTACCCTGGAGGTGGTTCAGCTGGATTTAATTTGTAATTGTTTTGTTGGTCCTTTCATTTTCTTTTTGAGTTTCTACCTTAAACATTAGAAGGTGGTACTCTTTTCTTAGTACCTGGAACAATAAAGCCCTGACCTGCCAGCACAATATAAATGTTAAATAGTGTCAAAGTTAGACTCAGGACTCACAGTTTGTCAGACCACTCTGTTTTATTAGCACAGCGCTCTGCTAATAACATCCAGATAATGTGAGCACCATGCAAGACGCAAACTATCTTATTTATACAGATAAAAGAGCAGCAATTAGACAAAGGGACAAAGAAAGCAAAACAGTAAAATTCACCTGGGGTACAGCATGCATATCCTACTTCCTTACTAACTCATCGATCTAAGGCTAATACTTCACCAGTTGCCCTTAAATGGTGCAATTGTTCTATGTGAATGTCTGTATTCCTGACACCTGGATTGCAGCATTCCAACAATTTTGCTTAAAGGTACAGACAGCATTTCTTTAATCCTTTCTATTTCCACAATATAATTCATTCTACTTTCACAATAGGGATACAATGATTGCCTTAGCCTAGGAATTACTTAAAACTTTAAACATACAAAACAGCAGATTGCCTGCAAAAATCTCTTGATCTTTTTTTTATTGGTGCACCAGAAAAGCCTCTTAAGAAGGTGCTATGGTTATCATCTTTGCTTGTCATTCTGACTTTGTCATTCCCATCCCCACCCTCTTCAGTCTTCCACTGGTTCCCCTTTTTCCTCTGCATCAAGCTCAAGCTTCCATAACCATCTTCACACCTTCAGACGTGCTGCCTTTTGTATGTGGAATGCTATTCTTGAATTGATCTGTAGGCCACTACCCTCTTCTCTTTCAAACCACCTCAAGGCCCACAGCTTTTCAGATGCCTACCCAAAAAAAAAAAAAAGACCAACTAGTACTGAATCGGTTGAGGGATTGTTGAGTATATTTATTAAATACTAAAAGAAAAGAAAACCTACGTTGCCAACATCTGTCCTTTTAATCTAGTGTCTGGTTGCTTGATGGTGCTTTATTATTATAAGTACACCTCTACCTCGATATAACGCTGTCCTCAGGAGCCAAAAAATCTTACCGCCTTATAGGTGAAACCACATTATATCGAACTTGCTTTGATCCGTCAGAGTGCGCAGCCCCACAGGGCCGGCTCCAGGCACCAGCCCAGCAAGCAACTGCTTGGGGCGGCCAATGGTGAGGGGCGGCATGTCCGGCTCTTCGGTGGTAATACAGCAGCGAGTCCCTCACACTCTCTCGGAGCAAAGGACCTGTGGCCGAATTGCCATCAAAGACTGAAGCGGTGGCAGTAGAGCTGATCGCGATCACGGCTTTTTTTATTTTCCTTCTTGGGGCGGCAAAAACCCTGGAGCCGGCCCTGCAGGCCTCCCCCCCCCCCCCGGAGCACTGCTTTACCGCATTATATCCTAATTTGTGTTATATCGGTTCGCATTATATTGAGGTAGAGGTGTATAAAGAAAAAACAGCACAATTTTGAACTATTACAGCTGTAAAAGTATCTGAAATGTGATTTTGTTTTCCAAATGTCCATTCCCAGAATATGAAGCAAACAACAACAAAAAATCCATATGTTGTGCTAATGGCAAGTTAAACAAATATGAAGAAATAAATTATTCCTGTATCTTATTGTATTACAAAATTATTTTGTTTGCACAGTATCTGTATACATTATAAACAATTAATAATGTTTGTTTTTCTTGTGGGTTTTTTTTTTTTTTTTTCAGATCGTTCCCGAGAAGCCTTGGAGCAATTAGTTGGACCAAACAAAATTAAGCAAGTGACATGGACTGTTTATTGATTTTTATATAAAGTTCCCAGATGGTAAAGCTTTTTCAGGAAACAACCATCTCTGGGGAACAGCTTTCTCTCTGGTAACCACTGTCTTTTGTAATACCAGATTCCTTCATTCTTTGTTTCCACTAGAGCTCTCTGTCAGCATCCAAGTCCTTTCATGTCTTAGGTGTGCCTAATACCCTGTTAAACGATATTTCTTGTAATTAAAGCAATGCCTCTCTTTACATCACAAGTCTGATAATCTTTGTGTGAAAAAGTTCATACCAATTTAGCAAGAATAATTAATTTTAAAGCTTTATGAAAAAAAATTAGGGCAGCATATTGCCACCTTAATTATAGCACAAAGCATATGTAAAACAGATAAAGCAGGAGAGGATCAGAGAGTGATCAGTTACCCAGTCCTAGTGCATTGTAGGCTGTTTCTTTCATCACCAAGGCCAGACAAGTTTGGTCTTTTGGGCAGGGTTCTGTGTTGCTCCAATCATTCTTAACAATTCACATCTTTTATAAGCTTACATAACCCCTACATTGCGCATGCCCATATCTAATTACACTTTTCCTTTGTCCATATTTAGTATATTTCATGCTATGTACATGCTTCATTTTATACAAAACACTGTTCTAACTGGTTCCTTCAAATCAATCACACGCAGTTCATGCTTAATAAACACATTATCTTGCCCATTCACCTTATCCGGACGTTTCCTGTTAATCTCAAGGTATCTGTTCTTACGCCCTTGATGATTTGGGTGCACAGTAGGTTTTTTTCCCTCAAGCATCCTATTATTTGATATTTTGTAAGCATCCATTTTTCTTTACTTTTAGTTAAGACACACTGACAATTTAAAACAAATGTTCTAGTAAACCAGATACTATGCTAACATAAATTATCCACTCTTAATAAAGGCCACGCAACTTAACATTATTATTACATATTATTCTTAAGCCTTGCCAAGGGGTTGGTTCACTTAACAATAGACCTTATCTTAGCAATAGACCCTTTGTCTTAGTGGTCAGCAGGTTTGGGCTTGACCTTAACTCTTACTTAATATATGTAGTTAAGATGACCCTCCAATGTTTTGATTCTCCAACAGTATTTCATTAAGAAAATAGTTTACAATTATTATTTGTATTACAGTAATGCCTGGGGTCCCAAAAGCACAGCACGTATGCTGTTAAATGTGAAGTTGGCTTGAATCAAGAATAACTCCACTGAGGATCAATGGAGTTACTCTGGTGAAAAACTGGTGAGAGATCAGGATCAGGCTCCAGTAGTATGTATGTTTGAACGAAATGTGTTGAACTGTCAAGGTAGTATCCTTAGGAAAGGGTGGTGTCCACTAAAGAGACTTGCTCATCTTGGTGTGCAGGCATTTGTATACAGTACAAGTTGACAATATATCACTAAGTCGAACACTAGAAGTTGTTGATAGAAGACCATAACAGATCTGCATGCAGAATTTAAAAGTGAATATAAGTTGCATCTTCCTTTAACATGACTCCATGGCCCACTGTGACAACAAAGAATGGTGAGTAATTTCAAATCAAATATATTGTGATATTTGCAGCATTTCTGTCCCACTGGAAAGGAATGTTTTCCCCCCTTTGCAGATTGCTCCTCCTCTGTTTGAAGCTTTGAGGAGCTCCCATCTTTGGTGGCTTTTCACTGCCATCCTGGGGTTCTGTATAACAGCTTTCTTCCCTGGCTCATAGCTAGAAGAATAGCAGCCTCGCAATAGTTAGTACTCCATACTGCAGCTGCTCATTCTTCTAAGGTGCACTGCTTTCTGCAAGCAGAGACGGATCGATCCTTGTGCCTTACTGGTTCTCATGACCGTTGAGCCTCTAAATCAATGGTGGGCAATGTGCGGCCCGTGGGCCGCATGCAGCACATCATGGTAATCCACTGGTGGGCCGCGACACAGTTTGTTTACATTGACTGTCTGCAGGCACAGCTGCCCACAGCTCCCAGTGGCCGCAGTTCACCGCTCTAAATGCTGCAACCTAATCTGTTGGAGGGGTCTTACCGGATGTATTGCAAGGCAACTCTAGCGCACATCCCTCCCCATCGGGGAGTGTGGTGCCCAGACCTATACCAGGAATCCCATGTGGCAGGACAATAAACTATCAGTAGGCCTCAAAATGGGAAGAAACCAATTTTCAAGGTTGGATACTTAAACTTATGTGCCCATAAGGCCCTAAATGTAGATGTCGAAGGACTTAGCTAGAGTGGAGATCTGCCCCAATTATAGCCATCAGTGTCCAGCCAAGGGTATAGCTGCACTAGTGCAAATAGCAGTTTCACCTGCTTACACTAGCGGTTTGCACCTGTGCAGCTATGCCAATGGCTGTATGTAGCACAGCACAGACTCACCCCTGCCGCGCCTCCTGCTGGTTGTCCTCGGAATTAGCTCTTCGACCCAGGTGCACCCTCTGCAGGCCGGTGATCTGCTTGCCATTGGCCCCCGTGTCCCTCCCAGGACCCTGGTGCCCTTATCTCAGGGTTCTGCCTCCTGCAGTACCCCACAGTCTTACTGGGTTTCCCCATCCCAGGGGAACCCCCACTCCCTATCCCCACATCACCTCAGTCATGGCTACTGCCAGTCTCTGTTTAGCCCCCGCACCTTGGGCTGGACTGCAGTCTATCAGCCGATCATCACAGGCAACAAGGAGTTTGGCCTGGCTGCCTTTACCCACCCTCTGGCTGCCCCTCTGCAAGCCCAATACCTAGGAGGCCTAGAACTAGGCCCAGCAGCCTGGGGAGTTGCTGGCCTAGGGCTTCCCAGCTCCTAAGGCCCTTTCCCCAGCCCTGCCTCTCTCTAGGTCCCCTGCGTGAGTTCCACAGCAGCCAGGCCTGTCTCCCTCTCAAGTCAGAGCAAGACTGCTTCTTATAAGGCCCAGTTGCTTAGTTTGGGGCATGGCCCTTGCTGCAGCCACTTCCCCCAATCAGCCAGGATTTTACTCCCTTGCCCAGCCCCAGCCCTCTGCAGGGCTTTTCCAACCCCTTCCGGGCTGGAGCGGGTGCTCACCCCGCTACACTGTAATTAGAGCAAATCCCCACTGTAGACAAGGCCTTAGTGTTACTTTTGGTGAATAAATAGGGATTTAGGTGACAAAGTTGGAAAATTGTTCCCCCCGTTACATATAACTGAGTTATTGAACTGAACACAGTTCAGTGTAACTAACACATTACACAGGAACAGAGATCAGTGATTGCACTATAAAATACATGTGTGTACAAATGTTGGTGCTTTGCAGGGGGGAATGAAAACTTACCCTACTGTGTGCAGTTATATGAAGATTTGCATTCTTCAGATTCTATTTTGTCTCTAGTTGTTGTTACTTATGGTAAGTTTTGTCAGGTTGTGCACTTTGGAGAGGAGCACTGCAAAAGAAATTGTGTTGTACTGACAACTAAATCCTTTAAATTAGATGGGCTGGACAGATAGTTTTTAAAAGTTTGCTTAAGTGTATTGACATATTTGTATACTTCCAAGCTGTTGAAAGCAGTTCAGAATCATAGAAATGTAGGGCTGGAAGGGAGGGACCTTGACAGTTCATCAAGTCCAGCCCCTTGTGCCGTGACAGGATCAAATAAACCTACACCATCCCTGACAGGTGTTTCTCCAACCTGTTTGTAAAAACCTCCAGTGAAGGGGATTCCACAACTCCTCTTGGAAGCCTATTCCAGAGCTTCACTACCCTTATAGTTAGAAAGTTTTCCCTAATATCAAACCTAAATCTGCCTTGCTGCAGATTAAGCCCATTATATCTTGTCTTGCCTTCAGTGGACATAGAGGACAATCAATTATCGTCCTCTTTATAGCATCCCTTAACATATTTGGTGAATGTTATCAGGTTGCCCCTCAGTCTTCTTTTCTCAAGACTAAGCATGGCCAGTTTTTTCATCCATTTGTCATAAACCTTCTATCATTTTTGCTACTCTGCTCTGGACTCTCTCCAATTTGTCCACATCTTTTGTCAAGTGTGGCGCCCAGAACTGGACACAGTGCTCCAGCTGAAGTCTCACCAGTGCTGAGTAGAGCAGGCCAATTACCTAGCGTGTCTTACCTATAACACTCCTGTTGATATACCCCAGAATTATAACAGCCTTTTTGGCAGCTGCATCAGATTGTTGACTCTCATTCAATTTGTGATCCACTATAACCCCAGAAGTTAAAATCCCGCATTACCATCAGGTCTTGAGTTTTGGATATTTCTGTTGTTTGTTCTAAAACTTCCTCATCCATCCCCTCTTCCTCATTTGGTAGTCTATTGACAACCCTACCGTGACATCTATTTTTACCTCTTTTATCTTTAACCAGAGACTCTCAGCTGGCCTTCTGGACCTCAGCACAAATGTATATGTTCTTGATGTACAATGCTACACCTGCTCCCTTTTTACTCTGCCTGTCCTTCTTGAACATGCTCTACCCCTTTATACAGTAACTCTTCACTTAAGGTCGTCCCGGTTAACGTTGTTTTGTTATGTTGCCGATCAATTAGGGAACATGCTCGTTTAAAGTTGTGCAATGCTCCCTACTAACGTCCTTTGGCAGCCGCCTGCTTTGTCCACTGCTTGCAGGAAGAGCAGCCTGTTGCAGCTAGCTGGTGGGGGCTTGGAACCTGGGTGGACCAGCAGCCCCCCATCAGCTCCCCACTCCCCTAAGTTCCCTGTGCTGCAGCCGCCCGGCAGGCTAGCAATTGCAGCTATCCCTCCCCCCACTGCCATGTGCTGCTCCTGCCCTCTGCCTTGGAGCTGCTTCCCAAGCCTCTTGCTTGCTGTGCAGGGAGAGAAGAGGGGGCTGTCAGGGTGTCCCCCTTCCACCCTGCTCCTGCATCCCGCTTACCCCTTCTCCATATAGAGCAGGGAGGGGACATCAATGGAGAGAGACAGAGAGCTTGGGGCAGCAGCTGCTGTCTCAATTTCCTGATCCACTTAAAAAGACAATGCACTTAAGAGTGAGTCAGCTTACTTAAAGGGGCAGTGTGCATCTCTCTCTCTCTCTCTCCCTCTCTCTCTCTCTTCCACACACAAGATGTGTGTCTGTCTCTGTCTTCTGTGCTGTCTCCCCTCCCTCCTGTTCATGCTGCCTTGTGTGAGAGGCTACATTAACAACAATGTGTTAACCCTTGAGGGCTCAGCCAAGTGCTAGTTCATCATTTAGCAGGAAGACATTCCCTGGGAAATATTACTCCCTCTTCCACCCTCTAACTTCACCACCTCAACCAAGCTTCACAATCATCATAGCTGTGAACAGTATTAAATTGTTTGTTTAAAATGCATACTGTATGTATGTCTATATAATACATAGTTTTTTGTCTGATGAATTGCTTGTATTTTTGTATTTAATTATTCTGTTTGTCTGTAATGCAAGGAACTTACAAGCCTGTATCCTGCATGATTAGCTTAAGGAAGTTAACATAAGTATGGTTAAGGAGGCTTATGAACTTTTGCCCTTGGGGAGGGATAGCTCAGTGGTTTGAGCATTGGCCTGCTAAACCCAGGGTTGTGAGCTCAATCCTTGAGCAGGCCATTTAGGAAACTGGGGTAAAAACTTGTCTGGGGATTAGTCCTGCTTTGAACAGAGGGTTGGACTAGATGATCTCCTGAGGTCCGTTCCAACCATGTGATATTCTGTAATATATAAATGGCCTAACAGTCACCCTTGTCAATTTTGGGAAACTAGACATGTTTACCTAAGAAAATCAAGGCTTAACAGTGACCACAGAAACATGGAAGTAACAATCAGAAATCAGTTCAGGCAAGATGGAACAGGTTTTGAGAATGAGCTAATTTGACCTTTCAGCTCTATTATTCACCATCAATCTCAAGCATTGAGGAACCTGGACCATCCCTCAGTTGGCATGCCAGGGATGAAGCTAGTCCTTTGTCTCTTACCACCAGTTCCCCAAGGAACTTCTGTAAGGGTAATACTATAGGTACTCCCAGAATTGTACTATTCCCTTTTGGTTCTGTGGTTTGGAACTTTGGTAACCTTTTCACTTATTTTAATAAAAGTCTCTAAGGCTGCTTTGTCTTCAGCTTGAGTGTTCTTGCCATAAACCCCAAGGGTCCTTACAAGATATAGAACACAGTGTAGCCTGATTCTAGAACAAGAACCTTATTATCTTCTGGTCAGATAAATTGGAGAGCTTATAACAATATACTGACCTCTAAAAATCAGACAGTGTGGTCCTGGAACCCGCCCCTTCATCTCTGGCCAGAAGTTCCTGCCTCTGCAGGATCTATGCAAGGCAGCACTTGTATGCTGATAAAGCAATTCTTCTGACATAAGAATTTGCCAGCTCCTCACCAATAAGAGAGAGGGAAAACGTAAGTTCTTACCAGTTGCAGAATTATCACTTTAAATTTGGCAAACCCATGCAGCTGCAGACTTCAAAGGCCCAATCTAGAAAGGCAGGAAGTTCTAAAAAGGAAAAAAGTTCCTAAGAAAGAAGTGCCATGCCAAGATACAGTACGATTAAAAGGCACAGTTTATACAATGGTGACTTGTCCTGGCAATGAGTGTTGGGCAACAAAGAAGAAATGTGAATGTTGGGAAGGATGAGTGGCGAAAATAAGAAAGACCATGTGAGGAATGTAAATGTAAGAGACATGCTCAAAGTAATATCCACAAATGAAAAAATGAGGGGGTGCAGGCTCAGTAGGTTTGGTCATGCAAAGTCCAGCAGTGACAACTACATAGGTGAGAGAGTCCAAAAGATCAAGACTGAAAGAAAAAGACAGAGGCCGACCCAAGAAGAAGTGGTGGCTGTCATAAAGGAAGTCTGGATAGCATGCAGTATGATAGAGGATATGGCACTGAACAGAGCACTTCAGAGAGAGAGGACTCATAAAGCAGACCCCATTTGATGGGATTAATACAAGGAAGAAGTAGTGGTGATGTCCTGCCTAAAGCCACTTTACCCCAGGTCAATGGGAAAGTTCATTTAAAAGAGGAACACAATATACCAACGCTCCCAAGACATGGTGCTCCCATTTTTCTACTTTCACCCCAAGCGCAATCCAGAAGACAGATGTGTAACTGTGTAACTAGCCTAGTCTTCTCCTCAGCTTGTTTACGATCCACTGCCATGCCCACAGTCTCTTTTGAGGCAGTTGTATTGACCAAACTTAAACAAAACTCAAATAAGCCAAATTCCTCAGTTCACCCTAGGCTACAATCCCCAGGGGACTTTTCCCCTTTACTAGTCGGCTTTCACTGTCTATCCTCCCAGGGGACTCTGGCAGTCCTGCTGCTTCCTGCAGCCTTTTTTAGCTCTGAATCACCTAGTGTCACTCTTCCTCAGCCCAAGTACCTGCTTTTAAAGCCTAATATGGACCAATTGATGCAGCACAGTTGCACTGATGTTAAAAAGGCTAGCACCATGCTGTACATGTACATCAACAGGACTAAGGGTATGGCTACACTTGAAATTTCAAAGCGCTGCCGCGTGTTGTTGGAGCTCCAGCGCTGGGAGAGAGCTCTCCCAGCGCTGCACGTAAACCACATCCCTTACAGGTGTAGCTTGCAGCGCTGGGAGCCGCGCTCCCAGCGCTGCAGCACTGATTACACTGAGGCTTTACAGCGCTGCATCTTGCAGCGCTCAGGGGGGTGTTTTTTCACACCCCTGAGCGTGAAAGTTGCAGCGCTGTAAAGTGCCAATGTAGCCATGGCCTAAGCTATTTTTATTCTCATTAATACATCCTAGTTGCAGGGGACAGAACGCTCACAAGAATGCTATATCCACCTGGATATGCATAACTGAATTACACACAGGAAGGAGATTTAAATCCCCCAGAGGAACTGCAGGCACACGCTGCTCTATAAAACTGTCACTTCTTGGGACAAAATAGCCTCGTAATTAGCAAAGGAAATTTGTGAAGCAGCCAGATAGTTCAACACACTTATCTTCACCAGACATTGAAAACTAGATTCTTATCAAATGGTGCAGCAGTGAGCAGGAACATTCTGTGGTAACCCACTAAGCTGCACACTGCTACACTGAATTTCTATGATCATCTCCCGGTTTATTTTGATATTTTATTTGGTTACATCTTGTTCAGCCTTTGAACACACATGCTTAACTTCCATTGGCTTCAATGGGACAGGGCGAGGGGCATCTGAGGGTGGAATATACCTGTAAGGCTTCTCCAAACTATGGGCCAGATTCTCAGCAGGAGTGAATTGTAACTAGGTGGACTTCAGTGGCCCTACAATAGTTTGCACCAGCGGAGGATCTGCCCCATTTTCCAATGTTCCATTTTCATACTTTATAAACAGAGAACACATTTCTTTTTTTAAAGACCATACTTCTTCTAAATCCAGTGTTAGCAGCTTTTGGAGAAACGGAGAGATCAGGGCTGGTAACTCCAGACAATGCTTGAGGTTAATCCATTGTTTTCTTGCCTTGTGGATTCAGGAAGTGAATATTCGACCACTTTGTGCAATTGACTGTGAATGCAGTGGCCTAAGAACTGAGGCCTCCCAGGGTCACCAATTAGCACTTTAGTTCCATGAGTCCTGATGCATTTCCTCAACCAGTGATGAAGACGGTTTGCAAGTTGTTCATCATAAAACATATCCCCCAAAACAATGAGGTCCCAGTTGTCCAGCTCTGTATCAATGATGTTCTTAGTTAGAACAGGGAAGGGGTTCACATTGTTCAGCTCACAATTTAATACCATGGCCATTCCTGCAACTGAGAACAAGCACAAAGTACATGAGAAGTGATTTAGAATTCTATACTTAAATGCCATCTGTAGTGGTAAACTCTTCTAATATTTTCACAAATTCTTTGTTTAGATAATCTCTTAAATATCAGTATCAGAGGGGTAGCCGTGTTAGTCTGGATCTGTAAAAGCAGCAAAGAATCCTGTGGCACCTTATAGACTAACAGACGTTTTGGAGCATGAGCTTTCGTGGGTGAATACCCATTTCTTCAGATGTATGTGGTGGAAATTTCCAGGGGCAGGTATATATATGCTAGCAAGCAAGCTAGAGATAATGAGGTCAGTTCAATCAGGGAGGATGAGGCCCTGTTCTAGCAGTTGAGGTGTGAAAACCAACTACAGAACCAGTTTCTCCTCTCTTGGTTTTCACACCTCAACTGCTAGAACAGGGCCTCATCCTCCCTGATTGAACTGACCTCGTTATCTCTACCTGCCCCTGGAAATTTCCACCACATGCATCTGATAAAGTGGGTATTCACCCACGAAAGCTCATGCTCCAAAACGTCTGTTAGTCTATAAGGTGCCACAGGATTCTTTGCTGCTTTTAAATATCAGTGTTATTCTATTAGGTATCTATATAGCCTTCATTAAGGTAATAATTTAGTACCTCCCAATCACGGATGGATTTGATTCTCATACCATCCCTGTTAGGCATTATCCCCATTTTACAGATTGGAACTGAAGCACAGTGCAGATGAAGTGACTTGCCCAAAGTCACATAAGGAATCTGTGGCAAAGCGAAGAATTGAACTCACTAGTGCAAATCCCAGTTCAGTGCCTTTGCCACTAGACAATACTTCCTCCCTAGTCAACAGAGAATGTTAAGTACAATTAATAAGAATAAATCAAATGTAAAGTGTGCCAAGGGGAAAACAAGTAAAAATAACATGTAAATTGCTATTAGCCACTTAATCAGAAAATAATTATTAAAACATGTAAATAAGGGACAAATCATTCTTGGTGTAACTTCCCAGAAGTCAGAGTTACCCCAGGGATGGAGACGGGATCAGTGTGGTTTATTCAAAAATAAAATCCATAAAATAAAGCTCATTAGTCTCTTTCCCTAAATAAGGCAACTAAAACCACAGGCCAGTTGTCAAAATTGTGGATGTGCAACCCCTTAGAAAATCAGCTCACTCACTTAAGTGCTGAAATATGGATAAAGTGCATAAAAGTTAGGAATCAGGAGCTAAATGCTCAAAGGTAACAGGGCCTAATGTCAGAGGATGGGTACTCACATCAGTCCTTTAAGGTGTCTCAGACTGGACACCCCAAAACTGAGACATTCAAAATCAATCACTTTGAAAATAAATCAAGCCTTAAAGTATAAAAATGTAGTTCTACATTTCCTATGTAAAAAGTGTTAATTTTTAAATTCCTCTAGAAGCTGTGTGTGTGTTGGGGACAGGAGGGGCATGTGTGTGTAATCTGGCTTTAACTTTAATTTCTTGATGATTGAACGTTTTTTTGTTACAAGTCCAAAGCAGTGTAATCCTGCCGACTGAAGAGTGTGGGGAACACTTTGGTAGTCATAATCAGCAGTCATCTTTCAAATATTAACTTGGATTATTTGGACATACTTTAGAAATCAAGTCTGGGTTTCTTTGACCTAAGTATGAAGAACAAATTGTTAAGGACAAGACTTATCCCATCCTATAGGTGATAACAGGGCCCGCTCTAGCCATTTCGCCGCCCCAAGCACGGTGGCACGCTGCAGGGGTGCTCTGCTGCTCGCTGGTCCCGCGGCTCTGGTGGACCTCCCTCAGGCATGCCTGCGGACGCTCCACCAGAGCCACAGGACCAGCGGACCCTCCGCAGGGATGCCTGCGAGAGGTCCACCAGAGCTGCCTGCCGCCCTCCCGGCAACCGGCAGATTGCCCCCCCGTGACATGCCACCCCAAGCACACGCTTGGCACGCTGCGGCCTGGAGCCGGCCCTGGGTGATAAGCTGTTTCAAAACAGATACAGAAAATATTTGATTAAGACAGTATAAAGATAAATACTGAATAGACTGTTTTCAATAGAAATTGGAGAGAATAGATCTATTTCTTTACCAAAATGTATTAGCAAAGAAAGGTTCATAAATGCAAGTAAACCTGTTGACTGACCACCTAGGTGAAGTCATTTAGCTGCTAACCAATGGTGTATAGTGAGTGTGACACAGTATTGAGTTCAGATACATGACTGCTGCTACATGGAAGCTGTGGTTAAAAAGCTGCATATCCAAGTTACCAAGGGAATGCAGACATTTAGGCAAGATTTCCAGAAAATAGAAGCAGAGACTTGCGAAGGTATGTGAGGTAGGCAGGGAGGCTTTTTGGCATCTCTTATAAAAGAAATCACCATCCAAGTATCTGTCAGGTTTGAAGGTGACTCTGTGAGATAGCTGAAAAAATATATTAACTCTGACATTTTTATTGTTACAAGAGGCCTTGAGCAAATTCACAGAGCCAGTTTTGCATCAAGTTTTAATGCTGCAGAAGACATTAAAGGCATCACCAGTTTTGATGTGATCCAGGCTGTTAAAGACTTATACTTGTTATCCCATGACAGATAGTTGCAAGGGCCACTGTGAAAAAATAATGCGTGTTTATGTGTAAAATTACTGTGCACTTTCAGCCAGAGAACTCCAAGAGTTTTACAAACATTAAGCCTCATAGCACCACTCTGATAAATATTATCCCCATTTTTACATCGGGGAAACTGAGACACAGAGTAGTTAAGAGACAAGGTCAATGTGCAAGTCAATGCTAGTGCTGGAAATGGAACCAAGTTCTCCTGCTAATCCTATGGTCTATCACTAGACAGCCTTCCACTGCAGTCCAGTTCCTAGTGACTTGGTGCCCACAACACAAAAAGCACCACTAAAATTTGCAGGCTTGGCAGAGAGGTCAAGGCCTGATTTAGAAGAGAGACTAAACTACCCACTTCCCCTGGAGGGTCTTCCAAAACAGGAAGCCATCCTGCTAGGACAGTACATTAGAAAATGTGCCCTCCCATTCATTTCAATGGGCATGATCACAGAGTGAGGTACTACTTAGGCCATGTCTGCACTACCACTTATGTCGGCAAAACTTATGTCACTCAGGAGTGTGAATATTCCACCCCCTTGAATGACATAAATTACGCCGGCATGAGTAGTAGTGTGCACAGTGCTATGTCGGTAGGAGAAGCTATCACCGCTCATTGGAGGTGATTTAATGATGCTGATGGGAGAGCTCTCAGCATAGAGCTCTACATGAGAGATCGGTACAGCTGTGCCACTGTAAGCTCTGTAGTGTGGACATGGCCTTAGTCATGTGAGTAAGGATGACAGAATCTAGTCCTTAATTTTTGCCAAAGGTGCTAGAACAGTGGTTCCCAACCTTTTTCGTCTAGCGGGCGCCAGACAACGAGCCACTGAGGACTGTGGCCAAGCATCCACCAAAATGCCACTGAGAAGCGGCAACGTCAATAGGCGGCACCACTGAAATGCCGACAAGCATCATCATCCAGAGAGGTTGCTGCCAAAAAGCGGCATTTCGGTGGCGATGCCTCTGGATGACACTTCTTCTTGGTGGCATTTCAGTGGATGCTCGAATGCCAGACAGTACACAGGCACACACAGATGCCCTGGCGGGCACCATGGCACCCGTGGGCACCACGCTGGGGACCACTGCGCTAGAGTGATAGTCAGGGCCTTTCCTATGGGGGGCCCGGGGTGGAAGTGATGTCACCAGAAGGGACCGACCACACTGAGGGCAGGTAAGGGAGGCTGAGGGAAGTGGTGCCTCCCCAAAAAAACAGGCGTGGCCCTGTGTGCACTCTACCCCCATAGGGCCCCTTTTTGGCAGCACTGCTGGGCTCCAGGGGGCTGGAGCCACGGTGCCCCACCACCACGCGCTCTCTTCCTCCCGGTGCGCTCTCACTCTGGTGGAAGGGGCGGGGCTGGGGGAGGCAGTTCATCTACCACCTATGTGGCGCCAGCCAATCACACGGACCGCGGGCCCCCAAAGTGTGGTGCCTGGAGCAGTCTCCCCCATTCGCTATCCCCTAGGGACAGCTCTGCTGATAGTGTTGTAAACTGAAGCATTGGGCAGGACCTGTGTAACTTTTGTGCTTCCTTCTAATTTTATTTGAAACCATGAATTTCTCCAAACAACTGAAAGAAAAGCTACTCCTCAAATGTGCTTGAAAAATGGCCTTTTGCAGGGCTTGGAAAGAAGCGTCTTACTGGGGTCAATGTCATTAGCCTGGACCTGTGATGCACCACTCATCACAGCAGCGATTGCTGTTGCTCCGCATCCACTTCCGAGATCTAGTACTGATCCCATTCTGACAGCATCCGGGTTATCTAAGATATACCTGAGTATAAAATGAAAACTGTGTGAGCGTCCACTTCATAGATGTAATGATACATGATATTAATTCAGAAGATATTCCATGTATGCCCTTGCACACAGTCTCTCATGCAAACCAGCATGTCTGTGCTAATAACAAAAACCACCAGAGGGTGCACGCAGTGAGATAATAGCAACAAGCTACAGCCTTCATTTCAATCAATCAGATCATTCTCTCTGTTTAAAACATGGAATGAACAGGTTAAAACTGGATGGTGGCTATGAAGTTTGACACTAAAAGCAGGAAATGGAACAACTGTAGTTGATAGTAGTGAAATTACAGTTACAACGATCAGTACAAATATGACTGTTTAACAGCAAGGTCTGGATAGTTTGATGCAGCACTCAGCCTCTGAGAGATGTAAGTTCTATAACTGAAAAGCAACTCACTCACTCATGTCTTACCACATGATTTATCTGACAACTTGCAACAAGAGCTCCTTTTCTGGTTTTTAAGAGCCACATGCTCATATTCCACTGAAATACGACACAAACAGGAATGACTGGAAAAATAAGACTAACGATGAATGTGAGATTATGCTAGGCACCACGACAGCCAGAACCATCCTGCTGTGAAGAATCAGCAAACAAACAAATACCTCTAACCTGGAACTGAAGAGGAAAATCCTAAAGACTATATAAGAGCTAGGTATTATTATTATTAAATACAGTGTGTAATTTGCTCCCCTACATGCGAGGGATCTGATGAAAGTTGTCCTAGCTTCATAGGAGCTATGACAATATACACCAGGTGAGAATCTTCCCCATAGGTTTCTTCAAACTATTCTGCCATGGGGATAGGGTTTACCAACCATCCTTCCCTTATTCCATAAAGTGGGCAGGCAGCATAACCCTCCTAATGTGCAGATGTTCTGAGATCCACAGGGATATTCTGTAGATCAGAGGGCACCAACAAAAAAGGCACTGGAATTTATGTGGTGGCCCAGTAGCTCTATTGCCTGGTACCCTGGGCCGGATTAACCCATGGGCTAAGAAGGTTATAGCCTTAGGCCCTCCTAGTTTTAGGCCCTATTTTAGGTCCTAATTTTTAGGCTCTCCATTCCATATTGAAGTAACAGCTAAACGATGGTAGAAGGGCCATCGGAAATTTTTTCTCATTCAGTATTGGTCCGTACAGATTAATCTATCAAGATTGTGAATTCAATTTATGGTGGTTGTGATTTTGTCTTTGTGGGCTAAGCAAGTGTTTGTGGGCCCAAGCAATATTGAACTTTGTACACAGTAGGCGTACCCTGGACAATAGAAACCATGTCGAAGAAAGGAGGATGGCAGAAATTGAAGGAGGGCAAAGAAAGATGGCAAAGACAAGATGTAGTACTTAAAGGTATTCCTTCGCTCCTAATGTTTTTTTCTCCTACTAAGTCTGGTGGTGAGGAAATCCAGGAGAATACCAGTCCAAGTGAACCTGCTGGGCCTGCCCTTGATGAAAAGGAGCAGCCTACTGTGACTTCTCTAGCTGCAGTCTCTCTCAAGACTTTCCCAGTGATAGTAATACAAAAAGAACAGGAGTTCTTGTGGCACCTTAGAGACTAACAAAAGCTTTCGTGGCCTACAAATATGCTCAAATAAATTTGTTAGTCTCTAAGGTGCCACAAGTACTCCTGTTCTTTTTGCAGATACAGACTAACAAGGCTGCTACTCTGAAACCTAATACAAAAATATCCTTCTCCAGCCATCTGGGCATGTGGGACATAACTTCTCAAGGTATCATTGCATATTGGACTGAGAAGGGCTCACAGAAATGCCAGAATCTAGATACTGACTTGTCACTGACAAAGAGAGAGTACACCAATGAGAGTCATTATCTGATCAAATCAATGTTTGAATATGTGAAGCCTAACAAACAGATTGGCGAGCGAGAATGGCTCATCTATTCGCCTTCTAAGAAAAAAGTGTACTGTTTTTATTGCGGTCTGTTTTCTGATACCAAAAAGTGGGGAATGTTCTGCAAAGGCTTCAGTGGTTGGAAGAATACTGCATACATTACCAATCATGCAATGAGTGAGCAGCATACATTGTCAGCAGCTACCATGCCCGAAAGGAAGTTAGCGGCAGAATTGATACCCAAATGGAAAACCAGTTTTTGGAAGCTCATGCTTTTTGGAAGAATATTCTCAGATGCGTAATTGAAACCATAATTTTTCTTGCAGAGCGTGGTCTGCCATTCTGTGGCTCAGATAAGACTGCTGGATTGAAACACAATGGCAATTACCTTGGTGTTCTAGAGCTAATTGTTAAGTTCAACCTTTCTTAGCTCAGCACATTAATGAAGATGCAAATTGTGGAAAAGACCATGCATCATATTTATCAAAGACTTTGCAATAAATTCATTGCACTGCTGGCAAAGAAGATTCTATAAGACATGTAGATGAGATCAAAGATGTGGGATATTTTTCAGTATCTGTTGACTCAGCACCAGATATGTCACATGTAGATCAGCTGACTGTCATCTTGCATTATGTGCTACCCGGCGGACCAATTGAGCTTTTCATGACCTTCATAAACATCATCGGCTACACAGGGGAGAAACTTGCTCATACCTAGTCAATTTCCTCACCGAAAATGGGATTGACATCAGCAGTTGTTGTGGCCAAAGCTGTGCAAGTAATATGAGTGGCAAATATTTAGGGATGCAGGCAAAGATAAAAGAGCACAATGCTTTTGTTGATTATATACCATGTGCTGCTCACCCACTCAAACTTGTTGGCCAGTCTGCCATGGATTGTTGAGTTGAAGTAGTTTCTTTTTTTGGATTTGTCCAAGAATTATACAATTTTTTGCTCTGCATCAACCGTCGTTGGATGATTCTTAGAGATTCACTACCAAAGGGATGCCCAGTGCCCAAATCACTCTAATGGACATGGTGGAGTGCCAATGCTGAAGCTGTGAATGCAGTTGTTTTGGGATACCCCAACATCCTTGAAGTGCTAGACAGCATCAGGGATGATGAATCTCAAAAATCAGCAACAAGAAAAGATGTGAAGATCCTGAGTGATGCAATGCACACTTTAGAAACTGGTATTTTGTGTGAGGTCTGGAATGATATACTTCAGCCATTCAGCAGGTGCAGTCTAAGCTTGCAAAGTGCTCAAATTGACCTTTCCACTCCTGTAAACCTAGTGAGGAGTTTTGGAACTGTTCTTCAACAAATGCGGGATAGTTTTAATGAGTATGAAATTCAGGGGGCTGCAAGGACTGCTAACCATGAGTATAAATCATCCAAATGCTGCAAAAGACAGAAGACAAACAGTGATGCAACTGCCCACTCATTCAGTGATAAGGAGGCCTTCAGAGCCAATATCTTCATCACAATCATCGACAAACTGAAGAGTGCACTAGAACATCAGATCAAGGCTTACAAAAATATTGACAAAAACTTGTTACTGACAATTGACAGTGTACTGACAATTTTTTTGCCTAACATTTCAAGTTCCAAAGTCAGTGAAGGTATCAAATGTTTGTGTCAGAAATACCCAGATGATCTCCCCATAGATTTTACTAATTTGTTGAATTCCCATCACTCTCGGATATATAGAGAAAAGATGATGAAAGCAAATCTATTTGGTTGTACCAAGTTGTCACTGAATTCAATATGATAGAATGTTTTCTAAATGTTGAAAATGCATTACGGCTGTATGTGTCACTAATTATCACTAACTGTAGTGAAGAACGTTCCTTCTCTCTTCTAACCAGGGTCAAAAATGTCCTCTGATCCACCATAACTCAAGAGCATCACAGTGCTTTGTCCCTCTTGAGCATTGAGAATGAAATTGTCAGGTTGTTGAATTACAATGACATCATTCATGACTTTGCCACAGCTAAAGCTAGGGGGAAAAAATTGTTTGTTTGAATAATTGAGTGTCGTGAGAGTAGAATAAAATTGTTAATTTTACATAAATAAATAATATGTAAATACGTATGTAGATAAATGTTTGATGACTTCATAATTGTTTTTGCAATACGCAGTTCATACTTAGGCCCTTCCCTCCCATTAGCCTTAGGCCCCTCATAACCTTAATTCAGCCCTGCTGGCACCCTTTCCCCTATGGCAGCCTTGCTGTCTCTCAGATGAACCCATAACTTATATATGGAGGGGATTCATAAAAAAGGAGGAGCATGCAGCAGAACCCTGCTTGGCTCTGAAATAATGCAAGTAGAGAGGGTGATTGTGCCCAGAATATTTTTAAGTACCTTGATTCCAACTCAATGTTTCTCAGATTGGCTGTTATATTGATGTTCGCTTCAGAAGTTCAAAAAAGAGTTGGGACCTAAATGCCCAGCATGGAAATAGATTGCCTTAGTGCTGGAGCCAGTTGTCTGCAAGGCTAGATTAATAAGGTAGCTCAGGTTACATTGTGAAGGGTACTCTGAAACTTTGTCATAAGAGAGCTTAGATGTTGTGGAAAATAGTAATTGTGGAAAGAGCATTTTTTTCCCCTATGCACCATCCATTTTTCTTTTTTTCAGATTATGCAATTAATTACTGAAGTTTTCAAGTCAGCAAAACAGCAAATAGATGTTAAATCAGCTGGTGAAATGCCAGAGAATTAACTAATGTTGCTAACCGCATGGTTAGTTGGAAAAGGCACCATTAGATAACAAAACATGGAGATGAAATTAACTACAGTACATAATTGACTTACTGTTTTTAGCAGCACTTTATTTGTGTTGAATGTCAGTTTAATCAACTTTCATAATTTAGCTGTGAGAGACTTCTTTTTTCCAACTTAAAAAAGCCTCTGATTTTTGCTTTTTTGAAGTGAAAAATTAAAAATATTAAACCCCCAAACCAACCCCAAATCAAACCTTTCCCTTTTAACTCAATGGGAGATGGCTGAAGGTTGGCTGTTTGCAGTAATGACTCATGACTTTTTATGCTGTTAGGTATGAGAAGGTACTTCTGGGTGATGTAAGAACATCAACAGCCCCTGGGAATCAGAGACAGCATCTGCATTTTGACAGCATACTGTCAGAAACAAAATATGGCACACAGTTTGTAAACGAGTGCAACACTATCAGATGAATAGAAAAGAATCCTGTCTATGTACATCTCCACCCCCTTTTTTAGGATTTTAGAACCAATCTGGATATAGGTTAGGCTTTGTCTACACTCAAAGGTTGCACCAGCAGAATTCTACCTTTTTCAGTGGACACAGATGTGCTTCCATGAGCATGTTTGTCTCCTTCTGGAATAACCCTGAGTTATTGTAAACTAAGTATTCCCCTCTTGAAGTGACACTAAATGATGTGATTAAATACCCTGCAATATTTTTGTGGAAAATGCAAAACTTTCCCACGCATCCAACTTCAGTCCTGGTGTAAACACATGCTACTCCATTGAAGTCAACAGATTTAACAGCCAACCGTTATTCTACATACAGCAGCTTCATGGACTTCATAGTCATCAGCAGACATAGTACTTGGGACATAGTACTTCTATTCCAAAGCCACAGGCTTCTATCACTTGAGCTAAAGGAGAATCTGTGTTAGGTGTAGTTGTGCTAGGGCTTATATACTCTTTTGGCTGCAGCCACTAGGGTGCAGTACTATCACAAGCAAATCTGGTATTCAATGCAGCAGGGAGTGATAGTACATATTTACTCTAGTCGGTCACTGTGCACTGTACCTGGACAGGGCCTGGCCTCCTGGCCAGTAGATTGCCCAGAAGGGGTCGCCATAGGGCCACAAGTCAGCTCTTTCCTGCCAGAATCTGCAGCGAGGTGTCAGAAGTCGCAGTCGTATCTCTGGTGTGAGGTGCCCGCTGTTACTGATTTCAGTGTTCTCCTCCAGAAACGCTCTCATCTCAGGATCTAGGAAACTTCCTGGAGTCCTGTGATAGCAGCATCTCCATATCAAAGAGGTGCTTCTGTTACTGCTCCTTGAAGCTTTTGAGAGGACAGCCCTACTGCCAAAGCCTGTAAACCACTTCAAGCGGCAGAACACCATGCCTCCCCGTTGGTAAAATCCTTCCTGATCTGAATTCAAACCAGCTGCACAGCAAAGGTTTATCTTGTAAGTGTGTGGGGAGACGTGTTTGAAACCAGCTCGGAAGCGGTTTCGTTTTGTAGCAATGGATAGCAATTCCTGAAAGCAAGAGCAATGTATTAATGATAAAATATCTATTTCAAGGTTAATAACCGTCAATGCTGTAAGAGGCAGCAGCTGGATGGGAGTTGCTGTATGTTGATGAAAGGTCTCAAGTTTATCAGGCCCATATTTCCCCAGGTCACAGGTCTACAATGTAGTTCCAGAAAAGGCAAATCCTACACTGGGATGGAGAAACTTGGAGGATAGTGGGGCGGGGAAAGGGGTTGGGGGGCGGGTTTTGGATGGGAAGCAACAGTTCATGTGGCAGGTCATTACTCTAGTTCTGTTATGGCAGGAAGAGATAAAGTCAACCCAATGGGCCAAACCATGGATCCACTAAAACTCTTACTGACTTCAGTGTGACTAAGAAGTGGCCCTAAGGAAACATAAATACGCACTGTGCATAAATTACATCACATATTGTTACTGCTGGGCTTGCCATTTAGATGGATTTGACTTCTAATTTCAACTTTAGACCTTGGATGGCAACTGGTACAGGCATGTGAGTTGTGTCTCTAAATCTAAGGCCTATGCTACAAACTTTTACTGGCATAGCTATGTCAGGAAGGGGTGTGAAGGTATAATCTCTGACCGACACAGCTGTGCCAGCAAAAGTGTAGATGCAGTTATACAGTAAAACTGTGAAAAGAACAGGAGTACTTGTGGCACCTTAGAGACTAGGTGCCACACGTACTCCTGTTCTTTTTGCGGATACAGACTAACACGGCTGCTACTCTGAAACCAGTAAAACTGTGGTTTTGCCAGCATAGCTTATTTTACTTCAAGGGTGCAAGTGAGGGAGCTGTGTCCAGTACAGTATGCTAGAGTAGCTATACTGGCCGAGTGCTCTTAGCATTGACTTGGTCTAAGCCTCAGCTACTAATCTCACATTCTGCAGCAGGTATTTCCATTGGGAAGAAGAGAAGGAAAGAGAAAGTGGAGGATGACACAGAGAGTGAACATTAAATGGCACCTTTGCCTGAAAAGGTTTGGGGAAGGGTACTACTTTTAATTGTGCTCTACAGTGCCTTTGGATACTTAAAATAAAACCCATGACAGTGGTGGTAGTGTTCAAGGGAATGAGCCATTAAAGTCAACAAGTCAGGGAACTGCATATGGGGAAATGTCTCAAACACTTCCAAGGACATACAATGCCAGTGGTTGAATTGAGATTTGAAGATTAAATACACACATTTTTTAGCATCTGCCTCCCTGCTCCCCACAGATAAACACAACAGCAGGATGGTCACACTTAGTGCTTTCCAGTGAATGTTTAATTTAAGCAATTATGCATAGGCATAACAGAG
The DNA here is from genome assembly GCF_007399415.2 of Gopherus evgoodei. Lineage (NCBI taxonomy): Eukaryota > Metazoa > Chordata > Testudines > Testudinidae > Gopherus > Gopherus evgoodei. The sequence goes on along the minus strand of NC_044322.1, from coordinate 255,093,045 downwards.
AGCCGTTGTTGTTAAATGTGGCCTGAACTTTAAAGTGACTATAGAAATGCTAATTAAAGGTCCAGTGGCTGCTTTGAATTTCTTTAAGATATTTATATTGCAGTACTTAACTATCTGCTCTCCAGGGGTGAGTAAGAAGTATTCCCGGGCAAGTGGGAGGGATTAAACCATCAATTTCTGATGACTTTAAGCTTTCCCTAAAACAAGACTGGGTTTCAGCCACATGTGAGCTGTAGTGCAGTCTGCAAAGGGAGGGCTTCAGCACCTGTGCTGAGGCTCACAGCTTTACCAAGCAGTAGCAGAGTGCAATTAACAACACTGGGCACCTTCATTGCTGCCACTCAAAACATGGTGGGCAGCAACAAACTGTCATGACTCCAGTCAATTTCACACTGCTCCTGGGGGGGGGGGGGGGGGACAGAGATGAGCTACTCACTGGAAGGAGGACCCTAACAAAAAGCCTGTGCTTCCAATTCATTGATGCCCCACAACCACCTTACACCAGCTCTGCCAGCAAAGTGGCCAAAAAGCTGCCTTGCTGTCCCCTATGGAATTTCCCCAATGTAGAGGAAGTCCCTGGCAGGCATGGGATAAGCATTAATTGACCCAAAATGTACCTGTAGTGCATGATTATGCATTTCTTGTGCACCCAGGAGCCAAGGGGTGCCACTAGAGTGCAGGACTGGGCCCTTAGTGCATCCTAATGCATGCCTTAAACTTTTGTAACCTCTTGTCAAAATCAAATCCGAAAACTAATGAGAGCAATGACTAAGCTGTTATCACTTAGCTCACACCTCTGCTGAAAATTTGTGCTGCCTTTGAAGTTGATGGAAATATATGGTCTCTCTTTCCTCTAATTTTTGTCATTCAAGAAGAGCTCTGTTATTGACTCTCCTGTGGATTTTGAAGTAAATGTTGCTTAAAATCCTGCACTGGGCTGTCAAACTGTGGGAACAATCTGAATGAGCAAGACATTTAAAGTCTCTTAATTTTAAAACTGAGTAACTATAGGCCAGTGTAAAGGAAAATTAAGTAGACCTAAACACATTTGCAACAGCCAATTGTGCTTAATGTAACTGCAATAACTAGTGTTAGGAAAGCCGTTAACCACAAAAGAACAACCTATGACTAACAGTAAAAGCTTGTTTATCTGTATTTCTAACAAGGGGAAATATTAATAAGGAAGTATGTGTAACTAAATGTGGTTTTGATCTATATAAGCTTCAGTGTTCACTTTTTCGGGAGAGCAGCCAGACTGGCATTAAATATAAAATCACTGCTGATAAAATTTGCAGATAACACAAAATTTAGTGAAGCGCTAAATGACGACAACAAGACAATAATACAGAGCCATCTGGATCACTTGATAACCTGGGTCCATTCAAACAAAGTATGCTTTAATACAGTCAATGCAAAGTTATATATCTAGGAACAAGGAATGCAGGCAATGCCTACGGAATGGGGGACCTTGTCCTGGAAAGCAGTAACTCTGAGAAGGATTATTATGGGATAGTAGTGTACAAGCCACTGAACATGAATGAGAAGCTATGGCAAAAACAACTAATGCGATCGTCAGATGTATACATAGGGGAGTACCAGTATTGCCAACCCCAAATGGTCCAATGTCATGAGTCAGGCTCACCAAAAATCATGAGACTGGCTTTAAAATAATGAGATTGTGTAACAATAATAGATTTGATGTCCTTTTTATTTGCCTTCTGTTTTTTGAGCCCTTAGGATGCAGTGCACTGGGGTCACCTTTTGACGCCTTCTCCATAGCCACGAGGGCTAGAAATGTCCTTTTTCTTTAAGAATGAAGGCTGAAACCATCACATGTCCACCTGAATCCAGGAGCTGGGGCTTTAAGGAAAACAATTACTATCATGAGACCCATGACAAAATTATGGGAGTTGGCAACACTGGCCTGTACTGAGATCTAGGGAGATAACTTTACCTCAGTATAGACAAGGAAGTAGTAAGGAGCAGGAAAGTGATTTTACTTCTGTACACATTAGGGGCAGGAAAACTTTTTGGCCCGAGGGCCACATCAGGTTTCGGAAATTGTATGAGGGCTGGTTAGGGGAGGGGGTCGTGGCCTGGCCCCCACCTCCTATCTGCCCCCGCACCCCCAGGACTCCTGCCCCATCCAACCCCTCCGTTCCCTGACCGCCTTGGGACCCCTGCTCCATCCACATACCCATCTCCCTGTCCCCTGACTGCCCCCAGGCCCCTGCCACCCCATTCAACCCCTCCTCTCATTCCTGATTGCCCCCAGAACCCCTCTCCTGACTGCCCCTTGCCACTCCATCCAACCCCCCCTCCTTCCTAACTGCCCCCCCAGGACCCCTATCCCCATTCAACTCCCTCTCCCCCCCAACTGCCCCGACCCCTATCCACACCCCTATTCCCAATCACCACGCCAAACTCCCCTGCCCTCTATCCAACCCCCCCTCCCCACTCCCTTACCATGCTGCCTGGAGCACTGGTGGCTGGTGGCACTATAGCTGGGCCGTGCTGCTGCCACCATGCAGCACAGAGACCCAGTCAAGCTGGGCTCTGCAGCTGCGCTGCCCCAGGAGCTCACAACCCCGTTGCCCAGAACATTGCACCAGCAGCGGAGTGAGCCAGCTGAGGCTGTGGGAGAGGAGGGACAGAAGGGGAGGGACCGGGGGCTAGCCTTCCGGCCCAGGAGCTCAGGGGCCGGGCAGGATGGGCCGTAGTTTGCCCACCCCTGGTATACAACATAAGGGAGATGCATACTGTGTACATGTCCAGTGTTCACATTTAAAAAAGAAAGTAACAAAATTGAAGAAGATTCTGAAAAGAGCTGCAAAAATGGTTTGAGGGCTAGAGACTTAAATAACCCAATCCGTTAAGAATATCAAAAAGAAGATTGAGAAGTGAGTTGATTACAGTGTATAAGTATCTTCCTGGGGAGAAAATACCAGGTACCAAATCAAGAGGAGAAAGACATAACAAAAACCAATGGCTGGAAGCTGAAGCCAGGCAGATTCAAATGAGAAATTAGACATATTTTTAATAGTATCAGGGGGTAGCCACGTTAGTCTGGATCTGTAAAAGCGGCGAAGAGTCCTGTGGCACCTTATAGACTAACAGACGTATTGCAGCATGAGCTTTCGTGGGTGAATACCCACTTCGTCGGATGCATGTAGTGGAAGTTTCCAGAGGCAGGTATAAATATGCAAGTGTCATGGAAAATGACCACCACCGTGTTGAGTTGATCAGACAGCCTGAGGCTCCTTTATTGATTAATCAGAGAATACATGCATATGCACAGAGAGACGACAAGTCCCCTTGCAAGGGGTAAGTCGCTCTACCTTACAGCAATGATACCTGTGCTTATAAAGCCTAAAACCGCAAATTATCATATGAGCTTATACATCCGTCATTACCTTATTTGGCTAATATATGACATCTTTTCAAAACAATTGCTATTAATTATTTTTATATATTGCAAAAAGAGCTAAAAATTGCAAAGCTTGTTCTTTTCTACTTCCTCATAGGAAGTTCTCGCAATTGCCAAGACCTTGACACTTCGGTTACCTTTTACTTGCGGTCATGCAGCTGTTACTTAAGCTTTTTTGAGGAACTTGCCTCCAAAAATACATATTGTTTGTTCTGTTAGCCAAGTTATTATGAGTTATATTTTATGCTTACATGAGCTACTTAATAAACTATAATGACCTAACAGCTGTTAGTCTATTCCGGCAGTGATGGATTGGTTATTTAAGGGATTTCATGTCAGTTTAACCCCTTATAGCAGCATTTTATTGTTTAGCAGCATTTAATAATATTATGATAGTGTTATGATAGTAGTGTTATGATAGTGTATACTAAAATTAGAGAGTGAGCCTCAGGTGAGTTAGTAATTGATTATTTTCCTTACTCTTCTATATGTTAGTATGATTGAGGCCTATGGCCTTGATGTAATTATTAGCTTGATCAAGACCCGGCTTTTGGGCCTGGGGTTAGTTTTCTTTATCACAAGCAAGAATCAGGCTAGAGATAACCTCATTTATCCACTACATGCATCCAACGAAATGGGTATTGTCAAAGTTAGACTCAGGACTCACAGTTTGTCAGACCACTCTGTTTTATTAGCACAGCGCTCTGCTAATAACATCCAGATAATGTGAGCACCATGCAAGACACAAACTATCTTATTTATACAGATAAAAGAGCGGGAATTAGACAAAGGGACAAAGAAAGCAAAACAGTAAAATTCACCTGGGGCACAGCATGCATATCCTACTTCCTTACTAACTCTTATTGATCTAGGGCTAATACTTCACCAATTGCCCTTAAACGGTGCAATTGTTCTATATGAATGTCTGTATTCCTGACACCTGGATTGCAGCATTCCAACAATTTTGCTTAAAGGTACAGACAACATTTCTTTAATCCTTTCTATTTTCACAATATAATTCATTCTACTTTCACAATCCCTCCTTTTGGTCAAGCGCACACCATGACCAACAATTACTGAGTTCCACAAATTAACCGTTCCTTATCTCTTTGTTCATCAGTGATGTTCAAAATCATCATATTAGCACTCTGTTTTGGGGCAGTCACTTGGGTGACACAATTCTGGATACAACAGGAGATCAACTGAAAGCATACAAAAATCACTAAGATTCCAAACAGGATAGTGAGGGCTCCCTGAAACAGCCAGTTTCCTATGCCAGAGAAATTGAACAGGTTACTTAGCCACCTCCATAAAGAACTCGGCTCTAATTGGGGAAGATATGCAATTTGTTCTAATTGGCTAGCGCGATCTATTACCTCATTGGTATCATCAGGTATACACAGACAACATTGTTTTCCAATGAGAGCACAGGTCCCTCCTTTGGCCACCAGCACTATGTCCAATGCCTGACGGTTATGGAGGGCCACCTGTCGGATCGCCCCTGTTTCTTTGGCCAGGGCTCTTAGAAGCATCATTACCATTGTGAAAGTAAAATAAATTATATTGTAAAAATAGAAAGGATTAAAGAAATGCTGTCTGTACCTTTAAGAAAAACTGTTGGAATGCTGCAATCCAGGTGTCAGGAATACAAACATTCACATAGAACAATTGCACCATTTAAGGGCAATTGGTGATGTATTAGCCTCAGATCCATAAAAAGTTAGTAAGGAAGTAGGATATGCATGCTGTGCCCCAGGTGAATTTTACAGTTTTGCTTTCTTTGTTCTTTTGTCTGATTCCCGCTCTTTTATCTGTATAAATAAGACTGTTTTGGCCTTGCATGGCCGCTCACATATTCTGAAAGTTATTGGCGGAGCGCTGCGCTAATAAACAGAGTGGTCTGACAAATTGTGAGTCCTGATTCTAACTTTGACAATTTGGAAGTTCCACCGAGATGGCAACCATCTTCACTGGGGCTGTGTGATTCCTGACTGTTTTTGTGGGATGACCGTGGCAGCCGGCACCTGGGCATTTGGCCCAAGCGGTCCCCCACTAGAGCGGAAAGGTGCACAGCCACAGTGAGGTCTACGCCATCGAACCTGTTGGTTCCCACTCTGTTCTGGTAGGGATCCCGGGATCTGACATCAGGAATCTGGTCAGGTAATTATTTCTGTGTTTTGTCCGGACTGAGGACTGTCCTGTCTCTGTGTCTATCTGTCCTCTTGTGGAGTGTTTGAGTCTGGGTGCCGTCTCTGTCTGGGGATCGGCCGACCAAGGGGTTCCTGTCCCTGCGGTCTGAGTGAGTGAAATCTGCACAATTGCAGCCGCACCACACCTTGGGTAAAACCCTTAGTGTGAAAGCAAGGGCAATTGAGGCAGTAGCCTGTGGGCTCCTTTTATGTGTTGCAGCAGGCATCGCTCTGACAAACCTAAATTTCCTTCTTGTGTGATTGGTGTGTGAAAGTCCTCCTGTACTGGTAACCAGACGTCTAAGCCGGGACAGTTCCCTAAATGAACGCCGGCTCATTTTATGTATTTAGGATGGGTCCAGACTCCTGTAAAAAGGGTCCAGACTCCTGTAAATTTCTGGGAAAATGGTCTAGGCTAACTCAGGAGGATCCCAAAACTCAGTGGCCACTGTTAAAATCTTGGAACAAAGACTGAGTGGACGTCTTAAAGGACAAACTCGGCCAACCTAAAACTAAATTGGCTAAAGGAGAGGTTAATTGTTTCATGCAGTGGTGGGAAGAGGCAAACCATAGGTGGACAAAATCAAAACTGGCCTCTCTCACTTATTCAAATAATAAGTTTAAAAGCTTTATTAAAAGCCTCCTCTCCCACCACTAGACCGAGCGCTCCCCTTTACCCCGTTCTCCAAACCCCGGATCGATCCAAACCCCTTCATACTCCCATCTCATTGTAAAAAGGACAAAAAGTCCCTTATTCTGTTCCCCTTTGTTGTCTGCCTCAGAAACTGATTCTTTATAGTGTCCCACTACCAATTCAGCAAGGTTGGGGGCGAGGAGGGGGCTCCTCAACTAGCCCCCACCCTTTCTGGTCCCTTTCCTTGAACATTTCTTTCAAAATTGTAAAATTACCACAATATCATTCACAAACGGTTCATTGAAAAAAGCAGGATCGGGCCCAGACAAGCAGGCAAGCAACAGAAAAGAAACAGGTTAAAAGCCCTAAGGGAATAGTGTCAGGAGTAAAAAAAAAAAAAGTAGTAAGTGCAGGCATGAACCCCTGGAACAATACTTAAAAGGGTGAAATCTAAGGTGATAAAGGTGTCATTTTGAAACATAAACAAGTGCTTTAAGAAAAGAGAGTGAAAAGTTAACTATAGAGGCTGGAGAGAATTAAGCAGTTAAACTTTGTGGAAAATGTTAAAAAGGACCATGTTAAAGAGAGAGAATTCTTGGTTTCTTTGCAGACATTCTGAAGGGAAAATGGGCCCTTTTCCAGAAGAGTGCCTGTAAATAATCCTTATATATATACAGCTATGCAAAAACAAAGCAGTGTAAAAAAAATGTTAAGGAAAAGAAAATGTGTATGTATCTATTTGTCTGTGTATGTAAAGTTCTAAGAATCTAAACCAACACATCTGGTTTGTAAAACTACTGTTTTGTAGGTGTAAGATAAATTGATTTTGTTTTTGTTTTAATGCCACTAAAAATTCATTTGACTCTTTGATTCAAAGTTGCAAAACTGACAGACCTTTTTGCAAGACACAGGTAATTAGTGTTGTTTGGCTTTGGGATTTAGCATTTAACCCTTAAGGGGTAACTTGATTCTTTACAAAAATTAAAATGTTTTTAAATAAAGACCAAGTCATGGCTGCAATAGGGCAGTCAAAATCAGGAGAATAGGTAAAGATTCTGGAGTCTGTTTGTTTGTTTTGTTTTTTTGTAACAATAGCAGATAAGAGCTGTAGTAAAAGAATAAGAAATTAACAGTAACCCTCTGAAGCAACAACAGAGGTGAGGTGCACAAAACAAAAAGAAGCAATATTAAGAACACTGAGCCTTAAAATGGCTCTGTGGAATCAGACTGTCACTTTGATAAGAATACATAAAAACTCTGTAAGAACAAAAGAGACAGTTATACCTTATGTAAAAATTAATATGGCTAATGTTTTTAAAAAGTTATAGTATAGAAAGAATGTGCATTTTCCGTAGGACATGTGCAGCATATATTGTAGAAAGGGATGTAAAAAAAAAATGCAAATAAAACATGCTGCTGAATTAAAATCCTATTAGAGCTCCAAAAAGAGCCGCAATAGGCTGTGTTTTTCTTTTTCAGATCCCTGTGTGTTAAGACAGAGTCTCTGAGCTCTGCTGATGGCTTTGAATCCAAAAGCCTAGCCTGTGTTAATGCAAATTACCTAACTGATAAAGAAAGGTGAGAACTACCAGCACAAAAGAAGCTGCAAATAAAAAAACATACCTGGTCAGCACACAAACTGCCTACATAAAAGGCATGGTATAACAAGATACCTTTTATAAATTTGATGCTAATGTTACTGTTAATATTAAACATTAAAATAACTTTAATGTTAGTAAGTACCCCTGTAACAACTTGTAGTGTGTATGATTTTTGAAAAAAATCCTTTAAAGTAATATGGTACTGATGCTTCCCAGCTATTACCTGTAAATAAACTTAAAGCTTAACACAGCAGAAAAAACATTACAAACTTGGTCTGCTATATAAGAGGCAAAACTTGAGGTACACCACCTCATGAATTTAATAACTAAACAGTGAAATAATTCTTGCATAACCCTTAAAATGTAGAAGCCATTAAAACCTGGCCTGCCTATTTAAAAAAAAAAAAACACACAGGAAAATATGGGGGTAATTCCTCTGTTTTGCCTGCAGTCAGGAAGGGTATTTGTAAAAGAATGAAATCTTTAAGCAATAATCAATGCCACCCCAAAAGGGGTAGAAAACTGTTCTTTTTGTCTTTCAGATAATCCAAAGTACTGTATAATGAACTATGTGTATGTGTTAATTCTTGGGGAAAAGTGTTTAAAAAGTGCTAGCAACCCACCAGAAGACAAATGTAAATGTAATGTAAGTACTGTGTTTACCAATAATCACATTTACTATTTGCCACAACAACAACAACAAAAGAGTCTCCGCTTACTTACTGTAAGCACTGATTTAGCTGAGTTCTCTATCAACCTTGGCATTAAATGGCAAACAGTTACCAATCATCTGTTAAAAGGTAAAAAGGTAACATGGCTCCTAAAAAAATAAAAACAAAAATGTGGAAAACTGAACTATTCATATTATACACGCAAATGGGAACATGTTAAAAATTGCCACTGCATAAAAGCATAACAGCTTACCATTGGTATAACATTTTCTGGATGGTCTCCCACAACTACTGGCATACTAATATTACTACCCTAATTGTTTTTGGTTTTACATTGTATGTGTTTAATTGAAATGTTTAAAATGTGCTGGTGGATAAAACAAATGTATGTAAAGCTAAAGCCACAGGCCCAAATCACCTCCCAGTATTTTCTATTACGTGGACTAAATAAGAAGTGACACTGGCGATTAATAATCTTAGTGTCAAAAGAGGGATATGTAGGAGCAGGATTTTATAATATCCCATAAAAATTAAAGTATAATTTGATTTCATCCTGCTAGTCACTATACTATTTAAAAAATAGCAGAAAGAAATGACCCCCTGGGACTATAGGATTCTGTTTTCCCATATGCATTACAAATTGGGCCCTCTCTAACTCTTTGTTTTAAGATTTAGGTAGTAAGAGACAGGATTCTCTATTGTGTCTGTGTTAAGTAAATTAGAGAAACATTGAAGGCCTGGGTCTCAATGTAAATTGTCTTAGTTATCAATTGTAAAACTTAGCAAGGTTTAATTTGCAATGTTTTTTTTGTTCAATATAAAATAGTACTGTTTGTATTCTCAAATCTATTTGTGTGAATGAGGAATGTATGCATCAGGAAAAGATAAGGTGTGAAGGCCATTGTTACAGCCAGAGTCAAGGGATGGCTGTTAAACTGTCTGGCATATCAGAGTGGATACATGCTTTGCAGTGTAAGAATGCACAGACCCCAGTGAACCAACCACCACCTCAGGACCACGCAGAGTCAATTTTTTTGACTCCAGAAGAAGACGTAGAGGAACAGCCTGCAATACCTTACAATCTACGCTCTCGAAAGGGTTGCCAGAAGCAGATGACTACATAAAGCAAGGCCCAAGAAGAAGCAGTAGTGAGCCGAGCGCCTGCTGCCTGGTGAACTTAAAACTGTGAGTGCAGTTCCCTCAGTTGAGGTTGTCAGAACCAGAAGGGCCTTGCCTCCAACATGCAGCTCTGGTAGCGCCTGTTCCTCGGCTGCTGGTATCTTAAGGTCTGGGGTGCACACAATGACAATTCTTTTATCCAGCAGCAAGTGTGGATAGCTCAGACCCTTATTATTTCTAAATGCTGGGTCTGCAGCCACATCCCAGCCCACTCTCAAACTGGTGTTCCTGTCCTGGCTATCCCACTCAATTACCCAGACCTCACTGGAGGACCTTGTCTGTTTAACACAATATGGAACAGTAATAACACCTGGTGGAAGGTTATTGGCAGTTCCTTTACCCCACTTGGGGGAGCAATACACCAGGCAAAAAAGGCTCCTAAGTAGTTAAATAATGGCAAATAAAACCAGAGAAAGTTTAAGAGCCCTGGCCAAGGAAACAGAGGCGATCGGACAGGTGGCCCTCCAAAACCGTCAGGCATTGGACATAGTGCTCGCGGCCAAAGGAGGGACCTGTGCTCTCACTGGAAAACAATGTTGTATGTTTATACAATACCAATAAGGTAATAAATCGCTATAGCCACTTAGAACAAATCGCATATCTTCCTCATGAAGAGCTGAGTTCTTTATGGAAGTGGCTAAGTAACCTGTTCAATTTCTCTGGCATAGGAAACTGGTTGTTTCAGGGAGCCCTAACTATCCTGTTTGAAATCTTAGTGATTTTTGTATGCTTTCAGTTAATCTGTTGTATCCAGAATTGTGTCACCCAGATGGCTGCCCCAAAACAGAGTGCTAATATAATAATTTTAAATATCACTGATGAACAAAAAAATAAGAAACGGTTAATTTGTGGAACCCAGTAATTGTTGGTCATGGCGTGCGCTTGACCAAAAGGAGGGATTGTGAAAGTAAAATAAATTATATTGTAAAAATAGAAAGGATTAAAGAAATGCTGTCTGTACCTTTAAGAAAAACTGTTGGAATGCTGCAATCCAGGTGTCAGGAATACAAACATTCACATAGAACAATTGCACCATTTAAGGGCAATTGGTGATGTATTAGCCTCAGATCCATAAAAAGTTAGTAAGGAAGTAGGATATGCATGCTGTGCCCCAGGTGAATTTTACAGTTTTGCTTTCTTTGTTCTTTTGTCTGATTCCCGCTCTTTTATCTGTATAAATAAGACTGTTTTGGCCTTGCATGGCCGCTCACATATTCTGAAAGTTATTGGCGGAGCGCTGCGCTAATAAACAGAGTGGTCTGACAAATTGTGAGTCCTGATTCTAACTTTGACACCATATTACTTTAAAGGATTTTTCCAAAAATCATACACACTACAAGTTGTTACAGGGGTACTTACTAACATTAAAGTTATTTTAATGTTTAATATTAACAGTAACATTAGCATCAAATCTATTAAAGGTATCTTGTATACCATGCCTTTTATGTAGGCAATTTGTTTGCTGACCAGGTATGTTTTTTATTTGCAGCTTCTTTTGTGCTGGCAGTTCTCACCTTTCTTTATCAGTTAGGTAATTTGCATCAACACAGGCTTGGCTTTTGGATTCAAAGCCATCAGCAGAGCTCAGAGACTCTGGGTATGGCTACACTTGGAGATGTGCAGCGCTGGGAGTTACAGCTGTATTCGTACAGCTGTGTAGGGAAAGCGCTGCAGTGTGGCCACACTGACAGCTACCAGCGCTGCAGTGTGGCCACATTTGCAGCATTTGCAGCGCTGTTGGGAGTGGTGCATTGTGGGCAGCTATCCCAGCGTTCAAGTGGCTGCAACGTGCTTTTCAAAAGAGAGGGGTGGGGTGGAGCGTGACAGGGAGCATGGGGGAAACAGAGAGAGTGGATTTTTGGAGCTGACACTGTTCTCAGCTCCCTGCCTTGCAAGTTCTAAGGACTGGAAGATACACAGCACCTACCTTCAATCATTTTAAAAGTTTTGACCTTTCCCCCACCTGTCTCTTATTCACTAAATGCAAATTATGCACTCCTAAATAGTCTTTAGACCATATAAGCAGCTGCTCAACACTACCCCTCCCCTCTCTCCTCAAGCAAACAGCTGTGAACATTCCAAAGCAATTCCCCTGCCTCCGCTCGCTCGCTTGCTGGAGCAAAGAGCAGCTGTGTTTGTTTTTTAGCTAAGTAGCTATGGGAAGATCGGGGAGATCGGAGTTCAGCCATTCTTCTGGTTTGTTGTGGACAGGAATTCTGGGATACCTCCTAATACCCTGGAGGCCAATAACAGCGCTTTTGGTGGCTACACTTGATGACCAGCGCTGCATCACCAGCGCTGGAATTGCTACACCCCAAGCAAACCAGGTGTACAGCCAGCACTGCAACCAGGGAGTTGCAGTGCTGGCCGTGCTTTGCAAGTGTGGACACAGAGTGAGTTGCAGCGCTGTAATCCCATCACTAGCGCTGCAACTCTCCAGTGTAGCCATGCCCTCTGTCTTAACACACAGGGATCTGAAAAAGAAAAAACAGCCTATTGCGGCTCTTTTTGGAGCCCTAATAGGATTTTAATTCAGCAGCATGTTTCATTTGCATTTCTTTTACCCCTTTCTACAATATACACTGCACATGTCCTAGGGAAAATGCACATTCCTTCTATACTACAACTTTTTAAAAACATTAGCCATATTAATTTTTACATAAGGTGTAACGGTTTCTTTTTTTCTTACAGAGTTTTCATGTACCCTTATCAAAGTGACAGTCTGATTACACAGAGCCATTTTAAGGCTCAGTGTTTTTAACATTGCTTCTTTTTGTTTTGTGCACTTCACCTCTGCTGTTGCTTCAGAGGGTCACTGTTATTTTCTTATTTTTTCATTACAACTCTTATCTGCTATTGTTACAAAAAAACAAACAAAAAGACTCCAGAATCTCTACCTATTCTCCTGATTTTGACTGCCCTGTTGCAGCCATGACTTGGTCTTTATTTAAAAACATTTTAATTTTGTAAAGAATGAAGTTACCCCTTAAGGGTTAAATGCTAAATCCCAAAGCCAAACAACACTAATTACCTGTGTCTTGCAAAAAGGTCTGTTAGTTTTGCAACTTTGAATTAAAGAGTCAAATGAATTTGTAGTGGCATTAAAAACAAAAACAAAATCAATTTATCTTACACCTACAAAACAGGAAGGAGTTTTACAAACCAGATGTGCTGGTTTAGATTCTTAGAAGTTTACATATTTTTTACAGACAAATAGATACATACACATTTTCTTTTCCTTAACATTTCTTTACACTGCTTTGTTTTTACATAGCTGTATATATATTTGGATTATTTACAGGCATTCTTCTGGAAAAGGGCCCATTTTCCCTTCAGAATGGCTGCAAAGAAACCAAGAATTCTCTCTCTTTAACATGGTCCTTTTTTAACATTTTCACAAAGTTTAACTGCTTAATTCTCTCCAGCCTCTGTAGAGTTAACTTTTCACTCTCTTTCCTTAAATCACTTGTTTATGTCCCAAAATGACACCTTTATCACCTCAGATTTCACCATTTTAAGTATTGTTCCAGGGGTTCATGCCTGCACTTACTGCTTTTCTTACTCCTGACACTATTCCCTTAGGGCTTTCAACCTGTTTCTTTATCTGTTGCTTGCCTGCTTGTCTGGACCCGATTCTGCTTTTTCCAATGAACCGTTTGTGAGTGATATTGTGGTCATTTCACAATTTTGAAAGAAATGTTCAAGGAAAGGGACCAGGAAGGGTGGGGGCTAGTTGAGGAGCCCACTCTCCTTGCTGAATTGGTAGTGGAACACTAAAGAATCAGTTTTTGAGGCAGACAACAAAGGGGAACAGAACAAGGGGCTTTTTGTCCTTTTTACAATGAGATGGGAGTATAAAGGGGGTTGGATCGATCCGGGTTTTGGAGAACGGGGTAAAGGGGAGCGCTTGGTCTGGTGGTGGGAGAGGAGGCTTTTAATAAAGCTTTTAACTTATTATTTGAATAATTGAGAGAGGCAAGTTTTGATTTTGTCCACCTACGATTTGCCTCTTCCCACTACTGCATGAAACAATTAACCTCTCCTTTAGCCAATTTAATTTTAGGTTTGTTGCAGGGGGCAACAGTTGATCATTTACAATTCATTAACTACCGGATCCTTTAATTAACTACATCCTCTACCCACACTACAACCCCCCCTTTGATTAATTACATCTAATACCATAAACAAAAGAAAAATAATAAATGAACACATGTACTCATGCTAGCTTCAAAGGAACATATTGATTAGCGCGAGGGGCAATCCGAGGGCAATCGTAGGCCTGAGAATGTAAACTTTTGACCCCACGCCATATTGCCAGTTACTTGGAGCCTTGCCCCCCCCCAACAGGTTGGCCGAGTTTGTCTTGTAAGACGTCCACTCAGTCTTTGTTCCAAGATTTTAACAGTGGCCACTGAGTTTTGGGATCCTCCTGAGTTAGCCTAGACCATTCTTCCAGAAATTTACGGGAGTCTGGACCCTTTTTACAGGAGTCCGGACCCATACTACATACATAAAATGAGCCAGCATTCATTTAGGGAACTGTCCCGACTTAGAAGTCTGGTTACCAATACAGGAGGACTTCACATATCAATCACACAAGAAGGAAATTCAGGTTCATCAGAGCGATGCCCGCTACAACACACAAAAGGAGCCCACAGGCTACTGCCTCAATCGCCCTTGCTTTCACACCAGGGGTTTTACCCAAAGTGCGGTGCAGCTGCAATTGTACAGATTCCACTCACTCAGACCGCAGGGACAGGAACCCCTTGGTCGGCCAATCCCCAGACAGAGACAGCACCCAGACTCAAACACTCCACAAGAGGACGGATAGACACAGAGACAGGACAGTCCTCAGTCTGGACAAAACACAGAAATAATTACCTGACCAGATTCCTGATGTCAGATCCCAGGATCCCTACCAGAACAGAGTGGGAACCAACGGGTTCGATGACGTAGACTTCACTGTGGTCGTGCGCCTTTCCGCCCTAGTGGAGGACCATTAGGGCCAAATGCCCAGGTGCTGGCTGCCACGGTCATCCTACAAAAACGATTAGGAATCACACGGCCCCAGTGAATACGGTTGCCATCTCGGTGGGACCTCCAAATTGTCAAAGTTAGACTCAGGACTCACAGTTTGTCAGACCACTCTGTTTTATTAGTGCAGCGCTCTGCTAATAACATCCAGATAATGTGAGCACCATGCAAGACACAAACTATCTGATTTATACAGATAAAAGAGTGGGAATTAGACAAAGAGACAAAGAAAGCAAAACAGTAAAATTCACCTGGGGCACAGCATGCATATCCTACTTCCTTACTAACTCTTATCGATCTAAGGCTAATACTTCACCAATTGCCCTTAAACGGTGCAATTGTTCTATGTTAATGTCTGTATTCCTGACACCTAGATTGCAGCATTCCAGCAATTTTGCTTAAAGGTACAGACAGCATTTATTTAATCCTTTCTATTTTCACAATATAATTCATTCTACTTTCACAGTATTCACCCACGAAAGCGCATGCTGCAATATGTCTGTTAGTCTATAAGGTGCCACAGGACTCTTTGCCATTTTTAATAGTGTGTGTGATAAACCACTGGAACTAACTACCAAGGGAAGTGGTGTATCCTCCATCTCTTGCTGTCTTCAGACCAAGGCCTTGTCTACACTACAAAGTTGCAGCGCTGGTGAGGGGGTTACAGCGCTGCAACTTAGGATGTGTACACACCTGCAGGGCATTACCAGCGCTGCAACTCCCTGTTTGCAGCGCTGGCCGTACACCCGGTCGTGCCTCGGGTGTAGAGGATCCAGCGCTGGATCACCAGCGCTGGTCATCAGGTGTAGACACTCACCAGCGTTTTTGTTGACCTCCGTGGAATAAGCAGGTATCCCAGCATACCTGAGGAAGCCTCTCCGGTAATTAAGCAAACTCCACTGCCCTCCAAGCAGGTCTCCTTCCCCGCGGTGTGCTCTGGCATTCCCCGACCCCCCCTCCAAGCAGGTCTCCTTCCCCGCGGTGTGCTCTGGCGTTCCCCGACCCCCCCTCCAAGCAGGTCTCCTTCCCCGCGGTGTGCTCTGGCGTTCCCCGACCCTCCCTCCAAGCAGGTATCCAGCCCCGCGGTGTGCTCTGGTGTTCCCCGACCCCCCCCTCCAAGCAGGTCTCCTTCCCCGCAGTGTGCAACAGCGCTGCAGCGTGGCCACATCTAACACCACTTGCAGCGTAGGTTGCTGTAAGTGTGGCCACTCTGCAGCGCTGGCCCTATACAGCTGTACTAATATAGCTGTAACAACCAGCGCTGCAAAATTGTAGATGTAGACATACCCCAAGACTGGATGCCCTCTTGGAAGATATTCTTTAGTCAGACATAACTTATGCTTTAGTCAGATACAAGTTATTGGGCTCAGGATAAAGGTAACTGGGTGAAAGTTGACGGCTCCTATACTGGAGGTCAGACTACATGACAGTATGGTGCCTTCTGGCGCTAAACTCTGTGAATCTATGAACCTAAGAGACATTACAGAACTATGGGAAATTCTGTGGTTTGTGTTGTACAGATAGTCAGACTCACTAGGTGATCTAATGGTCACTTCTGTCTTTAAAATCTTTGAATCTATCAAAAGGGGGGTGGAATTTTCAGTTTGTATAGTGCATTTGATAGCACTTTGTTTTATGGTCAGTTTCATGACTTTCCCTGTTTAGTCAGTTTTCCTAGTTGTATGGATTTTTCCTACAGCAACAGGAGAGAAAAAAAAATCTGTTTTTAAAAATAAATGTGAGTGTAAAAATACATACACTCATAGAAGGACTCAAATGCAGGTATAGCACTACTCTTTTTTTTTCCTTTTTTTTAGATTTCAAATTAATTGTGTTCTTTGGATAAAATTAATCCAAACATAAGGGATTCTTAAAACAGCCTTAAAATTAATCCAAAAGAGTGAGACTTGCCAGGTCTGCATCACTGACCATGTACCTCTCTTCCCAGCCTCTCGTAAAAACCTCATGGCTTCAGCCTGCTACTCAGCATAGCTTTGTACAGTGTTCTAATCCTGTTCCATCCCTGCCTTCGTTGGCCAGGGGAGCAGTGACTGAGCTAGTAAACACCGTCTTTGTTAAGAAAGTGCTGCTAACATTGTGCTAACGTTAGTGCAGAAAAGATTTTAACTTTTACTCTTTTTTTAAAAACCTACCTTGTTTATTACTGTGACAGCTTAACCTGGAGTCTGTCTGCACAGTGAATTTGTCCTTCTCCGTTATTTTTTTTGCAATTTGTGTTGTTGCTGAGATAGCAAATGGCATTTGCCTGGCTTCTGTTTCCTGTTTCACGTGCACCAGCACAGTGAGATCATCAGGCTCGTGATCTGCTCTGGAAGCCACGCGCATGGTTTTTCCTTTACATCCCTTAAAGGGGGCAGTGTTTGATATTGTAGGACTGCTGCTGGATTTGCCTTGAGATGCCAGTGTAAAGAAAAAATCCTGCGATGGCAGGGAGACAGCTCAGACCGGCTTTTTGCCATCTCTAAACTTCTGCGATTCTTGGTGAGGTTAGATTAGGATTATATATAGGAATAGTCTGGCTAAAAATCATATTTTTTTAAAAAGCCAAATGTTCTTCCTTATGTGAAAGAGAGCAACTCAGATTACAAAATCATAAACAATCCTTGCAGTCTAATTTACTTTTCACTCCTTACACGGATTGTTCACTCTTTGTGTTCCTCTCAGCCAGGACAGTGAAAATAAATTTGTCAGTTTCATTTTCAGGGTCTCATGCCCTAGCACAATGGTGCAATGTCTGGGGTGCCCATGTGTTGTTGGTTTTTTTGAGACTGAAATTTGTAAAATTCCATAGCCCTTCATACTTACTGATAACAATTATTTCCCACACTGGTGTTCTAATTGGTTTTTAGTTCTGCATTTGAAAGTAAAGAACAAAATGAAACAAAAATAATTAGTATGATCCAATTTATAGTTGATATGATCCTGTGGGGGAAAAAAACACATCAATTCTTAGTTATCAGTTATGTGGAAGAAATTCAAGATGTTAGATAAAAACAGTGATAGAATTTGGTAACTGAAAACGATATTATTTTGAGATTGTTTTGCTCTGTGAATATTGGCTTCTAGGAAGTAAAACCCTAAAGCTCCAATCCTGCACTCACTACAACAGAACTATTCACAAGGTGAAAACCTCGCCCCATCAAAGTTATTGGGGGTTTTGCCACTGACTTGGGGGTGGCGCAGGATTTCAAACACAGTGCATCAAATTCAGTATGTGGATAATCTTTAAAAGATCAGGGCCTGAATCTTCAATGGCTGGTACAGGCTTTAACCACACTGTCATGGACTGTAATAGGAGTTATCCATCTAAATTCTATCAAACTCTGAAAGAGGAGTGGAAAGTGTAACCTAAATTAATGCAAATGAAATATCTAATTGTTTAATGATACTGTATTTATTTTTGTTGCTATTACTATGTTCTTGTGTATTATAAGATATCTATATTCATAAAACTCAAACTCATCAGCACCAAATTCAATAAAATATAGTATCATTTTCTTAAATATCTATCTGTCATACAGATATGAGATGAAACTTCAAGAATGGACCTAACCAGGGGCAGCAGGTTATATGGGCTCGTGGTGCCCGAGCACCAGGAATATTCAAGGCTAGGGGCTTTGCTCCACCAATATTTGGAGCTGGGTTTCTCCCCTGGCCCTGCCCCCTGCCCCTCGGAGCTTCCCTGCCTGGAAAAAAAAACCAGCCTGTGCCTCTCCCTTGCTTGTGCTGCTGGCTGCCTGCTGCTGCTTCTGCCTAAGGCTATAGAGAGCAGCGGCTGTTGGAGCACCTCAGGAGGGGAAGAGGGAGAGGGAGAGAGGACGGGGGAGGAGGCATGCACGTTACGAAGTGGGAATGTTCTTAATGTTTTCTCTGAATACTGTGTGGGTGCCTCAGTTTCCCCTATGCATTTCTCAAGGATCTAAATGGTGGTGTTGGCCAAATAGGGCCCGTTTCCCCCTGGAGCTTACCTAATTACACCAAGGAGGCACGGAGAACAAGAAGACGGGTACCACACCTTTATTTTCGTTCAGCTGAGCGGGTGTTTCTTCCCGACTAGTGCCAGAGAAGAACACACCTTACATGGGGGACGTGAGCCCCTTTTATAATCAGTAGTAAACAACTTTAATATACGTCATGATATTGACCTATAGATAACAGGTCATACAGAATACATGGATAATTATGGGGAGGGGGATATAGGATACATCTGTTGCGGATACATTCATCATTTTGAAGGGAGTGTAAGGTACATACCTTGACCTTTGATATTAAGTATCTTTGAGAATACATGAGAAAATACATGAGAAAACAGCTGCATATACTTTTGTGCCAAGCGGACTAATTAGTGAATAGCTGACACGGTTAAATGTGAGACTAGATACGTGTCCTGTCCTTGATTTCTAGATTTTGTTTGTTATTCAAATCCCTAGGCCCATCTTTGAACTGAAGCCAGGAAAAGAGAAGATGATACAGGCCTGAGAAGCAAAGGAAAACACAAGCCTAACAGGCCTAAGCCTGTGAAAGTTTGGGCCTTTTCTATCAAGTTTCCCCCCCTTAAAAACATTTTAAGAGCTTATGGGCCTTGCGCCTCAATGTTTTCAGTTTTAAACATTATCATCATTTGCTGGTATGTAACTTGACCAACCAGCTTGCGAATCGTTGCGATTAAGCATGGAGCAAAGCAAATAATGGTTAATAGGACAGTGATAGAGAGTATAAGGAGGGGGAAACCCTTTCGCAACCATCCCCACTGTGGTAGCCAGGAGGTAAACCAATCTGTGTCCCAACCGTTCCAGGTCTGTACTGGGACATGGGTTATTTTTCTCATTTCTTTGGTTAACTGCTTTACTGCCTGGCCATTATCATCTATTTGTAGGCAGCAGTTAGATTCATTTAATTTTGCACAGAGTCCCCCTTCCTCTGCTAACAAATAGTCAAGGGCTATATGATGCTGAAGAATTGCATGCCTCATTTGAGTTGATTGATCGGCCAAGAGATCTAGCGCTGCGGCTGTTTGGTTAGTTACTATTTCTAAAATAGCTTGGAGCCGAATGATTCGATTTAGATTATAAATAGGTTCTCTGGCCCCGGTTACCAGTTCACTGGGATTCCAGGTGGCCGGTCCATAATGTTTAATAATTCTTTCAGGGGGCCACTCTTGAGCTCCCCAATTTTGGGAACTTCCGGCTGTTAAAGTGGAGTCTAGAGATCGTTTTTCTCTGACCAAATCATCATAAACTTTAATTCCCAATTTATTTCCTTGAGCTTGAGGTAAAAGAAAGAATAAAGGTCTAATATATCCTATGTAACATATTCCTGACCAGTTTGGAGGCAATCTACGATAGGCATAAGAACCACAGATCCAATAGTGACCCTTTAACGCCCATATTCCATTAGCGAAAGGGCCATCCCAGGTCTCGGGAGAGTCGGCGGGGCCCGGCTCTTCATAATAGAGAGCGTTGCCTGATTCTATAGGTCCCCCCAGAAAGTGGTCTACATTAGGGTTACAGTAGTCGCATTTCCATGCTCCTGCTCCTGCCTTCCAAACACAGTTACATCCAAATTTTGGGTTATTGGTACTAGCCCAGAATTGTCGAAAATGAGTAACTCGGGTCCCGTTAAGGTGTTGCCATGCCCATTGATACCATCGTACCACATGATTTTTGTCAGTGGAATTGTCTCGCTGGCAGCTTAGAAAGAGGGCATCAAAGTACCCGTCTAATCCAACTGCTTTACAGCCATCACCTCTGTGATTCCAGTAGGAACACTTCACCCAGCTGTTATTAGTTAGCTTTACATGGGTAAGGTTCCATCGTCCTTGGTACTTTAAACAATCATATGGGCGACAGTGGGGATCCCAGCAATCAAAGCCCAAAGATAGGGTCCATTCACATTTGCTTTCCCCCATATACTTTCCTTCACGTCTTGTTCGATTAAGACAAAAGACACCTATTCCAGCAGAATAGAGTCGCCAGGGACCCTGGTTTTCAGTCCACCTTCCCGTTCCCTTATGTACTATGCTCAAGCTACTTAACCACCATTTGGGCTGTACTGGCTGAGCCACCCAAGGCCATTCATTTAATTCTCCCGGACCGCCACACACCCAGCAATTAGTAAGGTTAAAAGAATCTGCTATTAATTCCCCTAATTGCAGAAATCTATTTTCCCAATTATATGCATAAGCAAGCATACAGACCAGAAACACAACGGATGGTTTCATTATTTTTGTCTTTTAAACAGTCCTTTCAGTCCTTCCAATCCTTGGTATTCCCAGGTAGAGTTTTCGCCTGTGTCTCTCCGGGCTTCCGGAGCCGGAGAGGACAGAGGGCTGATGTCCTCTTCAGCTTGGCTGTCTTCTGAATCAGAGTTCAGGAACCGCTTTACTCGGGAATGATGCGTCCACTTGTCGCTCCCAAGAACCTTAACAGCTGCCTGACTGATGAGCGATACAGTGTGCGGACCGTCCCACCGTGGTGTGAGTGGATCCCGCTTCCACTTTTTAACGAGGACCTGATCGCCGATCTGGAAGGAATGCACCGGTTGTTCCAAAGGAAGAGTCTGGAAAGGTGCTGCGTATCGGTGTAACTGTAACAAAACAGATTGCAGCGCAGAAACCTGTTTCCATAAAGAGTCCTTCCCTACTTCCCAGTTTGTATCCTCTCGGTAGCCCGGGATAAGTACTCGGGGAGGAAACCCAAAGACTAATTCGAAGGGTGAGAGTTTTAAACCCTTGCGCGGGGCCCTCCGAATGCGAGTAAGGGCCAGTGGTAAAGCATCAGGCCACTTTAGCCCAGACTCTGCACATAGCTTTGTGAGAGTGTCTTTAAGAGTTCTATTCATCCTTTCCACTTGGCCCGAACTTTGTGGTCTCCAGGGCGTGTGCAATTTCCATTGGATCCCAAGCGCTCGTGACACTTGCTGAACTACTTGGGAAATAAAATGACTTCCCCGGTCCGATTCAATCACCTCCGGGAGGTGGAAGCGGGGAAGAATTTCATGTAACAGAGCTTTGGTAACGGCTCGTGCCTGACAATGTCGTGTGGGGTAACACTCCACCCATCCAGTAAATTGATCAACAAAGACAAGCAGGTACTTATAACCCCTACAAAGGGGGACCTCAGCGAAGTCCACTTGCCATCTTTGAAAAGGATAAGCAGCCCAAGGCCGACCTCCCATTGGGGCAGGTGGACCGCACCCTTTTTGGTTCGTTCGCTGACAAATAGAGCAGTTATTTACAATTCTTTGGGCTTCCATGTGTGCACCTATTCCCCGTATGGATCGGGTGATTAGGTCAACCATGGCTCCTGAGCCCAAATGTCCTTCCTTATGTAGTGATTGGAGAATCTCCTGAAGTACTGGTCTAGGCACAAAAATCTCCCCTCCCGGCAACTTCCACCACCCAGTGGGAGTTAATTGGGCCCCTGCAGCTTGGGCGTAAGACACTTCCTCTACTGTATAATGGGGAGCAGGGGTTTTGGCTTCTGTATCTTGGACCCAGAGAAGCCATATAGCTCCTTCTTGTGCTGCTTCTTTGGCAGCCTGATCAGCTAATCGATTATATTTCCGTTGTTCAGTCTCAGGGGCCCTCCCATGTGCACGCACGTGTATTACTGCAACCCGGAGGGGAAGCATCAATGCCTCAAGTAGTGCCTTAATAAGGGCCCCATGGGCTATCTTCTGGCCTGAGGCCGTAATGAAACCCCTCTCTTTCCATAGGGTTCCATGGGCATGCACCACCATGTACGCATAACGACTGTCAGTATATATGTTAATAATCTTTCCAGTTCCCATCCGGAGAGCCTCAATAAGAGCCACCAGTTCCGCCGCCTGGGCAGATAGGTTGGGGCTTAGCTTGAATTTGTACACTTCTCCTTCTTTAACTATGACAGCTGCTCCTGTAAACCGCTTCCCTTCTTCTACATAACTGGATCCATCTACATAGACCTCAATATCGGGGTTGGGCCAGGGTAAATCTGAAAGGTCAGGGCGGGGTTTAGTTTCTTGCTGTAAAACCTCAACACAGTCGTGGGTGGGGCTAGCCCCATAAGGGACTTGGGAATCTGGCAGTAAGGTAGCTGGATTGAGAGAACTAACGGTTTTAAAGGTTAGGTTCGGGGCCAACAAAAGTCCCACCTCATATCTAGTATGCCGGCTGGGGTTTAAATGTTTTTCCCCGGCTCCTGTTCCTAATACCTGGGGTATTCCATGGGGTACCACAACCTCAGTATCCCCACCCAAGGTCAGTTTCTCAGCTTCTTGTACAAGGAGAGCAGTTGCAGCTACGGCTCGTAAACAGGCTGGCCAGCCCTTGGCGACCGGGTCTAAAACCTTAGAGTAATAACCCACAGGTCGCCAGGCTGGTCCCGATCTCTGGCACAGAACCCCGGAGGCTACCCCTCTTCTTTCATGAACATATAGGGTGAACGGTTTCCGGGGATCTGGGAGAGCCAAAGCGGGAGGCTGAACTAGGGCTTCTTTAAGCTCTTGAAATGCTTTTTCTTTTTCCTTGGTCCATTCCCAGTTTAACAGACCCTCCTTAGTGAGGGACTCGTATAGTGGTTTAGCTTTCCCTCCGTAGTCAGGGATCCAAAGCCGGCAAAAACCAGTCAACCCCAAGAAAGCCCTTAGTTCTCTGGGATTTCGAGGTTGAGGGCTTTCGAGTATAGCCTGAATCCTATCTTTGCCTAAGCTACGATGTCCCTGACGAAGATGATATCCAAGAAAAGTAACCTGCTGTTTAACCAGTTGAGCTTTTTCCTTAGAAACCTTGTACCCCTGGGCCCCAAGAAAGTTAAGGAGTTCTATCGTATGTTCCTTACAAGCTGTTTCTGTTTCAGTACTTAGGAGTAAATCATCACAGTACTGAACTATGTTACATAAGGGATGTTCAGCTAGGAACGGGGCCAGGTCTCTTTTTAGCTGGCTACCGAAAATCTCGGGGGCACAAGTCAGTCCCTGGGGAACAACAGTCCAGAGATACTGAGCCTTATAATGGGTATCTGGATCTTCCCACTCGAAGGCAAACAGTTTCTGAGACTCTTCATCAAGGGGTATGGAAAAGAAAGCGTCTTTTAAATCTATCACAGAGAACCACCCGTGATTTTTGGGGACCTGGCTTAAGATAGTATGGGGATTTGGGACAACGGGATAGGGGGCTTCTATTAACTTATTAACTTGCCTCAAGTCTTGGACCAATCGATATTGTCCATTAGGTTTAGGCACTCCCATTATTGGAGTATTGTATGGAGAGGTGCCTTCCCTTAACCACCCGCACTGCAAAAACTTTTGTATTAAAGGTTTAAGTCCAATCTGAGTGGTTAACTTAAGGGGGTATTGTCGAATTCGGACTGGGCGGCTTCCCTCCTTAAGGGAGATGTGTACTGGCAAAGCGTTGCGAGCCCGAGCAAAACCTCCCTCCTCAGCCCAGACCTCAGAATTAACCCCTGGTAGTTGGTTCCTCTCACTCTCCGGCTGTGCCGGGGGAGGATTTTTAACGTTTAAAAGGGCCATTTGATAATTAGAAATTTGCTGTTTAGGAAGCCTAACCTCCAAAGTCCCATTATTGTTGAACGAGATTTCTGCCTGCAGTTTAGTAAGCAGATCTCGTCCTAGCAGCGCAATGGGACAGGAGGGGCTACAAACGAATTGGTGGGATATATGGCAGTCTCCTACTTTTACTAGGAGAGGAAGGGATTTTTCCAATTTTATATTTTGCCCCTCTATCCCTTGGACTACAGCACATCCTTTTGCCCTTCCCCGGGGAGCCTCTGCAAGGGGAAGCAAGCTAAGGGCGGCTCCTGTGTCGATCAGGGCTTCAATTGGGCGGCCCCCTACCTCAATTATTACCGTGGGATCCAGGCCAGCGGGTTGCGCCGCTAGAAGGGGCCGCTGGGTCCCTCGGCCTCCCTATACAGTTGATTCATCGTGTGCCTCGTTATAGAAAACGGGCACAGGTGGGATTCTATTCCTGCTTCCCTCCCTCCTATTATGTCGCTGGGGGCACTCATTCTTCCAGTGCCCCTCTTCCTTACAGATGGCACACTGATTTCGTCCCAAACGGGTGCCTCTTCCCTTCTCTTGTGATCCTGTTCGTCCCTTTGCGCTGCTCCCCCCTTTCCCAGTTTCCCCCTTTAGGGCCATTGCCAGTAGGCGGGCCCCCTTCTTCCGTTCCTCATCATCCCTGCGATCATAAACTTTTAATGCAATCTCCAAAAGCTCCTCTATATTTTTACCCGATGCTCCTTCTATCTTCTGCAGCTTTTTCCGAATGTCCTCATAGGACTGCCCGATGAAAAGGGGAATGAGTACTCGCTTTCCATTAACATCCTCTGGGTCTAGGTCTGTGTATCTTTTACAAGTGTTACACAGACGCTCGTAGAAAGCGGCTGGGTTCTCATTCTTTTCCTGTCTAATATTATACAGCTTAGCCCAGTTTGGGGTCTTCCTAATACAGCGTTTCATCCCTTGAACTATAGCTAAGGCATATTTGCGATGGAGATCCCGACCTACGTCACTAGTATGTGGCCAATTGGGCGCAGCCTCAGGGAGCACGTTGGGTATGTTAGCTACGTCCTCTCCTCCTGCCACCAATGCCTCCTTAGCTTTGGAGAAGACCAAGCGCCTTTCTTCTGCAGTTAGTAGGGTATTAAGGGCAATTTTCATGTCACCCCAAGTGGGGTTATGGGCGGAAACCAGAGTTTTGAAAACTGCTGTTAACGGGGCGGGGTCCTCTGAAAATGAGGGGTTTTGGTGCTTCCAATTATACAAGTCACTTGTAGTGAAAGGAACGTATATCATAGTGAGGCCACCCTCAGGACCCACGGTTTCCCTGAGGGGTAGTTCACGCACCGGGCCTGTCTCGGCTGGGGTCTTTTTTACCTCAGGGCTCTTAGTGATAGCAAATTTTGTATTTCCTGGAGTACCCACTACTTGCCAGTCCCCTTCGAGTTTCGTACACTGCCTCTGCTTCTGCTGCCTCGTATTGTAGGCTATCGGGGTGCTCTCGGAGTATGTAACTGGGGTATCAGTTTCCTGACTACTACAGTCCTCCCCGCTACTATCTCCCGTGTCTGGGGTTGTTGATTCACGGGAAGGGGAACTGTTTTCTGGGGGAGGGGGACTGCTTTCTGGGGTAGCCAATACTGAGGGAGAGGGTTGTGCCGGAGAGGCTGGGAGGCCAGGGGCTGGGAGGCCAGGATACACTGGAGGAGGGGGCATAGGATCAGGGGCGGTAGGAATTACAGCTGGTGGACAGGGCTTTTTCACGGGGGGGCGATCCTGACGCTGGCCCGGAGTCCGAGCCATTAAGGCCCGAATGGCTTGGGCTCTACACTCTCGCAACCAAGGGGGAGGATTAGCTGTAAGATCCTGCCAGATATCTATATAGGGATACTGGTCCCAGTGTCCATCCCTAGTTACAACGTTATGCACAGCTTGCACGGTTTTTAATTTTAGTGTTCCCCCAGCGGGCCACTCCACCCCGAATGTTGGCCATTCTATGGTGCAGAATTTTATCAAATCATCCTTACATAATGGTGTTCCATAATCAGCCTGACGTCTAAACGCCTTCCAATTATTCAACATACATTCTAAAGGTGTCCCAGCATAACTGCTTTGGCCGGACCCCATTTTGCTTATATGTAATGAAACCTGGTCACGGGTTCGACCGACCCCCCTTGCGATTGAGATATCCTGGTCACGGGGTTTCCCCTCGCAGGAGTCTCAGGGCGGCTAGAGTCGGTTTAAGTCCTAGACCTGGTTATTACAATTGTGGTTTCCAATATATCATTAATAGGAAGAAAAGCAATACTCCCCCCAGAAACAGAAATAAGCCCTGGGGCTGTTCTATGTCCCAATAGTTGTCTAGTACAGCCCACGGGCTTGTGAAATTAGTGGAATTATTCATCAACGATTTGCCTGGCTTAGTTAGCGTGACCTTTAAACACCCACAAGATCCTTCCACACTAGGATCACTTATAAGGTCCAACTACACTGCGGGGGCGTTATATCCTTTAAACCCAAGAGGTAAAACGCACTTACCACCCGGAGTGGCCGCGTCCGGCTGTTGGACCTTCCCCTCCTTCTGGCACCGTCTCGCCTCCGTGTCGTTAGGAATTCTCTTTAGAGAGGACGCGGCCGCCCCGACCGATCACAACGCCCCGAGGCCCGAGCGAACCAATAGCTCGAGGTGGCCACTCCTCGGAATCGCCCTCGGTCGTCGGTCAGCGCCCTCTACAGGGAGAGAAGTCCCGGCGGAGTCGCCAAATTGTTGGCCAAATAGGGCCCGTTTCCCCCTGGAGCTTACCTAATTACACCAAGGAGGCACGGAGAACAAGAAGACGGGTACCACACCTTTATTTTCGTTCAGCTGAGCGGGTGTTTCTTCCCGACTAGTGCCAGAGAAGAACACACCTTACATGGGGGACGTGAGCCCCTTTTATAATCAGTAGTAAACAACTTTAATATACGTCATGATATTGACCTATAGATAACAGGTCATACAGAATACATGGATAATTATGGGGAGGGGGATATAGGATACATCTGTTGCGGATACATTCATCATTTTGAAGGGAGTGTAAGGTACATACCTTGACCTTTGATATTAAGTATCTTTGAGAATACATGAGAAAATACATGAGAAAACAGCTGCATATACTTTTGTGCCAAGCGGACTAATTAGTGAATAGCTGACACGGTTAAATATGAGACTAGATACGTGTCCTGTCCTTGATTTCTAGATTTTGTTTGTTATTCAAATCCCTAGGCCCATCTTTGAACTGAAGCCAGGAAAAGAGAAGATGATACAAGCTTGAAAAGCAGAGAAAATACAGGCCTGAGCCTGTGAAAGTTTGGGCCTTTTCTATCAGTGGGATAAGGGGGTGTGATTGTTGTAGGGCCCTAGAATGCCAGTGTGATGCCGTCTGCACAGAGAATGGCCGAAACCCTGTCTCCGGGCAACTGATGGCCTGGGCCGCTCTCCTGCAAGGTGCCAACTGAAGGTGTTGGAGAACAAAGAGATCAGCTGGCCTCCTACTGCCTGGAAAAGAGACAAAGGCCAGAGGAGGGAGTGTCCAGTGCCTGTGTGGACTTCCAGGAAGCACATGGTGTGGAAGGGGATGCTGGGATGCTTTGGAACTACTCCATACAAAGCCAGTCAGGACTCTGGGGGAGCTCCCTCTCTCTAAGCATACTGTCTCCAGGGCAAGAAGCTTACATCTTCCTGGGTCTGACCTCGGAGCATTCAGCATGCCTTTCCACATTGTACGCTTTCTGCAGCTAGCTTGCCCAGGCAGGTCCTGGGGCAACCAGAGGTCCCTGCACCCCAACTCTGCAGTCAGACATGACTCTTAGCCAGCCAGTGAAACAGACGGTTTATTAGATGACAGGATCACAGTCTAAAACAGAGCTTGTAGGTACAGAAAACAGGACCCCTCAGTCAGGATTTCCCAGCCTTTCTATAACAGCCCCTTTCAAAAGGATTTACTGAGACCATTCCGTCCCCTTGCAAATAGATACTGTATCTGTCCCTCAAGCAAATTTGCAGTATGCTTCCCTCTCACAGATCCCCTCTGCTCGCTGTCTCCTCCACAAGGTCACTTTTGTCTCTCTCACCTATGTGTTTTCCTCCTGATGGATTTCCTCTGCCTCAACACCAATTTTCCCTCAAAACCCCTCATCTGATCCTCTGTCCTTCCCCACCTCTTTTCCAGCACTGCCTTTACACTTTGAGACTGGGAAGAGGGTGGTGTCAGGAATCAGGGTCTGCAGCAGAACCAGTCTCCAGGCAACCTAATGGGCACAGCTGGCCTGTAGTAGGCTGCCTGATTGGCTACACCACGTGACTGGAGGGAAGAGTCAGCAGATCAGCTTTTCAGCCCAGCAGCAAGCTGGCAGTTGCTCATGTCTGTGATAGTGCTTGTGTTGTGACACAGCGCTGCTCCTGTCTTCATTCCAAGTAACCTTGCTCTGACTCCTGATTGCTGCTCCAGTTCTGACTCTGGGCTCCTATTCCTAGTTGCTGACCCCTGCTCTACCCACAAGGCCCAACTGCCCACATCCTAGTTACTAAGAGGCAGCAGGCCTCTCTCCTCTCTTCCTTCCCCAGTCAGTCCAGGCAAATCCCCTTGTGTGCAACCAGTAGGGTGAAAGTTGGACTCTTGTCTATTGTTCCCCATGCTGACTGAATTTGGTGCTGCCTCCTTTTGTGGCTGATCAGCAACCCCCAGAGGAGCATGGAAGGAGTGGTGTTGCTGCTGCACATCAGGACCCTCTTGAGGCTATGACATGCCTTTTTATACCTCTCTTCACACATGTGCATGGTCCTGAAGCTCCCTGGTGATATGCTTTGGGAGTCTCAATTGAGAGCCTAGGAATCAAGGGCCTACATTATAAACTGAGTTGCTGAGTACAAAAGCACAAGTCTCTTGTTCTAGAATCCTTCTGACACTCAGTATGAAATTTAGCGAACAGCCTTTTAAAGGGGGTCTTGCTTGTCCTCTGAAGTGACAGCTATAAATCCCAAAGCTTTTAAAAGTAAGGCTGGTAATCGCACAACTTCCTAAACCTAGATGTTCCCGATTCTCTTAGGTTATGAGGCCATCTAGTGATCAGCTGGTTTAGTACAATTAAAGTATACTCTGATGTGAAAGCTTCTTACAGACTTTCATTTAAACATGGATGATCCTTTTGGATATTTTGGCAGAATATGGCATGTCCTTACTGCATCTCACCTCCATCTACTGTGCCTGCAGTGAAACACAAAATGAGCAATTTACGATTGAGGCACTTCACCGCAGATGTACCTGTACAGACAGATCTCAACGTGCAGGTCTGCTATTAGGTGTCGCAAGTGAAGAACTATAGTAAAAATTAAAAGAACCAACATTCACAGTAAAGTAAGATGTTTAGCCACACACGAGATATGATCTAAAAATTCCTAAAAGCATCCTTATAAGGAATAATACATTCCTACATGATACTATTCATTCTACAGCTGAAATGAAACTGTGGCATTTTGTGTCCAAGCTGCTGAAGATGCTGCCTGACAATGCAGAAAGAAATTTGACAAGGAAGTCTTGTCCGTTTGCTCAAACAAGAATAAAATGAAAAGAATCAGACAACTTCTCAGGTACAATCATCCTAAACTTCTGACATGAGGCTGCTAAGCTTCTGTCTGAACCTTGGTGAAACATTTTAACATCTAACACGCTTCAGTAACATGTTGTGTGAATTCAAAAATTCTTCCACAGTCACTATCATCTCTGTGATTGGTTGATTGAGGAAAAAGAGGATTGATGACACAGCTTCACAATACCGTCCGGAACTCCCAGAAAGATTGTGTCTCTACATTTATTAATTTAGGCTTCTGGTGTGATATAAATAAAACATCTAGCACACAATTTTTTTAAAAATATATTAAAATCATAAGCTAATCAACTGATGATCTCCAATAAAACTTAGCTACTGCATAAACACCATTCCCTATTAAATTTGTCCCACTCCAAAAGCTCAAGTAAACTGATTAGACTTTCAGGGCATTAGACTGAAAGGCATTAGTCCTGGATTATTTGGAACCAAGGTGAGGAGCAGGTTTCAAAACTGATAGGCCCTCATTATCAGTCCCTTCTCGCTTAAACTGAGAGACTTCATCTTGAGTGCGAGCGTCTCTGCTGATCACAGCTGTCACTGTATTTCTATTCAAGTAATGTAACTATGCTGAAATTTGCACTAAGGATGAGGAGGACTTTGATCAAAACATTGCATAAACTTCTTACGTCAAGGGATGATACCAAGAGATACTAAATTTACAAAAGCAATTGAAGGAGGTTTCAGAGGGATTTGTTGGATTATTGGCTGACGAGGAAATCTAGCTCAAGCTAATTAACAATTCTAACATTTAAAACTGGAGATCCAGTTTTGTATCTGAAATCTATGTTTGCAAAGAAGGTTATCACAGTTTATTGCATCACAAGAGTAAAAACAATATGGGAGTAAAGTCACGGGGGGCAGGAGAGTTGAATTCTGAATGTTTCCAATTTTTAACAGACTTGCACTCTCATCCAGCCAGCTCTGAATCAGTCAATTGTGTTTTTAGCATATTAGGTTCAGTTCAAACTTCATAGTAGGTTAGATGCTAAAAAAGCAGTAAATTTGCAAAACTGTACTGGTAGCTAAACACAAATACTAAATATCAGGGACCTACCTAACTAGTTGGTAGACTAGGACTCTAGATTCTTAAGTTTCCTTTCATTTTACTTACAAAATTGCAAACTCTACACTTTGGACAATATGTGCCTTTGTGTGTTTTTGAGGAATTAATATTTGACACACTGAACCACACAACACATGATTCATTTCATTTGTGTTTCATTTCACAAAAGCGTTGTGTGTTTTCAGTATGTTTCATGCCTCCCCCACCCCCCGCCAAGAAAATAACAAATGGATTCTAGTAGGTTGTGAACATTCACAACAACCCTTCTGCCTGAAAGTCTGAAGCAGCAGGGAGGGAGGGAACTTTTAGGATATGACTACACTGCTAAAACCCCCGCCTGTGGCAGCGTCTCAGAGCCCAGGTCTCTCGGGGCTCATGTCTCAGTGCTAAAAATAGCTGTGTACATGTTCCAGATCAGGTCTCGGAAGCTTGGTAGGGGGTGGGTTTCAGAACCCAAGCAGGAATGTCTACATGGCTATTTTTAGCACTGTAGCATGAATCCCACCAGCCCAGCTCTGTAGAACTAAGCTTTGAGATATTGCCATGGTTTTTTGTTTTGTTTTTTTTCCAGTGTAGCTGTACCCTCAGTGGGCACCAGCAGGGTCTACATTGCCAATTAGTGCACAACACGTTGATGAGCATTAGACTTTACCTGTAGTGCTAATTGCTGCATCAGGTAGACTAGCTCTAAGGCACTTAGGAGCCTACATCCCACAGACAGTCAATGACATTTAGGCTCTTAGGCACTGAGGTCACTTTAAAATGGAACTTAGGTTCCTAAATCCCAGGGGGGCTTTAGCCCATTTTATCCGCAGTCCCATTGGAACTTGTGGCAACTTGCCAGCATGACTTTTGCCTTCCCTTGGGCTGACCATGGAGAGAAGAGACCACAGAAAATGATCAATCCAGGCAGTCAGGAAGCACTTTCCTGGTCAGCCAGACACACTGGGGCCTGTGTCCTTTCAAAGAGGCTGCAAAACATACTCCAACCACTCCTACGTGAATTTCTTCCAGCTGTGGATGCAAAGAGCTCTCAGCTGCATGGGGCTGTGGCTGTCAAGGGAGCAGCTGCAGACTGAGGGCTTGGCTACACTGGAGAGTTGCAGTGCTGTAAACCCACCACCAGCGCTGCAACTTACTCACCGTCCACACTTGCAGGGCACATACAGCGCTGCATCTCCCTGGCTGCAATGCTGGCTGTACTCCTGCTCTGCCTCGGGTACAAGGATTGCAGCGCTGGTGATGCAGCGCTGCTCCGCAAGTGTGGCCACCAAAAGCACTGTAATTGGCCTCCGAGGTATTCGGAGATATCCCAGAATGCCTGTTCAACCACTCTTCCGGTTTGTTGTGAATTCTGGGCTCCCGGAGCTGCTTATCTGAAAAACAAACACAGCTCCTGTTTGCTCGAGCAGAGCCAGGCAGGGGAATTGCTTAGGAAAGTTCACAGCTGTTTGCTTGAGGAGAGAAGCAACAAGGCAGGGAGGGGGCGGGGAGGGTCCGTTTTAGAGCAGCTGCTTATGTGGTCTGAAGGCTATTTAGGCATGCATAATTTGCATTTAGTGAATAAGAGAGAGGTGGAGGAAAGGATCGAAACTTTTAAAATGATCGAAGCTTGGTGCTGTGTATCTTCCAGTCCTTAGAACTTGCAAGGTAGGGAGCTGACACAGTGTCAGCTCCAAAAATCCACTCTCTCTGTCTCCCCCACGCTCCCTGTCACACTCCACCCAACCCCCCTCTTTTGAAAAGCACGTTGCAGCCACTTGAACACTGGGATAGCTGCCATAATGCACCACTCCCAACAGCGCTGCAAATGTGGCCACACTGCAGCACTGGTAGCTGTCAGTGTGGCCACACTGCAGTGCTTTCCCTACACAGCTGTACAAAGACAGCTGTAACTCCCAGCGCTGTACAGCTGTAAGTGTAGCCATGGCCTGAGGCTTAGCCACTTCCATGCCAGATAGCTGCTTATACTGCTATGCTGAGAGATTACACTAGGAGAGTGAGTGCTAAGTTGCCATCTGGCTTCCCCTGAATGTACCTGTCCTAGTTGTATGGATTACCCAGTCAGGCCTCCATCTGACTTCATTTTGGTCTCCTGGGTCATTTGCAGACGGTTCCCGTCCATCAGGTTCATACTGGATGCCTATGTATCCAGGAGTTGCAGGAGCATTTACTGTCACAGCAGTCTGCAGGAAGCAGCTGTGGGGTGAATGTACAAACTGTAACACCCCCGCCCCCTGCCCTCACCAGATGAACACCAGTGTCCTAAACAAAGCAGCTCTAGCTGGAGCTGCAACACATGAAGTGGAGGTGGCCTCTGGAGCTGGGCTAGGGAACAGGGGAGAAGAGTCTGGGGAAAGAAAGAGGTCTTGTAACTCAAACTCAGTGACAGGAGGTGACTAGTGCAGTAGCAGCCACTGGCTCCTGTGTAAATAGTACAGCACAATGCTGTGGCTGCAGCCACACCAATGCTTCAGCAGCATGATCTGTCTGCACTGCTCCCGCAAGAGGAGCCGTGCCCCTTAGGAGGCCCCTGAGGAAGGGAGAACCTCTGGATCTTGGTGAAAGTAGGGTGTCTAGGGGAAAGGAACATCTCACTGACATTGGAGCACCTCCAACTTGGCCTCCAGCCATGGACTTGCCACCTGGCTTCCAGTTTACATCTGGCTGAAACGTTCTGAAATTTAGCCATAAAAACGTCACTATCTTTCAGTCTGCTCTACTCCATGGTCTGTCACCAGGGGTGCCCACATGGAGCACAGCCTGGCACTAACCATCCACAGCCTATATGTTCTCTTGGCCATACATGAATGGGGCCACAAACTAGCCTATACCAGCACCTTGTCTGCAGGAACAAGCCCATAACCACAAAGAGTCCATTTTCAGTGGTATACCTGTCAATGAGCCTGTAGTAAGGAATGCTTTCTAGGCCTTTGTGTTACAGATTTTCAGCCATGCCTTGTGCCTAGCGAGTTTCTAAATATTGTTGATTCTCTCTCCTATTTCCAGACAGAACAGTTACCTCCAGTTGGTTCAGGAGACAGAGCGGAGCCTGAAGCAGTGTGGGAGACTCCGTGCACATCTTTGTGCACAAAGGTTCATGGGGTTTGGGTTCATGACTGCTGTCCTTGGCTCCAGGAACATGGCAAGCATCTCATGTTGTCTTTCAGAAGTTTTACCAATTCTGCGCAAAAGCAGATTTACTTCATAATTGGCCAGTGCCAGAGAAATACGTGGAATTTTTCAGTGCTTTTCTAGCTACATAGGGCCTGGCCACTCAGTGCTCACCTGACCACTTGGTTTTACCTTCACATCATGGGCTGGCAGCTATTCTGACCCTCATTGGGGCCTTAGGGCACAGAAAATGATAAAGGGTTGGGCCAGATGCAAGACAGGTGACACCCAGTCAAAACAGAATTATTAAGGTTACTAGGCCTTGTCCACGGTAGCCAGTTCTAGTACCAAGTGTCTCCTTTGTAGGACTGTGTTCACTGGTACATTGCTGGAGGCCTTTGAGGTGGGCAGTTTAGCTGCAGGCCCATGAGTCAGGGTTATGCCATGCCAGCGGCTCTGCTCTTGACTGATTTTCAGTGGAGTCCAGAAAGCATGGACTCTGATGATGCTACTCTAAAGATGACAGAATGGCTCTGTAGTGTCGCCAAGCCAGCCTGCTTGGCAAATGCCTTGGAACTTATTTTCAATTTAACCAAGCATGGAAGGGCTGCTGTTCATGTACATAGAGCCATGCGGGTAGCCCTCTGACGTTCTGTTAATTTTCAGTGGTATTTTGCAAACCATTGACTTTTCTGGGGGGTTCGCTCTCTCTCGTATGCACATCCCCTCCAAAAATTAATTTAGCACACATTACTCAAGGATAGGGGCAGCTACCTCAGCCTTATTAGCCCGTCTCAATGATGCACATGTCCCATATCCAAGCTAATAGGAAGTGCTTTTCAGACTGCTGAAAGCTGATGTACACCTAGAGGACATCTGACCTAAGCATCATATCTTATGTATGTGCCTCAAATGTTCCAGAAGCTTTTATTCCAAAAGAAACCCTCCAGTTCAAGTATGGCTATGTAGTCATGGTATTGTTTTCTGGACATAAAAACAAGCAATGGAAAGGAAGCAGGGCTCTTAGAGGTGGTTTTGAATTCACACTCTACATCTTCAGATGCATGCACTGAGAATATTAGATGTCACTGGTGCACCATGTGAGGTTGCACTGCATCTGTCCAGGCTATGACTGTGCGTGCCAGTGAAAACCAGCAAGGACTTGGAATGAGCATCCCTTGAGAAGGATTCATGGGAGCATGTTGAATGACCACATCTAGTCTCAAGGGCTGTACTGTATTCTCCAGCCTTCTTCTCCAGCAAGTACAGCCATGTGCCAGGAAACCAGTGGCTGCTGGGAAATGAAGCTATTTGCATTTGAGCGTGGGTGGAAGGTTCTGGACCATTGGAACATTATGTTAGAGTATCTCAAGCTCTTCCATCCCAAAGGAGTGCATTTGTGAAAGACTGGTTTGGACTTGTTCAACCTCAACCTTCATTTGTGGTTTAAGGAATTCTTAGCAATTGGTTTGGGAGAGGATGCGCTGGCTGTCTCCTTTTGAGTGTAAACCTTGCAGATTGGTCTGCTTGGTCTACATTACAAAGTCATAGGCTTGGTCTACACTACAAAGTTAGGTAAATATAAGTTGCCTTGCTTTGATCTGTACATGCGTATGTCTACACTTAAATTTGTCTCCAGCCAACATAAGAGTCCTGTTACAGCAACACGAGACAACCATCTCCTTGCACAGTGTAGAGCCATGGTCAACCTACTTTGGTCGACACAATGTAAATGTAGACACTGCATGACCTATGCTGACCCTAAAAGTTCTTCAGCCATAGTCCCACAATGCCCCAGTCCTGTGCCAGCAACAGCTCTGCTCACAGCTTTAAACACCAGTGCTTAAGGTCACAGTAACTAGGAGCCCCTCTCCACCTTTAAAAATCCTACATGTTTTTGTAATGTCCTTTCCTGATTGCCCACCATGGCAAGCACTCCTAGTAACTGAGCCTTGACTATAGTTGAGTGTGCAACTGCCCAGCCAACTATGCCAGTTCCATGCATTGAAACATGCTCTTGCCTGGAGCACACAGAAAGTATTAGATCTCCTGAGCCTGTGGGGAAAACAGTGCAGGCACAGCTATAGACCAGCTGCAGAAACATGGACATCTATGAGCAGATTACACAGAGGATGCAGGAAATGGGGTACAACAGAGCTCAACAGTAGTGCTGCGTGAAAGCAAAGGAATCTTGCCAGTGATATCACAAGGCAAGAGAGGTCAATAAGAAATCTGGTGCTGAGCCGCAGACCTGCCTCTTTTACAGTGAACTGCATGCCATACTTGGCAATGACCCCATCAGCACCCTACAGACAAGTGCGGATACCTACAAGGAGACCTAGACCAAGACTCCTTGCTCTGAACAGTGAGGAAGAGGAGGAAGGGGGAAATGCAGTGGGGGGCTCCAACCATGCTACAAACCAGGACCTGTTTGAAACTGTGCAGGAGTCTAGCCTGTCCATCGAGCATGGATGAGCCCTCTGATGAAGAAGCTTAGTTAAGTATGTACATGCAATTTTCCTTACGTTTTATTTGTTTTTCTTTCTTCCCTCTCCCCGACATTTAAAGATAGCACCTGGTCAATCCCCAAGTTTACAAGACAAAGGTATCAACCTCATTGCTTTACTGGTATATTGTGAGAGACTAAAAAGTTAGGAAGCAAATTCAAAACAAATTATTGACTCCTAGTAGGGCAGTCCAGTTACATGATCTGCATCATTTCGATGTCCTGAGCTCAGGAAGAGGTAGAGTCAGCATCTGCTTTTCATTCCCTTGTTGGGCTGGGTGATGGAAGGAGAAGGGCACTGGGAGCACTTTGTTTATGTGAACAGGGATATGCCTTTTATCCTCCTGAGACATCTCCATTCAGCTTCCATGAAGATATTCTGCAATCCTCTCCCGAAGGTTTCTAGGGATGGCAGCTTCCTCTTCTGTGGTAGGACACTTTCCCATGCCCCTCCAATGAGTTTGGCTGGCACCATTGCAGAAAATAGGCTAGCGGCATATGGGCCCAAGCAACTTTGGTACACCAGTAGCAGCTGGATTCTCTGTGCCTTTGGGACCCCCAGGAGTGAAATATCAGCCAACATCACTTCTGCCTGTGAACAATAGTGCCAGTATTCACTGCTGTTGCCCAATACTCGTGGCTATGGAATAGGGGCCAGAATTTTATAGCTTCATGCAACAGAAAACCCCACCCACTGTCATCAGACTGTGTTCACCATGGGTAGAGCTAGAGTGTGTTGCTGAAATGTCAATAGGCATTTCTTATTTAAAGTATTTATGGGAGTACAGGAAGGGAATTTTGTAAATTACTTTTCCCTTTCCGCTGTGACTGTAAATCCAGTGATAAGTCTGTCTGTTTTTATCAGAAGCTTCTGGCACGTGGCCTTATGGAGGGCCCCCTCCACACCCACAGAATGCTTGGCCCTGATGAGGGTGAGAATGAAGAGGACAAGGGAGGAGAAGTTCTGGGAGTTCCTACAACCCAGTGCTCTAGACTATGCACAAAGGACCGATATGATCAACAGCACTGAGAAAAACAGAAAGGACAGGCAAAAGGCCTGAGAGTCCCAACAGCACAGGAGGTGCAAATGCACAAGGACGTAATGGGTCCTCTTAAGCAGCACACCCAAATGCTGCAGACCCTGGCTGATATACAGGTCCAAAAATCCTAGACTGCCCACCTGTCGAAGTCCTTGGAGAACTCCATGCTTGCTGCTCTCTACATCACTCACAGCATCACAGAGTGCATCCTTACCCCTACCACTCCATGCCGGGTGGGGAGAGGGGCAACAAGGAAAACCACAGCTTCACATACACGGACTTGTGAAAACCATAGATTGGTATATGTGTAGCCACAACAGACTACATTGGACTACCTTTTTGTTTACACAAATGG
The DNA here is from genome assembly GCF_007399415.2 of Gopherus evgoodei. Lineage (NCBI taxonomy): Eukaryota > Metazoa > Chordata > Testudines > Testudinidae > Gopherus > Gopherus evgoodei. The sequence goes on along the minus strand of NC_044322.1, from coordinate 255,055,061 downwards.
ACATCAATATTTACTTACTTTTCAATAGGCATGTTAGTTCATGACATCATTATGTTAGAAGTTTGCATGACCTTGTACATGTTTCTTTGCACTTTGATTTTGTGCACTGAATTTTTGCTCTCCAAATACCTTTATTAGTTCACAACAAATATTACAGAATGCATAGCAGCAGCCACAAAATGAAATGGTACTTATAAAGGCACACCAAGCACCACAGACTTAATCACATCAGGAAAACACCCAGCCATCTTCATAAATGTAAAGCAAGTGACCTCACACAATTCAGGGCAGGAGGAAAAGTGCCAGGCCCAGCAGTATTTATCATTTGCAGCAGGCACAACAAAATAGCTACAGCAGGGAAACCCCCCCCCCCCAATACATAATTTAAATTATACAAGGCAGACACTATCTCTGAACAAAATGACTCTGGAATATGCTTTTGTAGAGTGAAGTGTCGCTAACATAGTTTACTCACTAGATTAGATCTCAGCAAGAAAAACATCCCAATAGTTTTAGCTGCATATTGTGTACTGCATAATACATTCTGCACCTTCTGAGCCTAGAGTTGAAGCTTTCCTTGGTGCTGTCCACATGGCCAATGCACAGCTTCATGAGAGAGCGGAGAAAGGGATAGACTGAATTTAGCATTTCCACATTGCCAATGATAATCTGCCTATTGGGGAAGAATTTCCCTGCATACAGCAAACACTCATGATGAGTATGTGCAGCGCTGATGCAGGCAAACAAGTATGCACGACCCAGAGTGATATGCCAATTTTGGTGGCTACACGCTGCTGTAACTTGTGTCAACCAAAGTTTGTAGTTCAGACATGGCTGCAATCCACTGTTTGAAGGTTTGAGCTCTAAAGAGCTGACTACTGATAACCCAACTCTGAAATCAGGGCATGAATTAATTAATCCAGTACCGAAAGTGGAGTGCAGTTTGAATTGCAATTGACAGTACACTAGGAGAGAACACTAACCAGCAGGTATTTTGGGGCTGTTCTCCTACAAAGAGCATCCAGATGACTTGGTATGGAATATGAATGGCTAACCTGATAGATATTAAATTATTAGGCTATTGGCTAACAAACCATAGCTCTGATAATAGAAGGGGGAAGGGGTTGTAGAGTTTGTCTTGGGAGTTTTTTCAGGAAGGAGTTGATGATATCCTTAAATTCCTGGGTGAATTGTGGTGTGGGGTCTTCTTTGAGTTCTTTATAGAAGGTGGTGTTGGAGACTTGTCAGTTGGCCTTGTTAACACAGTCATCACGAACCCATCCCAGGGATATTCTGCTTGCTTCCCAAGATGCACAAATATGGAAACCCATGCTGACTCATCATATCTGACCATAGCACTCTTACAGAAGAAATATCATTCAAGACTCAAAAATAAATAAATAAATAATCCTTAAACAACACATCACACAAAGATTCAACTTCTTCCAGGACACAATTGACTTCCTCCAGAAACTCCACAAAGTTAACAACCTCCCTCAGAATACCATCCTTGTCACTATGAATGTCACTTCCCTATACACCAACATGCTTCACAATAATGGCATCTCTGCCTGCATCAAATATCTACAAGACAATGGACAACACTCAGCTATCCACCCCAGACACATCACCGAACTCATCCATTTCATCCTTACCCAGAGCAATTTTACATTCAACAACAAACACTTTGTCCAAACCATGGGACCACAGGGATACTGGGATGGTTCCCCAGTACGCCAAGCTCTTCATGGACCACACTGAGGAAGAATTTCTGGGAAAACACACTACAAAACCAATGTTATACCTGAAATACATTGATGATATTTTCATCCTCTGGACAGATGACCTAAACTCCCTCACAGATTTCCACCACAACGTTAGCAACCACCACCTATCCATCAAACTCTCTTTAGAACACTTCCACACTGGCATCAACTTCCTGAACACCATGATCAGCTTCAACAATGGAACACTACCGGCAGCTATATTCAAGAAACCCACAGATCACAACACCTACCTCCACAGATCCAGTAACTACCCCAAACACACCAAGAAATCTGTTAGCTATGGTCAGGCACTCAGATACCACAGAATATGCTCCAAGGAGAAAATCCAGAATACACACCTTAACACACTCAAACCACCTTCACCAAACAAGGACACTCCACCAGAAAAGTAGATCACATCATGCATGGGTCACCCAAATACCCCAAGAGAACTCGCTTTAATATAGGGGGAAAAAAAAACCTCTGACTGCACACCCTTAGTTGTCACCTTCCACCCCACACTGAAACGCATATGGAATATAATCAAACAATTACCACCCACACTTGATGGGGACCACATCGTGAGAGAAATCTTTCCTGAATGCTCTCTTCTAGCTTTCAAACCATCCTCCAGTCTCACCGAGCTCGTCATCAGAAGCAAGCTTCCCACTCACTAACTCAAAACAGCACCAGACTCTGCCATAACAACCAATGCAAAACCTAACTCCACTGCTACCATGATCAGTACCCTCCCCTGCCCACAAGATACCTTTCAAGATCCATGGGTCTTACACATGCCTACCACAATATGTGGTGTACCTCATTCTGTGCACTAAATGCCCCAATAACAACTATGTGGGTAAAACCAGACAATCAATATACTCTCAAATTACATCACACCAGAAAATTATAAAAGCCAAAAAAACAAACAAAAAAAAACAACCCACCAACCCTGTGGGCGAACACTTTTCACAACATGATCACCTATATCTCTCAGTCCTCATCCTCACAACCCTTCAAAAGATGAGCCTGGGAGCGTATATTTATAACTTTGCTAGACACTAAAAAATCATGATCTTTATAGACACTGAATGTGTGGCTTTTTACAGCAATCAGTAACCCACTAACCCCTCCCTCCCTTTTTTGTCCTATGACTGCCAAGGTGTTAAAGGCCACTTGACTTTGAATGCTCACTTACAATATGTGAGAGACAAGGTGGGTGAGATAACTTTTATTGCACCACTTTCTGTTGGTGAGGAAGACAAGCTTTCAAGCTTACACAAAGCTCTTCTTCAGATCTTACAGTACGTGTTAACTACCTATGCTGAACAATCTGTCAGTCTGAGTGCTTTTCCTAGAAAACCTTGTCTCTCTCACCAACAGAAGTTGGTTCAATAAAAGTTATTACCTCATCCACCTTATCTCTCTAATATCCTGGCTACAACACGGCTACAATACGGCTACAACAACACTGCAAATAGCTATGACAGTACAGTTAGAATGGGACATAGAGGCCCCAGAAATCTTTTATCTGCCAGGATTATCTCTAGGTTTATAACAGTGTTGTTACAGTGATTTGAACATGTGTTTGCCAATTATGAAACAGAATAAACAATGGCCTTCTGCCATTCGATTAAAAATATCATGTTAAGTATTCATTTCAGTATGTTGTTCAGAAATTTCATTCATCTCATTTTTGTGTATTCACTATAGATTCTGGGACTCCTTAGCAAACCTATTATGCTTTGTAACTGTGCTGTGTTGCTCTGTAATGTAGATGTCTGGCACTTCTCCTTGAAATCAAAGTGCACCAGTGGGAAGCCTGATCACAAATGCTGAAATCACACTTCAGTTCAATTTGCATCAAGACAGATTGCACTGAGGAAGTCAATTTTTAAAAGTGCCTTAGGAGACCTTCTGTGTGACTCTGACTTATTTTGTCCAAACTGCATGATACTATTAGGCTGAATGCTGCTCCCGCTAATGTCAGTGTATGCAGGATAGGGACTTTCTTTGAGGATAGCAGTATGGAAAAAACATGTTTTAACCAGCTTGCAACACCATGTCTTTGCTCAGCTCTACATGAAGGCTAGAATGAATTTTTTGTTATTTTAATCCCAGATACCCATATTGGCTGGCCTAATTCTGTCAAACATAAGTTGTCCACCGCCAAATATAAATTGTCTGCACTAAAGCTTGGCTTAGAATTCTCATTTTGATAGTGGGGATACTGCCATACTCTATTACTTCAATCTGCAAAAATATGCATCTCTTAGTTCTTGTGTCACAATACTTCTGGCACATTATTACTTTGGACCTTTCCCATGAAACAGATTCTTTGACATCAATGCTAGGAATGTCCTGAGGCCTTGATGTCAGAGATGTCAATGGTTATCTGTTTCCAGGCCTACACCGACAGACACGTGCCATAGGTAGTATACTCCTAACAGAAAACACGTGATCAGTTTTGGCCCAGATAGTCACTGGACTGGAGATTCAGTATCATAACTAATAAACCTTAGTGCATCCTAAGTCCAGCACAAGTTTACCTTCATCAGTCTGCAGCAATGCTGAAATGCACCTGAGGGCCCACACTGGAATGACTCAGCAATGTCTGCCAACACCAACGTTTAACTTAATGCCAAGTAAGAGAAATGTCTGCATCGTGGTCTGACAGTCACAGGGTTTGCTTTATTAGTAACTGTGCAGTGCACTTACACGGCACTTTATCCGCAGATCTCAAAGCAGCTTCCAAAGGTGGATAAGCGTCATTATCTTCATTTTACAGATGGGATAAGAACAAAGAGCTTAATGGCCTGATTTATGGGAGCTGAGTGTGCTCAGTACTTCTGAAAATCAGGCCTAAGCGACTTGGCCAAGGTCACACAGCAACTCAGTGATGGAATTACCAGAGTGTGGGTGGTTTTGCTTGACGCTCATTGAATAATGTTTCCATTGGTATGTGACAATGCTAGTGATCCATCTAGTCAGCATACTTGCAGAGAGTTTGTCTCACCAGTGGTCGCAAAGGACTTTAAATCTCCCATGACCTGAGCATAGGCTGAATACCTTAACTGTCCTAGAACAGCACTTTGGTTTCCATGATTTGGACACCAACTCTATTGGAAAAGGCCATTGGTCTCACGTGGCTTCGCTCTTGAGTCCACTGTGTTCAACCAGCGAGTCCACTCCTGAGGCAGTGACAAGAATGCACTGCGCAGGCATATCCGATTCATTAATCCTCAGCACACTACTACTATAAGTACTACTGCAGTAGCACAAATCATCCTAACAGCAATCTCAGCTAAATAACATCATGCAAATATTACTGGATGTGTCTGAAATAAACAAAATGCAATGAGCTCCAACCGGTACTGATTTTTATGAATTTGTCATACGTGGAAAAAGCCACAGAAACTCTGGCAAGATCATTATAGTGTAAGAGATGACAATGGTAAATCAGATAGAATAGTAATATTTTTTGAATGCATGATGTGTAGCATTGTTCAATGAATAATTATGCCAGAGAAAAGCACTATGTTTCTATTCAAGTTTAATCTTTTACACATATGAGGCTGGTACTGAAGATAAGCCACTCACTTGATTGGGATTATAATTTGATTTAGTTTAGAATATACGCCTGCAGTATCTGCTTTCTCAGTAATTGTGAATTTGCGCTAGGGGAAAACCTATTAGTTGTGTGGTATATGCCTACCAACTTGGCTTATTCAGTTTTAAACGCCAAAAGCATACTGAAGTCTCCAATCTATTATTTTTTAAAAGTGCGTTTGCTTCATGCACTTTGCCAGCTGTTCTTCTCTTGCTACTTAATTTGTCTCCTCCCACTTTTGCCTTTGTGCTTTTCTTCTTCATCCTTCCCCCTGTGCTTAGAATGATCTTACTGTCTTTAAATTCCTCCTTAAAACCAACCCACTTCTTTCAGATAGCTCTCCAGTTAACTCCTACACTAGTGTGATCTATTTAATTTTCTTATTGTCAAATCTAAAAATCTGTTCGTTCAAGCTTTATACACATTTATTTGCATCTTATTTTCTGTTAGTGTTGTCCCTCCATCCATTCCCTTATGGCACTATCTAACTGTTTAGATAAAAATAATAAAGACTTTAAATGGAAAATCAACGTGGCCTTGGCAGATGCTGAAAATTCTATGCAGGAAATTTTGGACCAATGTGAGAGATTAAAGAGCAGTATATCACCGGGAACAGATGTCTTTCATTGAAGGATTCTGAAGCAAATAAAGTGTGAGAGAGACAGCAGTGTCACTGACAAGTCTGTGCAATATATCCTTACAACAGAACATTTTAAAAACCTTTCTCTGAAGCACTGGCCACTGGCAGAAGTAGGATGCAGGGCTTGATAGAGCAACGGGCTGATTCTTTATACAAATCCTAAGAGGAAAAACTGAAAAGTGGTGTTAGCATTTGACCCAGTTTGAAGTGACAGATTTTGAAAAGTAAGACTTGCTATGAGATTAAGGAAAGTGCAAGTAAGGAAAGCAAGAAATGGTAATAATTTTAAACTGCTCAGAATTATCCATTGCTCGCAAACACAACTAACTGGGGAAAAGAGTAAGCCTGCCCAGCCAAAAACTTCCCCTCTGACTTCCCACAAATAAGAGAGAAGCTGGTAGTTGGACAGAGCTGTCACTATAGGAATGTGGATTAGGTGGGGGAGGGTTCCATATTCTTCCCTGGGCCTGGTTTTCTATTGCCTTTCCCCATGTGTAGTCATTTATGCCCGTGCAAAGTGGGGGCAAAATGCTACTAGTGATTTGATCATATTGTACAGTCACTGTGCACAGGTGTAAATGACAACACATAGTGCAATGCAATAGAGAGCCAGGCCCAGGGAAGAATACAGAAAAGACATGCTGGGCATAAACTGAATCTCCAGGCCAGACACTGAAGTGAAAAAGGCTGTTGTCACAAGAGCTAAGGAAAAGTGGGTATAATTAGTACCCTGCAAATTGCTAGCTGTGCTTGCTACTGAATATTTTGCTACTGTTCCTCATCAAAGATCTTCCAAAAAAAACACAGACTCCTGTTAGGAGCCAGGGTGAAGAACAACAAGTAAATCATGAAAAATAGCAACTTGCTGTATCTCAAACTAGACCAGTCTGGAGGGAAAGAATCAGACTGGATAAGAACAACTTACACGGGGGGATTTGGATAAGAAAAATCCTGCCCAGAGGGGGCCATGTCACTACCTGCTAGTTCACAGACACTTGACCTGGTGAAGTGCTTGTGAGGCAGCTGGGTCTGCTAGGGTTACTGAGGATGAATTGAGTGATTTTTGTAAGGGACAATGCGAGGCCTGGGGCTTCCTCTTTATTAAAAGAAGAAATGAATACTAGGGTGAAACTCAGAAGGAAGTACCTGGCTCTTCTGTTGGTTATGTTGGAGCTATGCTTACAACAAGGGGAGGGGTGGTGGAAGGAGGCATGACCCTAAAGGTAGATCAAGAAGAGTAATGGTGACAGAAACCTGTATGTGTCAAGAGAATAGGTCTGTTGGATATTTATAGTAACAGTCTAAAGGGTTCAGTTTTACTCCTGTTTTAAAAAGTTATATTTATTATTAGTGTAATTGAAATGTCTCTGTACATGAGTATTGTATTTGAATTAAAAATATTGCTCTGTGTAGGAGATGGCTAAAACACACCAATACAGAATTGTCCCTTACATAAGTGAAAAGTCAGAACTGAAAAGTTAAAGCTTTTGAGTACTTCTTTTGGGGAGGATCTAATTCATATAGCTTTAAATACCTTGTATTTTCTGCTTTTCAGGGATGCCATATCATATACTCATCTCCGGCAGAGAAGCCTGCAACAAAGGAACATGATAGTATTATCTCAATAAAAAACAGTTTGGTTTGGATGAAAGTGAGGGCCTGAGTGAACTCTAGGCATGTGATCTAGAGCTGAAGGGACAAACATTGGAGGGGAGAGAGGGCCCAGTGGTTTGCATGTTGGCCTGCTAAACCTAGGGTTGTGAGCTTAATCCTTGAAGGGGCCATTTAGGGATTTGGGGCAAAAATCAGTACTTGGGCCTCCTAGTGAAGGTGGGGGGCTGGACCCAATGACCTTTCAGGGTCCCTTCCAGTTCTATGAGATAGGTATATCTCCCTATATTTTTATGGGGGGAGGGATAGCCTCCTAAACCCAGAGTTGTGAGTTCAATCCTTGAAGGGGCCATTTACAGATCTCAGGTAAAAATCTTTCTGGGGATTGGTCCCTCTTTAAGCAGCAGGTTGGACTAAATGACCTCCTGAGGTCCCTTCCAACCCTGATATTCTACGATAAGTTAATAAACACACCAAAGTACATAAAGTAACCTAGCTCTTGGTGAGATGTAGGGAAAATAAAAAGCCACTCAGCTGATCCTGTTTACAACTGGCAAAGATCCTGCTAAACTCCATGCTGCAGTCAGAGAAATGACAAGCAGATTTTAATTTTTTTCTGTTTATAGAAAAAATATCTGTTGACAATACATCAATGCAAGTAAGTTAAAAGCAAACAAGGGTGAGCTGGAATGCCCACCATTGAGATATAGTTTGGCATTGGGAGCAGGCATAACTTGTGGTCATTAAAAAAGGCCACTGTGATTTGGGGCTGCTTATATAGAAATACCACATCGCAGAGCAGGAGAGTATGGCTTTCTCCACATCTCCCTCTGCCTATGGCTCTAGTGCTGTCACACCTGTAATACTGAGTTCAGTTCTAGACACCTCATTGTCAGAGAGGTTGCTAAACTTGAGGGAGTTCAGAGAAAAGCACAAGAAATGATTAGGCAGTTGGTGGAGATGGTTTGCAAGGAAAGATTAAAATGTCTAAATGTAGAGAGCTTTGCTAAGTGAAAACTGAAAGGGGACATAGTGGTCACCAAATAATTGAAAGGTTTAAACACCAGGATGGGAGAATATTTATGATGATACAAGGATCATGAGTAATAATGGGATGAAATGAAGAAAGGTAAATTATATGTTGAGTAGTGGGAGAAACTTCCTTACAAATAGATTGTTTAGATGGGGGAATGGTTGTCTAAGACACATGATGGAAGCCTGACATTTGGGCAGGAGCGGCGCCAGGGTTTTTGGCGCCCTAGGTGCAGGGCTGGCTCGCCGGTCCAACGGCTGCAGTGGACCTCCCGCAGGTGTTCCTGCGGACAGTCTGCTGGTTCCGCAGCTCCGGTGGACCTGCCGCAGGCGTGCCTGCGAATACTCCACCGGAGCCACGGGACCAGCTGACCTTCCGCAGGAACGCCTGCAGGAGGTCCACCGGAGCAGTCTGCCACCCTCCCAAATCCTGGTGCCCTAGGCGACCACCTAGGTCGCCTAAATGGAAGCGCCGGCCCTGCATTTGGGATATTTTAAATTCAACACAATAAAATTCTAGAAAATATAGTGTAGGAAGCAGTCCTGCAAGAGTAAAGAGTGGGGCATATCACTACTGATAATGGGTCCTTCAGTAGGTATTTTAATCTCTAATGTCTTTGAATCTCAGATTGCATCATCCAAAGTAGGATCTGAACAATTGACCTTCCTAAGATTTTTCAGCTATCATGTAATACTAAAACGAGGGGATTAAGGAAATGGGGAGAAAAACAGACTAAACTCATTCCTGGAACACATCAGAATGCCTATAACCCTCACTGCCTTCACAGCAAAATATAAAACACTTCTTCATTCTCACTCTTTGGCAATAACAACGCACGTAAACAAACCAAAAAATTCCCTCCACCTAGATTCTATAGGCCAGATCCTCTGCTAGTGCAAATTGATGTAGCTATGTTGAAGTCAGTGGAGCTAAGTGATTAAAACGGGGTTGGGCTCTATTGCTATGCAGTGTTGCCAATCCCAAGCATTCAAAAATAATGAGTCAGGCTTAAAAAAAAAGAAAAAAAAGAAGTGAAATCCTGGCCTTTTGAAGTCAATAGGAGTTTAAACAATCACTTCAATGGGGCCAAGATTTCATCCCATGTGACTGGCTTACAAAAATCATGAGATTTTTAAAATAATACCATTTTTTATCCTTTTTGCTTTCTGGTTTTTGAGCCTTTGGGGTTCACGTGTTCAAGCCTGTCATCTCAACTATAAGGAATAAAAATGTATTTTTTTATATATTTGAATGAAAGCTGATCCTCTTAAACAATCACAGGAGTATAGGAACTGGGACTTTATGACAAAACTGGGAAAACTGTCTCATAAAATTTGTAAGGCATTCAAACACTACAGTGATGAGCATACTATAAAACCCTAGATAAGAAAGAGAAATTAAATAAAAATGTATCTTAAAATCAAATGTTTCAATAAACCTTAATTGTAATTTATAATCTGTGCAATCCCACAGAGGGTAGAGCACCACTTTTAAATGCAGTCTTTTCTCGGGTGTACATGAGTACATCACCATTCTACTATGATTGCAACCTCATAATTATTTTTGTTTCTAAGTCTGTACACAGTAAAAGAGATGTTTTGCCAGTATCCTACCTAAATTTTAATTTGGATAATTACATTCTACTGGTATACAGTAAATACCTCTTTTCTTCCATATGGCTCTGATATTCTTCCCTTCCTTTCTCACACTATTGGGCTGCTGTGTGCTGCTTAACAATTGCTACAAACTACCACCCTACAGATGACTATTTTTCAATGTCGACCTTAGTAATTCCTATGTACATGGGGGACTACTGTGCCACAAGATGAGTGAGGTAATATCTTTTATTGGACCAATGTCTGTTGGCGAAAGAGGGAAACTTTAGAGCTACTACTGAGGCCTAGTCTACACTACAGTTAGGTTGATGTAAGGCAGCTTACCTGGACCTACTTGTGTCAGTGTCTACACTACAGCCCTGCTCCCGCTGATGTAAGTGCTCTATTACACTGACATCTATTACACCTCAACAAGAGGTGTAGGGCTGATGCTGGCATAGACACTGCATTACTTACATCTGCTGTTGGCTGTCATTCTTGTCAATTTCACGGCTCCCTGCTGGAGCCGTGAAATTGACAAGAAAGGTTGGTAGGCTCCCTGCTGTGAACCCGGGGCCTGGCTCACAGCTCAGACTGTCACCCTGCGGACGGTGGGGGGCTCCTTTAGAGCCTGGCTCTCCCTCAGACTTCCCGACCCAGCCGGGCTGCTGCCCAAGCTCCCCACTGTTTGGTCAGCGTGGCAAGCTCAGCTGAAGAGGTAATGATGCAGTCCCAGAATCGCAAACGAGCTTCAGCATGGAGCAAATGGGAGACATTGGATCTGATTGCTGTACGGGGAGAAGAATCTGTGCAGGCAAAAATCCAAACCAGCAGAAGAAATGCTGATATATATGCCAAAATTGCACAGGGCATGGTGGAGAGAGGCTACACCAGGGATACGCAACAGTGCGACATGAAAGTTAAGGGGCTCAGGCAAGTCTACTATAAGACAAAGGAGGCAAATGGTAGCTCCGGGTTAGAGCCCCATACATGTCGCGTCTATGATCAGCTGCATGCCATTCTAGGCGGGGACCCTACCAATACCCCACCACTTTCCGTGGACACCTGCAAGGGGAGAGTCTCATGCAACATGGAGGAGGATTTTGTGGATGAGGAAGAGGAGGAGGAGGAGAATGCAGAGCAGGCAAGCATAGAATCCGTTCTCCTCGGCAGCCTGGACCTTTTCCTCACCCTGGAGCCAATAATCTCCCAGGGGGAATTGTTCCCGGACCCTAAAGGCGGAGAAGGCACCTCTGGTGAGTGCACATTGGTATCTACACTACAGTGGTTAAAAGCAATTATGTTTATGTTTGATTTGCCCTGAAGAACTGGGATGCATTCACAGCCAGTACAGCTATTGGAAAAGTGTGTTAACATGTCTGGGAATGGAGCAGGAACCCTCCAGGGATATTTCCATGAAGCTCTCCTGGAGGTACTCAGAAAGCCTTTGCAGAAGATTTCTGGGGAGGGCTGCCTTATTTTGTCCTGCACGGTAGGACACTTTACCATGCCAAGCCAGTAGCAAGTAGTCTGGAATCATTGCAGCACAAAGCATGGCAGCGAATGGTCCTGGGTTTTGGGTGAATTCACGCAACATTCGGTCTTTATCTTTCTGTGTTGGCCTCAGGAGAGTGATATCATTCATGGCCACCTGGCTTAAATAGGAGAAGTTTTGTAAGGGAACAGTAATAGGACCTTGTTCATGCTGAGCTGGTTACGCTTGGCTAAAAGGGATCATCTCGGAGAATAGCCAGGCGGTGTGGGGAGGTGTGTGCTGCACATCCACCCCAAAACCACAGCCCCTCCTTTTAAACGGCAAACCGAACCAGCATTGCATGCTACGGGAAAGGAGGATGCTGCAGTTTGAAAACATTCCCACATGTTATGAATGCGGAAGAAGTCAATCCCCCATGGCTGCCTAGAAACTGAATTCTGTTGCCCAGCCTTGTGTGATGTGTCACCATACTGGCAGGCGCTCAATATAAAAGGCAAAGTGCAACCTTGTACCTAAAACACCAGTGCTGCCTGCTGTGAATTGCTTGATTCACTGTGAAAGAGTCTCCTTTTTGTTCTCAGAAATGTATTATCTTAAATTGTACTCTCCCTTTTTATCCCTCCTGCAGGTGCGAATGTTTCTATACTCCCCATATCGACTCCATCCCTGAGGTTATCAGATTAGAAGGTGAAAAAAATGCACTCGCGATGACATGTTTTCAGAGCTCTTGCAGTCCTCCCACACTGATAGGGAGGCATTCAGTGGCAGAGGCCAGGAAAGCATACAGTTGAGTGTGATCAGACCATGCTGGAGGAGATGCTGAGGCTAATAGGGGAGCAAACGGACATGATCAGGTGTCTGGTGGTGCTGCAGGAAAGGGAGTTAGAGCACAGACCCCCACTGCATCCATTGTATAATTGCCTGCCCTCCTCGCCAAGTTCCATATACTCCTCACCTAGCCACCCAAGAACACGGGGCGAGGGGAGGCTCCTGGAATCCAGCCACTCAACTCCAGAGGATGGTCCAAGCAACAGAAGGCTGTCATTCAAACAGTTTTGATTTGTAGTGTGGCTACAATAAGCAATGTGGCCTTGTCCTTCCCTCCTCCCCCACTCCACCCAGGCTACCTTGTCAGTGATCTCACTTTTTTTTTTAATAAATAAAGAATGGATTCAAAACAATAGGGACTTTATTTCCTTTGCCAGCTGTGGTTGAAGGGAGATTAGTGTACAGGGAAGTACATTCAACAAAGGGGACAGTTTTGCATCAAGGAGAAGCACATACCACTGTTACACGGTAGCCTCGTCAGTCATTAAACTGTTTTTCAAAGCCTCTCTGATGTGCAGCGCACCTAGCTGTGCTCTTCTAATCGCTCTGGTGTCTGGCTGTTCAAAATTGGCAGCCAGGCGATTTGCCTCAACCTCCCGCCCCGCCATAAACGTCTCTCCCTTACTCTCACAGATATTATGGAACACACAGCAAGCAGCAATAACAATGGGTGTATTGGTTGCGCTGAGGTCTAACCTACTCAACAAACAGCGCCAGCGGGCTTTTTAAACATGCAAAGGCATGTTCTACCACCATTCTGCACTTGCTCAGCCTATAGTTGAACTGCTCCTTATTGCTGTCCAGGCTGCCTGTGTATGGTTTCATGAGCCACGGGAGCAAGGGGTAGGCTGGGTCCCCAAGGAAAACTATTGACATTTCAACATCCTCAACAGTAATTTTCTGCTCTGAGAAGTAGGTCCCTTCTTGCAGCTTTTCAAACAGCCCGAAGTTCCTAAAGATGCGAGTGTCATGCACCTTTCCCAACCATCCCATGTTGATGTCGGTGAAATGTCCCTTGTGATCCACCAGTGCTTGCAGAACCATTGAGAAGTATCTATCCCTAGCGGTTTATGTACTGGCTGCCTTGGTGCTCCGGTCCCAAGATAGGGATATGGGTTCCGTCTATCGCCCCACCACAGTTAGGGAACCCCATTGCAGCAAAGCCATCTACTATGACCTGCACATTTCCCAGAGTCACCACCCTTGTTAGCAGGTTATTGATTGCCTTGGCTACCTGGATCACAGCAGCCCCCACAGTAGATTTGCCCACTCCGAATTGATTCCCAACCTACTGGTACCAGTCAGGCATTGCAAGCTTCCACAGGGCTATCGCCACTAGCTTCTCAACTGTCAGAGTAGGTCTCATCTTGGTATTCCTGTGCTTCAGGGCGGGGGAAAGCAACTCACAAAGTTCCATGAAAGTGGCCTTACACATGTGAAAGTTTTGCAGCCACTGGGAATCATCCTAGACCTGCGACACTATGCTGTCCCACTAGTCTGTGCTTGTTTGCCGGGCCCAGAATTGGCATTCCACTGTATCTTCCCCACTGCCGCCATGATGTCCCAATTGCCACATCCTAGGCTTTGAGGAACATTTGTGTCCATGTCCTCCTCAAAATCGACCTTGCGCTGGTGGCTTCTAGCCAGGCTCTGCACATACTGCAGGATAATGCGCAAGGTGTTTACAATGCTCACAACTGCAGTGTGCAGCTGAGCGGGCTCCATGCTTGATGTGGTATGGCGTCTGCATGGATAACCCAGGAAAAAAGGTGCAAAACGATTGTTTGCCATTGCTTTCAAGGCGGGAGGGAGGGAGGAGAGACTGAGGACATATACCCCAACCACCCACAATAATGTTTTTGCCCTATCAGGCATTGGGAGCTTAACGCAGAATTCCAATGGGCAGCAGGGACTGTGGGATAGCTACCCACAGTGCACCACTCAGTAAGTCAATGCTAGGCACTGTATTGAGGATGCACTTCACCAACCTACTGCTCTTAGTGGGGACATACACGTCTGGCTGACTGTATAAAATCGCTTTCTAACGATCAACTTCTATAAAGTTGATCTAATTTCATAGTGTAGACATACCCAGAGTGTCATAGCTAAACAGAAGGTGGAAAGATTGTTTAGCATAAGGAGTTAACACATATTGTAAGAAACCATTCAAAATCAAGTGGCTCTGCAATCATAGGACAAAAAAAGAGGGTGTTAAAGAGGTTACAGATTGCTGTAAAAAGCCAATAATTCAGTATCTTTATTAAGACCGTGATTTTTAGTGTTTAGCAAAGGTATGAATATAAGCTCGCAGGCTCATCTTTTGAAGGTGTTGTGTCGGTTTCTTTTGAGGACGAGGACTGTGAGGTCAGATACGGAGTGATCGTGTTGTGAAGTGTTTGCCCACAGGTGATATGTTTTTTTTGTCCTTTATAATTTTTTTGTGTGAGTTCATTTGAGAGTGTAGTGATTATCTGGTTTCACCCACATGGTTGTTATTGTGGCATTTAGTGCACTGGATGAGGTACACCACATGTTGTGAGGCCACGTCTACACTACAGCATAAAATCGAAATGATTAAAACCGGTTTTATAAAACTGGTTTTATAAAATCGATTTTACGTGTCCACACTAGGGCACATTAATTCGGTGGTGTGCGTCCATGGTCCTAGGCTACCATCGATTTCTGGAGCGGTGCACTCTGGGTAGCTCAGTAAAAGAATGAAACCAATAACTTCGATTTCCATCCACACTAACCCTAAATCGATATAGTAATATTGATTTTAGGGTTACTCCTCTCGTTGGGGAGGAGTACAGAAATCGATTTTAAGAGCCCTTAAAATCGATTTAAAGTGCCTTGTAGTGTGGACGGGTACAGCGTTAAATCGATTTAAACTGCATTAAATCGATTTAACGCTGTTTAAATCGATTTAACGCTGTACTGTGGACCAGGCCTGACTGTCATGTGTAGGACCCATGGATCTTGAATGGTTTGTTGTGGGGGGCATTGATCATTGTAGCATTGGAGATATTGTCTACAGGTTTTGATCTGTTGTTATGGCAGAGTCCGGTGCTGCTTTGAGTTGGTGTGTTCTGGTGTTTGAGGTGCTTGCTTCTCATGATGAGCATGGTGAGATTGGGGGAGTTGTTTGAAGACCAAAAGATGGGGGTCAGGAAATGTTTCTTTTATGATGTGATTCCGCCCAAAAAGATAATTTCACTCACCCTGTCTCTCTAATATCCTGGGACCAACATGGCTACAACAACACTGCAAACTATGGTTAATAGACCACAATAGTCCTGAAGTGAATTTATGGTAGTACTGTGCAGTATAGATTAACAGGGTTCCTTACTTAGTCATTTGGCAATGACTGTAGTAAGGAGACTTGTAGGCACTTCCAAAGGCTACCCCTTACAGGCTTTTCTACACATACAGTGCTGCAGCGATGCAGTGGCACCAATGCAGCTGTGCTGCTGCAGTGCATCTGGTGAAGACTTTCTATGCCGATGGGAGAGAGCTCTCCCAGCATAATAAAACCAATTCCACGAGCAGCAGAAGCTGTCAGTTGGAGAAGCTCTCCCACCAACATAGCGCTGTCCACACTGGTGCTTATGTCACTCAGGGGGTGGTTTATTCATATCCCTGAGTGACAAAAGTTCTGCCAACATAAGCTGTAATGTAGACATTGCCTTGGAAGGAGGTGGTGAAGCAGCCATAGACTGTTAATGTTTTCGTGGAACTTGTGCTTATGCCTTATGGGTGCCAAGTGAAGGAGGATTGGTAACTCACCTACTGATTTTTGACAGAGACTGGTCAGGTATGTTTTTATACTGGCCATAGTTTCCATAAACAGTTTATGAATTTTAAAGTAAATATTAATAGAATCCAAAATAATCTATTCCTCTTCCAATTCTAACCAGTATTATTGACTTTAGTCTGCCTTATATTTTTAGAGTGTCTTAGAGTAGTTTTGATGGCTTCTGGTATTCTTATATCTATGTTGATTAAATTTACTCTAGTTGCCGCTGGAGCCTTCTATAATATGGGGCTCTCTCCAGCACTAGCAGTTGTGCAGTTGAAACAATGGTAGTATTGGTGGGAATTTTTCCTACCATTCTCCAGGACAGACAAGTCTCAAGGCACGGATTGCATCTTCCTCTTTGTTTACCCAGCATCAAACACACTGTCTGGGCTGTGCTCTGTACTCACCCCTCCCTTCTTTAAAATTCCTTCTGAAAACATACTTTACTATAAGCCTCACAAAAACTAAGGCTCATCAGTGTCCTGTGTACTTCGCAGCTGGAGGGACACACATTCTGGATCCTGCAACACTTTAGTGGAAATTCTGCAAACTAAATTTTAAAAATAAAACTTTTATGAAAGTTGAATAATACTTTCATAATTTTTTATTATTTATTTTTACATTACAATACTTTATAAAAACACATTTTCAGTTTTTCACTATGCCAAATATTGTTACCTTTAGTTCCCGAGTCAATGGCTAAAATTCTCAAAAGCACCTCAATGACTGTAGTGTAGACAAATCTAAGTCATTATTGAAAATGGGGCTTAGGGTTTGTGTACACTACAGATGCTACAATGGCAAGCTATGATGCTGCAGTTGTACCATAAGAGCATTGTAGTGTAGACACGTCCTACAGCGATGGAAATCATTTTTCCACTGCTCTAGTTAGTTCACCACCTCTAGAGATGGTAGCTAGGTTGACAGAAGAACCTAATTCACAGCTTCTGAGTGACATAGCTAGGTCAGCCTAAGACTATTTCCTTATTAGAAATGCTGCAGTGGCACACACCACTATAGCGCTTTGGTGAAGACTCTCATTACAGCAATGGGAGCAGTTCTCCCCATCACTGTAGTTAATCCATCCAGAAGTCTTTTGTTGACCTAGCACTGACTATACCTGCACCTAAGGCTATGACTACACTACTGCCTATGTCAGCAAAACTTGTCACTCATGGGTGTGAATATTCCACTCCCTTGAGCGACATAAGTTACACCGACATAAGTGCCAGTGTGCACAACGCTATGTCAGCAGAGCTCTCCCGCTGACATAGTTTCTGCCTCTCGCAGGGATGGTTTTATTATGCAGATGGGCGAGCTCTCTCTGGTCTGCATAGAGCAGTGGTTCTCAACATGTGGCCAGCAGGCTGCTTGCAGCCCAAACAGCACAGAGCTGCAGCCCATGTGACATCCTCAGGACCATAGAGGTAGTATTTTATGTGGCCCACAATGGTAAATAGGTTAAGAACCACTGGCATAGAGCGTCTTCATCAGATGTGCTGCAGCTATATAAGTAGACATGGCCTAGGTTGATCTAAATGTTAAGGCTATGTCTACACTGGCAATTGAATGACAAAGCTTTTGTTTTTCAAAAGATGTTTAAACCTCCCTCCTCCCCAGAAGACAAAAGTTTTGCCAATGACAAGTGCCAGTGTGAAGTGCCAGAAGCAATATTTGGCACTTTTTAAAACATGGGCTCCTATTACCCCCATCCCCATCCTGATTTTTCAAACTTGCTGTCTGGTCACCCTAGCCAAAGGTCTAAGTGGCTGAATGGAGCAGCTGGCACCTCTGGAGCTGAGTGCACACCCACACTGCACTAGCTGCAGCGGTTATAGGGTTGTTTTCCCTACCAGAAGATCTTGCCATAGACTTTTTCTAAAACGAAAGCTGAGACTACGGAGCACAACCGGGCAGCCAGAGGCGAGCTCCAGAATTAGGCAGCAAACTGGGCCGTGAGTCTAAACAAACCACGCTCCGCCTTTACCTCGCCAGGCTCTGCTTTGGAGTCCTGCTGGGGGAGACCGCAGCCCCTCGGGGCCACGTTGTTAACCGTGACCTGCGCAGAGAGCTGCGCGCCGGCGCCGCAATACAGCAGCCTCGAGCTTGGGGGAGGGGGAGGGCCGAGTGTGCCCGGGCGGTACCCGCCCCCCACTCCGGTGCAGTGATTTAAATGTCCCGCTGTGCCCGCCCTTTCCCCTCGCTGTGACTGGCTGCTGCAGCAGGGAGGACGCTCAGCCCAGCACTTGCCCCCGCCCCCGCTCAGCTGACAGCGGCTGGGGGCATTGCAGCCGCCTGAACACTCGCTGCTGGCGGCGCGAGCCCTTCGCTGCGCTCTAGTGCCCGGCGGGGTCCTGCCCGAGAGAGCCCGGGAGCGGCGCGAGCCGCGCTCACCCCCCCACCCCCGCTTCCCCGGGGACCCGCGCGAGCCCCTGCAGCCGGGGATGGAGACGCCGCTGCTGTGACCAGCGGCAGGAGCGCGAGAGCCCGGCCCGGCCCGGCCCCCGCGCGCCGGCGCTAGCGCAGAGCAGCAGCGGCTGCGGCGGCTACAGCAGCAGCAGGGATGAGCGGGAGCGCTGCCCCCGGGCCCGGCTCGGCCCCCTGCCGCTTCGCTCACTACTTCGTGGTGTGCGGGACCGACGCGGACAGCGGGCTGGAGCCCGACGAACTGGCCGGTAAGCGGTGGGGGGGGTGGGCGCTGCGCTGCAGCGGGCAGGGGACGCCGGGTGGTTCCCAGGCTGCATTTCATTGCCCCTTCACCCCTGCTGCGATCTTCTGCCGTGTCCTCCCTGGCTGCGCCCTGGAGCCCCTTTCTCTGTACCCCAGGACGGCGGTAGCGTTTGTTTGGCCTCGCTGTCATTGCGATGTGTTCTCCGTAGCGTTAGCAGGCGGGGGGTGCCTGGGCGGGTGCGTTTGAGCGCTAACAGGTTAATAGCGACTATTAATATCCCGGCGAGAGCAGCGCACCCAGGGGATGCGAGGGCTGCCTGCCTGTGTCTCTGCACGGACCCTACAGCAGGCCTGGGCACTCTCTTCCCTGCACATCGAGGTGCACAGGCTGTTCGCCCTCTTCATTGTGTTCATAGTCCGCTCCCAGGGAGTCGCTCCCAAAGGATTTTCCTGGAGGGAGGCTGCTTCTGAAATCTTATTTGGTAATTTCTCCTTGTATTGCTCGAACTCTTCCCACCCACCCAAGAAGCCTGAGTTCCAGCCACTAATTGCAGCAGTAGAAACCAACTGGATGCAAAGCACGGTTGCGTTCACCCTTCTCTGAAAAGGCTTCCGGCTTCCCTCTGCCCACCGCCCCACTTTCAGTGGCGGTGCTTTATAGAAACCAGCTGCAGTGGCTAGGACTGGTTATGTCAGTGGCAGTAAGCAGATTACATTTAGATGTGCTGCTGTAATCTTATTACCACTTGGACTTTATCCTTTAAGTTTAGCTGCATTTGCCTCAGAATTCAGAGGTTGCTGTGAAGATGTAATCATTCAGAAACATGTGCATTTAGCAGTAACTTGAGCTCAAAGAGCAGGAAAGCTACCTTTGTACCTTCTGGCACTGTGAAACAGGCTGTTTCTGGCCCTGCCGTGGTTCTCCCTCTTGAAGGTTTGGGTTTTCCGCCATTAGTAGAAAATCGAAGTCAATTGTTTCGGAGGGTGTGAAGCACACTAGTATTTCATCACAGGTCTGAGGAGAGGGTAAGAGAGGTAACGGTTGGGAGGGGGTAACTCATGTAGAAGTAGGTCTCAAACTTTTTTTACTGGCAACCCCTTTCACACAGCAAGCCTCTGAGTGTGACATTTATAAATTAAAGACACTTTTAAAAAAAATATGTATTTAACACCATTATAAATGCTGAAGATAAGCAGGGTTTGGCATGGAGGTTGACAGCTTTCTACCCCCCCATTTAATAACCTGGTGACCCCCTGAGGTGTCCCAACCCCCAGATTGAGAACCCCTGAGGTAGAGGGATACAGGGACATCCAAGAGGCCTTCTCCAAGGTGGTGAACCAAGAATCTTGGGCTGCGTTGTATTTTAAGTCCTCCAATGCATTCAGCCTCAAACAGAAAAGGAAAAGTGTTTGAGGGTACTGTTAACATCAGTCCTCCTTAATCAAAATGTTTTACCTCTTCTCCCCCTCTCCCTCCCCTTTTTTGGGAGGGGAGTGGGGGGGATGAGAAAGTGATTAAAAGTATCTTTTTAAAAAATTTAACTTGTCCAGCCAGTGTGGAGGTGGTAGAATTCGGTTAGAAACCGGTTTATGTGAAAGCACTTTAAATGCTATTTCCAACTCAATTTGAAGGCCAGTGCAGAAATATTAAAAATAGGGTGTTTGTTCATGAATCTTACTGATGAAAACCAAAAAGTCTGCATTTATTCACTGCTGGTCAGTACATGATAAACATACAGTGGCTGTTCTTCACCCAGTGTGGTGGGATTCCCTTAGATGGACACTGCAAAAGGAGAATGTTGCAAATATAAAAATAACTGAATGTTCTATCAAATGTGAAAACCCCCTCACCAATTTAAGTCTGGAATAAAATAAATCTAGGGGGATTGGAAATTTTGAATAGTGTAATAAAATATTGGAGGGAGGGGGTTGTGAAAGAATAGGTGAAATAAAGAATACTTTCTTTAACTATTTGAAAATTTTGGAGAAAATCCTGCTTAGAATCCAGGAGGGACTATCCCAGTGTAAGAGTGACAAAATTTACTGCAGATTTCTAGAGACCCAAATTTTAACTTTCTGAAATAACTTTTGGAGATGAGGTTACTCATACTTGTTCTTAGCATTGAGTTGACTATTTTGGGAAGTTAATAGAAAATCCATTCAACTGTATTTCAGGATTATACATTGAAAGGAAGGCAGGTGAAGTTTAGGGAAGAAATCATTAGGAAGTTATTAAAAATTGAATTTTTCTTAAAAATACCAAAACATTAAACCAACCACAGCTTTGTCTGAGGTTTAATTGCACAAAGTCAAGAAATTCCACACCAGAGCCCTAATTCTGCAAACTGTTATGCACGTGTATAACTTGACTACTCACGTGAATAGTCCCCATTGCTATCAATGGGACTACATACTTGAGTAAAGTTACCCATGTATGTAAACATTTGCAGAATCAGGGAGTAAGGTAGGTGTGGGAAGCTTAAATCTGCCTGGTAGCATGCATCACTGCAGTAAGGATTGTCATTATGTGATGGATCTTGACATAGTGGACAATAATAGAAAGATCTTTATTTTCTGAACTTTTTTTGTAAGACTGACACAATTTGAGTTTCATTCTCTTGTCTAAAATACATTAATCTAAGATTCAAAATAATTGCATCTGTCCGTTTGTATTAATGTAAATTGAGTAATCAGATAATGAAAGACCTTGTGTGCTGTCCACTAGGCACATAGATAAGGTAATGCTGGGACTGTTAATTTAGAATTTCTTGTCTTAAAATGATAGTTTAAATGCTTAAAAAGGTGTGCAGTTATTGTGTAGCATTGCTTTCATTTGTTTATCTAAATTCTGCTAGTTTCAGTAGCAAACTCCTGGCTTATGTGGCATCTCACCACTGAAGGTGAACAGTGTACTAAATCTGATTTGCATAATATAACCTTTTAAAGGTTTTAACACTTGTTTCTTATTCCTGTTTCTGAAAATAACTTGATAGCCAACACTGTCTTAAGAAGAGTTTATCACCACTTCTTGTATGAATTAGCTGATTTACTATGTGAAACAGCTTAAGCAGAAATTGTAAGACAAAATGAGGACTGTGGGTGAACATAAACATACTGTACTTTTTTTAAGGTTTCATTTCACCTGTTAATTTAGTGTCTTCCGTTCAGCAGTTCTAACGCCACTACAGTAGTCAGACTTTTTTTTTTTTTCAGTAGGAAGAATTGGCATTGTCAGATCTAGGACAAGGGGTGGGTGGGTGTGGGTGTGTGTGTGTGAACCTGAGGAACTCATAGGGGATGTATTAAAATATTTGTTGAAAAATAAATGACATGAAAGCGTTTTTTAAAAAAGTTGTCTTTAACTCTGTTGATAAAACAGGCATTAGAATAACTCAAGTTTTAACGTAGTCCAATTCCAACAATATGGCTTGAGTATGTACATTACACATTTTGCTGTTCAACTTAGTAACAATCATATAAAAGTAATATACTTTAACTCAATAATATGTTTTACAGTAACACTGTAAAAACATCCTAAACTTTCCCTCCTTCCCTCTCCTGGTATACCATATTAAACAAAATTGTATGGCTAAGCAATAGATGTGTTGCTTATTGTGCTTGTTTGTCCCACTATTACCTTGACCTTCCTCTGCTTATTTGTTGCATCTACCTGTTTTCTCCTGTCGTATTCTTTGACTGTAAGCTCTTTGGTGCAGTGATTTTCTACTACATCTGTGCATAGCATCTAGCACAGTGTGTCCCAGATCCTCAGTTGGGATCTCCGAGTGCTGCAGCAGTACAGAAAAATATTATGTAAACTGATCAAGGTTCTTATTGGACCCTTTGCATCTTACTATAAAGGTGTAATGAGAGCACAGTAATAAGGATAATGCATCTTATTGCATTAAAATAATGTAAATTACTCTTGACATTTTTAATTAGATTTATGGTACTGGAAAAATATTGCAAAACCAGCAGCATGGACATTAGTCTGATTACAGGTCTGGGCAACAGTAACAGCTTTCTTCACTTGCCATTAAATCATAACCAAGGAAGTGGCTTGTTGACTATTATATGATGGAGATAGAGGGGGCCTGGACAGCAACTTTCTTTCTTGTTCATACAACATAAAATGTGTGGACTGGCCTGGGGCTGTAGTATAAATTAGACCTTTGAAGCTGTTAAAGAGAAATATATTCATATGTATCTGTATAGAATGTCATCGTCTCTGTGTGTTTTTTTAAAAAATAATGAAAAAACTAAATACTGGCATAATGGCATTTATGTAGCTTCGATAGGGTTCCCATCTCTGTCAGACTGCAGTGAATCGTAGGCTTCCAGGAGGACAGTTAGTCCAGTGACAGGGAAACTCTGTCTCCCAATCCAGCAAAGTAATTAAGCACATGCTTAACTTTAAGCATGTAAATTCTGTTGTAGTCACTATTCACATGCTGTTAACCACATCTGTAAGTGCCTTGCTGAACTGTGGTCTTATTAGAATTGAGTTACAGTTGGGAGCGCAAAATATGTCAGAAATTGGAAGAGGTTAGCTCTCCTGCTATGTAAGTAGTACCATATTTTTTTCCCTAATAAATTTTGAATGGAAGTTAGATTCCTCCCCTCCCCCCCCCACACACACACACTCATTTTGGGATCAGCAGTGAAGCACAGACAACTTCACTAAGTCATGGGACTTACTGACAAGTTGCCAAATGAGTCAGCATTCCAACATCAGCTGGAATTACATGACCTATGTGTTCCCTTTCACTAGGGATAGCCTTTGTAATACACATTTAAACATAAATTGGCCATGTGTGTGAATTGTGCTTAATTTTATGGAGACAACCTAGTGACTTATTTTGTAAACAATGAGTGTTTTATAAACAGCTGTCCTTGTAAATTAAATTTGCCATCACAATGCAACACTGTCTTTTGTTTAGTTCCTCTGTGCTCTCTTTAATGTAATGTTAGTTCAGTTTGAGTGCTTATTTATAAAATAGGAAATGGATCCAATGCCATAATATCCAGTTAATATTTTTATCTTAAGGGTAATTCACTGGCAGTTTAATTTACTGAAAATATATGTCTGGTTACCTGGCCTTTAATGTGTTGTAATGTAGAGATATGTGATTTCAAGCCAAGAAACTACTTGGCGCTACTATAAAACTGGTTTAGAGGCTGGAAGAAAATGTCTTATGGTGTGTGAGAAAAAAGAGAGAATTCAAGCTTGTGCTGGAGCTTAATAGCTAGTTGGCATCGGAAGAAGAGCAATATGTTTGATGTGACCTGTATCCTGAAGAGCATGAAAGTTCAGTATTTGTTTTTGTGTCCTATTGAACTCTATACTAAATAGCATGTGTGACAACTTTTCTCCCGTGTCCTGAGATGGAAACACACAGTAAATTCAAGTTTATTTTTCTTTAAGCCTTCTACTTTCAGATAGAAACTAAAGCGGCTATTAAACTGTCAGCTTCAGATTTACATGGCTATAAAATGAATCCATCCTAGTAAATACTGGGACTTGGCCCACGGTGTAAAAGGCAAACCAACAGTTCAATTTGTGAAATTTATGGACATGAATTAAATAAGTGTGGGGAATTTTAAACTTTGAATACTAACTGTACTTTGAAGATAGTGTTTATCAAAAATGTTGTACTTCAACTTAATTTTTATACCTTATTGCATTTAATTATGGTACTATGTAATGCTGTTGTAACCATGTCAGTCCCAGGATACTAGAGACAAGGTGGATGGGGTAATATCTTTTATTGGACCAGCTTCTGTTGGTGAGCCGGACAAGCTTTAGAGCTACCTAAAGCTCCTCTTCAGGTCTGGGAAAGGTACTCAAGGTATGGCTACACTTACAGTTGTACAGCACTGGGAGTTACAGCTGTCTTCGTACAGCTGTGTAGGGAAAGCGCTGCAGTGTGGCCACACTGACAGCTACCAGCGCTGCAGTGGCTTCATTTTGCAGCATTTGCAGCGCTGTTGGGAGTGGTGCATTATGGGCAGCTATCCCAGCATTCAAGTGGCAGCACGTGCTTTTCAAAAGAAGGGGGTGAGGTGGAGTGTGACAAGGAGCGTGAGGGAGACAGAGTGGATTTTGGAGCTGACACTGTTCTCAGCTCCCTGCCTTGCAAGTTCTAAGGACTGGAAGATACACAGCACCTACCTTTAATCATTTTAAAAGTTTTTACCCCTTCCCCCATCCCTCTTGCATTTAGTGAATAACAGTTATGCACTCCTAAATAGCCTTGGGGTATGTCTACATCTACAATTTTGCAGCGCTGGTTGTTACAGCTGTATTAGTACAGCTGTATAGGGCCAGCGCTGCAGAGTGGCCACACTTACAGCAACCAGCCCTGCAAGTGGTGTTAGATGTGGCCACACTGCAGTGCTGTTGGGCGGCTTCAAGGGGGGTTCGGGGAACGCGAGAGCAAACCGGGGAAGGAGACCAGCTTCGCCGCGGTTTGCTCTCGTGTTCCCCGACCCCCCTGCAAACCGCAGGGAAGGAGACCTGCTTGCTCGGGGATTCGGGGAACGCGAGAGCAAACCGCAGGGAAGGAGACCTGTTTGCTCGGGGATTCGGGGAACGCGAGAGCAAACTGCGGGGAAGGAGACCAGCTTCGCCGCAGTTTGCTCTCGTGTTCCCCGAACCCCCCTGCAAACCGCAGGGAAGGAGACCTGCTTGCTCGGGGGTTAGGGGAACGCGAGAGCAAACCGGGGAAGGAGACCTGCTTGATTACCAGAGGCTTCCTCAGGTATGCTGGGATAACTGCTTATTCCACGGAGGTCAAGAAAAGCGCTGGTAAGTGTCTACACTTGATTACCAGCGCTGGATCACCAGCGCTGGATCCTCTACACCCGAGACAAAACGGGAGTACGGCCAGCGCTGCAAACAGGGAGTTGCAGCGCTGGAGATGCCCTGCAGATGTGTACACCTCCTAAGCTGCAGCGCTGTAACCCCCTCACCAGCGCTGCAACTTTGTGATGTAGACAAGCCCTTAGGAACACATAAGCAGCTGCTCAACACTGACTCCCCTCTCTCCTCAAGCAAACAGCTGTGAACATTCCAAAGCAATTCCCCTGCCTCTGCTCGCTCGCTGGAGCAAAGAGCAGCTGTTTGTTTTTTAGATCAGTAGCTCCGGGGAGCTCAGAGTTTAGCCATTCTTCAGGTTTGTTGTGGACAGGAATTCTGGGATACCTCCTAATACCCTGGAGGCCAATAACAGCGCTTTTGGTGGCCACACTTGATGAGCAGCGCTGCATCACCAGCGCTGCAATCGTTACACCCCAAGCAGACCAGGTGTACAGCCAGCGCTGCAGCCAGGGAGTTGCAGCGCTGGATGTGCCTTGCAGGTGTGGACAGTTACTAAGTTGCAGCGCTGCAAACCCACCACCAGCGCTGCAACTCTCCAGTGTAGCCAAGCCCTCAGTGTGTCACAGCTAAATACAAGATTGAAGAGAGAGTTTTAGCATGTGTCTATCTCTTAAATCTTGTATTTAGCTATGACACTGTATGTAAACTGCATTTAAAAAAGTGTCAACTTTAGAGCCTACAAGTCCACTGAGTCCTACTTCAGCCAATCACTCATATAAACAAGTAGGTTATAATTTGCAGGAGATAATACAGCCTGCTTCTCGTTTACAATATCACCTGAAAGTGAGAACTGGAGTTGGCATGGCACTGTTGCAGCCAGCGTTGCAAGATATTTACGTACCAGATGTGCTAAAGATTCATATGCCCCTTCATGCTTCAACCACCTTTCCAGGGGACATGAATCCATGCTGATGACGAGTTTTGCTAGATAACTGTCCAAAGCAGATCAGACCGATGCATGTTTATTTTCATTATCTGAGTCAGATGGCACCAATAGAGAGTTCATTTTCTTTTTTGGTGGTTTTGGGTTCTGTCGTTTCTGCATTGTAGTGTTGCTCTTCTGAGACTTGTGACAGCATGCTCCACACCTCATCCCTCTTAGATTTTGGATGACACGTCAGGTTCTTAAACCTTGAGTTGAATGCTGTAGCTATTTTTAGAAATCTCACATTGGTACGTTCTTTCCGATTTGTCAAATATGCTGTGGAAGTGTTTTTAAAATGAACAACATGTGCTGGGTCATCATCCAAACTACTAACATGAAATATATGCAGAATGCGGGTAAAACAGGACAAGAGACATACAGTTCTCCCCCAAGCAGTTCAATCACAAATTTAATTAACACATTATTTTTTTAACGAACATCAGTATGGAAGCATGTCCTCTGGAATGGTGGCCAAAGCATGAAGGATCATACTAATAGTAAATCTGGCATGTAACTACCTTGGAATGCCAGCTACAAAAGTGCCATGCAAATGCCTGTTCTCACTTTTAGGTGACATTATAAATAAGAAGCAGGCAGCAGTATCTCCCACAAATGTAAACAAACTTGTTTGTTTTAGTGATTGGCTGAATAGGACTGAGTGGACTTGTAGGCTAAAGTTTTACATAACTGCACTCAAACGCAAAACAATGTAACAAAATACATACGTTTATAAGTTGCACTTTCAAGACAAAGATTGCGCTACAGTACTTGTATGAGATGAATTGAAAAATGCTGTTTCTTCTGTTTATATTATTTATTACAAATATTTGCATTGTAAAAATGATAAAGTGAGCACTGTACATTTTGTAGGCTGTGTTTGTAATAGAAATCAATATATTGGAAAATGTAGAAAAATATCAAATATTTAATGTCAATGGTATTGTATTGTTTAACCGTGCGATTAATCATAATTGATTTTTTTGAGTTAATTGCGTGAGTTAACTGCGATTAATCGACAGCCCTAATTGTAAGGTGAGATATTTTAGTAAGAAAATTGACTTGATGTCTTGTAGGAATAGATGTTAGATAAATGGAAAATTTTTCCTTTACTCTATGGGTTGTCAAATTGAGTAGGGAGTCATTAAAATTCTCACATAGGCTTTTTCTAAACTGGGAAACTTACTGGCCCTACTATAACATAATTTCACAATTCATTATATTGGTATTCCCCATGTGGACTGTCAGTTTCAGAATAATAGTGATCTTCTTTCAGTTTACTTCGTTGAAATATAGTGTTATAGTAGTAATGCTGATTAACTTCCTTGTGTAGACAAGACCATGGAAAGGGGTCTATCTTCTCATGGTTGCAGTTCCTGTTCCTGACTTTTTTTTTCTTCTTGTTAGAATTGTAAATGAATGAACAGCCAAAGGCTTTATTTAAAAAAAGGTTGGAATTAAGGCCATGGCTACACTGGCACTTTACAGCGCTGCAACTTTCGCGCTCAGGGGTGTGAAGAAACACCCCCCTGAGTGCTGCAAGATACAGCGCTGTAAAGCCTCAGTGTAATCAGCGCTGCAAGCTACACCCGTAAGGGATGTGGTTTACATGCAGCGCTCCGACCACACTCACACTTCAAAGCGCTGCCGTGTAGCCATAAGAGTCTGGGGCCTTTGTAAATTTGTTAACATAGGATTGTCAAGGTAAACCATCAGGATGTGACTCTGGAAAGGACAGAGAAGCTGGTTACTGACGCCATACAGGTCAATGAACTTTTTCTTGCCTCTCAAGAGTGTGGGGTTGTGATGGAATTGTTTGGGGACCTGGAACTCAGTCAGAGCTCTTGGAAGTGACGGAGTTTTAACATCCATCACTCGAACAGAAGGGGATGCTTTCTCAAATTAAATGCTAGGAGAGAAGGTCTGTAAGAGGGGTAATGGGTCATTTAAACAGGTTTTACTGAGTCATAGACTCCATGTGGTGTACATATGGATGGAGAGAGTAGACTTACTATTGTAATAGCTGATAAAGACAAGCTGGAGTTTCCATAATAAAACACTATATGTACAAGAAAACATGGGGAAATGTATATATGGAAAATGATGTTCCTGGTATGTTTAAAATATCTGTCTTAGATTTTTATCAGTGTAGATGAGAATTGTTGTTTTTTTTATCTTGATCTACTTATGTGACCTGTCACCCATCTAGTTAAAGGGAATATGGTGATCCTTTTCACTTTCATCTTCTTGTGACAGTGCTACAAATAGGACATAAATGGGATAATTATGTTCCCCCGAAACAGCTTCAAGCTTGAGGGTAGATGATGGCAGTAACACCTTGTTCTGTAACTTTTAATAGCCAAATCTCCCCCTCCCACCACCAAAAAAATATATGGGTGCGATAAGCAGATGCCCAGACCCAATGAATCTAAGTGAAAATACTTGGGCATTTAATGATTCTATCAAATGTAAAGAGACCATCAAATAGAATGAAATTAATTTGAGCCACAAACTCCAGTCTCAAAAATGACTTCTTTTCTTACTGGCCAGTAGCCAGTAACTAATTCCTGAGTTACTGGGAGTGTCCTATGTCAATGTATTCCTGGTATCATGTGGCAGCTCATAACAAGAGTTAACAATCTCAATATCCTCTGACCCCAAAACCTGCCTATAATATGTTTTTTGATAATGAGACCAATAGCCAGTTTAAAGTGGAAAAATTAGACGACTTTTTTTGTTGCAAAATACACAGTCATAGAATTAGTATATAATAGAAAGTCAGTGCACTGCTTATAACTTTCTGAATTACATATTAAAAATATGCTCCCCTAAGAAAACTCTTGATACCAAAGGAATTAAGGCATCCTTTGCTCATATTTGTAAATGTTCTTTATTAGTGGAGAATCCAGCTACAATAGTCTCCAATAAGGAGACTGACTTGTTGGTTACCCAGCTAACTTATCACTATTGATGTCACTATTTGTTGTACTGTATTGATTTATTCTAACCATAACAGTGAGTTCCTTATTTTCAGTTTTACATACTGTAGATTAACTCTTACAGTGTTTGACCATGTTATTCTCTGAAACAGGCTTAACCACTCACTTGCATTTGCCTATGAAAATAAATGCCTCCTACACAAATAACTCCTAAAAAAGGAGAAGCTAAAAGTAACCTGAAATCATTCACACTACAAAAAAAGAGAACTTAATGTACTTTTCACCTGCTGCATTTCTTCTTCAGTCTTCTTACTTCACTCGGCACTGAAAATGAATAAGGCTAGTATCTTCATAGTCCAGTTTATTTCTGCTGCACTAGCACAGTAATGTAGTGGTTTGTGAAAAATCTTGTAGAAGAACGTGTGACGGACATATTTAAAAGAACACTGTCTAGTAGTAACGACCTGGAATGTAGTTTGTATAAAGGCTGGGCGGGAGGGGAGGAATGGCAGGGACAGACTTACAGACATTCACACCCCAAAATTAACTATGTTTTCATAAAAGGCTTTTTTAACTAGCCTAGGATACTGAGGTCTTTGCTAGGATCCATATAAAAAAGATAGCTCAAGGATTGTTGACAGGCTGAAAGAATAGTAAATGTTGTACCCTATCTGATATGTCTTTTTAATGTACCATTATTCAAGAGCTTGTTTACAAGGACTTGACTGTGTTGCTAACATTGCTCAAGATCAGGTTCTCTTTGGCACCTGCAGCAGACAGTTGGAAGTAAGGATTCATCAAGCTTTTTCATTCCTGCCTTGTCAACAGCGATGTTCAGGTTGCATAGCAAATCAGGGCTTGTCTACATCAGAAAGTTGCAGCGCTGGTGAGGGAGTTACAGCGCTGCAACTTTGAGAGTGTCCACATCTGCAGGGCATCACCAGCGCTGCAACTCCCTGTTTGCAGCGCTGGCCGTACTCCCGTTTTGTCTCGGGTGTAGAGGATCCAGCGCTGGTGATCCAGCGCTGGTAATGCAATGTAGACACTCACCAGCGCTTTTCTTGACCTCCGTGGAAGGAGGAAGCCTCTGGTAATCAAGCTGGTTTCCTTTCCCGGTTTGCTCTCTCGGTCCCGGAGCCAGCCAGCAAACCGCAGGGAAGGAGACCTGCTTGCTCGGGGTTCCGGGACCGAGAGAGCAAACCGGGAACGCCGCGGTTTGCTCTCTCGGTCCCGGAGCCAGCCAGCAAACCGCGGGGAAGGAGACCTGCTTGCTCGGGGTTCCGGGACCGAGAGAGCAAACCGGGAACGCCGCGGTTTGCTCTCTCGGTCCCGGAGCCAGCCAGCAAACCGCGGGGAAGGAGACCTGCTTGCTCGGGGTTCCGGGACCGAGAGAGCAAACCGCGGCGAAGCTGGTTTCCTTTCCCGGTTTGCTCTCTCGGTCCCGGAACCCCGAGCAAGCAGGTCTCCTTCCCCGCGGTTTGCTGGCTGGCTCCGGGACCGACAGAGCAAACCGCGGCGTTCCCGGTTTGCTCTCTCGGTCCCGGAACCCCGAGCAAGCAGGTCTCCTTCCCTGCGGTTTGCTGGCTGGCTCCGGGACTGAGAGAGCAAACCGCGGCGAAGCTGGTTTCCT
This sequence comes from Gopherus evgoodei, assembly GCF_007399415.2. Classification (NCBI taxonomy): domain Eukaryota; kingdom Metazoa; phylum Chordata; order Testudines; family Testudinidae; genus Gopherus; species Gopherus evgoodei. The sequence continues at coordinate 255,023,643 of NC_044322.1, read as the reverse complement.
TTCCCGGTTTGCTCTCTCGGTCCCGGAACCCCCCTTGAAGCCGCCCAACAGCGCTGCAGTGTGGCCACATCTAACACCACTTGCAGCGCTGGTTGCTGTAAGTGTGGCCACTCTGCAGCGCTGGCCCTATACAGCTGTACTAATACAGCTGTAACAACCAGCGCTGCAAAATTTTAGATGTAGACATGGCCTCAGTGACCTAGTTGGAAACAGATGTCTCTTTACTATGCATACTAAAAACATCTGTTAGGTCACCTCTTAATGTAAAACTAAATCTTATTACTCATGGATTTAATGTAAAAACTTTTGCATTTCAAAGTGGATATTTGACTTTGAATTTTTGAAGGAACATTCCCTGATACAGAAGTTACTTTCTAAAAAATAAGCTTAAAAATCTTTTAGATCTGAAATAACCCTGCTCTGAGTGATGGTATAAAAGTTAAGGTAACTTTAATCAGAATGTACTTTATGGATCTGCAAAGAATATATGCTTTTTGACTATAAAAATAATCTTTTAAAAACTCATATTAAAATATTCTTCTAAAAATAAAACAAGAATCAATATGACCCGTCTCCTAAAACTCTCACTGAAGAAAAAATGTATTAGTCTTGGAATATGTGTGCTTAATTTCCATTAATTAGTAGCTTGCTTGTCTCCTTAAAAATAAAAAAGGGGGGGAGATGACTGAAATTATGGTGTGAAGTATCTAGTGCTTGCTAATTTAATTTAACAGGTTTTAATTCAGCCATAAAATGCGCCCTGCGTCCAGACAATCTGCATGATATTTTCAGGGCTTCAGTGAACCTTCAGTGGGCAAGCCAGAATTACTCCCCTCATCTCCTCTCCAGTTTTTTCCCTATTCACTTCAATCCTGTAAAAGGGAGAGATGTGGGGAGGGAGGAGGGATTTAATCTGCAAAGCCTTATAAAACATAGTGACAGCCATTCTACGTTGTTGACAATAGCAGAATTTTTCCTTAATCTGAGGTGTCATTTTATATACACCGGCTGCTGCAAATAATTTTACCTGCTAGTGATGTATATAATTTCCATTATTTTAAAAAGTAACTTTTTTGTGCTTATCTATGCATTCATGCATGTTAATATTTTCTTGCACAAAATGGCCAGCTGTGTGTCTTAACTGCACGCTTGTGCATACAATTGCATGTCTGATTTCTATATGCTATTCCTACAATCGCATATCTCTAAAATTTGGGCTGTCCAGCAATAAAATCTTTGGGATTCTTATCAATGAAAGGCAATAGATGTAAAGGGTTTATAGTAGAATCATGAAGCAAAGCATTTAATTTACTCTACTACTACTCATATCAATGAAATGTACTAAGGTATTTATAACTTGGTTGGGGAATAAGCTTTGAATCTCTCCATTGAAAAGTGGGAGACATATGGAGCCTGCTGCAGTAGTGTATGGAGAACACACATTAACTCTTCTCTTGATTAATGATTTGGGGCCTTTTGTTTTCCATCACACGCTAAAATAAGACAAATGAAAGTAGCATGTAATTGGATAAATCTTTTTTGCTTTTAGTTGTGAGTGGGTTCCAAGAAAGGACATGCTGAGCAATTATTTGATCATGTGATTAGTATATTTTTCTCTGCAATCTCTAACTACTAATGACTTTTTTTTTCTTCCATACGAGGTGATGGTATTAAACAAGTTGTAAAATGTTAGTTTTCAGAATTTTGTATAAATCTGTTTCCTTATTTTAATATCTCAGAAGCTAGCATTACAACTAAATTATGAGTGTAGCCGGTCCCCATATATGAAACATTTTTTATTTGTCTGTATAAATATTAACTCCCACAAGTGAGTCCTGAAACCGGGCAGAACATTCAGAAACAGTACAATACTGAGTAAAATGAGATGTTGATGGATGGAAAGTGAAAGGATATTTGGAAGAAATACAGAGTAACCATTTTTACAGATTATCAGGAATGTTTTTTTCCAAGTGGTTTTCAGTGAAAACAGATGCTATCTCTGTACCTTTAAAAAAAAAAAAAAAAAAAAGCCTTAATTTCTAATAGTGCATTCTTGAGTGGCTTATTTCATTATATTAAATAAGAATTGGTATGAACAAATTTTTAAATATACATAATGCACCACTTTTCATTTTGTGATCTTTGGCTGCAGTCACTACAATTATCATTCAACTAAGTGTTGGTCTACAAAGATCATAACAACTGACAACTACTCAGCACGGATGGATTGTGTGATCAGCCTTTTCCCAAGACAATACTACTTTGGGTGGATTGTCTGCTCTATTAATTGCAGATATGTAGACTTTTTCAGGCTTTAAAGATGTGACACCAGATGTTGTGCAATTTTAATCCAAGCAGAAACATTCAAATTTAATATTTTATTTTTTAAACCAAGGAATGACTAAGATCTAAATATTCTTTGTCTAAGGAATGTTACTAAGCAGTCATTCCTTTAATAATAATTATTAATAATAATAAAGTGGAATTCTGTGTTGGGTGGGATAAAACACTTCACTTCATTTAGTTATGTCCTATATATAAACAGAAAGTGCCTGAAGAATGTCTCGTAAATCTTCTATCAGAGTAGTGACTTTTTAACCATATTGATCTTTAACCATAGCACTGCAAGATATCGAGTACATCTTTGGTTTCTTGTTTCATCTTTTCCTTTTGAAGCTCATAAAGTATTGTGCAGTAGCGTGTTCTATGCCATGAAATAGTTTTCTACTCTTGTATGTAATACAGGAGGTCGGATGTCTCATAGAAATAGTTTTCCTGAACTACTCCTGTCCCTTCTTCTGTGCTCTTTGTCCTAACCAGCAGGTGAAAAAGAGCTGAACTTTCTGATGAGGTTGCCCTAATCATGACCTCAGAAAGCTTAGTGCCCTGATTTGTTCCTGCTGGCTGCACAAGAGCTGAACAAGAGTGAGCCAATGTCTTAAGTGGTGGTTTGCAATCTGGATGTATGCAGATTTCCACACCTCTTTCCAACAGAATTAATGCAGTTGAGAGAGCTGGTATAGTCTTGGAGCAGGGAAAAAAAGCGCCCACTCAGATCTCTTCTGTGGACTCTTTTTTGTGCTTCTAGGAGTTGCCAGTTCCCTTGCAGATGCTCAAGTAGAAATTGGCTAAAACATGTCAGTTTGGTATTTCTAACTGCTCTATAACATTTGGAATTGTGATAATCAGTAATTTCTAGGGCTGTCAAGCCATTAAGAAAATTAATTGCATGATTAATTTCACTGTTAATCAATACTAGAGTACCATTTATTTGGAATATTTTGGGATGTGTTCTACGTTTTCAAATATATTGATTTCAGTTACAACACAATACTAAGTGTACAATGCTCACTTTATATTTTTGGTTACTAATATTTGCACTGTATAAAAACAAAGTAAATAGTGTTTTTCAATTCACCTAATACTAGTACTGTAGTGCAATTTTTTTATCATGAAAGCTGAACTTACAAATGTAGCATTATGTACAAAAAACCTGCATTCAAAAATAAAACCATCTAAAATTTTAGAGCCTGCAAGTCCTGCTCAAAGAAATTTGTTTACATTTGCAGAAGATAGTGCTGTCCGCTTCTTGTTTACAATGTCCTCTGAAAGTCAGAACAGGCATTTGCGTGGCACTGCTGTAACTGGAGTCGCAAGGTATTTACGTGCCAGATGCGCTAAAGATCTTATGTCCCTTCATGCTTCAACCACCATTCCAGGGGACACGCATCTATGCTGATGATGGGTTTTGCTCAATAACAGTCCAGAACGGTGTGGACTGACACATGATCACTTTCATTATCTGAGTCAGATACCAGCAGCAGAAGGTTGATTTTTTTTTTCTTTTTGGTGGTTTGGGTTCTGTAGTTTCTGCATCATAGTGTTGCTTTTTTTTTTAAGACTTCTGAAAGCATTCCCTACACCTTTTCCCCCTCAGATTTTGGAAGATGCTTCAGATTCTTAAACCTTGGCCCAAGGTTTGTAACTATCTTTAGAGATCTCGCATTGGTACCTTCTTTGCATTTTGTCAAATCTGCTGTGAAAGTGTTCTTAAAATGAACAGCATGTGCTGGGTCATCATTCTAACATTAAATATATGGTAGAATGCAGGAGAAACAGAACAGGAGACATAAAATTCTCCCCCACAAGGAGTACAGTCACAAATTGAATGCATTATATATTTTTTTAACGCGCGTCATTAGCATGGAAGTATGAAGGGGCCTACAAATGTTTAGCATATCTGCAAGGTATTTACGTGCCAATATTGACTATAAAAGTGCCATGCAAATGCCTGTTCTCACTTTTGGTGGTGATATAAATAAGAAGCAGTTAGCATTATCTCCCATGAATGTAAATAAGCTTGTTTTGTCTTAGGAATTGGCCAAACAAGAAGTAGAATTGAGTGGACTTGTAGGCTCTGAAGTTTTGCATGGTTTTGTTGAGTGATTACATAACAAAAAAATCAATATTTGTAAGTTGCACTTTCCCCACAGGTTGTACTACAGTACTTGTATGAAGTGAATTGAAAAATACTATTTTTTACAATGCAAATATTTGAAATAAAAGTGTATATTTTTATTACAATTACAATATGGAATACTATATAGAAATGTAGAAAAACATCCAAAAGATTTAATAAATTTCAAGTGGTAGTCTATTGTTTAACAGTGCGATTAAAACTGTGATTAATCGTGATTAATTTTTTGGGATTAATCATGGGAGCTAACCGATTAATCGACAGCCCTAGTAATTTCCTCTTGGATTTCAGATACTGGTAAATATTTTCTGTTCTAAATTCTATGTCTCTGATTTTGAAGGAGTCAAGTGTATTTGTACTTTTGGATGCAAAGTGGCCACCATAATGGGGGCTGTGGGAAGTGGCGGTCAGCACATCTTTCAGCCCACGCTGCTTCCTGCAGCCCCCATTGGCCTGAACGGTGAATCGCGGCCAGTGGGAGTGCTGATCGGCCAAACCTGTGGATGCTGCAGGTGAACGAACCATCCTGGATCGCCAGTGGATTTCCTTGATGGGCCGTGTGCCAAAGGTTGCCAATCCCTGGTCTAAATAATAAAATGGGAAACTAAGACTAAACCTGAAACCAATGCCTTTTTTTAAACACTCCAGTATCCTCAGCAGAAACCGGGAGTATTCTCCTCTTTCTCTTTCCCTCTCTCTTCTCCCCTCCCCACCCTATCCACAATATTTTAAGGGAAAAATCTTTTGTCTTGCTGTGTGTCCTTAGTAACTTCAGTGGGAGCCACAAGTGTCTGAGACCACCTGAAGTGTGACTTCATTCAAAACAAATTCTTAGGACCAAAGTCTCAACCCTGGTGTATATTTTGGTAAATCAATGAAAGTGTTGCCTAAATCAGGCGGCAGTATCCAGCTCAGTAGCTGGTTTCTAACATGTACTAAGTGTGGTATCCATCTTGGTGCTGATAGCTTCTCATGCATAGGAAGTGTTTATTGATGCATCATCAGAAATGCTGGAAATAATTTTTGTAATGAGCTTACAAAGGTTTTCCATGACTCAGTTTCCACACAAGCATTTCTTCATTAGTCTAAAGGACACTTGGTGTTTTAGTTACATCCAAACTAAAGTACAGGCATATACACTTTATACTGTATTATTGCTGCCATATACAGTATAACTGTTGGCCAAAATACTTACAACAGGATCAGGCCTGTCAGGTACCTTCCTATCATGGTGCCTCATCAGAGGGGTAAATCAAAACTCTGACAAAGAAATCCCTAAAAACCTTGCCTATTATACACTGTAACTTTCAAGTGATGTCTTTGCTGGTTACTGGGCTTTAGCTAAGGCCAGGTGAGGCATTTTTTAAAATAAATATATTAAAAACCCTATGCAGTTACTGCACAGCATACCCAATTAACAGTGTTTTTTAATTTGTTACCTCAGCCCAAACCCTTAAATAAGATAATGCTGGTATTTCAAGGGACACTAGAAGTTTAACAAACCATTTTCTCATGATTTCACTTTTTTTAGTTACGTGCTTTCAGCATATTGTGCGAACATCCAAATTGAATTAAAAACCATAGTTCACTCGGAACTCGTGTAGGCTTATATTCCTACAGTTAGCATGCATGGTGCTTTATAAATGCAGACAAAGATCCTTCCTTGAAGAACTTACAATCTTGAGCCCTGATCACACAAGCAGATCCACAGAAATCAAATGGGGCTCCAGGTGGGCACAAGATTCTTCCGTTCCTGGATCTGCTTACACAGTTAGGGCCTAAGTTAGAATGCATGGCTAAAGGGAACTGAAGGCAATATGACCAAAGATTTGTATTTTAAGTAGTGTATGTATAGGTGCTTTACTTCAGGTGTGTGTGTGTGTGGGTCTCAAGCCCTTGATTAGAGGCTTGTCATTAGCAGTGTCTGTTCAGCCTGCTCAAGTACTCTAAACAACTTTATGCCACACTCCAAGGGTACATGGGGCTGCATGGGTCAACTGCCCTCAGTTTCTTCTGTACCACCTCAGCCTGAGACTGAGCTTTAGCATGTCTGCCTCATGAGTGCCTCAGTATGCGGTGTGTGTTGAGAGGTTTCAGGTTTTTCCTCCTCCCCAAGATTGCAAGCTGCAACCTTTTGTCCACCTCCCTGCTCATGAAGGCTTTTTTTCCCCTCCTCTTCCCATTTCTAATAGGCCTAGGAGTGTATTACAAGAGATAAGTGAAGGAGTGTATTACAAGAGATAAGTGAAGCATGAATGGTATAGCCCAATGTTTTATAGCCTACACTTCCCTGTCCCTCTTCAGGGACCCCTCTCATGAGACTATACTGAGTCAAGAAGTATGCTCCCTCCTTTGTTTAGGAGCAGTAGAGCCAGACCCATCCCCTCACAGGCGGAAAGGGTTTTATTCAAATTATTTGTTCCAAAGGAGGATGGAGGGCAGGGGTGCTGGAATGGGGGGATGACCAGGGAACCATTGCTCTCCATTTTTTTTATCTGCAGTAAGGGCAAGCAATGGGGGGAGGGCATGGAGAAGAGCAAGCCCCTCAAGAGGGGAAGGAGTGGCACTGGAGGGCTGGGTCACAGTTCAGGTGCCAGTGGCCTCTCCACTTCTAGGGTGCTGCTGCTGCTCCTGATGGAGGATGGAGACCGACCTTAGATCTAAGACAACTGAGCAAATTTTTGAAGTCTTAAAAGTTTCATTTGGTAACTCTGGCAGCTATAATCATTTTTGTAGAGGCAAGAGAGAGGTGTTGGGCTGAAACCCAATTTCCATGTAGCGATACATCCTCCACACAGGAGAAAGCTGTGCTTTGCCATGGGCTGGGATCATTTTCAGTACAGAATACTTCCCTTCAGCCTGTCTTCATCCCCCAAGAATGTTCTCAAAGATTTTAGTGGTAGTAACTGCTTAGAGAAGCAATTTTAGCCTTCCCGTAGCTTGCTGAATGACTGCTCAAGGGCTGATCTGACAAAGAGGGACTAACTTCCACCCAGATCATGCTCTAACTTTTCTAGGAGTTGGATCTTGTCTAACGTGAAGAAGTCCAAGTTACTCCCTGTACAGAGAATATAGTTCATAGGAGCATATTCGTTGGCAGACAGGGCCTCCCTTCCCACAGAGTCATAACTTTGTCAAATCTGGTCAGGGCAATTCAAGGAAGACCTGTATTGCAACAAGGTGCTCTTTGCAGCTCCTGGGTCATGTTGCAGCTTGCACCTTCATTACCGAGCATGCAAGATGATGCCTCAGCTGGTTCAGAAGGACCTAGTCCTCAAACAGGTTATGGTTCTCCTCCAGGTCAAGAACTCCCTTAATTGGTGGAAAGATAAATAAAATGTTTACATGACCATCGCTATTAGAGGGGAGCATACTTCAACATATTGACAACTCAGGTTACATGATCACCTCAGGAAACTTGTCTCCATATCAACTTGCTGGAACTCAGAGCAGTCAAGAATGCCTGCCTTCAGTTCCTACTCCTCAAGGGCAAGTCAATAAGAATCATGATGGACAATGTGGCTTGTGTGTTCTATATCAACAAATGTGAGGAGCAAGATCCCACTCTGTGCACTGAAGCTATACAATTATAGAACTGGTGTATAGCCCATCAGATTCAGATCTCTGCCTTCTACTTTCCTGGAGTCCAGAATATCAAAGCCAATATACTCAGCAGGTGAGTCATTTGCAGCCCTGGGAGAGAATTGGACTCTCAGATCTCTTCATGGGATATTCCAGAGATGTGGACTTCAAGAAGTGAACCTATTCGCCACATCCAGTAACAGGAAGTTCCCCTTTATTCTTAAGAGGAGGCTTAGGTCCCCTCTCTTTGGGAGACTCCTTTCCCCTTCCTTGGATAAAGGGCCTTTTCTATGCATTCCCTCCAACACTGCTAATTCTAAAAGATGAGGAAAATCAGGCAGGATAAAGCCACAGTTATCCTTATAATACTGACCTGACTGAGGTAAGTTTGGTATCCTTACCTGCTTTATCTGTGTGTCCAACTGGTGCTCCAGAATACTTTGTCCCTCATCTACTGTCCCAGGACACAGGTTTTGTGTTTCACCTTAAACTAGGCGTTCTCCTTCCCATGAACCTGTGCTTGGAGATGGAGGTTAGAATCCACCTGCTTGACTGACTGGAATACAACGATGTTACTAAACAGTAGAAGGGACTCAACTCCAATTACTTGCCTTCAGAAGTGGAAGAAGTCCAACCACTGGTGTCACCACCACCATCTTGTGCCTGAATCTTTTCTGCTCCCAGCCATCTTGGATTATCTGCTGGATTGAAGCCTGACTGTTTTGCACACCCTGTGTCCTCAAGATTTATTAAGGGTCTGTGGAATCTTTATCCCAGATTAAAGATCATACTCAGACTTGGGGGGGTCTCTTCTTAGATACCTTTGTTTGAACCTATGACAACCTGCTCCTTGCTTCACTTATCTGTGAAGACTTCCTTTCTAGTAGCTATCGTGTTAGCTCGCAGGGATGGAGAAACTGTAGCCTTAGTGGCACACCTCTACCCCTCATTTATGATTCTTCCCCCCCACCCCCACGCAACCCCCAAGGACAATGTCTCCCTAGGTTTTACGTGCAAAGTTCTTACCTAAGGTGGTGTTGGATTTACATCTTAACCAGTCTGTTAGTTCACTGGGATTTTTTCCTAAACTATGTCAGTCTCAGCAGGAGACTTTCCTTGATATGTTAGATGTGTGGCAGGCTTTGACCTTTTATCTTGATAGGAGCAAGCAATTTCGGAAATCACTTGGATGCTTTGTCTCCATCACAGAAAGATCCAAGGGCTCCACGATCTCTTCAGAGTCTGAGATGGATCTCGGTTTATTTACTGTTCGGTATGATGCAGCTGGTGCTTTGCTTCCCCAGAGGATTATAGCACACTGCCAGATCACAAACAGCTTCTACATCATGACTCAAACATTCAAGTGCCTGAGATGTTCAGAGCAGATACCTGGATTTCAGTGCACACCTTTTTCTAAGCATTACACTTTTTGGTCTATACCATCAGATCTGATGTAGAACTTGGTTCTGCTGTATTATCTTCACTCTCGGACTTGATTCTGAAGTGCCCTCCTTCCTGTGAGGATACTGCTCAGGAGTCACCTGAAGTGGAACACCCACAGGGACACTACTCGAAGAAGAAAGAAAGAAAAGGTTACTCGCTTTGTGCAGTGACTGTTTGTTCTTAAAGATGTGTCCCTCTGGGTGCTTCACTACCTGCCCTTCTTCCCTTTTTGCTTTGGACTATTCTTGTTGCATGTTGGGATAAAGAAGAAACTGAGGGCGATTCACCCATGCAGCTCTCTGTACCCTCTGAGTGCAGCACAAGGTTGTATAGAGCACATGCGTGGGCGGAACAGATGCTGCTAAGGGCAAATCTCTGATCCCAAGCTTGAGGCACATGTGCACCTGAAAAGGGAGCATCTATAGAGGGACACATCAGGAAGAACCACAGTTACTATATAAGGTGAGTAACCTTTTCTTCTGTTCTGAATCACTATTATATTTTTTAAAAATTCTTTTAATTGTAGGCATATGAGAGAGAGAGAGTGGAAGGGGAGCTGAGAAGTGACTGGTAGGAGGCACTTGAATGGTCTCACTAAGGCAGTGGTTCTCAGCCAGGGGTATGCATAACCCTGGGGGGTATGCAGAAGTCTTCCAGGGGGTACATCAACACATGTAGATATTTGCCTAGTTTTACAGCAGACTACATAAAAAGCACTAGTGAAGTCAATACAAACTAAAATTTCATACAGGCAAAATGAGAGTATGCAAATTTTTCAGTAATAGTGAGTATTTTTCTGATTTTTGTAAACGAGTACTTTTTAAGTGAGATGAAATTTGGAGTACGCAAGACAAATCAGACTCCTAGACTACTGTAGCCCTTTCAGAAAGACTGAGAGCCACTGCCCTAAGGATGGGTGGGTGTGTAACTGGCTCAGATTTAAGTGAGATCTGAAGGATGCAGTAAGGTGGGAGGAAATAACTGACTATATTTCATGGGCCAAGATGAAGCAGGGAACAAGAATGGCTACACAGCTACCAGTGATACTGTAGGTTTTTATCTAATCCTGCATCTAACTAACTCACTGGAAGGATTTAATAAGGTGATGGAAGACAGTATTGTGCTCACAGGAGAGGGTAACTATAAGAACATAACCCTCAGTTTGATAGAAGAAATTTATTTTCAGATAAGCTTGTGATTTGAAAACACTGCTCAAAAATAAAACAAAGGGTGTAGAAATGTTTTGTGCCCTTTCCTTCAAACCACACCCCCCTCCCCTAACCAAAAACACTTTACTATAGTTTTACATGTAGTCCCTAGAAAAACTGTTTTTCTCTGACTCTCTCAAAAGGTCAAGAGTAAAAATTAATATAATAGGAATAGCTAAAGATTGCTAAAATTTTAACAAAGTGGCTTCAAGTTTGTGTTAAGTGCATTATTTACTTAGAAAACTGAGTTTCCTAGTAGAAAACATGAAAGTGAATGGCTAATCATGCATTATATATTTTCTAAATAAATGGCAGTGTTCAACTGAATTTGTTGACTGAACTAGCCTTAAAGATTACAGCCTTTGAACATTTAATCAAATTGTAGTACAGTAGGATATTGGTGATTCACATTTTTACTAATCCACAAACTTCATAATAGGTGTATCCCAAAATAAGTCTTACCATTTTACTGCAGAGCTCAACAGATGAGTGCAGTAATGAACTCACAAATAACTATGACTACATTTAATTTGACAAATATTATCCCTTTTCCTACATTCCGACTGGCATGAATGGAACCTCATGCCATGTGATTCCCCCATTGAACCCAAAGGGACATTGTAAATGGGCAAGGGTCTACTCCATGTGGATTCAGTCACAGAGACTGAAGCCTATATTGCTGAACATCTACTAGTGTAACTGAAGAATTATACATTCAAGCTTAGTTATGCTAGATGGACAAACAAAAAAACATGTAATTTGTCAAATTTTGTAAACTGCTATGGTTGTACCAGTTTTCAGAGTGAATTTGTCAAGTTATTTTCAACATTTACAGTAGATCTTAGTTGCCTATTCTGTTTCACTACTTCAAAAACTTGGTTTGTATCACACAATTTGTATGTATAAAATATTGAAAAACATTTACATATTTTTCTTTTGTGAATGTCACTAGCTGGGCAGCTGCATATTCTGCCTTGTCAGAGACCTTGAATTGTGGGTGTAAGCAAAAAGTCAGGGAAGTTCAGTTAAAACAGTCTAGTGTACTGTGCTTACCAATACTAAAATGTCTGCTAATGCATTTTTAAATTGATTTGCGACTCCTATCTATTTGTCTTGAAGCATGGCTCTGAGGGCTTGTCTATGCTTACCAGAGGATCGACATTACAGTGATCGATGCATTGGTGGTCGATTTTTAGCAGGTCTAAATCGACCACCGATTGCTCTCCTGTTGACTCCTGTACTCCACCTGCTCGAAAAGCATAAGGGGAATCAATGGGAGAGCATTGCCTGTCAATGTGTAGTGTGGATCCTGTTACCCAAAATTGGGGCAGCCAGTAAGCTTAGGGAGGACTAATGACCCACCAGAGTTAGGCAGAAAGCAGCACATTTATTATATTGATAGCTAAGCTCAAAAAAAGGGGATGGAGGTGTCACATTCACACTCCCATGCTCACACTCCCAGGACAGGCATGGCACTAGAGATGTCAGGATCCTTCAACGTAAGTGTCCCACAGCACAGCGATGGATGGTGTGATGAAGGCACGTCTTCCCGAGGCACGATGGAATGCAGTGCAGCAAACCACTGGCCAGGCGGTCCGGGTGAAGGGCCTTCATGGGAGGTACAAGCTTGTGAGTGCACTCCTGGGCACATAGCCCCTTCCCCTTTTAAGGACCTGCTCCTCATGGCCTGCAACTAAAGATGACTTGACTGCGTTTGGTTTAGGGTGACCAGATGTCCTGATTTTATAGGGACAGTCCCAATCTTGGGGTCTTTTTTTCTTATATAGGCCCCTATTACCCCCTCACCCCATCCTGATTTTTCAGATTTGCTGTCTGGTCACCCTAGTTGGGTTGGTCACTCCACCTCAGCCAGTGTCCGTGCAGTGTCCTTGCATTGAGTGTGTGACTGCTGCCTAATTAGTGTCCCAGACACGTTGTCTGTCTGGGAGCTCTTCTGATCTTCTAGCTGTTTAAGCAGCCCATTAATCCCACAAGCATTCCAGGAGGGGAGGGGTGGGGAAAAGCCACTTCACAGGTATTCAAAGAGGGAGAAGAGACAGGGTGGTGGGAAGAAGTGTAACAGACCTTTTGAGCATACAGGTTATACATAGTATACAGACCACTGCTGCTCCTACAACAGACCCCGCGGTAAGTAGATCTAAGTTAAATTGATTTTGAGTTACGTGAATAGCATAACTCAATTGTGTAGCTTAGATCGACTTTTCCCTTTAGTGTAGACAAGGCTTAATAGTTTCATGCTGAAGCAAAGTTCCTTAAAATAGTCTCCTAAAATAGCCCCTTTCAAATCACTAATTGTAGCATATTTAAATTGCATAGCCTTCATCGGTGGGATTTTGTATGGTGTGTGTGTGTTTGGGGGGGGGGTGTTAAATCTCATTTCTCCAGCTGAAAATGCAGATTTAATCAGATGTGAGAGACTGAGATTACCATCAATTGTCATTCATAGACTACTTGGAATCCTCATAGTTTAAAGAAATGAACTTTCTGAAGACTTTGTTTTGGAGAATTCCTTTATTTCATAAATTGTGGTAATTTTCTGAAGTGTCAGATGCATTGAAGTAAAACAAGATCTCTTATTTATTTAAAAAAAATTAGAACTTTCACTGTATGGTTATTTAAATAGGTTTTCAGGACTACTATACGAAAACATCTATTGTGTAGTTTATTTGATGTTGTGACGATGTGGTTCTGGTGGGACCCAACTGAGACTGCCAATTCAGGACCAATTGCTTAAACAGGACAGTCACAGCCCAAGGCTGGGGTTTTTCCACCTCTAAGACAAACCAAACCAGCCAGACAAGAATGACTTCGGTTTCACCCCACTGGCTAACCACAAGTCACACAAGCAATTTCCTTAGACACTCCAGTCTCCCAATATCACCACCAGTGCCACTCGTCCTGAGGATGAATGGTTATGAAAACCAACACCCCAGTAAAATAAAAAGGTTCTCTCGATCCCAAAGGACCAAGCCCCAGACCCAGGTCAATATACACATCAGATCTTACCCACAAATCATGCTGTTGCCAATCCTTTAGAATCTAAAATCTAAAGGTTTATTCATAAAAGGAAAAAGATAGAGGTGAGAGCTAGAATTGGTTAAATGGAATCAATTACATACAGTAATGGCAAAGTTTTTGGTTCAGGCTTGTAGCAGTGATGGAGTAAACTGCAGGTTCAAATCAAGTCTCTGGAGAACATCCTCGCTGGGATAGGTCATCAGTCCCTTGTGTAGAGCTTCAGCTTGTAGCAAAGTCCCTCCAGAGGTAGGAAGCAGGATTGAAGACCAAATGGAGATGAGGCATCAGCCTTATATAGGCACTTTCAGGTGTAAGAACACTTTTTTGTTTTTGTTTGTTTGTTTGTTTTGTTTGTTTGTTCTTACTGAGGAAAATTACAGCAAAATGGAGTTTGGAGTCACATGGGCAAGTCCCTGCATACTTTGCTGAGTCACAAGGCATATCTGCCTCCTCTCAATGGGTCAATTGTGTAGCTGATGATCCTTAATGGGCCATCAAGCAGGCTAAGCAGAGCTAACACCAACTTGTCTGGGGTGTCACCCAGAACTACAGCACCAATTTGGAATACAGACAGTATACAGTCAATACTTATAACTTCAACTACATAATGATACAGACAGCATAATCATAACCAGCAACCCATAACCTGATCTTAGACACCTTGTATGACCCCCTTTACATAAGATTTGGTGCCATTACAGGACCTTGGTTGCAAACCATGTTTTATATGGTCCCAGTTTATATCAATAACGTCACAGATGTCACCAGTTTAACATGCTGTTTAAAGTGGAAACTTAAGTCTTTCCTTCTGTCTACAGCTGCAGTTTTAAATAGAACATCATTGTCATGTGATGAGTATGGATGTCAAAACATTTGAGAGTAATTGGTAACCTGAACAGTTCCTGTATATTAAATATTTATAAAAGAAAATGAACTCCAGAGCACCCTGCTATGCAGGCAGTTATAAACTGTTCAGATACACTGCTGTGTTGGTAATAACATGAACATCCAATATGGATTTAGGAAGAACATAACACATAATTGTTCACTTGTGTTCAGTTTTAATGGTGTACCTTTCATGCATCTAAAAGCTGACATATGAAAGCTTATAAAAAGGGAACTGAAAAACATCCGAAACTGTAGAGAATCATTTGGCCTTAGCCAAACTAATTGCTAGTCAGCTGCCACAGAAACAGTCCATTATCTTTCCTTTCCAGTTCTCTGGTAGGAGAGCCATAGTGTAACCTTTAAATAAACAATCTCTTGTATGTCTAGGCCTGAGTTCCAGCATATCTCTGTTTCACGTCCTCTGGTGCAAGCAAGTTGTAAACTACAAAAGAAAAGATAATGAAGGGCAAGCCATGTTAACTTAAATCTAAAATTGGATTACATTAAAAATTTATTATGCTAGACTCTTTCAGACTAATGCACAATGGCCATGATTAATAAGACTTGGTTGTACAACCTTAATTTATGTAATAAACTTCTTGTCAGACAGGTAATATAATGCAATGCTGTGATACAAGTGTCAAATTCACGTTTGATTTAAATGTCTCTTAATTTCAGCTTCATTGTTGCAATTTCCATATTAAATCAATTTAATGCTTAGGAAATCCAGTAGAGGGAGTTTAATTTCCAAATGAAATCTGTTCGCTTTAGTGGAGGAGTCTGGAAAAAAGGTCCAGCCAGTACATTACTGTGAAAACGTGACACACTTGTTTGTTTTAATATGAAAGCCTTAACTATCTCGCCATTGGATCCCTTATGACCTGGCTTATTTATGAGTATTAACAGACTCTTTTCCTTTACAAATTAGTTTTCCTTTCTGTGATATGGATGCAGCCAGTACAGATGTTTTGGGTATTCCCTTGTCAGTCAAGTGGTAACAAACCCAGATAGAGCATTTTCATGCCAAGATTACTTCTTTGTTTCTTCACTCTGCCTCCAGTCCCCACTAGCTGGTTTCCATGTTTCTTCCTTCATTGTTTGGAAGAAACAATGCCTTGAGGCAGTCACCATCTCTTCCCCCCCCTTCTCCATTTTAGTTTCAGCAGAGTTAGAAAAAGATGGGGAGAAAGTATTCCATCTGTTAATTTTCTCTGCAACTCTTTATAAAGAACATTGACCTTTATGAATTTGCTGCCGAAAGCTTATGCTCCAATACGTCTGTTAGTCTATAAGGTGTCACAGGACTTCGTTGTTTTCTGCATATCAGTGCAGCTCTGCTGCAAAACTGGGTGGGAGGGCAGAGGCTAGATGTTTAAATGGGTCTACTGTGCTTTGTAGTACACTGGGCCTTGCCTTACAGCTCTGGATGTGTATGCTTGACTAAATGGTCAGTATGGTTGACATACATCGTGCAGCTTCGTTAGTCAGTAGGGCTTCATAAGAGGTAATCTGTTTTAAAGCATCTGTCTCAAAATAGTGTATCATTCCTGCCTAGCCGTGCCTGAGTGTGAGCTTGAACTGTCCTTCAGTGAATGATCTGTTAAGAACAATCTGCCTTGTAGTTTGGGGGTATAGAAAATCCTTCCCACTCTTTCCCATTGTCTGACTCGCTTGTCTGGTTTAGCATTGTTGTAAAAATAAGCATAATGGATTTGTTAGGGTCAGTGCTTCACAATGTGACCATTGACTTTGATGGGCAATAGAACCTAGTTAGCCACTCTCTCTAGACAAAGGATTTGTAGGTCTTGCAGACTGCCATCTGTTTCTGGAAACAAGTGTTTGTGCGGAGTGATGCAGTTTGCATGCAGAAAGCTTTTGCTTGAGGTGTGGAAAGAACTGCTGAGCTTTTGTATTCAGGCTTTTCATTTCTACATGAAACTAATCCAAATTTATTAAGGGGGAGAGTTTTTTTTTTAAAAAAAGGCAAGTTGGACATCCAGCTCCACTGAATACTTTCTTAATTATCTGTTAAAGTATCTGAAACGTTTACCTTCAAATAGCTAGGAAAAGGGATAAAACAACTTAATATGTAATGTCAGATTAGACTCTGTCTTCATGGTTTGGTTTATTGTTGAGCAGGAGCTCTGCATCCTGCTTAGAGTTTCCGGAGAGGAGGAGAGAGATTACATGCTCTGGAAAGTAAGGTAGATATTAATGATACCTAATTATGCCAGCGGAAGCTAGACATATTACACTGGCAAAGTAACATCTCCATGTATTATAAAACTCTAACTATAAATGAATGAGGGATGCACACAATCTTAATTTCTATTTTTCAAAATGTATAGTCAGTTGTGTTGCAGCTCTCATTAGCTGAGCATACCACTGAAGTTTTCCTGCCTTCTTCTGGAAATAATGGACTCTGGAAATTAAGCTACTTGGTATATTTCAATATTTATCTTGTAATCTGTTAACGTTGGGAAAATAAATGCTAATGTCCCCAATTTGTTAGTTTGAATTTTTTAAAGTATATCAAAATGTCTTGCAATACCATATGTTGCAGAAAATTAGAAATGTGTGGTCCTTGAAAACATTGCCAATAAGTGTGTGTGTGTGTGTGTGTTTTCTCTGCTCTTGGATAACAGTTGGGAATAATGTGCATGCCAGTGGACAATTGGATGTGATTGATATGTCAGTAAACTTTTGAAGTGACCCATATGCTGGTCCTCTTTTCTGTGATTGGATTTTGTCTTTTGTAAAACAAAAGAGCTGCTTATTCTCTTACCTAATTGCTTTTAAACCTCATCTAGTTTGGATTACTTTCCTAAATTGACTTTTTGTACTGTAAAGACTTGTTAATAAAATGGCCTGCCTATATGTAAGGCTTAAATAGATTAATAAATGAAATAGTCACTTCATACTATGTATAATCTGGCTGCTAGTGGATTGCATTTCTTTGCATAGCTACTCTAAGTAGTACAGAGCTGTGATGCCTGGCCTGCGTTGTGAGAGAGATTCTGAAGTCTAGGGTCACAGACTTTAAAAAACAACTATACAATGAATTTATTAGAGGCCCTACAATTCTTATTCTCTCCAAATAGAGTCCTGCCAGAGGAGAATGTGTCTACAGGGCTCTAGCTCTATGCATGCCCCTCTCTGCAGCTTAGCCAGCTGTGGGCCTGATGGAACCATGTGCCCAGGAATGGCTTTTAGGCCACCCTGTGGCAGGGCAAAGAGAAGCTGAGTTCAGGCAGAGTTGAGGCCACAGTTCAAATGCATTTAAACTGGGGCATGGATGAGGTAGGGGTTTGGAAGGTCATGCTCCTGTTCTAAAAGGAGGGGGAGTTACCCTCTGCTTTCCCTGGCTTGGCTGAATAGACCTTCCCCTCCTCTTTGGTTCATGGGGTGAGAGCTTCTCCTTAGTTCAGACTACTTAACCACTAGATGCATCTTTGTAAACCTGTCTCATGTTTTTATCTAGTATGGTTCTTACATGACACTATAGGAAGGAGAAGGCATTCTGGTGGACAGAGGCCTTTGCATCTTTGCTTACTTCCACATACGCCCCCAAGCTGCTGGTCTAGAATTGCCTTTTTTGTCTGGTGAGCAGTGCTGCTGTAATGAACTAGTATCTTAGTGTAACAGGATGGTAGCATTGGGGATCCAGGTTGGAGCTGGAAGCAAAAAAACATTTTTGGGGGGGGGGGGGAAGAAGGGCAAGTAAATGCCAGGGGGTGGTGGGGAAGATCGCAAGAGAGGTCTAAAAAACAGGGCTTCAACTTTCAGACCGGTATCTATGCTGTTACTGTTGCAAATGTGACCACAGTAACTTTGTACAAATGCATGGGTGTGTGTGTTTGATGGTACAGTACATGGTATGATATTAAAACACATTAACTTTAGGGTGGCAGTTGAGTTTATATGCTACCAGTGAATTTAACTATCATTGTTAAAACAGCATTTATAGCTAAAAGAAATTGCCATCTTTTACTTGGCCCCAAACACAAAATTAAACTAAAGCCCTAGATCCTGCCGGAAGCTTCTACCTCTGACAATGATTGGCAATTAGCACATGCCTGCAAAACATCATTTTCCGTCTACAATTTTTATTTCTGTTTCTGTGAGTTCCCCGTAACTGGTAGAAAACTGGTAGTGTCTCTTTATTCTCATTGCCCATCTAAGCATTCTATTTTTGGTCCCTTTGCATTACTCTTTCTTAATATCCTCCTTCCTCTTCACCTCTTCCCAGGTGGCATTCACCGACTGTTCTCTGTCTGTGTATAGTTGCCTTCTTGTAAAGAGTTGAGGGGCATTTAACTGTAAATCCCATATATGATGGAAACCACTTCAAGCCAAGGATTGCAGCAGCACCTCTCGTTCCTGCACTTGTGCATTTAAACCTTTCTCCGGTCAGCAAGTTTCTAGCCAAATGGAGGGAGATGTAATCAGCAGGTGACTGGGCCGGTCCACAGCATTTCAGCACCTGAGATGGGGAGCTCAAATGACACCCCCGTGCCCCCTCATTGGGGCCAGAACTTTGAAAGGTCTCAATTCTGCCTTGTTCCTGTTCTACTCCTCTCATGGTACTGCTCTATCTACCCCAATAAAGGAGAACTAAACTTTAAACGCTTTGTTCAGAAATTTTAAGTAACTCTTACATTTGCTGTTCAGACCTTTTGAAAGTGAACTTTTCTTGTCTGCATAGTAAACACTAGCATTTTTATCTGTTTCAATAATCAAAATGATGCTTTCCATGCTTTCTTGGCTGCAAAGATTTGAACTGCTTCCTGATGAAGGTCCACAGTCTGCGCCAGCTCATGATCTATTAAAGTGGTTTCAATGCTGACCAGCCTCTCCTGTGTCATTGTGGAGCGTAGATGTATTTTTTATTAACTTCAGCTTGGAGAAGCTGTGTTCTCCACTGGCAACTGTTACCGGAAGTGTTAGGGTACATCTACAGTATGAAACTAACTTGAAGTTTTTATTCGAATTTCCTGAATCGAGTTGATGCATTCAATGTTGTGTCCCCACTAAAGTGTGTGAATTCGGTGGAGTGCGTACACAGTACTGAGGCTAGCATCAAATGGCGGAGCATTGCACTGTGGTAGCTATCCTACAGTTCCTGCAGTCTCTGCCGCCCATTGGAATTGTGGGTTAAGCTTCCAGTGCATGATAGGGCAAAAACATTCTCGTGGGTTTTTCTGGGAGTGTGCCATCACTCGCTCCTCTCTCCGTGAAAGCTACAGCAGACCCCATGCTGCCAGCAGGTGGTGCAGCACGGTGCACCGCCTGTCTCCTATTATGTTGAATCCACTTCCAATGTTCTTTCCTCTTTCTATCCACTCTTTCATCTAACCATTTCCCACCATTTCTCGGCCATCATGAACAGAGCTGCACAGCTTCCACCACTTTTTCCATGTTGTCTGTCCTGGGCTCCCGTGGAAGCTACAGAAGGCAACAATTCCCTGCTGTTTCTTGGCTATTGTGAACAGAGCCACACAGACAATCTGGAGAAAGTGGCAGAAGCTGTCTAGGCTCCTGTGGAAGCTACAGAAGACAATCATTTACTGCCTTTTATCGGTCATCTTGAACCGAACAGCTCATTTCACGCCCTTTTTTAAGGATTACCTGTGCAGGCGCCATTGCGCAGCAAACATGGAGCCCACTCAGATCTCTGCTGCAGTTTTGACCGTTGTAAATACCTTGCATGTTATCCAGCAATATGTTCAGTACTGGCAAAACCAGGCAAGGAAGCGATGACAGTGTGATTACAATACTGACGAGGACATGGACACAGACGTTCCTAGATGCATGGCATGTGGCAGTTGGGAGATCATGGTGGCATTGGGCCAGGTTCATGCCGTGGAACGCCGATTCTGGGCCCGGGAAACAAGCACAGACTGGTGGGATTGCAGTGTTGCAGGTCTGGGATGATTCCCAGTGACTGCAACTTTCATAGGCGTAGGGCCACTTTCATGGAACTTTGACTAGCTGTCACCTGCCGTGAAGCTCAAAGACACCAAAATGAGAGCAGCCCTCACCGTTGAGAAGCGAGTAGTGATAGCACTGTGGAAGCTTGCAGCGCCTGACAGCTACCGGTGAGTCGGGAATCAGTTTGGAGCGGGCAAATCTACAGTAGAGGCTGTTGTGCTGCAAGTAGCCAATGCAGTCATTGAGCAGCTGCTATCAAGGGTAGTGACTTTGGGAAATGTGCAGACCACTGTGGATGGCTTTAATGCTCAGGGGTTCCCTAACTGCAGCAGGGTGATAAACGGAATGCATATCCTCATCTTGGTCCTGGCACACCATGGCAGTCAGAACATAAACTGCAAAGGGTACTTTTCCATGGTGCTGCAAGCACTGGTGGATCACAAGGGACGTTTCACAGACATCAACGTGGGATGGCGGGGAAAGGTGCATGATGCTTGCATCTTCAGGAACTCTGGTCTGTTTGAACAGCTACAGGAAGGGACTTACTTCCCAAACCAGAAAATTACCGTTGGGGATGTTGAAATGCCTACAGTTATCCTTTGGGGACCCAGCCTACCCATTAATGCCATGGGTTATGAAGCCGTACACAGGCACCCTGGACAGTAGTAAGGAGCAGTTCAACTATAGGCTGAGCAAGTGCAGAATGGTGGTGGTGTGTGCTTTTGGACATTTGAAAGGGCACTGGCGCAGTTTACTGACTCGGTTAGATCTCAGCACAACCAATATTCCAGTTGTAATTGCTGCTTGTAGTGCTCCACAATATCTCTGAGAGTAAGGGGGAGACATTTTATGGTGGGGTGGGAGGTTGAGGCAACTCACCTGGCTGCCAATTTCAGACAGCCAGACAACAGGGCGATGAGTGCAGCAGGGCGCACTGCGTATTAGAGAAGCTTTGAAAGCCAGTTTCATGACTGACCAGGGTACGATGTGGCAGTTGTGTGTGTTTCTCCTGAAGTTTCTCTCTCTCTATAGATCTATATGGAAATAAAGTCAAAATTGTTTAAAAACTGTTCTTTATTATTTGATGCACAATGCATTGAGAGAAATTAGAAGGTAGCCGAGGATGGGGGGGAGGGTTGGGTTGGAGGGGAAGAGGAGGGAAGGACAAGTCCAGAAACCAAATCAAAAGTTTCCATATGCCAGCAATCCTCTGGGGTTGAGTGGGTGGGTCCCTGTAGCCTCCTACCTCATGTTCTTGGGCGTCTGGGTGAGGACGCTATGGAACTTGGGAGGAGTTTGATTATACAGGGGCTGCAGCAGAAGTCTGACTTGCTGTCTTTCCCACCGTACAGCGGAGCATGTCAGTTTGCTCCCCCATGAGCTTGATCATAGGGTCCTGCCTGCTCTCATCATGCGCCTCCCTCCTCTCTTCGTGTTCCTGTAATGCTTTACGGGACTCTGCAGTTGTCTGCCTCCATACATTCAGCTGGGCTCTGTCAGTACAGGCGGACTGCATGAGCTCGGCGAACATGTCGTCCCAAGTCCTTTTTTTCAGCCTTCTAATCTGGACCAGCCTCTGGGACAGAGTAGATAGGGGCCATGTTGAAACATTTGCACCTGCAGGAGAAGAAAAAGGGAGGGTAGTATTTTTTTAAAATACATTTCAGAGAACAAAGGGGGGCACTTTGGTATGAGTAAACCATCACACATAGTCAGGCAAAAGAATTCATCTTGCAGGCAGCTCCTAGGGGCACGCAGGGTTCTGCATCTTCTACATTCATTTCAATGCTTTCAAACTGCTGGGCCCCCTTTCCCACAGCAAGCAATGCCTTGTGGGTTTGCCATATAAAAGGAGGGCCTGTGGGCTCTCTGGGATGATCACTGCACACAACAGCCACCCGCCCTCCACTCCCCACTGTGTGGCTCCCATCAGGCTCTCACTCGCCAGAAGTACCTTCTCCAGGGTCATGGTCCTGGAACCCGCCTTGGGAATAGGGGGAGGCTATTGGATCCAGTGTTAAGATTAGTTCCTGGCTAGAGGGGAAAAACGGATTCCCCACTTGCCACCTGTGCACTGTCCTCCTCCTTCGTCCTCCAATATCTCTTCGTCCTTGCTCCGTGCAACTCCCACCTTGCAGGTGTCCATGGACAGTGGTGGGGTAGTGGTGGCATCACCCCCAGTAATTGCATGGAGCTCACTGTAAAAGCAGAATATATGGGGCTATAATCCAGAACGCCCGTTGGCCTCCCTGACTTTTTGGTACGTTTGCCAGAGCTCCTTGATTTTTGTATGTCACTGCCCTGTGTTCCTGGAGTAGCCTCTTTCCATCATGGCCCTAGAGACTTTAGTGTAGGCATTTGCATTTCTTTTTTTTGGAACATAGTTCTGCCATAACAGACTCATCTCCCCAGCATGCGATAAGATCCAGTACCTCCCGTTCAGCCCATGCTGGGGCTTGTCTGCAAATCCAGGACTGCGTGATCTCATGTGATGATGGACTGTGCTGATCGTCACCTCTCCTGCTGGTGACCAAACAGGAAATGAAATTCAGATGTTCCCAGGGCTTTTCCTGACCACCTGCCTAGTGCATTGGATTTAAGAGTGTTGACCAGAGTGGTCACAAGGGAGCATCCTGGGATAGCTCCCGGAGGCCAATAACATTGAAGCGCGTCCACAGTACCTTTAACCCAGGATTGCAATCTCTATTTAAGTGCTACTCCACTTGCAGAGGTGGAGTACAGAAATCAGATTAAAGAGATCTTTAAATTGAAGAAAAATGGTTTGGTCATGTGGAGGGAATCGTTGTTTTTTTTGTTTTTAAATAACTCGGCTAATTCCAAAATAACAGGCTAGTGTAGACCAGGCCTTAGAAGTATGTGCACAGCAACAAAAGCATTTGGGAAGAGAGTGGTCATGTTATGTTTGCACATATATTCCAGAACAGCCTTTGGGGTTGATCCTGCTGAAATGTATCTTGAAAGGGCTTTCAGTTCATCACCTAAATCACTTGCATCAATATTACGCATGTCATCGTGTGTCAGCACTGTCTCTAGTGTCCTGCATTGCTGGTGTAGGTCGTCTTCAGGTATAGTGAGGAGTTTTAGAATATCATACAACATCCCAAATATACTGCTGTTCCTTGGGCTGCATGAAACGTTCTTTAACTGACTGTATTGCGCAATCTAGCACCTGGTTAAAGAATTCAACTTTGAGTTGTTTGGGGTCTCTTATGTGCCTTGTAATCAAAATGTCCTCGTCTTTGGTGACTCTTGTATTCTTGAATGGGTGGGAAAATAGCTTCAGTGTGAAGTTCCTCTGCCAGCTTCTATGCACTATTCAGAATGTTTTCAAATCCCTCATCTGACCGGTAAGACTGTAGGTATGACTTTGCTTTGTCCAGTTGTTCCACTGCCCCAGATACATCAAGGTCAACACCTTGGAGTCTCTTGCTTACAACATTTATTTCAAACAGTATGTCATGCCACAACACTAAGCCACACAGAAATTTGAAGTTACGTATGTTTCTGGTTATTCCCTTTCCCTCTGCCACTGTTCTCTCACAAACAGTTCCTGTCATAGCATTATCCTCCCTAATGGCAACTATGGCATCATCTATCGTCCCAATTTGGTGTTTGTTAGGCTTTATCGCCTCCACTAGTGTGGCACTCAGTGGTTTCAGTGTCAGAGGATGTTCCCAGATGTTGCTTCAAAATTTGCCATCGATGAGTTGATGCAGAGAAAAATACATAGATGCTTTTGAATTGCATTAAATTCAGCAGTATCACTAGAAGCTGATGCTGCATTACTGACCATCAAGTTCAATGAATGAGAGCTGCATGGGACAAAAAGAGCTTGAGGGTTTAACCCTCAGATCCATGTCGACACTCCTCGGTTTTTTCCTCTCATGTTGGTACCATTATCGTAGCCCTACCCTGTCATGTCAACTATCACAATTCCTGTATCTTCCAGCTTTTTAAGAAGCTTTTGTGTTATACTGGCTCCTGTTTGTTATTCAATGTCAATAAATTCTGGAAAATGCTCTGACAGTCACCATTGTGGGACATTTTTGCTAGGTTCTGTACAAAACGCACCATTAAAATCATTTGTTCTGTATGGCTGATGTCAGGTGTGCAGGCCAGAATAACAGAGTAATAACTTGCTGACTTCAGATCTGCCACAAATCTGTTTGACTTTTGTTGCCAGTAACTGTGTGATCTCATTTTGAATTGTTTTTCTAATGTGGTGGTGCATGTACATTTCTTGGGTGGTGATTCTTCTTTGATTCTGTACTCCAGGGACATGTAACTCAGCCATCAGCTCCACAGTTTTAAGGACGTTTCCGTTGTTGGCACATGTAGCTGATCTGAAGTGCCACACGGTGCTGTTTTGGGTAACAAGAATTCTCACGATGGCAATGAGCCTTTTCAGAACATTTTGCTAGTAAAGGGACTGATGCAATCTTCTCTTGATGCTGATCTGTGGTGGCCTCTAACCTTTAGTCTCATGTCAAGCTCTTTTCACCTATGGCATGCTCTCTGGTGATTTGCTGCCTTCTCATGACACACCAGATTTTTCCATTCCTTTTTGTTCCTATAGAACCCAGTGTGGCTGGAACATCAGAATTGGAGAGTTTGCAACAAAAACTGTATGCAGCATTCTGGGTTTTAGAATGCATAAGCCATGGCCTCTCCACTTTGTCACCATCGGGGATTTCACACCAGTAATGTGTGGGATAGAAACTTCTATTTTCATTGCCCTTGGGGAATATGAAGTTTTTCATTTGCTGTGGCCCATGCAGTACAAGGAAGTCCCTCAGGTTACTGCTCAAGTGGGTCGACAGTCCTGGATCATCAAGACTTAAGGAACTAACAGCAGCAGCTGTTTCTTGCGCCTCCACCACACTCTTCTCTGATCTACACTTTTTTTTTCTTCAGGAATGTGCATAGTTACATCCATTTGAGATGGAGATATGGATGCTGCAGTAGCTGCCAGGTCACCTGCACTCTGACTAACTGGAAGATCAGGCATCTCCTCAGCACTCATATCCTCACTGGGGCAGGAAGGCTCACTGTGAACATTTGTGTCTAAGTATCTCAGGAGAGCTCCTTCCTGCTTAGATAGAAAAGCTTCCTTTGATTGCTTTCTTTTTCTGAATGCTGCCCCAGAGGAGCATTTTATTTCACTCATGACTGCTATTCTGTGCCAGCTATAGTGGCTCTCAGCACTCAGTTGAAGCAGACAAATACTCAGGCTGGTAGCAGGGCCTGAGTGAAGGAAGATATCCGCATCTTAAGGGCCTAGTTGGCTCCTACTACTTCAGTAGACTGCCTGTTCTCCTCAATTGGGTTCAGGGAAGCAGCAGGAAACAGGAAGCTCCCTGAGAAGCTGGTGTTAATCAGTCCAGGCCCCTGCGGATGCTTAAGAAGTACATAAGAGGCAGCTTCTCCTCTCTCTCCCTGCAGCTCCTGCTGCTTTCTATTATTCCTTCTTACCTTTTCTCCTGTCTTCCTATTATGTCTCTTGTGCCCTCCTTCCTCCAGCACAGCACTCCACCATCTCTGTGCATCTAGAGCAGAGAGAATAGGTACGCACCAGCAGCAGACACACTTTTCTACACTCAGGGTCCTAGTGGCACCCCTTTTTCCCCCTCCCAGTCTGGCACCTGAGGCAACTGCCTCAGTTTGCCTCATGGTAAGGCCAGCCCTGGCTGGTGAGCAGCAGGACAAGCTCTAATTCTATACCCTGGCTTTGATCAGTTTTTATAGATGTTTTTTACACCACTACTCAAGTAGGGAAGGATTCTCCCACATGCAGGCACAGCATGGATGGTGGAGGACTTAATCATTTCATTCCTTGAGAATTTCCAGTGGAAGGATTTCCCTTGATGTAACTAATTGTACACTACACTCTTACTAAGCGCTCTGCATGACAGCCTGTGAATAACAGTTTCTGTAGAGCTGTCCAGGGAGTAGTCTGTCATTTAATGAGGCTGATTCAGAGACATCAGTTACCACTTACCTCCTTTGTCAAAGCCCCCAAGCTTAAAAGGATTTCTTCCTTATGTTTATCCATCTCTTCACGTCTTAAGTAACTCCAAGAAATATAGATGCTGAGTTCAACTTCAGCAGCAATTGTCCTACCGAAGAGAGACAACTCGCAGGTTAAGTGTCTGGCAGCTCTGGTGGGGGAGACGCAGTGTTCACTGTGGAATTCAAAACCATGACCTTTGAGTCAAAATCCAAAAGGCAACATGCCCAGGAAGAATCCAAACAGAAAGTGAAGCACAAAGCCGAGAAAGATGGCATCTTGGTGAGTAGGAAAGCCTGAATGAGAATGAATGAAGGAATAGTTTCCTCCTCTCCACCCACCTCAAAGGACAAAACTCATGTCAGGTTTATGTGAAATTAGTAGTTTGGGCTCGATCTGATTCCCAATGGACAGACATCCCCATAACAAAACTGTTCTCGCTCTCAGTGACAGCTCTTGGAGAGAGGAGTGAACCAGGGACATTAAATAATCAGACCTAGGGAGAGGTCCTGCCAGGTGAGGTGAAACCTGCTGGCTGCCCAGCATGGGGAAGCTTGCACTGCCGTTGCACTTGCTGCTTTGTCTGATATAGATTATGACGTGACTTCTCTGAACTGTCAGGTGCCTTTTTAGGAATGTTAAATACATAAAGTTTGAAGGGGAGGGCTGGTATTTTGATGAAATATCATCTTTATTTTACTTTTGCACCCAAAATAACACATCAAATCCTGTCCTGGCAGATGGGGAAGACTCATAATTGAAGGTAAATATGTTAAGGGTCACTGTTGTGCACAGTGGAAAGTTTGATATCCATTTATTTTGTGGAGGATAGTGGAGAATTCTTTCCCGAACTTTTAATAAGATGCACTGTAGTTTAATCAGTCGGTTTTTAAGTCTCTTGATAGTTTGTGTTTATTAAGCACAGTACTCAAATATGGCACTCAGTCCTAGTTTGAGAACATCCAATTAAACACTCGGAAGGACTTGATGTACTACCTTTAGTTGTAACAATGCTGATTAAAATGACAAAGGTTAGGATTTTGTCCTGGGTATTTTTAGTAGAAGTCCAGGATAGGTCACCGGGTAATCAACAGAAATTCATGGAAACCTGCGACCTGTCCTGGGCCTTACTAAAAATACCTGAGGGAGAGGGAGGATTAACATTCGGAACCTGGCCGGGAGCTGATTGCTGGCTTCTGCTCCAGTCCTGTCCACTGGGAGCTGCAGGGAGAGAGAGGAGGAGGAGCCTCTAGCGCTGATGGCAGCTGGGGTGGGGAGGGGGGCTGGAGCTGAAGATGTCAGAAAGGTCTGTGGAAGTCACTTAATCCATAGTGTCCATGACAGAATTGGATCCTTAGTTTTAACTCTTATGAAGTCAATAAGACAGCTCAGGTACCGTTTGATTGTGTCCTGTGTACACTCAGTAATACACATACTACAGTCTGAGAGCCACTGACTTATGCTACAGTGCCACCTACAAGGGTTCCAGTGTTTTTAGACACTGCATACACAATACTGTCTCTGCCTCAAATACCATATAAACTGTACGTATGATGAGATACAAAAGGTGGATGAAATAATTAACTGGGGAATGGACAAGGAAAACCATGAAACAGTGATCATTCTAATAAGCAGCACCTTAATTGGTTTAGCCAAACAACCTTTGGACACTAGACCCTTTCTAGCAGTTTGGGTAATCGAATTTTCCAAATCATATCTGACTACCAGTGGCTTAACGGTTTTAACATGTCTCTGCTAGTGAACAGCTCTTCACCTTCCTCTGAAGCTTCAGGATGTAGGTACAGCATTGCTCAATTTTCCTTATGCAACAGTCATTATTGGGAATGACTTCTTAACACTAGTGCAATCTGCTTACATGAACACTGGCTTCTTGTGACAGCAGAATCTGACTACGTTGCACACTGACTGTAGCTGACTTTGCCAGTTGTGCCCCAGCAATCTCTTTTTCTGCTGGGTTTGATTGGATGTGAGCACAAATTGTGTGAAGTTCAAAACTAGCATGACTGAATTTTTCATTGAGAAGGTTTTGGGGAAGAGGAGGAAGAGTTTTTAATGCTTCTGAAGGAGAGGAATTGGGGTCTGGAGGAATAAGCACATCGTTTGGGGCATGAAACCTGAGTTCTAATCCTAGTCTTGCTATTGACTTGCTTATGTGGCTTTTGACATATCGCTTTCACTTTCTACTTCCAGTTCCTTGTGTGTGAAACAGGGATTCTTGCTCCTCTGGCAGGGATATGCTGAAGGTTAATTATTTTATATTTGTATAGTGCTCTGAAAGTGTTAAGCGCAATATAAATGTGAAATATTAAGTATTGCAATTTGTGTGCACAGACTTTTTTTCCTTTTTTGGTGAGGTATGCTTACATAAGTACCTTGAGACCTAAAGTAGTGTAGAATACTGGGAACGCTACCACAACAGTGGTTGTTTCACATTATATTACCTATTGTATATGCAGTAGGCAAATTAGTCTGGGGCCTGTATGCATGAATCCATTTCAAGTGGACGCATTTGGATTAGTGGACAAAAAGAACTGATAAGTAAGGAAGAAGAGTGGCTACTTTTCTGCCTGATGAACCTATCCTATATGATAGGAAAGGAGCAGTTTGGCTCCAGGCCAGGAAGAAAGTCTTTTTGATGCCTTTTAGATAAGTTACAAATATGCATCTTCCGTGAGAAATGTATTAAATGTGACTCTAATACCTAGAATGACTGCTGCTGCTCTAATTTAAAGGTTAATCTGTTAATTTATTTCAAAGTACTGTGTTCCTCAGTGTCTGAAAGATTTTTGCACAGAAAGATTGTATGCAGTGAAAAACTTTTGGTTAAAATTAAAAGGCTAAACCAAGCAGGAAGGGAGTGGATCTGTTCCTCTCATTCATTCTTGTCTTTTTTTTGTTTTGGGTCGGGGATTTGGATTCTATTTCTATGTACATGCTTGCTTCCTTTGAGGGAAATTTCATTTAACTGGCCTAATCTGGCACTGTAAGTAATGTTTACTAGCAAGATTCTACTTGTGTGTGGCATTTATAATTCACTTGGTATGTTAGGAAACTGAATCAAGACGTTTTACTTTACAGCAGTAAAATAGCTGTACTTACTTTAAACAACAAAATCCTCAAAAGCTTTTCACTTCATAAAACTGAGCTCTTAAATCACCTAGCTAAATATATGTGCAGACTTTAAAACTGTAAAATTATTTCCTCTGTCACTTACTTGCCAAGTCCAGCGTTCATGTCCTCTGGTCTTTTTTTTTTTTTTTTTTTTTTTCTTTTTTCTCCTGCATAGCTAATGTCAGTAATGCCTGAGGCAGAAATGTAGCTTTTTTGATCTATTTTTAGGTAGTAATTCAAATTGGGGGCGGGGGGGGGGGGAACAAATTGAAGTGGAGAAGGAAACTTCAAGGCTCAGATTGAAGTCTTGTTAGGAAAGACTTTTCAGTTACCTTGTAAAATGCATGTTGGTACACCTCTACCTCGATATAACGCTGTCCTCAGGAGCCAAAAAATCTTACCGCATTGTAGTGAAACCATGCTATATTGAACTTGCTTTGATCCACCAGAGTGCGCAGCCCCGCTCTCCCTGGAGCACTGCTTTACCGCTTTATATCC
This sequence comes from Gopherus evgoodei, assembly GCF_007399415.2. Taxonomy (NCBI): domain Eukaryota; kingdom Metazoa; phylum Chordata; order Testudines; family Testudinidae; genus Gopherus; species Gopherus evgoodei. The sequence continues at coordinate 254,993,417 of NC_044322.1, read as the reverse complement.
AAAATCGTGTTCCATTGGGTCACGTTATATTGAGGTAGAGGTGTATTAAGAGAAGAGTTGGAAGTGTATTTTGATCGTTAGCAGTCTGTCTGCATGTTCAGCCAATATAGATCAGCCATCTTTTTGCAGAGTTAAGCTAAAACTCGTTATGTGAGTCACATGGAAGATTATATAGCTTCCCCATGAAACTATACACAATTTCTCCTCTGGATTAGTGTTTCCACTCTCAATGCTAGAATTAGAAATAGAATTTTCTGATGATGTTAGTCAAAATACTTGTAGGTCAAACACCCTGGTACTAGTGATCTGGAAAAATGTAATACTCTTCTAAACCACATTTTTAGATAGAGGCATAGTAAGAAATAGAGACCGAATTCCTTTGTGGATAGGCATGAATATGTCCGTCTGGGGTTCCCATTTGGCAAAGTGGGAAGTATACATGATTGGGGTCCATAGGAAAAGACTTCTTGTTGTTTTTTAATGAGCAGTTGACTGAAGTGAATGAGATTTTGAAAGTTAAGAATGAGTGGACATATGGCAGTCCTCTTCTAACTTGTACCATTTTTTAAAATTACTTAACTGCACATTCTTTGTTTTAAACTGGATAGATAGGGAACTGAACATTTCAAGTACAATATAAAATTGAAACACAGAATAGAATTGGAGAGCATTGAATGCTTTTCAAACCAATGTTTCCTAGCCTAGGAAGTAAAACCCAGTCAGTACATGCAGGAGAAAAAGTACTCAAAGAATCTGGCCAGGGTTTACTGCTACCAATAGGCATGCTGTATAGAATTTTACCGAGCTCAGTCCTTCTATTCCACCAAAGATAAAGGGGCCCTAAAGACCATTTCTGATGTAATGAAGTTTTTGCATGTTCTCAATATTGTATTGGCTGGGATATTCACAGGGGTTGAATATTCCAGCTCCTACTTTATTTTAATTTTTTGTTTAGAAGCGCCAGTTAATAGTGGGGGGGCAGAGGGTTGGGAAATTCAGGTGACAAACCTTATTTAGCAAATGTTTAGTGTTTTATTTTGGAGCGTATTTCTTCAGAAGTTATGAAGTCTGAGTAACAGGATGTGTAACTGCAACGTTCCCTTATCAAATCTTAAAGGTTAACACCTCTCTTGGAAGAAATGGATTAGAGAAGTGGGAATTTTTGTTGGGGTTAATGAAGAAACTTCACAATATAGTATTGTTGTTTTTAATTTTATTTTAAAATTTTGAATTCAGATAGCAGTAAGTGGGGCCATAAATGAGGTCCAAATGTATTTGATACTGAGCAAATAATGGCTTCCTCATATGCATAAATTTACTCCATTGGAACCCTTGGATAATTTAATTTAATTTAATTTGATTTAACGCCAGTGAGTGTGGAGTGGGCCTCCACAATCAGAATTTCCAGAGGCAGGTTTCTATCAACCTTGCAGCGCCGTTCACTTATGTTACTAAAGGATGTGGACATGGGAGACCAGTTTCATCACTTTATCCTTCAGTTGTTATTAATCAAAAGTTCATGGGTGAGTGTGTGGAACTGCTAGGGGTGCTGGAACAATTTGTATAGCTGGGGTGCTGAGAGCCATTGAACCAAACTGAACTCTGTATATGATGGAAAACAGTTCAAGCCAGGGGGTGCGGCAACAGTCCCAGCACTCATAGCTCCCGCACCTCTGGAAACAGGCTTTTTCAGGTGATCAAAATTTGGTCACTGTTTTGTAAAATAAGACACTGTGCCCAAGTCACTTTCTGTGTTTTTGAAACTCTGTTCATGGTACCTCAAGATAACATTCTTACCTTAATTCTTTCAATACAAGATAAACATTTCTATCTTCATGCTAATAGGTGAAAAAATAAGAAAAGGCAAACGTGAAGTTGCTCTTGCCAAATGTTTCTAAGAGGGTTTGTCTAGGTAGGTGTGGTACGCTGATTACCCCATATGTTAATGCTACTTGACAGACTAATGCTAAATCTCTAGAGTAGGCTGCAATATACCGTAAGTCGGGTTCTCAACCTTTTTCTTTGAGGCCTTTCTCTCCCCCCCCCCCCCCCCAAACAACATGCTATAAAAACTCTGTGGTCCGCCTGTGCTACAATAATTAATTTTCTGCATGTAAAAGCCCGTGCTGGCATTAGGGGGTAGCAAGCAAAGTAATTGCTCGGGGCCCCATGCCACAGGGGACCATGCAAAGCTACATTGCTCAGGCTTAAGCTTCAGCCCTGGGTAGCTGGACTCAGGGCCCTGGGCTTCAGCCCAATGCTGTGGGGCTTCAACTTCCTGCTCTTGGGTCCTAGTGAGTTTACTGCTGACCCTGCTTGGAGGCCGCCCTGAAACCTGCTCATGGCCCCCTAGGGGGCCCTGAACCCCTGGTGGAGAAAACCACTGCTCTAAGTGAATATAGAACTTCCATTTCTCAATGGTAAGAATGTTTTTTGGTTTTAAGTTTTGCCAAAACTTATTTTACAAATGATTCGTTTTCTGTTTGTGAATGTACAAGTTCTACTGATCAGTGCTGTACATCACCCAAATGTGAAGTAAACTTTAAGAGTTCAAGGGACTCACGGTAGCCTTGGCTTTTAAATCAATAGATATTTTACCATCAACCAAACAAGTATAGCTTTTCACCTCCACATTGGCCATGACACACACAAATAATCTCCATAGTGTCATATGGTTTGTCAAGCCAGGCCATTGTGAGACAAAAAGTTGGTCTGAAATAATGCCAAGGCTGCTTATGAGTTGGCCTGCTGTGGTAACCTTTGCCAAAAGGACTGAATCACCCACTGCAATATCAATGTATTGTAATAAGTGTCGTGGTGGCAGGCCTAATATCAGTTCACCAATGGTAAATTATAATTGATTATTAAAAAAAACCATGAAACTTAGTCTTCCCACGTAACTAGTCAGGAGTGGTCAGGCTAATGATTTGTGGATATCAACGATCTTCATCTAAATAAACATAGCTATGAAATCTAGCCTTAGGGAGGTCTGTATGGATTCTGACATTCTTCTGAAGGCTTGGGTTCTGAAATCGATGAATGGATTTCTTTATTCCATAAACTTAGCATTTAAAATACATTGACTGATCACTTTAGCCTTTTACAGAACCTCATCATATTGGAGAATGTGACAAAATGGAAACTGATCGTATAAGGTAGAGGGAGATGGGGATATTATGTCTGGACTCTCATGACATGGCATCTGGCTGATCTGCTTTGGAATATCACCTTGACTGTGACTGGCCAAAGCTTAGATGGAATGCCTTGGCCAAAAACACCATGGCATAACATGTTTTTCATGTCCCGAGAACACCTCCTAAAATACTAATAAATGTTGTGGTTTGTATTGATTGTGTGGTGTTACTGGGTTAGATGTATTTAGTCAGCTTAGTCCAAAATTAGGCTATTACATTTGTCTGAGTCCGCAAACAATTAGGTCATGCCTAGGCTAGGAAAATAGACCGTCTGTTTATACCCTAATGTAGGTAGAGGTTTTTAACACAATTTGTAAAATACATTTAGCTAGTCACATTCAACGCATTGGCTTAGTATTTAGCAGTTTTAAAGTCCATCTGCTTGGGAAAACACTACACTGCTTTCATTAGCATTAGCTGTGAAAGGATGCAAATATAGTAAAAACAATGCGGGTAGTACAGCTTGTTCGTATGAAATAGTTGATGTTAAGCTGACTTCATAGTGAACTCTTTTTATCATGAGTGCACACACACTCACAATATGGGCCTGACTAAGGACTGGTTGCCCATTTCATCAAATAAAGTCAAGGGGAACTCTGGGTATTCAGCACCTCTGAAAAATCAGATTCAGTGTGTAATTGTAAACCTAGGGTGACGACAGCTACTATATTTTTACAAGTCTCAGTCAAAGACAAAGTTAGTTAGCTATATTCAGCATTATTTTTCTGGCAAAAATGTGCACCATGAACTTGCATGCTATAATTTATTCCAAAGTGCTGTATCACAGAATACCAGAAGGAACTCGTTCAAATGTTAACGAAGTAACCCACCATCTGTGCGTGCCCCCACCTCGCGTTTTCTCCTTCTGCTGAGAACTGCAAAAGTAAGTCATCTTCCCCTTAAAATGGAAGAACATCGCATTATGCTATTTTGGAGTTGTTTGAAATGGTACACCGGTTTCTGAACACATCATTAGTCATGCCCAAGAAGCCAGAGCCTTTCAAATACAATAGAGAACTTTAAACAACGTAAAAAATCAGTAGGCTGGAGTTTAACGTAAGCACTGCATAAATCAAAACTATCCTGCAGTTTAGCTTAAAAATGAAACAAAATCTCCCAAAAGGTAATGTTAGGATTTCAATTCCATTGACAATGGCTCTGTCAGTATTTGGTTCATTGGTGTATTAATTTTGTCTAACTTGCTTATTTTCTCTTGACTTTGATTTTTAAAAGCTTCTCTGCTTTTTCCCCACTACAGAGTCTCAACCCTCAGTTGAGGGACACCTGTCTACTGAGAAGATAGCTCAGTCTGCTTGTTAGTTTAATTTTTGATCATCCTGTTGAGCCTTCCAATAAAATGTTAAGATGGTTGCATCTGTCAGGCTTGGATGGCTATAGAGGCAAACTTCCTGGGTGGCCCCACAAAGACCCCTCTGCACCATAGCAAATTAAATGGAATCTATGCTTAATCTTCGGTTAAACATCTTGGCTAGCGGAGGGTCCAACAGAATTTTATCCCATAGTTGGGATGTGAGGGACCACCAATGACAGAGTGAGGTCAGAGGCATCAGAATTGGGGAAGTCACATAAACTTCCTCTCCATAGCACCATCTTGCTACTAATTTCCCTCAACCATATTTTTATAACCTTCCACACGTGGATGTCAATGTGGACTACTCTATGAAGTAAGGGGCTGCTAAACAAGTGACAGAATATAGGAATTTTGCCTTTTGTGAGGATTGTACTGAGTGTATCTTGAGAGAGGGGAAAACTTGACTTGCTTAACTTTCTGGGGAGGGGAGGAGCAAAGTTTTATATTTAGGCCAGTGGTCCCCAAACAGTGGGGTGCTCCCTGTGGCAGGCAAGCCCCCATGGGCGGGTGGGGAGGGAGCGCCCCCTGAGCTCTGCTCTGGCTCCTGGCTGCAGCCCCTGGCTCCCAGCCCAGCTGCAGCTTTGGCCCCAGCCTCATACTTCTGTCTGTGAACCCACCTCCCCAGGGGCCATGGCCTCACTCATGGGCCCAGATCCCAACCGCTGCTCTTGAGGGGGATGTAGAAAGTGGGGGATGGGGGTGGCATGACTGGAAAAGTTTGGGGACCACTGACTGACCCTACTCTGAATTTTAAGGGATCTCTAGTATTCTCTCTCCGTGAAAGTGCACTTTAAGTCACACTCAGTTTAATATGATCCACAAAATTTTTTGTTCAGGCTGTTCCAGCTTTGGAATCTGTCTGGCCACCTACCATAGGCGGGACTCGCGTGATGTGGTACTTTAGGGTGCATCCAGACAGCAGCTGGGAGATGTAATTCCCAGCTTGGATAAACATGCATGCATTGATACTTCTGCTCTAGCTAGCACCAAAAACTAGCAGTGTGGCTGTGGTGATAGGGGTGGTGGCTTGGGCCAGACTACAGTCCCACCCTACCCTAGGTAAGTACTCATGCAGCTAGCCCAAGCTGCTGCCTCTTCCACCATGGCCATATTGCTATTTTTAGTTAGTGCATGTACATCAGTGGTTCTCAAACTTTTGTCCTGGTGACTCCTTTTACATACCAAGCCTCTGAGTGTGACCCCCTCCTGCCCCAATACATTAAAAACACCATTATAAATGCTGGAGGCAAAGTGAGGTTTGGGGTGGAGGGTGACAGCTTGCGACCACCCCCCCAGTGTAATAACCTTGTCCTGACGGGTCCTGACCTCTAGTTTGAGAACTCCTGAGGTGGGAATTACACCACCCAGCTGATGTGTTGATAGACCCTTTGAATGACTGCTCTTCAAATTGCCTTGCTTCCTGTGCTCTAAATACATAACCTTTCTTCCTGAAATATCTGCAGTCTAATACTTCTCCCTCCACTCATTTCAAAATAAATACTTCATGCCCAATACTGAAGGTTGAGTATAAGCTATTCCTGAACCCAAGAGTGAAATAACAATAAGCAAACTTAGTACTGAAGGCCAAGTTCTTCTTGATATGTAGAGTACTGGACATTGTGTACAACTTAATCTTTTATTTCTTAAACCTGAATAGTATTGTTAAAATAGCCCCCCCCCCGGGGGGGGGGGCGGGCGGGACGGGAATGAATTGTATTCTATTACTGGTTTGAATGTATCCTGTGCCTTGCATATGGAAGGCTATCTTAGGTTAAGTAGGCAAACTGGAAGTCTAGAAGTCTGTGTAAGTACTCAGTTGCATATAACTTCATTTATATATTACACCCTAATAGTTTTTTGAGCAAACCATGATAATGAGAAATGAAAGGGATTCAGCAGAAGTGATCTTCTGACACTAGCTGATGTTAAAGAAATGGTAAATTTATTAGGCTAGTTTTTAATTAAGTTAAAATTAACTTGCTTAGACTGAATATGAATGCCTAAAAGGCCACAAAGCTTAGTTGATGAGCTAGTGCATGAGCAAAGAGATGAAGGAATGGAGAAGAGCAACATTTCAGGTAAAACTGTCCTCTATCCTTCAAAAATACCTACACCATCTCTTCCCTGGAATGAATAGCTCTGTCAGGTGACCAGGTCTAGTGGGAACAGCTGCTTCTCAAAACAAGTGATTAAAGTTTACTTTTTGTCCATTGCTTACCCCTGAGTTACAAAAAGTGCTAACGCAACATTCCAGAGAAGATATTGTACTCATAGTCCTGATGGTTCTCCTTCTGTTCCTTGCTAGATTCAGTACTGTAGAGCTCAGTTGAGCATGCTTAGAAAGTATTTAGCTGACTTCTTGTGATGGATATCATTGGACAGTATTACCTGCACAGCATTTTGCTCCAGAGACTTTTCATCTTTCCTTTTTCAAATGACCTTTTTGTGTCTGTATCCTCTTAACTTCACTGTAGAACTCACTGTATCTCAGTGGTTCACCATATCCTCCTTCCTGCCTTCTGACTCATCTTCTGCGATGGCCCCTCAGTACTTTGTTCCAGTGATAGGCTACTTTTTGTTTCTCATTGCAGACAAATCTGTGAGATGATAGCCATAAGATTTCTTATAAAGCATTACTCCGTTACCTTTCTCACTGAACTGAACCCCTTCTGCTGAACGACCTTCATAGAGAATTTCCTGTACCTCCGTTATTTGCTGCTCACAAAACTGGAGAATGTTGTCTCAAATGTGAGGCTGTAGGGTGGTGATCCAGGTGTTATAGAAAGACGTATCTTGGACTTTCATACAAAACTTTTTGGAGGACTTTCTCAGTTTGCTTAACTGTGTTTGCTCCTCCCTGACCCTCTCCCTCTTAATTCTGTTTCCAAAAGCAAAATGTTCCAGTTTTATAATAGTTACTCTGATCTTGTAGTAGATGTTCTTTGTTTATAGACAGACTGTTCAAAGGATGAGACCTTCCTATGATCTTTGGCTACCTTTTTGGAGAATTTCAATAACTGGCTCTATATAAAAACTTTTTTCAAGCTGGGCAAATTTGCTTTGTTCTGGATTCAAAAATACCTGCCGAGTTTTTCTTCAGTTCACTGGCTAGTACAGTACATTATGAAATATTAAGGTTGAGCCTAAAATCTTTTTATAGAAAAAGGTTCATTAAATTTAATTTAAAACTAGCATAGCTTGGAGTTCAGACGTTTTAATGAGGTAGCTGTGTGCCATGTGCTTAACACAGATAGCAGTAGATCATGATGAAATATCTACAAATTGTCATAACCTTCCTCTTTTCTCCTCCTGTATTTTTTCTGGGGGGAGTGGGTGTGGTGGGCGATAAGAACTTGGTAAAATATTAATAGTGCCAGTTAAAGGAATTCCACTGTTTTAGAGTCATTTAATTATTTACATACTACATGGCTTATTCAAGCATGACTTTCATTACCAGAATATTGTCATTGATATGTTGGTGCATGAAGTAATACATAATTCCTTTATTGGAGGCTGTCAAAGACTTTTTTATAAGAAGATTAGGCTTCATGACATCCACAGTTATCGATCCCTATTTGACAGATGAGCTGTGGCTCAGATTAAGAGTCTTGCCTGTTTCCTTGGGTTAATCTCCTAGACCACGCTCTCTCTGTTACCTGCACAAAGTTGGTAGGCCTCCTCCACATGTGGTGGCTGGCTTTCTTGAGCAACCTCACAATAGCAAAGCAATGTGTATGTGATTAAAGGTCAATATTACAGTTGACTCACAGATGTTTAGCATGCAAATTTAATAGGCAATCCTGAATGCTTGTCATTTACCATCTGTAAATATAGCAACTGTGGAGCTTCTCACCAGTAAGGAGACTAGTCGATCACAATAAGTGTGAAAATGTGAATATGGAGCAGATGGAAAAGAGGTTCATTCATGGAACCATTAATGGAGTAATCTAATTGATTTATCAAATAGAAGGTTAATTGGAAAATAAAATGCTTTTTATGAGTTAAATAAGGCATGGAATGACAAGAAATGGAACGGAAAAATGAAAACTGGCTTTTTCAAAAATTCTGAATTTTTGAAAATCTTGGAATGGGAAAGCAAATCAAAACTGTATTTAACAATAACTCAGTTGGAAATATGTTCATTGCTTGGTGGCTGCCGTTTTGCCTGTGGAAAAAGATAAACTGTGAATAGGATCTTATCCCATTGACATCTGTGAGTGAGAACTCTTAAATTCCAAAACACTGATGTATTGCTTCACTAGTAACTTGTTATAAGCTTATTGACTATTGGTATTATAGTGCTGCCTAGGGGCCTCAATCAGAGATCAGGGCCTCATTGTGCTAGGCATCGTACAAACACACACAGCTGCTTTGAAAAAAACTGGATTAGAACCAGTTAGTTGCAGGATGGGTGAAAAGGTTAACCTCGATAAGGTGGTAAATCTGGTACTCTGTGATCTAGTACTGTGTGACTTTAATTGAGAATAGGAAAGTTACAAGTATTCCACAAAACACTTACCAAAAAATAATAGGAACCTGACCACCTATACCTCTTAATGTTGAATACAGACATTCAGTTTTTCTCTCAGGCTAGAGAGAGAGTTATCCTAGCAAAGCTCTTTAGAGCTGCCTTTGAGATCAACTTTATACCACTTGGAGGTAAACAATATTGAAGTCTATTGATCTTAGGTCAGACTTTCACAATATTCAGCACTGCAGCTGGGCTGGATTTTTCGGAAGAGCTTAGCATGCAGCCATCTTTGATGGGATCTGCTGGTTGCTGAGCATTTCTGAAAAGATTGGCCCCTTGATTTGAGATGTTTCTAGAAGTTAGAGATAAGAGAAAATGAGTCTCAGTGACAAAGCTCAAGAGTTTAGTCTTAAAGTGAACCTACGTGATGGAAACAATGATCAAACAGCTTGTCTGGGCAAAAGTTTCTCACCCCTCCCCCCAAACTGCAAATAACCTGGACAGTGATATAAAAATTATTAAACTAATTGTAAGCAAGATGAAAACTGATTAGTGCACTAATGTAAGGTTTAGAATAGTTTTGTCAATTTTTGAACAGGTTTGGAGAGATGGGTACTCCACAACTTTTTTTCCAGACGTACCTTGAGAGCAGTGACATGGATGCCACAGAAGATTGTACCCACTTTTGCTAAAGCTTCACCAGTTTAGATCGCCGCTTGCTTTTAGATTCCTTGTCTCATAATTTCAAGGTCCATTACATTTAGAAACCATTTCAGATCTTATTTCAACACTTTACATGTAAATTGTTTTGGTGTGTACAAATGTGTATATTTAAAGATGAATATAGAGCAATTATCTGTATTCTTTTAGCAATCTGCATATACTGTAAAACTAGAAGTATTAGCTTTAAAGTAACTGCCATTATATTTATCTATAACCTCCGAGAATGAGGAGTGTTTCTAATGGACAAGCAATAGCCTTTGCTGGCAGAGACTGGCTGGGGGGCATGAATGTGTGGCCACCTCTCTTGCACTATAGTACAAATGTGTAGTATTTTTTAAGAAGTTGTTACTGGATAATCTATATCATGTGTTAAGTCTTAAATATGCTTTTTGACAATTCTTACTGCTTTGTGTTTTAAAAATAACTACTATAAGTAAAAATAAGCAAAAGCAACTGGAATTTAGTGTTCCCTATTTATAAAAGTTCTATTTATGGGATTAACACCTTTTTCATCTATATACTTTATTTAGTTTTCATTAAAAATTCTAGGCTCTTTCACATATTCTTTATAAAATACTTATAGGTCATAGTTGGTTCTAGTTCTTTAGTGTACTATCCATTTAGTATGTTTCTCTTGTTTTCTTCTGTAACTTGCTTCGTACATCATACACTAATTTTTGCCTTAAATCCACACACCAACTTTTCTAACAGAATTGCATGGTATACCTTTGTCAATTGTGAAATATAGTCATTTTAAATCTTTTACCATATAGCATTTATGATTGAGTGCTAAATAGGTTATAATAATTGAATGTAACAGTCATGTTACCAGAAACTTGCTCTATCTGTATTCTTGCTCTCAGTCCCTCTCCCTTCCCTCTGCAATATTTTACAAAGCAATTAAAGGGTAGCTATGATAGTGAATGATCTCTCTCAAACTCAGAATTCTGTGCTGCTCACAGTTTTTCTATCTCTTCTACAAATTGTGGTTGTGTTGTGTTGTGTTGTATTTATTGTGCCTGCTTGTAGAAACCTGTTGTGGATTCGTTTTTGTTGGTGAAATGGCTTGAATGGGATTTGTCACTCTCCAACTCACTCTTGTGGCAGTTGATATAATGGGATAGACAGTATGTTCTCCTCACAGATGTCTGCCTTCTGTGGTAGACTCCTTCAGTTAAGTCTGATCTTTCTGGTGCTCTAACAATATTTGACTGTTAATATTCTAGCCCAAATGCGATCTCATAATTTAACCTACCAGCAGAAGTGAAGACTCTCTTAAATTAGACTCTTCATTACAGTTTCTATGGTTACATTAGAGGAGAAATCTACTAAATGCAAGCCAGAAGGGCATAAAAAATGAGCTTTGGTAGCAGTTGCTATCATTATTGTAGCTTTACAGTTTCCAGTCTAATTCCTTAGTTTCTCTTTAAAATCTATTCCATTTAAGTGAGAGTCTGTATTTCTGAAGATTAGCTGCCGCTACTTCAAGAAAATATTATCAGTGTTAGGATTTAAGTTTACAAACCAAACTGAGCATCTCTGACTAGTAAGAGCTATGGCAACAAAGATTTTGTTGTACTTTTTGAATAGACATTTCTCTAGCTGTCTCTGTAAACGATAGTAGACTTGACTTACATAAAAAAGCAGTTCTCAATTTATGATTGAATTACTGATCCCGACTGAGAGCCAATTGTCTTTTTATGCTAATTAAACCTGGTTTGTCATTACTACACAAAACACCCTGTAAAACAAATTAGTCCATGTTATATCCACATAGTTTGTTGCTTGTATTTGCTAATGCTAATATTTAATTTTTAAAAATCAGTACCTATCTCAGTACACACATCTGCTTGAAAATTGGCTTTTTGACTCTTCTCCTGGTTACTGTTAGATGTTGCCCTCACTAAAGTGACCTGTGGTGACAGGATTCTGAAGACACTTACAGATCTCATAAGGAGCAGAATGTAACCAGGCACTGATAAATAACAATAGCAAGAACAAAATTAAAATGAAGTGTTTTTCTCCCCTAGTTGCTTTGTGGATATGGGAGGAAAGCGGCCCAGTGGTTGAGGTACTGGTGTCAGATACGGGAGACCCAGGTTCAGGTCCCTGCTGTACCACAGACTTCCTGGGTAACCGTGTGCAGGTCACTTAGCCTCTCTGTATCTCCATTCCCCATCAGTAAAATGGGGATGATAATGCTTCCCTACCTCACAGGGGTCCTGGAGAGAAGATGGGCACTGTTGGGATAAAAAGACTGCCCGCTGAAAGGTCGCAACATGATGCTGCTACAGCTAAGTCACTAATGGAATTTATAAACATAGGTCTATGGCCACTTCTTGTCTGATTTGTTCTGTCATTGGACTATGGGGTTGCGGGGAGGAGGGAGACAGATACTGGGTCATCATGGAGAAGCAAAGAAAATCAAATTATTTTGTATAACACACTTTCTTTCTGTGACTTTTTTTTGTCAATAGTAGCTAACATGAATAAGCACATGGTAAGACTTCTAAAGCAGTGATTCTCAGTCAGGCCGCCACTTGTTCAGGGAAAGCCCCTGGTGGTCTGGGCCAGTTTGTTTACTTGCTGCGCCTGCAGGTTCGGCCCATCGCGGGTCCCACTGGCCGTAGTTCACTGCTCCAGGCCAATGGGGGCTGTGGGAAGGGTGGCCAGCACACCCTTTGGCCTGCGCCCCTTCCCGCAGCCCCCATTGTTGTGGAGCGGCGAACTGTGGCCAGTGGGAGCTGCCATCGGCCAAACCTGTGGACCTGGCAGGTAAACAAATTGGCTGGGACCGCCAGGGTCTTTCCCTGAACAAGCGGCAGACTGGCTTTGAGAAGCACTGTTCTAAAGCATAAGAAAGGGAAAAACATTGTGTAATATTTTCATAAGGTGGTGTGGTTTGGGGGGAGTACAAACTGAAGTAAGGATTTCTGCCCTACTCCTTTATTAAACTAGCGCTGGAAATAATCAAAAGCGGCAGCAGACTTCATTTTAATCTGCCAGTAGTCCTTGCTTCTATTTATGTTACCATGCAAAGAATAACTATGTTGATCCAGGAGTATCAAAAATGGCAATAAATAGCCAATGGGCAAAAATCTCTATGAACCAAGCAATAGAGATGGCCAGGTCTACATAATTCAACATCATTTTGAATTTAACACTAAGGGCTTGTCTACATCAGAAAGTTGCAGCGCTGGTGAGGGAGTTACAGCGCTGCAACTTTGAAGGTGTACACATCTGCAGGGCATCACCAGCGCTGCAACTCCCTGTTTGCAGCGCTGGCCGTACTCCCGTTTTGTCTCAGGTGTAGAAGATCCAGCGCTGGTGATCCAGCGCTGGTAATCCAATGTAAACACTTACCAGCGCTTTTCTTGACCTCCGTGGAAGGAGGAAGCCTCTGGTAATCAAGCTGGTCTCCTTCCCCAGCTTGCTCTCGCGTTCCCGGAACCCCGAGCAAGCAGGTCTCCTTCCCTGCGGTTTGCAGGGGGGTTCGGGAACGCGAGAGCAAACCGGGAAAGGAGACCAGCTTCGCCGCGGTTTGCTCTCCCGTTCCCCGAGCAAGCAGGTCTCCTTCCCTGCGGTTTGCAGGGTGGCTCCGGGAACGCGAGAGCAAACCGCGGCGAAGCGGGTCTCCTTTCCCGGTTTGCTCTCTAGTTCCCGGAGCCCCGAGCAAGCAGGTCTCCTTCCCTGCGGTTTGCTGGGTGGCTCCGGGAACGCGAGAGCAAACCGGGAAAGGAGACCAGCTTCGCCGCGGTTTGCTCTCCAGTTCCCCGAGCAAGCAGGTCTCCTTCCCTGCGGTTTGCAGGGGGTTCGGGAACGCGAGAGCAAACCGCGGCGAAGCGGGTCTCGTTTCCCGGTTTGCTCTCTCGTTCCCGGAACCCCGAGCAAGCAGGTCTCCTTCCCTGCGGTTTGCAGAGGGGTTCGGGGAACGCGAGAGCAAACCGCGGCGAAGCTGGTCTCCTTTCCCGGTTTGCTCTCTCGTTCCCGGAACCCCGAGCAAGCAGGTCTCCTTCCCTGCGGTTTGCAGGGGCTCCGGGAACGCGAGAGCAAACCGCGGCGAAGCGGGTCTCCTTTCCCGGTTTGCTCTCTAGTTCCCGGAGCCCCGAGCAAGCAGGTCTCCTTCCCTGCGGTTTGCAGAGGGGTTCGGGGAACGCGAGAGCAAACCGCGGCGAAGCTGGTCTCCTTTCCCGGTTTGCTCTCCCGTTCCCCGAACCCCCCCCTTGAAGCCGCCCAACAGCGCTGCAGTGTGGCCACATCTAACACCACTTGCAGCGCTGGTTGCTGTAAGTGTGGCCACTCTGCAGCGCTGGCCCTATACAGCTGTACTAATACAGCTGTAACAACCAGCGCTGCAAAATTTTAGATGTAGACATGGCCTAAATGTTTTTTTGGGCGGGGGGACAGAGAGGGGACACTATGCTACTGAATGCAGGAACAGCAGACCTTGAGATATAAACATTATGTGGATTAATACAAATCTATTTCAATGCCTGCTTCTTAACAGAGATGACAGAACCCTAAGTAGACTGCTAGTCCTGTATTAAATTTGAGATTTGTACTGTGAATAATAACTTTTTGGCAGAAGTGACTTTCAAATAAATGCCAGTGTAGTAAATAATTCCATAGCAACAAATTCACCATGGAGTCAAATGTTTAATTGTGGCTGATTACTAGATTGTAACTGATATTGGCGTCTTTCCACTCCCCAACCCCCTTCTATTTTGAATCGGCAAATTGTCATTCCTGAAAGGTGGTGGTGGTTGATTTTGAGATGTTTTAAAATCTTCCACAGTACTTGATTTTATATCCTTGATAAATTTGTATTGGATATAAAGTTGGAGAGTTTTTCCGTGACAACTACACAAAGTTTGCAAACATAGAATTTAACTGCAACTTGGAGTCCAGGTAAATTTCTCTGTTTCTGTGCTTTCTATACAGACACCTAGGTGCTCACTCTGATTTGCTGTGTCTATAACAGAACTTGTGGCTTAAGATTTTTATTTGTCATCTTTCTAAGATGAATTTCTTCTCCTTTCATTCTGCATGAGTGGAAGGGCTGGTCTTTTCTGTGTGAGTAAAATTGTCCAGCAAGAAGGTTGGGTGGCAGAAGGTATATTCAGTAGTTCCTGAGTCATTCTGCCCTCTCTGTGCTGCTAACTTGGTGCCTCCAAAGCTAACTTCAAATGCCAGATTTCTTTGCTCCATAGCACCAGGCAGAGGTTTGAGGATATAATGGAAAATGTCCCAATTCTTCTCCTTCCTTTCAAGATGTAAATTTAGGGCAGCACTGTTCGCAAGTTGGCAAGCAGAGAACTCTGCCAAACTCTCAGTATCAAAATTTTCAGTCATACCTCGTTAGATTATAATGAACCCCCAAGGGCCTGTGTGATCCATACAGTTGCATTGTCAGACCCTTGTCCACTACCTTGGATAACTTCACCAAATCGTGACCTTCTTTCCTCCTTGGTGGACACCCAAAGGCTGGAGTGTTGAAGGGAAAAATATTGGCTATCTTTGTAGACAGCGTGGGTGAGTTAATATTTATTGGATCAACTTCTGTTGGTCAAAGACAAACTTTTCTGAGCTAAACAGATCTTCAGAATTTTGCGTAAGAGTGCAGTGGATAAGACTTTATGCTTGATCCCTCATGTACTGTGTTGTGATGCATTTGACACAGCTCCTTAATTTATTCAAAGACTCGAATGATAATGGCTGAAGATGAAGAAGCATTGAATTATCCTCAGAAATGACTGATGCCTGCTGATTGAGGGGGAGGGGCGCCAGAGTGAAGGCAGCCAACTTCAGCAGTGTTACAGTGGAGTCGTATCTTATGCGGGGGTTCAGTTCTAAAGTCAGCGTGTAAGGCGAAGATCGCGTACAGTCAAAATTACTCTTGAAAATCCCTTAAATGGCACATAAAGTACAATATACTGGACATGATTTTGTCTATACAGCCCAGTACAGTACTGTATAATGTATACAGTAATGTACAGTATATAATAGAGTACATATGCAAAATATAACTTTACAGGGGGTAATCAGGGCTTGATGTTGATCCAGGAAGCAGAGATGATGGAGAGCTTGGGTGACGGAGAGCGAATCATAGACGAAGTGGCTGGCTCTAGTTCAGCTCGAAGTTGATTGCATAAGCTTATCTACTGCTGGCTCTTTTTCCTTGAAAAACATGGTTATCGGCAACTGTCACTGTCTCTTGAGCTGCTCAAACATTTCTTGATATGGTCTCAAATAGTCTGTAATACTATATGTGATTTTTGAGGCTTCGTTCCACAGAGGGATTGTATTCAGAAATTTAAATCATTCAAGTGTTTCACTGCTTGGAACACTGCAGCAAATTTATGAAGATTCCAACTTGCTGGCTTTTCCTGTTTGTCGTCGTCATCTTCGTCTTTTGTAGATGATTTTATCAGTTCCTCTAACTCTTTGTTAGTCAGTGTTTCTCTATGGCTCTCAATAAATTCTTCAATTTCTTCCTCAAGGATGTCGACAAAGCCATCACCACTCACTTGCCCAGCCACTTGAAAAATGCTTTCACTTCTTTGTCAGTGGTCGGGAAACCCTTAAAATCTTTCACACATTGTTTCCATAGGTTTCCCCAAAATGCATTGACTGTTTCAGGCTTGATTGCATCCATTGCTTGTTTAATATAAGTGATGTAATCAGCAGTGTTGAAGGACTTCCAGCACTCAATCACATTAAGATTGGGATCAGCATCCATAGTGCTACGTATCTGTGAGAACATAAGCCTCATGTACATGGCCTTGAGACAGCGAATCACACCTTGGTTGAGAGGGTGGAGGGATGGAGGTGGTATTTTGGGAGGGGAGGGGAAGAAGGACGACTTCAGCATTGTTATGTGCAAACTGGAGTACCACAGGGTCACCAGGAGCATTGTCTACAATCAGCAACACTTAGGGCTTGTCTACATCACAAAGTTGCAGCGCTGGTGAGGGGGTTACAGCGCTGCAACTTAGGAGGTGTACACATCTGCAGGGCATCACCAGCGCTGAAACTCCCTGTTTGCAGCGCTGGCCGTACTCCCGTTTTGTCTCGGGTGTAGAGGATCCAGCGCTGGTAATCAAGTGTAGACTCTTACCAGCGTTTTTCTTGACCTCCGTGGAATAAGCGGGTATCCCAGCATACCTGAGGAAGCCTCTGGTAATCAAACTGGTCTCCTTCCCCGGTTTGCTCTCGCGTTCCCCGAACCCCAAGCAAGCAGGTCTCCTTCCCTGCGGTTTGCAGGGTGGTTCGGGGAACGCGAGAGCAAACCGCGGCAAAGCTGGTCTCCTTCCCCGGTATGCTCTCGCGTTCCCCGAACCTCCATGCAAGCAGGTCTCCTTCCCTGCGGTTTGCAGGGTGGTTCGGGGAACGTGAGAGCAAACTGCGGCGAAGCTGGTCTCCTTCCCCGGTTTGCTCTCGCGTTCCCCGAACCCCCCTTGAATCCGCCCAACAGCGCTGCAGTATGGCCACATCTAACACCACTTGCAGCGCTGGTTGCTGTAAGTGTGGCCACTCTGCAGCGCTGGCCCTATACAGCTGTACTAATACAGCTGTAACAACCAGCGCTGCAAAATTGTAGATGTAGACATACCCTTAGTCAAGTCCTTTCTCTTCGAGGTACTGCTTGACCTCCGAAATAAACACTTGTGGAACCAATCCAGAAATAATGCTGCCATCACCCAAGCCTTTTTATTTGATTGCCAGAACACAGGCAGGAGATTTTTGTTCCTGCCTTTTAGGGCACGGGGATTTGCAGCCCTGTAGAGCAAACCCAGCTTTATTAAACGCCCAGCCACATTGCCACTAAACAACACAGTCACATGGTCTTTAGCTGCTTTCAAGCCAGGGGCTTGTCTTTCTGATTTTGAAATGTAAGTGCGGTTGGGCTTTTTTTTTTTTTTTTTTTTTTTTTTTTTTTTTTTTTTTTTCTAGAAGAGCCCAGTCTCATCAGCATTAAAAACTTGGTCTGGAAGATGGCCCTTTTCTTCTATGATTTTCTTTAATTGCTCAGGGTAGGCTTTTGCTGCCTCTTCATTGGCAGTTGCAGCTTCACCAGTAGTCTGCACGTTTCTGAGGTTGAAGCGGTTCCTAAAACTAATAAGCCAACCTTGGCTGGCTTTGAATTATTTCTCATCAGAAGGCTGTCCCTCTTCAGCAGGAGATTTGAACAGTGCGTTGAGGATAAGAACCTTTCTTGCAACATGTTGCCATCGATAGGTATGCATTTAGGATTCGTGTCTTCTGGCCATAAGTTTCATAAGGCCATAAGCCTTTTCAGTCTTCACTAAAGTCTTATCACGCACCTGGCTCATCACCTTAGCAGTTATTGGAGCACTTGATGCCATGGCTTGATGAATTTCTCTCTCTTGAATCTTGATGGGACGGATGCTAGATTCGTTAAAGCCATATTTACGCACCACGTTCGAGACTGACATACCGTCTCTCAATAAGTCCAACACAGCCAGTTTTTCCTCTACCATTGGAACAGATTGCTGTTTCTTTGGTTGAGCACCAGATGAAGTAGTTGGCTTGCGTTTAGGGGCCATGTAAAAAAAACAATGTATCTTTAAACTCTAGAATCATACTCAGCGTGGCAAGATGCTCACACTATGAGAGGCTCACGAATCTGCTGTTCCTTCAGTTGATGGCAGTTCCCATGTCTCCCATCTCGCACTCACTCCAGGGCATACACTCATTGAGTGGAATCGCCCACACTATTTACAGGTATCTTGTTTTTCTTTTTTTGAAGAGCATATATAGTTGAATTTGCATAAGTTAAATGTGCATATGATGCGACTCGCTTGTACTTCTTTTTCATAGATTCCAAGGTCATAAGAGACCACTGTGATCATCTAGGCTGACCGCCTGCATAACACAGGTCATAGGACTTACCTGAAATAATTCCTAGTTGAACTAGAGCTTTTATTTTTTAAAAAAGTCCAGTCTTGGTTTTTTAAAACAACCAGAAATGGAGAATCCATCCTTATTAATTTGTTTCAGTCGATAATTGCCTTCAATATTAAAAACTTGCAACCTATTTCCAATCTGAACTTGTCCAGTTTCACTTCTCAGCCACTAGATCTTGTTCTACCTTTTTTTGTCTGGCTGATAAAATGAAGAGTCTGTTACCAAATATTTTTACTCTTAGACTAATCATCACCTCTTAACTTTCTGTTTGTTAAGCTAAACAGGCTGAGTTCCCCAAGTTTCACTATAAGGCCCATTTTCCAGTCCTTTAATTCTTGAGGCTCCTGTTTGAACTCGCTTCAGTTTATTAACTTATTTCTTAGAACCGGACAAAGTGTTTTGGCACTAGTGCAACCTTTGTGGAACAAGGAGATAATATGACTTCTCTCTTCCTACTCAAGATTCCCCTGTTGGTACATCCAAGGATCATGTTAGCCCTTTTGGTACAATGTTGCACTGGGAGCTCATGTTCAGCTGATTTTGGCTTTTCCTGAATACAGAAGAAAAATATTTTTGTTTTTAAATTCAACCACTTCCATCAAGTAATGAACAAATACCATTGTTAGTATTCTACTTGTCCCTAAAAAATTAAAAAAACAAATTTCTTCTTGTCCTTCACATTGATGGCCACAGAGTTCTTGATGTGTCCTCTTGCGTCCCTTATCAATTTTCCTCAGTTCTTAGCTTCTGACTTACATTTATTGCTGTAAACTTCCACATGCTTTCATCTGCTATATATTTTTATTTTATAGCTGCATTTGCTTTCTGTCTAAGCCAGGTTGGTCTCTTTTTTAAATTCAATTTTAAATCATTTCTAATTACCATATACATTCCCCCCCCCCCATTTAAACTCTCTTCTCCAGTGGATCTGGCTCATAATTTTTGGCTGCTTTGTGGATCTGGCCCTTCTAAAGCAAGTACACATTACCACTTTGATCTTTATTTCTATTTGCACATAGTGTGATCAGTTAATGATCACTTATACCTAAGATCCACTAATTTTAATTTATAGCTGAAGCTGTGACAGCCTGTGCTTAGTGTAATTCCACCTCTGCTAGGGAACTTGCTGTATTGTCACCTGGAATTTGTTCCATGTTATCTCCTAAACTCTGCAAACTAGATGTGGGTACCTTATTTTATGTGGCCTTCGGCTACAGAGTGCATGCGTTAGTAATGTCTGCAGAGTAGGCTTAGTATGTGGTTTCTACTCAAGATTTCGTTTGGTGTTGCTGCCTAGAGTCTAGGGGCTTGTCTACATCAGAAAGTTGCAGCGCTGGTGAGGGAGTTACAGCGCTGCAACTTAGGAGGTGTACACATCTGCAGGGCACCACCAGCGCTGCAACTCCCTGTTTGCAGCGCTGGCCGTACTCCCGTTTTGTCTCGGGTGTAGAGGATCCAGCGCTGGTGATCAAGTATAGACACTTACCAGCGCTTTTCTTGACCTCCATGGAATAAGCAGGTATCCCAGCATACCTGAGGAAGCCTCTGGTAATCAAACTGGTCTCCTTCCCTGGTTTGCTCTCGCGTTCCCCGACCCCCCGAGCAAGCAGGTCTCCTTCCCTGCGGTTTGCAGGGGGGTTCGGGGAACGCGAGAGCAAACCGCGGGGAAGCTGGTCTCCTTTCCCGGTTTGCTCTCGCGTTCCCCGAACCCCGAGCAAGCGGGTCTCCTTCCCTGAGGTTTGCTGGGTGGTTCCGGGAACGCGAGAGCAAACCGCGGCGAAGCTGGTCTCCTTCCCCGGTTTGCTCTCGCATTCCCCGAACAAGCAGGTCTCCTTCCCTGCGGTTTGCAAGGTGGTTCGGGGAACGCGAGAGCAAACCGCGGCGAAGCTGGTCTCCTTTCCCGGTTTGCTCTCGCGTTCCCCGAACCCCCCTTGAAGCCGCCCAACAGCGCTGCAGTGTGGCCACATCTAACACCACTCGCAGCGCTGGTTGCTGTAAGTGTGGCCACTCTGCAGCGCTGGCCCTATACAGCTGTACTAATACAGCTGTAACAACCAGCGCTGCAAAATTTTAGATGTAGACATGGCCTAGGTGTCCATAGTGAAACTTATCTTGAATCTTCATAATTTCTTCTAATTTGTTCCACCAATGTAAACTCTTCATGTTTTGGGTTATAACCAGTGGTTTTTGTCTTTTTATGATGTGGTATTGGGAGTTGATGAAATTGTTCTGTTCTTGCTAAATGAATATTTGTGGGGGGATGTGCATGTCTCTGGGAGACAGAGTCCCTGTAGCACCAAATCTTACTGGTTTGTGTGCCTACACGTCCATAGTGCAGAACCTGGCTTATTATTGGAGGAAAACAAACCTAGGAGTATAAGGCTAAACTTCCTCTTAAGGTTTTTCTCAATTATTAGAAAGTGGAAAACCACCTTTCATGATAGCACTATTGAGCTTAGAGTAAAAGGGTTAAGATTGCAGTTACATAAAGTGTGCAGAGGATCTGCTTGCTGGCTTGCAAGATGTACATAATCTAAGGAAAGTAGCTTTTATGGTGCATGGCTATTTTCTGGGTTTGCAGTTTCTAGATATGCCCAAAGAACAACTCATCCATTAAATTGATTAGATGGGAGAAGTTCTTCAATAAAGCCCCTCTTCTCTGCTTCTGCTAGGCAGTCACATTCTGCTGTAACTGACTGGGAGGTAGCCATATTTCTTGTGACTGGTTGAGTTTCAACTCTGCATAAATAATTTCTTCCAATGAAATGAGAGCGATAGGAGAAGGAAGAGGAGTCTCAGAAACCCTTTGCCTGCAAATAAACAAATGACTATTTGCCTACCTGACAAAGTGTGCATTCTCTCTCTGACCCTAGGAAAACTGCAGGATTACTACCGAAGAAGAGAATATGCTGCTAGAGTGAGCTATTCTTGTACAATGTGCACAGATGGAAGGCTTTATTGGCAAAGAGGTTAAATTTGGGGGTTTTATCTTAAGCAACCATAAAACTAAGTGGGTTGAGGATTTTTTGTTTGCTATTTCATGAATGACCTGAGCTCGCATGAAACTGGTGAATTTAAAATATTAATGCATAATATTTTTGTTTTTTCCTGTCTATTTTTAACTAGATCCGATGTATCTGCAAATAAATATCAGTCATTTTTGTGTTCTCCACTCCACACTGGGGCTGCCTTATTGCTGATAAAGATGTGAATAGATATAAAAATCAGATGTAGCACGTTTGGTTTGTAAGTTGTCAGGGTGGCTCATTTTGCCTCAAATTTAATCACCCTGTAAGGTGAAGGTCTCCATAAACAGAAGTCTTCCTCACTCCCATGTCACACATTGTGGAGTGAGTCATGAGCAAGAATACCAGCCTCAGGGCAGATAGTTAAGAGGCAGGACAACCTCCCCCCTTCCTCACCACCCCTAACTGTTTGAGTTTTGTGCTTAGATTTCACCAACCAAATAAGTGTAAACTTCTCAGGCACTATACAGCTTTAACATGGAGTCAGACTGTCCCCTTGGGCATTCCGATCTGTCTTGCCACCCAGGCAATATTGACTCGGATAGATGGTCACTTTATGCTAAAGATCACAAAATATTTTGGTTACTCCTACCTCCAAAGCACCAGTCACTTACCTCTAAGTCAATTTGCCCTTTAGATTTTGCTCCAAAGAAACTGTTTGTAGTTACTCCTGTAACAAACTAACTAGAGATTTATTAACAAGGAAAAAGAAATAAGGGAGTTATTTACAAGTTAAGACAGAAATGATTGCATTTCATTTATGTGTATACTTAAGTGGAAAAGGTAATAGAAGTTTCTATAATAAGTAAGCTTTTATGTCCTTGGGTTTAACCCAAGCCAAACAACTTGGGGGTCTCTTGCTTATGTTTAGGTTTCTTTGCCCCTTAAAATCTAAACAGCATAAAAAGACCCAAATTCCTTCTGGTCAGGGATTTGTATCACTATTTTCCCTAGAGCCCAAGCTGATAGGCTGAGCGCTTCTGCACATTATCTCTTTTCATGGGTAGGTGAAGGGGAGCAACTGACATTCTGTACCACAATGGGCTGTTCGGATTCAATTGTCTTTTTGAGAGGCAGGAGATAACACCTTCTGTAGGAATCCAGCACTTTGTGTTATGTGACTTATTTCCCCCCCCCCCCCATCTTTGAGTTAATCTCAGAACAAACATTTTACCGTTATAGAGCAAACACTGAAGTGTTGCCTTTATAGCATGGGATTCACATACTAGAATTAGGATTAATACATACAACATTCTACAAGCATTCCATGAAATCTAAACAGTCTCAGAGCACTAATATCTATTTTAACTATACTAACCCACTGGTAAGCCAGACTGATTTCCATCTATGCCTTTTTTTAGTGTTCAGTGAGGCTTGGGGCCTTAGCATGACCTAGCACCTGCTCTGCCAGCATCACATTCCCTTTCTTCCCTCCTGTTTTGAGGGTCATTTGGTGCATGATTGACTGACTTCAATAAACATTGAATGATTTTCTACCTCCTCTGCAGACTGATATAAAAATTTACTAATATGCTATGCAGGTTAACCCTTCTTTCCCCAATTGTTTTCGAGAGTGCTGAGGGGAGAAATCTGGGAGCTGGAAAAGTGAGGAAATGAGACCACTACAAAGAACAGAAGAAGGGGAATAGGAGGAAAAACAGACTGCCAAGCAAGTGCTCAGCTGGAAGAAACCAGCTTAGCGTTATGGGATGGTGGGAGAAGAGGTGAGCTTGTTGGTGAACAAGGGAGCGGTTAGTTGCCAAAAGGGCTGCAGGGGTGTTCGTGATGCAAGGACTCAGTGCTTTGAGCGTCAATGGTCTTTTGAGCTGCTTTTAACATGATGCACTGGAACTAAAATACTATAATGCTGCATCTGTGCAAACATGCTACAGACATTAATTTAAGACAATTAAAAGATCATATGGTCTAGCTGTCTCATCCAGTTGCATAATCCTGACACATTAATTGGCCTAACAGTACTATAAACTGCTGTTTGTGTCATCCCAGTATATGACTTGGGAAAACTGAAGAATTTTAGCCACTTATTTCTCTGAAGAGTACACCAAGTTAGGAAGGATTGTGTTATGGAACACACACTGCTTTGGAATTCTTATATATCAATGATAACTGGGTCAGCAGGGGGGAAAGCTTCATCATAGCGGTCATGGATTTTATGTTGTAGTGCACTTAAGCTTTTTGAAGTGCTAAAGAGAGAGGCAACAGAATCTTCCACTTGATATATACTGCAGTAGACTGGGTAACCTCAATCATTTTTTAAAGCTTACTTTGCTCATGCAATTTGGGTGTGCACATGTGAATGCAGACTGTAAAGACTAAATCTGAATGCAGTAGTGCTTGAATTATTGTAATATCTAAAATCAAAAGATCTCTGCTTCATTTCATAATTCAAATAACTATCTCAAAGGTAATATTTTATGCAACTTCAGAGCAAAGAGTGTATTTTAAAACTAAATATTTTACCATATTTGAGTCATTGTATCTGTTTAGGCAAACATATATCCCTCGTCACATGTCTGAGTGTCTCAAAATCATTAATAGCTTTTATCTTCTCAGCATCCCTCTGATGGAGAACTGAGGCACAGCGTAGATTAAGTGACTTCCACCAAGGTCACATAATGAGCATGTCTTCACTACCAACTTTGGTCGGCAGAACTTACTTAATATGGCAGTGTTATGCTGGTGTATGTCGTATGTGCTGCGTGTAGTCACCAGGAGTGCTTGTGTTGATACAGAGCGCAGTGCATTATGGATAGGTATCCAATTGTGCAATACAGTTTGACATATTTTTGCAATGCCATTATGAGGCTCACACAAGTTTTGCCTTGGGACTGGAAGCAAGGGATCAGATTCCCATGATGGACATATTTGCCATTCCTATCCCATAACTTTCGTGCCTTTTTAAAAAACAAAACAAAACCCTATGTGGCACTTGTTGCTGTCTGCCATCTCTGACAGAAGCATAGAGCCAACACAGTTTTGCACTGTTGTCATGAATGTTGAAAAGACGGGATGACAGGAAGTACAGCACAATAGGGGAACATGACAATTTCTTTGAGAGCAGATTGCTAAGGGACATAGTAAAAAACAACAAAAAGCTTGTTTGGTAGGATTAACAGAGTAGCTACACGTGGTCAAGTACTGCTTCCGGGCCTGAGCAATGACTGGTGAGATTGCGTCGCAGTGCAGATTTGGGACAATGAGTGATGGTTGCAGGATTTTTGGATGTGAAAAGCCACATTCTTTGATCTGTATGCTGAGCTCACCCCAGTCCTTCAGCATGTAGACATCAGAATTAGAGCTGCATTGACAGTGTGGAAGCAAGTGGTGATTGCTCTGTAGAAGCTTGCAGTGCTGCATTGCTACCTATCAGTGGGAGATGATTTTGGAGTAGCAAAAACCACATTGAGGGCAGCTGCCCTTCAAGTTTATAGGGCCATCGATTTGTACTCTGTTAGGCAGGAATGTGACTCTCTGCAATGTGTAAGAAATAGTGGATGGATCTGCAGCGATGTCCTTCCCAAAGTGTGGTGGGGTGATAAATGGCTCTCACATCCTCTGTTTTTTGGTACCAGCCCACCTTGTCACAGAGTAAGTCAACAGAAAGGGCTACTTTTCTATGGTTAATGCAAGTGTTGGTGGATCAGCAGGGATGCATCAGATCAGTATGGGCTGGTCAGAGAAGGTGCATGACTCTCTCTCATCTTTAAGAAAACACGTCTGTTCAGGAAGCTGCAAGCAGGGACTTCTTTTTCCCCGAGGGGCAGATTACCGTGGGCGATGTTGAAATGCCAGTAGAAAGCAGAGAGATTCAGTTACCAGTTTAGCAAATGCAGAGAGAAAGTTGAATGTGTTTTTGGCATATAGAAGGGATGCTGGTGGTGGTTACTTGCTAGATTAGATCTCAGTGAGAAATGTATCCAAATGGTGTTAGTTGCCTGTTGTGCCCTGCATACTGTGTGAGGGAGAGAGGAAAAGTTTGCTGCCAATTAGCAGAGGGAAGTGGAGCAACTGTTTGCTGACTTGGAACAGCCAGACATGGGCCATTTGAAGAGGTCAATGCAGAGCTATGTGGTTGAGGTAGGCCTTGAAAAGACTTCTTTAATGGTCAGCCACAGTAACGTGATGTGGTGAACTGTGCTCTCTGGCCCTGAAGTTTTAGAGCTTGTTCGGAATTGTACAATGTTTAGTGTACATTTATGAATATCATATGATCTCAAGAAACCTATGAACTATGCTGTGCTTATTGTACACTTATTACACTATTTTCTGTGATTCTGTTGTATTAGAAGCAATGCATACTTTGAGTAGTGCTGGGCATTCTGCAATATGTTTTAATGAAATTATTTTAAAAAAATTGCATACCAAAATGGTACATAACATTACTGTGCAATTAAAAACCCACTGTGCAAACTTATAAAAGTAATGAAGCAAAGTTTTAATCTTAAAATGAGAGAGAACATGTCCATTTCAGCTAAATATAACACTGACCTATGAGTGCCACAGTTGGTGATGTGAAGCTGTGGTTTTCATTACCATCCCCTGGTGTGGAATGGTAATTGACAGAATGCACCCCTGTATTCACATTTTACATACTATTGTAGTAATCTTTGTACAAAATATGCTTTAGGGATCATTTGAAAACTAATAACTCACTGGTCAATAGTAGGGGGGGTGTAATAACATCCTATGTAAAGTTATAAACATGAGCTGAAATTAGGTTTGAAATGTGTTTACCAGACAATTCTGGGTAAACCAGTTTCTCAAAGACAAAGGACAAGCTGATGCCTCGGGTGTCCTCAAAGTGGATGGGTAATCATCTATCAAGTGGCCATTCTTTGGCAAGGAAGGGTCAAAGAATGACCAAAGAAACAGTCTTTGGACTTTGGGGAATTTGCTCAGCAGTTTTACTGGGAACATGTAGTAAGGGGACTTCATCCTGAACCAAGCTGAAGCTTTAGCACTAAGAAGCATTCTATCTTC
Source organism: Gopherus evgoodei (assembly GCF_007399415.2). Taxonomy (NCBI): domain Eukaryota; kingdom Metazoa; phylum Chordata; order Testudines; family Testudinidae; genus Gopherus; species Gopherus evgoodei. The sequence goes on along the minus strand of NC_044322.1, from coordinate 254,966,702 downwards.
ATTTCTCTTGTGACCGTTTCTGACGTTAATGCCTTATATTTGTTCTCTCTTAAAATCTGTCTCTTTATAGTTAAACGTGTTTTATTCTTTAATCAAAACTAATCTAGTGTTCTGTTTTAAATGGAGTTACCCACACAATTCAGTTAAAAGTATCAAACTGTTGGCTCTCAGTCCACTTAGAGAGGCAACAGGCCTAATGTATCTCTACTGTCCAGGAAAGAGCCAGACAGTGCAGAACACACATTTTTGGGGGGAAATTCAGGACTGGGAGTGCATTTTGGAGTCACTCGGCAAGTAGTAGCCAAGGCTGGTGGAAGCCAGTATGGCTGGGGTATTTGCTTGGCAGGCTTTTGGGGTCAGAGCTGCTGGACCAGGACCGCAGCTATACACAGCACTCAGGGTGTGACCTGCGTCCTGTTTGTGACAGACTCAGATTGGAAGTTATAGCAGCAAAGCATTGAGGCACCCCTGATAGCAGGGCAGGGATAACGCAGCCCATTGCTCATCTGGATTGCACCCCAGAATGCCACAGTAGGGGTAGGGATGTGGCCCAGGATGTCATATGGACTGTTGGGGAGAGGGGGCAGAGTGAAGGAAGCTACTGAAACTTAGTTCTCCAGAGACTGCAAAGGGAGGTGAGCCTGTGACTGCTCAACCTGTAAGCATTCCTGTGTGCTGCCTGAGAAGCCCCATTATGTCCTTATGCATTTCCCTGCCCTTTTCCTATTGGGGCTCCTGGACCTGTCTCTTATCTGCTCTTTCCTTCTCCAGCCCATCTGCCATATTCACTCCCCAGGCCCTCTGTTCATGGTCTGATGCAGCAGTAACTTGCAGGATCTCAGTGAACATGTGTCCCTAGCTCATGTCTTTCTCCCTCTCATCAAGTTTCCAATGGCTCTTTATAGATAACACACAGATTCTCTCTGGGTTTTGCTGAAAAACAGGAGACAATCCTACAGGAGGATTCCACACCTTAGCATTGCATAGCTGGAAAGAGTAATTTCTCTAGTTGTGGAGGAGGCACTTCTCAAGGCTGCAATGGCAGCAACTACAGATGTATTATTGTATTTAGAGAGACAACAAAAACTGAAAGATAAGCTTCAGAACTCCCTTCTTATTCCCAGAAGAATAACTAAGACATGCTTATTGACACTTTAGCCTTGGAGCAGAGGAACTCCAAAGTATGCCTGATACACTAACTGCACCTAGAGTTGTCCAAATGATTCCCATTGGCTACTGCCAGCTCCATGAAAACAGAGGGAAGGTGGTGTGGGCCACCTCCCCCTTTTTTTGGTCCTTCAATATGTTAAATAGAATGCTGAGGGTTGTAAAAGGAGATGAAGAGCTTGTACATTTCAGCAGCTGTGGGACTGGGTATGTGTTAACAAGACTTTGAAAGGGGCGTGTAAGGTTGCATGGGCAACCTTAACTGCATTTCCAGTCTTTCAGAAGTTTGTTTTGCTCAACTCAATGTTATGCAAGGGGATGACATCCCACCTGAACTCTGTATTAATGTAGTTTTTAGTCACTGAATTTCTTAGGGTTTTTTGTTTTTTTTAAAACAGGAAAGGATACATTGGTAGGAGTTAAGTTATTTAGGCAATTGTACATATCACGACCTGCGTACTAAGACAGCCACCCCTTTCTTCCCCGCCCTATTAGCTGGGCCCCACCAACTGTGCTGCTGCACACTTTTCAAGTCATCCCTTGAGCCATTCACTGCATTTCCCCCCTCCAGTCTGGATCCTCCCCACTATTGTAACTAGGCCGCACCCGCTGCAAGCGGTATGTGCATCTCCCTGAAGTCTTCACTTTCTCCTTTGTGTTTGTTTGTGTACACAAACATTTCTATTCCTGTTACTTCCCCTGCCTCCTATAACCTGACTCCTATGTAGCGCCTGGAGTGAAGGACAATCATGTTACAGTGGAATTGTGTTCCTGCTTGTGTTTCAGAATGGTTGCAGGGTGGAGTTTGTGGCAGGGCTGGCAAGAGAAATCACAGTGTTTTCTGTTCCGAACGACTGACGGTTTTGCTTGTCTAATAGGGGGGTGTGTGTGTGTGTGTGTGTGTGTGTGAGAGAGAGACTGACTGACTGACTGTTTACATTTTCCCGTCAGCCATGAAACCTCCAATATCCCAATTTTTTTCCCAACACGTAGTAACTTTCATACTGTCACTGTAGCAATTGGTCTGCTCAGCCAAATCGGAGAAAACTATCATAGCTCCTGGAAGCAAATATCTGACATTTTATGAGGTGTGCAGCAGGAATAAGGCCCAGATAATTTCAGCCCAAGTGAATCCCCGCAATGTCTGGTAGATCACAACCTTTTATGTCACCAGTTAGGTGTTGCAGAGTGGGCAAAACATGATACCAACACGGACCACCTCTCTCCACCCAAATCAGCCTGTTGTCAGCAATGTCTGTCCTGTTGTACTCCTTGCTGTCCCGTAAACTTCTGCAACCTCATGATCCAGGAATCAGCCGGAACCCCCATGCTGGCAGTACACACATTTCATTTCCCTAAGCAAACATCCCCTGTGTGTCTTTGGAAACCTCACATTAATCTGCCCTGAGATCAGGAAGTAGCCACTTGCTGCCCTCTCCCCTCCAACCCCAGGGGCTAGTAAAATGCATATATTTCTCAAACAGGCAAGCCAAGGCTTGCCTACTACCAGCCTTCATTTCCTGCTTCTGCAATCCCTCTCCCTGTCATAGTCCCTCCACTTCTTGGTCTCCACACTGATGCAACAAATTTTTTTGACTGGTGTTCACAGTAAACCTCCCAATAAAATAGAAACACATTTTAATAGAGACTTGTAGCAAGCCATGTCAGTTATTAAATCTTTGCTGCACAGGGGTACAATGCTTCAGACTAGAAATGGCCATGGCGGGGTGTTCACCGGTGTAGTGGTGAACATTTCCTTGAACTACCCTTGTGTTTTTTACTTTATTGGTGCATGCACTCTGTAATCCTCCCAAGCTACACGCTATACAAGTGAAGTGAACAAGTTCTTAAATATTATTCTCTTTCGGTCTCCCAAAGATTTAGTGGGTACCATGCAGTTCCTTGTGTACAGCTTGACAGAATGAGACCATTTTTGACCTTCATTACATCAGTAGTTAATTCCTAGATCTACATTAAATTAAATAAATAAAGAAAACAAAACAAACACAAACCCCTCTCCTGGAAACTTTTAAAAATGGCTCTTCTGTTCAGGGCTTATTTCTATAACCCATAGATGGAATGACCCCAAATTTGAGTCTCTAGTGGTATTCTTCATCTGACTCTGGCATACCAAATTTCAGAGGAATCAGACTAAGCATGTTGAATTTAGAGGACTTAAAATTGTTTGTTTAAACAGAAGTCATGGTGCAAACTTAAGCACAGTGCACTGCTGCACCACTATAATTTCCCACGATATCTTGGGTCTCAAATTTTGGCATAAGACTTTCTAGGTAGCAGATCCCTTCAATTATGCAAGACTCAGTCTTTCTTATCCTCCCTCCCTCATCTTTAAAATGTTTTTAATAAATATCTTGAATTCTTCAAAATCTCAGAGCAAGAGAAAGCAATCATCCATATATCCTATTAAATCAAACTTCTCTTGCATTTTTTTTCCCAGTTGTGATTATCCAGCTCTTTCTGTGAGCTCTCCCGGCACGTACAGAATATTAGTAGCATTAGCGTCCCCATTGGAGTCTGGTATAGACTCCAGTGGTTTACTCTGCCCCAGGCTGACTAAAGTCTCTCCTCATTAATATGTAGTTTCATAGTTAGGTATACATTTTTGTGTTTTAATACTCTGGTATATCTTTAGATAAAATACAGACTACATGTGCCTCTCCATGCGTGGAAGATGCTCCGATATTAGGGTGAGGGGTGCTAGTATAAAATGCTTTGATAGATGTTTTCTTAGGCTGGAGCCAGCCTGTCACTTTCCACAATATTTATAGTAGGAGAAGAGGGGGAATCACAAGACTAGTGTGCTTATGGCATTATGGGGGCCTGTGATGCATGGTGGAACTGAACAACTGGGCCTATAAAGGGAAAAGGAAACAATGTATGCTTGTAGTAAATCGTATGCTGCAAGTCACTCTTGCTTTGATAACTGAGGGCATTCCACACATAACTGATGCTGAGTTTTTGTTACACTTGCAAGTCCTCTTTAAATAATTTAGGAAATAAAATGGTTCCAATTTGAGGGTGCGTTTGAAACAAAGCTTTTGAACATGCATTTTGTACTGCTTACCCTATGGTTTATTTCAACCCTAAAATGATCTCTTCTTCACACCATATCCTCTCTCACACCTTTAGACTAAGCTAGTGTAGCTGGTTTTTAGAAATTGTTTTGTCCTTCTGTCTCATGCTGAGCTAATTTAGCCTCATCTTGGTAAACAAGAAAATGGTTTTCATTCAACAGATTGAGCTGGAGTGACTGCAGCTGTCGTCTGGCCTGTGTGCAAACCAATTTTGTTCATTCTTTTGCCTGGCAGGGAGCCTGCACCAGAACTGTGTCAGGACTAATCAGCATTAAACCAATGTCAGGATAGCTGCAGAAGCTGCCCTGCAGTGAGGCAATAGAAACAAGGCTTTTCAGACAGGATTAGTAGGAACACTACCTAGGCTGCAGCTGTGTACAAAATCTCTGAGGTATTTCACTCATGACTCATGGTTAGGGATTCCTAGCCGGCCACAGAAATATGGCTGTCCAGTGGCTAATACACTAAGGAATCTAGCATGATCTACAGAAGGGGGTGAGAAGTGCTGCAAGACCTATAAAATACAGAGCGATTGTTTTGGAACTTGGATCAGTGGGTTTTTTCTTCTTGGGAAGGAATTCAGTTCCTGGTGTCTGGCCAAGGGTGGTTACTCGTAATGCTCATCCTCATCTTGTACTGGGTAGAAGTACCAATCAGCTTTGACTCAAAGGTTCTGTGATCTCTCCTGAACTGCTTGGATCTTGCTTTACCAGTTGAGTCAGCGGTCCCCAACCATTTTGTGGCCAGTAGCACATTCATGTTTTCAGAAAAGTGTGGTGGGCGCCAACAATTTTTCAAGGCTTATTTTGTATTTGTACATTAAATAATATGAAAAACATCATATTTAATATACATAATATATGAATCCATAATATAAAAGGGTAATTTGAATTAATACCTTTTTATATGTAAATTACTCTGCAATTACTCTTTCACCTTACCATGTGAATTAGCTCTTTTTTATCTACCTGTAAGAAAAATTTAAGGAGCTTTTACAAAATAAGTTTTTCATCCTATTTTTAAAAAGTTAAACCTTGTTGAACTGCTGGTCCAAATATATTTTATTTATTATTCTTACTTTAACATAGAATGAAGCCTGCAGCCCCAGAGATCTCTGTCCCCGGCAGGCACGGGCCTGTGGCTTCTCTCCCCTGCTGGGCACTAGGCGGGCGCACATAAATGCCTCGGCAGGCACCATGGTGTCTGCGGGCATCACGCTGGGGACCACTGAGTTGAGTAATGCATATTTGGGCTCCTTCCTTACTTTGGTGGGGAGAGTTGCTCAGTAAGGGCTAGATTCACAAGAGTTCAGGTCCCATTTAGGCAGAAAAATGGGTGACTAAATTGTCGAAAGGAAAAAGGCCTGTAGACAAAGTAACTTCTTGTTTTTTTTATGGCTGCTGGCTCCAGTTCCCGTCCAGAGTGAAGAGAGACCACCTCAAGAGTGATTGTTTAAACAAGCTGTTTCTCAAGGCCTCCATGTCAAAAGTTAGCTCTAGTGAATCTGTCTCCACTATGCAAAAACCTACGGACTCAGCTCATTCTGGACTCCTGATCCCTATTGCAAATGGAGAGCACCTGACGCTAAGACTTTTTCCTTCTTCCCGCTAAGACCAAGTTCTTTACAGGCTCTGAGCTGCAAAGTGGTAATGGTAGATCCAGTACAGAATATAGACTTTTTCCAGCGGCCTCTTGTGCTGGCAAAGTCCCTCTTTACTAGAGAAAACAGCTGCATACTTTCCTTGGCCCTCATGGTACTGGGTACTTGTGAGAGAGTAATGATTAAGAAATGAGGGTTGGGGCTAGTTAGAGCCCAGATTGGGACCTTCAAGAGTGACATGCCTAATGTGATGACAGGCTTAGCCCACGTCTACTGGGCTCTACAGTGACAAGCCTACAGCACTGTAGCTATGCTCCTGTAGCACCATAGTCTAGACTTTCTGCAGTGACAGAAGGAGTTTCTCTATCGACGTAGCTAATCCACTCTCTCGAGTAGCTGTAGCTACATGGAATTAAAAGAACTCCATCAACTAAGCTTCCTCTACCCTAAGGTCGGGTGGGGTGAGGTGAGGTTGACAGGTCAATATAGTTATGGTAGCTAACTTTTTTTTTTTAAATGTATTCCAGGCCTTAGATACTTTTGTTTTTGATTTGTGGTGGAGTGCATATTCGCCTGCTGTATTATGCACATTCATTATGCGCAGTAGCTCCCCGAATTATCCTGAAACTGATAGCAACAGCTGGTAAGCAGGTATGACCTTGTACCTTAATTGAACAATTAACAAGTTTGAGGATGGCCCTTGTGGGAAGTGCAGGTCGCAGTTAAATGGACACTTGCATGATTTCATTTTTTTCTGGCCTAGTGGTGAACCAGGCTTCAGTCTCCCACATGGAACTTATTGAACAGAATCTGTTTCAACAGAGCAGAGAACAGACTCGCTTACCACTGGTGAAATTGGCAAAGATTAGTCACTATGCTGTCATTCCAATCCCAGCAATGCAGTACAGACTGAGGGTTTCACCTGTTGACTCTTGATATCCTGCCTTGAGGTTATGTCTTGGCTCACTTCCACCCTGAATCTCCATCTGTTTACAAAGCTGTCTAGAGTCCAGCTATCAAGCATTAGGCGGGCCCTTTTTCATTCTTCTCCCTGTGCAAGACTGGTGATTTTAAACAGGAAAGTCTCCACTAAGGAATCTTTGTGCAACATGAACATCCATGCCAGTGTATTGGAGTGGAGGGAGGGGGTTCATTTAGGGTGAGGGATGATGCAGGGAATAGGTCCTTTTTTTCCTTAGAGGAGGGAGACCTGTTCATGCTTTAGACCTCAAGGCTGTGAGGAATGGGCTAGACAACGTGATTGTAAAATCACCGTAGCTTCTTAGGGTCGGTTTACCCAAGAAAGGTAAGTTGACCTTATTAGATCAAGGTACATGTCCACACTACCCTCGTAGGGTTGATGGTGCGCATCCTCATCAGGAGCACTTCCACCAACCTAAAAAGGGCAGAGTGGTGACCTGTGGGCCCAGTCTCAGCTCCCGGCTGAGAGCACAGCTGCCTCACAGGCTCTTGGTGGGCTGCCCCCTTCTCTGTTGGGGGTGGGAAGGAGAGAAGCCACCTGGGGTTTATCCAGCACCTCCCAGGAGTTGGGCGGCCTTGTCAATTTTATGGCTCTCTGAGCTGTGACATTGACAAGTTTGCCTGGCTGAGAATGGGATTCAGCCTGCCGGGCTCCTCACCGTGCTCCCAGGCAAGTGGAGCACCAGGCCTCTAGCTGCCCAGCTTTCTTGTCAAAGCATGGCTTCTGCCACAGAATTGACAAGACAGCCAACAGCATATGTAAGTAATGCAGTGTCTACACAGAAACTGCATCATCCTGATTACACCAACATAAGCCTTATACATCTCATGGAGGTGGATTTCTATGTTGGTGTAGTAGGCACTTAACATCAGTGGAAGGAAGGCTGTAGTGTAGACACTGACGTAATTAGGTTGTTGTACGCTGTCTTTTGTCAGCCTAAGTATGTAGTGTAGACCAGCCCCCAGTCCTATATTCTGCCACAGCTTCCAGTTACAGGTCCCATTGTCACCAGTGTAGATTAGTCAGTAATGGTTCTCAAATTCAACACAGGAGTAAATCTAGCTGTGAATATACCTCCTTTTTTTTTTCCCCTCAGCGGATACAGTGAAAAATAGAGTAACTTGCATATGCTGCTCTAGTTGTTTGGGTATTAATTCATCACTGAAAGAAAAAGCTCTTCAGGAAAACTTGATCTAATATGACTCATCTCAACTGAATTCCACACTTGTGTCTTTTATGCATATACAGCTCACACAGAATGAGGGGGGGAGTGATGGGGAATACAAAGCCCGTTCTGGTACCGTAAGATCTTGAGGTGTTAAATACTTGAATTCTTAAGTCTTTATGTAGATGTGTGTGTGTTTTAAAAAAAAAAAAAAAAAAGTGCTGAAGGAAAAGCTTTGTTACACTTACTGTACTAACAATATTAGCATATAGCTTTTACATCTTCCACACTCTAATGTTACTTAACCCTCATTTTCCCCCTACTCATGAGTAAGAAAGGTAAGTAATAACATCCCAGTTTCTCAGAGAGGGAAGCCTGTAGAGTAGTTAAGTGCCTTGTCTGAGACCACCTAGTGTATCATTGGCAAAGCCAGGTTCAGGATTTGGGAGTCCTGGTATCTTAGCCCTCACTTAATCCCCTACACTTATACAGTCTCATTTTAATGTTTCCCAAATGTATGTTAGCACTGGCTCAGTAACACCTGCTAAGGTTAAGGTTGCAAAAGTTGCAGGGGAGGTTGTACCATTTTTTAAAATCTTCCCTCTTTCCCTGTTTCATTAGTTACTGGAGTAGATCACTTTTAGAAGCCACTGGGATATCCTTAAAATAGCGCCTCAAATATATCTTACTGTTACTCTTACGTTTCAGCCTTTTTGTTCTGTGAATACATTCCTGACACAACATATTTAGTGAACTAGGATTGCCTAGATTACAATACTCTGACCATGACCTGGCTTAAAAAAGCACTGTTTCTAAATTTACTTAATAAACTGAGGATTAAGGAGGGAGGAAAGCAGTTATCCTTAAATAAGTTCCAGGGCCGCCCAGAGGATTCAGGGGACCTGGGACAAAGTGGGAGAGTGGACATGAAGAAAAAAAAAAAGGCACCACCCACTGTGGCGCTTGTACTCACCGGGTGGCGCTCTGAGTCTGTGGCAGTGGCAGCATATCCTTCACTCACTCCGCGTCTTCAGCAGCACTGAAGGACCCGCTGCCCAATACCCGGAGCGAGTGAAGGGCCCCATGCCAAAGTGCAGCCGAAGACTCCGACCGCCACCGAATCAGTAGCCAGAGAAGGGATTCAAAGGCCAGGATTTGCGAGGCCTGTGTGGGGCCTGGGGCAAACTGCCCCACTTGTCCCTTCCTCCCCTGGCAGCCCTGATCAGCTCACCTACTTAAGAAATGCTTTTGATTTGCTAGCTGGATGTGGGGTTATGATTAAGTGCTTTTCAAAGGTTTGATATAAAATACAAGAGTTTTTTTAGGTGAAACATCATTTGGTAAGTGGTTTCTTAGCTGCTATTCTTTTTAAGCAAATCACCTGAATTTGATCCATCTACCTGCACTTTGAAGGTATGTCTCCCCACGCTTCATTGTTCCCCTACACACAAGAAACACAAAACGGACAGAGACAACAGGCTGCTCCTTAAGGCAGCATGGCACAATTCAGCCCACCTTCCTTTTAAGCTGACTCTTTCCGTTCTGTCTCTGCACACTTTATTACAGAGCCCCCTAGCCTGCAAGCATGACTAGAAACCTCTTTCTCTCCTCCTTCCTGCCCCATACACTGAGTGATAGCTTGGAATTCCAACACAACCCTCACAATCCCATAGTTAGTTATGCTGCAGGTAAAATGAGCTGCTCCATGATTTTCCCAGTGAACTGTAGGCACACTTGTCCATTTTGGTCACATGGAGGGAATTGTGGGGAGGCATTGGAGGACTATCAGCAATTGAAAGACTTATTCTGTGCCAACCTACCAATTTCTCAGTGAGATCAGCCCAAGGGAAAGCAGCATCGACACTCTAACTAGCACTCCTAGCTATGCCAGCTAGCCTGGGTGGAAGCACCACTTAACTTGGGATAGAGGTTCTTGTGTGTGGACATACCATGACCTTGAGAGGCAAAACTGCAAGAGAATGTTTCCTAGTCTCCTTACCACTTGGTTACCAGGCACCAATGCAATGCCAGAGAGTCACATGGCATATTAATGTAGTAAGTCTGATTTACTGGAATTAAGCAACTCAGGTTCATCTACGAAACTTAGCGATTGGTGGAAAATTGAGCATTTTGGGGGTTAAAATGTACGGTGTATGTAATCATATACAGTTTTTGTTTTTAACTGGTGTGAGGACTGTGAATTTAAAGTCTAAAAGGGATCACTCCCTGTAGCTGTTAACAAGCAACCTCATTCAAATATTAAAAAAAAAAAAAATTACTCCAAAGCTTAACTGGTTTTGGTTCAGAAATAATAGTTTAGCTATAGAGTTTAGTAGAACTCTAAATTCCATCAAGTCTCGAGTTTTGTAGTAACAAGCATTCATTTATGTAAGTGCTCAGATTTCTTCATTATAGTAGGGACATATGTGTCCTTCCCTATTTTTGAAATGGGAATTCTACTCCCGGTATGCACTGTCACAAATTTGCAAAGGCATCTGACAACCTGATCTCATGACGTTTTTCCATATACCTGTGGAGCCCTTAATATCTTACTTTGTAACAACTTGTGGTAAACTGATATTTAATTTGTTCCCTTCCATTCTTTTTACCAAAGCTGTTAGCAGCCAAATAACGAAGGGATGGACGTGTTCTCAGTGTCTTTCAGTCCTTCTGTCAACTAGCCAGTTCACTGCTTGTTTGTCTTAAATACAACAGAAGAGTTGCAGATCCCAATAATTTCACAGCTGTGTGTCTGTTACCGTTGCTGTCACTGACAAATATTTATGGTCTGAGACTTCCCTTTGATGTGCCTTTTAAAAAAACAGAAGGGGAAATCCCTGCGTAAGTATCTATATACAGAGTACATTCATTTCTTCTTTTTACAGTTTAGACACGTACACAGGTGCATATAAATCTTTCCTTTTTTGTATTCAGAAGAGCTGGTATGTCAGGGGACCTTTTTGGTTTTTGTATATTGCAGAGTAGTGAATAATAATAAAATACTGTTTCCCTGCACAAGTATAACTCTGCAGTGTGTTATCAACTGGCTGGTAATTTTATTATGTTCATATTATAGAAGCATCCTTACTTTGAGAGTTATAGAGCAGATATTACAGACTGGAGAACCTTGATTAACTGGCAAGGATGATAATTTCTTGACTCATTGAAATGTTCCATTAGTGTCTGTATTTTTGGGTGAGATGTATGTGTTAACTTGTGCGTGTAAGATCCTACAAAAAGTGGAAATGAACTAATTGCTAAGGAGGAGTACAAAAGATGGCACAAGCATGTACGGCCAAAATCAAGCTAAGGCACAAAATGAGTTATACCTAGCAAAGGACATTAAAGAACTTTTCTTACTGCCTTTTAACACATTTGGAGCAAAAGAGAGACCAAAAAAGTATAGTCCCACTGCTTCGGGGGGGGGGGAAAGAGCTGATGACAGCAAGAAGACTGAGGTGCTAATATCTGTCCTGCTCCAATCTTCACTAAAAGGTTAATGGTGACTATGTACTCACACAATTAACATTAACAGCAGGAGGGAAGGAATGCAAGCCAAATTAGGGAAAGAACAGGTTGAAGACTATTCAGGTAAGTTTGAAGTAATCAAGTGGGCAGGGCCTGGTGAAATGTATCCTAGAGTACTTAAGGACCTAGCTCAAGCAATCTCAGCTCCTTTAGTAAATATCTTCGAAAACTCCTGGAGTACGAATGAGAGGACTGGAGAAGGGCAAAGATAGTACTTGTCTATAAAAAGGGGAACAAAGGACTTGAGGAGTTAAAATAACTTTGGTTCCTGGAAAGGTACCCAAACAAAGTATTAAACAATCAATTTTGTAAGCATCTGAGGGTTAAGTAATGGCTAGAATGGATTTATCAAGAACACAGACTCAGGCCTGGTCTACACTATGCGTTTAAACCGAATTTAGCAGCGTTAAACCAATTTAACCCTGCACCCGTCCACACAACGAAGCCCTTTATATCGATATAAAGGGCTCTTTAAACCGATTTCTGTACTCTTCCTCAATGAGGGGAGTAGCGCTGAAATCGGTATTGCCATGTCAGATTAGGGTTAGTGTGGCTGCAAATCGAGGGTATTGGCTTCCGGGCGGTATCCCACAGTGCACCATTGTGACTGCTCTGGAAAGCAATCTGAACTCGGATGCACTGGCCAGGTAGACAGGAAAAGCCCCACGAACTTCTGAATTTCATTTCCTGTTTGCCCAGCATGGAGTTCTGATCAGCACAGGTGGCGATGCAGTCCAAAATCCAAAAAGAGCTCCAGCATGGACTGTACGGGAGATACTGGATCTGATCGCTGTATGGGGAGACAACTCTGTTCTATCAGAGCTCCGTTACAGAAGACGAAATGACAAAGCATTTGAAAAAAATCTCCAGGCTATGATAGTCCACAGCACAGTGCTGTGTGACAAGCGTAACGGAAAGCCAAAGAATGAAATGGAGGGAGAGAAGGGGTACTGAGGACTCCAGCTATTCCATAGTCCCCACAGTCTCCGAAAAGCATTTGCATTCTTGGCTGAGCTCCCATGCCTGAAGGATCAAAAACATTTTTCCGGGTGTTTCAGGGTCTATGTCATCAATTTACACCCTTCCCCACCCCGAAAGAAAAGGGGGAAAAAGTTTCTTGCCTTTTTTCAGTGTCACCATATGTCTACTGCATGCTGCTGGTAGATGGGGTGCTGCAGCGCTGAACACCAGCATCCCCTTCCCGGTGGCAGATGGTACAATATGATTGCTATCTATCATCGTCATCAGCCCATGAGTGCTCCTGGCTGGGCTTGGTGAGGTCAGCCAGGGGCGCCTGGGTAAAAATGGGAATGACTCCCGGTCATTCCCGGCAGATGGTACAGAATGGCTGGTAACTGTCCATCATAGCAACTGGAGGCTGAGCTCTATCAGCCCATCCCCCCTTCATGTCTAAAAAGATTCTGTCCTGCTTGGACTATCATAGCAGCTGGAGGCTTCCTCCCCTCACTTTATCTCACTAAAAAGTCAGTGTTTCTTATTCCTGCATTCTTTATTACTTCATCACACAAATGAGGGGACACTGCCACGGTAGCCCAGGAGGGTTAGGGGAGGAGGGAAGCAACAGGTGGGGTTGTTGCAGGGGCACCCCCTAGAATAGCATCATTTCTGCGGAATCTCTGGGGCTCTGACCCGGAGTGGTTGTGCTCTCTGGTTCTGTAGTACGCTTGCCCCATATTCTAGGCAGGACTGGCTATTTTTAGACAAAACATAAAGAAGGGAATGACCCAGGGAGTCATTCTCATTTTTGTCTATGCGCCCCTGGCTGACCTCAGCGAGGCCAGCCAGGAGCACCCCATGACAGCAGCAGACGGTACAAAATGACTGATAACCATCATCTCATCACCAATTTACAATGGCAGACTGTGCGATAGGGATGGTAACCGTCTCTGCTACCTTGCAGAGGCAAATGAATGCTGCTGTGTAGCACTGCAGTACTACCTCTGTCAGCAGCATCCAGTACACATACAGTGACAAGGCAAAACGGGCTCCATAGTTGCCATGTTATGGCATCTGCCAAGGCAATCCAGGGGAAAGGGCGCGAAATGATTGTCTGCCGTTGCTTTCACGGAGGAAGAATTGAGTGACGACATTTACCCAGAATCACCCACGACACTGTTTTTGCATTGGGATCTCAACCCAGAGTTCCAATGGGCGAGGGAGACTGTGGGAACTATGGGATAGCTACCCACAGTGCAACGCTCTGGAAATCGACGCTAGCCTCGGTATATGGACGCACACCGCTGAAATAATGTGCTTAGTGTGGCTGCGTGCACTTGATTTTTGTACGATCCTGTTTTACAAAACCGGTTTATGTAAAATCGGAATAATCCCGTAGTATAGACATACGCTCAGACTTGAAAGCTGGAAGGGACCGTTCTGATTTATCTTGGGTGACCTCCTACACATTCCAGGCCACAGAACCTCACCCACCTACTGTAACAGGCCCATAATCTATCTGAAGAAGTGGGTTGTTTTACCCACAAAAGCTTATGCCCAAATAAATGTTAGTCTTTAAGGTGCCACCAGACTCCTGTTTTTGTGGATACAGAGTAACATGGCTACCTCCTGATACTTAAGGTAAGGAGAATCTGCCATTTAGTCTAGTTTTAAACCAGCGATGGCCTGTGCCTCATGCTGAGGAGGAAGGTAAAAAACCTCCAAGGTCTCTGCCAATCTGACCTGGGAGGAAATTTTTTCCAGACCTCAAATATGGCGATCAGTTAGACCTTGAGCACCTGGGCAAGACCCATCAGCCAGACACCTGGGGAAGAATTCTTTGTAGTAACTTTCCTATCTAGTGTCCCATCTTTTATGAGGTCCTCACAACTTATCAGTGCTAAATCTAAACTAGGTTCGCCTCTTGTTGGTTCAATGACGATATGGTGAAGTGACTGTCAGCTATCGCTTCCTGGAATATGTGGGCCCTACCATTATTAGTAGCACTTGTCCTTCAATCTATATCTGAGAAATTAGTCTCCATAGTCAGTGACATAAATACTACTGGGAATTGTATGAAGATATTAGAGGTTTCTCTTCATATCCAAATTGGATCCTGGGTGCCTCTAAAAGACCAAGCACTATCCCAGTGCAGCCTCTAATGCCTGTCTTCCCCCAAAGTAATTTTGACCCAAGTAGTCTATTTTATCCATTCCATTGTTTTTCTTTGCTTTCCAGTCTACCTCATCACTAATATACAAAGCTACTCCACCACCTTTACCTTCACTTCTGTCTTTCCTGAACAGCTCATACCCTCAATATCTGTATGCCAATCGTGCCAACTATTCCACTGTTTCCAGTATCCCTATAATCATGGGCAGCCAGTGACCTGGCTGTTGGGGGGAGGCTAACCCTGGACCCCTCCCCTTGTGCTGAAGACCCCGCACCCACAGGAGCCCAGAGCACTCCCACCATGGCCCCCAGCCCCTTGTGAGCAATGGCCACATTCTTTGCACTTTAGGAAGATACCTCTACAGAGCTACATGGTCATGACTGATATCTTACAGTAACTTCTACAAACCTCAGTAGATGCAGCCTTCAGGCAAAGGGGCACTGCATGCAGTAGTCCCTCAGTGGACCAGTTTAACTTTAAAGAAGGGTAGTGGTTTGTCTGTATAGAAATTAACTCTCGTCCTTAAATTTCTCTCATGGCTGATAAGATCCCATTGTTATCTGTGAACCTCAACTTACTGAGGAATACGGAAAAATTAACTAGGCTTTTGTGGAGATGGGGCTATATTAACTCAATTATATGATATGAGATGTTGTATTGATGGGGTATGTTGTTTGGATGAAGACCAAAAGAATATGCTGCTGGGTGAAGAATGAGAGTGAGTTGGACTGCGGATTGAAGTCCGTCCAGGCTGCTTGTTTGGAACTGAGGGGCTGAATTTAAGGGGCGGTCAGTTAGCTCCTGAGGCAAGAGGAAGAAAGATCACAAAGAGGGCCCGGGAGCTGGATTGTGATCAGGAAGGGAAGTACTGCAGGAAAAATTAGGCTTTCCCTCTGGGAGTAAGAAGTAGAAGGGTTACTGAAAGCTATTGTGTTTTATTTACTCTGATTAAATTAAAAGTAGAGTGGGTTTTCAAACCCAGCAGTTGAAAACGTAGACCATCAGTGTGTTTTGATGAGTTCTGTGGGACCCCCAAAATAGTTAGGAAAAGCAGTTAGGATTGCCTGATACTCACAGGCAAATGTCCTAAGCAGAAGCGAGGGGTTAAAGGGCTGGACTAGCGACCCAGAGAGGCTAGTGTTGAACAAGGCATATGGGCAGGAAGAGGCAGATTGTGGAGAACCTGAAAACTCACTCCCTCTCCTCAAATAGTCACATCTGATTCACTCTGGATGAACTCACTTTTTAAAAACTACACTTCTTATAAGACAAATTTTTAAAACTTGGATTTATATTTCCATGGCTCTATTCCTGGTACTCTCAGCAGGAATTTTAACCTTGGTCACTTTATCACATCTGAAACCAAGAGCTGCTGAAGTGTTTTTTCAGAATTAAGCTCAGTTCTATTCATGTAAAAACTAGGAAAAATTACTTATCTGTGCTAGAATTGAATGGTAAGAATTATACTGTTTCTTTGGTATGAGGGGAAGGAAGTGCCCAAAGAGAACCAATTTTAAACTGGAGTCATCCTTCAAAACTTAAACAGGAACATTCCAAGCCTGATACAGTACAGTGAGAAAAAATGTCAAGCCCACACTTACCTCAACTCTGTTTTTTCCAAGAGAAGCAGAGGTGGGCTTCAAAGAAAGGGAAAACAACTATTTGGATGTCTGGCAACCTGTATCAGGCATCTTTGTACTCTGTGTCTAATATTCATTAATTAGAACAGGGCTTCTCAAACTGGGGGTCAGGACCCCTCAGGGGATCACAAGGTTAGTACATGGGGGTTGCAAGCTGTCAGCCTACACACCAAACCCTGCTTTGCTTCAAGCATTTATAATGGTGTTAAATATATAAACTGTTTTTAATGTATAAGGGGGGTTGCACTCAAAGGCTTGCTTCGTGAAATGGGTCACCAGTACAGAAGTCTGAGAACCCCTGAATTAGAACCTTGGAAATAAAATCCAGCACAAATTTAAGCTTCTCTTCCTTGTAGTCACACTTAAACATATTGGCAGAAGGTGTTTGCAGTTAATTTGTTTCCATAATAGCAGAATGTGAATAGTCTCAAGTTTTCAGTAATAAAACACTTACCCAAAACCAGCTGCCCTGACTGGCAAGTGTGGAGGTAATACATATAATTCAATCTCACGACTGGAGAATTGCTAATATAGTGTCTATTTTTAAGAAAAAGGAGAGGAGGGGAAAGTGATCTGGGAAATTTTAGGCCTATTAGTTTGACCTCAATATGCAAGGTTTTAGAAGATTATTTTGAAACAAAGTAGTTAAAGACATAGAGGTAAACAGGAATTGGGATAAAAATCCAACCTTGTTTTATAAAAGGTAGATCATGCCAGATCAATCTGATAGTTCTTTAAGCTAACTGATTTCCTTTTGTCCAAAAAAAAAAAGTGATTTATCGAATATACCTGGGTTTCAATAACAGTGATACAGTTGCACATGGGAAATTATTAGTTAAATTGGAGAAGATAGGGATTAATATAAGAATTGGTTAAAGGGGAGACTATAACAGGTCATGGTGAAAGGTGAGCTCTCGGGCTGGAGGGAGGTTGCTAGAAGAGTTACTTAGGTCCCAGATAAGAGAGGGATTGGTCTTAACTTTTTTATTAATGACCTTGCCACAAAAAAGTGGGAGTGTGCTAATGCAATTTTGTGGATAAAACGAAGTTGAGGAGGTATTACCAATATGGAGGAGGACCAGAATATTATACAGGATCTGAATGATCTTGAAAACTGTAGTACTGTAGTAGAAATGGGATGAAATTTAATAGTGCATAACTTTGCACTAAAAGAATTTTTGCTATAAACTGGGGATTTATCAATTGGAAGGGACAGAGAAGGAGAAAGACCTGAGTGTATTGGTTGATCACAGAATGACTGAGTTGCCAATGTGATGTAGCTATGAAAAAAGGCTAATGCAATCTTAGGATGCATCAGGCTAGGTCTCTGAAACCTCATCTGGAATACTGTGTGCAATTCTGATCTCCCATATTTAAGAAAGATGAATTCATGCTGGAGCAGGTGCAGAGAAGGGCTACTAGGATGATCAGAGGAATGAAAACCTACCTTATGAGAGGAAACTCAGAGTTTGGCTTGTTCAGCCTAACCAAAGGAAGGTGGAGAGGGAGCTATGATTACTCTCCATTAGTACATCATAGGGATGAATAACAGGAGAGAGGAGTTACTTAAGCACCATTGTTGATACAAGAACACATGGCAGTAAACTGGCCAGCAACAAGTTTAGGCTTGAAATTAGATGAACCTTCAGAGGAGTGAAGTTCTGGAACAGCCTTCCAAGAGGAGTGGGGGGGGGGGAGGGGGGGAACCCAACTGGCTTCAAGATTGAGTCTGATAAGTTTCTGGAGGGGATGGTATGATAAAACTGCCCACAATGGCATGTAGCCGATCTGTGACTGCTAGTAGCAAATATTTCTGGTGGCTGGTGATGGGAAGGGTTCTGAGTTACCGCAGCAAATTCTTTCCCAGGTGGTGAGTCTTGCCAGAATGCTCAGGGTCCAACTGACTGCCTTAGTTTGGGTCAAGAAGGAATTTTCCTCCGAGTCAAACTGACAGAAATGCTTGTCTTTTTTGCCTTCCCTCTGCAACATGGGGCACAAGTCAACTGCAGGTTTAAACTAGTGTAAATGATGGATTTTCTGTAGCTTGAAGTCTTTAAATCATATTTGATGACTTCAGTAACTCAGCCAGAGGTTATGGGCCTATTGCAGAAGCGGGTGGGTAATGTGCAGGATGTCAGACTAGATGATCATGAAGGGTCCCTTCTGGCCATAAAGCCTGAGTCTATATCAATATCTGCAGGATAAGTACCAAGGCCCTTGAAATATCCAAATGAAAAAAAACCACCAAATGAGAATTTCATTGAGCTGATGTATTAAGATGTGTGAATTTAACATTGTATTAAAAAAAAAAAAAGGTTTTCATTCCAAGTGCTGGACAGCTTTATTTCTTATTGTATAAGTCCACACTTCTACTACATTTTTTTGCTTTACGGCTTTTTTTGTATTACAGTAACTCTTCACTTAACGTTGTAGTTAGGTTCCTGAAAAATGCAACTTTAAATTAAACAAGGTTAAACAAATCCAATTTTCCCATAAGTTTTAATGTAAATGTGGGGGGTTAGGGTCCAAGGAAATTTGTGGGGGGGGGCAATCAAAAGGCATTATATACTATACAGTGGTGGGGAGGTGCCCCTGGCTTACCCCTCGGGCTCAGGGCTGGGGGTGTGGGGTCTGGGAGGGAGCTCTGGACTGGGATAGGCATGAAGTGCAGAGTACTTACCTGGGGCAGCTCCTGTTTGGTGCAGGGGGTGTGCAAGTGGCTCTGCGCAGCACGGCAGTGCCCCCATGGCCGTAATTCTGAGAGCTGCGATTCTGGGAGCTCCCTCCCCCCCGGCAGGCAGGGCCTCCCAGAACGCAGGGGTTTTAGGGGCTGCAGGGCCCTGGACTAAGGGGGCCCCGGCCTTCTAAAGCCCCTTTTGGAATGCGGCCCAGGCAGCCAGCAGCTGGAGAGAAGCCGCGCTTTCCCCTTCAAAGCGGCGCTTCTCTCCAGCTGACTTTGAAGGGGAAAGTGCTGCTTCTTTCTGGCCTCTGGCCGCCCCTGTTCCTCCTCAGTCCTCTGGCCCGTGCTCGCAGGGTCGCATTCCAAAAGGGGCTTTAGAGCTGCAGGCCGGGACCCTCTTAGCCCAGGGCCTTGCAGCCCCTAAAGCCCCTGCGTGCCGAGTGGCCCTGCCCGGGGAGAGGGGAGGCAGCTTCCTCACTCGCTCCCTCCCTGCCTCCCAGAGAGTCCTAAGCACTGCCAAACAGCTGTTTGGTGGTGGGGGAAGTGCTGGGAGGGAGAGTGGGAAGGGAAGGAGGCAGAGAAGAGGAACTTGTGCAATGCTCCCTTGCAAAGTCAGCCAAACAACGTTATAAGGGAGCATTGCATAACTTAAAGCGAATATGTTCCCTAAAGGAGCAGCAATGTAACTTTGAAATAACATTAAGCAAGAGGATGTTAAGTGAGGAGTCACTGTACAAGGAAGACCTATTTCTTCTCTCTTCCACTTGCATGAAATACAAAGCAAAACCCTTTCATTGTAGAAGACTTTAGCAAGATTTTCAAATAGGAGGAAATATTTTCTTATTGAATTTTCCCATTTCCCTTTTAAATGTCTTTTAAATGGATGCCTTTAGAAATCAGGAAAGCAGATCTTGAGATAAAGCACTTAAAGCATGACCCAGTGCTTATAGAAGCTTGATTCTTAAATATTTAGTTAGCTCCTTAAGTTTGTTGGCAGTTCCAAAAAATGAACTTGGAGTATTTCTTTACATTTAACCCAAACAATACCACTTTACAGTGACCAAATCAAGAGCATGACTCATCTCTTGTTGTAAGGTAGAAAGACCAAGCATCAAACGAGTACTGTTCAAAGTTCTCTTATGCATCTCTTCACCTTATCAACAGCAAATTAAAAGTTTCAAATTGCTTTTTTTAAAAAAGAAAAAGCTCAAGTATAGCATGTTAATATTAAGACCTAGTACTTAAATTTCTTGTGCTAGTTCTTGCATAAGAACAGCCATACTGGGTCAGACCAAAGGTCCATCTGGCCCAGTATCCTGTCTTCCAACAGTGACTAATGCCAGATCCTTCAGAGAGAATGAACAGAACAGGTAATCATCAAGTGATCCATCCGCTGTCCCCCATTCCCAGCTTCTGGCAAACAGAGTCTAGGGACATGATCCCTGGCTATAGCCATTGTTGGACCTATCCTCCATGCACTTAACTAGGGTTTTTGTTTTTAAACCCTGTTATAGTCTTGGCCTTCACAGCATCCTCTGGCAAAGAGTTCCACAGGTTGACTGTGCGTTGTGTGAAGAAATATGTCCTTTGTTTGTTTTTAAACCTGCTGCCTATGAATTTCATTTGATGACCATTCTTTATATTGACTCTGACCTGAGTTGGGAATGAAGAAGGGAGGGAGATAGTGAGGTAGAGGACAGAGCTGTAATTGTCAGGCAACAGAAATGCTATAAGTTGAGTAGACCCTTTGCATGTTTAACTTACATATTGCAGAATAGGCAGTATCCTGTTGGAGCTGCTAAAATTCAGTGAAACACTAATTCCTTGGTTTTAATTAGTCTCTTTGGGTTGATTATAATTGGTAGCTTACTTTGTAGTATTGTGCAATGCTGAGCTTCTAGGGTTTCGGATTTGGGGGCTTTTTTATGGGCTTTTTTTGTTTGTTGTTGTTACAGCTTTGGGTATAGTGATTGGCAACAGAGTGATGTACAGATGCTGGGGACCTGCTAACTTCTTGAACTTTCCTTGATAAGCCAACGTTTGTTCACAAATGAATTTTGTTGTGCGCATTTTCTAATATTTGCATATCCTTTTTGTTAGCCCAGCAACAGAAATCATGTATAGTTGTTTCAGCTGTGACTTTATCAAGCTCTTTTATGTAGGGTTACTGGCCAAGACTTTTCAATGACTAGTGATTTTCAGGGATTCAATTTAAGAGTGTCCAATTTGAAACATCTTGAAGAGGCTTGCTTCCCCCACCCCCCAGGGTTTAAGTACATCCCCTCCCTCTCTTTCGCATGTCCACCAGAGGTTAGGGTGTCAATATAAAGAACAATAATAGTCACTAGCAAGAGAAATGGAAGTACCTTGTCTTTACGTTAACATGCTGCACTTTAGCTCTGTTTTCTTCCCAAGGTGTCTACATCCTCTACAACATGATGATGAAGCTACTAAATGCTGTACCAATCCACCATACTGAAAGTGTATTTTATGTTGTATCAAGAAGTATTTGAAAAACCATCTTTCTTCCACTGAGCAGCTAATCTATTAGCTAAGGGACTTATTTTGATACCCCTCACTCCTGCCCTTTGATATTTCTGTTCTCCAGGACACTTCAGTGATGCTTCTCATGGTAAAAGGGGCTGTTCAAGGAGAAGTAATTGTCAGAATCCGATCCTGTATTTGTGTATGTTTAGGCTCGTGAGACATGGATGGGAGGTCAGAGTAAATTATGGACTAAAGATGAGCATGGACTGAGGAAAACATTGAAGAACCAACTTAAATCCCGTTGGCAAAATCAGTGGGACTAAAGCATGTGCTAGAGAGCTTTTCTGAAGCAGGGACTAAGATGGCAATCAGCATCTATTTTAGGGAGTTGATCAAGTATGTAAAGCATGTGAGGCTAAATCCTTTTAGTGCAATATGCAGCTACTTAAAAATAGTGTGGTGTGCTGAAAGATGTCAGGAGAATGTATTCAATAATGGTGTATGACACTCAAGTTAAAAATGCACTTAAATCTATCACTCAAACACTGCTCTTCAAGCTAGTACAGATGCTTATTCTTTTTTTGGTTTTAAGGATTCAAAATGCTCACAAGCATAGGGGTACCACAAGGGACAAGAGTGGCACTTCTTTGTTGTTGGTTGTTGAATGGGACAGATTAAAGATCTGTGTCAGGATGCTGCCTATAAGTAATGGGAAGTTGTGGATTGGAATCCTGTATTTGGAAAGCTGTTTTCTGTGACCGAAATTCAACTTGGCAGCAAAACAGCTGTGTCTTAGGCCATGTCTACATCAAAAATTTTGCAGCGCTGGTTGTTACAGCTGTATTAGTACAGCTGTATAGGGCCAGCGCTGCAGAGTGGCCACACTTACAGCAACCAGCGCTGCAAGTGGTGTTAGATGTGGCCACACTGCAGCGCTGTTGGGCGGCTTCAAGGGGGGTTCCGGGAACGAGAGAGCAAACCGGGAAAGGAGACCAGCTTCACCGCGGTTTGCTCTCGCGTTCCCGGAGCCACCCTGCAAACCGCAGGGAAGGAGACCTGCTTGCTCGGGGTTCCGGGAACGAGAGAGCAAGCCGGGGAAGGAGACCAGCTTCGCCGCGGTTTGCTCTCTCGTTCCCGGAACCCCGAGCAAGCAGGTCTCCTTCCCTGCGGTTTGCTGGGTGGCTCTGGGAACGCGAGAGCAAACCACGGCGAAGCTGGTCTCCTTCCCCGGTTTGCTCTCTAGTTCCCGGAACCCCGAGCAAGCAGGTAAGGAGAACCGCTTGCTCGGCGGTTCGGGGAACGAGAGAGCAAACCGGGAAAGGAGACCAGCTTTGCCGCGGTTTGCTCTCGCGTTCCCGGAGCCACCCTGCAAACCGCAGGGAAGGAGAACCGCTTGCTCGGCGGTTCGGGGAACGAGAGAGCAAACCGGGAAAGGAGACCAGCTTCGCCGCGGTTTGCTCTCTCGTTCCCGGAGCCACCCTGCAAACCGCAGGGAAGGAGGAGAACCGCTTGCTCGGCGGTTCGGGGAACGAGAGAGCAAACCGGGAAAGGAGACCAGCTTCGCCGCGGTTTGCTCTCTCGTTCCCGGAACCCCGAGCAAGCAGGTCTCCTTCCCTGCGGTTTGCAGGGTGGCTCCGGGAACGAGAGAGCAAACCGCGGCGAAGCTGGTCTCCTTTCCCGGTTTGCTCTCTCGTTCCCCGAACCGCCGAGCAAGCGGTTCTCCTTCCCTGCGGTTTGCAGGGTGGCTCCGGGAACGAGAGAGCAAACCGCGGCAAAGCTGGTCTCCTTTCCCGGTTTGCTCTCTCGTTCCCCGAACCGCCGAGCAAGCGGTTCTCCTTACCTGCTTGCTCGGGGTTCCGGGAACGAGAGAGCAAACCGGGAAAGGAGATCAGCTTGATTACCAGAGGCTTCCTCCTTCAACGGAGGTCAAGAAAAGTGCTGGTAAGTGTTTACATTGGATTACCAGCGCTGGATCACCAGCGCTGGATCCTCTACACCCGAGACAAAACGGGAGTACGGCCAGCGCTGCAAACAGGGAGTTGCAGCGCTGGTGATGCCCTGCAGATGTGCACACCTTCAAAGTTGCAGCGCTGTAACTCCCTCACCAGCGCTGCAACTTTCTGATGTAGACAAGCCCTTAGAATTCCATGCGTGTTTGTTGCAGAGAAAATGGAGGCCTGAGAGTTAAGAACGACTGTTGCCCATATCTAGAACTGTGAAAAGACCAGTTTTACACTTGATGTTACTTCCTGCTGACTGTTGTAAGCCTTTGTTGAGTAAAACATTCATATAACAGCACTGTGCTCTTTAGCAATGAAGCTGAATTAAGGGAAATATGGAAATATTTAAAATATGTATTCTGTAGCTAGCTGTCTGAATGCAATAGTTAATCTCTATTACAAAGACTTTACGTAAAGTGGAAGTTCTTAATTCATTGGAAATGTTATGAGTGATTTAAACTATATTTCATAATTATTGCCTGAAGGCAAGGAAAAAATATTTATATGTAAAACCACTCCAGGTCACCAAAACTACTATGGCTTCAGTTTTCTGACATTGTGCAGTTTAAATAAAATAGATTTAATCTGTTTCACGTTTTTGTTTCCGTATGTAGTGAAAAGTTTTTGTTGATCTGTTGGCATCTGGGAGTGGAGCTGTATTACAAAACAGACACTGTTGATATTGTATAATGTTATTCTGCTGACAGATAGTGGATATATTTTAATCAGGTCAAAAAGAGTGGATGATGGGTAAAGTGAATTGCTAGGGTCCGATTATTTAGCTTCTTCCTTTTTTTTTTTACCCCTAGAACTATGTTAACTTTTAACAAAAACTGCACTGTTGTTTAAAAGCATTTTTTCAGTGCCAGTTTTTTTTCACAAGCGTAACTATTTAGTGATAAACCATAGGTTCATACCATAATTTTTTTCTCTGATTTTTATACTGACAGGAATTATACTGTACAATATTATCTTGTATCTGCACACTTACTTCTTCGTTAATAATCCTCTGCCTTTTACATATTAGTACAGGGGTTTGCGTAAGTTGTGTAGCTGCTTAATCATCTGATTACCTAAATCTATGCTTTGGTTATACACTCCAGTGTTTCGATACATGTGTCCACAGCACATTGGGCTGCCCCATTTTCCCTGTTATCCTATGTAACTCCATTTTTCTTGCTATCTCTTCCTGCTGAAGATAAGGCAGATTATGGTAGTTGAGAGCCTAACTCCCTTATGTCCATAGGGTTTGGGGTTTGTTTTAGTGCTTAAGTTAAGAGTTTTGATGGTGGTAGCCAATTAAAGCAGATACTTGTAGAGTCACTCTGGTTATTTATTAGTGTACAGTGATTACTCATCTTGGATTTAACCATGAGAGCTTGGAGCACTGGGAATTTCATAACTGAGAGTGGAGTGTGGTTGTGTCTGCTTGGACAGCCTCCTTTTGCTGTTACTGGAAGAGACCATTCCTTCCTGGAATAATTGAGTTTTTAGAAGAGGCAAAGTACTTCCCCTCCCCCCGATGGAATCTACTACCACTAAAGAGGGGGAGCTTCTGGGTGCAAGAATTTAAGGTTTCTGGAGTAGAAAACCATTGCTTTGCAGGTTGAAAGCGTAACCAGTATGCTGTAACTCATGGAAAGAATTAGAACCCACTGTCAATCCAAGGAACAAGAAGTTTTCTCCTGAAAACCAAAAATTCCATTCTTAATCTCTTTATTAAAAGCACTTATCTCAGTCATGTGCAGAAGAATGTCTTTCCAAGTGATAGACAATTAGAAGAAGTGCTTATTCATGGATAAGGTTATCAACTTGCCTATTTTTCAAAACCAGACATTACAGGCTGCCCCCATAGCTCACGTTCCACACTCACACCCCAAATTGCTCACTTCTTACTCAGCTGCTGCTTGCAGAGCTGGGCTGAGCAGAGCGGATACAGAGCCTGCCTGCCTGCATGGGGTTGGGGTAGCTTGGTCCCTGGAGCAAGGGGCCAGAGAGAGCCGGGGATGCTGGGATGCCTGGGATGCTGAGAAGGCGGGATGGGCTGTCATGGCTGGTGAGCCAAGCTGCCGGCCTTGCTCCTCAAATGCCACATGCAGTCCAGATCCTGCCTCCTCTATCAGCAGCTGCTCTTTCTGCCTTCCCAGCAGTAGCAATCAATTGTGGTTACTGCTGTAACCAGATTTTTTTGGTGTCCAGTCAGCAGTGCTGACTGGATGCTGCACAGGTCACCTTTTGAACGAACTTCCTGGTCGAAAACTGGACATCTGGCAACCCTATTCATGGATTATCTTAAGTTCTTGGTGCCATAGACCATTGACCAGCAAGGAAGGCAGTCGTGTGAATCTATTTTAATTCACTCTTTGGAGTCTGTAGTTCAGTACTGTAATAAACTGTAGATCAAATCCACACAACTGAAATATAAATTGTCATTTATCTAGTGCCCTAGCATGTGGTGATCTGTGTTCTCATCTTGATTTTTATTTCTGGGGTTTCATCTGTTTTTACCTGGGACATGCTACTGTATCTTTAAAGATTTTGCAAACATTTTTCTATGGAAGGGTAACAAAACATCTGCTGTGAGAGAGAAAATTTCAGTTAAACATCCTGTAAAAACTTCCAGAGAAGGGCTGAGAAGGAAAGATTTCTTCTACTTGACATTTTTCTGAGTTTTGTGTATCTCTTTTGTTTGTTCATACATGCTTTTTGTTTTTGTTTCTGTTATGTTATATAGTCTTATACCAGTGGCTAGAAGCAGATCGCCATGGCAAGAGCTCAGATACTGCAAACAAAACCTCAGGTAAAAAGGGAGTTTAAAAATCAGAACTCCAGGCCCTCTGCCTTTTTTTATATATATGTTCTCTATCTTACAGCTTCCCTTGAATTGACTCAAATTAAGAATCAGAATTAAATATTGCACCTTTAGTCTATAACTTAACTTGAATCAATAGCTATTAAATTTTATTCTTTCCCTAAAGCTCTCTTGGCAAATATGCTTCTCTCTTAGAAGAGAAACTTAATTTCCTCTGAAGTCCAGTGGTAGAAATCCTTCCATGTATATATTAGGTATATTTTGTCTGCTTAGTGACAGAATCATGTAAAAAGTGTTTAGAAGTTACCGTATCAATAGATACTTTATCACAAACTCCAACTCTGCCTAATATGCAGGTATAAAGCAATGTTTTCAAGTGCTGTCTCTGTTTTCCCACTAATTCCTGCTACAGCAGCTCATATGGGTTTTTTAGATCTACTTTGAAAAATGTGCCTCATTAGATCACAGGAAATAGGATGTTTGAGGTTAAGAGTTTAAAGCTTTCCAGACAGACTGATAGGGCATCTGACTCTCGAAAGAGTTGCTTGTACTCAATTAAATCTGATATTTACGTATTTCTATCAAACATTGGAGAGTAAGGGTTGCACTGAATATACAACCCCACCTACACACAGGCATCCTGTTGAATAAATTCATTTTATATTTTTAATTTTAGTTCTAGAACTATTTTTCATCTTCCATGGCCTCATCTAGAACAACTACAAAGCAGTAGTCTAATGGTAACAACAATATGTGGTAGGGGAGGTGCCCAATAAGTATTCTTCCTGAATATTGAATGGTTAATGGCTTGTCCCTAAATATAATGTTAAGAGGCTGTGTACTGCTGTTTTCCAGCTACATCTGCTCAGTTCTAAAACCCAGCAATTAACAGCATAGTTGCTCCTTTTCCAAGCATGACTCTTCCCTGCTTCCGCCCTCTGTTCAGCATTCTGTGCACTTAATATCTCATGTAGTGTGATACAATTGTCCAGTAGACTTTGGTTCTAAAATTCATTCTACTGGGAGATAGCATGATCGTTAGGAAATGCTGAGCCAATTTAATTAGAAATGACAGCGAACGATAAAGGTTGTAAGCATGATGTGCAGTATTGTGCACGCTCCCAATAGGGGGTCTCTAAAGGAGTTAGAAGATATTTTTATTTCAGTATTCACATTCCATCATTTGTAATCAACTACACATAGTTAAAATTTGTCAGGCTACAGGGTGTGGAATGAGGGGACTTTGCCAGTTTAATATGCATCTACATATGCCTTCTCTACCTGAGAGAGCTAATATTTAAGTGTTTGTTTAAAAGTTCAATACTCCTTGTTTTAGTTTTTGAGCAATCACTCCAGAAATGAGACTGATCATGGATGACAGTCTAAGAACTTTTTGCCCTTTACCCAGGTAATTTTATCCTGCACCCTAACTGGACAATATTTTATATAACAGCTTCATGAAGTCTATATAACATTCTAAAATTAAATTAGCACAGTTTCACTTTATTTAGCAGCAGTGTTCATCACCTAGCCATTCACTTGTAAATCTGAACTAAACTGCGTTTAGCAGATTTTTTGTTTCTAAGCTAAAACTTGCAGCATTATAATTCTGATATAAGTATCACTAAGTATAATTAAGTATCCGTTTACAGTGAAATTTAATCTGATATATTATCATTGATTTGAAATATGCAAGATACTATAAATATTAATCTGATTTACTAACCTAACAGTTTAAGGGCTAGATTGCTAACCTTACTTACTTGGAATAGTCCCTTAGTCTGAGTTTGAAGTAAATGGAATCCATTGTGGAATACCATGCAATTAACAGCATCGGTATCTGGTCCCTAGTGATAAGAAGCTGGATTCCATTTTAAAAGTGAAGTCAGGTTCAAATATAGTACCTTCTGCTAATTATAGTTTTGGAATCTCTCAAGCAAACATCTCTAAAATTTACATGCTAATTCGATTAAATCATAATTCACTTAGTGCCTGAAAATACTGTCAAGTTAGTGTCTCTCCATGTTAGGTGTGACTCAGCAGTCCAATACCACCAATGGTGGAAGTTCCTATCATAAAGAGCATTTGTATTCAGATGCTGATCTCTTCATGTTTGCCAAGAAGGTTCTGCTTGCTGTGACTTGCCTTTCCCATTTTCTTTCCAGAGTGGATTTGATTATTCGGTCTTTCTGATTCTGTCGTATCATTTTGGTGGGAGTTCTTCTTGTAGGTTGACTTCAATGATGACATTTCACCCTCACAATAAAGAGCTTTATTGTAAGGCACAACCCCAGATGTGCTTCTGTTGTGCCCTCCTCACCTTAATTGAAGTTGCTTATAAATGTCCTTGTTCAGTCTCTGGTGCTCAGAACAGCCTTTCGTGGAGGGAGCAGTGTTCTATGCTCTGTCTTGCAATTGATCAATCAATGAGAGATTTTGGTGTGGCTTCTTGTCTTTTTGTCTTGTCAACTTCCTTCTGTCTTTCAATTACTGGCTAAGTAAACTGCATGTTTCTTTCCTTTTTTAAAAAAACAATGCTATCCTAATAAATTGTAGGCATTACAGACTTTCGGTAACGGTAAGTTTTATCTGTGCCATCCATTTTCCTGGGTCATATGGCCTCAACGTCTTCAGTTTCTTAGCATTTTTATAGCTGCTGACTTTTTGAGAAACTAGGCTTTCATACACACAGATGGCTTTAAGAAACTCAGGTTTTGTCAGCAAAAATGCTAGGCTTCCTCATTGCTATGAACATGTAAACTCTGTAAATACTCACTGGATACACTGGTTTAAAAAATCCTAAACTTTCATTATCAGCTTGGTTTGGACAGAAACAAATTAGTATTACCCTTCTCACTAGCTTCTGATTATGTTGGACTATTGTGTGCTTCAGATTGTGGAAAGGAGAACTTAAAACAAAAACCCCAAACAAAACCTATGGTTCATCTTTGCTGTTGAGTCCTTCAGACCTTCATGCAAATCCTCAATGACAGAATCTTTGTTTATTTCTGAAATTAAATTGATAGCTATGTTTGTTTTCATTTGTTGAGTGGGTGATGGTAGCTTGATAATTTTTTTGCCACCAAAGAAGGAAAGAATATGGGTTTTGTTCTGGCTTTTTGAAGGAGGAGCTGTCTGCAATCGTATTCTCCACCTTCAATGAGGTCCTAATGTGGCTCTTGCCAGCTGAGGTGTTGAGTCCACAAATGCAACATTCAATCAGTGCTGGGGTAAGCATTGGCCAAAATAGGATTTGATAGTGATGCTAGTTGCCTTTACAATAAAAGCTTGGTCACTTGGCTTAGGGTCAGAGCTCAGATCTGTCTAGTAGGGAGTGCCTGAGGGAAATGAGTATTACCCTATATATTGTATTTGTCAGATGGCTTTAAGTAGATAAATAGACACATAGGAAGCCTTCTACCTGTAAAATGCCTTGATAAACTTACAGATAAGCTGCTTCAGAAGTGCTGTGTATTGCTCTTTGCTCCAGGACTGGCAGATGTCAAAGTATCAATGGTTCATTAACATAAATCTCTCAGCTACGGAATTTGGAGGTACGTAACATCTAGTACAGAGTGTATCTTCTCTTCTAAATCCAGCTCTGGCTCTGTTGATGAAATGGTTAGTCATGTGTGGCCTTTTCTTGTAAGTGACAGATCCAATAGCCTTACTAGCAGGATGCTTTTGAGTTACTACTCAGAATCTCCAAGGAATTTACATATATGGTTCTGCAAGATACAATGGATATTAAAGCTGTCACTTTCTGTAGCACAGACAGGGGCGGCTCAAGGCACCAGCATGGTAAGCGCGCGCGTGGGGCGGTGAGCCGCGGGAGGAGCTCTGCCGGTCGCCCTGAGGGCGGCAGGCAGACTGCCTTCGGTGGCATGCCTCCAGAGGGTCTGCTGGTCCCATGGCTTCAGCGGACCTCCTGCAGGCTGCTGCCGAATTCGCGGGGCCAGGGACCTCCCACAGGCAAGCCGCCGAAGGCAGTCTGCCTGTCGTGCTTGGGGCAGCAAAATGCTTTGAGACGCCCTCAAGCGCAGATCAGGGAAACACTGTCACAGTGCAGAGAATGGGCTGAAGATGGCAGATGATAAAGGACCATTTGAGGAAAACGTAATCTGATCCTAACTGTGTTAATAAATTGTATATGTGAGCATCAGTTTAATGTGGCTTCTCTTATTTCCATGTTTTCATTCCTGTCTTCTAAAGGCTCTGTCACATGGGCCAAGGGTTTCTAATTCCTTCTACTTGTGGCAAATTCCCTTTATAAAAATGTTTATACGCTTTCATTAATGACTATTACAGGAAACACTCTATTAAATGTTAAACAAATTTCTCAAAAGATACAGGGACTGATCTTTCAGAGGTGCTACAGGCCAGTAGCTCCCATTTTGAGTCAGTGGGAACTATAAGCGCCCAGTACCTCTGAAAATCAGGTCCAAGTTTTTTGGATTAAATTGGCATAATAATATGGTCTGTATCTGCTGAATGATTTGGAAATCCCCAGTTCAGTATGGCCCAAGGAATGGAATGGAGATACTTGGATTGCAAGATGTTGTGGCCCCAGATTTAATACAAATAAATAAGTTTCTGTATTCAGAAGTAGTTTCCTCCAGGTATTACTGCTTCTTGTAAGCCCAAAAGTTTCTTTCAGATGGCATTTAATGCAACAGGAAGTTGTTGTAAAATAGACTTCTGCTAGTGGAAAACTGCTGTGGCTCTGTCCTCCATATACCCTACTAGGACTAACAAGATGACTCAATGCAGTGTCGTAACTGAGTATTTTAGCACCTGGGGCGAGCAAACATATTTGCATCCTTCCTGGTTTTTTCCCTCTTTTTTTTTTTTTTTTTCCTGCCTCATTTTCCCTCCCCTGTGGCTTTGCACCTGGGCAGCTGCGCCACTCACCCCACCCTAGTTACTGGCCAATAGGAGTGAACACTTTCCTTTCAATAGACCTAGCCAAATGCTGACCATATGGGAGTCCATTCCTTAACAATGAACAGAAAGCTGCAATACAAGATATCTACAGATTAGGATTTAAGGTTCCTATGACACCCTGCTCCCTGGATTAGTTATTCTACAAGTGATGTTTCCTCTGTGGTTCTTTTCTGTCTGAATGGAGACATTTTTCCAGGAGTTAGTTTCTTTGTATATTTTTTCCCACCTTTCGCTCCCTCTTCAATCTTGTCTGTCTGATGAAATGACGCCATGTGGCTAGATGCAGCAGCATCTTTGCTGGAGGTATTTAGTGCATTGGACAGATGGGATGAAGGGACCTACAAGTGGCTGCAGATGTGGAAAATGTACATTTTTCATTCTCAGTAGTTTCTTCAAGATTTAATAGTACATTTGACAATGTCTGTGATTCCAGTGTACTAATACGTCTTCGCCAGCAGGAGACTATTGTCCATCACTTTTGTTGAGGCTACAACCATGTCCATATCTTGTTAAATCGCTGTGTTCTTTCTACCATCACTCCTTTCTTTTGAGGACCAATTTTGTCACCCAGATTGTCTGCGAAGGACTGATTCTGCCACCTGTACTCCCGCTCATTACTACCTCATTCCACACATAGTCTTGTTAGTTTCAATGGGATTACTTCTGTGTAAAGTATTACTGAATATGAGTCAAACTGGCAGTATACAACCCATTGCAAACAATCAATTTAATTCTACAGATTGTGTTAAGTACTCCCTAGTATGTGGAAAAAAAATGTACTTGCCTTCAACAGCTT
Organism: Gopherus evgoodei; assembly: GCF_007399415.2. Lineage (NCBI taxonomy): Eukaryota > Metazoa > Chordata > Testudines > Testudinidae > Gopherus > Gopherus evgoodei. The sequence goes on along the minus strand of NC_044322.1, from coordinate 254,934,676 downwards.
CCATTTTTTAAAATTGGTCTAGTGGGCTGAAGCCAAACAAATTTTAATCTTAAATATTTGACATGAGATTTGCTTGTCATCTTAATATAGTCATCTGAGATGCATGTACAGTGACTAAGATCCTGTAGCTGCAGTTCTGCCATTCACAAGTCTTTGTCAAGTAAACCATGTTAGGTGTCTCAGGAGGATAAGGTGCTTAGTGTCCAAATAAGACACACAATATCATGGGATATTAACTTAAATCACACAAGCACATAAATCATTGGTTGATACTACACATTAAGAATAAAAATTGGTAGGCATGTTTCAGTGTCAACTTGGAGAGAGAATTTCCACTCTATTTTTAGTGTGTGAAAATTTCATTTTGTAAAATTCTAAGATACAGTGGATAACATGTATAAGTTACTCCAAACATCTGCAAACCTCTTGTGAGTAATAGCATGTTGCAGCAGAACTAACTATCTTAGAGGCAAATTCTCTGCTTTTATGTACTAACATGGCAGGGTAACTTGAAAAGAATCTTTTAGCACTTGTGCTAAGGAAAACTAAAGCAGTATTTCTCAAAACTGGAAAATGTTCTGAGCTAGTCTGCTAAACACTTGCATGTTTTTTTTCACTCTGTCCAACTTAGCTGACACCTTGAATTTCCTGCATGGAGTTTCTACCTCATGCATGTTTTTGCTGGGGATTGGCTTGGCCTGAGAGAGCCCAAAGGCAGGCTATCTGGCTCCAGTCAACGCCCATCACAACTTACATCCAGAACTCCTTCCTCACTTGTAAATTTGACTGTTTCATTTGTCATACCTACATCTTCTAAGGCTTTTTCTACACAAGTGCAGTAAGTGCAAAACAAAAACTCTGGTGGAAACCTTAATTTCACATTTTTCATTGAGGATCTTGTTTTTCATGGCAAATAGTCAATTTTGTTTGCCATGAAAAAGTGTTAATGAAAATAATAGAGCAGTACTGATTAACTATTCAAGGTACCTAGATGCCACTCTGATGGGTGTACTAGAAATGCCTAAGTAGCCGCTTGTCTCTGACATACTCTTGGAAATGGGAACTTTCTATGGAATAATGCTTATCCACATTTTTAAAATCACTTTGAGTGGGGAAGGGCTGTCAAAGAACCAATTATGACTCCATGATTTTCTGCCTATCCCCTGGGACTACTCAGTTTCCTTTTCCTGACAAGTCTCTTTGTCAAGGGTGGGGGAGTTGGGAGAGCCAGTGATGCCAACACTATTTGGCGGAAATCCCCCACGTTGAAGGGATTTCAAGCTAGGTGTTTGTTAAATCTCTGCTTCCTTTTGTGCTGCCAATGTGGGGCAAATGCAGAACAGCTGCCTCTGCACATGCCAACTGGTTGAGCGACAGTAGAGCTATTTGAGAGTTGGCAGCTGTCCTTGGGCCAGTTTCATCAAATCTGCAAAAACTTTAAGTGACTGCTTTGCAATCTAGAATCCTGTCTTTACATGTAACTTACACCTCGAATGCTGCATGTGGGAAGAGCTTTTTATTACATGTATAATTTTAGCTACTTTCCCTTTTACCATTATTTCTTTAAGCTGATTCTACACCATTTTTTTTAAGAGAGGTCATTAAGTAGTTAATATTTTAACCCTAGTTCTGTTCTGGAAATTGACATATGGGCCATCTTAATTATTTAAACATGTTTCTTTCCTTGACGCATCTTAAAGGTTCCTTGTACACTTAATCATATTGTTAATTAAATTTCTCTTTAGTATGAATCTAAGTACCTATTTTCAGAGAGTCACTTTATGTAACTAGTTCTCTGCATGTCACATAGTGCGTTGGTTGAAAAGGACCAAATGGAGTTTATTTGGAGGGGTTGGGAGAGTGTTCATACAGATTATATGCCTCAAGGTATACAGGGTGCAGACCTGATTATTGGTGCAACAGAAGGCTTTAAGCTGAATGTAACTCTTCAGCTGTTTGTTGTGGGTATCTTTTACCTGGGCAACATCTTGTCCTTTCTAACAATTAATTTGAGCACCCAAATCTTAAATCTAGATTATACTGTCACAGTCCACAATGCCTTCATAAAAATCTAAGTGAAAGTAAGTAACTTATGTTTTCATTTCTCTTGTAGGAATAGATAGTCTCCAGTAGAGCTGGCTGAAATTAAAAATTTTTTTCATCCAAAAAATTACATTTTTCCAAAACTAAACTTTTTTTGTGGAAAAACATTCTATGCACTTTCCCCTATATTTAAAAGTAAATTTACAAAAACAGGTTTTTGTACAACAAAACGTGTAACTTTCAGTAACATTTTGATGTTTTTGATAAATATTTTGAAAACATTGAAAAACTGCAGAATAAGTTTTGTTTGTTTGTTTTTGAACCCTTTGGAATTTAAACAACCTAAAAACATAACTTTTTTTTCTCCCCACAGATAGTTAATTTTTCTTTCAGCCCTTGTCTCCCAGACACGAGAGAGAGAATATTTACCTCAATATCAGCTGTTGGATGTTCATAGCATCCTAGAAATGTAGGGCTGGAAGGGACTTTGAGAAGCCATCAAATCCAGCCCTTGTCCTGAGGCAGGACCAAGTAAAGCTAGACCATCCCTGACAGGTGTTTATCAAACCTGTTCTTAAAAACATCCAATAATGGGGATTCCACAACCTCCCCTGGAAACGTATTCCAGTACTTAAATGTTCTATAATTAGAAAGCTTTTCCTAATATATAACCTAAATCTCACTTGCCTCAGGTTATAAACCCATTACTTGTCCTACCTTCAGTGGACTGAGAACAATTGACCACTGTCTTTTTTCAAATAGCCCTTAACATATTTAAAGACTGTTTCAGGTCCCCCCTCAATCGTCTTTTCTCAAGACTTAATTTGTCCAGATTATTTTAACCTTTTTTCACTGGTTAGGTTTTTGAAATGGTTTTTATAAGTTTTGTTGCTCTCCTCTGGATGGTTTCCAGTTTATCCACACCTTTCCAGAATTGGTCACAGTATTCCCACTGAGGCCTCACCGCTGGTGAGTAGAACAGGACAACTATCTCTTGTATCTTTCATATGATATCCCTGTTAATGCACCCCAGAATGATATTAACCTTTTTCACAACTGCATCACATTGTTGACACATACTCAGTTGGTCCACTATAACCCCCCAATCTTTCTCAGCAGTACTTCCACCTAGCCCAGGGGTCGGCAACCTTTGGCACCCAGCCCATAATGCTAAATCCGCTGGCGAGCTGGTTTGTTTATCTGGAGTGTCCGCAGGCACGGAGCCCCGCAGCTCCCCTTAGCCACGGTTCACCAGGCCGAGGGACGTGCTAGCCGCTGCTTCCCACAGCTCCCATTGGCTGGGAACAGCGAACTGCGGCCAGTGGGAGCTGCAGGGCTCCATGCCTGTGGACACTCCAGATAAACAAACTGGCTGGCCCACCAGCGGCTTTACCCTGACGGGCTAGGTGCCAAAGGTTGCTGACCCCTGACCTAGCCAGTTGCTCCCCATTTTGTAATTGTGCATTTGATTTTTTTCTTTCTGAAGTGACGCACTTGTCTTTATTGAATGCCACAGTACATCTCCTTGAATTCAGACCAATTCTCCAAGGTGTCAGTCATTTTAAATTATAATCCTGTCCTTCCAAAGTGCTTGCAACCCCTCCCAACTTGGTGCCATCTGCAAATTTTATGAGCATACTCTCTACTCCTTTATCCAAGTCATTTTAATAAAAATATTGAATAGTACCACGCTCAGGACTAAGCGTTGCAAAATACCACTAGATGCAACCTTCCAGTTTAACAGCAAACCATTGATAATGACTTCTTTCCACCAGTTGTTCACCCACCGTATAGGAATTTCGTCTAGATCATATTTCTCTAGTTTGCTTCTGGGAATGTCATGTGGGACTTTCTGAAAATGAGTTATGTGCCAAAATATGGATTTAGGAGCTCAACTTTTTAAGCTTTTTAGCTTTTAAAATCTTCAAGAGCTAGTGCTAAAAATGAGTATCACTTTGGAAGAGTTGAAAATCATTTCATCTGGGAAATTAGTGCTAATTTCCTCAATCATTTTCTTAATTAGTTTATTGATTAATTATCTCACTACAGGTATATTAACCATATTTCTGTAATGAATTAATCTTTTTTGATTCAAGAAGTAAGGGGTTTTTGGCATTAGACCTGATGTCAGGAGTTTGAGGGAGCTGTACTGGAACTGTAATTCATAATCTAAACAAATCTTATTTAGATGGAATTTTGTTGCTTACACAGTAGCTTTCCCCTGATGCTGTGCTATAACTCCCTTGGCAAGTACAGCATGACACTTTTATTTGTAGTCTGTTAAGTTGGCTAGAATTTACTAAATTACTAGAGGTTTAACTTCAATCTTGATATTGATACGTATGAAACTGTAGCAAAATCTGTCTCTGAAGTTTGACATGTAAGAAATAAAGACGTGATCTTCATGTGTCACTTGTGTGATGGTAGGAAAAATCCTTTAAATTGATCCCTGAATAGTTTTAATAGCCTTGAGGTGCACACACCTTTTTCAATAGCAAGAGGAACTCAAGTGAAATTTTTTTTAGTATTTTAGTAATAGCTGTCAGGTCTTACTAAAATAGATATAAAAGATTGTAGGTTCGATTGTGTTGAGTTTGTTGAAGAAAAACCTCAAGTAGTAATTCTAAGAACTCTAATACAATTTGAATTCAAGGCAATAAATACTACGTTATGTATTATGTTTGCACGTGCTATGTTTTTTTGTAATACAAGTCTTGATCCAAGATAATGAAGGTAAGGTTTTAGTCTCCCATTCAAAATGTCTCTTCTGCTTCTCTTAAAAAGTGAGCTTATTAAAATGAAAATAGTCTATTTTTTCCATAACTGATCATTCAGTTGCAAAATAAAATGGCACAGACAAATTATTTTGAAATGACTTTAATTCTGACCAGCTGGTGCTTCCTAATCTGTTCCAGGAGAAAACTTTGACCAGAGCCCCTTAAGAAGAACTTTCAAGTCCAAAGTTCTGGCACACTATCCTCAGAATATAGAGTGGAACCCCTTTGATCAAGATGCAGTGAACATGGTATGTATGCTGACTTTTTCTTCATAACCTCTTAGTTTCTGGATGACTATATTTAAGTCTGGAACAGCCCTCTCATTTATTAAAGCAGCACACATAATATGGAGAATGCTGGCCAGCAAAGAATTTGAGAAGTAACTTGCTAAAGATGCAAAAATTAATAGTCAGAATTTTAAGTACTTCAGAAGTAGGAGTTCTGCCAAACAGGCAGTGGGGCCAGTAGATGACAAAGGTGCTAAAGGAGCATCAAAGAAGTCAAGATCATGGAAGAGAAGCTAAATTGGTGATGGTTTGGGGTTTTTTGCATTCATCTTCACTGCAGAGGATGTGGTGGAGATGCCCAAAAACAATAGCTCTTACGCTGGACTTTACTTCAGATATGTTGCCATCACTGACGTGTCAACAGAAGAGGTTTAGAACAAATTGATACATTAAACAGTAATAAGTCACCAGGACCAGATGGTATTTATCCATGTATTCTGAAGGAACTCAAATATGAAATTTGTAGAACCTAGTAACTGTCCTATGTAACCTGTTGCTGAAATAAGCCTCTGTATTGGGTGACTGGAAAGTAGCTGATGTAACACCAATTTTTAAAATGAGCTCAAAAAGCAATCTGGAGACTGGTGAGCCTAACTTCAGTAGTGGGCAAATTGATAGAAACTACTGTAGTAAAGAACAGAATTCTCAGACACCTAAATGAACACGATTTGTTGGGGAAGAGTCGTCACTGCTTTTGTAAAGGGAAATCATGCCTCACCAATCTATTAGAATTCTTTGAGGGGTCAACAAACATGGGTGCTAGCATACTTGGATTTTTGGAAAGCCTTTGACAAGGACCCTCACCAAAGACTCCTTAGAAAACTAAGTAGTCATGGGATAACAAGGAATGTCCCCTTCTGGATCAGTAACAGGTTAAAGGAGAAAACAAAGGGAATAGGTGGTAGGATTTCACAATGGAAAAAAGTAAATATTAGGGTCCCCCAAAGATCTGTACTGGGACCAGTGCTGTCCAGCCTGATCATAAATGATCTGGAAAAGTGAAGTGGCAAAGTTTATAGATAGTTATTCAAGATAGTTAAATCCAAAGCTGACTGCAAAGACTTACAAAGAGATCTCACAAAACTGGGTGACTGGGCAACAAAATGGCAGATGAAATCCAGCATTGGTAAGTGCAAAGTAATGCACATGGGGGAAAAAATAGTCCCTACTATATATACAAAATAGTGAGGTCTATATTAACTATTACCACTCAAAAAAAATAGATCTTGAAGTCGTCGTGGCTAGTTCTCTGGAAATTTCAGCTCAATGTGCCACCTCAAAGTAGCTAACAATGTTGGGAACCATTGGAAGGGGGAGAGAAATAAGACTCGTAATTCAACATTCAAAGTTGACCACTTTTTTCCCCCCCTGAGACTATCTAAAAGATGAAGAGGGATCACTGAAAATTCCCCAAATCTGGTACTCCAAGGATTTCTTCATGGTGATCAAAGCACTGTAAGATGCTATTGATAAATGTTTCATATAGAAATATCCTTTGGTAAGAACTAGGAGTTTGTTTTTATTTGAAGCAAGCTTTCCTGTGAAAAGAAGTGTCCTTCTGTTTTAAAAATAGAAAAATGTTACAGGGTTGTAGGGTAGCAGAAAATGGCTGTAACTAGGGCTTTCTGAGGCTGCATGTTTGTAAGGCAGAATCGTGACGCAATATCCTGCAGAGATGTGTCTAATTAACCCTTCTATTACTGCTTACTGGTATTGGTTGTGCTTGCTAAAGTTAAGCTTCTGGAATGCTACTAGTAGCGGTAATTGTGTATTCTTCTATTTGCTTCCTCCCATACCTTCTCCCTGTCATTTTTGCGGGGGTGATGGTAGGTAACTTAAAATGTGAGTACCATGGTAGCAGTATCGCCAATGCCAACCATTCAAAAACCATGAATGAGGCCACAAATTCATGAGATTGAGCCTTTAAACTACACGTGTTTCTCTGGAAACTTCAGCTGAATATGCAGCCTCAAAATGGCTAAGGGAATGTTGGGAACCATTAGGAAAGGGGTAGAAATAGGATAGAAAATGTAATACCACTAAATAAATCCATGGTTTGCCCACATCTTGAATACTGTGTCCAGTTCTGGTGGCCCTGAGAGATTAAAAAGTGAAGTGCTGTTCAGCTTAGAAATGAAATGCCTGGGAGGGGGTATGATAGAGGTCTATAAAACCATGAATAGTGTGCAGAAAAGTGTTTGCATTTTCACACAACACAAAAGACAGGGGTCACCTGATGCAATTAACAGGCACAATGTTTAATAAAAACAAGAAAGTACTTTTTCACTCAGCCCATGATTACCCTGTGGAACTCATTGCCATGAGATGTGATGCCAAAAGTATAACTGGCTTCAAAAAAGAACTGGCTAAATTCATGGTCCATCAATGGCTATTAGCCAAGATGGTCAGGGATGTAACCCCATGCTGAGAGAGACCCTAAACCTCTGCCAGAAGCTGGGAGGGGTATACAGATAGATCACTCCAATTGCCCTGTTCTGCTCACTCCCCCTGAAACTCTGGTGTTGGCCACTGTCGGAAAACAGGCTACTGGGCTAGATGGGCCATAGGTCTGGCCCACTATGGCTGTTACGTTCTTGTTGATCTACAGTGGCTTAATACTTTTGTTGGCTCATTAAGTATGCTAACTGAAGGAGATTTCAAAAAATCTATTGAAAATTTCTTTAAGAACAAGAGTGAAATAGAACCTTTGAGTGAGAGCTACTAATTTTAAACTAGCATCCAAGCTACTAATTTTAAACTAGTCTGCCCTATAGTGTAGTGAACCGTCAGAAGGAAACTTACTCATCCACGTTACATATTAGCAGGGGGGAAAAGTCTTAGAGAGAAATGATCTAACATCATGAAAATGACTGGCTTTCCAGATGGACTACATGCAAATATTACTTTATTTAAAAAAAGGTAAGAAGCAAATTCTTGATAAAGGGAGAAGAATATGGTGAAATGGCATGTCAGCCACGTGGAGAGGAGGAATCCTTCCTAAAGGCTGTATGGTAGGAGTGTTGCAGCCGATAGAATGTTAGAATTCTTAATGGCATCTTCTCACAGGGCGCACCACTCACCTCTGGTCTGGCACCGCCTCCTGGTTCTCTCTGGGGATTACCTCGAGGTGTTTCCAGGAGCTGGGGTTTTAAGAAAAATACCAAGTATGCAAGATAAAAATGACAGGAGTTGTCAACACTGATACCGTGCTAGCAACTGTCACTGTTAATACTAAACATATACAGACAGACATGAGACTGATGATGCTACATTAGTTGTCTTGCACACGGTATGTGAATTTCAGTAACTGCTCAGCTCCTAAATGCCGAGCAATGGGAACTATTTACAGTAGGTCTTCGCAATATCTTGCTTCTGCATTAGATTGAAGGAGTCAGGACAGTTTGGCCTTGGCTACACTGGAGAGTTGCAGCGCTGGTGGTGGGTTTACAGTGCTGCAACTTACTCACCGTCCACACTTGCAAGGCACATACAGCGCTGCATCTCCCTGGCTGCAGCGCTGGCTGTACTCCTGCTCTGCCTGGGGTTTAAGGATTGCAGCACTGGTGATGCAGTGCTGCTCCGCAAGTGTGGCCATCAAAAGCGCTGTAAATGGCCTCTGACATATTCAGAGGCATCCCAGAATGCCTATTCAGCCACTCTGCTCATCAGTTCGCACTCTACTTCCCTGGCCTCAGGTGACCTGCCCTTTAAGTGTCCCGGGAATTTTAAAAATCCCCTTCCTGTTTGCTCAGCCAGGTGTGGAGTGCAATCAGTGAATCTTTCCAGGTGACCATGCCTCCACACGCCAAACAAGCCCCAGCATGGAGCAATGGCGAGTTGCTGGACCTCATCAGTGTTTGGGGGGAGGAAGCTGTGCAGTCACAGCTGCGCTCCAGCTGTAGGAATTACGATACCTATGGGCAGGTATCAAGGGCCATGCTGGAAAGGGGCCATGACCGGGACACGATGCAGTGCAGGGTTAAAGTAAAGGAGCTGCAGAGTGCCTACTACAAAGCCCGCTAGGGAAACCGCCGCTCCGGTGCTGTCCCCACGACCTGCCGTTTTTACAAGGAGTTGGATGCGATACTTGGGGTGACCCCACTGCCAATCCAACGACCACGATGGACACTTCAGAGTGGCGGGGGAAGGAGGGAGGAAACAGAGTGAGGGTATTGGGGTGGGGGAAGACACCCAGGAGGCATGCAGCCAGGAGCTCTTCTCAAGCCAGGAGGAAGGTAGCCAGTCGCAGCAGCTGGAACTTGGTGAAGGACAGGCAGAGGAGCGGGTTCCCGGTAAGCAGCTTTTATTTTCAGGATGGAAATGTTTCAGGAGAGGAGTGGGGGTTGGAGCTGCGTGCATGCATGCCTAGATGTGGAATAGCCCATTGATGTGGTCTATCACATCGCGGTAATCGGCCTTGGTAATCTCTTCAGAGGTTTCAGCCAGAGCGTGGGCAATGCGCTTGCGCAAGTTTATAGGGAGAGCCACTGTGGTCCTTTTCCCAATCAGGCTAACCCGTCCGCACCACTGTGCCGCGAGGGGTGGGGGGACCATTGCTGCACACAGGCAAGCTGCATAGGGGTCAGGGCGGAATCCGCATTGCTGTAGAAGACCCTCCCGCTCTTCCCAGGTGACCCGCAGCAGCAAGATAACTTGCAGGATCAACTCCTGTGGAGAATGTTGGGAGAGTGTTTAGTGTAGATGCCCCCTGCAGCAGTTTGCTTTACCCAACGCACAGAAACCCCTGCACATCCCTGAAGCAATCATTCCCCCTTACTCACCATTTCCTGCCTCCTGTGGGTTAGATGTGCTCTGTTTGGTATGGGGAAAGTATGCTAAAGTGAAGACTGTAAACTCCTTCACTGTGTGGGAATAACTGTCTGGGTGAGATTACAAACAATGGCAGCCTGTGTCAACTGTTGCCATTTTTGTCTTTCGAACAGTGTCCTTGACTACTGGACTGCCCATATCATCCATTGGCCAGAGGCTACAAAACCTCAGAAAGAAGCCGCAAAAAAGCAAAGAAGACATGTTGAAAGCAGTTATGGATCAGTCTGCCAGAGAGAGTAAAAAACTGCAAGACTGGAGAAAAAGGGAAAGCCGGCTCCGCCAGAGAAACGCAGCGGCTAAGAAGCACAAAACAGCTGATAAGCATCCTGGTGCCCCAAACAGACTGTATCCAGTCACTCGTAGCCATGCAGGCAGAGCACTACCGGGCCGTTTCCCCCCCCCCCCCCGCCACCCGTCCCAAAGCTCTTTCCCTTGTGCCCCAATGTCAACTCCAAACCCCCTTCCACAGCATCCAGGTTCTTACCACCACCAGCTGCCCCCAACACCTGTACGTTCACCAACCAGCTTGAGAACTACGACCCTTACCTTCTGCACTCAACCCCCATCACCATGCAGTATTTTCATCCTGAGGTGCAGCAGTCATTGCACAGCACTCCAGACAGGACATATTCAAACCTGTGACTGTACAGTTCACCACCCCACCCCCCTGCCCTTTTAGGTTCCCAAACTGTTGTGTGTCTGTCAATAAAGTTGTTTTCTTTTCCATAAATGAATTCTTGGCTTTGAAAACAGTCTTGATTATTGCAGAAAGTGAAAGATAACATAGCCCAGGAAAGAAACAGGCACTGCAAATCATTTTAGGAAAAACAGATTTCTACTAACATTGTAACCACTGCACTTCACTCCCATGCAAGGCACCAAACATTTACTGTTGGTTTTCAGCCTCAAATTCCTCCCTCAAGGCATCCCTAATCCTTGTAGCCCTGTGCTGGGCCTCTCTAATAGCCCTGCTCTCTGGCTGTGCAAATTCAGCCTCCAAGTGTTGAACCTTGGAGGTCCGTTGCTGACTGAATGTTTCACCCTTCCCTTCACAAATATTATGTAGGGTACAGCACGCGGATATAACCACAGGGATGCTGCGCTCTCCCAAGTCTAGCTTCCTGTACAGAGATCTCCAGTGCCCTTTTAAACGGCCAAAAGCACACTCCACAGTCATTCTGCACCGGCTCAGCCTGTAGTTGAACCGGTCCTTGCTCCTGTCAATCTTCCCTGTGTATGATTTCATGAGCTAAGGCATTAACGGGTAAGCGGGGTCTCCAAGGATCATAATGGGCATTTCAATGTCCCTTACTGTGATCTTCCGGTCTGGGAAAAAAGTCCCTGCCTGCAGCTTCCTGAACAGGCCACTGTTCCGAAAGATGCATGCATCATGCACCTTTCCGGGTCAGCCTGTGTAAATGTCAATGAAACGCCCACGGTGATCCACAAGTGCCTGGAGAACCATAGAGAAATACCCCTTCCGATTAATGTACTCGGATGCTAGGTCAGGTGGTGCCGGAATAGGAATATACGTTCCATCTATTGCCCCTCCACAGTTAGGGAAACCCATTTGTGCAAAGCCATCCACAATGTCCTGCATGTTCCCCAGAGTCACGGTTCTTCTTAGCAGGATGCGATTAATGGCCCTGCAAACTTGCATCAACATGATTCCAACGGTTGACTTTCCCACTCCAAACTGGTTCCCGACCGATCGGTAGCTGTCTGGAGTTGCCAGCTTCCAGATTTCAATAGCCACCCGCTTCTTCACCGTCAGGGCAGCTCTCAATGTCGTGTCCTTGCGCCGCAGGGTGGGGGCGAGCTCAGCACACAGTCCCATGAAAGTGGTTTTTCGCATCCGAAAGTTCTGCAGCCACTGCTCATCATCCCAGACTTCCATGATGATGTGATCCCACCACTCAGCGCTTGTTTCCCGAGCCCAAAAGCAGCATTCCACAGTGCTGAGCATTTCCGTGAATGCCACAAGCAATGTAGTGTCATACGCGTCAGGTGACCTGATATCATCGTCGGACTCCTCACTGTCACTTTGGAGCTGAAGCAATAGCTCAACTGCCAAATGTGATGTGATGTGCTGGCGACACTCATCAGCAAAGTCCTCAGCAGCTCGGGCTCCATTTCCCACAGAAATCGCGCTGCACAGAAACCGTTGGAAGACTCTCAATGGCGTCAAATGTGGACAGAAAAACAGTGACTGCTGGGATGTGAAGCGATGCACCACGGGGCGTTGGGACAGTAAGCAGAATGACCTGTACCCTTCTGTCCCCTTCCCACAACCCACGGCGCCAAAACGGGATGAGGTGCTCTGTGGGATAGCTGCCCACAATGCACCACTCCCAACAGCACTACAGATGCTGCAGATGTGGCCACACTGCAGCGCTTTCCCTACACAGCTGTACGAAGACAGCTGTAACTCCCAGCACTGTACAGCTGTAAGTGTAACCATGGCCTCAGTGTAGTAATACCTAAGCTACTGCATAGGCCGCTTCTGCCAGCCAATTTAGAGGAAAGATTGTTAATGTTCATCTCTGAGTAAGCAAAATATGCAAGAAGAGGCAATGAAAAATATTATCAGACTATAATGGATATTTGTGAGAGAGCTGTAATGCTGTTAGTGTACAAAAATATAATACAAATTATGTAGACTGATGCAATCTCCTTATAAGCGCTTGGTTAAAACAAAATAATTGTACAAAACAATCTTCTGGAAAAAGTCATTTTCAGAGCACATTTACCACACATGTTCTGACAAAAGCAGCAGTATTTACAAATAGTAGGAATACTCGCTTTCACCTTATCCTTTGAAAAACTTTATCATTATTTGACCCAAAATGTTACTTAAAGTAATATTTTTTCCTCCTCCTAATAACTTGAGCCAATTATTTGCCTACTTGATCTCTCCTTTTGTTTGTCATCCTTTTCCTCTGTCTGCTTTATATAAGCTGCAAGAGGCAATTTCCTTAGAGGAGAAAAAGCACAAGCCTTTGAAGGCTAATCTGTGAGAGTATTCTGTCATTGCTATATGCTTAAGGAATTACAATGCTTTATGAACATCATTTTTAAAAAAAGGCAAAAAGCCAAACACTCCATAACTATACCATTCTGCCTTGGCCAAACTTTTTGGCCCGAGGGCCACATCTGGGTATGGAAATTATATGGTGGGCCATGAATGCTCACAGAATTGGGGGGTGGGGGGTATGGGAGGTCTCTGGCTGGGGGCATGGACTCTGGGGTGGGGCTAGAAATGAGGGGTTGAGGGTGCAGGAGGGTTCTCCAGGCTGGGACAGAGGGGTTTGGAGGGTGGGAGGGGGATCAGGCCTGGGGCAGAGGGTTGGGGTGCAGGAGGGAGTCAGTATGGCAGGCTCCAGGTGGCGCTTACCTCAAGCAGCTCCCAAGTAGCATGTTCCTCTCTGGCTCCTATGTCGAGGCACAGCCAGGCGGCTCTGCACGCTGCCCTGTCTGCCGGCATTGCCCCTGCAGCTTCCATTGGATGCTGTTCCCGGCCAGTGGGAGCTGCAGGGGGCAGCGCTTGGGGTGGGGGCAGCATGCAGAGCCCCTGGCTGCCCCTACATGTAGGAGACAGAGAGAGGTCATGCTGCTGCTTCTGGGAGCTGGGCAGAGTGGAGCTAGACCCTGATCCCGCTCTGTGGCTGGAGCACCAGAGCAGGGCAAGCCCCAGACCCCACTTCCTGGCAGGAGGTCAAGGGCCCAATTAAAATGTCTGGAGGGCTGGATGTGGCCCAGGGCCATAGTTTGCCCATCTGTGCTTTAAATCAAGTTTCCTTTCCAATACTGAATAGTAAAGACAAATACCCTTTGTTTTTTCCATATTCACTGCTTTCTGTGTTTATCCCCACCTAAAGTCTTAATCTTCTCTAGCACTTCCTCAGCATCCAGTTTTGATGTTACAATCTGGTGGCTTTCAGGCTGAAGTTTTAAGTACAGATGACCGTGAAAACTTAAATACCTTGCTGAACTGGGCCCAAAAATAGGAGTTGTATTTCTTAAGTGCATGTATAGCTCCACTGAAGACACTGGGCCTCCTCTCATGTTTAAAGTTAGACATGTGCTAAAGTACCTTGCTTAACTGGGGCCTTAATGTAAATATCCGTAATAAGAAAAGGAAAAACAGACTGAAAGGCAGAATCACTTCTAAATTATTTCACTAACAATGGGTATATTAAAAATGCTTATACAGGTAGCAGAATTTATTAAAAAACCAAGAACACGTCCATTGTGCTTTAATCTTAGATTCTTGCATTTTTGTACAGACCTGCAATAAAGATATTAGACTCCCAGAGAAGAAAGTCAAGATGTGCTGCCATATATAGTCTGTTCATATGTCATTGGCAGATCTTTAAACAAAGAACTTTTATTGAATGTATTTGTGAACGTCAACTGAAATAATTACATGGTTTTACGGCCCTGTTCATGTACTTGCAAAAACTGTGCTTGGAAAGGAATAGTGAGGAGCAAAGCTTTCTCTAGACAGTTTCCCTTTATCTTGTGGTGACTTGTCTCTGGTATGCCCAGGGCTGGTGCAAGGAAGTTTTGCACCACTCCCCCCACCCAGCTTACCCCCACCCGCCACCCTCCCTGTGGCAGCTAAGCACGCCCACCCAGCCCTTGCAACAGAGGAGCCACACCTGCAGCAGCTACCCCCTCCTCTGCAGCTAACCCCGCCCAGGGAGCCCCCATTCCATGGCAGCTAACCCCGCCCAGGGAGCTTGCCTCGGCTCACCTCTGTTCCACCTCCTCCGCAGAGCATGCTGGCACCACTCTAATTCTCTTCCTCTCCCAGGCTTGCAGCGCCAATTTGGAGGAGAATTAGAGCGGGGGCTACATGCTCAGCAGAAGAGGTAGAGTGGAGGTGATCTGGGCGGGGAGCGGCTCCCCTGTGCACCCTCCCCCCCTGCCCATGACTGCGGGCGGCCCTCCCTGTGGCCCTCGCCTCAGCTCACCTCCACTCCACCTCCTCACCTGAGAGGTGCTTTGAAGGCGCCCTCAACCACTAGGCGCCCTAGGCGGCAGCCTAGTTCACCTGGTGGTTGCACCAACCCTGGGTACGCCAGTCTTACGGGTGTATTCCCATAGCACTTATATATCCATCTGTCAGCTGGACCTTGTTGACTGGGTGATGTTGCACTGAAACAATATTAAAGCTCTGCCTTTTGAGTGGAAATACTTATGTAGGGACAGAGGGCTTTGATTTCTTAAGGTTAAAGAACACTTCAGTGTAGACCTTCTGGCATACACACAACCCAGAATAGTTTCTTGTTTGAAGAAAAAGCAGGTCCATATTTCTTGGCCAAATTCTATACATTGGAGATAATCTCTGGCTTTCTTCTGGTTTTTCCCAGTCCATTTTCTTTTGGAACAGATGAAAGTGTGATCTCTTTTGTGGCTGCAATATTTTTTCTTCCAAGAGCGCCACTATCATATGAAGTTCAGAGGGTCAGAGTTCTTGCGCATTATGGGTTCAGTCAACTGTAGCTTGATAAGTGCTGGATAAAATGTTCTGTTGGCTATTTTTTTTAGAGTTTCCCTTAGTACAGGAGAACCTCAGAGTTATGAACACCAGTTATGAATTGACCAGTCAACCATGCACCTCATTTGGAACTGGAAGTAGGCAACCAGGCAGCTGAGACCCAAAACAACAAAAACGCGCAGTACTGTTCAGTATTTGCAAATGTAAACTACTTTTAAAAAAAAAAAGGTGGGGGGGGAGTTCTTTTAAAAAGAAGATTTGACAAGGTAAGGAAACTGTTTCTGTGCTTGTTTCATTTAAATTAAGATAGTTTAAAAGCAGCGTTTATCTTCTGCATAGTAAAGTTTGAAAGCTGTGTTAAAGTCTATTCAGTTGTAAATAGGGCTGTGAAGTGATTAATCACAGTTAATAGAATACCATTTATTTAAATATTTTTGGATGTTTTCTGTATTTTCAAATATATTGATTTCAATTATAACACAGAATACAAAGTGTACAACACTCACTTTATATTTTTTATTACAAGTATTTGCTCTGTAAAAAAAAACAAAGGAAATAGTATTTTTCAATTCACCTAATACAAGTACTGTAGTGCAATCTCTTTATCATGAAAGTTGAACTTACAAATGTAGAATTATGTACTAAAAAGCTCCGGACTAAAAACGCAAAAGTTGAGTCTGCAAGTCCACTCAGTCCTATCTTCTTGTTTGTCTGAGCGATTGGCTGAACAAGCAGCAAAGAGTCCTGTGGCACCTTATAGACTAACAGACGTTTTGGAGCATGAGCTTTCGTGGGTGAATACCCACTTTGTCAGATGCATCACATGCATCTGACAAAGTGGTTATTCACCCACGAAAGCTCATGCTCCAAAACGTCTGTTAGTCTATAAGGTGCCACAGGACTCTTTGCTGCTTTTACAGATCCAGACTAACATGGCTACCCCTCTGATACTTGGCTGAACAAGTTTGTTTACATTTGCAGGGCATAATGCTGCCTGCTTCTTGTTTAGTGTCACCTGGAACTGAGAACAGGCATTCACATGGCACTGTTGTAGCCGGTGTCACAAGATATTTACGTGCCAGATGTGCTAAAGAGTCATATGTCCCTTCATGCTTCAATCATCATTCCAGGGGGCGTACATTCATGCTGATGATAGGTTCTGCTCGTTAACAATCCAAAGCAGTGTAGACTAATGCATGTTCATTTTCATTATATGAGTTAGATGCCACCAGCAGAAGGTTGATTTTCCTTTTTGGTGGTTCAGGTTCTGTAGTTTCTGCATCAGTGTTGCTCTTTTAAGACTTCTGAACGCATGCGTCACACCTTGGCCCTCTCAGATTTTGAAAGGCACTTCAGATTCTTAATTCTTGCGTCCAATGCTGTAGCCGTCTTGAGCAATCTCACATTGGTACCATCTTTGCATTTTGTGTAATCTTCAGTGAAAGTGTTCTTAAAATGAACAACATGTGCTGGGTAATCATCCGAGACTGCTATGAACGTGAAATATATGGTAGAATGCAGGTAAAATAGAGCAGGTGACATACAGTTCTCCCCTAAGGAGTTCAGTCACAAATTTGGTTAACACAATTTTTTTTTTCCAACGAGCATCATCAGCATGGAAGCATGTCCTCTGGAATGGTGGCCGAAGCATGAAGGGGCATATATGGCATGTAAAAACCTTGCAGTGCCAGCTACAAAAAAGCCATGCAAATGCCTATTCTCACTTTCTGGTGACACTGTAAATAAGAAGAGGGCAGCGTTATCTCCTGTAAATGTAAACGAACTTGTTTCTTAGTGATTGTCTGAACAAGAAGTTGGACTGAGTGGCCTTGTAGGTTCTGAAGTTTCACGTTGTCTTATTTTTTGAGTTCAGTTATGTAACAAAAAAATCTAAATTTGTAAATTGCACTTCCATGACAAAAATTGCACTGCAGAACTTGTATGAGGTGAATTGAAAAACTATTTCTTTTGTGTATCATTTTTACAGTGCAAATATTTGTAATAAATATACACTTTGATTTCAAATATAACACAGAATACAATATATATGAAAATGTAGGAAAAATCCAAAATATTTAATAAATTTCAATTGGTCTTCTATTGGTAAACAGTGCAATTAAAACTGCGATTAATTGCGATTTATTTTTTTGATTAATCGCGAGTTAACTGTGATTAATCAACAACCCTAGTTGTAAACTTTTGAAAAAACAACTCTGAACAAAATATTCTGGTAGTTTATGAACAACCTTTATTCCTGGGAGTGGATAGTAACAACTGGGGGTCTACTGTATAATTAGTTGTTTTAATGCTCCCTCAGACGCATTCAGGAGGTAGGCAGCTCAACAGTGCTGCATCATCTGGTTTAAAACAAACAAGGAAATTGTTCAGGTCCCACCTCGGAAGAGTCTTTCACCATTCTTCTAGTTCACTCGAACCTATTTTAGAGTTGAATGTGAATTCTTCTCTTCAAGAACCTTTCTTTAGGATCTAGACCAGGAGTCGGCAACCTTTCAGAAGCGGTGTGCCAAGTCTTCATTTATTCACTCTAATGTAAGGTTTCATGTGCCAGTAATACATTTTAACATTTTTAGAAGGTCTCTTTTTCTAAGTCTATAATGTATAACTAAACTATTGTATGTAAAGTAAATAAGGTTTTTTAAATGTTTAAGAAGCTTCATTTAAAATTAAATTAAAATGTGGAGCCCCCCAGACTGGTGGCCAGGACCTGGGCAGTGTGAGTGCGACTGAAAATCAGTTTGCGTGCCGTCTTTGGCATGCGTGCCATAGGTTGCCTACCCCTAATTTAGACTCTGTGCTTTGTGATCCATATGATAAACCTGGATGAGTGTATGATACTGACTTTCAGGGTGCTTGCCTTAATATAATATCACTGTGCATCAAGACCACAACATGTTTAAGGCTTTTCTTTTTGGATGAATGCTAACATTTGGCCCTGCCCTTTTGGCTTATCTTTAGGGTTTTGCAATTTAACAGTCCCCTGGTGAGCTCTTCCCTCATTGTTAATCTTCCTGTCCTGCCCCTCTCCTTTATCTTCTGCTCCCTTTCCTCCTATCCCATTCCAAGACTAATAATATTTGCTGTGTGTTGGCACTGTATTTTGCCTGTGTTTTGCAACCACTGAGTTGACGTGTTGGCTTACTGTGTGCTGTAGACCATGCAAAAGATAATGAAGTTTAATAGATTTTGATTGTGGGGGAAGGTTCTCTACTGGAGGATTTCAGAGAAAGAAGTGTGGGCAGGGAGATGCTTAAGGGTCGTACAGAGGTAATTTAAACACCATGTGGTCAAACTTGATAAAGCTGTGCCCATTGTCTCTAGTGCAGAAGCCCAGTTTTCAGAATTTAACATAGTTTGGCACAGACTATCCAGTAAAAGTTGAGATGCATATTATGGAGCCTAAATTCAATAATTAAAACATAAAATAGGGATTTTACTCCTACTTTCACAGAGAATTTGAATGTAGCTATAATAGAGCTACTATTAACACTCCCATAATAATACTGCAAACCTTTTGAGTTAATATGTGGCTGCTGTTCAAAAAGTGGCTTGAGCTACAATTTCATGGTTTGTCAGGAACGCCCATCAATTGAATTAAATCCTTTTATTGACTCTAGGCCATTTATTACCCCAAGCATTAACTTTTACAGCAACATATAAAAATGAGTCTGGATGATGCATGGGATTGCTAACTGGATGTGAAATCAGGCTTCTATGCCATTGATCTGAATCCTGCTCAGGTCAGTTGCAGCTGAATCTTGTTGCAATCTAACTGTTCAGTAGTCTTTCAAAGTGAGCTGGTGTTGATTAGGAATGGATGTGGCCACACTTACAAAATTATCCCTGTTTATCTCTTCTGACAGGAGAAGTGATTATTCCTGGTCCAGGGGATGGGCAACCTGTGGCCCATCAGGGCAATCTGATTGTGGGCTGCGAGACATTTTGCTGATGTTGACCATCTGCAGGCATCCCCCCCCCCCCCCCCCGCAGGTCCCAGTGGCTGTGGATGGTCAACATCAGCAGAATGTCTCCTGTGTCCTGGTGGGCTGCAGGTTACCCACCACTGGTCTACACTGTCACTTTCTAGTCAGTTCTATGTTATGGCTAGGCACTGATCCTTAACAGCGCACCAAGCCAGCCTCTTGGCTTTCACTGCTCTCTTTGAAAGTTCCTTTCCTTTCTTTGCACCTTCCATTTTAAAAAGTTTTAGTTCTTGTTTTAAAAATTGCTTAGATTTGTTTTGAGCATAATTTGGTTTCATGCTGTAGCATGATTTAAACATGTTTTGCAAAATTGTTCACTATTTTGCATTACATGGCTGATTTTCCTAAAAAAAAAAAAAAAAAAAAAACTGGAAAGTGCCTTGGGTTATCATTCTAGGGCTGCATTTCAAAGAAGTACTTATGTAAAATAGAATCACTGTAAAATAACTTGGCTGATTAATCAAAAACTAGGTTTACATTGAATTCCTCCCCCTTCCCCAATCAAAATAGTGTTTTACTGTTTAGGCAAGAAAATAAACTCATACAGGAGAAAGTTCATTTGTTAATGGATTATTATCAGTTATTTATTCAGTTTAATTTTTTTTATTTAAAGATAAGCATATAACAAAGAATCAAGTTTGGTTTTGATGGTATGTGATTTTTTTTTGCCCATTTTCATTGTGCACTTCAGCAAATTAAAAGTGATACATCACTGAAAGCAAAAACTGAAGGCATTTATGTGATTGATGTATTATTCATTATTAAGAATAATTATGGTGCTTCTGACTTGGTAAAATAAAACCAAGTCTAAAAAGATCTTTCTTTAAGCAACATTTTTTTTAGTTATGAGGCCAGACTCTTCGTTCTCAAATTTATTTTAAGAGTACATCTTTTAATTTAAACAGTTCATAAGTTAGAATAATTGGCGCATATACAATTTGATTTTGTTTCATTGCCTGATCTGCTCATGGAAGAAAAAATATAAAAATCTTAATTTTTTTCAGATTAGATACTGATATGATTCTTTTTCTTATACAGCTGTGTATGCCTAAAGGGCTATCTTTCAGGACCCAGATTGACAACAGAGACCTGCAGTTCCACTCATTTATAATCACCAGGGAAGATGGTTCTCGTACTTATGGATTTGTGCTCACTTTCTACGAGGAGGTCACAAGCAAGCAAATTTGTACAGCCATGCAGACGCTTTACCAAATGCACAATGCAGAGCAATACAGCAGTGTCTACGCCTCCTCTTCTTGCAGCATGGACTCCCTGGCAAGCAGCATTGATGAAGGAGATGCCACTTCCCTGGCCAAGATCCAGCAGTACAACTCGTATGACATCAGCAGAGACACATTATACGTATCCAAATGTATATGTCTCATCACTCCTTTGCCCTTCATGCAGGCCTGCAAGAAGTTCCTTATCCAGCTTTATAAGGCAGTTACCTCTCAGCAACCCCCACCTTTACCGCTGGAGAGCTATATCCATAACATTCTTTACGAAGTGCCCCTTCCACCCCTAGGGAGGTCGCTGAAGTTCTATGGGGTTTATGAGCCTATTGTTTGCCAGAGACCTGGACCCAGTGAACTTCCGCTGTCTGACTACCCTCTTCGAGAAGCCTTTGAGCTGCTGGGATTGGAAAACCTTGTCCAAGTTTTTACTTGTGTTCTCCTGGAGATGCAGATTCTTCTGTATTCACAAGGTAGGCTATCTTTCTGGATTTGTGTCTGATCCAGTCAGACAATTCCTGAACAACTGCAGTGCTGAGACTACTGTGAACTATTTGATTTCAGGGGATTAGTGAGACACAGTGTAATAAAAAGAAATGAGGCTTTGCTAATGAAAGGGCTAAGTAATTGTTTCCTCTAGGCATTCTAGGTGTCATTTGTTTAATTATGCATCATATTTATCATTCATGACAGCTAGTGATAGAATTGACTTAATTGTCATTTTTAAACTGCCCTTGATCCACTTGCAAGACAGCACAAAACTAATCCTCCCTTCTGCAGGACATTATGACATTAGGTAATATGTCTTGCAGAAAACTCACATTTTCTTTTTGATGTTACAAATTTTATTAAGATGTTGATGTTCTAACCTTTGAGGCCAAACTTTGAAATTTGTCCAGGTGTTATAAGAAGAAATGAAGTTGTCTCCTTATGGGCCTACTGGCATCTTGAAGTAATTTCATGAGGATGTAATTGGTGGCTTCTGCTTGAGACACCTTGGGACTGTACTCGAAGGGCTGCTGCAGGTTAGATATGTTAAAAAAGCTGTCAGAGGCATCATGCACAGATCCTGCCTACTTGTAATGTTTTAATGAGCTTTTGGGAGTTAGGTTTTTCAGGAGAGAAAGTTCAACACTTCCCATTGACTGTACAAGCACTCTGACACAGGTTTCAGAAATGTCTAGTTCACACTGCATAGGCTACAATGCTGGACCATTGCATCTTGTATACTACAGGGCTGTTGACTAGGGCCCAGATTTACAAAGCTGTGGTGGTGCCTATGATGCAGATACTCATAATGTGATTTACTTTTGATGGGAATTAGGTGCCTCAGCTGCTTTTGGATGATTCTGTAAGTTGTACTAGATACCTGTTTGCAATTTCAGCCACCTAAATACCTGAGTTGAACTGGCCCTAAATAAAAATATGTATTTTTGAGAGAAGAGAAGTTGCGGCAGGTTTACATATGAAGATGACTAAAGCTGGGCAACTAAATAGGTGGCTTATGTTTTTTTAAGATGCTGAATGTCCACAACTGCCTCTAAAGTTAGTGAGAACTCCAGGTGATCAGCACCTCTGAAAATTGGGCCATGTTTGCATGGGCAGGGAGGGAGGCTGCCTGAATATGGATATAGATGCTGAATTTCACTTTGTCTAGGACAAAGGCAGCATTTTCAGACTTGATGCATGAAAGTTAATAAACATTTAAATAGCGACACCATTGACAAAATACCTTTTAGGTATACCGGATGGGGAAAAGTGACACTGTCACCTTAAATACTTTGAAAAAGATGAAATTCAAACAATTTTTGATAGAGCATCTGCAATGAATGTTTTTGTTTCTTCCCCTCCTCTCCCATCCCCACTCCCAGAAAAGTCTTAAGAGATCCTTGACCCAGCTTTGTTCGCTTTGTCAAGAATTCGTCTACATGAGTGTGTGTGTTGGTGGGGAAGCTGCACAGTAGGTTGTGTTTGACAAATGAAGCAATTGTGCAATTATACTGCATCGTAATTCAGATTCCTAAAGGTGCAGAGTTGAGGCTAATGTGCAGCTTACATTTTGGTATGTTTGACTTTTTGTAACAGTTTTCTCATATTTCCAGGAGTTCTTTAAAAAGAAACTGAGATTTATTTTTTTGTTTAAATACCACTGAACCTCTGTTGTACTAAGCTCTTGAGATGTAGCAGAGAAAGCTCCTCTCCAATAAACTGCTGTGCAGCTTTTAGCTTGAAAGAAGCTCTTGCCTTGTTGGGGGTGTCTTCTTACAAAATAAACAGTTAAAGTGCAGGGTTCATGCAGATCTGTGCACTTGCCAGTGCTTTTCACTGTGCAAATAAATGAAGCCACACTGTGCGCATATGCATGGCTTTCTTTCATCTGCAAACTTCACAAGCTCAGCCTGAGAATCCAGTGCCAAATATATTTCATGTGCACGTGGCGCAATTATCAACAGGACCTGTCAACTCAAAATCAGTTTTCACTGGAACACCTGAATGTATTTCTCAAGGGAGGTTATTGGTATGTCAGAACTTGCCTTTCGGCTCCCAACCATTTCAGAAGTAAAGCTGTTGCTATATACCAGGGATCAGCAACCTTTGGCACGCGGCCCATCAGAGCAATCCTCTGGCAGGCTGGGACGGTTTGTTTATCTGCAGCATCCGCAGGTTCAGCCGATCGCAGCTCCACTGGCTGCAGTTTACTGTTCCAGGTGAACAGAGGCTGCAGGAAGCGCCGGCCAGCACGTCCCTTGGCCCACGCCACTTCCCTCGGCCCCCGTTGGCCTGAAACAGCAAACTGTGGCGAATGGGAGCTGCAATCAGCTGAACCTGCGGACGCTGCAGGTAAAAAAGCGACCCAGCTGCCAGCAGATTTCCCTGACAGGCCACGTGCCAAAGGTTGCTGATCCCTTCTATATACCTTTAAAACTGATTTTTTTTTTCCCTCCCACTGTCCTCACAAATGTCTGAACCTTCT
Organism: Gopherus evgoodei; assembly: GCF_007399415.2. Classification (NCBI taxonomy): domain Eukaryota; kingdom Metazoa; phylum Chordata; order Testudines; family Testudinidae; genus Gopherus; species Gopherus evgoodei. The sequence continues at coordinate 254,911,029 of NC_044322.1, read as the reverse complement.
TTTTGTTCTAACTTGCCAAAAAGTCAATTCGATTCATTTAAGTTACAAGGGAACCCTGAAAACTTGAGCCTGGAAAAGGAGTTTGGGACAGTTAAGTAATGTAAGGAACCTGCTAGTTGATTATTGGGCACTATAATCCCCCAGTTAATCTAACAGCAGAGAAGACCATTACCTCCAGAGTTGAGGCAAGAAGTAGTACAACCTGAGGTCGGAAGGGCACAGGGTAAGAACAAGTGCTACAGTTGGAGAAGGCAGCAGTTTGGGAGCTGGCTGCAGAGGAGAGGTTTGTTAGGTCCTCCAGCCCTAACTTCCAGATGAGAGCCCACCAGAGATGCACCCAGTATCTGGCAGAGACCAGTAGTAGCTGTGACAGGAGGACAGAGGATTTAACAAACATTTTAATTTTGTATTGGACACACACAAATTATTAAAAGTTGAGACCTGATATGTTGGCTTAATTATTGGAGGCCTGGTCTACACTATGCATTTAAACTGATTTTAGCAGCTTTAAACCGATTTAACGCTGTACCCGTCCACACAACAAGGCCTTTTATATCAATATAAAGGGCTCTTTAAATCGGTTTGGTATTCCTCCCCAACGAGAGGAGCAGCACTAAAATTGGTATTACCATATCGGATTAGGGTTAGTGTGGCCGCAAATCGACAGTATTGGCCTCCGGGTGGTATCCCACAGTGCACCATTGTGACCGCTCTGGACAGCAATCCGAACTTGGATGCACTGGCCAGGTAAACAGGAAAAGCCCCGCCAACTTTTGAATTGCATTTCCCGTTTGCCCAGCATGGAGCTCTGATCAGCACGGGTGGCCATGCAGTCCCAAATCCAAAAAGAGCTCCAGTGTGGACCATATGGGAGATACTGGATCTGATCGCTGTACAGGGAGACAAATCTGTTCTATCAGAGCTCCGTTTCAGAAGACGAAATGACAAAGCATTTGAAAAAAATCTCCAGGCTATGATACAGAGTTCACAGCACAGTGCTGTGTGACAAGCGTAACAGAGAGCCAAAGAATCAAATGGACGCTCATGGAGGGAGGGAGGGGGTACTGAGGACTCCAGCTATCCCACAGTCCCCAGCAGTCTCTGAAAAGTATTTGCATTCTTGCCTGAGCTTCCAGTGCCTGTAGGGTCAAACACATTGTCCGGGGTGGCTCAGGGTATAGCTCGTCAATGTACCCCTTCCCCCCCCCCCACCCTCGTGAAAGAAAAGGGGGAAAAAATCGTTTCTTGACTTTTTTCAGTGTCACTCTGTCTACTGAATGCTGCTGGTAGACGCGATGCTGCGGCAGTGAAGAGCAGTATCCGCTCCCTGCCCCTCCCCGATGGCAGACGGTACAATGACTGCTATCGGTCATCATAATCAGCCCGTGAGTGCTCCTGGCTGGCCTCAGGTGAGGCTGGCCGCGGGCGCCTGGGTAAAAATAGGAATGATTCCTGGTCATTCCCAGTAGATGGTACAGAACGGCTGGTAACAGTCCTCATCGTAGCAACTGGGGGCTGAGCTCCATCAGCCCCCCCTTTCATGTATAAAGAAAACATTCTGTACTGCCTGGACTATCATAGCAGCGAGATGCTGGGCTCCTCTCCCCCCACACCGCTTAATGTCCTGCCGGGACTATCATAGCAGCTGAAGGCTGCCTCCCCCACATTTTATCTTACTAACAAATCAGTGTTTCTTATTCCTGCATTCTTTATTACTTCGTCACACAAATGAGGGGGACACTGCCACGGTAGCCCAGGAAGGTTTGGGGAGGAGGGAAACAACGGGTGGTGTTGCTGCAGGGACACCATCTAGAATGCCATGCAGCTCATCATTTCTGCGGGATATGACACGGAGCGGCTGTGCTCTTTGGTTCTCTGGTACACTGGTTCTCTAGTACACTTGCCCCATATTCTAGGCAGGACTGACTCTATTTTTAGATACCATAAAGGAGGGAATGACCAGGGGGTCATTCCCATTTTTGTCTTTGCATCCCCGGCCGACCTCAGCCAGGGGCACCCATGACAGCAGCAGACAGTACAGAACGACAGATAACCGTCTCTGCTGTCATGCAAAGGCAAATGAATGCTGCTGTGTAGCGCTGCAGTATCGCCTCTGTCAGCGGCATCCAGTAAACATACGGTGACAGTAAAAAAAAATAATAAAATAAAAAAATAAATGCTGAACAGACTCCGTGGTTGCTGTGCTATGGCGTCTGCCAGGGCAATCCAGGGAAAAAGGGCGTGAAATGATTGTCTGCCGTTGCTTTCCTGGAGGTAGGAATGACTGACAACATTTACCCAGAACCACCCACGACAATGATTTTTGCCCTATCATGCACTGAGATCTCATCCCAGAATTCCAAGGGGCGGGGGAGACTGCGGGAACTATGGGATAGCTACGGGATAGCTATCCACAGTGCAAAACTCCAGAAACCAGCGTTAGCCTTGGACGATGGACGCACACCGCCGAATTAATGTGCCTAGTGTGGCCGCGTGCACTTGACTTTATACAATCTGTTTTACGAAACTGGTTTATGTAAAATCAGAGAAATCCAGTAGTGCAGACATACCCTTAGAAACAAGTGCAGCTCTGTGCTTCCTATCATGCTGCTTCTCTATTATACTCTGAATACAGATATAAATACAAGTGAAGGCTGGGGCACCAATTGTAACAATGTCATCTGCTATTCCCAGGCACTTCTAGCCATTAGGAAGAAAGCAGCTCACACGAACTCAGGTTAAGGCTTTCTGGATGTTGCAATTAACCGTTTCAGTGTTGCCAACCCCAATCCTTTTAAAAATCATAAGCAAGATCCACCAAAATCATGAGACTTAAAGTAATTCTTTTACGTGCCTTCTGTTGTTTTAACATTTAAATTGTGCTTGAGTCACATTTTTAAGATGTTCTCCACAACCCTGAGGACTAGAAACTTGGATTAAAAAAAAAAAATTAAAGCTGAGATTCTTGTATTCACATGCCTTTCAGGAGCTGGGGCTTTAAGAAGCAAACCAAATATAACAAGACTTGGGAAGGGGGGGAAAAGTGAGTTGGCAACACAACTCTTCTTCTAGCTACTGAACTAGAGAGAAGATGTAAAGTATATAGCTAACACTTGCATTTTATAATACAAGACTTTATGCAAAAATTTTCTTCTTTGAAACAGACATTGCTATAGAGTCTCTATAGTTTAGTAAATCAGATTTGTCTCAGTACTTTATTTTTACTTTCCTTTGTGACTACAGAGAGGCAATAGTATGTGTATGTAATGTATGGGCTTCCAACAGTTTCCAAGTAAATAACATTGTCAACCTGCCAACCTTAAGCATATTCTCACCAGCAACCACACACCACACCATAGGAACTGTAACTCAGGAAGCGATTCATGCAACAAACCTCGATGCCAACTCTGTGTCCACATATCTACACCAGCAACACCATCGCAGGACCTAACCAGATCAGCCACATTACCACCAGTTCATTCACCTGCACTTCCATCAATGTTATATATTCCGTCAGGTGCCAGCAATGCCCCTCTGCTGTGTACATCGGCCAAATTGGACAGTCCCTACATAAAAGAATAAATGGACACCAGTCAGATATTAGGAATGGCAATATACAAAAACCTGTAGGAGAACACTTCAACCTCCCTGGCCACGCAATAGCAGATTTTAAGGTAGCCCTCCTGATGCAGCAAAAAAACTTCAGGACCAGACTTCAAAGAGAAACTGCTGAGCTTCAGTTCATTTGCAAATTTGACAGTATCAGCTCAGGATTAAACAAAGACTGTAAATGGCTAGCCAACTACAAAAGCAGTTTCTCCTCCCTTGGTGTTCACACATCAACTGCTCGAAGATAGCCTCATCCTCCCTGATTGAACTAACCTTGTTATCTCCAGACTGATTCTGGCCTGCATATTTATATCTGCCTCTGGAAATTTCCATTACATGCATCTGACGAAGTGCGTACGAAAGCTTATGCTCCAATATATCTGTTAGTCTGTAAGGTGCCACAGGACTCTTCGTTGCTTTTTACAGATCCATACTAACACAGCTACCCCTCTGATACCATTCTGTGATAGTTGCTGTAATTTCCCAAGGATCAGTAACAAAATGCAACTCATGTAAGATCTCTGCTGGAGAGAAATGAATTAAATTATGGGCTCTGCAGAAACCTAGGCAATCCATTTTGTACATTTGCTTTCCAGGGGATTTAAACATGAGAAAATGTGGACAAAACAAAGATTAACTTCTTTTAGCTCAGGTGGTTTCTGCTCACTGTAATTTTGAACATTTCCCAAGTTGTTTTTAGAAGGATTTGAGTAATTGCTTCTCAAAGATTAAATATATTTTTGTATGTTTAAGCTTGGGGAAATAATTCTGAAGAACAAACTTACGTGTGTATAACTGTGGCCTAAAAGGGATCTAGGTTCTCAGTATACGGTCTCTGTGGTCCAATATATATTAATCTTGAGCAAACAGAAGAACGGCCATACAAGATCCGACCAAAGGTACATTTTAGCCCAGTAGCCGGTCTTCTGACAGTGGCCAATGCCAGGTGCCCCCAGAAGGAATGTATAGAACAGGTAATCACCAAGTGATCCATCCCCTCTCGCCCATTCCCAGCTCTTGGTAAACAGAAGCTAGGGACGCCAACCCTGCCTATCTTGGCTAATAACCATTGATGGACCTACCCTCCATGAACTTATCTAGTTCTTGTTTTGAACAAGAACTAGATAAGTGACCTGCATGAAAATCAGTCCAGCTAGGATATAGCTTGTAGTACTGTTCAATAAAATACAATTTTCCTTTTTTAAAAAAAATTAAGAGAGTTCACTAAAGTAACTGACACACTGTAACTTGCTGGGTAAAACAAATTTTACATAGAACACAAATCTGTATAAAATATTTCTTTTAATTCAAATACTGAGAACAATTTCCAGGAGGAGTGTGTGAATGTTCCCTTCCATCCACCAGGCCTGTGTTTTGCTGATCGGGCACTTTAGTTGTTTTTTTTTCCCCCTCTTGCTGCTACTACTTACTGGAAAATGTTGCTAACTCTGGTAATGGTTAGGCTAGTTACCAGGTCACCTCTTTGTTTTATTTAAACAACACTTTCCCTCCCAATTAGTTGTGTACAAAATCTGTCCAGAATGTCCAGTGCAGCAGCTTTAAGTCTGTAAGACCGCTGTACACAAGCAACAGAAGAAAACCCAAATCTCTGAATCTGCCCTTCCCCCATACTCCCAGAGTGGAGACAGTGGCACTCTTCCTGTGAAGGCCTGTCATTTCACCTATCAAGACTGCCAAGCCTGTTCACAGGTTCCGTAGCTTAGATGTACCCTAAGTCTTTTTACATAAGATTGGCATTTTCTACAGCCCTTAAATTTGACCTCTAAAACTTGTATGATTATTAAGTGTGTGACGTGCCTGCATAATACTGCACTTGGTATAGAAAACTACTTGTGATTTATCAAGAGGCTTGACTGAGTTTTACTGGTAGACTAAATATTACAAGTTACTGTTTTAAATGCTTCTTAACACAATAGACACTGGGAATAGAGGAAAATTTACTCCAGACATATAAATATGTATCTTTGTATGGGTAGACACTCCCAAATAGGTGCGCTGTAAATATGCCAGCTCCAAACTTGTACTTTGTGAAGTGTGTTGATAGGTAAGGTTTTGAGACTCAAGCCGATAAATATTTTAAGACATTCTGACTCTTAGCAATACGGAATGAAAATACGCTTTTGCCAGCCAGGTGACCCTCACCAAAACAAGGCTATTTTTCCACAGATGATGTCATCAAGAAGAAGAAGAAAACATTATGAAGTTTCAGATTGTATTTCCATGCTTATTCATGCGTATCATGTTAGTGAGCTCCCAAAGCCAATGCAGTCTCAGGGTGGCAGTACTTCTGATACAATTGTGAGACTTTTCGGAGTCAGTGGTTGGCTTATTTACCAAATGGCACTGACCAGAGTGGTGACCTGTCTGCCCACAATCAGTGTGACTGTAGGAGAGGTTTTACACATGACTGAGAGATGGGGGGTTGAGGGAGTCTGAAGTGAAGAGAAGAGATACGAAATTAACTGAGCCTGGCACAAATCTGAGGCTGGTGGCAACAGGCTTTTTTGACTGTACACTTGAAAGGATTTTTAGTTGCCTATTGTTTCCTTATGAGAAGACATTCTTAATTAAGTTTTGTCATGGGTTTCCATGTTCTTATAAGGAAAATTCTATAAAAGTACAAAGTATTTATTTGGAAGTTGCTGCAATCTGGGAGAGGAATAGGCTGTTTAATATATTATTAATGGCTCCCAATCCTGCTGGAAAGGTATAACAAGGTATAACAAATGGAGTTCCGCAGCGGTCTGTTTTGGGACCGGCTCTGTTAAATATCTTCATCAACGACTTAGATGTTGGCATAGAAAGTACACTTATTAAGTTTGCAGACGATACCAAACTGGGAGGGATTGCAACTGCTTTGGAGGACAGGGTCAAAATTCAAAATGATCTGGACAAATTGGAGAAATGGTCTGAGGTAAACCGAATGAAGTTCAATAAACACAAATGCGAAGTGCTCCACTTAGGAAGGAACAATCAGTGTCTCACATACAGAATGGGAAGAGACTGTCTAGGAAGGAGTATGGCAGAAAGAGATCTAGGAGTCACAGTGGACCACAAGCTAAATATGAGTCAACAGTGTGATACTGTTGCAAAAAAAGCAAACATGATTGTGGGATGCATTAACAGGTGTGTTGTAAACAAGACACGAGAAGTCATTCTTCCGTTCTACTCTGTGCTGGTTAGGCCTCAATTGGAGTATTGTGTCCAGTTCTGGGCACCGCATTTCAAGAAAGATGTGGAGAAATTGGAGAGGGTCCAGAGAAGAGCAACAAGAATGATTAAAGGTCTTGAGAACATGACCTATGAAGGAAGGCTGAAAGAACTGGGTTTATTTAGTTTGGAAAAGAGAAGACTGAGAGGGGACATGAGAGCAGTTTTCAGGTATCTAAAAGGGTGTCATCAGGAGGAGGGAGAAAACTTGTTCACCTTAGCCTCCAATGATAGAACAAGAAGCAATGAGCTTAAACTGCAGCAAGGGAGATTTAGATTAGACATTAGGAAAAAGTTCTTAACTGTCAGGGTGGTTAAACACTAGAATAAATTGCCTACGGAGGTTGTGGAATCTCCATCTCTGGAGATATTTAAGAGTAGGTTAGATAAATGTCTATCAGGGATGGTTTAGACAGTATTTGGTCCTGCCATGAGGGCAGGGGACTGGACTTGATGACCTCTTGAGGTCCCTTCCAGTCCTTGAGTCTATGAATCTATAGTTTGATGGCTCTCATGAGTCAATGGCCCGTAGTTGGTAATGGACAACTTTGCAGGTGAAGATTTTCCATAAACATTGCAAATCCTTTGATACCAGCATACACTCATTACTACACTGCACAGCTTAGATCAGGGGTCGGCAACCTACGGCATGTGTGCCAAAGGTGGCACGCGAGCCAATTTTTCATGGCACGCGGGGCAGGCTGAGCTGCTCAGCCAGCTGCCAGCTCCCAGCTCCAGTCACCTCAGCTGCCGATCTGGGGTTCCAGCTGCTGACCTCCTGCCAGCCAGTTATCAACTTATAACTCAGAAACCTGTGTGCCGCTTAAAGTATCTAAATACGTGCCACCAGACATGGGAAAACTCTGCAAGGAAAAGGAAGGGCAAGGATCACACTAAACTAATATCTACATTTTAATTTAGTTTTAAATAAAGCTTCTGAAACATTTTGAAAACCTTGTTTACTTTACATATAACAGTAGTTTGGTTATATATTATAGACGTATAGAGAGACCTTCTAAAAAAACATTCAAATGTATTACTGGCACATGAAGTCTTAAATTAGAGTGTATACATGAAGACTCAGCACACCACTGCTGAGAGGTTGGCGACCCCTGACTTAGATTCTCATTTATATAATGGATATCTAGTGGCATTAAATTAATCACTTTGTTTTAATATTAAAGAAAATAACTTGCTATTGAAGTTTAAATAGTTACCAGCTTTATTTTTAAAATGTGGTCATGGATTGATGACTTAAAATGAAATTTTTTTACTTGAATTAGTGCACAAACCTGTCTATATGGACATGAAGAGTACACAGGACTAAACTCAGAGTACAGAGAGTTATGAATTTGGAAAAGAAACAGAATATTGATGTGCTGCTTGCACAGAATGTTTGTCTGAAATTTTAATTCACTAGAGGTTTATCCACTAAGATTTTACTTAAAAACAGTTGCCGGGCTGAGTTAGCATCTGGAAACTACTGTTAATGTGTGATCTAGATTTCTCTCTTGGAAAATGCTTGAAGAAACTGAAGCAATTGTGAGTGAAAAAGGAATGAACAGTATGGAAAAATTGCTGTCAGATCCTTTCTCCTCATATCTCCTGCACAAAGATTATGCTGTTATTGAACTGGACCAAATCATTTTTTTCTGCTGTGCTATGATGAGCAGTCCTTTAGTGAACTGGTTTTGATTCAGGTCACGGTGGAACAGATCTAGATAAAATATCAGCGTTCTGTGTGCAACAATTTTTTGCTGGGATAATTTTTTTAAAAATGTGTATTTTTAAAATGTTTCAGTAAAGAGTGTGGTTTATTTAAAATCAGATCTGTAGCACTGCAAAATTATACTTAGTTTTGTGGAGATGGGGAGCTAGAAAGCAACTTGATTTCAAATCTTAAAACCAAGAGCTACTTGAATGCCTTTTTTCTTTCTCTTTAGATTATCAGCGTCTGATGACAGTAGCAGAGGGGATCACCACACTGCTGTTCCCATTTCAGTGGCAACATGTGTATGTTCCCATCCTTCCTGCCTCTCTCCTGCATTTTCTTGATGCTCCTGTCCCTTACCTGATGGGTCTTCAGTCTAAAGAGGGAACTGACCGTTCCAAGCTAGAACTTCCTCAAGAGGTAACTACTGCATGGAATTGTCAATCTTTGTGTTTTACTAACCCAATTTAAAATATTTAAACATTATTGACTCTAGTCCCCATTGGAAAGCTGCCACAACATAAACAAATGCTCACAATCACTTTGGCACAGGTAAGTCTCTGCTTAGGAGAGGCTCTAGGCTGGAATCTTGCAGGACTCAATTAAGAGATGCTGTGGGAAAGCCTGCACAAGTACTAGTCCACATGGGATTGACTTCAACAATTGCTGTTAATCCCTTTTAAATACCAAACTCTCTTGTCTTTGCTCTTCCAGAGAGACAGACTTACCAAAATAATAAGTCAGTGATCACAGTAGAAAAGAATGTTCTGACAATCTCTTCTCCACCAGCTTGTGGGTATGGAGAGAGGATGGAAAAGGACTTTTGCACCTCTGAAGCTCAGAAGGTTCCTCATCTTCTCTGCTTCACATGCCTCCCCTGTAATTATTTATCACGGGCACAATCCTTGATGGAATTCCTTTTTAGGGACAATGCAGTAGAATTGATGCAAGAATTGCTGTTAAGTGGTACAGGGCCTTTATGTGCCCTTTCCCACTACAAGATGGAATATGCTAGCTGTTTCCTTTGTACTGCCAGACCCTACCTGCCCATGGATGAGCTTTTGGGAATTGAGGCTGGGTCTGCCACTAGGCCCCCCGCCTGGCCTTAAATGAGTTATATTTTTAGCTAACGTCTCAGCAGGAGTGCATGTGTGAGTACTTTTAAAAACATTTATGTGAACTTATTAACTATTATAGGTTCTTGAATTGCAGCTTTGCAGACAGAAGATTTCTCTGTGCAATACATCGTGGAAAGTGCAAACTCCCTGCTGCCCCCCACCCCACCTCGGTGCCCTATCAATGTGCCGCCTCTGATAGTGAGAGAGTGTACTTGCTCAGACTTTGGCCTCTGAGACTGCTGGCTAGTGAGTTCTTCATTGACTGTGATGGTAGAAAGGGAGTGTCTGAGTAAGAATAGGACTGAGACCACTACATTCATTTCAAATAAGCTGCTGGACATCCATCATAGTGAGCCATATTTGAAGTGGTGATCAAGAAGTGAATGGCAGTGGATTACAGAGCCTGTCTTCTGAATTGTCAATAGGCTTTATGTGGATTTCCTTTCACAATAAATATTTTTTTTCTAAAGACTTATTTGTGTTGCTGTAACACCTAGTCACCTTCATGCTATTGTACCAGACACTGTACAAACGTCTGTGGGGTTCCAAAGAGGATAGAGCTCAGCTGTTCTCAGTGGTGGCAGATGTCAGAACAAGGAGCAGTGGTCTCCAGTTGCAGTCTAGGTTGGATATCAGGAAACTCTATTTCACTAGGAGGATGATGAAGCACTGGAATGGGTTACCTAAGGTGGGAACTCCATCCTTAGAGGTTTTTAAAGTCTGGCTTGACAAAATCCTGGCTGGGATGATTTAGTTGGTGTTGGTCCTGCTTTGAGCAGGGGGTTGGACTAGATGACCTCCTGAGGTCTCTTCCACCCTGATATTCTATGTGATCAATAGATGGTTCCTTAAGTGCTCGAGGATGTGTACTTCAGTAAGAAGCCAGGCAGGAATGGGCCTGGGAAATGTTCTAGGCAGAAATTCTGCACTGAACCGGAGGCAGAGAAATAGTGCTGGGATGATAATGCTTTATAATAAAGATCCTTGTTTAGTATTAAGAGAAAATGACTTCGATTCTTTTACATATGATGATAAGGTTGTTGTCAATAAGTCTTCTTTTAAATGAAGTGTCCTAATCATGTGAAACTTGCTGTGTTTTAAACACGAAGCAGTTATCTAGCCATGCTTTTCAATAAGGTTGTGTTAATACAGCATAATTATTGTGCTGTCTTTAGTTATCAGATAAATTAAGACAATTACATCTTAATGTAGTGGCCTGGTAATACTAATGGTATGCCATGTTAAATGTCTCCAATATAAGGAAAGTAATAATTGGGAGGAAAAACTAACTGTTAATCAACTTAATTGGAAATGCCAGCTGTTTATAAAAAATATAGATATATACATGCCAAAAACAGTTGTAAAGCTGTTCCTTCATTTTTTCTAAATATGTACCATATATTTTGGGGAAGTACTGTATTAAAGGGTATTTTTTTTTTGATGCTTTATTATGTTCTCCCATCCTATATGTGGGCAATGGTTAATCTTGTTTGAAAAATGGTTACAGTACATGGCTGATACAGTATGTCATAACGATTATGGGGGAGAAGAACCTTGAATTTAATAGAGAAGATTTTGAATCTGGGCTTCAAGCAGATTAAAAAAAAGAAGGGCAGAAAATCTTCTAACACATGAGTGATGATGAAATACTGTTCACTTTATTGTTCAGGCCAAGGACCAGCTTTTCAAGCCCTTGGTCTAAATATAAACCATTTGTGCATTAGAGATAAAATTCTAACAACTGGCCTTCATGCCTTCTTAAGGTTACTAATCTCCCTGCATTTACTTTAATCATCAGATGTTTTTTGAAGAAAGTGAGCAGGACACCCTAAGGGATTTCTGAACCCGAATCTCATTTTAAAATTTTGTAAATCGTGTGCAGAGCAGAAATTAAAAAATTAAAAAGCCTTTGAAATGCAATATTGATTGATAAGACTGTCTTTGAGCTAAGAGCATAGAAAGAATTGTGCTACTGCAGGTCATTAACCGTTTCATAAATATATATGTTAAAGAAAAGTAGATTGCTTTATACTGAGCAATAATTTTATTTGCATGTATTCCAACTTTATTATAGTGCATTATTATCATGGTTTTCTGTTGTAACCAGCGCATTTTAATATCACAAAGGATTCATGTGTAATTAATATCAGACATGTCCTTGAAAGAATTTCTGAAGTAATTCTAGGGGTTTGGTTTTATTTTTGGTTTGGTTGATTTGTTGTTGCATTGAATGTTGTCCTGCTGAAAATTAACGCTTCAGAGAAGAAGAAAGTTAATTTCCTTGACCTGGTTTGGGGATTAGCCTGTAATATATACAGTAATATAATTTTGTTAGAAGTGGAGTGGACATTTAGGATGCACTAGAGAAACCAAAGGAGTCTTGGTAACGAATTAAATATCAGTTCAAAGCCTAACAAGGACATGTTTCTGTTACCTTGTGAATATGTAGGTCTCTTGTTCTGTAGATTTTACGTCAGGCTGGAACATTTTAGAACACAATACCCTTGAGAAACTGATTTGTTTTAGCACTTGCTTTATTCAGCACAGTGAATTCACAAGCAGTGGATTTCAGATGCCAGCTGCTCTTCAGGAGAAGAAAATCAGTTACTGTTTTTATTGTTCCATTATTCCTTAAGGTGCACTTGAGGTGTAACTAATTTATATATAGGATTTTCTCCCTATGAAGCGTCTGACATAAAATGTCTACTAGAGTAGACTGATAACTGCACACATTAAAATCCATGGGCGAAGATCATCCCTGTGCTCTAAAAGCGGTGTGAGGGAAATAGAAAAATCTCCATGGGGAAATCTTCATGGAAATTTCCCTGCATGACACATTGAGAGCCAAATTTTGTTCCTCAGTGGGAATGCTGCCATTAATGTGGCAGATCCTCGAGGGTCTGCATGGAGGCCCTATACTCTCCTATTGTGGCTCTGATCCCAGCAGGATCCTCTCCCAACCCCTGCTTCTTGGTAGTGTAGCTCCAGAGGCTCCTTTGGGCGGAATGGCTGCCAGGGAGACTCCTCAGAGAAGTTGTTAATGCCTGAAGCTACGTTGACTCCTGTGGCTAATGTTCATGTGGGCAGAGGAAGCAATGTGATTCTCCCCCTCCCCCCTTCATAGACCCTATGGGGGGACTCTCCAGCAGTGTCTGGGGGGAGGGGGTGTCCCTTTGTACCACATACTCCCCAAGCCCTTTTCCACATGGGAGACCATGGCCACCCCCCCCACTCCCATGGAACTAAGGCAGTACAGTCTACCTCCTTGATTTATAAAGTCTCACATTAACTATTGCCATCAGTTAGTCCCTAGATTTATTTCCATAAGGCCATAAGCTAGTGGACTGCAAGTCACTTTCCTATATGGCTGCTGCTCTTATGTAGCACTAAAACCCAATAAATATAGTAAGAATGGATGTCACCAGCTGGCGACGTGGGAATAATTCCTCCCTCACTCTTGATATGTTTTTTGGTTGGTTGGTTCATTTAAAAATCAAGTTAGAAGAGACAAACTAAGATCTGGGATTATTTTCTAGAGGTTGAGAAATAAATTTGGAGCCAATTTCCCATTTTCAAAAAGGTATATGTAATTATTATTATTATTATTGATTATTATTATTATTATTTATTTTCTTTTCAGGCTAACTTGTGCTTTGTGGATATTGATAATCATTTCATAGAGCTGCCAGAGGAACTTCCCCAGTTCCCAAACAAGCTGGAGTTTATTCAGGAAATCTCTGAGGTTCTCCTTCGGTTTGGAATCCCTCCGGAGGGTAACCTGCACTGCAGTGAGAGTGCCACCAAACTCAAGAATCTTGTCCTTAATGACTTGGTCAATGACAAGAAGAATGGAAATATACCCAGTAACACCATCAACATGTATGAGTTGCTAAAAGGCAATGAAACCATCGCCCGCTTGCAGGCTCTAGCAAAAAGGACGGGAGTGACGGTAGAAAAAATGACCATCACAGCTCCTGTGGCAGAGAAGGAAAGGGACGTAAAACTGCAGTGTGAAGAAGAGGAGCTGAGGGACTATAAACTAAATGTGCAGCTTCGTGAGGTCTTTGCCAACCGCTTCACTCAGATGTTCGCCGATTATGAGTCCTTTGTCATTCAAGCCGCACAGGATATGGAGTCATGGCTGACAAACAGAGAACAGATGCAAAACTTTGACAAAGTAAAAACAACCAGGAGCATTATGGTTTAGCTGACTGCTGTTGGGTGAAATAGCTACAGTTTAGTTATTTATTCATCACTCATCCACTCCACAGAGTCCAGTGCCTTTTGATATACAGGACCAGAACCTCAGTTGGTGTAAATTGACATAATTCCATTGAAGTCAATGGAGCTATCAGCGAGGGTCTGGCCTGCAGATGCAAATATAATTCTAGCTGATGGTTAAGCAGTTGATGGAGCATTACCTGTGACTTTGTTCAAAGCATAGTGATATAAAAGCACCTCATACTGTGGAAATAGGTGCATTCATGAAACTTAAAATACAAATCCTCTCATTGTGACCTTTTTTAAAGCAGTACTTCCCTTGCTTTCCATCTAGACTTCCTTTTTTCTTAAGCGGCTTTGCAGTGAAACTTACAATTTTTTTTTTCTCTGCAATACCAAACTATGGAAAGAGAGATGTCAGACTCCTAGCATTGTAACTTGACCGTTGTGAAGAATTAAAAGTAGGCTGAGAGAGGGTGGGGAGTGGGTGAGGAAAATCTGACATGTTTGTAAAAAAAACATAGAATGACTGGTCACATCACTTTATTTCAGTGTGGCTTTTTAAAGCAAGCAGTAGTGCTCCTATAGCGTCAGCTTTGTTTTTTATATCCAAATCCTATGCTAAGTATGACACTAGGAGGATTAATATCAGAGAAAAAACAAAAAGATGATTTTATGTCAGGTTTGACAAAAAATAGAAATGCTGCCTCTATTATGTTTAGCTTATCAGTATTTGTCACAAGGGTAGCCTGTTCCACTGCGCAGCAAAAAAAGTGTGTTTTTTAACTAGGCTAATTTCTCTAGCATTTCTACAGATGCTGTTTGTTTGTGGATTGTCAGATGGAGATTTTCTAACCTGAGTAGAGGATTTAGCCACACAACTCAATTTTAACTGAAGTTGTGCAGAGAATTCCCTTAGTCAGGTTTAAAAACCCTAGCCTAGGTGTCTTTTCTCTTTCCTTTCAGCCTGAGATTGCATAAATGTAATCAGGAGCTTAACCTAACCTTTTATCCATGTATCAGACAGTTCTTTCCTTGTCTCTAATAGATACAGTAGTAGGTGGGTGCTAATTGTCTCCTTGTCAGCACACTCCTGTGTTTACAAGGCTAAGGATATCTGAGGTTCCCCAACTATATGACTTGATAGTGGTCTAGAGGGAGATGAGATGTCATGTGATGCTGGCTCTTCCTGTTCCCAGATGCTAAATTGCCCTAAAAGATGCTAAACAGTACACTAAATACTTCTCCACACAAGTAATTGCTGTAGCTATCAGAAAGATGTCTGGATCCACGCTGTGAGTATGTTTGGGAACCCTTGGATACATGAAGTAGTAGGTCTTTTTTTGTGTCTGTTCTATAGCATAGGAGGGGGTTGTTTAATAAGTGTCAAGACAAAAAATAAGGATCCAACACTAATTAACTATCCCTTATTGCAGGCTTCTTTTCTGTCGGACCAGCCTGAGCCTTACCTGCCATTCCTCTCACACTTCATTGAAACCCAGATGTTTGCAACCTTCATAGATAATAAGATTATGTCCCAGTGGGAAGAGAAGGATGCTTTTCTGCGGGTGTTTGACTCCAGAATTGAGAAAATTAGGCTGTATAACGTAAGGGCTCCTGCACTGCGGACGTCTATATACCAGAAATGCAGCACTTTAAAAGAAGCAGGTATGTCCAGAGCTGTCAATGCTCAACTTCAAAAATAAAATTCAAGGGTACAATGGAGAGAATGAAAACAAATTCATTTAAACAAATTAATTTTCAGCCATTTGAGAGAGAGATGAGCGGCTTGTTGAAGTGAAAGCAGTACTGAGCAGTATCCCTGTTTTGGCTACTGACGCTTTTTTTAGACATTAAAGATGTAGAGAGAGTAGCCCATGCCGCCCTCCTCTCCTCCCTGACTTTATTTCATGGGATTTTAGAATGAGTTTCAGATTTCTGTGGTCCCTGTCTCTTCCTGACTTCAAACAGCTTTTGGTATTGCTCAGATAAGCTGACGGGCAGCCACTTTCAGGAGCAGCACTGGGTAAAAAGGCTGAGTTCCTGGGCCTAGGTCTGTGGCAGCATCCCCACCTCCATCTACTCTCATAAGGAGCCAGCTTTGGACGGACTGAATCACAAATTCTGTTTTTGGGTGGGGTGAGGGGGCCCAAGAATCAAATGGGGAAATGTTACTAGAAACAGTTACAAATTGAGCCTTTGGTTGCTCTGGTGATGTCATATCACTCCACAATGTGCAGTGCGCTAGAGGCTTTTAAAAAATTCTTTACGTTCACAGTGCACACTCCCTCCACCCCGCCTCCCACCTCCCAAAGTCCTACACAGGGATTTAGCCATGCAGCACCCATTGTCTGGGGAATTTGTGTGGCTAAATTCCACCATATCACTTTGGAAATGTATCCCTAAAACTATTAGGATGCTAGAGATATTACTTTCAATGTGTTTTTATTTATAGAAAGCTTTTTAACTGTTGCTAAAACTCAGCATTATCCTACCTTTTAGAAGAACAGTAGAAATGTCTTATTTGATTAAAAACCGTTCTAATTTGCAGGTTGGCTATCTATCCAACGGCTCATTTCTGTTGATATTGTGGCACCGGAACCTCATGTTCTGTATCGTGAAAGGCAGCAAGATGATAGTAATAGCAAGTCTCCTTCATGTTTGTCGGTCATATGAATTGTGAACCCAGCACCAATCACTTGTTTCTCTAACCAGCCATTTCTGGAACCCTCAGAGCAGGCATTTAATCTTCCATTCTTGTGCCTCCCAGTATTTTGTGCTATCAACGATAGAAGACACTAAGACTAAGTGAAAATAAAGATTAAAAAAAAACTGTTTTTAATACTGAGGTTCTCAAACTTTTTTGCTGCCCCCCCCCTTTTTGAAATATTTCAGGTTGTGACAACCCTCCCTCCCCCAAAGTGATAGTAAATTACTGTACATACTCATAGTATTGCCATCGTTATTTTTGTGCAGCTGCTGGCAGCAGCCCTGCGTTCAGAGTTGGGTGGCCAGAAAGTGGAGGCTGCTGTACCAATTAGCTCTCCCTGGCAATATTTTTTGTGATCTCATGACCTCCCTACGATAGCCTTATTACCCTCCCTGCTTTTGGATGGGGACCCCCAGTTTGAGAAACGTTCTAATAACAAAATACCAAAAGATCAGCATATTTTCCATCACAGCTCTCTAAAGTAGGATAAGGACTGTGGGATGTGCTCTTCACAAAACAGTCTAGGTCACAGCTGTAATTTTTCCATCTTGCATATTTATTCATCTTTAGAATCATTGACTTAAAAAAACACTTACTTTAGTGTAGAGGCTGTGGAGAGCTGAATAATCAAAGTAGTGTTTGGCAAATACAAATTTCTCCATTCATGTTCATTGCTTATTGTGACCCAATAAGTTTAACTGGTTTGGAATTTTTGGTCCCGTTTTGCTGGAGACTTGGGATAAAATCCTGACTTCATTGAAGCCAATGGCAAAATGCTCATTGACTTCAATGGGGCCTCAGTGTCACCCTTTGTTTTCTGGTGAGTCTTTCTGCCTCCCTGTCATAGCCTTGAGGGCTCCTCATTTTTTCCCCTTCATTACACTCCTCACTCTTCAGGCCCCCTGATAGTCACCAATGTCCCTTAATCCTTATGAGGATTGGGTAGGACTTTCTTCAGAAGTGGTTATCCGTGACTGTTTATTTAGATTCAGGAGAATGACTTTGTAATCAGAGGACACTTTCAAGACCAGAGTGTGGCCTCCCAGGTCCTGCCTGCCCAAGGAAATAGACTGAGAATACAACCTGGGCTTCTGGTGTAATAACACAGCACTGCTAGCCTTTAGGTGACTGAGCTAGTCTTAGAATAAAAAATTTTAATGATAAAGATGGTTAAATCTGACCCATTGACTTAACCCACAGGTTAAGTGATTGTTCCTTTTCTCAGCAACAACAAAAAAGGGGCTTTTCCCATAAATATATTTTTGTTACCAGTAGTCTGCACTAAATGCCTGCTTGTTTCATTTTTGTCAGTAGTAGTTTTCCAAGATCTAAAGCATTATTCTAACAGACCTGTCCATGTACTAATAACTGTTAGGGTGACATTAAATGAAATAACAGCACAAACATTGCCTCATTTTTCATAAATGAAGCATTTGAGAGGGGTTCTTGTGATCACACTCTGCTCCTGCCCATCCCACATATAAAATGTTGTCATTAACTATCAGTCTGTGTATTCGTGAACTCCATCCTTGCTCTGCAGAATGGCCAATAGGTTGAATAACCTAGTGTTGCACTTCAGTTTTAGAACTCTGTTGATGCCACACTCTGGGTGTTAATTTTCCCCAGCTGACATGACTGAGGCCTGGTCTACACTACGTGTTTAAACCAATTTTAGCAGCATTAAACCAATTTAACACTGTGCCCGTCCACACAACGAGGCCTTATATCGATATAAAGGGCTCTTTAAAAAGGTTTCTGTACTCCCCCCCCCAACAAGAGGAGTAGCGCTAAAATCTGTATTACCATATCGGATTAGGGTTAGTGTGGCCGCAAATCGACGGTATTGGCCTCCGGGCGGTATCCCACAGTGCACCATTGTTGTCCAGAGCGGTCACAATCCGAACTTGGATGCACTGGCCAGGTAAACAGGAAAAGCTCTTCAAACTTTTGAATTGCATTTCCTGTTTCCGTGGCGTGGAGCTCTGATCAGCACAGGTGGCCATGCAGTCCCAAATCCAAAAAGAGCTCCAGCGTGGACCGTATGGGAGATACTGGATCTGATCGCTGTATGGGGAGACAAATCTGTTCTATCAGAGCTCCGTTACAGAAGACGAAATGACAAAGCATTTGAAAAAAATCTCCAGGCTATGAGGCTGGCCAGGGGCGCCTGGGTAAAAATAGGAATGATTCCCGGTCGTTCCCCGTAGATGGTACAGAACGGCTGGTAACCGTCCTCATCATAGCAATAGTTTCTTATTCCTGCTTTCTTTATTACTTCATCGCACAAATGGGGAGGACACTGCCACAGTAGCCCAGGAAGGTTTGGGGAGGAGGGAAGCAATGGGTGGAGTTGCTGCAGGGACACCCCTTAGAATGCCATGCAGCTCATCATTTCTGTGGGATCTGACACGGAGTGGCTGTGCTCTCTGGTTCTTTGATACACTGGTTCTCTAGTACACTTGCCCCATATTCTAGGCAGGACTGACTCTATTTTTAGATACCATAAAGGAGGGAATGGCCCTGGGGGTCATTCCCATTTTTGTCTTTGCGCCCCCGGCCGACCTCAGCCAGGGGCACCCATGACTACAGCAGACGGTACAGAACGACAGATAACCGTCATCTCATTGCCAATTTACAATGGCACAGCAGACAGTACAGAATGACTGATAGCCATCTCTGCTGTCATGTAAAGGCAGATGAATGCTGCTGTGCAGCACTGCAATATCACCTGTCAGTGGCATCCAGTACACATACGATGACAGTAAAAAAAAAAAAAAAAAAAAGGCTGAATTGGCTCCATGGTTGCCATGCTATGGCGTCTGCCAGGGCAATCCAGGGAAAAAGGGTGCGAAATGATTGTCTGCCGTTGCTTTCCCGGAGGAAGGAATGACTGACAACATTTACCCAGAACCACCCGCAACAATGATTTTTGCCCCATCATGCACTGGGATCTCAACCCAGAATTCCAAGGGGCGGGGGAGACTACGGGAACTATGGGATAGCTACCCATAGTGCAACGCTCCAGAAATCGACGCTAGCCTCGGACCCTCGATGCACACCGCCGAATTAATGTGCTTAGTGTGGCCACGTGTACTCGACTTTATACAATCTGTTTTACAAAACCGGTTTATGTAAAATTGGAATAATCTTGTAGTGTAGATGTACCCTGAGAAGTACTGCAGAAGGAGGATGCTTACACTGTGACAGTTATGTTCCTCTCATCACTCCACTATAGCAACTCTTTCCTTTGAGCACTCCCATAGAGTCAGCTGGGAAAGCTGGTCTTGGGGCTGTGTGGAGTGGGGGAAAGGAAAATTGTCTCTAATTTAGTGGTGGAGAGGGAACTCTTCAGAATGCATGCAAGTCCTTCTCTACATTAATATATACACATGCTTTAGAAAGTTAACTGCTTGCTGTAACTAAAATGGTCAATTAATTCATTGTAGAACTTGCACAAAATCAGAGCATGGTTAAGTTCCCTGCTGTGGCGCATGCTTTAGATTAGGACACTAAAGTAATTATACATGTATGCATATCTTTTGCAGCCCAATCCATTGAACAGCGGCTAATGAAGATTGATCACACTGCCATCCACCCACACTTACTTGATATGAAGATCGGTCAAGGCAAATACGAACAAGGGTTCTTCCCAAAGTTGCAATCAGATGTGCTGGCGACAGGACCTACCAATAACAAGTAAGCCCCCTCATTATTTCCAGGACTACTGAAGATGTTTTACTAACCAGGTTTCTCTTTCGATTGACTCACTCTATGGACAGAAGCCAGGAACTACGTGTGTTTCTTTCCAGTCCAGTGAAATTGGGGCAGCTTTCACCATTTCTATCTTCTCTGAAGTGGCAACTTTTGAGTTTACAGCTAGCTGACAGCTGGCTCTTTAAGCTCTGGCTAATCCTCATTTTTGAGATGGATACTCAGTGATCTTCTTTTTTTTTTTTTTATTCTGTCACATGTGTTTTCAGTCTCAATTGATTGTTGTAGCTCTGTAACATAAAGCTTGATGCATGAGATTAAATATGACCAAGGAAAGCATGCATCAAGGATGGGAATGTATGAGCATCAAAGCAATTTGCAGAATGAACAGTGAGTGCCTACAAAGAATAACTGAATGGATTTTGCCACAGAGACTCTTCTGTCCCCGTTCCCTTTCCCCTAAAGAGAGTGGTCAGTGATAAATGTTTTGCTTACATGTTAATTGTCGTTCCTCCACTCTACATGTTTGGCCCTGTTTCTCCTCTCTTCTTCTCCCATATCTCTCATTCTCTTATCTTCCACCATCCTTTCCTCATTGGTCTCTGGTCTGGTTTTTCTTCCTGCACCACTTCCAGCTGACTTCATGCTCTTATCTCTGCCTCCTACTTCCTATGTTACTTTGTGCGCCCCTTCTGTAACAATCCTAGACAGAGGGGTAATCCAGCAATTTGTGCAGCGGCCCAGGAATTGGAATCTTTTTTTGTTACAGGATCAGCTTTGCCATGGTCTTACAAACTTGGTGCCTCAATTTTCCTGCCTTTAAAATAGGTATACTGCTTAATTACTCATCTCACTAGTATACTGAGGTTTAGTTAATGATTGTGAAGATGAGAATTGCTAAGTAAGTACAGAGTATTATCCTCTGCCTAGTTTCTTCTTGGTGAATAGTCTTTATTCTGGTTTTCTTAAACTAAGTTTTGTAAGCCTATTGGGGCAGAGATTATGTGTTCTGTATATCACTGAGTGCTCAAGAAATATTAATGTTTCCTTAACTTCCCTTTCCACATGTTAATAACCACTTTAAGGATGGTGGCTTGTATAAGGCCTTTTTGAAATGACCACCTAAGCAGCTGCATTGTCACTTTGCAGAGATGCCCCATTCTATGCATTGCATTTAAGTAAAAGGCAGTGAGGATCCATCAGCCTGAAATGCAGATCTTGTGTAACTTATATTAAAAAAAAAAAAAAAAAGAACCCATTTTTTTCTATTTGAAGTGTAAATAATATATTTCAAATGTTCGTTGGATACTTAATATGGCAGAGCAGTGACAAGTAACAGGAATGCTCTATTTCAACGATGTATTCAAATGCTTTTCATTAAGACTAGAATTTGGCTTATTCTGACTAGATGTGTGCAGTCTGACTGAAAGTGAATCAGAGGTTGGAACTGGATGGTTTAGAGGATTCAAAACCCAATACTTGAGCCTTTTAATTTTTGCTCCCTCGGTCAACCCCAGTCTGAGAGCATTATAATGATATGGTGCCTCTTGTTCTACCCTTTGAGAAATGGCTAGATCTACATTAATAAAGTGGCTTGTAAAATGTCGTGCATGCAGAACTAAAGTTGACATGAAAAATATGCATCCCCATTCCTACAGTGTCCCACAGCGCCATGTACTTATTATGTCTATACCGTGTATGTGGTGCTTCTGTCACCTTACAGACAAAGATCCTGCCTTAAGGAGTTTGCAATCCAGACACCACATGGGAGAAATGATTTAGTACTGAATCTAAGAGAAAAGTGGTAGCTGTGGAATTGTCATCACCACTTCCTGCAGCACTAGATTGTTTTGTCATTTCTCCAAGTCATTTTCATTTATATAATCTGACAAGATTATAGTGCAAAATAGAATTGCTGCAAGTCATTTTACTTAGCTTTCTCTCCATATTAGCTATTTAAAAGATCTGTTACCACCACAGCAATGAAGTCACCAAAAAAAAAAAAATCTATTCTGCCCTGTAAAAAATCTCAGCTCCCTTTATCTTCCAGAGAGTTGAATGTAGAAATCTGCTATAGAAATCTAGTACAGAACACACCTCATGCCCCAAATTGTCACCAAAGCTGCATATTGCAAGGTACTGATCTTGGTTTTGATCTTCCATTCGGTTCCACTTTGATTTGGCGGCTACTAGAGCTTTTGTTCTGTTTGTTGATATTCTAACTCTGTATAGAAGTATATTAAACTGAGCAGATCAAATGCAGAATTGTTTGCATATACATCTCTCTCTCTCATACACACCTATACTGTATATGTATGCATGCCTCCATTTGTTCTGAAGGTATAATTAATTTCATTGCTAGTAAATGAATATAAAAGCTGGAGAAGTTGATAGATGGTCACCAGTTTATGGCACGATAATGCTGGCAACAAAAGATGAAGCTATTTCATGCACATGAGAAGACTTAAAACATATGTAACTTGTTGGTAAAAGGTGAACTGCCAAGGTTTGTAGACCTAAAAATTAATCTACCTTGGCAGCTGCCCTTCCTCCAAGGGATTATCTTCTATGCTATTGGTGAATGTATTTCTTGTCTCCTTCCTCTCTGTGTTTTGAGTGTGTCCATCTTAGTGGTGGTGATGGGGAATGTTGGTTAAATGAACGTGTAACCTATTAAGTTAACATTAAATGCAGTTGCTTCATGTTCTTGTGCCCTGTCAATATGTTAGGTATATGCTGCAGCACGTGCCGTAACTATGAATCGTAAACTACTTCCACTCACTCACTCCCTTCCTCTTTTCATCTGTTGGAAAGGAAAAATATGCCTGACTGCAATACTGAAGTTTAGTCCTTGTGTATGTGAGAGAGCTGTATAAGTATATTTGTTTTTATGCCGATCGACCTTGACTTTCATGCTATTTTATTAGGGATTAACCACCTTAGATATGTTCTGTTTAGAAATGGACATTGTTAATCCCTTCCCACCATGCGCATGTACACATCCTTACCTAAAATTAGTTTAAAGTACTGAAGAGTAATTTATTTACTTTCTACCTGCCAGGACACCCTAGTCAATAGACTTCTTTTCAGGGTCTTGCTCATATGATTCCCCATGTTTGAGTGGAAGAATCCTTGCTCTGGCTCCTCATCTGAAATAATACGCTGACAGGAGCACTTCCTTCATGAATACTGTGGAAGTGAGATGACAGGAGCATACCAAAGTGACCTGTTATTCCCTACTCATATTTACCGTCTGTTCCAGGGCATTCCATGTGATGGTCCTCAGAAGCTACTACTAATATGGTTCTAGTCACATTTTTTTCTTTCTGAGGAATAAATAAAATTGGTCACTCATAGATACAGAAAGTATGAGGTCAGTGTATGTATGAAGAGAGAGAGTTAATTTTTAAATCTAATCGCTACCATTAAATATTAAAACAGCTTAATTTTTCTGCAATGAGATTTCAGGCAAGACCTATGTGGCCCAAGAAGAAAAAGGCTTAAATGTTCTAAAATTCCTTCATCTTCCCTGCTTATCTCCTGTTAATTCTTCACAAAATGTTCCAGCTATCTCCCCCAAGAGATTCAAAGTCCTAGTGGGATGCTCAGACTCTTTCCCCTCTTCTCCCTCATTAGTCATCAAGCTACCAGGAGTCTGCAGTCTAGCTGTGGTAGACCGGTAATGGCACCAGAGGCATAGCTGAGCTATGCAGAGTAAATACCTTCTGATTTCGGGCAGGTTTGTAATGTGCACAGCCCAGCCTCTGCCACCAGTGCTACAGTGGTTTCACTGCTATTTAGACTTGTGCTTGATGAGTGCCCGTTAGTCTGTGCACAAGAGAAGGGGAGTCTCACCCATAACTTGTAGTGTCGACATAGCCTTAGGTGCTCACTCAGCTCAGGCATGCACCATCTTGACCAGTTTGATTTTCCAATAATTGGGGTGGGGGGCATGAATACATACAGGTGGAAGGGAACCAAAGATTTGTCCAGAGTTCAGACTAAATATTAAAAGTTAATTGGGGTTATAAAACGATAATATGAAATCCTCTAAAACTATAAATCTTCAATTCAGGCTGCACTACTGTAATTTTGCTGGTGTGCTATGCTTTGTGTCCTGTATACAACTTTACACAGCATTTTTATTCATCTTGGCCTATAAAGCTTGTTAAAAACATGCACAAGGACAGATAATATGGAATTCAACCCTCATGCCAATGTTGACAAACAGGTTAATTACAGAGGAGTGGCATACAAATTGAATGTTCAAAAACTTCAAAAAAACAAATGTTTTTGGTTAAGGTAAATAAATACTATTTCCGCATGCTCTGATTTATATATCATAATCTGTACACAGTCATCAGCCAGACACTATTAACTTGTGCTGTGTTACATGAGACCCTGGCAAGCATTTGGCATCCTGTTTTCTTGAGGCTCGCTGGTTCCTAATCTGCCATGAAGCCTTACCTTTACGGTTGTCAGAAATTCATCAAAACTAATACGCATTGTAATTCACAAATTTTTAGGCAGGCGTGCTTCTTGAAATGCATAATTCCTTCAGACTTACTGCAACTACCGACAAAAGCACTCCTCTGATTTCTCTTATTTCATAATTTCAGTCGGTGGGCCAGTCGAAGTGCCACAACACAGCGCAGAAAAGATCGCCTTAGACAACATTCAGAACATATTGGACTGGACAATGATTTAAGAGAGGTAGGTGATATCTGCAGGCACCAGGGGACTTCAGTCAAAGAACACAGACTTGAATCAAAGTGTATTTTGCTGCCTCCGGCAGTGTTTTAATACCACAAGGTTTCCATTCATCTTTGTGACCATTACATGATGTACATATCATTTATATATAGTATGTAATTAAGATATTCAAAACTGTGTACATGCGCTGTAGAGGTTTTGTATTTTCTAAATTGAAGAACTGTAAAGCAGTGTATTAGTGTAGATTGTTTAGACTACTATTGTAGCTGAAAATTCATGAACACATATACTGCAAAATGCAAAGGAAAGGGGGAAAAGTCAGGCTTATTATTTTACACCAATTTTTCCGTCTTATAACAAATCAGAGTTTTTTAAAATACTAAACTCTGAGGCTCTGCATTGTAATAAAACAGACTGTTTGTTTGCCATAAACAGACTTTTTTTTTGCTAATATAGACCTCAATCCTACAACTGTACTTATGCACGGAGACTCATTTGTGTAGATGGAGTTGGCACTCTGGGTCCAATAAAAAGTGTGAGTTTTTTCAGAGAGGTTATGGTAAATACTGACCACTTACAGACAAAAAGGAGGAGGATTTATTGTAAGCATTCTTTTGTGTTGCATAGATTAGAAGTTTTTACTAATTAGCCTATTTAAAGGGAAGTGTTTGGTGTGTTGTTGTTTTTTTAAACTTACTTCTGCACATCTTGTAAACCTCAATTACTTGTGTGCTTTCTCCTGTCTTTTCAGTTTCTCCTTTTGATTGTTTAAAAAAAACATTTTCTGCCATGTGTGACTGTAGTTCTTGTGCTATTTTTATCATTAGCGAAAAAAAAAATCCACAAAACATTCATACTGTTTTGCCATTGGCCTTACTGAATAAACTTTACCAATGGTTCTGTTGGAAATTAAAACATTAAGTAAAATTGAATTCTTCAATCACAACTTTAAAATTCAGTTTAATTGAAACAAAGCAAAACAGCCTTTAGAAAAGTTTATTTTTGTTAATGTGACTTTGTAAATATAGTTTTAAACATTGTGTTGTGTATATCTCAGCATAACCCTTTCAGTGCTTCATCGTCTATTTAATTTTTTTCTTTCTTTTTTTGTTGTTGTGCCTCATATGCATGCTTGTTTTGCTTTGTCTCCTCTCTTTCGGGCTTTTCTGCCATTGGTATATCTGCCTCCTCTTAGCCATCGGAGGAGCTTTTGATTCGTCAGAACTCAATGGCATTCTGGGAGTGGGATCAGGGGCCACCCCCTCCTGCACGACCTCCTAAAAAATCCTTCTCTGAATGCTGCCTGGTATGTGGTTTGGGTTTGGTTTTGGTTGGTTGTTTAGGTTTGTTTTGTTTTGTTTGTTTTTTTTTCCTGAAAGATTCTTTGAGAGATCTTACTAGAATAAGGAATCACTCTCCAACATCACTTCAATCTCTCTTTTTTTTTTTTTTTTTTTTTTTTTTTGGACATACACACACCCCTGTAGTTACTGAAGTGTGGTTATAGTCAGAAAAGTAACACTGAAAATGAAGTCATGGGATTTCATTTTAACCCTCTGGCTAAGTTTATCCTCCCAAAGTAATTTTTTTTTTCCCCACTGCTTAGGATCTCAAATACAAGCATGTCCTTCTCAGCTGTGATTTTTAAGCCACAAGTGAAGATTCTGCAGTGAAAGCTTAGGTAGTGATGGTAGTTGGTTGATACTGATGCACAGGCAGAATAGAATCCAACTCGCTCTCTTTCTATAGCAGACTTGCTCTTCTCTAGAACTTTCAGGACCAATAGTTAGCAGGACTGAAAATGTTTGCCAGTATAATACATTATCATTTGATGACATGCTAAGGAATAGAGTACAGTTGTCTAAATTTTTTCACTCTTCAGACTATATGACCACACTTGGATCTATTTTCTTTATCCCTTTCCCTTTAAAGAGAAGTTTGAATCTATCCCTATTAGCTATTCCCTTTTCACTGTTTTCATGATGTTTATTTTGGCACAAATTGGATGAAACTGCTAATGTGAGGCTACCAGTTGTTGAACAGAATATTTTCATTATTGCCTAAAACAACTTTTTAAATGTTTTTATTTCTTTGTCATCTTATTTATGCATAAGTGTTTGGGGTTTAATTAGAGATAACCAGGCGTACATGCTCCTCTCCTGTCAGATCTATTGAACAGGCTGTGAGCTCACTTGACCAAATTTTGCATTCTGCCATGATCTTCCACCATTTCTTTTTTCATGCTCAAGTAATTTTTGTTCAATTTACAGTGACACCAGTTTTGGATTTTGTTTTCATTAAACAAACTAGTTCAAAATGATCTTCTCTCCAGATAGGGAAGGTCTGAAAGTGCTGCAGAGACAGCATGCTCAATCCCTGTGCATTGTCTCGCTCTAAAGTAAGCCCTGCAGCCCAGTTAAACAGCAGGATTATCTCTCTGAAGGAAGTACCATCCAGTCCTTCTGTGGGGCCTCAAGTGCAGAAAGAATTAATGGATGAAAACAAGTGGGGAATTCTTGAATCTTATATGGGTGAGAGACAACACCTACCCATAGCGGGAGACAGTTCATTACAATATGGGGACAGGAGCATCATACTGTTTTTTAATTGTTTAATTCAACAACATTCCAATAGAATATCAAACTTGTAATCATCAGACCTATTTTTAGTACTTGCCTGCTGAGTTTAACAAAATTTTATTTAAAAAATGAGGGCCTAAAGTTAGGCTCTTAACTCCACCTGTGGTCTGACTTTTAGAAGCGCTAAGCACATAGCGCCCTCTCTAACATGAATAGGTGTTCAGCACTTCTGAATATGAGATCACAGATTTAGTTGAACTTTAGGCACTTATGTTTTTAAAACCTTGGCTGTTCACTGTTTGTCTGTCTGTACCTTGCATTAATGCCATTTTCCAAAATGAGTCCAAAAATAGAGTTTTGTTTAAAACAAGTCTAAATTAATAAACTCCCTAGTGATTAAGAAAGTTTGTCAGTAAGGACAAGGACCAACTTGTCACATGTCTTTGTTTTCCTCAGCCAAAATTCTTTGAAATCAGTGAATTCCTCTTCCTTCCTCTTCCCACATTGTTTTTCTAGTTTCTTTCAAAAGTATTTTCATTCAGCTCCACACTATGTTCTTCAGATTATTCAGTTGGCTTTTTCATCCCTTTTACTAGTGAAAATCAAATAACAATGGAAAGAAATGTTTAATGCAGGTTTGGACTGTTATGCTCACTGAAGGTATCATTTTGGCTAACTCTGGACTACTAGCTCATAACACAATCCACTGGCTAGTTCTGTTTGACGTTTCAATTGCACTTACCACATGGGAAGTTTTTTTTGTTGGCCTGTGGGGTGTTACACTTCTCCACTCCTGTACTTAAGCTTCAGATAAATCACTAGAGTGCATAGATTGACATGCTCTGAGTCCTTTTTATATCCGTGCTTGTCTGTCAAGAGTTAAGGAAGCCAGGGAATCGCATATTAATACTAATTCTGTTTTTTAGAAATACATGCAGGAGGCAAGAAGTTTGGGGAAAAATTTAAGGCAGCCCAAACTGTCAGACCTTTCTCCAGCTGTAATTGCTCAGACAAACTGGAAATTTGTGGAAGGGTTACTGAAAGAATGTCGCATGAAGGTAACTTTTTTTTTAAAACATGTTGGTAGAGATTTTATGGGATCGAGAATGGGAGAGAAGAGGTAGTTTGCATGATCATGAACTGGAGAGAAGGTGTTCATATAAACTCTCTATTAAAATGTTCACACACTGACAGGATTTTGGGAGCCTCTTCCAAAAAGGAGCAGTCCACAGAGTATAGTGACCATTGTGTATGCGACCCATCAAGTCCTTGTTTCTATTATAGAGCACCTCTTCTGTGAACAATAGAAAAGCCCTCCTGTGTAGCTGAAGAAACAGTTTGTTGACATCTGAGTATAATTGCATCAATCATAGTTTAATGTAGTATCAAATTCCTTATGTTATGCATTATATAGAAACTTACCTAAAATTAATAGTCTTTTGACTATAGACATTTTGTAATCAGAATTGGCCAAGATTCAAGATTAAGTGGCCAGATTCAAGTTTACTAATCTGTAGATTTCACAGCTTGCTGGATGACATACTCTTTAAATCTTGCTGTCTTGTAGACTAAACGTATGTTGGTGGAGAAGATGGGCCATGAAGCAGTAGAGCTGGGACATGGAGAGGCCAACATAACAGGTCTGGAGGAAAATACATTGATTGCTAGTCTTTGTGACCTGTTGGAAAGGATCTGGAGCCATGGTCTACAAGTCAAACAGGTTGGTAACTTGAAACTTGGTCAGGAAAAAGCACTTGTACACAGTACAATTTAGCACATATTAAAAGTATTTTCTGTAATCCATCTCTTTAAACTATTTATTGGTTACACTCAGGTCTATTGAGAAATTATATATCTAAACACTTCAGGCACAGCTATTCATTTCCTAAAATTTTTGTGAGGCTTTCAAGAGAAGCCTTTCCACAAATTGTAATAACAAAATAGCTTTTTTCATCCTCAAGCGAAGTGAAGGACTGGGGAGGGAACACTGAGGAGAAAAACAGTGACTAGAGTTTCATGATCACAGGAAATTACTTGTTCTGTGAGGGGGTCCTTTCCTGTTTTCTTGGTTTCATTGCTCAGGAGCAAAGAATTGAAGCAAGAACCGAAAGTGACTTCCTGGATTCACTAAACCACCAGGCTCTAATCCAATATCTAGCTTTTTAATTTGGCTCCTTTCTTATTTATTTTAAACTTCTCCTACATGTTCTATTTTCAGGGGAAATCTGCTTTGTGGTCCCATTTGCTTCAGTACCAGGAAAGGGAAGAGAAGCAAGAACATATGGCAGAATCCCCGGGTGAGTATTCAGGAGTTTGCTCTCCGTATACAGTCTCTCAGACTCAACAGTAAGCAATCTTGGTTCTGGTTGGCCTAAGGCCGCAGCACTTCGTGGTGTATTTTATTTTTTATTTTCAGTGTGTCAGTGATACGGACATCACACTTGTAATTTGAGTTATTTCAAATATTTGATCTCTGGACTAAACAAATGGCTCATTTGCCTCAAATGATGATGCTATAACTGTTACCATCTTCTGGAAAATCATGGGATATGTCATTTTGCTTAGTCTGTTCCATTTCAGCTCTGACTAAGCACCAAGTAAGGTATGAAAAGTCCATATGTTTTGTGAAGTGGTTCACAGAAATGTAGGGCTGAAAGGCGCCTCAAGAGGTCAAGTCCAGCCCCTTCCTCTGAAGCAGGGCCAAGTGTACCTAGACCTTCCCTGACAATGATAAAGGGCATTTTGTAAGTACTAGACAATATTATAGTGCGCCAGACTTCAGTTGCATCCAGCTGGATTTCTTAGAGACATGAGGCTCAACTTGAGGCCGCAAATATTCTTCCATCAGTGAGAATGGTCTGTCATTGCTCAAATAAACAGATGTACAAATTTTTATTGTTATCTTCTATAAATTATTTAGAAATCTTAAATCTTTTTTTGTACAAATCCATTAAAGCTGTTGAAACTTCAGTGCAAACATTCACGAAGCTTTCCTTGCATCAATAACCTGCTGGTTACCCGTCCTAACTTGAAGATTGAGTATATTCAGGATAAGCAAAGGACAGACTTTGCTCTTCTAGGATCATCTGACTGTGATGGAATTTATTGGTCAAGAACATACCAAATGTATGAGCTTTTAATTGATAGGAGACAGATTTTGTAGACTATTTCCAGAAAAGTAAATTATTCTCAGAAAAGTGATGTACAAAAATCCCTCCTTGATCTAGGTATCTGAGGGCATATAAATAGGAACATTAATCTGGCCTCTCATGTCTAATAGAATTATTTTTGATAAATTTGGTATTCATGCCTATTAATCTAGATCATTATACTTCAAACAGCAAGGTTGGAATTCCATGACGTGTGGCCTATACAAGCAATCTCAGGCTGGGAGGGAGTGAAGCAAACACTACATTCAGTAGTTATGTAGAACTGATCCTCGCTCGTTGGCCCAGGCTCTCAGTTCTTGCCTAGTGGGAATTCTCTTTGGTTTGTCATTCTAAAGGCATTAAACTACCTCACTGATATGTAATACATGGTTCTTTTGGTATGGCATTGAACTCCGCTGCACTGCAGCTGTTGCTCAGCATTGTTTTCGTAAGACTTTTAGCTGAATTAGATGGTCTTCCTGCGTTTCCTCCGATTTGTTTTTTGAATGTAGCAGATATCACTGGGTATTTCCAGTTTATGCTGATAGCAATGTTTATATATCAGGAATTAATTCGGGATTGTGTTTTGGACAGGCATAAGGATTTCACAAAATTCATTTGGTGTAAATATGCTACTATGACTGCAATGAGTGTGTATGATTCTTCCCTCTCTCTCAGCAATTGGCTAATCATGGGGAGCGTTTTGGCAAGGATTCAACACTTTCTCGATGCCCCCATTCAAAGTTCTTGCTTAAATCCCTATAGTAGGATTTGAGAACTCAGAATCTCACAGGATCAGGCCCCAAGTGTATATCTATGGATAAACTAGTCTTTTGAGTCATGACAGCTTTGTAATAAGCATCTATGACCAGAGACAAGTCGTCATGCACTGCAAGCCCCAGAATTAAACGTGGTCCAACTGGTGGCCCCTGAGATGATTCCATTTGGCCCTAGAACTTGCACGGGGGATACCATTTTGTAGAACAAAATAGCATCCTCTGTACAGTGTGACCTTGCACACACTATGTGCGAGATCATGCTGCATGGAGGACACCATTTTGTGGAATGTCACTAAAAGGCATGTAAGTGTAGAACTGAATACATAATAGCAAGCCCCCTTAAAACCTTATGCAAGTGAAGAGGAAAACATCTCTTTTGCATGACTCAGTGATTCAGTAATTATTGAGACATTATGCCTTTGTACATTTCTGGCAGATGATTAACTTAAGTGTGCCATAGACAATTAGCATAGCTCTTTGAGATTTGCATTCTCGTACCATATATCTACTAAAATGTCATCACACATGCGGCTAAGATCTAATAGATTATAGCTATATGGACACATTGGTTGAGTTCTTAAGGTGAATTAATTTAGTGCATTTCTGCATGAAGGACTGAAAAAAGGCATGCAAGTGTAGAGCGGAGTTGTCCATGAAAGATCAGAGCTAGCGGCGCAAACTCTTCATCAGGGTGGGAAGTTTTAATTGTAATCTAAATAGTTGTTGCATGTCTTACTAAAAATGTCGCTGCATGCCACTGTCTATGACTAATAGACAGCCACTAAGCAATCTGACTGATATGCATGAATTCCAGAGTGCAAAATATGATCTGACTTTGCCATTACAAAATACTAGAGTGCAGAAACGCTTGATATTCCTAATATCTAATATGCTAGTTTTACTTCCTCTACATTTATCAAGTGGATTTCAGTTGTTAGAGATTTCAGTAAAAATAGTTTTATCAAGTGTCCTGTTCTGATGGAACAGATTTACGTATATGTATTTCATATGCAAAGAAGGATGCATTTGATGAATCATGTGAAGTCTCCAAGCTTAACCTTGAATTAGCTAAAGGAAAAAGGAACCTAGATTACATATTAATGTGGAAGCAGGTAAACTGAAGAACACTTTGCCTGGTACTATTCCTGAAACTGCATATAACTGTTGCAATTTTCAGTGTTGTATGATTTCTTCTGCAGATGTGTAGGTGAATGTACAACAAACTACTGGAATTTTTTTATTCTTTTAATGTTATGTATCTTTTTCTATACAGTTGCCCTGGGCCTGGAAAGAAGGAAGTCTGACACAGGAATTACATTACCTACACTGAGAGTCTCACTTACTCATGATATGAGGTACAGTATTTTTACTCTTAAAGCATTTATTATGGCTTTAATAAGGATCATTACACAGATTCACATTAACACAAATGCTTTGTATTTATTTAGGTTGAGGAGAATTCGTCATTTTTCTCCTGTGTAAGGACCACCTACTCAAATCCACGTGGTTTACCTCTAAATACATTTTATAAAACCTTTAATTTTGCATGCTGCTTTGTTTTACTTCAGCTAAAGTGTCATGGAAAGAAAATTTGTACGCCAAATGTTGAAAGTGGTTATTGCTGATATGATACTTTTAGGTAGCAAAAAATATTTTAAGTAGAGCTGCTGAAGTACCTGGTACAATATTTTATTTGTTGAAACAGGAAAACCTAAGTTTGCAAAGACAAAACAGAAAAATTAGAATCTACATGGACGTAAAAATCTGCCAACAATGGCTGAACTATATTAGTTTCTAAATGGATATTTCATCAAAAATTGCTATTCAAATGGTAATAAGACTTTGAAAACATATATCGAGCAAGCACAAATTTTAATGATTGCTCTTAGTGAAATATTATTCCTGACATGTGGATTTATCAGTAAGCTATATAACAATATCTACTGTATTTTTTGAGAAGCAAAGTGTAACATTTATAAGACAATTTTTTTTTGTTTTTTACAAAATTAATCAGCTGATAGAAAATTACTAATTCGGTTTTTGTATTTTGTATAACACTTTATATTCAGGCAGCCCAGAAGAACTTAAGCCATGTTAAGTAATTTGAGGGCTTGGATGACTCTGGGACCAGTAATGAGCTTTAAGAGTTTTTACTGCTAGGTCACAAGTTTGGTTTCAGTTCAGGCTGGTAGTGACCAAAAGTTGTTCTTGCCTAATGTCAATTAGTCTGTCCTCCCCCCTATGAACAAATATTCACATCATGAATAATACCATTACTACTACTAACTAGCAGCCTTGTTAATGTTTTTGTGTTCAGAAAGGTCAACGGCTGAATGGGCCACAGAGACTTGTACCATCTCAGATGTGGAGGTGCTCCTTCCAGACCAGAGTTCAGACACACTGACATAGCCCATGTGGAGGTACAGCTTAGCAGCTTCTGTGCTTGCTGTCTATGCTGTACCTATTCTGTGAATAAATGGCTTCAGTCTCCAAGGCTCTTTCACAGATGAAGAATTTACATACCCTGTGTTCGTGTACATGTTGGGCGTTAACTGTGAACACTTAAACAATAGCTTCAGATCCAGAGAGATCCCCTGTGCAGATGAGACAGTGGTAGGGTGACCAGACAGCAAGTATGAAAAATCAGGATGGGGGTAATAGATGCCTATATAACACACAGCCCCAAATATTGGGACTGTCCATATAAAATCGGGGCATCTGGTCACCCTAGACAGTAGTGTTGTCTCCATGGCTCATTCAGTCTTTGGCTTCTCTGAAGACACTGGCAACAAAGTTGCTAGTTACTACCATTGTGGTGGGTTGTGACGTGGACATCTGTCAGTGAGACAAGGATGGAAATTAAATAATGGTGTTTGTACAATTGACAAAGCACATGCCTGATTTTTTGTTTTGTTTTTAAACAACTAAACCTATTTAGCTGCTTTGCATTTTTTGGAGACTCTTGTGTTACTGCATATGTTGGTGACTTTTAATTGTTCAGTGGATTAATTGTTTAATTTTTCTCTGGAGAGATCAAGAGTCAAAGTAAATTTTATATCCCTAGTAATGAGGGATTTCATCACTTCAACGGGATAGTTCTGGCCAAATGTATGAATAACCAAGACTACAAAGAAAGGGTTCTTTCTAACAAAGGCAGATCATATGTTGCCCTGAGGACTCAATTGCTGCTTGTACATTTTTTTGAAAGGGATCTCAGGATGGTGCTGGGCTGTTAATTTCTATTGGAATCCTACTTTCTGCTCCTGGTGGATTACCACTTCTCCAATTCATTGCTTTGAAGAAAGTAGTAAAAGGTAGTCAATGTAGTTGTTGGACTATTCGTCTTAAAACTGTCCCTTTTCTTCTGGAAGGCTTGCAGATTGACTGATCTTTGGCAGGTCAGTTGCTCTTTTAAATCATCAACCAGTCAGCAAGTCCAGAAAATAAGCCCAGCAGTGGCTACCATGTATCTTTTATGTTACTGAAAGGACTTTAAATCCGTGCCACTCTTGTTTGACCAGTGGTATAAACTGACCTCATGGGACAACTGTCAAGCAACTGACTGCATCGTGTTCATCAGTTGTAATGTGGTGAGATCTATTTTGCAATAGCTCCAATAGAAAACCAGTCAAGAGGTAACTCTAAACAACCCACAGCTTAGTATACATTGTAGTCCTTTTTTTTCTAAAGCAGTTCAGCTACTGACAATAAAAGGAGGCTTTCCCGGTCTGTATTGAGATTTATTGGCAGTGCTTTGTGTCATGAATACCCATACATTTTTGGGGGGGTGGAGAGGAAGGGGAAGGAAACTTAAGGAACTTAGAAATTGAAGTGGAGATGATATAATACAAAGATACTTAAAAACTGAGCAATTGACTTACTTTACTGTCTTGCTGTACTCCAGTGGGTCTCACTCATGTAGTAAAGTTTGAAAACCTTTAGGGAACAAGAAAGCTTAG
The DNA here is from genome assembly GCF_007399415.2 of Gopherus evgoodei. Classification (NCBI taxonomy): domain Eukaryota; kingdom Metazoa; phylum Chordata; order Testudines; family Testudinidae; genus Gopherus; species Gopherus evgoodei. The sequence goes on along the minus strand of NC_044322.1, from coordinate 254,875,539 downwards.
AGGCTGAGGTGACTTTGCCAGGCAGTTCCTCATAAGGGAATGTTTTCATTTGAGGTGTTAGGGACTGTTCTGACTAACTAACTGCTAGTTCAAACCAACCTTTTGATGTTTTAGCTGACTTCAGTGAGAGTGTTGGTGTCAGAAAAGTACAATAACAAAGAGGATAAAAAGATGACATGATGATGGCTTTCCTGGAGGGCTGCCACCAATTTACAGATAGAAGAAGAAAACTGAAGTGTCTTGCAGAGTGTTTCCCTGTCCATTATAAAAGCAAGACGTAGTCGGGTATTAGCTAACTGCATTTATCTGGCAAAAACAGGCGGTAGAAACATGAATTACCAGGTGACTATTCAGAATACTTTCCAGTGATGAGATCATGTAGTTCAGTCAAAATAACACATTTCATCTTACCTATAGTACATAGTTAAATTGTTTCACTACTTGTATGTGGTGGTGTTGTAGCCACGTCAGTCCTGGGGTATTGAAAACAAGGTGAGTGAGGTAATGTCCTCACCCACCTTGTGTCTCATGTTTCACTACTAATGTTAAGGGGCAGGGAATATTTACAGTACATTTGGTGGGTATGGTGCTTTACGAGCAAAAGGAAAAAAGATGGTGCCTGTGTAGAGGGGCTTATGCTCCAAGTTAGAAAACTTGATACGCCACATAGAAATAAGATGACGGATAAAGGAGTGGGAACACTGAACAGGAGGCAGACTTACACACTATAAAGTAATGAGGTTACTTGTTTTTGTATCAACGTGTCATGTTAATGTCTGTCACACTATGGATGCTGTCATATGTTTGTCTAAATTTAGCTCTTAAGTTGGCAAACATGGAAAGAGTCAATGACTATTAGAATGGGTTGAAGTACAAGAGACTTGAAATGGAAGTTTGCATGTTGTACAGGCAGGTTATTTCAGGCATAGGAGGCAGCCTGGTTAACACTGCGTGCATGATTTGTGTCTTCCAAACGATGGCAGAGTTGACTAATGAAAGCATCTCCTAGCTATGCTGCTTGAATCATGTGATCGCTTCCTACTCCATGGGAAAAATAATTGAAGCAAAATGCCCTGTTCCGCTTCTGTACACCCGTGAATATACACAAATATACCTGGTCATACCACATGCTAAAGTCTGGATGATAAATTTAATCTAACGTACATAACCCTTCAGCATGCTTTCCTCCCACCATAAGGGAGGTGTGAAGTTGTGATTAATGGCTTAACTACACACAAAGGTTTATGCTGACACGAATTATTCATCCTTTTGAAGTGCTACTGAATGTCATATGGCACTAAGGATTTGTCTTCACATACAGCAGTGCACGTCAGTGAAGACACTGCTATGCTGATGGGAGAGCTTCTCCCGTCAACACAGTTAATCCAACTCCCCAAGAGGCAGTAGCTATGTCAACAGGAGAAGCTCTGCCATTGACACAGCTCTGTCTACACAGTGGGGTTGGTTGGTATAACTATCATCACTCCGGTGTAGATTTTTCACACCACTGTGCAACATAGTCCTACCAATAGAGGTCTGTAGTGTAGACCTGGCCTGAGTCTACTAATGGGAAATAAATCTAAGCAGTGCCCTAAGTATTGCCTGTTTTGATAGTTATACGGTTATGTAAACACCTTACAACGATTCAGCCTCACTTTCTATCACTTTTGAACAAGGTGATGGTTATTGCACGTGTCCAATATTGTGCCCACTGCCTCCTTGGCACAAAGTTGTGCTTTAAACAGAATAGGGAGCCAAAGGCAAAAAGCAATTTTAAAATCTGTTTTGCTTTATAGAAAAAACTGTACACCGTTCGTGCCTGATAAACCTCTACCTCGCTATAACACTGTCCTCGGGAGCCAAAAAAACTTACCGCGTTATAGGTGAAACTGCGTTATATCAAAGTTGCTTTGATCCACCAGAGTGTGCAGACCCTGCCCCCGAGCACTGCTTTATATTCGAATTCGTGTTATATCGGGTTGTGTTATATCGGGGTAGAGGTTTATATAGAGAATGGTCTAAGAATGTGGTAGGGGTGGTCTCTAAAGGATAGGCTGTTGGATTGAGAATCAGGAACTGTGTTCTCTTTTCCCAGCTCTGCCATTGCCCTGCTGTGATACCTTGGGCAAGTCTCTTCACCTCTGTTCGCCCCTCTAGCCATTCCCACCCTTTCTTTTGTCTGCTTAGACTGTAGGCTCTTCAGGGGAAGGCATCTCTCACTGTGTGTACAGCACTTAGCCCACTAGAAGACCCCATCTGAGTTGGGGAGTGTAGGCTGTACCACTACCACCAGCTGATTTATAGTAAACCAAAATGAGTGTAAAAGGGTAGCTTTTGTTTCTGAAATGTTACTGGATAGGTTAGAAGCCATTAGCAATATCTCCACAGTAAATCTTCTGTGCAGTGTTCTTCTGACAATAATGAGAATAAGTATTTATGCTGGGCAATGATACACATATGCCCTTGTTTTTAACTGATATTAATAAATTGTAAGAGCTAGTCAGATTCCCACAGGTGCAAATGAAATAAATTGGCAGCAAAGTCCCGGAATATTCTGTTTTACTTATTACAGTTTGCTTTTGTTAACACCAATATTGATTACTGAGCCTTTTTATATTTCAGGTAGGCTGTATGTTTTTCAAGGGTGCAATCTATGCAAATCCCTGAACAGATGTCTGGTTCTGCTACAGAACCAGACAGCTATGATGTACACAAGGAGAATAAATTAAGGTTTAGGTGCATATCTATATGAATTTTCTCTTAGGAAAAGAGTATATTCTATTTAGTGTTTCATATTAGAGGCAATTTAAAGTGAGCACTGAAGGGGGAAAAAAAAGATTCTGTGCTTTGATCTTCTCATCTCAAAGGACTTAACAGCAGTGTGCACCTCAACATGCTGTGGAGGAGTAATGTGTGCATCCTATTTCTCAAGGACTTCTGATTATATGCCCAGTTATCTGTGTGCGAAGTCCTAACTGATAGCTGTCAGTCTGATACAAGCAAGGGATTTGCTTCACACAGTGATTACTAGTTCCAGAACAGGATTCAAGTGATACAAGTCAGTGTTGAAAGAGGGAAGCCGTGAATGTGATAATAAAAGGACAAGACAGTATATGTAACATTAGTCTACTTTTTGCAGACAGGCGGGGAGTTATAATTAATCAGACTGTAAAAACATAGTACATTTAGACTTGGGGGTCTATGCTGGTATAAAAACATTGCTCAGGGGTAGAAAATCCACACCCCTGAGTGATGCAGTTATACCAACCTAACTCCTGCTGTAGACAGTGCTGTGTTGACAGAGTTTCTCCAGTCGACATAGCTACCGCCTCTTGGGGGAGATGGAGTACCTATGCCAATGAGAGAAGCCATTCTCTTTGGTGTAGGTTGCATTTTCACTAAGCAGCCTCTACAGCCTTCTCTGTTTAGACAGGCCCTTAATCTTGTCCCTCTTTAGACCTGTTCACATTTCATAACATGAGGTTGGAAAATTTTCTTTAAAAATTTTTTTAAAAGGTTTTAGCTTATTGGGTCTTGCAGTCACAGGGCATTATTTTTTGTTTGTATTGTGGCAGCAGCTACAAGCCCCAGCCCTATTATGCTAGACATTATATAAACATAGCACACTCCCTTGCCTGAAGAGCTTACAACCCTAATTTGGGGGGTGGGGAGACTGCAGGGGCAGAATACAAGGTAATAATGAAACTATCCTAGTTAGCATAATAAGCAGCAGTTGCAGCACAATTTCATCAGTTTTTTGGAGTAAATGTCAAATTTCATAACATGGGACATTTTATAGAGCACATGGGGCCTTCAAGGGTGTTACGTGAGTTAAAAAGCAGGTGTTAACAAAGCTCACTTCAGTCATGGTGGATGAAGCTTAGAGACTTACACAAAGGGATGGAACTGCCTGAATTGCCTGTGCACTTAACATGCAAATAGAGTGAAAATTAAAAAGTTTCCAGCCACTTTTTCCATGCACTGAAAACCATTATTCATTTTTCCTTGTAGTTATTTTTTTAAAAAAGGCTACAATCTGCCATGCCAGTCTTTTTCTGCTCTAAAGCTGCTTGTATTCTTTCCAAGTTGGAACATGGAAAGATTAAAAAAAAAAAAAAAAAAAAAAAAACTGTTCAGAATTGCTCTGCTTTCTTACAAACAAACATGTGGAAAACCTTCTGGGCTTGACTGTCATTTACGCAAGGCCCTTTTTGTACTTCTCTGGAAGTGTGAAGGGGTATTAGTGTAAATATCTGGGTGGAGAACTAGCATTTTAGATACTAACTGCACTGGTGAAAACTATTTTTGTTGGTCTCCGTTATAACACAATAGTCTCCTGACAAGGTTAACACGGGTAGGTCTAACAGCGTAGGTAGGTCTGAGTCATGTGTTCAGTTCTCCTGGAACATGTCAGATCTCTGTTGGCTTTGTCTCCTGTAGACTTCTTCCTTAAATTGCCGTCATTGCCACCGCCAGTGATGGCTACAATGGGCATGTCAGTGGCAACTGGCATTTTAACTACTGTTCATCTAGACCTGCTTTTGGACTATACCATAGTTTAGGAGTGCAGATGCTACCTTCCAAAACATACCGTATTTGTTAACGCTATCAAGGGAGCTACTGTGGCATAACTGGGTTTCCCAATGTAACTGTATTTCTTTTTTGAAGTGTATTACTGCCTTAGGGTACGTCTACACTATGAGATTATTTAGATTTTACATAAACCGGTTTGTAAAACAGATTGTATAAAGTCGAGTGCACACGGCCACACTAAGCACATTAATTCGATGGAGTGCGTCCATGGTCCGAGGCTAGCGTCGATTTCTGGAACATTGCACTGTGGTTAGCTATCCCGTAGCTATCCCATAGTTCCCGCAGTCTCCCCCGCCCCTTGGAATTCTCGGTTGAGATCCCAGTGCCTGATGGGGAAAAAATCCATTGTCATGGGTGGTTCTGGGTACAGCCTCACCCCTCCCTCCGTGAAAGCAGCAGACAACCATTTCGTGCCTTTTTTCCTGGGTGAACTGTGCAAACGCCATAGCACAGCAAGCATGGACCCTCCTCAGATCAATACCGCAATCGTGGACGTTGTAAACACCTTGCGCATTCTTGTGCAGTCTATGCTGAACCAGGACCTGCAAAGCCAGGTGAGGAGGTGGCAGCGGCTACGGCAGCGCGGCGACAAGAGTGATGAGGACATGGACACAGAATTATCTCAAACTGCGGTCCCCTGTGCTTTGGAGATCCTGCTGATAATGGGGCAGGTTCTAGCCATTGAACGCCGATTTGGGGCCCGGGAAACAAGCACAGACTGGTTGGACTGTGTAGTTTTGCAGGTGTGGGACGATTCACAGTGGCTGCGAAACTCGCATGCGTAAGGACACTTTCATGGAACTTTAAGACTTGCTTTCCCCTGCCCTGAAATGCCAGAATACCAAGATGAGCAGCCCTCACAGCTGAGAAGCTAGTGGCAATAGCCCTCTGGAAGCTTGCAACACCAGACAGCTACCGGTCAGTCGATCATCAAATCTACTGTGGGGGCTGCTGTGATGCAAGTAGCCAAAGCAGTCATTAAGCTGCTGCTACAAAAAGTTGTGACTCTGGGAAACGTGCAGGTCATAGTGGATGGCTTTCTTGCAATGGGATTCCATAACTGTGGTGGAGCAATAGATGGAACCCATATGCCAATCTTGGCACCAGAGCACCAGGGCACCCAGTACATAAACCGCAAGGGGTACTTTTCAATGGTGCTGCAAGCACTGGTGGATCACAAGGGACATTTCACTAACATCCATGTGGGATGGCCAGGAAGGGTTCATAATGCTTGCGTCTTCAAGAACACTACTCTGTTTAAACGACTGCAGCAAGGGAATTACTTCCCAGACCAGAAAATAACAGTTGGGGATGTTGAAATGCCTATAGTTATCTTGGGTGACCCAGCCTACCCCTTGATGCCATGGCTCATGAAGCCATACACAGGCAGCCTGGACAGTGGTCAGGAGCTGTTCAACTACAGGCTGAGCAAGTGCAGGATGGTGGTAGAATGTGCATTTGGCTGTTTAAAGGCACGCTGGCGCACATTACTGACTCGCTCAGACCTCAGCCAAACCAATGTCCCCTTCGTTATTGCTGCTTGCTGTGTGCTCCACAATCTCTGAGAGTAAGGGGAAGACATTTATGGGGGGATGGGAGGCTGAGGCAAATCACCTGGCCGCTGATTACGCGCAGCCAGACACCAGGGCGATTAGAAGAGCACACCAGGAAGCGGTGCGCATCAGAGAAGCTTTGAAAACGAGTTTCATCACGGGCCAGGGTACAGTGTGACTGCTGTATTTCCCCTTCATGAACCCACCCCCTTTATTGACTCCTTCCCTGTAAGCAACCCACCCTCCCCTTTCGATTACAGCTTGTTTAAGGAAATGAAGTCACTATCATTTAAAAATCATGTATTCATTATTAAAAAGTAATTATAAAAAGATGCAGAGAACTGACAAGGTATCCTGGGTGTGGTTTGGTAGGAGGATAGGAGGGAAGGAAAAGGCCTTTAAACTCATTTCAATGTAATGACAGCCTTTTGGTTGGACTGTCCACGGGGGGTGGAGTGGGCGGGTGCACGAAGCCTTCCCCCACGCGTTCTTACACGTCTGGGTGAGGAAGATATGGAACATGGTGAGGGTGGTTACATGGGGGCTGCAGCGGCACTCTGTGACCCCGCTGCTCTTCCTGACGCTCCACCAGACGTCGGAGGATCAGTTTGATCACACAGCAGCTCCAGCGTTGCATCCCACCACTGCTGATCTTCCTGCCGCCACCTCTGCTCTCGAGCGTCCCTCCTATCCTCACGTTCACTGGCATCTTTCCTGTACTTTGCTACCACGTCCTTCCACTCATTCAGATGAGCTCTTTCATTGCGGGTTACTTCCATGACTTCCGAGAACATTTCGTCTCGCGTCTTCTTTTTCCTCCGCCTTATCTGAGATAGCCTTCAGGATGGAGTAGGGAGGCTTGAAAAACGTGCAGCTGCATGAGGGAGGGAAAAAGAGAGACAAGTATTTAAAAAGATACATTTTACAGAACAATGGTTATACTCTTTCACAGTGAACAACACTATTCACCTTACATAGCACATGTGATTTCACTACAAGGTCGCATTTTGCATCTTAATATTGAGTGCCTGTGGCTCTAGTGTTACAGATCTCACTGACGCAGGTCTGGGTATCAGAATTCAGTTTGCATGCGGCCACGGTAAGCCATTGTCTTTCGGCTTCTCCAGCCTTCATATACACAGTGCCCTCTGATGCTTCTTTCCTGTTAACATGCAGCAGCAGAAGCTAACCCCCCCCCATCCAATTCTCTAGGATGATTGCTTTACCCCTCCCCCCACCGCATGGCTGGTATCATGGAAGATCCCTGCTAGTCACTCCCCTTTCTCCCCCCACTGCGTGGCTGGTAGCTGGGAAGATTCCTGCTAGCCAAACACAAAAAAGCTCAGCGCTATCCTTCCTCCCCTCCCCCCGCTTGGCTACATACAAGGAAGGATTTCTTTTAAGCAACAGCCCAGTAGGAAAATGGCTATCTCTGTCCCCTTAATTAATTTCTTGAATTTCAACCAGGTTACTATGAACGATATCACTCTGCTGAGGATAACAGAGCGAGATAAAGAACAGATATTTCTTCTTCGAGTGATTGCTCATATCCATTCCAGTTAGGTGTGCGCGCCGTGCGTGCACATTCGTCGGAAAACTTTTACCCTAGCAACTCAGTGGGCCGGCAGGTCGCCCCCTAGAGTGGCGCCACCATGGCGCTTGATATATACTCCTGCCGGCCCACCCGCTCCTCAGTTCCTTCTTACCGCCCGTGTCGGTCGTTGGAACAGTGGAGCGCAGCTTAGCTGACCTCCACTTCCCTAGCTACTCGTATTTCTCGTATATAGTTATGCAGTTAAAACCCTTTTTTATATATATATTGTATAGTTATACATGTTTTCTTTGCTAACATGGTTAGTTTAGTTAGCGGGGTTCAGGAAGTAGCCCCTTCCATGATCCCGGTGCCGGAGCCCATGCATGGCTCACCGGATTTTAAAATGGGCCCGGCCTGCCAGAAGCCGCGGCCGAAGGGAGATCTACACGACTCCTGTTTGAAGTGCCTCAGGGAATCACACTTGACAGCTAAGTGCCCCATTTGCAAGGCTTTTAAGCCGAGAACAAAAAGGTGCGGGACTTCCACTTACCCCTCCACCTTGGGCGCCGAGCGATGTTCAAGCAGTGGACAGAAGCGCCTCCTCGGCACCGGACCCCGCCGGTACTACCAAGGCCTTTCGGCACCGATGTCGACTCGGCACCGCTCCCTTCCTCTGAGGTCGAGAGAGCCTACGATTCCTGCTGGTGCCTGACGGCTCCCCGGCACACGCCGTGGTTGAGCCCCCTGCTCCTGCTGCTTCCGTGCCACCTGCATCGCAGCCAGAGAGCTCGTCTAAGTTGGATTACCCGGCACCGACACCTGCAGAGGCACCGATGACATCGGCACCGTCGATTCCAGTCCCCCAGGGCCACTGAATCCGGTGCCTGGCAGCTCCCCGGCACGCGCCGTGGTAGAGCTTACTGCTCCTGCTGCTTCCGTGCCAACTGCACCGCAGGCAGAGAGCTCGTCTAAGACGGATCGCCCGGCACCGACGACGTCGGCACCGTCGATCCCGGTCCCACGAGGGCCGTAGAATCCGGTGCCTGATGGCTGCCCGGCACGCGCCGTGGTTGAGCTACTGCTCCTGCAGCTTCCGTGCCAGCGGCACCGCAGCCAGAGAGCTCGTCTAGTCGGATCGCCCGGCACAGACACCTGCTGCGGCACCGACGACGTCGGCACCGTCGATCCCGGTCCCACAAGGGCCGTAGAATCCGGTGCCTGATGGCTCCCCGGCACGCGCCGTGGTTGAGCTACTGCTCCTGCTGCTTCCGTGCCAACGGCATCGCAGCCAGAGAGCTCGTGTAAGTCGGATCGCCTGGCACCGACACCTGCTACGGCACCGACGACGTCGGCACCGTCGATCCCGGTCCCACAAGGGCCGTCGAATCCGGTGCCTGACGGCTCCCCGGCACGCGCCGTGGTTGAGCGACTGCTCCTGCTGCTTCCGTGCTGACGGCACCGCAGTCGGACAGCTTATCTAACTCGGACCGCCCGGCACCGACACCTACCGAAGCTCTGACGACCTCGGTACCGTTGATCCCGGTCCCACGAGGGCCGTCGAATCCGGTGCCTGACAGCTCCCCAGTATGCACTGTGGTTGAGCCTGCTGTTCCCTCCATGCCGGAGACGTTACCAACGGCGAGGGCTCTCAGTGCCATGACAGAGTCGATGCTGCCTGACCCTGACACCGCCGGTGCGGGTAATACGGTCTCTTCAGGTGACCGTCCTCTGTCAGCACAGCAGAGCGGCACCGTTCATGATCACGGTCCCGCAGACGCTCCAAGTCCTGTCGGCACGCCGGACACCACTGGCAGTCCCGGTGCTGTTTTCCTCATCGGTACTGGTCGCACTCGCTGCACCGGTCGGTATCCCGTTCGCCGACCCGCTATCGGCACCGTTCCGACTCCCGGCACCGCAGCAGGTGCCTTGACTCCTGTAGCCTCTCCCCAAGCCTCGAGATCTCGGTCGACCTCCCGGCACCGTTCTGGTTGCGGATCTGGATCTCGTTCCAGGTACCGATACGCCTCCCGGTGCCGGTCCCCGGTGCTGAGTTGGGCAAGGTCCGAATGAGTCAGAGACTCTGCCTGTGCCTTCTTTTAGGACCTCCATGGCCGTCCGGACACGCATCCGTGTCATCCCATATGCGCAGATTTTATGCTCAGGACCACGATTCTGATATGATGGCCAGCGGGCGCCAGCCCCGAAGCAGAAAGAGGCTTGGCGAATGAACCTGCTTGGCCGCCAGGTGTACTCTGCAGAGGCCCTGCAGCTCTGGGTAGCAAAGCAACAAGCCTTGCTTAGCTGCGATAATTATAGCACCTGGGTGAAGGAGTTTCTCCCTCAAAACTCCCACCAGGAGTTCGCTGCCGTCTTGAAGGACGGGGGAAAGAAGGTTCCCAGAGCGTCCCTCCAGGCCTCGTTGGACGCAGCAGACTCTGCGGCCAGGACTCTGGCCTTGGGTGTCGCCATGAGGTGCATTTCATGGCTTCAGGTTTCATACCTCCGGCCGGAGCTGCAGTATGCCATTCAGGATTTACCCTTTGCTGGTAAAGGCCTCTTCGCGGCAGAGACAGCCCCAGGCTGCGAAGCCTGATGGACAATAAGGTCCTAATGCGCTCTCTCAGCATGCATACGCCAGCGACCAAACGCAGGCCTTTCTGGCCCCAGCCGCCATACTCTGTACCTAGCCAGAGGCAGAACTCTGGAAAACGGCAAGGCCAAAGTGGTCGCAGACGAACGTCAGGACCCCTAAAGAGCCAAAGTCAAGGTCCCTCGCAATTACCACTGGGACCGAAGACGAACCTTCCAAGGTTCGCCTGAGGGCGGTGTACCAGTCACAGGCCGGGATCCCGCTTTCTCCTGGCGTGGCCCCAGTTACTTTCAGATCGCTGGGTCCTGCGCACGATGGAGCATAGGTACCACCTTTAATTTGCTCCAGCCCTGTCCCCCTTCAGCGGACGAAACGGGCAAGGGGTTTTACTCCCGTTATGCCCTAGTCCCCCACTCGAACGCAGGTCCCAGACCTTCCTGGTCCTGCACGGACTCAACCGGTTTAGGATAAGGTTGAAGTTCTGCATGGTATCCCTGGGAACCATTATTCCATCCTTGCCTCCTGGGGGCTACTATGCCGCCCTGGATATGAAGGACGCGTACTTTCGCAATGCCATCTTCCCTCCGCACAGGAGATGCCTCCGCTTTATAGCCAACTGTCAATACTCCTTGTTTACGGCCATAGTCGCCGCCTACCGTCGCTGATGTCGGATATGCGTTTTTCCGTATCTGGACGATTCGCTTATCCGAGGAGACTCTGAGACACAAACCACTCAGCGCGTGGGCATCGTCACGGTCTTATTCACAGGATCAAGGCCTGATGATTACTATAGAGCAATCCACTCTGGTTCCCACGCAGAGGTTGGGCTTCCTAGGGGCTATCCTGGTCTCCTACCTAGCCGGAGCCTGCTTATCACAACTGCGGTTTTAGGCGATGGCAACAATCATCTGAGGTCTGAAGGCTTTCCCAACGACCTCGGCTCGTTCTTGTCTCAGTCTCCTGGGTCCATGGTTGCCCGCAAGTTTGTAACCAAACACACCAAGCTCCGCCTCCGTCCTCTCCAAGTCCGGCCCACCTTGGCGTACCGCCCGGACAGGGAGCCAATGGTCATGGTAGTCACCGTTCCCTCGAACACCTTAGGCTCCCTAGAGTGGTGGCTAACTCCCTCCTTGGTGTGGACAGGGATGCGGTTTCATCCGCCCCAGCCCTCACTGCCCTTGACGACGGACGCATCATCTCTCTGCTCGAGTGCTCATGGTCACCTCCGAGCTTAAGGCCTTTGGTCTTCTAGGGAGCTGGCATTCCTCATCAATGCCCCAAAAAATGAGAGTAGTCCGCCTGGCGTGCCAGGGGTTCCAGCGGCAGCTGCGAGGCCGTTGTATCTCGGTGTTTACAGCCAACACAACGGCCATGTGCTTCTTAAGTATCCAGGGAGGGACAGAGTCCTCCCCCCTTTTTTGTCAGGAGGCCATCCATTTCCGGGTCTTTTGCATGGCACACTCGATGGAGCTGGCGACGTCCTTTCTCCCACGCTCACCGCGAGAGCAGGAAATGCCAGGTGCTCTGCTCCTTCCAGGGTCTCTCCTCGGAATCGATCTTGGACGCGTTCCTGATGCCGTGGAAAGGCCAACTGCATTATGCCTTCCCACTGTTCCCACTGGTTCATTAGGTCCTGCTCAAACTCCGCAGGGGCAGAGCGCGCATCATCATGATCACTACAGAGTGGTCCAGGCAGCACTGATATACCACGTTGCTCGGCCTGTTAGTAACAGACCCAATTAACCTTCCACCCCACCCAGACCTCATCATTCAGGGCAACGACAGGCTTCGTCACTCGGACCTGCAGCCTCTTCGCCTCACGGTGGCTGCTGCGTACCTGAGTCGGGGGTGACAGGCAGCCTTCCACCTGCTCAACGTACCGGGCCAGGTGGAAGCGTTTCTTCTACAGCTGCAATACGCTCGATCTTGCTCCTGCTGAGGTCTCGATCCCCCTCTATTTGGCCTGCCTCTGGCCTTCAGCGGCAGGACCTGGCGGTATCATCGCTGAGGATACGCTCAGCAGCCATCTCTACCTTCCAGCAGGCTAAGGTGGACGTTCCGTGTACTCACGTTCTATGGGTTCGAGGCCCCTCAAGGGCTTGGAGCGCTTGCACCCTCGGGTGCGCCGCCAGCCCCAACCTGGGACCTCAACCTAGTCTTGGCCAGACGGGTCTCCGAGCTCAGAGCTCTTACGGTGGTTCCGCCGTACATTAGGTTTCACAAAGACAAGGTGCAGTTATGACCGCACCCGGCTTTCCTCCCTAAGGTGGTTTCGGCCTTTTATGTTACCCACAGCTCAACGCAATGGGCACAACCATTGCACTCATTGGACATCTGTGGAGTGCTCGCATTATATTGTGCTGACAGAACCATTTCCTAAGGTGCCCCAGCTCTGTCCCGGTAGCGGGCCACAGGGAGGGCTTGCTTTTTCTCCTCTCAGAGGATCTCATCTTGGGTGATGGCGGACATCCCCACTTGTTATGATTTGGCTCATATTTCTCCAAGCCACATCACCGTGCATTCTACCAGGGCTCAGGCTTCATCTGCCGCCTTGCTGGCTCGTGTCCCTACCCACGAGATCTGTCGCAAAGCTCCTTTGGTCCTCGGTCCATACCTTTGCTTCGCAGTATGCCCTGGTTCAACAGTCAAGAGAGGCTGTAGCCTCTGACTCAGCAGTTTTCATTCTGCCACATTTCACTCCGACCCCACCGCCTACGTAAGGCTTGGGATTCACCTAACTGGAATGGATATGAGCAATCACTCGAAGAAGAAAAGACGGTTACTCACCTTTGTAACTGTTGTTCTTCGAGATGTGTTGCTCATATCCATTCCACACCCGCCCTCCTTCCCCACTGTCGGAGTAGCTGGCAAGAAGGAACTGAGGAGCGGGTGGGCCGGCAGGAGTATATATCAAGCGCCATGGTGGCGCCACTCTAGGGGGCGACCTGCCGGCCCACTGAGTTGCTAGGGTAAAAGTTTTCCGACGAATGTGCACGCGCGGCGCGCACACCTAACTGGAATGGATATGAGCAACACATCTCGAAGAACAACAGTTACAAAGGTGAGTAACCGTCTTTTCTTGAATGCCAGCAATCTGGGACCATATGCAGCTATGCTTTGTCATGCAATGATACCTGCTTACTTGCTACATGCATGGTGTGGTAAAGTGTCCTACCATGGTGGACGGAACAAGGCTGCCTTGCCCAGAAACCTTCTGCAAGGGCTTTTGGAGTACCTCCAGGAGAGCTTCATGGAGATGTCCCTGGAGGATTTCCGCTCCATCCTCAGACGTGTTAACAAACTTTTCCAGTAACTTTACTGGCCACGAGTGCATCCCAAGCCCTCATGGCAAATCAATCCTTAAACACTTGCTTTTAAACCATGTTTTTATATTTACAAAGGTCCACTCACCAGAGGTCGCTTCCATGGCTTCACTGTCTGGGCTAGTAGCTTGGGAGGGTAATTCCGTCTGGGTCACAAAAAGCTCCTGGCTGTTGGGGCTAACGGAGTGCTGTGTGCTCGCTGCAAGGTCGTCGTCCTTTTCCTCCTCCTTGTCCTCTTCCTCATCTTCCCCCTCCGCAGAATCTTCAGCCATGGCTGAGATTACAACCCCCACCTCGGAATCCACGGACAGGAGTGAGGTAGTTGTGGCGCAGCCGCCTAAAATTGCATGCAGCTCAGCGTAGAAGCGGCATGTTTTCGGCCCTGACCCGGACCTTCCGTTTGCTTCTTTGGTTTTCTGGTAGGCTTGTCTGAGCTCCTTAACTTTCACTTTGCACTGCACTGAGTCCCTGGTGTGGCCTTTTTCCATCACAGCCTTGGAAATTTTTTCAAATATATTTTCATTTTGTCTTTTGGAACGGAGTTCTGTTAGCACTGAATCCTCTCCCCATATAGTGATCCGATCCAGTACCTCCCGTGCGGTCCATGCTGGAGCTCTTTTTCGATTCTCAGGAGACTGCATTGCTACCTGTGCTGATGCGCTCTGTGTGGTCACCTGTGCTGATCAGACCTCCACACTGGCCAAACAGGAAATGAAATTCAAAAGTTCGCGGGGCTTTTTCTGTATACCTGGCCAGTGCATCCGAGTTCAGATCGCTGTCCAGAGCGGTCACAGTGGTGCACTGTGGGAAACTGCCCGGAGGCCAATACTGTCGATTTGCGGCCACACTAACCCTAATCCGATATGGTAATACCGATTTTAGCACTACTCCTCTCGTCGGGGAGGTGAACAGAAACCGATGTAAAGAGTCTTTTATATCAATATAAAGGGCCTTGTAGTGTGGACTGGTGCTGCATTAACTCGGTTTAACGCTGCTAAAATCTGTTTAAACGCGGAGTGTAGACCAGGCCTATGTCTCTATGCTATAAATTAGTGGTAGCCAGAACAGTGTTTAAAACATTTTTTTCTTAGCAAGGTGCTAACTGCATTCCTCTAGTCAGTGCAGGTAGGGCCAATGCAATTCTAAATGGCTTTGCAAAACTGTACTATAGACTTTCTAATAGGTTTTTAAACTATTTAAAAACTTTTCTTAACAAAGTTTGGCCCTGCCTCTATGCTAGCTTTCAAAGATAGCAAATATTAAAAAAAGGTGTTTTTAAAACTGACAGCTATGTGAACTCTGTATTACTTAGTTCTGGTAAGACTTCTCTAATTTGGGGGGCAGAGTGTGGGAAATGTGCATCTTGCAAGCAGTTTTAATTTCCAAGGATATTTTCAAATTAAATTCAAGTTCTGCAACATATGATACTGCTATTTTAAATGGGGCAGGATTTTGTGATTTTATTTATTATTTAATTATTTTCCCTGTTTCAGGCATATTCAGAACATGAGTGAGATAAAGACTGACGTGGGTCGAGCTCGAGCGTGGATAAGGTTGTCTCTTGAAAAGAAGCTTTTGTCTCAGCACCTAAAGCAGCTTCTCTCTAACCAAGCACTCGCTAAGTAAGGGTAACTTATTATTCTTAAAGCTCCCTTATCACAGTATCCTGATTAGGGTTCTAAGGTTGCCCTGTGAACCAAGCCTTATGAAAAGCTATCTGCCTCTGCAGCTGGTATGGGACTGGAGCTAGCTAGTGCCATTCGGAGAGAGGGCATTTCCTACATGGGTCTGGGCCAAGCTATTACTTGACACCCTCTATGAGGACCCTGTCAGTTTTTGGATTGCTGAGGAACAAATACCTCCCAAAACTAGAAGATTGAAGGGGAGCCACCCAGCATCACTTGCAGACCCTCAGCAGAGAAACCCAATCAGAGGACACAGTGGGAAGAAGGTTAGGACATCACCCTCTCCCCACTCCACAAAAGGGAAGGTGTGAAGAAAGCCTGAAGGATGAGAGGCTCAGATGAGGTAGCTGTACCTTTTGAATCGAATTAGTTCGTGTCCATTGATCTTAGCAGACTCAGCTAAGACCTCAGCTCACTTTAGCCCATTTGGTCTTGGTTACCCCAGTGCGTTTACAAATACTGACATATCAGACTTCACACACATGTCAACTTACAGTCAGTGGTTGAACTAGTTTGAAATAAAAAGGGAAGAGCTCTGGGTGTCTGCTGCAAAGGGGGTAGAATACCCTTCCCCCTCGCCCCCTTATTAGCTCTTCATATAGCATATATACAATATGTATAAAAACTGGAATTGGTGCACATCACCATTGGGATAACAGTAATTACTCACTTAAAGTCGTCCCGGTTAACATTGTTTTGTTGCTGATCAGTTAGGGAACATGCTCATTTAAAGTTGTATAATGCTTCCTTCTGATGTCATTTGGCAGCTGCCTGCTTTGTCTGCTACTTGCAGGAAGAGCAGCCCCTTGCAGCTAGCTGGTGGGGGCTTGGAACCAGGGTGGACTGGCAGCCGCCCTATCAGTTCCCCACTCCCCTAAGTTCCCGGTGCTGCAGCCGCCCAGCAGGCTAGCAATCAGCAGTTCAGCTGTCCTTCCCCCGACTGCCTTGTACTGCTCCTGCCCTCTGCCTTGGAGCTGCTCCCCGAGCCTCCTGCTTGCTGTGCGGGGGGTGGAGGAGGAGAGGAAGAGAGGGGCTAATGTCAGGGTGTGCCCCTCCCCCTGCTCATACCATCTTCCATAGAGCAGGGGACATACACCAGGGCTGCAGTCTCAGCAAGCTGATCTAATTAACAAGGCAGCGTACTTAAGGGAAATGCAGATATCTCCCTCCATTCCTGCGGCCTTATAGAGTGAGAGAGTTAACCCTTGAGGGCTCAACCAATTGTAATTCATGATTTAGCAGTAAGGGAAATATCCCACCCTCTGACTCCTCCAGCTCAACCAAGCTTCACAATCATCATCACCACTGTGTACTGGTATTAAATTGTTTGTTTAAAACTTAGTGTGTGTGTGCATGCGCGTGAAAAAAGTTGCCCTGGAATCTAACCCCCTCATTACATTAATTCTGATGGGGAAACTGGATTTGCTTAACATGGTTTCGCTTTAATTCACATTTTTCAGGAACATAACTACAATGTTAAGTGAGGAGTTCCTGTATCTGCCTCTGTATAGGAGTTTATTTACTGGTATTAAATACTTACAATTAGAGCTTTTGCTGGTGTAAATCAGCATACCTGCACTGACTTCAATGGATTTCTGCCAGATTACACCAGTGGCAGATCTGGCCCAAAATACTTTGTATATAGGTAGGTTAGCCCTTAGTTTCATATTCTGAGGGGTTCACAGACCTTTTAATGTTGGTTTATTGTCTGTTTTTAAAGAGACAGTAATATTTTTGTTTCTCACAGGAAACTTTATAAGCGTTATGCTTTCCTACGTTGTGAAGAAGAACGAGAGCAGTTCCTCTATCACCTTCTTTCACTCAATGCTGTGGATTACTTCTGCTTCACCAGCGTCTTCACCACAATCAGTGAGTTGGAGACTCAAACTTTGTCTTGAACGAAAAATAGTCGCTGTCTTGGTGACAGAGGAATGATCCTGAGACAGCACTTTGCTCCATGATCAGTGTATCTGGGCTCTTACCAAGAAGCCTGCAGTCATGGCT
Source organism: Gopherus evgoodei (assembly GCF_007399415.2). Classification (NCBI taxonomy): domain Eukaryota; kingdom Metazoa; phylum Chordata; order Testudines; family Testudinidae; genus Gopherus; species Gopherus evgoodei. The sequence goes on along the minus strand of NC_044322.1, from coordinate 254,858,257 downwards.
GCTGAGATCAGCACCTTTGGGTGTTGCTTTGGGTAACCAGCTAAGTGTAAGATCGCGTGTGAGTGCTTTGGATAACCAAACTGAATAGTAGAGGAGAATAGCATTCAGATAATATTCTAGCATTTAAGTGACCTAGTACAATTTCTATATCTCAGAATTATGTAGCCCTTCATCCTTTTTTTTTAACTCAGAAGTGCTCCACATCTCAAGGCTCCCCCATATTTCTCCACTATATGTACACCATCCTGGTAGCCTCTGAGAAATAGGTAGGACTCCTTGGGGCCTGTTAAGAGCACACTTTGAAGGATAAGGCACTTTGTGTCCCTTTTGTGTACACTATGTATGGTTGCCCCTTTTGACCCAAGCAGCTAATTGAGGGCTTTGGGGATGTTCCATCTGAAAGTAGAAATTGGGGATAATCAGGTATTTCTTCCATGCAGTTTCGGTTGTTTACAAGGAGTGTTTGAAGTCACATGTCTCTGAATGAAGAAGGAGACAAGAACAGAAGGAACTGTTTCTTAGCTTACGGCTCCCAAGCTTCTGTAGCCAACGCCAGACCTGAAAGTTCTCTCTAGCTTTTTGCAGGGTCACACTGTGCTTAAAGGCTCCTGCTTGACTTTTCTTGCCAGTTTTCCTCTGCTTCTCCCTCTGATTTTGTCTGTTGCCTTGGTTTCTGTGTGTTCTCTTTCTCACTTGCTCGAACATACCTGCACAAAGCAATACTCAGCTCAAAAACTCCTGGGTGGGTTCACACACACATCTTTGTCTTAGGTGGGGCTTAAGCATAGGCACCGAGTTTTATTTTCCCCTGGGGGTGCTCAGCCGCCACTCTGTCCCATCCCCGAAACCCCACCTCATCTCCACCCCTTCTTTGAGTCCCTACCCTCACCTCATGTCTTCCCCCTCCCCCAAGGCCCTGCCCTCACTCCGCCTCTTCCTACCCTTGCTCCAACCTGTCCCCTGAGGCCCTGCCCACCTGCCACTCGCTGCTTTCTGTCCTCCCCCAAGTGCCTCCCCCAATCACCAAACAGCTGATCGGCAGTAGCTGCCGGCATACCCACGGAGTCAGCACCTATGAGCTTATGTTTATAGTTCTGTTAACTGAAAGGTGAGTTCACACCTGTCAGCCACATGGACTTTAAACCCAGCAAGCTGTTTCAACATTTTCATTGACATGAACTATATGTGCAGTTGTGCAGCACCTCTCCAGGCCTTGTACAGAATCAAAATGGCATCCTCTGCATAATGTGACCTCACATGCATTTTATGTGCAAGGTCACTCCATGTGGTGGAAACCGTTTTGTAGAGCATGTCTGCTTTGGGGGCCCAATGGAATTGTCCCTTTTGGCCTCCTGTTGGACCAGTAGCCTTCCCCTTCTCGTTCCTTTTCCTTCCCCACATGACTGAAAGGCTTGTTTCCCCTCTTCTTCCTCCTCTCCTATATACTCGAGGAGTGACAACGTGCCAAAACCTAGACATGAACTTGTTTTCTCCTCCCTAACAGTGAGGAGTGCTACCAGTAGGTTGCTGTGTTGACCTTGGTCTCTACTTCACTGCCTAAAAAAATAAGGATGTGAAAATAAAGTGAGTTTTTACCTAGTCATCAAAGTTTGGGCTCATCTTCTACCTTTTCCTCTTCTTAAACTTTCATTAAGGAAATGAGTGGTTACAAAAGAATGCAGTGTTCATGGAGGTTTTACTGTATCTTGTTTTCTGGGCCATCAGTGTTGGCAACTTATTCCTTTGGGACGCAAGAGTGAATTTGTGGCATTGTGTGTACAGTATTGAGATGATGCATGCACCAGTAAAAAGGGATGATTTCCTTAATCAAAGGAAATGGCAGGTTTGCAAAACATCGGGAAAGCAACTCTTGCAGTACAAGCGAGTGTGATTCCACTCTGTCCGGTGCAAGTTGGGATGAGTGGCCAGCCCTGTTTTTCTCACTCAACTATGCATTAAGCATCAAGCCTTACTGAGATTCCCTTAGATTTTAAGTGGTGCTAAGAGAAGGATGTCCACTGAGAGTCTGCTTCATAATATTCCATTCAGCTAGAGGGTGAAAGCTCCAAATCTGTGTCTTCAGTCTGACAACCCCATATTAACAGCTTTGCCATTATTCTGATACATAGGGATATAATGATGTATTCGAATTATAATGTTCCACTTTTAAAATGGAGATGGGATGAAGCAGACATTTTCTGAAGTTCTTTATTGCTTTGAACTGGTTTTACTGCAAGGTGAATGCTCCTAGTTGCATTGTGGTACAACAGCAACACCTGGTGGTTATTCAGATCAATCTCATATATTGTTTATCACAAGTAAGGGAATGCCTCTCATCTCATTCTCTGACTTTAAATGTGGGAGACTTTCTGTTTTATACTGGTGTCCATTTTCATTGTTTCTGATGCTTACACATAATATTTGGCTCATTATACTCACTGAAAAATGTTGGCAGGTCTTCATTTGAGTATATTAATGCCAAATGTTGCAAGAGAACAGCAAAAATAACCTAAAGGACATTGTTTAAATTTGAAGGGCAAAATGCTCCTGGTCTCTTCTCCATGTGCAGATCTATGAGATCATTTTGTTTCCAATGACAGAGACTTAAGAAACTGGTACTTGAGGCTGCTCTTACAGACAAGTAATTGGTGTCTGTGTTGAAACCTACCCAAAGGCTGCTTTGCAGATAGCTTTATTTTAACATAATTTTTTTTTCTGTCTATAACTGAGCTGTCTAGACTTGAAATAGTTTTGTGACCTCTTTCTTTTATGATCAGAATATCTGTTTTCATAGTTGGTGCAAATACTGCATGCTGGATACTTTTAGAATTGTCTCATTTACCTTAGGTATAGAGAAGGATTTTTACTTGTAATGCTACTGAGGGTATGTCTTCACTACCAGCCGTATCGGCGGGTACTAGACGCAATATATCAATCCCCGAACGCGCTCCTGTCGACTCCAGAACTCCACCAACATGAACAGTGGCAGGGGAGTCGACAGGGGGAGCCGTGGACATCGATCCTGCGCTGTGAGGACGGTAGGTAACTCGATCTAAGATACTTCGACTTCAGCTGCGTTATTCATGGAGCTGAATTTGAGTATCTTAGATCGATCCCCTTCCCTAGTGTAGACCAGCCCTGAGATACAGCACAAGAGACAAGTCCTAATTATACTATATTGTGTAAACTATGTTTTAAAAAATGCAGTTTTAATTCTGGTTTGTTTTTTCTCATTTTAGTGATTCCATACAGGACAGTGATAATCCCTATCAAAAAACTAAGCAATGCAATTACCACATCAAACCCATGGATTTGTGTTTCAGGAGAACTAGGAGATACAGGAGTAATGCAGATTCCTAAAAATCTTCTAGAAATGACATTTGAGGTGAGCGCGCTCTCTTCTTTTTTCAGTACTCAGTATTGAGCACTACTACCAGAACATTTATTTTGCTAGTTTTTTCTGTGTGTTCAGAGCACAACTCTTTAACATCTGAGTGTCCAAGGTCACTATAGATTTTAAATGAAAAGCAGAAAACTAGTGCTTGTAAAGTTACTGTCCTCACTGATGGACAGAACATGTCACTCTCCTGTCGTAGCGTTTTCACTGGCGCCTGCTTACCAACTATGTCTAATTTATACTTCTTGTCCTCATCTGAACAGCTCTGTACAACTCGCCTCAACCCATATCCCTCGTCACATTTGTTACTGTTCCCTGCTTTACCTTTGCTCTGCTGGTGACAACAGCCTCACTATGCCACTCTTACCCCCTCTTCCATCTTCAAGCTTGTCTCCCTGCTGCCCCAGATCTATTTGAGCTCCCCATGCTGGATACTCAAGACTTGTGGAGGATCAAAATGCTGAATCCCACATGCCCTTAACCTGCGGGGACAGGGCGAAGTTTAGGCAATGTGCATGGCAGGGGGCTTCTAGGCATGCACTTCAGTCATACACCTTGTCTGACATTCCTCTTGACAGTGGGGACTCCATAGTCCAGTTTCCTAGGTCCTGAAACTAGTGCCATCTCCCCAAGCCTAACAGCAGCTCTTATATGTTCCCCAGAATCTCCCCAAAGGAAAGGTCTGCTGGTTTACAGTTTACCTCTTCAGGGGTACATGACAGTGAAAGCCACCACACACACACTGCACAGAATTCTAAAACACCAATGTTCTTCATTTAATAACAAAAGAAACACACATCTATACAAAATAGTATACCCCTGTATATATTTCTCTGCCTCTGGTTCCTCACCATTCTGGACAGTTCTTTTGGGTTTGGGCAGAGTCATCTGGGGTGTCTAGAATCCTTCCCCTAGAGTTCAAGTCTTTCCAGCCCAGCCGGCTTTCCCTGACCGTGGTTAGGCCACAGTTAAACCAACCCCCCTGCTAAGAGAGCCTGTCCATCTCTTCCACACTCCTGCCAAAGCTTCCTGTCCCTCCAAAAGCCTTTCCCCTTTTGCCTTCTGAGAGTCCTTTTTAAGTCCTCTGCTCTGTCCTTTTGTTCTGTTTGGGGATTTTCCACACTCTCCACTTCCCCTTGCTTGAAGACAAACTGGAGAAAGCAGCTTCTCCCAGTTCACATGCCCATTAAATCCAGAGGACAGTCATTACAGTTAATGACTCTTTGTTCCTGGTCTGGTAAGGTGTGTTGCAACCGATGTCAGCAAACAGTGCATTCCACAGCCACCTTAGGGTACTTTTACACTGCAGCTGGAGGAGTTGCAGTTCAGATAGCTCTGGCACAAGTGGCAGCTTGGGCTAACCACCCAAGTACAATCCCTTCTGATATCCTAGGTATATACTCAGGCAGCTAGCCCATGCCACTGCTGCTACACTGCTGTTTGTAGTATACTGACTCACTCAAAACCAGTGTGTGTACATCTCCCCGAGCTGGAACGTACATCTCCTGGTACAGTGCAGACATACCCCTAGAAACATTCTCTGCATAACTTCATGGTAGTTAATTAATACCTTTATTTCATCAATCAATTGATAATTATGGACTGATAAAAACATTGCATTTGCTACCAAAATGAAAATTTATCATACCAGCCTACTAACATTATTCTTTATGTTCTGGAAGCAGCTGCATTGTATGAAACAAACATCAGAAGGTTGGAGACAGTAGAAATGGAAGACTGAGGGTGTGAAGTGGAATGATTTTAAGACCAGTTATGTTAAAAAGAGAGTAGAATGTGAAATGAGGGTACTGGATTGACTCCAGCAACAAGATTTATGATGGTAGGGACACTGCAGAAGAGAGACAAATGATAGGATGCCAAAGAAAATAATGCAACCACAGGCAAGGTCAGTCTGACCTAGAGGCCAACTACTGACTGGATACTGAGGGCTGGTGTACACTTACGGAGGGATTGATGAGCAGCAATCGATGCACCAGCGGTCGATTTAGCAGGTCTAATGAAGACCTGTAAATCAACTGCAGATCCCTTTCCTACCAACTCCTGTACTCCACCAGATCAAGAAGAGTAGAGGGAGTTTACGGGAGCACATCTCCCGTCGACAGCGCGTAGTGTGGACCCTGTGGAAAGTAGATCTAAACTACATCAATTTGAGTTAGGCTATTCAAGTCACAAATTGCGTAGCTTAGATCGAATTTCCCCTGTAGTGTAGATAAAGCCTGAGATCCTGCATGGGGACATGACCAGACTAGGCTTAATGGAGGAACAGGCACTGGACAGGAATGAATGGTGATGTAGTACTTCGTCTTGTGTCGGCAAAGATGCTGTGGAATGAAAGACACAGATCATCCCTCCGTAAACACAATGATCTCCCAGTACATCAGACCTTTTATCCCTCGTCGCTCAGATCCCTTGTAAAGACCCCACCTCTTCTGCAATGCTCACAAATGTTTGTCCACGTTAGCTATAAGACGTTTGGGTGAATAATGTATTTAACCGGGGAAGCCTCTATGTTGATATCTAAAGCACTGTTCCAAAAAATACTTCACGTGAGTAGTCCCATTGAGTTTAATGGGTTTACTTGGGGGTGTAAAGATACACTCACGTATAAATGTTTGCAGGATTGGGACCTTAGATTGTAACTCCCTTTGGAGAAGGACCTGCCCTTTGGAGAAGGACCTGCCCTTTATAGGCTGTATAGCATCTCACAAAATGGTGTCCGGTCTTCATTGGAGCCTCTGGTCATTACTGTTATGTAAATATTAAATAACATTGCTCTGGACTTTGCAGTGTTTTCTACTTGTCTGTCTTTAGTGGTCATAAACTTCTCAGGGAGGGTACTTTGTCTTATGAAGGACTGAGTACATTGATATTTAATAATAATTGATGATAATGACTAGTTTCCTGCCACAGAATGATTCCTTATTCAAAATTATAAGATATTTTTGAGAAGCTGAACATATTGAAAACAAATTTCATAAATAAAAACAGCTTTCTTGCCTATTTAGCTAAAAACACAGTGGTTAACATGACTCATAATTATGTATCATAAGCTCTCACTGCAAAGAATATACATCTATTAATGAGCTATAAATTTTTAAGGTCCTAGCTGAATAAAATAGGAACAAAGAAACATCAGTTATGCTGGTTTTAGCTGCATTTGCTTAATTAAGAATCCATGCTTCATAAAGCAAATGAAATTAAACAAACTAGTGAACTAAACTGTTGTGGGCCATCTTTCTATAAAACTGAATAAAATCTGTTTTTTGGGGTTTTGTTTTCATTTGCAGTGCCAGAATTTAGGAAAGCTAACAACTGTTCAGATTGGTCATGACAACTCAGGATTATTAGCCAAGTGGCTGGTAGATTGCGTCATGGTGAGAAGTGAAATCACAGGACACACATACAAGTAAGCAACAAGTTTCAAAGTTTCTGACTTTCTAAATCTGAAATCCCTGCCTGATCAACAAAACCCTAGAGATCTCTGGTATCCTTTTTGGGTGTGCTGGACTATGATGCAGACAGGCGACTCGATTTAGGCTTTACAGATGGGGAATTTCAAATTGAAATTCTCTAGGTTTCAAAAACTACAGCTGACTCTGATTAGAAATACATGGGAAGGCTTGAAAATATGAGATTTTTAGTCTGCTGAGACAGGACAGACTGCATATTTTTAAAGTGTTTATCACTATTGCCTCTAATAGCCAAATTGATTGGCTTATGTCTGTCCAGAACATCTGTATACAAATAAATTCCATTTTTATTCCCAAAAGCTTGAATGGCAGTTTTATTTTAGGTAAATCTTTGTAATGTAAGTATGAACAATTGGTTTAAAAAAAGCCATTAAATGTCAGAATACTTGAACAAGAATACAGAAGTATAGCTTTCAAGAAAATGAGAGTTCTTCAAATGGCTGTAGATGTGCATACCACTCCATTGTGCATGTGCTTGGTGTACCAAAACCAGAGACCTTGCTTAGGAGTTCCCATCAGGGAGTCGCTTATGCTTTCTGGCCATTGTATTCCTTCCATGGCTATGTGAGTTGGCACCTCCCAAAACCAGGTCCTTTTCCCCATCCACAGCTTGATTTGGAGCATTCAGTGTGGTGTCTCACCTCATCTTCTTTGTCGCAGTGTTTTTTTTGTTTTTTGTGTTTTCTGTAAATAGTTTAGTACCTTAGGATTTAATTTAGCTTAATATATTTAGTAGAGTTTTAGCCCAGGATGATGTCTCCTCTGGGTTCTAAACATTGTCCATGTGGTGTTTCTCTCCCTACTAGTGACCCCACACGCACACCTGAAGTTCATTGTGCCTTGGTGAAGGGCATCCTACTTAAGACTGCTGTACTAATAAGTTGTTTAAGAAGAGAACACAGGTGGCAGGGGACTTGTTTGAAGGCAGTACCTTTGTGGAGAAAGCCAGGAGTCTCACTTCAGCTCAGGGAACCGCTGCAGATCATCAGGCCCTCCAGAGAGTGCCTGAGCTAGAAGGGACAGGAGCTCCATATCCAGACTTGGATTATTCACCCAGCAAAAAGAGGGATTGTTCTCCTTCCTCTGGCACCCTAAGGAAAATGAACCAGGGCAGCTTCAGCGTTCAGAGACATTCCTCCTCCTCATCTAGGAGGAGTGCAGACTGACACCCTGAGTCTTTTGGGATGTGGATAAAGCTGGTCCTTCAACCCACTCTCCAGTGCCAATGGCTGATCAACTAGACTGTACCATTGACTCTGGTACCTCTCTGGGGGCATCTCCTGAGACCGGCACTGACGGTGGTGTCCACACAGACACTGTCCACACCACTGATGTATCGGGCAGCAGCAGACTGCTATGCCTGTCAGTTCCGGACTTACCACTTAAGAACACTTGACTTTAGTGGCTTAATCTTTGGTGTCCTCTGCATTTCCTGGATTGCTGGCTGACTTATTGTCGGCACCTTCTCATATCCAGGGTCCTGAATTATAATCTGCTTCCTGTATAGTAGCTAGGGGACTGCTGACACAGATGCTAATCTTCAGTACTGATGACAGTTCCAGAACAGTACGTCTGCAGGTCTAGTACCCACTTCACTTTCAGTATCAACTGTCCGGTTCAGTACCAAGTGTGATGCCTTTATCAGCACTCAAAGTGCTTTTGACTATACCACGATTGGTGCCAATGAGGCTGTTGTGTTGGACTGCAGATGTTGTGTGCCATTTATTGGTCCCACCTGGAGTGGCTCCTACATTACTGCCAGACTACTTGGAAGGGTCTTCAAGATTAAGTGCCTTTGCCTTCATGATACTGCTATCCAAGATAGAGACCTCCTGAGGGTCACCATCGGTATCGTGATCAGTACTGCTCCCACAGTCGGCTTCCTGGCCTACCTCCTACTGGCCACCAATGCCACATCCACAGTGGCCTCCTTGGAATTCCTAGGAGGTTCCTTGTTTGAGGTCCCAATTGTCCTCTCAGTCCCAGGCTAGATCACCTGTTCCTCTGGTGGTTTCTCCACACGAGCCAAGTGTGCTTTAGCCATGGGCTGAGGAGCTGTCCCTGACTTGGTGGAGTTGAACCCTTGGTACAGTCAAATGCATTTCCACAAAAGCAGTGGTTCTCAAACTTTTGTACTGGTGACCTCTTTAACATAGCAAGCCTCTGAGTGCAAACCCCCCCCCAAATAGATTTTATAAAGTGATTTTAATATATAACACCATTATAAATGCTGAGGCAAAGCAGGGTTATAGGGTGGAGGCTGACAGGTCGTAACCCCCGCTCCCATGTAATAACTTCACGACCCCCTGAGGGTACTGACCCCCAGTTTGAGAACCTCTGCACAACAGATTACAGTGTTTCCAGTTCCCTTTTCTTCCTCTTCACCAGACAATGCTACCATGCCTGAATCCTCATCTCTGGTACCAGAAGACTTGATAGGATTTAAAGTCTTCCTGAGATAAATGGCATCTTCATTGGATATTCAGGCTGTGTGTTCAAGAGAATACCCATTAGTTAGTGGATGTTCTTCAATCCTCAGCTCCTAGGGAAGTTGCTCTCCCTCTAAATGAAGCAATATTGGATCCTTCCAAATTTCTGGAATACCCCAGTGTCTAGAACACCCATGGCTGTGCTTATTGACTAAATATTATGTCGCCATGGAAGGGTTTGAATATTTCCCATCCACCTCCGAATTCCCTGGTTGTAACTGTGACAAATCAGAGTATGACAGAGAAGGTATAAATCTACTTCTAATCAGAGTCTAAACATTAGATTGGGTGAGGATAAAAGTGTATTCAGCTTCCTTGTTACAAATGCGCATTGCCAACCTGCAAGCATTATCTAAATGTGACTGTAAATTGGGGCTCTATGTCCAAACTTACAGATAAATTACCAGAATCTTCCAGGGAAGAGTTTAAGGCATTTATTGCAGAGGCCTGTTTGGTGGCCAAGATGTGTCTACAGTCAGCACTGGATGTGGCAGATGTTTCATCCAGACACATGGCTGAAGCTGTGATAAGGCCCTGATGGCTACAGGACTTCAGTGTAGCTCCTGAAGTTCACCAGACCAAAGAGGACTTAACATTTGGTTAGTTTTTGTTTTCTGAGAAAACTGGCAACTTTATTTTAAGGACTCCCAAGCTACTTTAGTCTTTGGGATTTACACAGGCCATCCCCCTCATCTCACAAGTTATCCTCAAACTGAAGTTGGACCATGCAAAACTGATACTTATTGTGCTAGTGTGGCCAAAATAATATTCATTCTCCAACCTTCTCAATCTGTCTGACCTCCCAGATCTCTTCCTCTCCTTCCCGGCTTGCTGACTCAGCACCATGGCCATGTTGTTCATCCCATACTAAGCAATCTGCACCTCACAGTGTGGATGATACGTGGCTAGATGAAGAGGAAGGGCAGTGTTTGGAAAGAGTTCATAAAATCCTGCTTAAAGGTAGAAAACAGTCTACATATTTGGCTAAATGGAGTTTTTTTTTAGTTTGGTCAGTGTCTAAGGGAATTCAGTCTGTCAGCTCGTGTTCAGGACATTTGGGGATTATTTGTTACATTTGAAGTCCTTGGATCTTTGAGAGTTCACTTGGCAGCAATTTCATCAGTCCATCCTCTGATCCAAGGAAAGTAGTTTACCCAAACTCCATAGTGGTGAGATTTCTAAAAGGTATTTTCTACTTGCTTCTGCCTGTGAGGAAATGGTCTCTTTGTGGGACCTTAATACTGTGCTGGTCACCCTCACCCATCCTTCATTTGAGCTTACAACACCTGCTTGTTGTGCCTCCTTTCCAAAAGACGACAGCCTTTCTTGTGTCTATAGCAAGTCAGCGAGTTACAGCCCTTAAGGGCTTGTAACCTCCATAGTGGTTTCACAGTCTCATCTTAACCAGGTTATTTACTTGTGTATATATTTTTTCCTAAGCCGCACTCAAATGCAGATGAGCAGCATCTGCATGTGTTAGATGTTGAGGCAGTGCTTGGTGTTCTTTCTGGAAAGGCCTAAGCCATTTTGTTCATCGCCTGGACTTTTTTTATCTCCTGTGAGGACTGGATGAAAGGTCAGCTTGTCTCCACAGGCAGTTTCCAGGTGGATAACTTCCTGTATTACCACAGCTTATGGAGTAACTCAGACTGTGCCCCCATGGACATTATACACTCATTTGATAAGAGCCTAAGTGATATCAGTTGTGGTTCTCAGTGATATTACACATATGAGGGCTACGTTTTCTTCTGTGCATATTTGCATACTTCTACCATTACCACAACATTTCTGTCAGATGCAAACTTTGGGAAGGCAGTGCTATGGTCACTGTTGAAGTAAACTCAGAGCTCCACCGCCTACTGGAATTGCTTGTGGATCACCTGAATCCATGTCTGCAACCATGGATTCAGGTGACTCACAAACAAAGAAAATATAGTTATTTACCTGTATTGTAACTGTTGTTCTTCAAGATGTGGGTGCAGACATGTATGCCACAACCCACCTTCCTTCTGCTCAGCTTCAGAGTCTCCAGCATTGGAATCTGGGGCAAAGGAACTGAGTAGGGTCAGAATGGTGCCATTCTTGCAGAGCCATGGGAGGGTATATTGGGGTCAGAGGGTATAAGTGCGCCCCAATGAATAATGCTGAATTTTTCTGGCTTTGGTGTACTGGATGCGCACACACGAGTGGAATACATGTCTGCACCCCATCTCAAAGAAAAGTAGGTAAGTAATATAGGTAAGTAACTGTTGTCTTCATTGTGTCTTCTAATCCTGCAGTTGGGCTATACATGCTTTCATTTTGTATATGTAGAAACCTAAAAGAGCCCTATCAAATACTTTGTATAACACTTCTGTCTTCTACTGTCTAGTGCTTTCATACAGGCTTGAAGGTTATTTCCTTTTGATTTGACAAATGTAGATGTTTTTTCTTTGTTTTTAATGGGGCTAAAGTTAACATTGCTGTGTCTTAATTAGTTTTTGCTGTCAAGAAACATGGATGGTTAGCACTGCTCTGATCAAAGGGATGGCTTGTTGCGCAATCAACAGAGAGGGGTCTCAGATATGTAGATTGTAATGGATTTTTTTACCTTCTCACTTTTTCTAAGACAGATTTTTTTTTTTCCGTTTCTTAGAAGTAGAGGTGTTTGGTTTTTCAAATGGAAGTTTTTGACTCTAGAAATTTATTTTCCACTGCATAACAATGTTTAGGTGGGCCATAGAGGAGCCCTGAAATAGTTATGTCCCTTAACTTTGAATTCAAGTTAAAATGTTCAGCTAGTTGAAACTCTTCTGTTGGGTGGTACCACAGGTTCCCATGTGGACGATGGCTGGGGAAGGGAGTTGATGATGGCAGTCTGGAGAGAATTCTTATTGGAGAACTGATAACTTCAGTGTCAGATGAAGATCTTGGGAAGCAGTGCCGTACCCCCCCTCAACAGAAATCCCCAACCACAGCTCGCAGACTGAGTATCACCTCCCTTACAGGAAAAAATACAAGTAAGCCCCTGCCGTTTCCAGTGCTCACAGCTATAACATGGGGGTAGTGACTACTGGGAAATACATTTGTTTTATATTAGCCCTGTAGCATCTTTAACAGGATTGTAACTTGTAAAAGCTAGGTCCAATCTGAAGGAACAATGGTTTCTAACCCTGACTCTGCTTCTAATTTGCTCTGACTTTGGGCAAATGACTTTATCTACCTGGATTTCCCCATCTGTCAAATGTGGATAAAACCTCTTGCTTGGAGCACAAAATTTTGAGGCTTATTGTAAAGTGCTAAGTATTAAGTGTTTTATTTCAGTTACCAGTGTCTGTTTCTCTCTGGGTAAAACATAATCTAAACAGAGCAACATGAATCCAGTGTCACTTTCCATGAGTGTGGTTCCATGTCTGTGCACGTGTTCAGAGCATTTCCTGAAGGGTGGGGACTGCAAACCTCAGTGATTCAATTGCCTTTCAAGTCACATGAGGCATTACTTGGACATGTGGAAGGCCATCAGTATTTTAAACAAAAACACTGACTTGTATTATGATGAAAAATTGGCAAGCGTTTGGGGGGGAAAAGCTCAGAATGATTCAGTGTATTAAAGTGAGAGATTAAAGAAGCTCTATCTATTTAGCTTTTCAGAACAAATGTTCATAAATTACTCAATGACATGCTGTAAATACCTACATGGGAATATTTCTGATAGTAGAGAGCTCTAATCTAGCAAGATCCAATGGCTGAAAACCGGAGCTAGACAAATTCAGACCATATATAGGGCACTTTTTTTTTTCTTTTTTAAGCTAGGGTAACTGACCATTGGATTGACATTTCAAGGGATGCTGTGGATTCTCAGTCACCTTGAAGTCTTTTTAAAAAAAAAAAAAGACTTCAAGGTGACTGAGAATCCACAGCATCCCTTGATATGCCAACCCAATGGTCAGTTACCTTAACTTAATTTAAAAAGCATCCAATCTAGATTTAAATATATGCTCTAGTTCAGCAAGAAGTTGTGGACTTGGTGCAGAAATTACTGGGTGAAATTCTTTGGCCTGTGTTATGCAGGAGGTCAGTCTAGATGGTTCTAATTGGTCCCTTCTGGCCTAAAATCTGTGAAAAACTCCTATCAATAAGAGTGCCAGAGGTATATGTGATAGACAGAGCTTCATTAGTTGAAATAAATTATTTATAAAGGAAAGTCCTTGGCCTGTGCAGTTTTTCTGGCAATTAATTTGGTTAGTTTTGATGTTGTTCCCTGGACATTTATAACAGATTTGTAGATTTGCTTAATGCAAATAACTCTGTGCACTATTCCTATATTAAAGATAGAATGTTTGAACCAAATCTGGTAGTGTTGAATTTGATTAATGTGCATTGTCTTAATGTTCTTGTATTCAGCGACTGTGCTTTCCATTAATTTACAGAACCTAATGCAGGGCAGATACAAGAAGGAATTGGGGAGGCTGTGAACAATATTGTGAAACATTTTCACAAGCCAGAGAAAGAGGTACTCTCTATCATTAAATATACTGTAATTAGAAGAGAAAATATATGTAAACCTTTTTATAACCTGGAAAACAGGGATCAGTGTACCAGTAACAAGTGTTACACCTGGGCTTTGAAGCTTGTTGTACTTAAAAGAACTGTATCTTTTTGTTCCATAGAGAGGCAGTCTTACCATTCTGTTATGTGGTGAAAATGGCCTGGTTGCAGCACTGGAGCAGGTCTTCCACCATGGATTCAAATCAGCTCGGATTTTCCACAAGAACGTATTCATCTGGGATTTCATAGGTAAACTGATGTTACGTTGGGGTGAGAGGGGAGAATGGGTTAGAGGGAAATGGCCGCAAGTGTGCATACTTCAGATTTTAATAAGCTTGGGCTCCATTCAGTTTCTACAGAACAAACTTCGTCTCCTGATCTAACCCTATGTGAGTGTTTAAGTGCAATTGTGCTCTGTGTTGTGAAAATACACTCCCGGCCCTGAGCAGCTTTCAGTTTAAGACAGGCACAGATGAGATTATGTGAACTGGAAAACCCTGGTGAGGTGTTAACTTGGGATAGTAACCGTTTTGGGGTTTTTTTCCTTTGTCACCAACACATATGTAACATAGGGATGGACTGGGGAGGGTCTTTAACTGATGTGGATTAATAATGTATTTAGCCTTGTAGAAGAAGCGGGTGTTAGGAGGCATTAGAGGGGAATGGCTGGCACAGTTTGGGAGGTTACTCAAGCAGAGGGGCAGCATAAATGAAATCCCAATGATAGGAGTTGAAGAAGGAAATAGTGTGAATGAGGCCAGTGTCTTTTGTCAGTTTCCAGTGAATGGGGTGTGGAGGGGTGGGGATGGGAGATTTTAAATTTGATGTAGTGGGCAGGAGTGAGCCAGTGAAGAGTTTGAGGGAGGGGAGTGATCTGGTCTGCTCAGGAAAGGATGAAGATTTTAGTGGCTGCTTTCCCTACTCAGTGCCCCTCTCCACTATGTGGCAAATGGGGAGGCAGTACAGGAGCCACTTTTAGTAACCAACGGAGGAGAAGATAAAATTGTCACAAAGCAAAGGAAGGAAAGGTTGGGTTTTTTCCCATATGTGGCAAAAGAAGCAGTAACAAGACTTGATAATAGTCTGGATATATGAGGAGAGAGAGAGACAATAGTCAAAGATGACCCAAGAACACAAGTCTGAGCCCCACAGCAAGGATGATTATTGTATACAGCAATAGCAAAAGGCAGGAGTGGGGAAGACTTGCTGGGAAAAGCAAGGAAGAATTTACGTACAATAATTCCAGAGTTACATCTTCTGAGACAGCAAAAGATGAGAAGAAATGGTTTTAGGAAGGAGGTGACAAGGAGAAAATGTACAACCGCAGCATGTACTAGAAACCAGCTTTGGAACCACTTTTGGAAATGGGTTCAGATTCTGATCCAAATTAAACTTGGCTTCCCTCAAATCCAAATTTGTCCACTTCACAAGAACTGCTACATTGGTATATCTCCAATTATTATTAATCTCCTAGAACTGGAAGGGACCTTGAAAGGTCATTGAGTCCAGCCCCCTGCCTTCACTAGCAGGACCAATTTTTGCCCCAGATCCCTAAGTGGGCCCCCTCAAGGACTGAACTCACAACCCTGGGTTTAGCAGGCCATGTTTGACAGCCTTTTCTCAACAGACAGCCAAAACATGAAATGATAGAGGGTTTTGCTTCTCAGATTGAGACTTATTGATACAGACATACACTGCTACCTCGATATAACACCACCTGATATAACACGAATTTGGATATAACGCCATAAAGCAGTACTCCAGTGGGGCGGGGCTGTGCACTCCAGCGGATCAAAGCAAGTTCAGTATAACAGTTTCACTTATAACGTGGTAAGATTTTTTGGCTCCTAGGAACAGCGTTATTTCGAGGTAGAGGTGTACTTGTAGGGGTAGCTTGCATGCCACCTATTAGAAGTGCATTTTCATAAACAGTAATTCACTGAAATATTTTTGATAAGGAAAGGTGAAATTGCCAAAGAATTTTCCTAAGATACAAACCTAGTAAATGAGGTGTTGGGAAATGGCTTTCAACTACAATCTGATGGAAAGCGATACTGATTAGAGACTAGTCTTACTCAGTGGATGTTATACAGGTGATTATTTATTTGTCCACACTGCTCAGCCCTTGGGTCTCAAGAATATATTTTAAGGGAATAAATAAGTTAAGACTCTTAAGCCTGGGGATAGATCTCACCCAGGAAATCCATAACTAGTAGCTAATAACATTTATAAAATGGGAATAATTAAACTCTTTAGAGACATTTTTGTGGTCCTAATCACTAAACTAATTCATGATGCTAATTTAAGTTACAGTACACAGTGACCACATTTGCCAACTGTCACCACGCAGCGGTTTCTGAGACCACCACACTTTTATTTAGATAGGATGTATAGTAACCATGAGGTAGCTTTGGGCACGTGCTGACTTTCTGTTTTTTTTAAATAGCTTTCTTTGCATAATTGTAAGGTGCTGAGGTGGCTTCAGAATGTTTCATATTAATCATTGCATGGTTTTACTTTCTCTCCGCAGAGAAAGCTGTTGCTTACTTTGAAACCACTGACCAGTTTGGGGACAACGAAGAGGACGTCTTGCTTCAGAGATCATCCTGCAAAACATTCTGTCGCTATGTAAATGCGATCAGTACTGCACCAAGGAACATCGGGAAAGACGGCAAATTCCAAATCCTGGTTTGCCTGGGGACTAGGTACAGAGCAGCATTCTTCACTGTGGTGTTCTCTAGTGTTGGAATAGTCAGTTCAACACTCTGTGTCACTCTTATTAGGCACCTTAATTTACCAGCTTAAAATATCTTGGACATATAAATTGGCCAGTTCATACTTTTAAATAAATGTCCTTAAGAGCAGAAGAGAAATGTAAGTAAGATAGGTATTATTCCTGATGATTAGCATATACATTTCTGCAAGTCACTTTTTTCTGTTTTAATGCAATTCTGGGTATCTCTTTACATATTATACATGAAGTACAGGCCTCGTGAACTCAGGGTGCCCTCAAGAGGAAGCAGTCCACCTCTTCCTCTCCCAGCTCTCTTTTTAATAAGCCAAATGAAAATGGGCACACAGCTATTTCTGTCTTTGCTAAATCTGCCTTTCCTAATAGGATTTTGAGCGCTTCTGTTGATATTTTTTCCTTTTTCTCTTTTGTCTTTATGTATCTAGATATTTTTAAAACTGCATTTCACCAATACAGAATTCCTGGCCGGGGAATTCAACTGAATCTTTCCCTGTGGCATTACTCTGACTTCCTTGATCTCTTCCCTGCCTTTACTCTCCCATGTCAGTCCTCAAAAAAACGAAATCATTATACCACCTACAGTGTGGTCAGGGATTAATATTAAAGTAGGCTCTAGACGTTTTCTTTTTCTTTCTTTTTCCTTCTATTGACCCAAATACAACAGTGTATTTCTGTTTCTCTGAACATAAATAGGGTAGTAAAACAAATGAATTTTTATTACATGCTTGTGCAACATCTAGAACAATGTGGTACTCACCTGATTGGGCCTCTAGATACCACTGCATATAAATTATATAAACAGGCACTCAGTTATCATATGGGGAGCTTTTGAGTGCAAATGACACGCGTCACCTATGCAAAAATGGACACTGTGTTCTGGGATGTGCTAAAGGCAAGAGTTGAGATTAAGTTCTGCTGGACACAGCAGATTGCATTAATTCCATTCTTCTCTCGGCAGGGATCACTTCCTTCCTCAATGGATTCCATTGCTGGCAGAGTGTCCGGCCATCACAAGGATGTATGAGGAGAATGCCCTTCTGCGGGACCGCATGACAGTGAATTCCCTCCTCAGAGTCCTACAGACCTTACAAGATTTCAACATCATCCTCGAAGGGTCACTCATTAAAGGAGTGGATGTTTAGCATGGCTTTGATGAGAACTTCATGATTTCTCTGCTAAGCAAGCAAACAAAAATTGGGGACTTGTTAGAATTTGAATGCTGCGGGAGTGCGTCACTGGAAAGCGGAGCACCTTGTTATCGGATGGGAGTGGGAAGCCTAGTTCACACCAGATTCAGGACTGTTCTTAAGGCTGCAGACAAGCTAAAATGCGGTATTGTAGTTTATTTGAAACAGAATAAAGTAGAGTATTTTCCTGTGTTAGATGTATGTAAATATGCTATCTTCTTTAAGAAATTATATTACTCTTAAACTTTTCTTAGACAATGTTCTCGTGCTGAAAATAAGGAGCTTAAAACCCTGGGACAGCTGTGGGGGTTGGGGGGAGAGATGTTGCGGCTTGATAGCAAGGAAGAAGCCAATCAATGTGTAAATACAATGCAAACTCAGCAGGGCTTTTTTCAGGTGTTGCGAAAACACAGGAAGTATCAATATGTAGCCACTGCTATCATCTCATTCTTGGAAATGTTGTGAATGTGCACTGTTTACCCTACTGTACGCTGGTTCCCTTGTTTTATGTTTTAAAGATCCAAGCCCCTCCATGTATATATGCTGTGAGTTGTCATATTTAAGATCTTTTGTGTAATTTTTATCAATCAGCACAAGGTGAGGTGCAAATGAAATGTTTAAACACTGGGCAGGAGGAATTGTTGAACCTCCAAGAAAACCCTCCAGGACCTGATATGTTTTTAAAAAATCCAGTACAGCACCAGGCTGTATTTGGGAAATATCAGTAATTTGATTTGTCATTTTGTCTCTCTTCTGTCTGGGTTTTGTTCAGATGCTTTTTCCCCCCGTCTGCATTTGTACTGTGGATGATGACGTATGCTTCAAGAAGAGGTTGTCTGCTTCTATAGGTTTGTTGAATAACTTGGTTTAGAATATGAACCAAGCTCTGTTTCTGTTGTGTGGCTATAGAACCACAAACACTGACTTTGCTGTGCTACAGGACTGTTTCAACCAGTTGTAAAATACTGGCAAGTTACTAGTCTTCCTTTATCCTGGGGAGTAAGTGTTCCTGGGAGGCATGGGATCGCTTTGGTTTTGAATAATTCAGCTATAGAAAAGAAGTGAGGCAAGGGGAATTTGTGTCAAGGCTTCTGTCTCATACTGTTTCAAACTAATAATGTGTTAAAGAAACACAAATGTCACAGGCACAGAACTTGGAGAAACTGGGAGCTGCTGAAGTTCCACATGTTAAAATAAAAACTAAATCAATTGGGGGATAGCATGCAGCAAATATCTGGGATGTCATTCAGTTTTCCTTCCACTGAGATTTGATTTGTGCAAAGCTGGGGGCATGTTAACTCAGCCATTAGCCGCCTTTGGAGATGAATTTAAAATCCTTTTGTTTCACTGGATTAATCAATTTGATCACAATTTATTCTTCAGTGGTTGCCTGGGTACATCACACAGCTTGGTGTATATATAGCAATATTTGTTTTGGAGAGGCCCTTAATAAAATAACAGATTACATTGTAGGTCAGAACTGCAGTGCATTACAAAAGATTTTGGCTGAATGTTGAACATTGCTTTTCGTTATGTCTGGGAAGCTAGTGTCCCCCAAATAAATATAATGGAGAGGAACAAGATCCAGAGAAAGGGCTTAGAAATCATGTCTGTCTTTCCTGCTTGCACGTTGCCACCTTCAGAACAGTATTAGAAAACTGGCGTTTTAGTCACTGCTAGCCTATAGACAAAGTTTAGTATCTCCAGTGAGCTATGGTGAGGTAGGATGAGGGTAGTGCTCCTTCAAAAAGTATTTGAAAAAGATTAAGGGTAAGGGCAGGCTGAGGGAGATGAAGGCAAAATGAAAATTGGATAATACAAAAGTATTAAGTATTGATAGAAAGGAGATGGCACTAACTTTTGGGAATGATGGCAGTGTAAAGCACTGTATGGGATATCTGCAACAGAAGGATTCATGTCACAGGCTGCTGAAGGTCATGCATGTTGTGACGGTGGTATACCCTCTCCTTCTAAAAGCTAGTAAGAAACATCCACTCTGCTACTGCCCTCCAGCTGGGCAGTTCTTGTAATAGATTCATTTTGGTGTCGGGAAGGAAGTCCTACCTCATATCTCCTGGACAGATGACAAGCTGTCAGATGGCATCCATCTTATTTGAAGAAAGGGTTGTAGTGTATAAATAGAAAAATGCTGACCAAAAGCAGAGGAGCCTAGAAAGATACAAGGATCTCATCCAGACTATACCGATCTGTGCTCAGCAGAGCTATTTCAATATCTGAACATTTATGTGCAAAACAATCACTATACTGACATGCTATTCAAATTGCTATCCTCACCCTTGAGGTTGTCATGGGAGAGGTTCTGTGTTGCTTCTTGATTTAAGCAAGGCAGAGCTTTTACCAAATTGAAACGGTTCAGAATCTGTGAATCTGCTCTTGCTTGAATTGACCAATACCATCCAAAATGTTCTATGCAGGATGGCAGTATCAATATTGGAGTTATGGAGAACAGTTTGAGGGGCTATGAACAATGCAGAGGGTTTGTACCAAAAGTCCACATCTGTACATTGACTCTAAATTAATCTTTACATCTTCAGAAGGGTGTATTTTGGGATGGCCGCACCACTCCAGTTAAAGTCAATAGGCGATATGGCCCACAACTGAAAAGTCCAAAATTGAGTCTTTAAATGAATTGTAAACTAAGTATCAGAATCCATACAGCACTAATATGTGATACTGAGAGCTTAGAAAGTTTGAATTTTTATTATTTGCAAATCAATTTTATATCCTATAATTAGTATTAGTTCCCTGCCACCTGACATCCCAATCTTCTAAATGATCTTCATTACACCATGAAAAATGATCCATTTTGTCATTGATCTGTTGGCTTTTTGCATGTGGATTATATTTCCTTTCCAGAGGAATCTGCCCTCTGGTAGTTGTGCTTTGTTTTTCTGAATACTTATAGCTGATAAAGGAAGGTAGCCGTTACACTGGGCCACAGGGAAATTAAGTGGAAAATATATGTGGCTTAGGGTAGAAATGAAAATGGAGGCATCCTTAAAGGGCAGGCATAGAGGGCAAGGACTGTCCACAGAGGGCAAGTATGAGAGGAAAAGGACTTCTTAAAGGTAGTCTTTTTAATCTAAAGAATAAATCAAAACCTGACTAATTTAAACTTTAAATATGGATTTTCCCTTATAAAGTAGATGTAAAAACCCATGGTATTTAACTTAATATATAACTTCACATGGAAAGCGTTAACTTATGGGACACATTTATTTTGTCAGGTTCATACCACATGAATGATATGGGAAGAATATTATGTCTAAAATTCCCTTGTATGTAGTAAAACACTGTAGGTGCCCTAAGCTAAGGTATTTTGAAGCATGAAGCACAGCTGAGTGCCTCTCATCCCTAACACACTAGTTACTTGACATGCTTGGGGGTATGGTTCTTAGCAATGAAAGGTTATTCTTTCATTTATTTTTTTTTTTAGTAGATTACTTTGATAATTGGAAACTGAGTATTTTTTTTCTGTGAGGTCTACAGGAATTCTAGCCCTCTAGAATGTTGAGAAGCCGATCAGGATAATCTTAAGCTAACACAATTTATACTTCAGTATTAAAGCACCTTTATTGGTTGAGAAATGGAATCTTGGGAAAGATCAAAGCCCTCTGGCGCCTATTTTTACGAAGCAAACTCTTTAACCAAATATTGCCTGTTTCTAGTGTCTGCGTTCTGCATAGTATTACACTAACGTTCAGTATACTAGCTTGAAAGAGTCAGAAAATCAAATGCATCACTGAGTCTCTATAAAACATGTATTTATATTTCTCTGAAACTTAACTGGATTCCATTGTGTTCAGTGAAAAATCTGTTTATTCTGAGCTGACATTTGTAATTAGTTTTTGTTCAAAATGATCTCTTTAAAGTAGTTATGTGAAGGCATATTTAAGAAATTTCTGTCTTTCAGTCAAATGAAGGTGTGAATCTCATAGGGAAATGTTCTATGTTACACTTGAAATGTACAAATGTGCCCTGTATAGTTTAAAAAAAAAAACTTTGTCTCCATAGTAAGTTTATTATTATTATTATTATTATTATTATTATTATTATTATTATTATTATTATTATTATTATTATTATTATTATTATTTGTCTTTACATTATTACTAACTGAATCAGAACTGGATTATTTTCAGAAAGAAATTAGTAAAAAGTATTATATCAAGCACTTTAACATATAAACTGACATAAGTTTTTCAGGTTTTGGAGTACATTTAAATACAGCTTTTCATGCTATGTTCTTTACAAATAAAACTGTGAAAATAAGAATTTGTCATTTTCTCCTTGCAGAATAGCAACCAAAAGATGCCCAACAAAACTTAATGAGCTGATTGAAAACTGGAACACAGGTTCTGTAGATAGGACAGGTTGAATATAACAATTCTAATGATATCTTTCTGTGACACTGTAGAGAGGAGCTCCTGGGTATTCTGTGTTTGTATCCTTCTTGATATTTAGCTCCCCTGAGCAACAAAGTGTGACTGTGATCTTCATTTTGAATGCTGAGACTGAAATATTTTGTCAATCAGAGGAGAGAAGCTTGCTCATGGTGAAATTTAACTCTTCGAACAAGAGACACACGATGGGTGATGTAATATTGTTTATTGGACCAACTTTTGTTGGTGAAAGAGAAGCTTTCAGGCTACACAGAGCTCATCTTCAAGTCGTCTTAGAACAAGAGCCTTTTTTAGATTGCTATCTGAACTGACCACCCTGGGTTGTGTTTCCCTTCACATCTAGCCTTTGACTCTTTTTTGGATAATGGGATGCACCTTGACTGGCAATGTCCTAGAGGTTATATTTTGTTCCCTCTGGAGCTGGGCTGCCCACAAGCTTTGATCCAAAGTGCCACACATCATCTAGCTCCATCAGATATTTTGTATAAAGAATGCAGTAGTGTGAAAAGGGGAGATGGACTGTGAAAAGGGGAAGATGAGAAGCACTATGGAAAAAGGTGCAAAATAGTAGTGACAAAATTGTTCATTGTACTGTAGAAGAAAAAGATAAGGGTTGGATTTTCAAAAGCATTCAATGTTGGCTTAACCCTGCTTCAGCTGAAATTAATGACAAAACTACCTTTGACTTCGGTGGGAGCAGTTAGTGAATTCCGGGCGGTTCTGAAAATTGTACCCTTAAAATACACCTAACAATGTCTGTCTTTAAAACAATTTTTTTTATTTTATTTTTTGCCATTGGAAATGAAGAAACAAACTCTGCATCGCCGACTCTTAATTTTTTTTCACAGCACTAGCAAATTTGGGATATTTTTCCGTGTCTCAAGAAAACATCATGAATGGCTGAATTTTCCCTTATTCAAAATGGCTACCATCTATTACTGTCAATGGGGCTGAAAGCAGCAAGATTGCAGGGAGATGGCAGCTGTCTGCATGTGGAAGTGAAACTTCCCTCAGTAAAGTTGACTGCTACCTCCTATTGTTTTCAATTAGATTGAAGCCCTGTCCACTGACAAAATGGGTGCCCCACTATGGCTCGGGTACCACACTATGGTGTATAGCGTGTGGACTGTGAGAAGCAGTAGAGACACTGCAAAGTGAATGGGGAGTATGAGGTGAGCAGGCATGAGAGTGGTTCAGAAGGCTCTGTGGGAGATTCCTAGGGCTGTGTGGGAGACAGACCTGCCATGCCACTGAGCCCTGCCCTCATGTATGGCCCTAGGGCAGTGAAGGAGGAAGTTAGGCAGCAGTTGCTGCTTGATCTGGGTCCCAGGACCCAGAAGCACAGCTTCCCTTCTGATGCCTTGGAACATCTCCTTTATTTGGTATCCAGGCAGAGAAGTCCCAGAGGAGGCTGGGGAAGTGGTGCTGCTGGGTCCAGGAAAGCGGAGAACCCGATGGCCAGCAGGAGATAGGAGACATGGGGAGTCAAGTCAGTAGTAGGGGAACTGCCATCCAGTTCCTATTGTAGGGATGAAGTGAGGGTACATGGAATTTCCATCTGAACAGCCAGGGAGAGGAGTACATTTAAAGGTGGACTTTTCAACCTGAAATTCTCTCACTGGCAGAAGAATAGAGGGGGAAGTTAAAAAGCCAAATGACAGATTAAAAAACATGGTTTGACACTTAACTCATGATTTGTGAGGCCAGTCTCATGGTGTTTTGGGATCAGAGTTGTGATTTTTGATCTCTTGAGGCTGGCAAACCTGCAAACCCAATGAAAGGTTGAACCTCCCAGTAGGAACCATTTCTGTGAAAATCTCCAATAAAACATTGTTTTTAATGATCACTTCAACAGCAGGCCTGTGCTGTACACACCACACCTGCAGGATCTCATGAGGCAAATTTCAATAGAAGTGACAATATGTAACACTGTTTTCTTACTATATGTACATTTAAAACCAGACTCTGAGGGATCAAGGACTGCGAAAAGAGCAAAATGCAGCTGGAGCTGTTCCAATGCCATGTGTTCAGTGACCTTCCTCAGAAATGAGGGAGGAGAGAATAAGCAGTAGTTGGCAAAACTGTTCGCATCAAGAGCTTTTTGTTTTGAAGTAGGAGCATCGGTGCGATCTGTTCAAGGTCAGCTGCAGCATTATCTTCCTTGTGGGAGACGTTAACAATCCTCTCCAGTAACAGGACCAAGAATAAGCCTTTGCCATCTATGATAAGTATCCAGATCACAGATAGTGTAAGACAACTCCCTAAACACAGCATATTTTTATATGTAAAGCAGGGCTCAGCTCAGCCAGATGAAGTAGTGCAGATAACTTCTTCCCTCATACCACAGCCCGTGCTCTTATCCAGACATGCCCAAAGCCCATCTATATTGTCGGCAAAGTAGATGGAAGATTCTCTAAGAAACGCATTCTGGGAATAGCTAATGCAACAGACACTGGTTGTTTTCCAGCATTTTCAATAATTGTACTTGGTCAGACTTGGCAGTGAGAGAGAGAACGCACTTTTTTCCATCTGTTACCATCACAGCGTAAAAACTTAGTGACTGAAGTGGAGACAACTTGACACTATAGGTTTGGCTACACTTGCAGGTGTGCAGCGCTGGGAGTTACATCTGTCTTCGTACAGCTGTGTAGGGAAAGCGCTGGAGTGGGGCCACACTGACAGCTACCAGCGCTGCCGTGTGGTCACATTTGCAGCGCTGTTGGGAGTGGTGTACTATGGGCAGCTATCCCACAGAGCACCTCATCCCAATTTGGCACTGTGGGTTGTGGAAAGGGGGCAGAGGGGGCGGGTCATTCTGCTTCCTGTCCCAATGCCACGTGATGCATTGCTTCACATCCCAGCAATCGCTGTTTTTCTGTCCATGTTTGGCGCCATCTTGACTCTCAGCGGTTTCTGTGCAGCGCAATTTCTGTGGGAAATGGAGCCCGAACTGCTGAGGCGTATGCTGACGAGTCTCACCAGCACATCACGTTTGGCAGTTCAGCTGTTCCTTAAGATCCAAAGTGATGAGGAATCTGACGACGATACCGAGACGCCTGACGCGTATGACACTAAATTGCTTGTGGCATTCACGGAAATGCTCAGCACTGTGGAATGCTGCTTTTGGGCTCAGGAAACAAGCGCTGAGTGGTGGGATCACATCATCATGGAAGTCTGGGATGACGAGCAGTGGCTGCAGAACTTTCGGATGAGAAAAGCCACTTTCATGTCACTGTGTGCTGAGCTCACCCCCACCCTGCGGCGCAAGGAAACGACATTGAGAGCTGCCCTGCCAGTGGAGAAGCGGGTGGTTATTGCATTCTGCAAGCTGGCAACTCCAGACAGCTACCGATCGGTCGGGAACCAGTTTGGAGTGGGAAAGTCGACCGTTAGAATCGTGTTGATGCAAGTTTGCAGGGCCATTAATCGCATCCTGCTAAGAAGAACCGTGACTCTGGGGAACGTGCAGGACATTGTGGATGGCTTTGCACAAATGGGTTTCCCTAACTGTGGAGGGGCGATAGATGGAACGTATATTCCTATTCTGGCACCACCCCACCTAGCATCCGAGTACGTTAATCGGAAGGGGTATTTCTCTATGGTTCTCCAGGCGCTTGTGGATCACCGTGGGCATTTCATTGACATTTACACAGGCTGGCCCAGAAAGGTGCATGATGCACACATCTTTCGGAACACTGGCCTGTTCAGGAAGCTGCAGGCAGGGACTTTTTCCCCACACCGGAAGATCACAATAGGGGATGTTGAAATGCCCATTGTGATCCTTGGAGACCCCACTTACCCGTTAATGCCTTGGCTCATGAAATCATATACAGGGAAGATTGACAGGAGCAAGGACGGGTTCAACTACAGGCTTAGCTGGTGCCAAATGACTGTGCAGTGTGCTTTTGGCCGTTTAAAGGGGCTCTGGCAATCTCTGTATGGGAAGCTAGACTTGTGGTTATATCCGTGTGCTGAACCCTCCATGATATTTGTGAAGGGAAGGGTGAAAGATTCAGTCAGGCATGGACCTCTGAGGTTCAACGCCTGGAGGCTGAATTTGCACAGCCAGAGAGCAGGGCTACTAGAGAGGCCCAGCACAGGGCTTCAAGGATTAGGGATGCCTTGAGGGAGGAATTTGAGACTGAAAACCAACAGTAATGTTGGGTGCCTTGCACGGGAGTGAAGTGCAGTGGTTACAATGTTAGTAGGCATCTGTTTTTCCCAAGCTGATTTGCAGTGCCTGTTTCTTTCCTGGGCTAAGGTAACTTTGACTTTCTGCAATAATGAAGACTGTTTGTTTTCAAAGCCAAGAATTCATTTATTGAAAAGAAAATAACTGACACACACATTTTGGGAACCTAAAAGGGCGGGGGGGTGGGGTGGGGAACTGTACAGTTACAGATTTGAATATGTCTTGTCTGGAGTGCTGTGCAATGACTGCTGCACTTCAGGATGCCTATACTGCATGGTGATGGGAGTTGAGTGCAGAGGGTAAGGGTCATAGTTCTCAGGACTGGTCGTTGGAGGCAGCTGGTGTTGGTAAGAACCTGGATGCTGGGGAAGGTGGTTTTGAGCTGACATTGGGGCACAAGGGAAAGAGCTTTGGGACGGGGGGTGGGGGAAACAGTGCGATAATGCTCTGCCTGCATGGCTACAAGCACCTGGATAGAGTCCGCTTGGTGCGCCAGGATGCTTATCATCTGCTTTGTGCTTTTCTTCCTGGCTGCTGCATTTCTCCGGCGGATCCTGCTTTCCCTTTCCCTCCAGTCCTGCACTTTTTGATTCTCTGTGACAGAGTGATCCATAACTGCTTGCAGCAGGTCGTCTTTACTTTTTCGCGGCTTCTTCCGGAGGTTTTGGAGTCTTTGAGCTGTTGATAACACGGGCAGCCGAGAACTCCAAGGTTGCTTGTGGAAAGGCAAAAAAGGCAACACTTAACAGAGGCAGCATTGTTTATATCTCAGACAGTTATTCCTACACAGTGAAGGAGTAACATTCTTCACAATAGCATAATTTTCCCATACCAAAGAGAGTGCACATAACCCACAGGAGCCCTGAAAATGTGAGGTAAGGGGGACTGATTGCTTCAGGGCTGTACTGTCCTCGGGGTTTCTGTGCATTGGGGAAAGCAAACAGCTGCAGGGGCCATCTACACTGAACACTGTCCCATCATTTTCCACAGGGGTTGATCCTGCTGCAGGTCACCTGGGAAGAGTGAGAGGGTCTTCTACAGCACTGTGGATTCTGCCCTGGCCCCTATGCAGCTTGCCTTGTGCCGCAATGGTCCACCTACCCCTCGCTATTCCACATCTAGGTATGCATGCAGAACCCTCCCTCCACTCCCGAAAAATTTCCATCCTGAAAATAAAAGCCGTTTACCGGGAACCTGGTCCTCTGTTTGTCCTCCACCAAGTACCGGCTGCTGCGACTGGCTACCTTCCTCCTGGCTTGAAAAGAGCTCCTGGCTGCATGCCTCCAGGGACTCCGGGGTGTTTCCCCCCACCCCAGTGCCCTCACTCTCGGTTTCTTCCTCCTCCCCTCCCCCCCGCTCTGAACTGTCTATCGTGGTCCTCAGATTGGCGGTGGGGTCACCCCCAAGTATCGCATCCAGTTCTTTATAAAAACGGCAGGTCATGGGAGCAGCGCCGGAGTGGCGGTTTCCCTCGCAGGCTTTGCAATAGGCACTCCGCAGCTCCTTCACTTTAACCCTGCACTGCAGCATGTCCCGGTCATGGCCCCTTTCCAGCATGGAGCTTAATACCTGCCAAAAGGTATCATAATTCCTATGGCTGGAGCGCAGCTGGGACTGCACAGCTTCCTCCCCCTAAACACTGATGAGGTCCAGCAACTCACCATTGCTCCATGCTGGGGCTCATTTGGTGCGTGGAAGCATGGTCACCTGGAAAGATTCACTGATTGCACTGCACACCTAGCTGAGCAAACAAGAAGGGGATTTTTAAAATTCCTGGGGCATTTAAAGGCCGGTCACCTGAGGCCAGGGCAGTAGAGTTCGAACTGATGAGCAGAGTGGCTGAACAGGCATTTTGGGATACCTCTGAATACCTCCTGTAGGCCAATAACAGCACTGTTGTTGGCCACACTGGCGGAGCAGCGCTGCATCACCAGCGCTGCAGTCATTATTCCCCAGGCCAAGGTGGAGTACAGCCAGCGCTGTAGCCAGGGAGATACAATGCTGTATGTGCCTTGCAAGTGTGGACAGTGAGTGAGTTGCAGCACTGTAAAGCCACCACCAATGCTGCAACTCTCCAATGTAGCCAAGCCCTGTGTTTGCTTTTCTGCATCAGCACTCCTGCCTTCTCGCTTATCACTTCCTCAGTCAGTGACGAGCCTGGTTCATCTGAGCCAATGATGAGAAAGGAATAGATATGTGCCCCAATCTGTCATTCAGTGGTGGTTCCACTAAGTCACTGATAAAGCTGATCAATGATGGAAGAGAATAATCCTTCAGGAAGGTCTGGCACTCATCAGGTCTGACTATATTCTATGGCCCACCATTAAAGAATAGCACCTCCACTTCAACAAAAAGGGGGAGAGGGAGGCTAGGTCCTCACTTCTGCCGGAGTAGATGATGTGGTTATCACACTGACGCAAGATTTTTCCCTTTCCAGCTCTATCCCTAATAATAAAGATCTGAAATGTATCCAGAAACTTTTGGCTTAAAACCCTCCCAACAGCATTGTATTTGTCATGGTGGCCCAGAAGTCTCAAGTGAAATGTTAGCTATTCTGGCCATGAATCTCAAAATCTAGATGTTACTATGCTGATTTTTCACATGCAGAGTGCTTTCTGTCAGAAAATCTGAACATGTTTTTCACACTATTAAATGATGCCTCTGAGCACTCCAGAGTTGTCATGATGGTGAGATCCACCCTTCATTTAACTTCTCTATGCCACAATGGCCTGATAAGACTTGGATGAGTCATGTGTTCAAGGGTAGGAATAGAACCCAAAACTCCTCCTCTTTTGCCTTAACTAGAAGACCCATTGTCCACTTTCCAGTTTGGACTCATCCTTCTCCCATGATCCATTCAGTCTGACAAGAATTCCAAGTTAATGTCAATGAATCTCTTAGCGTAATGGAATGGTCCATACACCAAGATTCCTGTGTTAACATTAGGAGGACTCTACCTAAATGAACATATTGCAATGAGTAATATATATCAGTTTCATTTACAAAATACAAATGAGAAAAATGTACTACAGATTCATTTCTGAAGTGTTTAAATAGCTATTGCTGAGCAAGTACTTTACAAATAAAAGGCTATAAGCAACAGAAGAGGAAAATTTGCCAGTGATTTGTACCTCACAGTTACAGAGTCATCCAGAGAATTTAAGGCAGACAATCCTACATTCATGCAGCATATTTGGTCTTAAATTCTCACGTACTCCCATAACCATCTGACCAAGTCAACTAATTCAAAGCAAGTTTCTGCTAAGCTATTACCCAGATGTTAGGTTACATACTCTGCAGTCACTGCATTCTCCTTGTTTCTAAGAGCCCCAGACTATCTCATAGAGGAACCCGGAGTTACCCTCTCATCAATAGAAATAGTCGCTTAAGTCTGGGATACAGCATGCTGATGGCCTGCTGTAGTGAAGCTTGCCCGCATGTCGCCTGTGCCGTGTCTGTTCTGAGGATAGTGTTTTTAGTGCTGTCAATCACGCTGTTTGTCACAGACATTGAGGTGAGGTGGGGGGTTTCAAATGAGTCTATGGGCATTAGGTGCCCAGCTCCCCTTAAAACCCTGCCCTAAATGTTCTCATACAAGCACAGTGGTCAACATGTCAGTTTTTCTTGAAATGCAAAAACTGACAGTCCCTGGATGATTCAACCAAATTCTATGAGCTATGACAGACTTTTACTTCGCTTCGTAATGTACAAGGACTCTGAACTCTACAAGTCTAAAGGCTTCCTCCATTTGATGCGTCTGGCTTGGTGATGCATTACATATTGCACTCTCAAACTGTGCATTAAGTAGCTTATCCCAGCTTCCAACAACTTGTGGTATCCATGCTTATGATAAAGGGAGCTTAACAAAGTGATGTGAATTTATACTTTTTTTTTTAAAAAGTATCTCCATTTAGTTTCACAGGCACGATACTGCTATAGTCATGAATAGAAGTGACTCCTTTAGTAGACGTACAGTTATTGGTTCACATCCTTTTCAAATGCACACAAGTTGATCTTTGGGAAAGTCTGCTCTGGATGCAAACTTCGTGGCTTGAGCTCATTTCTGCTATTCCATGGTTGATACTACTTACGTATTGGTATGTCCCTTATCCACGGCAGGATAAAAGGAATCTGTAAGTTACTGAATATGTTTTGCACTCATGGTTCAGGTATTTGACAAATCGGAGATAAAAGATGGTCTTGTGAAGGCACTGAACTGGGACTCGGATGATCTAGGTTCAGTTCCTGAATCAGTTAAACTTCCTGTGTGCCCTTGGGCAAGCCACTTAGGCCAGATTCTTAGGTGCCTAAGTCCCACTGAAATCAATAGGAGTTAGGGACTTTAATACTTTTAAAGATCTGGACCTTAGTGTCTCTATTCCCCATCATAAAAGGGGGATGATAATTCTTCCTTTTCGCCACCCTGTGACTGTCTTGTCTATTTATATTGTAAGCTCTTCAAACCGAGAGCTGTCTCTTACTATGCGTTTGTATAGACCCCTAGCACAATGGGGCCCCAATCTTGGTTGAGCTTCTCGGTGTGACAGTGATACAAATAAACTCTTAAGAAGCCTCGAAGGTAGTTAATTTAGATTAAGATGCTCAGTGCTATGGTGATTAGCACCACGGACATGCCTATAAGCAACACACACTTAGCTGCTGCTTTTGACATCTGAGCAGTGGGTGAGCGTGGCATCACATGGGCAACAAGATAGAGTAGGGAGAGAAAAAAAAGCCACCACTGGAGACTGTTTAGGTAACTCCCTGCTCCTTGGCTTTCGATTGCTGGCCAGGGCTCTTCTAGGAGAGCAAGGGCTTTTTAAAGTTCAACCACAAGACTGTTGCTGCTGGGAGTGTGGAGACAGGCTGATAAGACCTGATGTGCCTGGAGCAATTCCCCTATTGGGATAGAGATGATAGGGAGGCAGGCAAGCCCTATCCACTGCCTTCCTCCCTGGCTGTTTGGCTGCTTTGCCAAGAATGGGGCACCTCCCTTGCTGCATGAAACCGTTTTAGTTTGATCCTACCTTCCCTTTGCCCCAAAACATCTGCTCAGCTATAAAGCAAAATCTGTTATCAGTGTGCCAGATATACACTGTTGTGTGCTCCATGCAAAGCATAATCTCTTTACTAGTGGTGCATCTTCTGTAATGCTCAGAACACCCACAATATAACTGAGACTCTTTTCCTTGGAAGAAACTAAGATGTTCCATTTAAAATACATTGCAGCATCATCCCAAACTCTGATCATCCCACAAAGAGAGTGAGTGCTGGTCTAGCAGAAGTGCTGTGGTCTCTGTAGCAAGTCCCTGGGGTCCCACAGGACAGTCACATTTTGGATGTTCCCTCCCCTTGTAGCCACTGAGGAATGTTCTCACCTGGATGAACTTTGCTGGCTTTGCAAGATTTGCAGCCTTTGAACTATCATTCCACATTGAAATAATTGTGTTGTGTTCTTCTAAATCAGACCATATAATATAAAACCAGCAGCTTGGCATTAGAGTTGTGGTTATGGGTTTGCTTGAGCTCCAGACATGCTATGGATGGGCTGTGGTTCCTGACTGTGTAAATAGCACCAAGTTGGCAGAGGGCAGGTATGGTTTATAGGACAATTTTTCCCTCTAAGTAAAATGATGATTTGTCAATGAATTTCAAAACTGCATTTGGTGAACTGAAACAACCAAGGGATTCTCTTTGCAAATACAGTGATTGCACTTAGACTATTTCTTTCCAGGTTTCAAGTTTTTAAAGGTGTGAGATATCTTGTATGTAGAATCTGTTTAAGTACATCCATTCGTTGCATATTTATAGACTCATAGACTCTAGGACTGGAAGGGACCTCGAGAGGTCATCGAGTCCAGTCCCCTGCCCTCATGGCAGGACCAAATACTGTCTAAACCATCCCTGATAGACATTTATCTAACCTACTCTTAAATATCTCCAGCGATGGAGATTCCACAACTTCCCTAGGCAATCTATTCCAGTGTTTAACTACCCTGACAGTTAGGAACTTTTTCCTAATGTCCAACCTAAATCTCCCTTGCTGCAGCTTAAGCCCATTGCTTCTTGTTCTATCATTGGAGGCTAAGGTGAACAAGTTTTCTCCCTCCTCCTGATGACACCCTTTTAGATACCTGAAAACTGCTATCAGGTCCCCTCTCAGTCTTCTCTTTTCCAAACTAAACAAACCCAATTCCTTCAGCCTTCCTTCATAGGTCATGTTCTCAAGACCTTTAATCATTCTTGTTGCTCTTCTCTGGACCCTCTCCAGTTTCTCCACATCTTTCTTGAAATGCGGTGCCCAGAACTGGACACAATACTCCAGTTGAGGCCTAACCAGCGCAGAGTAAAGCGGAAGAATGACTTCTCGTGTCTTGTTTACAACACACCTGTTAATGCATCCCAGAATCATGTTTGCTTTTTTTGCAATAGTATCACACTGTTCACTCATGTTAAGCTTGTGGTCCACTATGACCCCTAGATCTCTTTCTGCCATACTCCTTCCTAGACAAGAATAGAATGTCAGCATACGTGCAAATTAGTGTTAAATGTTGGCAGTGAGTAACTTTGGGGTGAAAGGTGTGATAACAGCTCTATGCTCAGTTGTTTATTTTTAATTGGGTGCAAAATTGCAGAGAGAGGTTTGCAATAGGTGAACCATGGATGGTCTCTCCCATGATGTAAAGCCAAGAAGAAGGTGCAGGCACACTTTAGATCCCAGATGAGGGGTAGAATCCAGCACCTGTCCTACAAGCTGCAGGCACAGCCTAACCCATCTTGGAGGTGAAATCTTGGCTCCATTGAAATCAATGGGAGTTTTGCCATTGATTGTAAATGTAAAAAGCAATGTAAAAAGAGCTATATGCACACACAGAGATATGTATAAATTAGCATGTCTGTGCTTCTCTTATCCAACCTGATTGGCAACCTCTCATTGCATAGCTGATATGATTATTGTTGCAGTCTGCAATGTATGACATTGATTAAGCCAATCCTACTCTTAGGGTACAAGAGTTTGCATTGCTTATAGCCCATTTCAGGATGTACTTCCTGAGCACTATTCTACATCCTCCTTTTCTGTTCTCCCCTTCCACTCAATATGATATTACTATGTGGTATTAGTTGACAGGTTAGATTCATGGCACTTAACCTATAAAAGGCCTGAGATTAATTTTCCTTCGTTCCACCTGGAGAAAGAACTCAAGACTCATTTACTTAACTGCTTTTAAAGACAGCTTGGTAGCCATGTAATACGATGGTTGGAACTTACAAAATAGGGGTTAAAAGTGAAGTTTAAAAGTGAAGTGGATTCTCATGTGGGGTCATGACCACCCTGCCTTTCCAGTATGATTAAAAGAGAGGGAGGTCCTGGCTCCCACCCCACAGTTGACAGTGAGCTGCAGGAAGCACCCTTAGTGTTGCTAGTTAGCCACAACGTGCTACAAGTTTCATTTACATTTGGACTTTGGTCAAAAGAAGCTTTCATTTTACATTAAAGACTAAATCAGGTTGAGGTGGTGAAACTAGCTATCGCACTTACCCAACTTGTTGTTAACCTGTTATCAAACTGAGAGACTCCTGGCTATAAAAATGAGGAGTCATATGTAGCACTTTCACATCCTTCCATCTTACCCTCTTTGCTGACACAGTTCAGTGTTCTGATGACAGCTAATGCCTCTGTGCATTAGCAGGAAGGGTGTTGATGGATCTTCTGTTGTGGTCTTCTAATGGTAAAATGAAAAATACTCTTGACCCCTTTAGTTGCATCCCTAATACTTGTCTACATTCCACCAGAGAGCAAGAACCTATGTTAAGACTGTAGCTGGAACACTAGATATAAAGCCAGACTTGGCTGTCAGGTGCAATCTGTTCTGAGAGCCTCTTGTAATGTCACACCATCTCTTGTACCAGAGTCACTGATGAAAAGGGGGTTTTGTTCACCTTCATAAGACAGAGCATTCATAAGACAAGGCGTTTGCGTCTTCCTACTAAGAATGTGGCTTAGGAAGGTAGGATAGAGGGAAGCTGATGATGCTCCTGCCTATGGTAGTGGGATGATCAGATCTCTGAGCAGATGTATTCATTGAAATTATGTTGCCAGAAGTGCCTTTTGCGTACAAGAAACAATAGCACCCTGGTTAGCAGTCCTAGAAGAATGTAGGTAAAGCACACTTACTGCTCCCAGATTGATAGACACTAGCACCTCACCCAGTAATATCCCCTCCTAGAGAGAGAGAGAGAGAGAGAGAGAGAGAGAAAAATCTCTTCTTAAGCTCTAGTTATTTCACCTGATAAGAGATCAGGCATTCCACATGAATGGCTTGGTCCTAATCAATTCTCCCACATAATTCCTATTTTGCTGGATTTCCCCCCTAACAAATAGCTAACTTCCATGAATAAGGTATTTCCCTACAAGTGGTTGTAATATTTTTCAGGGTTTTAGTTCCTTTAACAATTAGAAGCCTGACCGGGAAGTTCGTTGATAATAGTAGCTGGTCTGTTTGGGACCAGGAGCTCCCTGATACCTCACTTGCCCTGTTTAATAAACTGGAATATTTCAATAACATTGTGGTGTAAAGGTAAGCAGGTCAAAGCAATGTTGTGAAACAATTTCACATTATAAAGGGGAGTAGGTATGTGAAGCATAGTGAAAGCAGGTGCTTCCTTCATTAAAGTGTTAAGCTGTGAAAGAACAAAGGTGCATCTAATTAAAAATGCATACCACAAAGACAGAGGTCAAGGGTAAACAAATGGCAGAGACCACATTTGTTTGTACTAAGTATGAAGGCAATCAGAGTGCAATACAAGAGTGTTCAGCCCCAGGGATGTGGTACAAAAACAATCATTTTGCAAAAGTATGTTGCTCTCAGCACCCATTGTGAAGAAATAGAGGTAAAAAATGTATGCAGAACCATAAACCTGTAGGATAAAGCTTTGATGATGTCAAAACTGAGTTCTTTCTTGGGCCTTTTACTAAGATTGATAAAGCCAGGTTCTGTAACAGAGTGCTGTGTGACAGGAAATAAATGGACAAAAGGTGAATTTTGAAATAGATACTGGAGCTGTGTGCAACGGAAGGACAGCCAGCGTTTACAGAGATCAGTCATTGCCCAATGTTAATACTGAAATCTAAGCATGTTTCAGATAGCAGGCACAAAGCAAAGCCAGAAAGTGGAGCTACTTCCTCTCTCCATACTCGGCTGGAGATTTTCCATGACTTGTGGGTTTAATTCTACCCTAAGTGCAGTAATATAGTTCGGTTTGCAGTGTTATAGGAGCCATGTTGGTCCCAGGAGCATATTAGACAGTCAAGCTGGGTGAGGTAATATCTTTTACTGGCCCAGTTTCTATTGGAGAAAGAGAAGCTCTCCAGCTACACCGACCTGAAAAGCGCTGTGTTTCAGCTTTCATAAGGTTGCATGAAAACAGATTATGGCCCATCTTAAAAGTTAATCACACTGATCATTTCTTCTCAGAGTCTCTCTCCCTATGAGTGCTTGACTATAGTGTGTGTGCAGCCCAATGCACTCTCAGCCAGAGATTGTAAATAGCAGTGTCTAATGCGCCGTGCCTCATGCTCCTAGGTGTGGGCATATAAGGAGGCATTACCCTGCCAGCACTCTGGTTCCTTCTCAACCGCCTGTTGGCTCGAGCTGGAGCAACTGTGCTGTCCCTGCTTCTGAGCTGCTTTCCTGCTACCCTTACTTATTTACTCTTAGTTCTGTTAAGTTTTTCTTCACTGTAGCACCATTTTGTGTTTGGAGTGGTTCCCCCTTCAAACTTCTTGCCACCCCCCAAGTCTTTGTGGCCTACAGCACTTCCCTGGGTTATGACTACACTAGAAGTGCTACCTGGGAGTAGCTGCAGCACAGCTGGTGAAGACACTGTGCCAACAGGAGAGAGCTCTCCTGTCAGCATAATAAATCCACCTCTGAGAGATACAGTAGCTATGTTGGCAGGAGAAGCTCTCACATGGACATAGTGCTGTTCAGGTCAGTGTAACATAAACTCATGCAGGAGGGTGGTTTATTCGCACCTCTGACCAACGTAAGGTATACTGAAGTAAGTGGTAATGTAGACCTGGCCTAAGACTCCATGGTTTGAGCCTGCCAGGCCTGCCCACAGTAGCAATAGGCATGCCCAGCTGTCTGAGGCTCTGATGTCCCATCCACGTGCAAGGGTTTAAGGTCAGGTCCCACAGGCATAGAGAGGAGAGACTGAAACACCTCGTGAGGGAAGACTCCTTAGCTAATTGGGGTCCAATTCTTTCTCCCTTTACCTCAGTCTCAACCTCTCAGGCTGCACCAGTGACTTCCAGAGCTGAGGCCCTCAGAAAGAAGAAAGCTCCCCAAGCCTGCTGTGACAGGTTGTATCACAGAAAACCCCTTGCGAAATAGCAACTGATGTGCCGAGACTACCTCTGAGCTGTTTCCCCTGCCAGCTTGGGACTTCAGAACACTGTCTGTCTGGTTTGAGCCAGACAGACTTGCCTGCTACAAACCCAGACCCAGATCTGAACCACGTCCCCACAAACTACAGGCTTAACTGAAAACAGCTTAAGAAGTGTTCCTGTTTTTAACACTCAGCTGCCCAACTCCCAATGGGCTCCAAACCCCAAATAAATCCATTTTACCCTGTATAAAGCTTATACAGGATAAACTCATAAATTGTTCACCTTCTATAACACTGATAGAGAGATATGCACAGTTCTTCTTCGAGTGATTGCTCACATCCATTCCAGGTAGGTGTGCGCGCCGCGTGTGCACGTTCGTCGGAAACTTTTTTTACCCTAGCAACTCCAGTGGGCCGGCAGGTCGCCCCCTAGAGTGGCGCCGCCATGGCGCTCTATATATACCCCTGCCGGCCCGCCCGCTCCTCAGTTCCTTCTTACCGCCGTGTTGGTCGTTGGAACTGTGGAGCGCGGCTTAGCTGTCCTCCACGTCCCTAGCTCTCCTAGTTCTCTATCGCTTATCTATAGCTCATCTCTAGTTCCATTATAGTTGTTAATTAGTTTGTTAAGTAGATAGTTTAGTTAAATAGTTGTTAAGTAGTTCTTTGCCAGGGGCTTAGCCCTTCCCGGCACCCGGCGCCAGGCTCATGCCTGTTTCGCCGGGCTTCAAGCAGTGTGCGGCCTGCAAGAAGCCCATGCCTACCAGCGATCCCCACGAAGCGTGCCTGAAGTGCCTCGGGGAATCGCACAGATCCGACAAGTGCCGCATCTGTAAGGCTTTTAAGCCGAGGACAAAGAAGGAGAGGGATCAGAGGCTCCGAACTCTCCTAATGGAGGCGGCACTTGACCCGTCGGCTTCGCAGGCCGTGGTATCGGCACCGGCACCGGATCGCTCCGGCACCGAGAAGACTCCTCGGCACCGACCCTCTCCGGCGCTGGAATCAGAGCCAAGGCCGTCGAAGTCTGATACTCCGGCCAGGCAGACCCAGCTTGAGCGCCCGGCCTCGACATCGGCCGCGGCGCCGCCGGCACCGTCAGCACCGTTGACTCCGGGCCCGGCGGGTCCGTTGAGTCCGGTGCCGCCGAGCTCCCCCATGAGATCTGGGGTTGAGGTAGTGGTCCCATCCACACCGGAGACCTTCGCCTCGGCTCGGGACCTTATTGCCCTGACTGAGCCCACTCGGCTGCCACCCCCGGTACCTCCGGTGCGGGTTGTGTCCAGAGGCAAGCCCATGATGTCGGCGCCGCCCAGAGACAGTCGTTCGCCATCCAGGTCCCGACGTCTTGGGCGCTCCAGATCCCGACGCCGCTCGCAGTCCCGGCACCGCTCCCCTCAGCGGCACCGGTCGCACTCGCGGCAACGGTCGGCATCGAGGCGGTCGCGGTCAGGCTCCAGTCGGCGACTCCGGCACCGCGACTCCGGCACCGCGACTCCAGGAGCAGGTCCCGACGCTACTCGCCGCACCGGTCGACCTCCCGGCACCGAGCTGGTGGCAGGTCCCGGTCTCGGTCGACCTCCCGGCGCCGAGCTGGTGGTAGCTCCCGGTCGACCTCCCGGCACCGAGCGGGTGGCAGGTCCCGGTACCGAAGCGGCACCCGGTACCGATCAGGATCCCGGCACCGTGACAGATCCCGGTCCCGATCCCGGTCCCGGCACCGATATGACTCCCGGCACCGGTCCCCGGCACCGAGACGATCCTCCGTGCCGGCCCGCGCAGACCCTTACCATCCGAGGTCGGCCCCACCGTGGCCCTCGAGACAGCCGTCCGTATCCTCCCAGACGGACAGCGGGTATGCGCTGGGCACCGACCGGCAGGCGGCGCTGTTCGGTGATCCGCCGCTGCAAGACCAAGGCCCACAACAGTGGGGATTCTGGACACCCTGGGCATACCATCAGGCCCAGGGCCCCCAGCAGCTCCCTGCTAGACCGGTGACTGCAGAGCGTAGGGCCCCTGAAGCCTCCTTGTCTCGTCCCCCTCTCTCCCCGGAAGGGGAGGAAGGGTCCAAACAGCAGGACTCCGCTGCGGCTCCGGAGGCAGAGGCGAGGGCTGAGGAAGACCCTCAATTAGACACTCTCGTGCCTGGGGTCTCATCATCCTCCTCCCCGGATGAGGCGGTGGCGGGTACCTCCTCCAACAGTCCCCCCCCGCTGGATCTCAGGGCGCACCAGGACCTCCTCAGGCGATTGGCTCAAAATCTGAGTCTGCAGGCAGAGGAGGTCTCGGAGATAGAGGATCCAATTGTCACCATCCTCTCTTCTGATGCTCCCACCAGGGTCGCCCTGCCCTTTATACGGACCATCCAGGCCAACGCCAATACTATCTGGCAGTCCCCGGCCTCCATCCCTCCGACAGCGAAAGGAGTCGAGAGAAAGTACATGGCCCCTTCTAGGGGATACGAATATCTACATGTTCACCCGACTCCCGGTTCACTGGTGGTGCAATCGGTGAACGATAGGGAGCGTCACGGCCAGGAGGCTCCAGCCCCCAAATCCAGAGAAGCCAGGCGGATGGACCTCCTTGGCCGTAAGGTGTATTCGGCTGGGGCGCTGCAGCTCAGGGTCTCTAACCAACAGGCCCTGCTGAGCAGATACGCCTTTAACTCCTGGGTGGCAGTGGACAAATTTAAGGAGCTGCTGCCACAGGATGCTCGCCAAGAGTTTACGGCCATCTTGGACGAAGGCAAGAAGGTCGCCCGCACGGCCTTACAAGCCTCCTTGGACGCTGCGGACTCGGCTGCCCGTACCCTCGCGTCAGGAGTTACGATGCGTCGCATCTCCTGGCTGCAGGTTTCCGGCCTTCCGCCGGAGCTCCAGCACACTATACAGGACCTTCCTTTCGAAGGCCAGGACCTGTTTTCTGATAAGACAGACCCCAGACTCAAGAGTCTAAAAGACAACCGGGTCATTATGCAGTCCCTCGGGATGCACACCCCCGTGACGCAGCGTAGACCCTTTAGGTCGCAACAACAGCAACAACGTAGGCCGTTTTCCCAGTTCCGCCAGCGGCAGGACCTTTACAGGCGCCGCGGCAGGAACGGCAGGCGCAGGCAGTCTGGGAACCAAGGGGGGCAGAACCAAGGCTCCTCAAAACCCCCGCCTGGTCCTAAGCCTTCATTTTGAAGGTGCGCCCGAGGGCGCGGTAACAGTTTCCCCTGTGGATCCTTCCCCCCCATTTTCCAACCGCCTTTCGTTTTTCCTCCCGGCGTGGTCCCAAATAACATCGGACCGCTGGGTCTTAAGCATGGTGCAGACGGGATACCGCCTGCAGTTTGTTTCGTTTCCTCCTTCCCGCCCTCCTTCCTCGTCCCTCTTCAGGGACCCCTCTCACGAGCAATTCCTTCGGCAGGAGGTGCAGACACTCCTCAGCAAAGGAGCTATAGAGGCGGTTCCGGAAAACGAGAAAGGCAAGGGGTTTTATTCCCGCTACTTTCTGATCCCCAAGGCCAAAGGGGGCCTCAGGCCTATCCTCGACCTGCGAGAACTCAACAAATACCTCGTGAAGTTGAAGTTCCGCATGGTATCCCTGGGGACCATTATTCCATCCCTGGATCCGGGAGACTGGTACGCCGCCCTCGACATGCAGGACGCGTATTTCCACATTGCCATTTGGCCGCGCCACAGACGCTTTCTCCGCTTCGTTGTGGGGGCTCTTCATTATCAATTTGCAGTCCTCCCATTCGGCCTGTCCACGGCCCCGAGGGTGTTTACAAAATGCATGGCAGTTGTCGTGGCGCATCTTCGGCGCAACCGTGTCCACGTGTTCCCTTATCTGGACGACTGGTTGATTCGGGGCACGTCGGAACAGCAGGTCAACAGCCATGTCCGCATGATCACCGCCATATTTGCAAGTCTGGGCCTCTTAATAAACTCAGACAAGTCCACTCTGAGGCCCACGCAGAAGGTGGAATTTATCGGGGCCATCCTGGATGCCACTGTGGGCAGGGCCTCGCTGCCTCTGCAACGGTTCCAGACCATGGCGGCGATCGTTCAACGTTTGCGGTCAGCCCCATTGACGTCAGTGAGGACATGCCTAACCCTGTTAGGCCACATGGCGGCGTGCACTTTTGTGACCGACTACGCTCGGCTCCACATGAGGCCTCTCCAGCTGTGGCTTATCAGTCATTACAGGCCGGCAAGGCAACCTTTAGACATGTTAGTCACAATCCCCCAGAAGGTCTTAGATTCTCTCGGCTGGTGGTTAGACCAGTCCGTATTATGTGCGGGTCTTCCCTTTCACCCCTCTCAGCCCTCGGTATCCCTGACAACGGATGCCTCAGATCTAGGCTGGGGGGCCCACCTAGGGACCCTGCGGACACAGGGCCTGTGGTCCCAGGAGGAGGTGGGGCTCCACATCAACATGCGGGAGTTGAGAGCGGTCCGCCTTGCTTGTCAAGCGTTTTGTCATCAGCTTCAGGGTCGTTGTGTCGCCGTGTTCACGGACAACACGACGACCATGTACTATATCAACAAGCAGGGAGGCACCAGGTCCTCCTCCCTGTGCCGCGAGGCGATACGACTCTGGGACTTTTGCGTAGCCCACTCCATTCACCTCAGGGCTTCCTTCCTCCCTGGAGTACGGAACACTCTGGCAGATCGATTGAGCAGATCCTTCCTGTCACACGAGTGGTCCCTTCGCCCGGACGTCGCTCTCTCCATTTTCCGGAGGTGGGGTTATCCCCGGGTGGACCTCTTCGCGTCCAAAGGGAACAGGAAGTGCCAAGCATTCTGCTC
This sequence comes from Gopherus evgoodei, assembly GCF_007399415.2. NCBI lineage: Eukaryota > Metazoa > Chordata > Testudines > Testudinidae > Gopherus > Gopherus evgoodei. The sequence goes on along the minus strand of NC_044322.1, from coordinate 254,816,616 downwards.
CTTTCAGGGCAGGGAGCCGGGGTCGATAGCGGATGCCTTCCTCATCCAGTGGTCGACCCACCTGTACTATGCATTTCCCCCGTTCCCTCTGGTCCACAAGGTCCTCCTGAAGGTGCGCAGGGACAGGGCTCTCGTGATCATGGTGGCCCCGGCATGGCCCAGGCAGCACTGGTACACCATGCTGCTGGACTTGGCCATAGCCGACCCAGTTCCCCTGCCCCTTCATCCGGACCTGATTACCCAGGACCACGGGTCCCTCTGTCACCCAGACCTGCAGTCGCTGCACCTAGCGGCGTGGCTCCTGCGTGGCTGACTGGTTCCGAGCTGCGCTGCTCCACGCCTGTGAGAGAGGTGCTCTTGAGCAGCAGGAAACCGTCCACAAGAGCCACATATTCGGCGAAATGGAAGCGCTTCTCCTGTTGGTGCGTAGAGAGAAATCTCCGCCCTCTGGAAGTTTCGGTAACCGAAATCTTAGACTACGTTTGGTCCCTCAAAGGGCAAGGTCTGGCCTTATCGTCGTTGCGAGTCCACCTAGCAGCTATCTCCACCTTTCACCCGGGTGCGGACGGTCGCTCCGTTTTTTCTCACCCGACGGTGTCGAGATTCCTTAAAGGGCTGGAACGTTTATTCCCTAACGTCCGTCCCCCTGCTCCAACCTGGGATCTTAACCTGGTGTTGTCCCGGCTCATGGGGCCCCCCTTTGAGCCGTTAGCTACTTGCTCCCTGCTCTACCTCTCTTGGAAAACTGCCTTTCTAGTGGCTATCACCTCAGCTAGACGGGTGTCGGAGCTCCGAGCTCTTGTGGTAGACCCCCCATATACGGTCTTCCACAAGGACAAGGTGCAGCTGAGACCACACCCTGCTTTTCTGCCCAAGGTGGTCTCAGCCTTCCACGTCAACCAAGAGATTTTCCTTCCGGTTTTTTTCCCAAAACCTCACTCCTCAGGCAGGGAGCAGCAGCTCCACTCGCTGGATGTTCGTAGGGCTCTCGCGTTCTACATAGAGAGGACTAAGCCCTTCCGAAAATCCCCCCAGCTTTTCGTGGCGGTAGCGGACCGTATGAAAGGGCTTCCTATCTCCTCCCAGAGGGTATCCTCTTGGGTTACGTCCTGTATCAGGACCTGTTATGACTTGGCCCATGTCCCTATGGGCCGTGTGACTGCGCATTCTACCAGGGCGCAGGCGTCGTCGCTAGCTTTCCTCGCCCGAGTGCCCATCCAGGAAATCTGTCGGGCAGCGACCTGGTCATCGGTCCACACCTTTGCTTCCCACTACGCCCTGGTCCAGCAGTCGAGGGAGGATGCGGCCTTCGGAACTGCAGTGCTCCGTGCCGCGACTTCTCACTCCGACCCCACCGCCTAGGTATGGCTTGGGAGTCACCTACCTGGAATGGATGTGAGCAATCACTCGAAGAAGAAAAGACGGTTACTCACCTTTGTAACTGTTGTTCTTCCAGATGTGTTGCTCACATCCATTCCACACCCGCCCTCCTTCCCCACTGTCGGAGTAGCCGGCAAGAAGGAACTGAGGAGCGGGCGGGCCGGCAGGGGTATATATAGAGCGCCATGGCGGCGCCACTCTAGGGGGCGACCTGCCGGCCCACTGGAGTTGCTAGGGTAAAAAAAGTTTCCGACGAACGTGCACGCGCGGCGCGCACACCTACCTGGAATGGATGTGAGCAACACATCTCGAAGAACAACAGTTCCAAAGGTGAGTAACCGTCTTTTGTTTGCCCACCCAGCTATGAATACATACTCTGGGTTAATTAATAAGTAAAAAGTGATTTTATTAAATACAAAAAGGAGAATTTAAGTGGTTCCAAGTAATGACAGACAGAACAAAGTGAATTACCAAGCAAAATTAAAATAAAACATGCAAGCCTATGCCTAATACAGTAAGAAAGTGATGACCAATTAAACCTCACCCTCAGAGATGTTCCAGTAAGCTTCTTTTACAGACTAGCCTCGATCCAGCAATCACTTACACCCCTGTGGTTACTGTCCTTTGTTCCAGTTTCTTTCAAATAGCCTTTCCACTGCCAAAGTATATCTCTTGAGCCAGCTGCAGACAAAATGGAGGGGTCTCCCAGGGGTTTTTATAGACTTTCTCTTGTGGGTGAACACCCCTCTCTCCCCCTGTGTAGAATCCCACCTACAAGATGGAGTTCTGGAGTCACATAGGCAAGTCACATGTCCATGCATGACTCAGCATTTACAGGTAGCAGCCATTGTTCACATGCTACCTTGAACGTACTCAAGTAGACCTCTTATGTGGATTGAAACCTTCCACGATCCATTGTCTGTTACGTATTTCTTGATTGGGCATTTAACATGCAAATTCCTTCCCAAAGAAGCTTCTCAAATGTCTTACTAAGACTACTTAAAATCAAACAAGTACACAGCCAGCATTCATAGCCTCGAATACAAAAATGATACGTGCATACAAATAGGATGAATATATTTAGTAGCTCATAACCTTTGCAGAGATATGTTACATGGCATAAGTAGCATAAAACATATTCCACTTATGTCATATTTATATTCATAAGCATATTTCCATAAAGTATTATGAGGTGCAACTTCACACCTGCATGCAGTTCTAGTCACCCATCTACAAAAAAAAAATTGGAATAAGTACAGAGAAGTGCAACACAAATTATTAGGAGTATGAAAGAAAGATGATGAAAACTTTAAAATACTGGGAGTGTTCTGCTAAGAAAAGGAAGTGAACAAGGATGTTATTTAACCTGTCACATAACGCAAGAACTGGAGCCACCCAGTGAAATTAATAGGTAGCAGGTTGAAAACAAACATAACATAAAGTACTTCATCACACAGAGCACAATCAATCTGTGGAACTCATTGCTAGGGGATTTTGTGAAGGTCAAAAATGTAACTGGGTTAAACAAGAATTAGATAAGTTCATGGAGGATAGGTCAATCAGTGACTATTAGCCAAGATGGTCATGGCTGCCACTCCATGCTCCATGTGTCCCTAAACCTGTGACTGCTGGAACTGCCTGGGACTGGACAACAGGATGGATCACTCAATAATTATCCGGAACTGCCTGGCACTGGCCACTGTCAGAAGACAGGACACTGGTCTAGATGGACCATTGGACTGACCCAGTATGGCCATTCTTATGTTCTTATGAGATCTCACATCCCACACTGGGTACAGCTAAGGCTCTAGCTGACACCAGAACCAAGGCTTCCATAGCGCCTAAGAAGACTGCTCAATCAGAGAAGTCTTCAACAAAGGGCAAGTCTAGACTATGGCACTACATCAGCCCAGCTGCACCGCTGTAGCATGTCTGGTGAGCGCTCTCCCTTCAGCATAATTACTCCACCTCTGTGAGAGGCAGAAGCTATGCTGATGGGAGATGCTCTCCCGCTGACATAGCAGTGGTATGTACAGTACTTAGATCACTGTAACTTGCATTGCTCGGGGCAGGGGGAATCTTTTTCACACTGTTGAGCAACATAAGTTACATTGATTTGAAGCAGTAGTGTAGAGCAGCCCCAAGAGGCATCTTCCTCGGTACCATCTGACACCTCCAGGCACCAAGATGCATCTAGGACAAGGGACTCCAAGAAGGGCACTTGTATACACATTCTCTCAGAGCTACATAGACCATTCAGACTGATCCCTGGCTCCCTCCCCACTTTCCTCTGCACATAAATACTCTAAGCACAGAGATGTCATCTAGTCAGCCTCTTTGCTACCACATGCATCTCCAGCCCTGCAACTATCACCGTTCTGGGCCTCGGTACTACCTCAGGCTTCTACCATTCACTACCATAGCACTCCAGATTTCTTTCCCCCAAAGATCTCCTTATCTCAGAGAAACTGGGGTCCCGTTTCCTAAGGGGAATTGTGAGAATTTATTCCCTGGTACAACTCACTAGTTGGTGACTGAATCCTTCCTCAAAAGAACAGGACTTGGTCTGCTACCTCTGGTACCGATGCTCCAAGCTTCCCTGCAACTTGGGGTAAGAGACATTCCCAAACTCTGAGGTTTCCGTACAGCTGTGTCTCAGCACTGTACCATCCCACACCCCTAGGGATGTACCTTAAGGAGGACTTTTGTAGAGTCCAGCAGACGTCCCAGGATGATTTCTGGGCACAAATACCCTGGGGACTGTGACAGAGTGCTGGGAACCAACAGTTGAGCCAGCTCACTAATTCCTTAAACATCTGTTAGTTCCCCCAGGGTGGACCTGATGGGGCCAGATTAGTGGATTAGAATGAGTTGGGGGAAGATTAACGAGCAAATTGGCCCATTACCACAGGATGTATAAGAAAGCATGGGAAGGAAGGGGCTGGGAGGCTAGCAGGGGCCAGAACCAGGAAGTCTCTGAGTAGAGAGATCACTTCCCTATCCTCTCCTTGGCACAGAGTTCTCACTCTACTCACTTAAGGACTTGAGGGCAACACTACAGTTGCTGGAAATATATGTCCCAGCAACGGTCAAACAACGCAGTGCTCTCAACGCTTACAGTACCACCTGCAATAGATCTACACTAGATCTATGATGCTCCCTAGAAGCAGGTCAAGACCCCAGGTAAGGGGCCCAATTTCCTCCAAAACCTCTCAACCTGCTCCCTCTCTAGTGAACACTTTGACAACCTTGTTGAGGGCCTCAAACAACCTCTTCCTCCAGATGTTCTGCTGCACAATTACGACATCTACCCTCCATTTGGAGAAACCTATCCCACTTGCTATTTGCCTGGGAGCTTATCACCACAGACAAGTGGATCACTGGGAGATGCTCACTATGGGGATATTCCATTTATTTCTGTTCTATCTCCCCATACCCCCTCTTCATGGATTCTTCTAATGAAGATCTCATAAAGCAAGAAGTCCAATTTCTCATGCTCATGGGGTCAATTGAGCTGGTTCCTCCAAATTTGTTGGAAGAAGGATATTTCCACATATTTCCTGGTACCCAAATGATATGGTGTGTGGAGGACTATATTAGATCTCAGGAACCTACATTCTATTGCAGTACTTCAGGATGGTGATTGTTAGCTATCATAATCCCATCCCCGGCTCTGTGAGGCTGGTTTGCTACCCAAATGTCCAAGATTCATCCCTCCCACAAGTATTTTCTACTTTTTGTCATAGGCTTAGAACATTACCAATATCATGTCCTCCCATTTGGGCTATCCGTGGCCCCTAGCATCTTTATGAAGTCCTCTCAGCAATAGCTGCTCACCTGCATCAGGGGGCCAGCGCAGTCTTTTCATATCTGGATGATTGGCCGCTCAAGGGCTTCTCCACTCAAGAGGCCCAGACAGCAACAACTGAGGCCCTAGCTTGATTTCAGTCTCTGGTCAAATTGAGGGAATGGCTATCCTGATAATGCCCTGGTGGCTGAGACAAGTGTGAGACTCAGATCTGTTTCATCTCTCTGTGGCAATACCTCTGCCTTCTCGAGAGTCTCTCCTGTCACCCTGAACCACCCCCATCTCTTTTTTCTTTGAACCTGAAGTCATGGTTCCTCAATGGTTCATGGGCATAGAGGTGGACTGCTCCGCTAATGTTTAGTCCGTCCTTTTGTGTAGCAGGAAACCTACTACTTGTCAGACTTACTTGTAAAAGTGAAAATGCTTCCATTCTTGGTTTTCTCACCTCTCTTTGCAAGCCTCAAAAGCTCCATGCTCAAGGAGCTCAGATTATTTGTTACATCTAAAGGCACAAGGTCTATCAATGAGCTCAGAGTACACCTCGAGCCATTACAGCCTTCCATTTGCCTGCCATAGGAGCTTCAGTCTTTGCCCATCCAACCACAACCAGATTCCTTAATGGTTTATACAGTGTAGTGTCTCTTGTCCAGAACCCCACACCTCCATGGCACCTCATTCTGGTCCTCAATGCCTTGAGGATACACATGCACAAGGGTCTCCCTCTCACCACAGGAAGGACAGTTGTTGGGTGACTCCAGGAACTACTTCAACAACGCACCCATTCCCACAGCTCCATATATATAGCATAGCATGATGGCATCTACATTGACCATCGAGTCAAGCATGTTTGTGTTTTAATCATTCCATGGCTGAGAGAGGGGCACTGGCAAGTCCGTAAGGAAGCCAGTGGGTACAGCCTGAGTTTGTAGCCAATGTCTTCTAACTGGCCACATCTGAAGAGAGTGGAATCATGAAGGCCCCAAAACCTCTCAACCTGCTCCCTCTCTAGTGAACACTTTGACACTATCCTCACTATGGGGATATTCCATTTATTTCTGTTCTATCCATAAGGAAGCCAGTGGGTACAGCCTGAGTTTGTAGCCAATGTCTTCTAACTGGCCACATCTGAAGAGAGTGGAATCATGAAGGCCCCACTAATAGTCATTAGCAGAACATGTGATCACTCCACATCTGAAGTGATTGCATTTTACCCAAAGATGGCATGGACAGTAAAAACCAGGGGGCTGGACTTTTGGATCTGTCACGAGATGAGCATTAGCTATGTCCAAAACTTATTCTTCCCACCTAGTACGCCACCTGGCGATGATATTAAAGTTTCTTAGGGGAAACTGTCCAAACAAGATGCCTTGAACTGAGCCAGTGGCTCAGTGGATTACACACATCTTTCAACAGGGGTGGATGTGGCATATCTTGCACCTGAAGGAGCATATTCTGCAAGAATGGGATACAGAGACCCATTGGTGGATCACTACTCTTGTCAGGCCTGACACACTCACTACCCCTAACACACTGTTGTCATGACATATACCCCAAAAGTGGCATGTAATATATCATTGGAAAACTAATAACTCACTGCCCATGAATATTGTCATGTGGTGTATGTACGGGGTGTGCACGAAGCATTTATAAATATGCACAGAAATTATGTTCTTAAATTATGTCCAGGCAGGACATAAGACACAGGACACATGAGACTGCACCCTAGACACAGGAATGTGGTTCCATCTGCTTGAAGATGCCTCCAAGGTAAATTGAGAGAGACTGGGGTTCACTGTTTGTTACCTGCTAGGCAAGGTTTGATCTGGCAGAGTCCTGAAGGGTTTTCTGGTGCTTCAGAAAGTTGTCACACAGCTTAGCAGTAGCAAAGCTCTCACTTGCTGACACTGAGACAGGCAGGCTGAGACAGACAGCACAGTAACTCACAGTTCTGGGAACCCCAGAGGACAGTCACACTGGCAGACAGTTCTGGGGAAATTAAAGGCTGGAAGCACGCCTAGGGCGCCAGGATTCGGGGGGCAGCATTTTGTGCGCACCCCACGGGGCGTACAGGTGCTTCTGGTTCCGCTCCAGTCGCGCCGCTGAAGAAGGACCTTCTGATGATGTGCCATGGAAAACAGCAGCAGGCAATTGAGCAGCTCAATGACTGCCGCTGTCGCCTGCAGCATTTCAGCGGAGGGTCCTTCATCGGCAGCGTGATGGGAGTGGAATCAGAAGCTCCCGCGCTCCCCATGAGGAGCGCACAAAATGCCACTCCCCGAATTCTGCCTAGGGTACCAGAAACTCTGGCGTGCTCCTGCACGTCACTCTGCAAAATGTAACTGGGCAGCAGAAGTCAGAGTGTGACCTACCTGCTTGAATGCAGGCTGTCGGTGTCAGGGCTGTTAGCCATTGCACTATAGCATTGAAGGCACCCAGAGTTGCAGGGCAGGTGGTAATACAGCCCCTTACTGGCCTGGGTTGAACCCAAAGAATCCCAAAGGTGATTTGTCATCTGTTGTCATAAGGGGCAATGTTGGCTAGGACCAGCAGCCAGGCCAGATTGGTCAGTCTCATTATACCCCTGGTTTCATTCAGCTGAGTGTTACTAGGCCTTTGTGAGAAAAGTGTAGCCACTCTGAGGAGCAATACTCTGGTTCAGAACAACACAAGGCAAGCCCACAAGTTTCTTAGTGTCTGAGCATTGGCTTCCCAGGTAGAACCAGCTAGTTTGCTATCAGATAGTTTCTTATCTTTATTTTCAGCAAGGTGTTGGTAAGGTGTTCTTTGAAAGTCAAGGTATGGTCCAGTGTACACCTAGATACAAGGCTCTGGTCCAGCCTGTGTCCAGTCAGGAAGACATCAGTATAGTTAGATGTGGTATAGATATAAGCAGCTTGAAACTGTCTTTTTGATATTAGGTTTAAATCTTCATCTTGTACAATAGCGGGTCACCTCTTTCATGTCAGAATTCAGGACTTTGAAAGCCTCGTCCTATACTGCTGGACAGATGTCATCTATGAAGATAAGACACCTGGCAGTAGTGAAGAGGTTAAAAAGTATAAATGCTAGCGCTAAGCCCTGAGGTAAACTATTGTTTTGGGACCTCCAGGAGCTGGACTTTTGTCCAAGTGAAACTTGGAACCAGCAGCTTCTCAGCAACAGTTCCGCAGCCATGATAACCCACTTTGGTAGGACCAAAGAGTCTGTGCACTAGGCCTGTATGCCAGGTCATGTCATAGGCAGCAGCAAGATGTAGGAATTCTGCACCTGTCATCTTCCAGGTCTGGAAGTTATTCTCAATGTGAGTGGTGAATGCTAATATTTCATCACAGGTACTGTGGTCTGGTCTGAAACCTGCTTGATCTATACTCAGGCTATCATCAATGGTGAGTGCAATTCTTTGCAGGATAAGCCTTTCAAATAATTTGTACATGCAGTTTAGCAAAGAGATGGGGCAGGAACTTGTGAGTTGAAAGTCTTTTTTGGGTTTTGGCAAGTCTTTTAGTTCTTCTCTGTTCCAGATCTTAGGTATTTTACTCTCCTGAATGACTCTAGACAGAAAGATAGCTAGCCATTCTCTGCTAGTTTTTCTCAGCTTCTTCAGGAGAGATGTTATTGAGCCCGCAGGCTTTACCTGTTTTCAATGTTTTGATCACTCTTTCTAGTTAATCTGTGGAAAAAGGCTGGAAGTCTTCCATTTCAAATTTGCACTGTTTGCAGAACTCCATGCGGAAGCTGCCAACTTATGTGCCTGGTGGGAAGTGAAACCAAAGTCAAATAAAGGCTGGCCCACCAGAAACCCACAATCTCCACAAATGGTAGACAGTCATGGCAGTTAGTATAAGGGTGGGACGTGAGAGTGTGGCAGCGAATGATATGGAGGCCGAGCGTGTACAGCTGTTCTTGAGGGGTGGCTCAGAGGAAGACTGGCTGGATCTTACAAAGCTGGCTCAGATCCTGTTTTGGAGGTAGCTGTGTGTGTGTGTTGGGGTTACTGATGGGCCCATCATCAGGAGACACAGGTAGGTGTGGAGATGCTACTCACGGGGAAATGTCAGAGGCAGAGGACAGGGCGGCCTTCACCTCCTGGAGCACACAGCAGTTTGTGTGAAGGGATTGTGTTGCAGTGATTCAGGTTCCAGGATCAAGGGAGACTGGTCTATGTTTAAGGCACAACACTTGGATGGAGATTTTCTGAAGGAAATATGGGCGAGTTCAGGGTAAAGGGGAATGGAAGTATTAGCAATTTTTCTAAGTGCCCCAGACATTAAAAAAGTGACAGTCCTCTTCAGGAACTACTGGGTTCCCTATGACCTGACTGGAGGATGGCTGAGGAACCATACAATTATTCTAGCAAAGGGGTAAAGAACAATAGTCAGCTGGGAATCTGGATGGGGGGATACATTTTCCTGGTCAAACTGAGAAGTGTGGTGCACAATAGCCTGGGACATTTGCCCGGTACAGTGGATGTGGTTGAGGACAGGGCTATCTCAGCTATGTGGGTCAGCCGCAGGCCTGCTATAGGAACTGCCAGAGGGTACAGCAGCTCTGTGCCCCAGGAGGGTTCTACTTCAGTAAATCTAGTATTTGTAGGAAGTGCTGGCTTCACAGGCCTGTCAGCCTCAATGTAGCTACAACACAGCTGAAGGGTGGGCAATGGCAATGCCTGCTGTGCTGATATGACTCCACACAGACATGGAGAGATTACAGGTTATTACACTTATCTGCTGTTGTGGTCAGATGTCCAACACAGGTCCCAATTACTGCAGTGGCTTCTGTGATGGGGAAACTTATCGACTAGGAACTGGACTGAGATCAATTGTCATAGGATGGCTGGCTCTTTCTGGGGATCTGATCAGTGGCTTCCCAGCTAATGGTTTAGTCCTCATAACAGCCAGTAAGGAGCTCAGCTGAGTGCTACACTGAGTAGGAAGGCTTTGTAAATAAGAGACCCTGGGGCACAGGAAGGAACCCAGCTTGTATGTGACTCTCAGGCAGATGATCTGTGTGTTAGGCTAGAAAGGAGAAGGGAACAGAGATTCTCCTTGACTCCCAGGCAGATGGCCTGAGGAGTATAATTTGCCAGGTAGTAGATGGGTTCCTGTAGAAGATCACAAGTTAGGGGAAAGGAGACAACATTTATGTTGAACTTGCAATAAACAGCTTTATTTTGAAGAAATAAAACTGAAGCCTTGAAGAAAAGGGAACTGCAATCCTGTGGCTGGGGAGTGTTTTTTCTGGTGCCTGGGCTGGTGAGTCAGCTCACTGGCTTACACCAGCTATGCCATGTTATTCACTGAACAGCAAACAGACCATGGCCAAAATGATCAAAAATGTCTAAATGGCTTAGGAGACACATTCTATTGTCAAAAGTGACTTCGGGCCTGATGATTTTCCAAGGTATTTAGGCACCTAATGATGTTGCTAGTCATCTTGTGCAGTTTTCAAAAGCAACTACGCATGTTAGGGCCTGGATGTATAAAGGGAACTAAAGGCATTGCAACAGCTAACTTCCAGGTGCCTTGAAAATCACTGAGATTTACACAGCCTGAATTAGAGGGGCTTTGGCACCCTATGCAACAAATGGGGAGCAATAGGTACCTGAGAACTAGAGCCACAAAAGCCAGCATGCTAGGCAGGGAGCAGCCTAAACTAGCCAATGGGAGATGCAGACAAGAAGGGTGTGTCCCTGTCCCTCTCATGGAGTTCAGCACTGAAGTCTACGCTGCAGGGAGTCACCTAACTCTGCTTGCAGTCCAGCCAGGAACGCCTTTCCTGGAGACAGACAAGAAACAGTTTAGGTGCCTGCCCGCCTCCACCCATAACATGGGTGAGGAGGAGGAGGCCTCTCCTATAACCTTTAGCCCAGTGGTTAGGGCACTCACCCAGGCTGGGGGAGATGCTGGTCCAATTCCCCCATCTGCCTCCTGAGGAGAAAGTCTCCAAGCCCTTGCTGCCTTAGCCACTGAACTAAAGTGTATTCTGATGTGGGTCTCCCTGAGGGCTCGTCCAGACTAGGGGGGCAAAATCGATCTTAGATATGCAACTTCAGCTACGTGAATAACGTAGCTGAAGTCGAATATCTAAGATCGGATTACTCACCCGTCCAGACGGCGCGGGATGGATGTCCGCGGCTCTCCGTGTCGATTCCGGAACTCCGTTGGGGTTGATGGAGTTCCGGAATTGATATAAGCGCGCTCGGGGATCGATATATCGCGTCTAGATTAGACGCGATATATCGATCCCCGAGCAATCGATTTTAACCCGCCGATACGGCGGGTAGTCTGGACGTACCCTCAGTCTTGCCTCTTGTAGCAATTAATTGAATATGAGTTGGGCCAGAGACAGTGAGAATCACTGTATAGTCCAGTGGTCAGAGCACTCACTTGAGAGGTTGGAGAGCTCTGTTCAAATCCCTTCTCAACAGACAGAGTGGGGAACTGAGTGCAGATCTCCCCCACTAGGCTAAAGGATATAAAGGAGACTTCCTCCCCCATTTGTGTGGAGTTGGACATTCTCAGAGCACGCCTACTGGACTGGGCCCTGCAGGCAAGGTAGGTGGGGGGATGGCTATTTTCCCCTGGTTTGGGGATTGCACAGGGGTTTAGGCATGAGATACATATCTGGGAGCTTGGAGTGAAGCAGCACTGCTCGTGTGCAGAGGCAGAAACTTAGGTGCCTAAGGCAGTGGGTCTCAATCATGGGTATGCATACCCCTGGGGGTACTCAGAGGTTTTCCAAGTGTACATCAACTCATCTAGATATTTGCCTAGTTTTACAACAGGCTACATAAAAAGCACTAGCGAAATCAGTAAAAACTAAAATTTCATACAGATAATGACTTGTTTGTACTGCTTTACATACTATACACTGAAATGTAAGCACAATATTTATATTCCGATTGATTTATAATTATATGGTAAGAATGAGGAAGTATGCCATTTTTCAGTAACAGCGTGCTGTGACACTTTTGTATTTTTATGTTTGATTTTGTAAGTAAGTAGTTTTTAAATGAGGTGACACTTAGAGGTATACAAGACCAATTAGACTCCTGAAAGGGGTCCAGTGAAAGAGTTGAGAGCCACTGGCCTAAGGGACTTGTACAGCAAAAATTGAAGTGCGTACAGGGTTAGGCGACATCCAAGTGGCAGTAGTGGAATCTCAGTGGTGCCTAAACCTCAGTTTTAGGCACCTACATCCCTTTGTGGATCTGGCCCCTAGTCCCTAAAGGATTTTGTTTTCAGTGCGGCATGACAGTGTGCGCAGACAAATTAACACAGAGTAAAGAGCACTTTGGGAGCCTATTAACCACACCATATAAAGAGGTTTTAAGGGTTGCTGCCTTAAAGCACAGCACATATGAAATCCTTCCTGCTTCCTGTGAAAGGTTACATATATTTCAATCTGCAGCAGGATGCATTTTATAAGAGTTTAAAGCTGGTGCACATTTACATGTGTGATGTGTGAGCCTGGAATTTATGCAGACCCTTATCTAAGCATGAGCATCTGGCATGGTGTGCATGGATGTCAGGCAAGCACAGAAGTGTGTGTGTGTGTGTGCGTGTGTTTGTGAAAATGTAAAACCTTCATGTTTTAAAACAACTTGAAATTTTAGAAATGTAAACAGAGTCAGGATGAGCTGTACCCTGACATCTGGTGGTGAATTATGGGGAGTGTGGAAAGAATCTCAGGGAGTGTGGAAAGGAATTCCAGGTATTTGCACTGGCACCCCCACCCACCTAGCATAAGTCCACGGTAGCCTGGGATGGTTATTTTGACAGCTGGGATCCCCAATTTCTTTGTTATTGGGGCAGGAGGAAAAAAAAGTGCTGTCACCCTAATTATGTGAATGAGGAACTATGAGACTGCTTTATGACAGAAATGACTCAACCTAAATTAAGTAGTACTTGCTAGACAATGGACATGGTTTCCAAAACCCAGTGAATGGAGAGAGGTTGGGGACTGGTGTGTGTACCTGGTGGTATGGGCCCCTTTTGAGGCCTGGAGCACCAATTGCACATCCTCCTCTCTCCACTGTTAAAGAGCAGAGCTAATTTTGATTCCATTCGGAGTCCATCTAGAGACTGCTGAGCTGAATTCATGTTGGGCCAATGGTGCACCAGCACCAGGGCTCCCCTACTAAGAGCAGAAATCACTAAAAGAGCTGAGCTGAGATCACTGAGTGCTGTGTTAACTAATGGGGGAGCCTGAAGATTTAACGCTAAGCGGCTGGCAGAGCGGAGCAGTTTGCAGCATGTTGGAGCAGCCCATGGAACAGTGAGCGGAGTGGAGCGGTTTGCAGGGATGACTGGAGTGGGTCACAGGTCAGCTGGAGGAGCGGCACGACTAGTGTAGTGGAGCTGGTCATGGTGAAGGCTGCAGCAGAACTCCACGGAGAGGCAGAGCAGTTGGCCCTGGCCCGTGTAAGGTGCCCCTTAACACCCTGTGTGGGCTTCCCCTCCCCACATTTCCACCCAGGCTGGGAGGGGTAAAATTCTGCAGATAAACTTTTGAACTCTGGAGTGGCACTGACCAGAGACTTTCGGGTTGTTGGACTTTGGGGTGATTGGACTTAAGACCCTAAGGGGGAAAGGACATTGCCAGATGTACTTGGAGGTAGGTTTTTTTTGCTTATGGTTTGTGTTATAATCCTGTTTGTGGTATTTCTCCAGTGTGATGCCACATTGTTTCCCTCCTTTATTAAAAGGATTTTGCTATACTCAGACTCCGTGCTTGCGAGAGGGGAAGTATTGTCTCCTAGAGGCGCCCGGGGTGGAGTGATATGTAAGTGTCCCAGGTCACTGGGTGGGGGCTCGAGCCGGTTATGCATTGTGTTACTGAAACGGAACCCCTGGATACTGAACCCGGCCCTTTTTGCTGCCAACTCAGTGGGGCAGAAGGGTTACAGAAATATAGGATTTGCCACACTGGATCAGACCCATGGTCAGTCTAGCCCACTATACTGTCTCTGACAGTGGCCCGTATCAGCTCCTTCAGAGGAAGATGTAGGAAACCTGCAAAGGACAGGTGTGAAATAATCCGCTCCTCGTGACGGTTAGAGAGTGGCTTAAGCCCTGAAGCAGGAGGTTTTTATTCCTTCCAGACATTTTATTAGCATTAACTATTATAGCTGGATATTCTTATCATCCACATAGATATCCAGTTCCTCTTTGAATCATGCTAAGTTCTTGGTCTCAACCACAACCCACACAGTGGACACAGCCAGTTCAAGCAAATCTGGTGCTTTCTGTGAAGCCATTGAATTTGCCCTCCTCACCCACTGTGACAATGGAACTTGAGCAGCAAACATGACACTAGCACTTCAAGCTGGAAGTTGGACAGCCTGATTTGGTCTCCTGTCCTGGGAGGTCATTCAGTCTCTCTCAGCTATTGCTGGAAATTGTTTTGACAGTGCACCTAAAATAGTTCTTCAAAAAAACATACTGTCAGACGCATGTAAAAACTAAGTTTGAGAAATCTGTCTTTAAATGACCAGCTCACTATTATGTAAATAGCAATTATTTTGGCTTCTTGTTGCTAAAAGAATTTAGTGGTCATAAAAATGACTGGATTGACCAATCTAGAGACTACATTGCTCCACCTTCTACATGCCAACATTAAAGTATTTTAGATTTTATTTCCTTTCAGTTGGAATACAAAATTCTAAGTCATGTTAGGTGGAGAGCTCTTCATATTGGTTCCTAGATTGTTGGCCTAATTTTTCAGAACTTCTTTATTTGACAGAAGAGAGATTGACAGGCTGAGAAAGCCGAGCTCCTTAATAACATCTTCAAAACACCTTAATTTAAATCCTTATAGGATAGTGTTATTAACTTTAATGGGAATGAAAGCAATAGCATTCTGGAGAAATGAATAGATTTCTAGAGAAGCTACTCCAAAGACCTATGAAATGTATTGGAGATGGGCCTCCTTCCTAGAGAACTTTTAAACAATTTCATTGAATTGAATAGAGAATTATATCCCTGCTGTAGAATCCTAACGGTTGATTTAAAAATTCTATCAAAAGATCATCATCTATTAAATTCCATAGACCTATTTGTCAGGATGGATGTAGATGTGCTCCTTTTTTTATACTGTGAAATAAATTAGGGGTCCAATCCTGCTTGTGCTTCCTGTTAGGTGTAGCACTTATTATTAACCAGCTGAAATCCTGTGCTGTCACACACATGTCATTTCTACAGTCCTATGAAGTCACATGAGAACTTAAAACCTGGATGGTAACAGACTGCAGATCCCAGGGAGGAATGAACTTGATGTTATGCTAAACAAAAAGAGCTCCCAACAATGCTTGTAGGTGTTTCCATTGTTTCATGCTGACTCAACAGAGATTGTAGGCTTCAGAGTGACGCAGAGACAGAGTGACAATCCTGGAGTCTGCTCATAGCAAGTATTTGTATAGCTGGAGCAGCGAGGGGCCCGAGTCATAGACCAGAACCTCATTGTGCTAGGCACTGTACAGACACAGAACAAAAAGACAGTTCGTGCCACAAGAGGCTAACAATCTAAATATAAAACGAAAGACTACAGATGGCTACAGACAGATGTGGGAGTACAAATAAAGCTTTGGTTCTCAAACGTTTGTACTGGTGACCCCTTTCACATAGCAAGCCTCTGAGTGTGACCCCCGCTTTATAAATTAAAACCACTTTTTTATATTTAACACTATTATAAATGCTGGAGGCAAAGCAGCCTTTGGGGTGGAGGCTGACAGCTCATGACCCCCCCCCAAGTAATAACCTCACAAACCCCTGAAGGGTCCCAACCTCAGTTTGAGAACCCCTGAAGTAAACAATGAGATCACATTGGTCAATATGGTAGGTGGTCTCTTTTTTGTGTAGGGATCATGGAAAAGGAGAGTTTTGAAGAGTGATTTGAAGGTAGCTTGGTAGATGTTTATGGGGAACACCTCCCAAACATGGCGGGAGGGGCAGCATGGGAGAAAGTACTAACATGTTTGAAAATGTAAGGAGTGGGCAGTGGAGACTGGCATCATGGGCCAATGGGAGGCAAATATAGACAGCTCAGTAGTGAATAAGCAAGAGTTTGCAGGTGCAGGCATTACAATATTAATTGCACAGAGTTAGTTCCTGCATTTGATCCAATCTGCACCAGGAAAGGGTCACATTTCTTCAAAGACTTGTCAGATGAAAATATACAATTTTCTGAATGTTAAATGTACCTAAGTAGCTGGTCCTGCAACCTTTATTAACATGGACACCCAGTGCTTTTGTGAGTAAGATCTGCAGAATTGATCCCTGGATAAATATTTCCCCAATTAATTACGTCTCTACTCAAAACTAACGTTTTTTTCTTTGGAGTTTTTGGTTACTCCTCACACCTTCCTAAAGGAGCCCGAGTTTATTTCTGAATCCTGATCATTTAGCAAATAAAGCAGGGGTAAGCAACCTATGGCACGAGTGCCGAAGGCAGCACGTGAGCTGGTTTTCAATGGCACTTACACTGCCTGGGTCCTGGCCACCAGTCCGGGGGGCTCTGTATTTTAATTTAATTTTAGATGAAGCTTTTTAAACATTTTAAAAGCCTTATTTACTTTACATACAACAATAGTTTAGTTATATATTATAGACTTATAGAAAGAGACCTTCTAAAAATGTTAAAATGTATTAGTGGCATGTGAAACCTTAAATTAGAGTGAATATATGAAGATTCTACACACCACTTCTGAAAGGTTGCCAACCCCTGGAATAAAGCAAAACTTTAAGTGACTCATTTTATAAACAGTGTTTTACAACAAAATCTTCTAACAGCTATCAGATTCTGATTCTGACAGCTGCTTTTCACCAACAATAAATATCCCATTTGTGTTTGTCTATTCATTAATATCAAGCAATATCTGACAAGATCCGATTTCTAGCTACCATCCTGCCTTGTTGTTCCCTCCTCTGTGATAATTTTGGACAGGCCCCTTCCATCATAGTTTTCATGTCATACATCTTCTATTAAAAAAAAATAAAAGTGATTGGTTCTATTACTG
This sequence comes from Gopherus evgoodei, assembly GCF_007399415.2. NCBI lineage: Eukaryota > Metazoa > Chordata > Testudines > Testudinidae > Gopherus > Gopherus evgoodei. Next base: position 254,799,412 of record NC_044322.1, on the reverse strand, counting down.
TAACATTGGCACATTTTGATCTCTCAACCAAAGAATAGTAACAAAGGCCCCTATGTACCAGAGCTTTTAAGCACATGCTTAATTGAAACACACGAGTAAACCCCTTGGTTTTAACAGGACTCCTCACCTACTTTAATTGAAGCACCCTCATTATTTTTTTCTCGAGGTTATCTGAAATTCTTATCTAGTCCCACATCCTAAATTCATACAGCACCTGACAATCATCTTTATGATTTTATGAAACCCCAGTTGAACTTAGGATTGGGATGGCACCAAGAGCTTTGCAAAATGGAGTTGTAGCACTAACGCTAAATCAGGACTATGAATTGGTTTTATGTTCTGGGTTTTTTCAAATTTAACTCCCACTTTATTCCTTTGGCTTTGTAATGACATTAAGGAACCCCTCCTCCCCATACACCTACAACAGGCCAACTTCTCCTTTCCGGTATATAAAGGCAATTGCCACTGAAGTCAACTGAAGGGATCAGGACAATGCTTGTAGAGTTTTGTTCCTTTCATTGGATACTCTTAAACGACCACTTCTGAGGATGATTTTTCACCCCAGGAGTCAGAGTAGTTCAGAAAGGTGATCATTTTGCCTAGGGCATGCACAAGATTGTATTAAATGGCAGTTATTGTCAAAGTATGATCACAAGGGATGATAACCATGGATCCTCATTACAGGCTTTATTCTCTCCCATTCATGCAAATGGCTCAGTGAAGCTCAGTTACCCATTATCCCTCCCTGGTTTTCTTTGGTTTGGCCATCTATTAGGTACGATCTTAATTTAAGAGCAGATCCCATTCACATAAGTTAAGCACATGGGTAAATGTTTGCAGAATCTGCGAGCTCTTTGACAGACATGATTCATCAGTTGCCTCTTCAATGCATGTTGTCTCATAGGGCTTCATCTGAGGTCTAGGCTAATTTTCAAAACAACACTATTTACATGCAGCCTGGGTAGCCTCTTCTGATGGTGTCAGGAACACAAGTACTGTATTTCCTCAGTGGTGGTGGTGGTGGTGATGATAGCAGCTGCTGTGGCTCAGTAGCTAGTTGAAGGCAGTTTGTTTATTAGCAAGTTAGCCAAAAGTCAGCACCGAAAACTCAAACCACTGTCCTAGGAACTGGGTAGCAGTGCAATGTTCTCAGCAAATATCCCAGGGAAGATTTGGGATGCTTTAAGAATCAGATTTTTTTTAAAGTTTAACTTTAAATTTGACATTTGAACTTTTGTGGGTAGGGAGGCCAGGGTTGATAATTATACAATAGCCAAAGTAATACAGCGGTTGAACGTTTGAATTCTCCCTAGGTTACTCCGTTCACTTTTAAAGTACTTTCTTTTAAATAAAGGCTTTAATTGCTTTATTATGTTTTGGGGTTTGTATATCACCCCTTTTTAGCGTTAGGTTTTTAAGTTTTGCACACAAATTTCGAGCTGGAGGAGTTAGGGTTTGATTTATATGATGAGGCTAACGGGACACAATCAAAGCTGTGAGGCTTAAAATTAGACAGCTGGGCTTTGCTTTGGTTTGCAGGTGACTGAACGTCCTACCATCTGATCAGCTTTGCCTTGGGAAATGGTGGCAAGTTGTTTGAAATGCAGAAGCATTTTGCTCTTGAGGATTTTGTGCATTTCATTCCCCTGCTGGCTTTTAGGGGACCTGAGCAAGACAAGCAGTGCCCTGAGTAGCATTGACAGGTACTGGAGGTAGCCAAGTCTGGGTGGTTGGTCAAAAGAAAAGTCATCATGGGGTATTTTAGAGTCAGGGAGAGGAAAAGTAGGGAAATGCCAAAGAATCCCTCTTCCCTCAAAACTAACTCACTAAAAAAATAAAATAAAAATGGAGTCGGCGTAGTAGAAAAATACAGTAACATGTATATTGTGCAAATACACTGTATTGCCCTGGCTTTATTTCTGATTGGTCACCCAGTTGAGTAGTTACTTTTAGCATGTTGCAATGTGCATGGTAAAAGCTGTTAGATTTTCCAGCCCTTCTTCCCCTCAACCTGGTAGAAATTTAAATGTTTTGAAGGTAAACTTGACATTAGTCAAACTCGAGAGTCCCTTTTATGTTCTAAAATCATTGTGTGGAACTAGCTTTGGAATTAAATGATTAGAATAAAAGGACACGGATATGGAATATTGGTCATTTAAAAAGTTCTTGCTTATTGATAAATAACCCCTTAGAAGCCTAAAACTGAAATCACCTTACTGAAAATGTTCCTTTTCCTTGTGCACAAGCTGTTTTGTTATTGTAGGGGGACATTTGTTTTTATGAGGGAAACGACATCATAGAATTATCAGGACTTTGCAAATGGATGTAGAAAAACAGACAGGCCATTGCACTGATGTGAAGAATGCAAACACAAATAAGAAGAATGTCACATCTTCCCAGTGTCACTTTGGAGGTCTAATCCTGCTCTCATTTAAATCAGTTGAAGTTTTGCCATTGTCGTCAGTAGGAGCAGGGGTAAGCCCCAATTCAACAAAACACTTAAGTACATACTTATCTTAAAGTGTGTGCTTAAATTATTTGCTAGATTGAGGCCTCAATTATATTTAAAATGTCACTGGCAGGTTAAAATACATTTGTTAAAAATCCACATTTTCTTACTAGTGTTTAAATTTCTTTGGCTTTTAATGATCTAGTATTATTAAAATCCAAATTATTTTCAGATGTTTGAAGTTCGTGTACTTCATCTTGGACAACAAAAACAGGCTAGTCACTTTCACTTTTGGATCTAGTTGCTCTTATTTTTGGTTCCTGTGCACTGTAATCAATACAATTCGGCTGTGTTTGGGTTGAAAATATTGGCGATTACTTAAATTCAAGCTAAAAATGGTTTTCAGTGAAATAAAAAAATCATAAATTCCGTATTAGGTTTTGTAATTTTAGTTTGAACAAAACACAAAATGTTTGAGCCTAAAATATATGCATATATTTTTGTTGATATTCATTATGCGTCATGATGCCTACAGGTTGGTATAGATTCCCCCAGCCATTATTTAAATAAAATAAAGTAAATAAATAAAACGTTCAGTATTAGGGCTTGATTCAAAGGTAAGATTTTAAGGGAGTAGTTTATAGTTGTATTTCTAATTTTATGTAATCATTACGCAAAGTGGTATATGCCTGTCACACTCTGTATGGCACGTAGAGCTTTCTGACATAATAGCTATTTTAAAAAATAAATCGATTTCAACACAACTCTGCAGATGTTGTAACATGGGGCAGCTGCTCCTGAGCTGTGCTAACTGTGAATGAGGAAAATTTCAAAAAAGTGAGTTTTTAAGTGTCTCATTTGAAAAGTAAAATTGTTTTCTCTCTGTGTGTGTGTGTGTGTGTGTGTGTGTGTGTGTGTGTGTGTGTGTGTGTGTGTATATATATATGTATGTATGTATATATATGTGTGTATATATATATATATGTATGTGTGTGTGTATATATATAACAATGAATTGCACATGCAAAAGTCTTTCCTCCTCCTTTCGTCAAAGGGCATAATCTTTCACGAGTGAATTTGTGAGTTTTATCACTTGTGTCAAAGGTGCAGAATCAGTCAGAAATGGGTGAGAGACTTGAGGGAGAAAACCTGGGTTACATTTTGTAAAAGGCAAAATGAGGAATAATCATCAATGCTGCTTTTTTTTTTTTAATGACAAAACATGCACGTCAGAAATTTAATATTTTTAAAAGGAAAAAACAGAGCACCAAAGGTACTGGAACTAGGGCTGCTGAGGATGCTGCGGCACTCACTGGCTTGAAGTGGTTTCCATCATATACAGGGTTAACAGTTTGGTTCAATAGCTCTCAGCACCTCCACTACATAAATTGTTCCAGCACCCCTGCATAGCACACACTATTTACATGTAATATTAATATGTTTGCCCTGAGAAATGATGAGAAAAATCATGCTCTAGTAGGGTGACCAGACAGCAAATGTGAAAAATTGGGATGGGGGTGGGAGGTAATAGGAAGCTATATAAGAAAAAGACCCCAAAATCAGGACTATCCCTATAAAATCGGGAATCTGGTCACCTTATGCTCTAGCTATAGAAAAAAGACAAAGGTCACAAATATATACATGAAAAATAGAAAGTAATTTAAAACAAAATATCTATTATTTTACCAAAAAAAGCTTTAAGCCATATAATAATTATTTACTAATAGTTTAAATCTGTTAAAAACTCCACACTCCTGTGCTATGACTAGGGCTCTTTGGCACTATGATACAAGTAATAATAATAATAATAACTGGAAAATTATAGAGCCACATTTGTAGTAAAAGCCCATGGAGGAATGGAGTCCTTTTGTTGAATCTGGATCAGTCATGGGCTCACCTGTCTGACAAAAACCATGGCTTTTAATGGAAGCCAAACCTCTAAATTCCCCAGAATGTTTATCACGGAAGTTGGGGGTAGAACAAACATACTGCCAGATCTGACCAACCTCTGACTTTTGGACTGAGATTTTGGCATGTAGGGAATTTCTCAAAACTGTCTCCAAAATCTTGGACTTTTGGTAATGGTGCTGAGGTTACAGGTGCTGTGCGGAGGATGTATCCAGATCCAAATGTGAAACAGACTAAAGCAAAGGTTCCCAAAGTGTGGATCTGAGAAAACCAAGTGATCACAGAGTATTTACTTAACTTTCCTATGATTACTTTCTAATGTAAGCAATTGCTTATAACAATCTCTTAAAATGTGGTCCATTTTGCACAAAAGTTTGGGAACCCTGGGCCAGAGGTGTAAGAAGGCCGCTGAGTTCCTGTTTAGCCAGGCCCAAAGACCTCACTATTGCCCTTTGAAAAAAGGGGGCAGGTATTATTTTAGACAGTTCAAAAAGTTCTGACATTATCAATTCTTTTTCAAAGGAAAGTGAGCACACTGGGAGTAGCCTGCCAAAGAGTACCAGTAGTGGCTGGTTCATCAAGGGGAAAATCTCAGGCTTTTCAGTTTCTCATTGTAGGCAGGTAGCCACAGAGCCTCGGCAATCCCAAGTATTTCACTTGAAAGGTAAGCAAAATCCTCCCGGACAGGCAGCAGTGAGATTCCTTTACCGCACAAACACAAAACCCCACACTGAAGTGAGTCCTGAGTGAGCGTGACATTTGGCAGAAGATCTCCTAAGTAACTTGCAGAAGAAAGATTTGCAGCACCTTGCACCGTTCCCCCCACCGAGTACTGCACAGCACCAGCACGCATTGTTGTGAATCCATTTGCTACAATCTCCTCCTACTCTATTGAGAGGGGGCGGGGAGTGGGTTGTTTGTGTGAAGTCATCGCCACCGTCACAATAGGCTGCACCACCCCCTCCTCCCGGGCTTCCCGCGCGGGCCTTTCTCCCTTAAAAGGACAATGGGGCGCGTATGCAAAAGAACTCGATTGAGTAGAAATGAGCCGTGGGAACAACGCTTGCGCAGAGAGAGGGGGAGGAAAGCGAGCCATGCAAATGAGAATTGACTCTAGGAGCGGTTGCATGAGGACCCGGGAAGCAACACAACGAGGTTGCGCACTCCGCAGAGGAGTGGGGAGCTCATCGCACACAACACAGCACGCTATTGATTTGTTGGGGGCTGCAGTTCAGAGGTAAGTGATTACATGTTTTTCTCCGCTCGTGAATTTTTTTTACTAAACCAGAAAGTGCGAAACCTCTTTGATAAAAGCAAAAAGCCCTGAAACCAATCAGCCGTTCTAGTCAATAAAACAAGTTGTTTTTGGAGGCTGCCTTTTGCTGCAGGGAAAACACTTTCCTGTCTGAAACAGTTTTGACACCCACTGCCCTGTGTGCGGCATTGATTTTTCCTTCTTTTTGTGAAAGAATAACTTGAGAACTATAATTTTAAAAGCTAACAGTGTTGTGAACATGCCGATTGCATTGTTCCATATCCAGCTTCGCATTGGAGCTTTCTTAAAATGAAATCAAAATGTTCTCTCCAAAGAGAGAGGTCGAGTCGATTCCTGAAGATATCACTGGACAAGTGAACCCACGCAACTCCGTTGGTTAGAGAAACTGTGTAACCAGTTCAAGATGTTACCGGGAAATATCAGTTTAAGGGACATTCTTCCAGGAGCCGTAGTAAGTGGGAGTGTATCAAACCGCTTGAATGTTTTGTGTGGCTCGAGAACCTTTTCTTTAGTGCTCTTTGTAAAGAGGTGGAAGCTGGAAGATGTAATGTTCCTTCCAGTTTGTAGATTCAAGTTAAGTGATTCTGGAAGAAGAACGTGGGCTTGTTTGGTTAATGGGGGGAGGGGGGAGATACTGGTGCTGAGATTAGCTTGGCCTGTTGTTGGTGCTGCTTCCCAGATCCGTTGCGGCCCGTTACTGTATGCACGCGGTTTGGCATTATTTGCTCAGCTTGGGCGAGAGATGCGGATGTGATAATGAGAACAAGAAGGAATTCGGACACCTAAATCGTTCGGGATTCCAGAACCCGTTTGGGCTTTGGAATGTTTACGAGAGAAACGTTCCATTTTCGAACGTTCTCTGGGGCTTTGTACATTTATGTTACTAATTATACACCTGTAGCTTTATTTTTGAGCGCACAGAAGTTGTTGCGTCGTGAGTGGCAGGAGGCAATCATTGCAGTGTCAATGTACATTTTCTCTCTCTCTCTTTTTTTTTTTATTTTTGTTTTTGGTTGGGGGAGAAGAATGGGGAAATTGTTCTCTTGACTTGGCTTGTTTTTAGAAGGGTTGTCGGGTTTAGCACTCAAGTGACCTGAAATGGACAGAAATTGTATGTGTGCCATCTGACATGACACGTGCTACTAGGTGTGCAGGTTGCGGGCTTGCTTTAGTGTTGGGTTGTTGTTTTTTTAACCTCTTTTATTGGAAAAGCCTTGTTATCGATCAGAGTGGTGTCCTGATAGCGTCAGGACAGTGTAACTTTATGGTGATGGCGTCTTACCACTTTCAAAGCAGAGTACGAGTGAAAGTAACTGCTTTTCTTGTCTCCTCTTTGTAGTTTCCATGTAGAACGCAACGAAGTTTAACTTGTTACATTCTCCATTTCGTGGGGGCTTGTTTTTTCTGGTCGATCAGGAATCTTGCTAGTTAGCAGGATCTTTAAATCTCTTGATGCATTCCGCAAAACAGTCGACATATCCTTGATGCTGCACGTAGGCAAAACCAGGCTGAAGGGAAAACAAAGGGCTTGCATGTGCTGCAGGCAGTGCTTGCTCTACAACTGCGTGTCTGCAATCCAGTCTGCTCACCGAAACACGGACTGTTATTGAACAGGGAGAGGACGGCTGGCGGGGGAGCTAGGGGGGAATTGGTGCGACAGATTCGTGTCTTGGGGAAGTTTGAGCTTGACTTTTTGTGTGTGGAAGACTTCTGGAGGAGTTAAAGTTTAGGTGCACGCACGCTCCTGTAAGGTTACCACGCTGTGTGCAGGGAGGAGGCGGCTGCGTGTTTGTGTGTCTAAAAGCATGCAGGAGAGGAAACGCTTTTCACTTTTCTGTGTAAAAACTGCAGATCATTCAAAGCCTGAAATTGCCGCTGCGCCCGTATCGAACGCTGCTTAATGCTGGGGGTTGGTGCGCACTCTTTTTAAAGGGCTCTTTGCAGCAGTTCCTCGGCTGTGTGCGCGTGTGTTTATGGGAGGTCTGTAGGTTTCCCTTTGAAGTCGAACTGTTGCCATGTTTGAATTACGTCAGGGTGAAGCCATGAGGAACCAGCTCCAGCCTCTCAGCCGCAGTAGCAGCGAGCGGCAGCGGCTCAGTGTAGGATGAGGTGAGTGAAGGGCCCTGTTGGACACCGCGAGCTGTGTGTGAGAGAGGGTGCAATATTCAGGAAGTGCTGCCGAGCTCGATGGTGGCGCGCGGCTGGGGTGGGGGCGCGGGCGCATTTTCGCCCCTTTTGTTCTGGCAGAAAACGCTGTGGAGTAACTTTCACTCGAGGGCTTGGCCGGCGGGTGCAGTCTTGCCCGCTGCCGTCACGCACTTTTCCCCTGCCAAGAGCGCAGTCGCTAATGCACCTTTTCCACGCAGCCTGCGCCGTGGAAGACCTCAGCAAAGTAGCGTGAGGGAGGAAAGTGCGTGACTGCACCCTGCGTCTCACTTTTCCGTGCGTGTGTGTGGTTGGCTTCGGAAACTCACTGCCGGCGACTGTGACCCGATTTCTCTGCACCTAGACTGCAGCCAGCACTCGGGAGATTAGGATAGATGGCTCGTGGAAATGCCCCCTTTCCCAAACTGCTTTGTCATAGCAATCCTTCCCCCCGGTCCCTGCTTCCAAACACGGCTAGTCCTGAGGAAGACTTTTTTTGAAAGCCTAATTCAAGGCTAGTTAAATTGCATCTATCGACTTTGCAGATAGAGTTAAAAGGTTGGGGTGCCTGTTTAAATATCCAGCAGACGTTGCTAGGGTCTGATTCCAATTTCTGTGCTTGCTTGCGAGGAACTCTCCTATGTTTCTAATGGCTCCTGTGTTAAATTTTGCCCCAGTCCTGAACAATTCTGAATGGTGCCTTTCCCTTATTAAATGGCAAGCCTAGGCATTTTCACTGAGTCCTCGTGACAGTGACTGTGTTTTGCAATGTGTTCTCAGGAGCAGGCGGCTCTTCCCGCAGCATACCTTAGCACACTTGATTTTCTGCTTTTTAAAATCCTCTTGTTTGCCTCTGAAAAGGACTTGGTCACGTTGGGACTCCTGTGCCAGTGTGTGCCTGTGCCCCTTATGTTTGTTGTCTACCTGATCATCATGGCCCCTTTGAAAAGTAGGTCGTCCTTGCTGAGGTGACTGGGGGTGGCTGGTCTTTGTTCCAGCAGGCAGTACTTGTAGTGAGCTGCTGTGCACTGGTGCTGAATGTCCTGCTGATATTTTTTTTTCCTTCTCTCTTCACCTTAACTCTAGTTCCTCCCCATTTGGGGCATGGCTGAAAGACAAAACTTTGCCTGGGTGTTCCTTTTGGTATCGGCACTGGGCAGGCTGCAGGTTAAACATCTGCAGTGAAATCCTGGCCTCACTGATATCAGTGGGAGATCTGCCATTGATTGCAGTGGAACTAGGATTTCAGTCTTGATGAAGAATTTTTTTTTTAATCTGATTTTGGTGGCTAGGTCATCTTCACATTATGTGATTCAGTACTGTGTTAACTGACAATGTTGGTCCAATATCTACAAAGTTTTCCATTTTGCCGCCTATGTGTTCTATCATGATTTGGAGTGTCTCTTTACTGGAAGGATTTTTTTGGCAGAAAAATAACTGTAGAACTCAGTTTTTGTGATACCCCACTTTGTTATCATGCCCGTTACAAATCTCTCTCTTCAGGGGGTTACCAGTTTAGTTGTGGGTTAAAAGCTGAAACAGAACTTCAAATTAAACTGATTTGTTTAATACACTTTTTTGTAATTTTTTGTAACTTGGACAGGCAGTAGCCTTTCCAGACAAACCTATTTATGTTATTTGGCATAAATGTCTATCTTCATTTCTTAATATGCTCATCCCCAGTTATATTTCTGACATGGCTCTTCTTGCTTGCTTTTTTGCTGTACCATCTAGTTCAGCACAGTACATTGGTAGTATAAGCAGTGACTAAATCCTGAATTCCTTCTGTATCCAAAGCTTCCCCTGACTGTCTCACTCTTTGTGGGGAGTGTTTTTCCCCTCTAGATTTTCCTCTATATGGAGATATGTATATCTCCTAGAACTGGAAGGGCCCCTAAAAGGTCTTTGAGTCCAGTCTCCTGCCTTCACTAGCAGGACCAAGCTACTGATTTTGCCCCAGATCCCTCAGTGGCCCCTTCAAGGATTGAACTTCACAACCCTGGGTTTAACAGGTCAATGCTCAAACCACTGAGCTATCTCTCTCTTACAGATTGGTAGCCCTCTGGGTGCAAATTATATGATATTTTGTTACGACTGCAAATGAAGAAAACTCCCTAGTTTCACTGATTTAACATAGTTTGGCAAGCAGTTGATCTATAACATGATCCAATTGCTTTGAGGATTTTAAACAGTTTAAACCAGCTGACAGATGAAGTTTTGGAAGATAGTTGGTATAGGCTTTATAGCATTTCATAAGTGAGTTTATTACATATGCAATATGAGTGGTGTGATCTCAGACTTGTATGTTTTTTGCATTTATAGAATGTCTTTCAAATAGTTTCTAGGTGCATTTCCAGTAAATTAATGGTTCTTCTCACCCACTCCCCAGATAATGTTACGAGACCAGACGTTCAAAATTGCTCAGGTGTTTAGCATCCACAGCAGGAGCCAAAGAGTATACTAAAAACTATACAGCCAGAAATGTGTTTGTTTTTTTTCTTTGAGTGCCGATGAATGGTTATAGGATGACACCCGTGGAGCTTACTGTGTATCCACAGCCCAAGCAGTGGCAGTGCTGCTACATACAGTGCTCCCTTTGAAAGGTGGGAGGCTGTATGTAGATCATATGCAGAGGTATTGTGGCTTGTGCATAGCTAGACCTACTGTACAAGGTCTTATGGGTTTTTTAAATAGTCCGAGCAGATTTCATGAGATCCAGAGTACAGTGGGTGCATGAGTTTCCTGACTAACTTCAGTAATGTTGAGAGGATTTGGGGCCTGATCCAAAGCCCAGCGGAGTAAATGGGAGTCTCTCTCCCTCCCCCTGCCCTTGACTTCTGAGAGCACTGGGTTAAGTCTTTGCCACCTAGATAGGGCCCAATTGTCCTTTCATTAAAGCCAATGGCAAAACTGCTTTTGAAGTTTAGTGGTGCAGGATCAGGCCTTAGGTGACAAGTGGTGGAATTTTCAAAAGCACCTAAGGACATTAGACCCCCAGCTCCCACTGAACGTCTGTGGGACTTGTGCTCTGAAGTCCCTCTGTTGCTTCTGAAAATCCCCCCCCCCCCCAGTGTTAGTTGGCAGATGACTGTCACTTGAGAGCCTGGAGCCTAACGTTTATGGGGTTTTACAGATAAAAATCTGTTTATTTACTAGATGACTGTGTGTGAAAATGTAACTAAATTCATGTGAATTAAAACAAACTAACAGATAACAAAACCACCTTTAAAACCGTGGCAGTCTGGGGCCTTTTATGGTACATGCTGATGTTGTGCAGTTCCCCCTCTGTCACCAAACTGTTAGCAGGCAGACAAGGTGGTGGGTTCCCATATGCTATATAATTCATTTTTATCAGCACTCTGTGACTTAACACATTGTTACACTGGATGAGATTAATGGTTCTTAATATTGCCAGTTTCCTTTAAGTCTGAAGCAACAGTTGTTCGTGAGGCTTTTCACTGTTGGAAAACAGGTGCCAGAAGAAACAATAAACATGTGGTTGGAAGAGGTGGTTTGAAAATTGAGGGGATAACCGGAATGGAGGGGTGGGACTCCATTTCATAACTGTCAAGACTGGTTCTCAGATTACCAGATCAAACACCAACATATTATCTATCAGCTCAAAGTCCAAATGGGAGGGGGGAGTCCGATTTCTCAGCTAAAAAGGCGTTTGTATCATAAGTAAAGCTCTTTACACTTTTTAACACAGTAATAAAAATCTTCACTGTTAGTGTACTGCTCCTGCTAAAGTAGCCATGAGATATTTAATGATCACAAGTGCTCATGACACTGATTTTCAAATCTCATGTAAAAGACTGCACCTCGGAAAGCACATGGCCCCAGACACATGCTGAGCCATTGGTTGGGTACTGACTCAGATGAGCTTCACTAACTGAATCACCAGCACTACTCATACATCACCTCATGTTTTCCTTGGAGATCTCCTATTCAAGGGTTGACTGGATCTGACCCTGGTTAGGTTATAGGAGGTGATAAAATCATGGCTCAAGTTGGAATGGCTGCAGATGGAACACCCCCACCACTACATTTTTTTTTTCCCTCTGAAAATCCTGTTTTTGTGCTGTTCACAGCCCATGCCAGCTTTCCTGTAGTAGCAACTTTTTACAAAAGCACCAAAGTGACTTAGGCACTAAGTTGCGTTTTCAGAATAGCCTAAATAATTTAAGTGCCTGTGTCCCACTGAAAATCTATGAGATAGAGACATCTAGGTGACTTTTTTGAAAATTTTACCCGCAATTGTTTTGACACAGCAGTATACTACAAGTGGCTCAACCACAGTAAAGAAATGTCACCCATTCTAATTTCATGACAGGGCCATTGGTTTGCCATTTGTGTTTGGTACATGTTAAAGTTTCATTGAGTTCTGTGGAACATCACAGGCACGGCATTGTTGCAGGGGACTAGCTGCACAGGAGTTAGTGTACATGTTCTTGGAGGTAAAAACATTCCAGATCTAGTTTTAACTTTCCCTGGGCCTCATTGATCATCAAGTACAACATTCACGGGTTTCAGAGTAGCAGAGTGAAGTTTCATTATAAAGTGCCGATACAGTTCTGACTGCAGAGTACCCTTGAAAGATTTCTTGATCTCTTCAACACATATTGTGTGGGGGGGTTGTTTTTTGCTTTTTTGGGATGTGTGGTGGGTAGGTGGGCAGATATTAAAGGAATTTATAGTGTGTGTGCATATATGGAGTTTCTAGGTTGCACACTTCAGATCCTAGTCTCCGCATTTTGCACTGGAACACTTACACTTGTATCTCTCTTTTTATGTGGAGATTAAAGTAGCATTTTTAGTTGGCACTAGTTTTCTTGTTTGTTTCCTTGGAGCCTTTCCACTTCAGACACATTACAATACAAGTGGTTAAGGCCTAGTTTTAACTTTACAACTTTGTAGTGAAGGTCTCCTTTTGGACAACACGCCTTTTCGGGGTGAGTGATTTCTTTATCAAAGATTCAAAGGCAGATCCTCAGCTGGTGGAAATTGACATAATGCCATTGATTTCAGTGGGACTATACCAGTTTATTCCAGCCAAGGGAGAGGCCTGAAGTATTTACTAGGGAGGCTGGCAACTCTGCTCATGGCATCATAGGCTGTTTTGGAAGAAGTCATTGTTCTCATATGCAGATGTGCCTTCCAGGGCTTATGGTCTTTCCTTTATTTCAGTGTCTTTTAAGAAAATACTCTTGGATATTTCTCTGCTTTATCCATGTGCAGTAGAGATCAGCGTTGTGAGATTTTGCTGACAGGAGCAGTCTGCATCAATATGTATGGGCCAGATCCTTAGCTGGTGTCAACCAGCATGACTCCACTGACTTCAGGGCAATTACACTGCTTTACACCAGCCAAGAATATAGACCATTGTTGTGGGTCAGAGGAAGAAATCGGGGTTAATAGCATGGTTCCTTCTTACTCTTCTCTGCCCTTCCAAGTGAAGAATTTGGGTTGCACAAAGGGTGAGTGAGTTCAGGGCTAGAGTAGGGAGGCAGGAATAGAGCAGGTGCTGAGTGTTTGGAATGTCATCCCTCTGCTTTTCAGATAAGCTGCTTTCTTTGTGAAACAGCCATGGAATGTTTCTCTGTAAGTGTCACAAATTTCAGGTGTGTTTCTTTCTGTTTGTTTAGGTATAAAAATGGAATTATATACATCTTCGAGTTCGTCTTTTTTCTATTTTGGAGGTGTTTTTCCCTTCAACCTCTGTGGTCAGGAAGAATGCAGAAGGAATCAGCCACCTTTTTTCCCTTTTTAGAAGGCAACCAACTGAACAACAATAAATCCCTGAAAGTTAGCTTCTCCTTCCCTTGAAAAGATTAGAGTTCAGGATTCACCGTTTATTTCCAAGTTGAGAGGATTTCATGCACAACTGACACAGCAAGCATTTCTCTGTCTTCCTGCTTCTCTTGCAGATGTTTGGGTCAGCATCAACTTTTGCAGAGGGAACTTTGATCCCCAATTCTTGTCCTGACTGGTCCATAAAAGAGGAAATAACTTTGTGTGTGGTGTAGGCTAGCTTTGTGCCCAGCCATGCATAGATTTGCAAGGAGTCTTTTCTTCCCACCTTCCCCATATCTCATTAACTGACCCCAGATCTGTTAGGCAGAAGGGGCTCTGCTTCCTGAAAGTGTTTCTGAGTGTTAGCCTTCTGCAAAGGGGTGGGGTGTTGGCCCTGTACCCCCCTTATCCCTCCAGGCTCAGCTGGCAAAATTGCAGAGGAGAGTGCACCCTGCATCCTTTCAGAGTGTGGCAGAGTTGCTGCTGAGCAAGAATTCAAGTAGATGAGAGTAGGGGGAGTGCAACTCCATCTGCGTTGCTAAAAGCAAAGGGGGAAACTCCCACAGGTCCCCCTCCTGTGTGGCTGGTACAGTGAGCGTTCCCACATCTGCTTCAGTCTACTTCAACCACTGCTCTTGGAGTACGTGTGTTTTTTCTCTTCCCCGCTCCTCCCCCGCAGGATCCAGGAGGAATCCTGTCTTGCCTCTGCTGGAATTCATTGCTGCATAGCCTCCCTTTCTGACTCTCACGTGGCTGGTAGTTTTAAAAGATGTTATCTGATGATGTATACATGGATTTAAATATAACAGGCCAAATCCTCAGTGGGTGAAAACTGATGTAACTCCCCTGAAGTTAAAGGAGCTACACCCGCTTAAAGCAGCCAAATATCTGTCATTCAGCATGGATACATTTCAGTCTGCGCCTTCAAAGCCAGTGTAGATGCTGTGCTGATTTGCACTAGCTGAAGATCTAACCCAAGGTTTCTGATTCGGGATCTTAAGATACAAAACTTAACAAGATAAAAAAATGTTTAAGGTCCTAGTTATGCAGTCTTTAAGCATGCCTCACTCCTATAGAAACGAAGTGTCCACAATGACCGGGCACATAATTACGGCTTAGAATGGAAAAGCAGACACTGCTTTAAGTATGGCAATGCTGGTCAGCGCCCGTAAACTCTAGTGCGATCTATGTTAGCTATTAAATTCATCAGCTGACAGTATGTTTAGTGTATAGTATTCAAATGGCAGCTGTGTGGATTAAATGTGACTTTGCCCTGACGCCTTCCATTTATAACACTGCATTTGGACACAGCTGTCAAAGAGAAATCTGTTATACTTGTGGTTTCTCTAGTAACTTTCTCAATCCAAGAATGACGTATGGTGATACTGTTGCTGTCCATTCATCAGCTGGGAAACAGATGGCACTAGTTTTCCTTCTATTGAAATTTTGTGCTGAAAGGCTGTGCCTGTGAGAATGGAAGCAACAATCCCACAACAGAATATTTACTATAAATATCTGACGCCAATCCTTGTTCAAGTGTTAATTGTAAAATGGTGATTCTTGTCCCTCTACGGTATAAATACTTGGTGGTAGCTGAGACATCCCCCATTTCCTAGAGACTCAAGCTTAGAAATGTTCCCCAAGTGAACAGTCAAGACAAGTTTCCAAGACCAGTTCCATGCCTCTCCTGTAAAGATAAAACCTTTATTACATGGGTTATTGGGTTCACCAGTGAGACAGAAGTACCAGCAGCTAGTACCAGACTTTGTAAAGTAAAGGACACCAAGCTGGAAGCAAAACATTGAGTTGCCGTAAACAAAACCTAAAATAACTGTTACAAACTCCCAGGTGAATATGATTTCTGACCATCTCAAAAGGCTTGGTAAATACCATAGTGCCAAGAGACTTTTGAAGGGGCACATTGAATGGTAACAAAATACATAAGCAAACATGCAGAATATATAACTCCTTAGTGTCTGGAATCATGTGTGGTTTTTTTCCCTCAAAATGCATCTTGTTAATCAAGGGAAACTAACTGGACCATACTTGGCCATGTATAATGCCCAGTGGCTCTACATTGTCATAATGGGAAGACAGCCTAAATCTTTATTTGTGTTTTGTCTTGCTGCCTTTCTTAGCTTCCCAACTCACATTTCATTGAACCAGATTTTCCTCCTTTCTTTGCCGGAAATTACCCAGTACCTCAACTGGCTAAATGCCACTGGAGATTTTTGTGCAAGAGCAGAGTAGTAGTTTTTGAGTTTAACCAACCCTTGACATGCCATTCAGGTCACTGGCCAGAACACTTGCCCAGTTTTCCACAGGCTTTAATCCAGCAAAGTACTCCTGGATGGTGGATGGCCCTCTTGGCAGTGAATCTGGGTGACTCAGGAGCGGTGGGGCAGGATTTTGGGGAGCCTTTGCTGGAGATGTGCACATCTGTGAATGGCAGAGCCCAGCTCCTCCCATGGTAGCTCCTGTGCCAGATTAGCACACTAGAATCTGAGGACAAGGCTGGTGGATCAGCTGCTGCAATTCTTCCTTCACAGAAGTGAGTGAATGGCTCAAAGCCAAGTGCAGCCCTGAGGCTAGAGTGATGGCTGTTCAATGGGCTGTGCAATGGGCTGGGTTGGGTGGAGAGCAGTGGAGACTGCTTTTGTTCTAACCCTGGCAGAATTCCTCAGCATGCCTGCTTGGGCTGTGTACAGGAACCAGGATTTGAGCCTTAGGCAATTTCAGGCTGTCTGCTTGCAGAGTCAAGAAGGCAATGCTTTGTAAGTCACATTTGAGGATTTACCTCCTGGAGTGTAAGGGCCTGAAACTTCATCTTTGCTGAAAATGAATGCTTGGATTCTATAGGATCGAATGGTGAAGTCCCTGAGACCTGGCAGGGAGTTGCCCATTCATCAGTGGCAAGGGGAAAGTGGTTTTGTCAAACCCAGCTCTTTGGAGCCTAGATTCTGTCTTCCTGTGTATTTGTACAGCATCTAGTACAGATGTGACCTAAGTCTGATTGGTGGCGTGGGGTGCTACTGCAGCAGAAATAATTAACTGGTTTAATGAACTACACCAAAATATAAACCACTTTGTTTGGGATTAAGCTGCTAAATAAACAGTTACTGTTTAGGCAGTTTGTGGTGAGAGCATTTGTTTTATTTAAATTCTGGTCTTCTCCATTGGGGTCTTCTCCATTGGGGTCTAGGAGTGCTGTTGGTTAGCTTAAACCCTACTGTGATGTCTTCCTCCTGATCATTTAAAGAGAGAGCCCTAAGAGCCTAAGTGGGGCTGGAACTACTTACCGTGGGGTGAAATTCACCTGTGTGTAGAGGGCTAACACTAGGGCCATGTCTACATCTAAAATTTTGCAGCGCTGGTTGTTACAGCTGTATTAGTACAGCTGTATAGGGCCAGCGCTGCAGAGTGGCCACACTTACAGCAACCAGCGCTGCAAGTGGTGTTAGATGTGGCCACACTGCAGCGCTGTTGGGCGGCTTCAAGGGGGGTTCCGGGACGAGAGAGCAAACCGGGAAAGGAAACCAGCTTCGCCGCGGTTTGCTCTCTCGGTCCCGGAGCCAGCCAGCAAACCGCAGGGAAGGAGACCTGCTTGCTCGGGGTTCCGGGACCGAGAGAGCAAACCGGGAACGCCGCGGTTTGCTCTCTCGGTCCCGGAGCCAGCCAGCAAACCGCAGGGAAGTAGAGACCTGCTTGCTCGGGGTTCCGGGACCGAGAGAGCAAACCGGGAACGCCGCGGTTTGCTCTCTCGGTCCCGGAGCCACCCAGCAAACCGCAGGGAAGGAGACCTGCTTGCTCGGGGTTCCGGGACCGAGAGAGCAATCCGGGAACGCCGCGGTTTGCTCTCTCGGTCCCGGAGCCAGCCAGCAAACCGCAGGGAAGTAGAGACCTGCTTGCTCGGGGTTCCGGGACCGAGAGAGCAAACCGGGAACGCCGCGGTTTGCTCTCTCGGTCCCGGAGCCACCCAGCAAACCGCAGGGAAGGAGACCTGCTTGCTCGGGGTTCCGGGACCGAGAGAGCAAACCGGGAACGCCGCGGTTTGCTCTCTCGGTCCCGGAGCCACCCAGCAAACCGCAGGGAAGGAGACCTGCTTGCTCGGGGTTCCAGCCAGCAAACCGCAGGGAAGGAGACCTGCTTGCTCGGGGTTCCGGGACCGAGAGAGCAAACCGCGGCGAAGCTGGTTTCCTTTCCCGGTTTGCTCTCTCGGTCCCGGAACCCCGAGCAAGCAGGTCTCCTTCCCTGCGGTTTGCTGGGTGGCTCCGGGACCGAGAGAGCAAACCGCGGCGTTCCCGGTTTGCTCTCTCGGTCCCGGAACCCCGAGCAAGCAGGTCTCCTTCCCTGCGGTTTGCTGGCTGGCTCCGGGACCGAGAGAGCAAACCGGGAAAGGAAACCAGCTTGATTACCAGAGGCTTCCTCCTTCCACGGAGGTCAAGAAAAGCGCTGGTAACTGTCTACATTGGATTACCAGCGCTGGATCACCAGCGCTGGATCCTCTACACCCGAGACAAAACGGGAGTACGGCCAGCGCTGCAAACAGGGAGTTGCAGCGCTGGTGGTGCCCTGCAGATGTGTACACCTTCAAAGTTGCAGCGCTGTAACTCCCTCACCAGCGCTGCAACTTTCTGATGTAGACAAGCCCTAGGCCTAGGTTGGTTTGCAGCTTTTCAGTGACACCTGTTAATTTGCCTGGTTTCTCCCAAACAATCTTCTGGTTTATGATGGAGTCTTTGACAATGTAATCACCTGGTGTCTTGGTTTGATGATAAAAACCAAAAACTCTCAGACCTTATCTTATTTGTATCACTTTTTTTTCTTTTTTTGGGTCTATAAATTGATATCTGTTGCAGCTGAGAGATCCTGCCTGTTGAACCTTCCTGCTACTAAGCAGCTATTCCTTTTCTGTGTAGTTTGGCTGCTTGTTGTCCTTGATGATCAGCAGCAGAGGGCAAACCTTGCTCACTAAACAGGGTTGTATAAGCCAAAGTTACGACACTATTAGTTTAAAAGAGAACTCTTTTTTTGGAACGGTACCTCTGTGTTTATGACAGAGACTACTTACAATTTTTGGATGGCCTTTTAAAACTTGTTTTGCATTAAAGTCCTGAGTCAGATAATATCTTAAGCATGTGTGTACCTTTGAGCACTGGAATGGAGCTACTCAGATGTTTAAAGTCATCATGCATGTTCTTAAGTGCTTTGCCAGATCAGGGCCTATGTACAGTCCCACTCTAGAAAGTAACTGGGGGATGAGGGCAACAGCATCTTGGGGCTCCCCTTTTATTGTTTTTCAGGGACTCCAAAAATTGAGTTTAGACATAAAAAGTTGTTTTCTAACAAGAAGCTAACAAATATCTCCATTGCACATTAACTGCATCCATAATGTATTTCAGGATCATTGGTTGTGGTATGCAAGCCAGAGAGCCACAGCTGTTTGACAAGATGGGCAGTTAGGAAAAACTTGTGAACTGAATATTTGCTATCAAGTCACTGAGCATCATTAAACAGAGAACCCCCACCATGTCGTTTCTAAAGTGGCTCTTAAGTGTTAAATGGTTTTTTAGGTGACCTTGTCACATGTCTGGGGTTGCTTAATACCCTCTGCTTTGGGGTGCAAGAGACATCAACTATTTGTGCTTGACAAAGGAAGCATATTCTGAACACCCATCCTCCTAAGAGGCACTGCGAAATAGTGACAATGCATACCTTAGCACAGTGGTCCCCAACCTTTTTGTCTGGCGCAGTGGTGGAGCGTCCGCCGAAATGCTGCTGAATTTCTGCGGCATTTCGGCGGCGATGCCTCTTGATGACGTCACCTGTCAGCGGCAAGCAGTGTCATCGAGAGGCATCTCCGCTGAAATGCTGCCGAAATTTGGCGGCATTTCAGCAGATGCTCCACCGCCAGCCAGGACGCGGGCACATTTAGATGCCCCCGTGGGGCGCCATGGTGCCCGTGGGCACTGCGTTGGGGACCCCTGCCTTAGCAATTCCCCCTGAGTGTTGTCTGTTCTGGACTGTGGTGTAACATCAGTTTGTAAAGTTGCACATGAAGCTGCTTCTCCCTTTAAATTATCCTTGAGCTGTATCTTAAAGTGATAATGACTGTTTCTGCTTGTTCTACAGGCTCCAGCAGAGAAGAAAAGATGTTTGGTTTCCATAAACCAAAGATGTACCGGAGTATAGAGGGTTGCTGTATCTGCAGAGCAAAGTCTTCCAGCTCTCGTTTCACTGATAGTAAACGTTATGAAAAAGACTTTGAGAATTGCTTTGGGTAAGATCACATGCTATTCAAAATTGGGTTTACATTTTAGTTAGTCAGGATTTCTGTCTCAAAGCATGAAAAGTTACCAGCCTCACTCAAAGTGAGGTACTGAAGGCTCTGAGCAGAATCAGGCCTAGTATAGTTTTCAGCTGCCTCATACTTCTACCACGAGGGGCAGGCAACATTGGGCCAGATCCTCAGTTGGTGTAAATCAGCACAGCGCCATTGCTTTTAGTCAGCCTCAGCTGAGGACCTATGCCATCTGGTTCTCTATTGCAAAGTGCTGTCAAATCAGAGTGGAAACACTTGGCACTCCGTTTTCACAGGTGTCAATTGCTGTACAAAGTGTAAAAGAATGCAGAGGTCAGGCCCATGGGAGTTTTTCCGAGGTGTAAAGCCTTAGATAGAGAAGAAATAAAAAAAGTATTTATTTAGCTAGTAAATATCTTTAAAAGTCCAAACAGGTTTTGTAAGTAGTTGTTGCTGCTGCTGTTCTGAATAATCCTATCAATCCATGGGAATGTTGCCCCTCTCAGTGGAGGGGAGAGGTCTACTATCTTAATAGCAGTTTTCCAGCCCTGTGCTGTGTAAAATAAGCCTGAAGAATTAGCTTTACTATTAAAAAGCATTGGAAATTAGGAAGTTTCAAAGCCCTGGTGAGGGCCATTGTATAATTTTTAAAATAATTCAACAGTAGGTTTAATAACTCTCTCTTTAGCATTTTGGAACTACCTTACAAGCCCCTTCTTACCAAATTGTGAAAGAAGCGAGTTCCTGCTTGACAATTCCTAATTGTCTTTTATTACATTTAACTTTTGTTTTTTTTGGTGTTTTTTACTTTGTAATTAGCCATAGCAATTAGTGCAACAAGATTGAGATTCTAACTTCCCATAAAAGTGTTTTTATTCTGGAGAAATGTCCACTTTGTCATATTTCTCCAACTTCCCCTTCTTAACCCACTTTGCTTAGCTATCATGAAATTTTAGGCCACAGTCCTGGGAAGACTTACACCTATGATTAGTTTTACACACGATTAGTCTCATTGGCAACACTGGCACTACTGACATGTTAAAAATTATTCACTTGAGTGATTCTTTGTAGGATCAGGCCTCTCTTTGCCTTTCTTGTATTTCTCTTTGTCAAGAAATGATTTTTCCCATGAGTCTTCATAGTGACTTCTACTGACTGTTGGTTATTTATTTTTAATGTAAAGCTGCACCTATCTGCATGCTTGCTTGCTGCTGACCTTGGCTAAAGGAAAGCTGTGCTACAGTCCACCACATTTTTATTTAAACTGGAGTTTTGAAGCTTGCTGTATGCTTTATTCAGTATGTTTGGCAAGGTGGAACCTGCAGTCTTACACTGGGTCATCAAAGAATGACTTCTCTAACCCAGACACGTCATTCACTTCTACAGTATTTCAAAGTCCATTTACTTAACTAGCCAAAAAAAAAAAAAATCCATAATCTATCTCCTTCTTTGAGTCATTCCAAAAAGATTTAACTGTAAGGGAAACATTTTTAATAGGCTTATTGGAAGCAAACAAGTGCAGTCTTCATGCCAATGTTTACAAGTTGTTGGGCTGTGCACAGAGCACCTATAGAGTTCAGCAGGAGTGCAACTCATGGAACTCTTACAGGATCAGAGCTTTTATTTGAAATTGTATGAAAAGTTCAAGAGCTGAATGGCGTGTTCATCAGATCAACTGGGATTACTTAAAAATGAACTTTTAAATGGATGAGGTTTGTTCTAATAAAAAGATTCTCCAAAGTGTTGAGCACTTTTCTGTAGGGTAAGCACTTTTAAGGTGTTTCAAGTTGGACATTCAAAATAAGTGAGTACCAAAAATCACTAGTCACTTTGGAAAATCTTTGCCTGAGAATCTGTTGTCTCTCTCTTTATATTAATTGGGTTGATTTACAAGAGGTTAAATAATAAACAGGGTCTTCTCTTGTCAGGCTCCATGAAGTCCGCTCAGGAGATATCTGCAATGCGTGTGTTCTTTTGGTGAAAAGATGGAAAAAGCTGCCAGCAGGATCAAAGAAAAACTGGAATCACGTTAGTTGGCTATTTTTTCCCCTCTCTGTAATTCATGTTCCCCTTCTGTCCACTCCACTAGAGAGAGACGGTCAAGTGTTTTCTCTTCACTCCTCAGCACCTGTAAAAGCTGCTCTGAACATTCTGAAGTGTGGCTATTCCCTGCCTTCAGATGGCTTACATGTGCAAGATTCAAGTGATTGTTGGAGACAGTTCTCTTCTTACCCCCTCAATTTTCACATGCTCCTAAATTTGTCCAGAATTCTCCCTTGAGACTAAACATTCCAGACTTGGCCTCAGCCCAAAGATGAATTCTTTTTTTTGGAAAGTTTGAACGAACAAGGTAACTTGCTTCAGTAACATAAATCAGCTTGGCTTAGTGAAGTACTTAAAATAACTGTGTCACAGTCATTCCCACTCTCTGATTTGATATATTAATCTGCTTTGGGCCTGCGATTGAAAAAAAGAGCCAGATTTTTTTTGGGTGGGGGGGAAATTGGTCATCAATCTTTCCAGGAGAGTTTTTTGACAGCAACAAGGGAGCTAAACATGCTGTTCATTGCTTTGGGCATGCCTAAACACAGAAGTTAGCATAAATTGGGTTTGCACAGGTTTTTAAATCAGTGTGGACACTCTCGTCTGTTGGTTTAAATGGCCTTAATTAAAGGGGCGAGCTAAACTGAAGCCTTTTATGCACAAGAAAGTTGTTTAACTAAAGCTGTTATTTTAAACCAGTTTTACTTTCTCATGTAGACTAGGGTCATGGCTACATTTGCAGATGTAGAGCATTTTGAGTTAAGCCAGCCTTTGGAGAATGCAGTAGGGAAAGCGCTGCAGTCTGTCCACGCTGACAGCTGCAAGCACACTGGAGTGGCCACATTTGCGGCACTGGCAGTGGCATTGGGAGCAGTGCATTATGGGCAGCTATCCCACAGAACACCACCTCTCATTCTGGCACTGTGGCTTGTGGGAATGGGGCGAGGGTTCGGGGCATTCTGGGCCCTGTCCCAACGCCCCGTGATGCATCGGTTCACATCTCAGCAATCCCTGTGCTGCTGTTCACATTTGGCGCCATCTTTCAACATTTTTTGTGCTGCGTGCTCTGTCTTCCCTTTCGATCTGCGGGAATGGATGTTGAACTGCTGAGGAATATGCTGATGAGTCTCGCCAGCACGTCATGTTTGGCAGTCAAGTTATTCCTTAAGATCCAAACTGACAGTGAGGACTCCAATGATATCGACTCGAGTAATGCATACGACACATAATTGCTTGTGGCATTTACGGACATGCTCCCCACCATGGAATGCTGCTTTTGGTCTCAGGAAACAAGCACTGAGTGGTGGGATCACATCGTCATGCAAGTCTGGGATGATGAGCAGTGGCTGCAGAACTTTCGGATGAGAAAAGCCACTTTCATGGGACTTTGTGATGATCTTGCCCCCACTCTGCGGTGCAAGGACACACATTGAGCTGCCCTGCCAGTGGAGAAGCGGGTGGTTATTGCAATCTGGAAGCTGGCAGCTCCAGACAGCTACCGATCGGTCGGGAACCAGTTTGGAGTGGGAAGGTCAACCCTTGGAATAGTGTTGGTTCAAGTTTGCAGGGCCATTAATCGCATCCTGCTCAGAAGAACTGAGACTCTGGGTTACGTGCATGACGTTGTGGCTGGCTTTGAACAGATGGGTTTCCTAACGGTGGAGGGGTGATGGATGGAACGCATATTCCAATTCTGGCACCAGCCCACCTAGCCTCCGAGTATGTTAATTGGAAGGGGTATTTCTCTGTGGTTCTCCAAGCACTTGTGGATCACCGTGGGCATTTAATTGACATTAACACAGACTGGCCCAGAAAGGTGCGTGATTCACATGTCTTTCAGAACACTGGCCTGTTCAGGAAGCTGCAAGCTGGGACTCTTTTCCCAGAACAGAAGATCACTGTAGGAGAAGTCAAAATGCCCATTGTGATCCTTGGAGACCCCGCTTACTCGTTAATGCCGTGGCTCACGAAGCCCTACACAGGGAGCCTTGACAGCAGCAAGGAGCAGTTCAACAACAGGCTGAGCTGGTGCAGAATGACTGTGGAGTGTACTTTTGGACTTATAAAGGGCCGCTGGTCCTCTCTATATGGGAAGCTGGACCTGGCCGATGACCGCATCCCTGAGGTTATATCCGCGTGCTGTACCCTCCATAACATTTGGGAAGGGAAGGGTGAAAGATTCACTCAGGCATGGAACTCGGAGGTTCAACACCTGGAGGTTGAATTTGAACAGCCAGAGAGCAGGGCTATTAGAGGGGCCCAGCATGGGGCTGCAAGAATTAGGGATGCCTTGAGAGAGCAATTTGAGGCTGAAAGCCACCAGTAATGTCTGGTGCCCTGCATGGGAGTGAAGTGCAGTGGTTCCAATGTTAGTAGGAATCTGTGTTTGCTGTGCTGACTTGCAGTGCATGTGTCTTTCCTGGGCGAAGGTATCTTTTACTTTATGCAATAATAAAGACTCTTTTCAAAGCCAAAAAATCCATTTATTGAAAAGAAAATGCATTTGTTGAAAAGAAACACATCTTCCTGGGAAACAGAAAGGGCAAAGGGGTCGGGTGGGGATTGGTACAATCACAGATTTGCGTATGTCCTGTCTGGAGTGCTGTGCAATGAGTGCTGCACTTCAGGGTGGCTACAATGCATGGTGATGGGGGTTGAGTGCAGTGAGTAAGGGTCTTGGTTTTCAGGGCTTGGTGGTGAAGCTACAGGTGTTAAGAACCCAGATAGAACCAGTAGAGTTTTCCAAGGGGAAAAGTGGGTTGTAGGTGACATGGGGGCACAAGGGAAAGAGTTTTGGGACGGGCTCGGGGGTGGGGCGGGCACGGTAGTGCTCTACCTGCATTTGCTACGAAAGCCCGGATCGAGTCCACTTGGTGCTCCATGATGCTTATTAGCCACTCCGTGCTTTGCAGAGCTCCGCGCTTTTGTGTCAGCACTCCTCGTTCTGCTGGTGTTTTCTTCTTTCACTTTCCCGCCACTCCTGCACTCTTTGATTTTTTTCATTCAGGGTCTGCTGTATTACTTCATGCAGCATGTCTTCTTTGCTTCTACTGGCCTCTTCCTAACTTGTTGGAGTCCTTCAGCTGGTGATAACACAGATGGCTGAGATCTCAAGGTTGCATCTGTAAAGGCAAAATGAACACTTAACAGAGGCAGCATTGTTTGCACCAGACAGAGCAATGATTCCCCCATATTTAAGGGCAAGCACAGTCTACACAATAGCATAATTTGCCCATTCAAAAGTGAGCGCACATAACCCACAGGAGCCCCAAAATGGTGAGTAAGCACAGGGTCATGGAGGACTGACTCTTTCATGGCTGTACTATCCTCTGGGTTTCTGTGCCTTGGGGAGAGCCAGCAGCTGCAGGGGGGCCCTGTACTGAATACTGTCATCACATTTTCCACAGGAGTTAATCCTGGAAGATCCTTCACTGCTGAGAGTGGCCTGGGAAGCAAGGGAGGGTCTTCTACTACAATGCGGCTTCCGGACTGTGCCATATGCTGCTTGCCTGTGTGCAGCAATAGTCCCCCCCCACCCCCCACAGCACAGTGGCATGGACATGTTAGCCTGACTGGGACAAGGACCACAGTGGCTCTCCCAAGAAACCTGTGCAAGTGCATTGCCCAACTTCTTGATGAGACCTTTGAAGAGATCGCTGAGGCTGATTGATGTGAGAGAGCACATCAACGCCTGCTTCCGCATCTAGGCATGCATGCAGCCCTAAACTTTCTCGCCCCAAGAGCCTGCACCGAATAACTTCCTTCCCAAAATACAAGCCACTACCGGGAACCTCCTCTGGTGTTTGTCCTTCCCCAAGCACCGGCTGCCGTGACTGGCTGCCTTCCTCCTGGCTTGAGAACAGCTCCTGGCTGCATGCATCTAGGGATGCCGGGGTGTCTTCCTATTCCTCAGTACCCTTGCTCCCGCTTTCCTCCTCCTCCTTCTCCAGAGCCCAGTTCAACAAGGCAGGAGAAGTGTCCATGGTAGTACTTGGAGTGGAGGTGGGGTTGCCTCCAAGTATCACGTCCAGCTCTTTGTAGAAATGGCAGGTTGCAGTGGCAGCACTGGAGCGGAGGTTTGCCTCATGGGCTTTGCAGTATGCACTCTGCAGCTCCTTCACTTTAACCCTGCACTGCATCCTGGTCATGGCCCCTTTTTCCATTATGTCCCTTGATATCTGCCTGAAGGTATCGTAATTCCTACAGCTGGAGTGCAGTTAGGACTGAACAGCTTCCTCCCCCCAAACCCTGAGGTCCAGCACCTCGCCGTTGCTCCGTTCTGGGGATCGCCTGGCGCGTGAAAGCATGGTCACCTGGAAAGATTTGCAGAGAGCACTCGACGCCTGGCTGAGCAAACAGGAAGGAGATTTTCAAAATTCCCAGAAGATTTAAAGGGCAGGTCTGACAGTTGGTCACCTGAGAGCAGGGCAGTAGAGTTCCAAATGATGACCAGAGTGACTAGAACAGGTATTGTGGGACACTTCTGAAGGCCGATCAGAGTGCATTAACAGACCAGGACATCCACACTGGCGCTGCAGCGCTCCAGTAGGGGCGCATCAAATGTTATTCCACTCGCCGAGGTGGATTATCAGGAGCACTCTAGCTGCGGAGTCCAGGCACTCTACATACCTTGCTAGTGTGGACGCGTCGTGAGTTAGAGTGCACAAGGCTGCTTTAATGCACTCCAACTTGCAAGTGTAGCCATGCCTTAGGCCTGATATAAGCCAGGCTGAAATGATTGTCAACACACATAGTTGCACAAGTGAACTAAATTGGTTTAAAATATCTTTAATTAGACCAGAGTGGCTTTATCTGTAGATCAGGCCCTAGTTCTGATACAGAATTGTGGGCAGAGGGAATTAAATGTATCCATGCTGCCTTTCAGGTGGTGGATGCAAGGGCTGGACCCAGTCTTAAAACAACACTGAAACCAAAGAAAATGAAAACTCTCTCTGGAAGCAGGATAAAGAGCAATCAAATCAGCAAACTGCAAAAGGAATTCAAACGACACAGTAAGTAGACACAGAGTTTTAGGAAGGCAGTTTATTGCCAAAGTAGCTAATTGTTAACTGGCCTAATTAGATACTGTTCAATGCATTCAGTGGTTAAATGAGAAAATATGTTTATGTAACCCTTTCATCCTTGAATTGTTTGAGGGTGGAATTAGGAGGGGTTTGGGGGGAGGGGTAGAGGATGTACATCTGACCTCAGGGTGGGGAAGTTGCAGATGCCAAGAGATGGGTTGAACTGAGGGCAAAAGCACTTTTATTCTAAGCCCCTGATTTCAGTGATTTGAAATTGTCCCAGAAAATAACTTCCTGGGCAGAAGTTTCATAGATGCTAGATACTGAAAAGACCTTATTAAGTTATTTTATTTATTTATTTATTTATTTATTGGTTAGTGCTTTGTGTGGTGTAATTTTAAGTGTCTCAAAGGATGGACTTCAGCCTCTTCTAGGCAACAATCATGTCAGCCTCATTATGCTATTCATTGTGTATATATACGCAGTCAGAAACAACCCTTGCAGTCCAATATCCAAATTGTGCAAAAACTTACCTGCACACCTAACTTTGCACATTGTGAGTAGTCTCATTGATAAGAGTAAGTCTTTGAAGGATCAGAGTCCAAACAGATAAGAGAAATGCAGGGTGATGGGAAGGAAGTATTATCCCCATTTTACAGATGAGGAAACTGAGTCTTCCCATTGACTGCAATGGGGCCTGGATTTCACCCAGGAGATTGAAGCGACTTGCCCAGGGTCACACCAGAAATGTGTGGTGGATCTAGGAACTGAATCCTGAGCCTTCTGAGACCCACTCTGTCTTTCCCCAAGATCCTTCTCCTCCTCGAAATGTTTCCATAATGTTGACAAATGATCACCTCTGAAACTTTGTAAGTGCCAACAGAGAGCAGCAATTGTCACCTTTTTTTAATAATATTCTCACTGGCCATAATAGTGCTGCTTGCCTCAGACTTTTCCACGGTCTGAGGGTAGGAAAGAAACTAGTTACACCCAATAAATTTTTTTTTTGTTTTTTTCCCCTATAGACTCTGATGCCCACAGCACCACCTCAAGTGCCTCCCCCGCTCAGTCTCCCTGTTACAGTAACCAGTCTGATGATGGATCCGACACCGAGATGAGCCCTGGGTCCAGCAGAACACCAGTCTTCTCCTTTTTAGATCTCACATACTGGAAAAGGTAAAAAGCGACCAAACACACATCTCTGCAGCCAGCAATTTATTTTAATTCCAAGGCTTTCTGTTCTGTTTCCTCAGCAATAAAACAGCATTCACAAACAGCTGGTGACAAGCATGGCATTTTAAGGATGTGGCGAAAGTATGGATTTGGGCTTGGAGAGAAATAATTGTTTGGCCTTTTATTTTACTTTTGGTCTCTGGGTACGTAATGTTAAATGCAGTTAGTTCATAATGTCTTGTAGACAGACATTTTATAATGGACCCATGATCACGGTCAGAAGAAACTTGGGGGTTGGAGAAACTGTAAGATATTTCCCAATTTTGCAGAGACTTTTATGGTTTTGCTAGACACTATAAATGCAGCAGTCCCTTGTTCAGCTACCTTTCAAATTGAAATGGCTGTGATTTCATCGCCTAGCTAAATTCATGGAGGCTAGGTCCATCAATGGCTATTAGCCAGGATGGGCCGGGATGGTGTCCCTAGCCTCTGTTTGCCAGAAGCTGGGAATGGGTGACAAGTGATGGATCACTTGATGATCACCTGTTCTCTTCATTCCCTCAGGGGCACCTGGCATTGGTCACTGTCAGAAGACCAGATACTGGGCTAGGTGGACGTTTGGTCTCACCCAGTATGGCAGTTTTTATGTTCTTTAAGTTGGCCTCTTACAGATTCATTTAGTCAAATACAGTTCAGCAAAGAAGCAGCTGTGTTTGTGTTTCTGTATCGCTACTTGAGATAGCAAAGTGGTAGACCTACACTTAGGCTGAGAATTTTTTTTTTTTAAAGCAGTCTAGTTAATTTTCACACTCATGATTTTGTTTGTTTTTTCTTAGTGGACTTTTTACTCTGTGCTTGTAATTCCCCCACTGCCTCCCCTTATTGTTTTAAGATGGAAGGAAACTTCCCCCAGAACTTAAATGGGTCTGACTCTCTTAGGCCCCATAAAAATACTTATCACCATGATATCCAGGTGGCCCTGGAGGTTGTAAACTGTAGTGTCCTGGTCCTATTAAATAAACTTTGTGTTTCTGTAACTTACTTCTGGGTGTATATGTATATTTATATATAAAATCGTGTCTGCATCTCTCTTCCTACCCCACCCTTTCCTTCCCCTAGGCAAAAAGTTTGCTGTGGAATAATTTACAAAGGGCGTTTCGGGGAAGTCCTTATAGACACTCATCTCTTCAAACCTTGCTGTAGCAATAAGAAGTCAGCAACTGAGAAGCCTGAACAACAGGGACCCCAATCTCCAGCCATCTCCAATCAGGAAGGATGGTGACTTCCTTGGCTAACTGTAGGAAGGTGTATACGGAGCCTCTTATTGTCTGGAAAATGCTAGAAAGTGACCCTTTGTTTACTATGGACACCTGCTATGCTGCCAAAAGACTATTCCTTAGAATTGTTTTGGTGTTTTTACTGCTACAATTCCACAAACTCTCAAGCCGGTTTGTATCTTTTCAGAAATACTACATAATAATATTTAAGATACTATGGAACACTTAGCAAAGCTGAATGCTGCTGCGAAGTTGTCTCTAAGGGTTTTTTGGTTTTTGTTTTTATCTTTCCCCTACCCATCCCTTCCATGAATGAACTTTTGAGGGTGGGTTTTCTTGTATAATAAAGTGTATGTAGTTAATATTCCTGTACTGAGAGAAGCAGTGGTTGTGTTTGGCATTTTTTAAGTTGATAAACCCCCTCCCCAACCAGAGAAAATATTTCATTTGATGTGTGATTCAGTGACATGGACTTATACATAGAAGTTTTTAACTCTTTACAATATTTTCATTTGCGTGTATTTTAAAAGGTGTGGAGAGCTAAACCTGTACTACTGACATTTTAACCAAGACAAATAGTTTCATCATTCCTGTATGGCAAAGCCAGGTAATGTGAGCAAGGCTAGACACCTGTGTAGAACCTCCCAGTTCCTCCTGAATACAAGTGACCAGTAAACCAATAAATGATGACAACCCAAAAGCAAGCACTGGGACTTGTGCAGTACTGCACGTGATTAGATTGAGAGAGGAACCATGGAGGCCAATTGGGGTCCAGGTTAGGTGCAGCTTCGGGGTTGGAATTTGTTGAATTCTCACAGGATGATCTCATAAATTTTCTGCCATTTCTAGGCACTTTCCTGGTTTTGAACATGACACAGAACCAAAACCGTAGTGTGGGGGGCCAGCTTTCTGTCCCAGGAATTGAAACAAAACAATCCAAGCATGAAATTCAATGGGGTTATGATTCCTGTTTTGGACCCTTCCACTCTTGTGAACTGTATGCATGTTTATACTGCAATCCTAGGGTGTGGTTTAATCCAGCTAGCTCTGCTACCAGAGCAGTGAAGCTGTGGCAGCATGACTTCACAGGGCTGTCCAACTGAGTAATTGCCCAGGATCCTGGGCAGCCTTGTACAGCCCTCACTGATGCCCATGCTGCCATGGCTACACTGCTGTTGGTAACCGAGTTAGCTAGAGCAAAGCTAGCTGGGTACATCCATGAGCTGCAGTCACACCCTGTCATTGTAACACAGGGCATGTCTATACTGCAGACATACACACACCATAGCAACACTTCCGTGCACACTGGACCTATTGTAAATTCTGTAAGTGCTGTTAAAAATTACTCCATTCTAAATAGAGGCAGCTCTGTGTGCATGATTGTTGGCAAAACAAATCCTATGCACATTCCTGGTAAAACTTGTGTGCAAATGATTGTGGCATTCCTTCATGCTCCAGCTTTGTCTTTAGAGTAAAAACAGCTTTCTCAATGACTGTGCTGCAGTTTTAGCTCCTGGTTGTTTCATGTTACCTTTATGAAGATTTAACTTGCAGTGTGGGAAGTGAACATTTGGTTTAAAAAAAAAAAATCTTTGGGGATATTCTGCAATGGACTGCTAGAAACTTGAGTTTTCTTCTGTTTGGCTTTACTATTAAATTTTTGGTGGGAAGACTGAGGGTTGGTTTGTAGGCAAATTTCAATGCAAGCTCTGAAAGGCAAACATTCAGGGGACGAAAAGAATGACAGATATATTTTTTTTCCCTCCATCCTCCCTCACTCTCAAAGTAGAAAGTTAGTGTTGGGTTTTGGTTTCTTGTTTTACCCCTTCTATTAAATAAATAAAATTTCTTAGTGGGATGTCATGGGAAATGGAGATTATAGTCCCCCCCCTCTCTGTGGTGGTTCCACCCGCCCCCCCCCCCCAATAAATACATTGACTAAATTCTAACGGGAGGATAAAACTATGTAGTGTACCTTCACCTGCAATCAAATGGGTAGTTAGAATGGCTGCTTTGCTAAGTCTATCTCCAAAGTCTCATGCAAGAGTCTCAGCCAGCTGTATCTACACACCAACTTACATTTGAGTTAGTGTCTCCATGATTTTCTGTACCTAAGGCTGCAGTACTGGTGGTAGGATGTGCTATAATGTGGATCATCTCTACTTCTGTATTTATTTATTTATTGCTAGACTTCAACCATAGACTGCTTCCCCTCCTCCTCCCATCTCTTCCTTTCCCTGTAGTAATGCAAGATGAACTGTCTGTAGTCATGCACTTTGTATTAATGTATTAGAAATCTATGGAACCTGTTTTGTACTTTTTTTATACTGTCCATACACTTGTAATCCAAACTTTTTTTTTACTAGGGTAATGAATAAATTTAGACTTATTTAGAAAAATAAAACATTTTTCTTCTGGATTTGTTTGAACTCTGTCCTGTAATGAGATTTCCTGACACAGCACAGCCCGTGCATGGTTCATTTTAAGCAAGCTTACCAGAGAAGAGACTGAAAGATAATTCTCTGCTCTGAAACAAGGAAACTCTAGAAGAAAAAAGTGGGTCAGGGAAAGGATGCAGTGTCTAGACAGGTACAGTTGGCTCAGTGCTTGATTGGCAGAACTTTCCTTCAGGATCAGGTTTGTACTTAGTAGGAATCTCATTGATGGAAACCGGTGGAGTTGATGATGCTTTTGAATTCCTAGTATGCTTGCAATCTATATTGCTCACCAGGACTCAGGCCAGCTGAAACAGTATTAAAGGTTTGAAACTAAGGCCCAGGTCTTCAAAGGCATTTAGGCACCTAACTCACATAAGTTTCAGTGGGCATTAAGCATCTAACTAAGTACACTTGAAGACCAAGGCCTATTTGCAAAACTCTCGAAACCTGGAATGCGATGTTCACTTGTTTTGTGGGAGGAGAATTGGGAAGAGACCCTCAGTTGGTATGAATCATCATGGTGCCATTTTCTTCAGTAGATGTACACTGAGTGTCTGGCCATTTGTGTCTTATAAAAAAGAGAATGATGAAAGTGAAACATTTGAGTGAAAGTTCTTTGGACTTCTTTGGTATCCCTAAGTAATCCCAAGGAGATGGAGATCCTTGAGGCATATACATGTGCGTTTCAGAAAGGAATAAGTGGTTATCTAAGACAAATTCTTACTAAACTATATTGTCAAATTAGAATTAGTAGACCAAGGGCCCAGAACCTAATCCTCTAGTGGAGGGGTGTCTGGGCAAAGGTAGAAGCCATTTCAGTGAGAGGGGAAAAGGGGTAGACAAGGCAGCAGTAAAGACATAATGCCAAAGCGGGCCTTTGGAAAGAAAGGTGAAGAAGCGAGACCTCATGCAAAACTAGATTTGTTAAATGGCCTGGGGAAAGGGCTTTGAGTTCTGAACAGTTACAGCTATCACAATGCAAATAGAAAGTCTATTCAAACACTATCCAATACAATGGTTATATAAAACAAAAGTCCCAAACCCAAAAACACACTTTCAGGAAGTGTTTTCAAGCCTTTTTTTAAAATGCATCGTTCGGCCAATCGCTATGTCCCAGGGGACAGAGTTCCAGACCTAAGAGCCCTTGATTCTTACAAAATAAGGCCCTACCCCCTTGCAGGTATATGTTCTGGGGTTGTTAATGCTATTACTGATTTACAATTCACTACAAATTAGCATAGCACTCTTCTCAATAGATCTCAAAGTGCTTTTTCAAAGGAATTCAATATCCTTCTCCCCGTTTTACACAGGGGCAAGCTGAGACAGAGGTGCCGTGACTTGATCCAACGTCACCCAGCTGTCCAGTGCCACAACTGGGAATGGAACCTAAGTCTCCTGATTCTGTCCGCCCACTGGGCCACACTGCCAATGGAAGGGAAAAAAACATTTTTGTATAATGATACATACAGAGCTAGTTATTCTGGTTCATATGCTGCAAAGATGTTTAGATGCTAGTTACAGTACTGAGCCTGGAGCATGCTTTCAGGTTAGAATGCATTTATCGTGGTGTGATCCCATCCACGCTGACGGGTTCGCCATGTTAAAACCAGTCTATTCAGAAGTGCTTTAAAATCCTATTTCAATATGCGTTAGGAAAGGGGTCAAGAGCTCAATATAAATGAGTCCCATGATGAATAAATTGATCACTGCTTTAAGCATATCTAAAATGTGTCACTGATCAGTAAGTATCTTACCCAATGTAGTACAATGCCGCTCAGAGTAGCTTTTATTTTGTATTACAGTCGACACCCTTGAGTTCTGCTGATGCTATAAAGGTACATATATCAGGTAAATCTACTGTTTGCGTGGTGTATGAAGAGTAGATATTAATAGGGGATATATTCTGATACATAAAGCAGTTGCATTTTTATGAATGTTTTTTATATATATGTACAGCATGACAATAACATTTGATACAACTTATAGTGAGTTTTTGAACCCAATATATATAATTATGGGGTTTACTTTAGGGATTTTTAAAAAAAAAAAATATCAACTAGTTGCCATTAATAACAAACAACTAAGAAAATCACC
This sequence comes from Gopherus evgoodei, assembly GCF_007399415.2. Classification (NCBI taxonomy): domain Eukaryota; kingdom Metazoa; phylum Chordata; order Testudines; family Testudinidae; genus Gopherus; species Gopherus evgoodei. The sequence continues at coordinate 254,765,491 of NC_044322.1, read as the reverse complement.
ACTCATTAGCACTGCATGAACTTCATTGGCTGAAACTTTTTATTCCCCACAAAATGCAGGCTTGGGTCAACTGACACATTTGTCAAATTCATGTTGAATTCACTAGATTGTTTACATTGAAAAGCACAAAACCCCAAAAATAAATATGAAAAAAATCAAATGCTTTTTTTGACATTTTAAAAACAAATATTTTGGTTTTATAATTCAAAACAACTTTATTTTGAATTTACTTCAATTTTATCTTTTTTAAAAAAGATTAAAAAGCTCAAAATGAGAGAAATGTTTGACTTAAAGCAATTTTTTGTGTGTTTCAGTTTGCTGAAAGTTTTGAAACACATTGTTTCAGATCACCCTGACTTATTATTTTTTTTGGAACAGCCAACAACCACAAAAATCAGTTATTCTCACAGCTTTGCTCTTTATCCCCTTTCTTGTATTCTCCTACGCAGTAAGAGCTGTGTTGGGATGAAGTGGCAATACCTGGATATATGTAGCTGGGAATTCTGAATAAAAACAGTCAAGCAGCTGATACTCCTTTACACTAAGGCCCCTTTACCCTATCCTAGCAGTACGTTTACACCCAGTTTAAGGCATCCCTACACTATTAGAGCAGTGTAAATGAGAATCTTTTCCTGTCCTCATCACTGCATCAAAACTGGGTAGAGAAATGGCAGAACCTACCGCTGGAATTTCATCCCGAAGCTTGGCAAGTTACACTTTTTTTAAAACCAAGCACTTTCTCTTGGCAGGCTTTTCACTGGGACTCGGACATTTTGGATGGTCAGTGTTTTCCGGAGGAATGCAATTATTACTGATTTTCACATAATTGGAAGTACTCTTATACTGGAGAAAACTATAACATGTATGGAGAAGATTTTGTGTGTCAGAGTATTTTAGAATATAAGCAAATTGCAGGTTGCTAAGTAATTGACATATAAGGTAAGAGCAATAACCTCCCAGTGTGAATGGGTGCTTTTGGTGCCATCAATTTTCTCCCTGCAAAAAGTAATTATAAACCTGTCCTGTCCTAATATTGTCACCCATTTTCATAACTTTTAAGTCCAGAAGGGACATGATAATCTGGCCACATCTGCTGCATAACACAGACCATAGATCTTCACCCAGTGGTTTCTGCATCAAGCCTAGAATTTCTGGGAACTTTTACTGGAATGGATAAATCAGTTAATCCTTTACCGTGTAGTTCTCTGAAGCCAATGTATAGATGTTCTTAATATAAAACTACTTGCTTGGTCGGGAGGTAAATTGATAACTCTTCATTGTATGAACAGTAAATTGCGTGGCTGAGGAACAAAAGTGGGGGGGGGAGAGGTATGAAGAAGAGGGCTTTAACTACTTGTACATATAGCTATTACATATTTTCACTGTTTGAAAATCCCACCCGTGAACATTAGACACCGTAAACTGGTTATCGGTGCAGTTCTGCTAAAGACCACAAGCTGGTGCTGTTCTCATAGGAGCCCCAAAGTCCACCAGGGCTTTTTTATTTTTCTCTTCTAATTTCAGCGAATTCTCCTAAGTGATTTGCCACAAGGTTGTTTTTCCCCTAAAACAGAATGACGTGAAAAGTTTGAAATCAGGGTTTCTCAAACTATTAATTCCTGCATGGAGCTTTAGAAAAATAAATAGGATCTGGCTGATGCAACATGTCTATACAGGAAAGTGTAGGCTAGGAGGAAGGGTTTTACACACACTGACATACCCTGACTGCCCAAAAGACACAGCATATTTTGAAAGTATATTTTAAACATAGGGACAGGACAGCCAGCCTGTTAATTGTTCTTTCTGGACCATGACTCATTTGCACTCAGGACTTCGCAAAAGCTGTGAGTCATCTGTTGAATATTCAGTAGTATATATTCTGCTTTCAATAAACAGTTCTGCTTCTGAATGAGTGAGGAATAAAACCTTCCTTTTTTGTGTCTGTCTTTTTCCTGAACTTACCTCCCAAGGAAGCAGATTGAGCAACATTGTATTAGAGAGCAGATATTGCAAATGACGCACATTTCAAAGTCAGAACTGCATATTCCTTCTGAATAGCCAGCCAGCTCAGATGGTCAGTGTATATGGAGGCAGAGCTATGGCCCCACCTGCTCCTCTCTCCTCTCTCTCGTCTTTCCAGATTTGCTTCCGAAAGGCCCCAATTCCGGATAGCATTCCTATGCAAGAAAGAATTTAAGCACATGCTTAAATCCCATTGAAGTCAAGTGCTTTTCAGAATAAGGATGGAATAAGCATGTGCTTAAGTGTCTGCCTGAACCAGTGCCACAGTGATTCACCAGCTGGAAAATGCAAATAAAGCTCCAAATCTCAATCCTTTTAAAGTCCTTTCCTCTGGGCTTGCTCGTTATCCATCAAACAATAATTTTTTTAAAACTCCAATCAACTGACAAACACTGGTAAATAATTCCCGGAAACCTTCCCTGCACTTTAGCCGCCTAACAAGAGACAACACATCCTTCTTCTTTGAGCTAGCTTCTCCTTACTTTCATACTCCCACCAGTCAGCCAGGTGACCAGCCTGGACCTGTTAACCCTTTCTAGGCTGCAGTGCCTTTCTACAGTTACAGGGAGCAACTTGAGCATAGCCTTCCTCACTCCCCTGAACTCAAGAGTTGTGATTGTGATCAGCCATTATGCAGGTGGCTAAAGAGGCCATGGGAGTTGTTCCTCTCTTTCACCCCACCTCTTGCATGGCCACGTAAGGGCTAACAACAGTCTATCCCTTCAAGTGTGTAAGATCCAGAGAGAAAAGATACTGCAAAAATACAAAGGACTATTTTATTTTTATGAAGATGGAAGGGCTAGGGGCATTAGTATAAAATAGTAATAATGATATTTTTAGAGCACATTATTGTATAACATTCCATGTACAGCATCAAGCCATCGCCCCCAGGGCCTGTACATCTCATTAGTAGAGCAGGTCAAAAGTGAGATTGCAGAAGCTGTATTATTATAGCAGTGCCCCATAGCACCACATTAATTAAAGGGCTTTGTGGTGTTTCTATATAAATACCTATGTCCAGATTTTATAACAGCTGTAAAATTCACCTCCTTGCTGACACCGGGCACTTAAGGTCTCAGACTAGTAGCGTTTATGTCACTCAGCTCTTTGATTAAAGTAGAATTTTAAAAATCTCCCCTTATTTTCTGTTTTTGAAAACACTGTTTTAAAGCTTTCAGTGCTTTAAGATGCCGAATGATGGGTGCTCTGTAAAGTGGGAAGTAGTCACATCTTCTGAGTTAAATACAAAACAGCCAAGATATTTGAATTTGAAAATGGCTACAGTGAAAGGAATCAAATATGTTTTGTTTTGTTTGTTACCACTCCAGCATTAAAAAATGTCTTTGCTGATAAAGGGTCAGATCCTGACTGATGCTGAGGCTCTGCAGCTTCCACTCATTTTCAATGAGTTGGAGGGATATTCCTGGGCCCCCACAGGATTGCTTTACCCCAGCACAAAGGAGCCATTGAGTAGTAACCAAGAATCAGGCTCACTGGGAGGAAGGGCTATCAGCAGAGGGTGAAGCATAGCTAGGTAATGATCCATTGCCGAATTAGGGGGCGTACTCATATTGATTGAAAGACCGAGACCCTTTGGACAAGCCTTTCTGTTACCTCCCTCTAAGACACATGCCATACAGTGCTTGCAGATGATCAAGGGAGCCAGAATGGTGGTGAACATCTACCATGTGATGCAGAAACCGAGCAGTTATTTCAGCTGTTTTTTTCCAGCTTATGAGCAAGACCAGCCAGAATTTGGCTATTGAGTTTATTAACAGAAAGTGAAAAGTTTAAAAAAAAACAAACAAGGAAGAGCCTGTGTAAAGTAACTCCATATATAGACCTGTGTTCTCAGTTATACTAGGCCTGCTTACACAGTGCCAGAGGTAAATTACATGTACACTCACTTTAAGGACCCCGCACATTTTAAGAAAGGGAGAAAGAGTGATCCCAGTAACTATAGGCCTGTTAGTTTGACATCTGTCGTATGTAAGGTCTTGGAAAAAATTTTGAAGGAGAAAGTAGTTAAGGACATTGAGGTCAATGGTAATTGGGACAAAGTACAACATGGCTTTACTAAAGGTAGATCGTGCCAAACCAACCTGATCTCCTTCTTTGAGAAGGTGACAGACTATTTAGACAAAGGAAATGCAGTAGACCTAATTTACCTCGATTTCAGTAAGGCATTTGACACGGTTCCACATGCGGAATTATTAGTCAAATTGGAAAAGATGGGGATCAATATGAAAATTGAAAGGTGGATAAGGAACTAGTTAAAGGGGAGACTACAACGGGTCGTACTGAAGGGTGAACTGTCAGGCTGGAAGGAGGTTACTAGTGGAGTTCCTCAAGGATCGGTTCTGGGACCAATTTTATTTAACCTTTTTATTACTGACCTTGGCACAAAAAGCGGGAATGTGCTAATAAAGTTCATGGATGACACAAAGCTGGGGGGTGTTGCTAACATGGAGAAGGACCGGGATATCATACAGGAAGATCTGGATGACCTTGTAAACTGGAGTAATAGTAATAGGATGAAATTTAATAGTGAAAAGTGCAAGGTCATGCACTTAGGGATTAATAATAAGAACTTTAGATATAGATTGGGGACGCATCAGTTGGAAGCAACAGAGGAGGAGAAGGACCTTGGGGTATTGGTAGATCACAGGATGACTATGAGCCGCCAATGTGATATGGCCATTAAAAAAGCTAATGCGGTTTTAGGATGCATCAGGCGAGGTATTTCCAGCAAAGATAAGGAGGTGTTAGTACCATTATATAAGGCAATGGTGAGACCCCACCTGGAATACTATGTTCAGTTCTGGTCTCCCATGTTTAAGAAGGATGAATTCAAACTGGAACAGGTTCAGAGACGGGCTACTAGGATGATCCGAGGAATGGAAAACCTGCCTTATGAAAGGAGACTCAAAGAGGTTGGCTTGTTTAGCCTATCCAAAAGAAGACTGAGGGGGGATATGCTTGCTCTTTATAAATATATCAGAGGGATTAATATTAGAGAGGGAGAGGAATTATTTAAGCTTAGTACCAATGTAGATACAAGAACGAATGGGCATAAACTGGACACTAGGAAGTTTAGACTTGAAATTAGACGAAGGTTTCTAACCATTAGAGGAGTGAAGTTCTGGAACAGCCTTCCAAGGGGAGTAGTGGAGGCAAAAGACATATCTGGCTTTAAGATTAAGCTTGATAAGTTTATGGAAGGGATGGTATGACAGGAGAGCCTAATTTTGGCAATTGATCTTTGATTATCGCCAGATAAGTATGCCCAGCAGTTGGTGATGGGATGTTGGATGGGATGGGATCTGAGTTACTGCAGAGAATTCTTTTCTGAGTGCTGGCTGATGAGTCTTGCCCATATGCTCAGGGTTTAGCTGATCGCCATATTTGGGGTCGGGAAGGAATTTTCCTCCGGGGCAGATTGGCAGAGGCCCTGGAGGTTTTTTGCCTTTCCCTGTAGCGTGGGGCATGGGTCACTTGCTGGTGGATTCTCTGCAGCTTGAGGTCTTCAAACCACAATTTGAAGACTTCAGTAACTCAGGCATAGGTTAGGGGTTTGTTATAGAGGTGGATGGGTAAGGTTCTGTGGCCTGCTTTGTGCAGGGAGTAGGACTAGATAATCACATTGGTCCCTTCTGACCCTAGAATCTATGAATCTATGAATCTACATTGCCAGAGTGGTATAAAGCACCATTAGTGTAACAGTGAATCAGGCCCAGAGCAAATTTAAACTGGAAATAGTAAATCATCCTAAAAAGCTCATTGTTTTATATGTTGTCCCAATCCCACATTACTTGACCACAGTGGGACTTTTGGTTGAACAAGTAATAAAACATTATACTCAAGTATGGCTTTATACACACTTATAACCAAGTATGGCTTTACACACACACACACACACACACACACACACACACACAATTCTATTGCAGCCAATACCAATTTACGCCAGCTGAGGATCTGGCCCACTGAGAATAGTTTGAGACACTAAAAGAGACATTAATGCCAGTAGGAACTTTAAGAAGAGAAGGAAGTTTAGTAGTTGATGCTCGTGCCTGTGTTTTCTAATTTCTGCTAGAGAGTGATTATGCTGTATGTATGGTCATGGTAACAGAGACCCATAGAATCATAGATTATTAGGGTTGGAAGGGACCTCAAGAGATCATCTAGTCCAACCCCCTGCTCAAAGCAGGACCAATCCCCAAATCCCTAAATGGCCCCCTCAAGGATTGAACTCACAACCCTGGGTTTAGCAGGCCAATGCGCAAACCACTGAGTTATCAAAAAGTCATTTTTTGTTCTGTCATGGCTCTGGTACAACTTTGCAAAATCAGCAGTCCATTTGGCAGGCCTCTATTGTATATACAGTACAATAGCATACTGTGATACAGAGGACCATTGGTGATTCAATACTGTTAGCAACTCTTGGCAGGCTTGACATACTCATTACACCTAATACACTGTTGTCATGATATATAAGTTGGCACTTAATATATCACTGGAAAGTGAATAATTCACTGATCATTAATGTACTTGCATGATGTATATACAGGGTATGTACAAAGAGTTATTGATATGTGTTAAAATTGTGTTCTTAAAATGTATGTAAGCAATGCATAAGCACAGTCTGCCTTAGACAAAAGAAATCTATTTGTTTGTAGGACCAGCCCGGTCATCACACAGAAATAATGAAGACACATGTGCATAAAAGGGAAATGAAATAATTAACCTTGTGAATGGAGAAGAAAAACCTCTTAACTATGAAGAAGATCTGAACCTTAAATGATAAGTAATTGGATCAAATGATTGTATTCAATATTACTGTATTATAAAAGTGTATTAAGTAAGGTCTTTTCTTAACATAATTAAGATTAAAATAATCTGAAATGTATGTATTAACACTATCTGAGAAAATATAGATAATCAATTATATTTCTGCTTTAAAGTCTGTGACCAAACACAGGGAGAAACAGGTTTTCTTTCAGATAAAAGGGAAAGCAGATATTTCCTTGTCTTTAATGAAATTAAGCAAAGTGTGACCAAAAACAATCGAAGCCCCATTTACTTACAAATCCACAGGCAGGGAAGAACCGTGTGAGGTCATCCTGAGTCTGGTGACAAAACAGTGCATTTCGGAAGATATAAGGAGAAAGAAGAAACAATCTTGGAATCCATGGATAGGCTGAAGGGGACAGATCTCTTGCAAACTGAAAAGAATGGTGTGATGGGGCGTTTGCCCCACACTGGCAGGGAAGAGGTTAATAGAGCCCTAGGGAGGCTGCATGGGAAGCAGTCAATAGGAGAGAGGCTGCAAGGAGCAGCCAGTCAGGGCTCAGTGTGCTCACATAAAAGGAGCTGCAGGGCTAGAGTCACTCAGTTACTGTTAGGTGTTTGAGGAAAGAAGATTGTGTCCTGAGTAGACTGCAGCCTTGTAGCACCTTGGACAGAGCAGTGTAGGCAGGGATCTGCAGAGTACAGAAGGTGGGCTGCTGAGAGTGAGTAGGGACCTGTGGCTGTGGGGAAGTGACGCAGGGAAATGCAGCAGTACTTGAAGCAAAGAAACATAGTAGGCAACTGGTTCAGAGGGTCCCTGGGTCAGGACCTGGAGCAGTGTACAGGCTGGGTCCTCCTCTTCCCCTCCCCCTGCCCCACACTTGCTATGGGGGAAGTGGCTGGACAGCTGATGGTAGATCCCTGGGAAAGTGGGGGGCAGAGATGGTGACATGGCTGGAGGGCTGCATCATGAAGAGGCTGCTATGGTTCCTGGAGTGATGTGGGTCCAAAAGCAGCTGTGATGGTGGGTGAGGTACTGTCTGTAGAGGGTGTGCTGACCTATGAAGCTAATCCCCAAGACAGCCATCAGGAGATGCCACTGGTGAGTCACATCCCATCACAGATGGGCCCTTCAACCAAGGGTGCTGAAGTTTCTGAGAACTGAATATAAGTGGGAAAACCTGCTTATCCAAAGATCTTTCACCTTGGAAGACAAGGGAAACCAGTACCTTGTACTCTTGTGGAAGGTCTAGAATGAGAGACAGTCAGCCTTGGCTGGGAAGAAAAAGATTAGTAAGAAATCTATCTTGAACCAAGGCTGTTGCTTCTTGAATGAATTCTTATCTACTAAGTGTCTTTTTACTGTTGGTTACTTGTTCTACCTTCAATCCCTTTTACCTAGTATCACTTAATCTGTCCTTTTGTTAATAAACTTGTTTTGTTTTTTACTCAGTGTTATGTTTGAATTGAAAGGATTGTTAATGCCAGTTAAAGTGGTGAACTGTACTTTTGTCTCTTTAAAGGAGCGACAAACCTTTTATTACTTCCCTGAGTGTTCCAGGAGAGGGTTAGACACTTCAGGACAGATGGTTTTGGGGAAATTTGAGATTGGCAGTGTGATAAAGAAAGTGGATTACTAGCTCCCTTTGATGGACAGCCAGCCAGCCAGTTAGCTATACAATCCCTCTTGGTAAAGCAAGTCAAGAACAGCTACCTTTAAATGGTTAAAGTCCCCCAGATAAGAGGGGGAAAAAAGTAGGCACTTCCCAAAAAAAGCCAATGGGAAGGCTAGAACTTTTTAAAATGGGGAAAGAACTCTCCTTTGGCCTGTCTCCCCTGGAAAGAGGGGAACAGAGGGCTGTGTAAGGCTTGAACTAGGTTTGAAAATTCATCAGATCATACCTATAATTATTGATTTGAAACCTCTCAAATGTGGAAGTAAATTAATAATGTTTGGGAAGATGTGACCAGGTTTATTTCTGTTAAGGCCTGTGAATCTCCTCTGCACTAACCCCAGATGTTTTCATTTGCTTGTAACCTTTAAGCTGAACCCTCAAGAAAGCTATTTTGGGTGCTTAATTTTTGCAATTCTTTCTTTTTAAGATCTAGCAAAAAGCTTAAGTTCCAGATGTATTTTTTCCTTTTTGTTTTTAATAAAATTTATCTTTTTTTAAGAACAGGATTGGATTTTTGGTGTCCTAAGTGGTTTGTGCATGTTGTTTGATTAGCTGGTAGCCACAGCTAATTTTCTTTTTCTTTCTCAGCTCTTCCCCGTGTGTGTGAGAGAGGGCTTGAGGGTACCCCACAGGGAGGAATTCCCAAGTGCTCCTTTCTGGGTTCAAAGGGGCTTTTTGCATTTGGGTGGTGGCAGCATTTGCCAAGACAAGGTCAGAGAAGCTGTAACCTTGGGAGTTTAATACAAGTCCGGAGTGGCAAGGATTAATTTTTAGAATCTTTGTGGGCCCCCCCACCTTCTGCCACTCGAAGTGACAGAGTGGGGATTTGGCCTTGATAGGGAGTTTCACTTCCTCACTAGAAGGGTGGTGAAGCACTGGAATCGGTTACCTAGGGAGGTGGTGGAATCTCCTTCCTTAAGGTTTTTAAGGTCAGGCTTGACAAAGCCCTGGCTGGGATGATTTAATTGGGGATTGGTCCTGCTTTGAGTAGGGGTTGGAATAGATGACCTCCGGAGGTCCCTTCCAACCTGATATTCTATGTGTTGGGATCACCCTGCAAATAGTAATCAAAGCTAGTGGAGACCAGGGTGGGGCTGTTGCGTCATAGGCAGACAGTTGGGGTCAGCATGGTAAAACCAGGCTGTGCCACACACACAGTCCTGGAACTGCATGCTTGTCTACTGTCTTCCGTGTCCAGGCGGTGAGCCACAGCGGCAGAGCATTTAAGGCAACCAGGATTACAGGAGAGGTGGTGACACAACCCTTCACTGGTCTGGGTTGAACCCCAAAACTTTTCAGTCAAAGCCAGAGCTGCTTGGGAGGGGCAGAAGGGTCAGTTTGCTCTAGGCCCCCTATTTGGGGGCCCCCAAAATGATGGCAGAGTGGCTGGGCCAAATCTGGGTGAGACCTGGCACAAGGGGTCACAACACCATTCATGTTTGGAAGCTGCCATCAATAATATGGGAAGCAACTTGCTAGGCCACAATCCTGCTGCTGCTGGAATAATTGTCCTAGACCCAGGTGACCTGCCATGCTGAGAGCTGAGTAAGAGCAGGGTCAGGGTACAACTCTGTCATAACATTTTTTCCCAGATCTGGACCTTAGCGTCCAAAATATGGGTGTTAGCATGAATTCCCCTAAGCTTAATTACCAGCTTAGATCTGATAGCGCTGCCACCAATCAGGAATTTTTAGGGCCTGATACCCTCTGGTCCCCCACAAACCTTCCCTGGGGGACCCCCAGACTCAGATGCCTTGAGTCCTACAACAAAGGGAAATAACCCCCTCCCCTTGTTTCCTGGTTACTTCCTCCCAGGCTCCCCTCCCTGGACGATCCTAGGAGATTCCCTGCTTCCAGTCCTGGAAACACAAGTACCGAGAGAGCTAATCTCTCTTCCCCCTTACCCAGAGGGTATGCAAAGTCAGGCTTAGTAAATCTAACACAAAGAGATTTTCCCCCTGACTTCTTCCTCCCACCAATTCCCTGGTGAGCTGCAGACTCAATTCCCTGGAGTCCCCACTAAAGAAAAACTCCAACAGGTCTTAAAAAGAAAACTTTATAAAAAGAAAGAAAAATACATTAAAAATAGTCTCTGTATAAAGTGAAAATATACAGGGTCAATTGCTTAAGAAAAAAAAAAGTGAATAAACAGCCTTATCCAAAAAGAATACAATTCAAAACACTCCAGCAACTACACACATGTAAATACAAAAAAACAATATAAACCTATTGTCTTACTATCTTTGTACTTACAACTTGGAAACAGAAGATTAGAAAGGCAGGAGATAGAAAAATCACGCTCAGAGCCGAGAGGGCACAGACACAAGACACAGAACAAAGAACTCACACCCAAAACTTCCCTCCACCCAGATTTGAAAAAGTCTTGTTTCCTGATTGGTCCTCTGGTCAGGTGTTTCAGTTCCCTGTGTTAACCCTTTTACAGGTAAAAGAACATTAACCCTTAGCTGTTTATGACAAACTCCCACCGGCAGCAGGAGCAGAGCCAGAGCTCAGGGAGATGCAGGACCAGGACTGCCCCCTTAACACATGCAGGGCATAGTCCCTCTTCCCCCTGTGAGGAGAGGGGTGACACCACAGGCCTGGGCCCTCTCTGACCTTTCCCCGCTTTTTAAACTCTTTAGTCTCTGTTGTAATTTATTTTTTTTGGAAGAGTGGGGTTGTGGTTTGCCCCGGACCCCAAAAATCTTTGTGCAGCCCTGTCAATCATCTTTCTTGGTAGTTGGGAAAGAGATGTCAGATATGTTTCTGTTGCCAGGTCTGTCCTCAGACATTTCCTTTGAGGCAATGCCTGATATTCTCTCCTAATGGGGGACTGATTTAATGAACTAGAATGTGTGCTGTGTTATCTGTGGGCTCAGTCATGAGATCCTTACTCACATTACTGAGTTCTTACTGTTGCAAGGAGTCCCACTGACTTCATCTATGTAAATGCTCACTGAAATTAGGTGAGGTGGCACAACTGGGCACTAAGCATCCCCTTACACTAGAAAAATGACCTATTGCTGACAGTGGTCTCCTGACCCTCCTAGCCCCTAACTAGTGTTGCACATGGACCATGATCTCCACTGTGCCTTCAGTAACAGGGACAACAGGATTTTTTATTATTATTTATTTATAGCCATTTTCAACTCCACTTCTGGAAGATGTGAGGGGTTACCAGATGCTGACAATCAAATAGAACAATGGGTCAGTAGATGCAGGGGGCCTTATTGCTAGATGAAAGTACTGAGTTGGGAATATCCTGGCTTCTCCCTAATCTGATCAGACAGTGGGATATTTCCTGATTTTTACCAATGTCTGTGTGCTTCACATCAACACATCTGGATGTGGAGACAGCTGTGGAAGCCTGCAGGAATCATGCTTGCTAGGATCAGCAGGAGCTTGGCAGGAAAGCGAAGGCAAAAGACATCCATGTGGATGTTGCCTGCCTCCTGCAAACCCCTCAAAGATTCACATCCTGCCCAAGCATGTAGGTCATCCTGTTAACTTCAAAGGGTTCCCATACTTGCATCTAAACAGATATTGTGCATGGAATATAGAAGTAGGTTTATCTGGCAGGTTCTTAATGTTCTATAGCTGTTTCTCATGCACTCCAAACTCTGCTCGATGGTATAAATGAATTGTATCATCCAGTGAGAGTGGAATAAATTTAGTATTGTAGTGCAAATTCAATAATAAAACAATGTCAAACTTTAGAACCTACAAGTGCACTCAGTCCTGCTTCAGCCAATTGCTCAGACAAACAAGTTTGGTTACAATTTGCAGGAGATAATGCTGCCCATGTCTTGTTTACAATGTAACTTGAAAGTGTGAACAGGCATTTGCATGGCACTGTTGTAGCTGATATGGCAAGATATTTACTTACCGGATGCTATAAAGATTCACATGTCCCTTCATTCTTCAACCACCATTCCAGAAGACATGCGTCCTTGCTGCTAACCGTGTTCTGCTTGATAGCAGTCGAAAGCAGAGCAGACCAATGCATGTTCATTTTCATCATCATGAGTCAGATGCCACCAGAAGAAGGCTGATTTTCTCTTTTGGTGGTTTGGTAGTTTCTGCATCATAGCATTGCTCTTTTAAGGCATCTAAAAGCATGCTCCACACATCATTCCTCTCAGATTTTGGAAGGCACTTCAGATTCTTAAACCTTGGGTCGAGTGCTATATCTATCCTTAGAAATCTCACATTGGTACCTTCTTTGTGTTTTGTCAAATCTGTTGTTTAATCCTGAGCTGATGGTGTCAAATTTGCAGATGAACTGAAGCTCAGCAGTTTCTCTTTGAAGTCTGGTCCTGAAGTTTTTTTGCTGCAAGATGGCCACCTTAAGGTCTGCTATAGTGTGGCCAGGGAGGTTGAAGTGTTCTCCTACAGGTTTCTATATATTGCCATTCCTAATATCTGATTTGTGTCCGTTTATCCTTTTCCGTAGATACTGTCCAGTTTGGCCGATGTATATAGCAGAGGGGCATTGCTGGCATATGATGGCGTATATTACATTGGTGGATGGGCAGGTGAATGAACCGGTGATGGTGCGGCTGATCTGGTTAGGTCCTGTGATGGTGTCGCTGGTGTAGATATGTGGGCAGAGTTGGCATCGAGGTTTGTTGCCCACAGACAACCTGCCAACCTGAAACATATTCTCACCAGTAACTGCACACTGCACCATGGTAACTCTAGCTCAGGAACCAATCCATGCAACAAACCTCGATCAGCTAAGGATTAAACAAAGACTGTGAATGGCTTGCCAACATGAAAACCAGTTTCTCCTCCCTTGGTTTTCACACCTCAACTGCTAGAACAGGGCCTCATCCTCCTTGATTGAACTAACCTCATTATCTCTAGCTTACTTGCATATATATACCTGCCCCTGGAAATTTCCACTACATGCATCTGACAAAGTAGGTAATCACCTATGAAAGCTCATGCTCCAAAACCTCTGTTAGTCTATAAGGTGCCACAGGATTCTTTGCTGCTTTTATAGATAACAATAGGAATTTAAAAACTCTTCAATGTACAGTATATTCATACAGTAATTATAGACATCCACGCATCTAAAGGTACTTAAAATAAATTAAATTTACCACTGATAGCCTAGTGACTGTGCAATCTAATAAGCAATTTGCCTACAACTTATGCAATTTCTAAGTATGCACATTAGTGCAATGTTCTCTGTCTAGTTAGAAATCACTGTCATAACTCTTATTAATGTGTGATGTAGAAAAGATTACAATAATTTCAATCAACCCCATAATTTTCAAAAACATTGCCTTTAAGCTCTCTTATGTGCAAATTGATGAATGACTCCTCTGCTTAAAATGGTTTTGTTACCATCAGCATCATAAATAGTTCATTGTTATACAGCTCTAAGAATAACACACTTGACACCCTTTCCCCATCTTTCTATCTTATCTGCAGACTACACATTTCAGACTACAACGTAATTAGATAAAAGTAGTAAGTAGATACTCTTTGTTAGTACATAGGACTAGCATAGATGGGAAACTGTTTGTCCATATGGGAAGATAATGGAATCAATGGGATATAACGGGTCAACAACTTTTCAGAAGTGGTGTGCCAAGTCTTCATTTATTCACTCTGATTTAAGGTTTCACATGCCACTAATACATTTTAACATTTTTAGAAGGTTTCTTTCTATAAGTCTGTAATATATAACTAAACTATTGTTGTATGTAAAGTAAATAAGGCTTTTAAAAAGCTTCACTTAAAATTAAATTAAAATGCAGAGCCCCCCGAACTGGTGGCCAGGACCCGGGCAGTGTGAGTGCCACTGAAAATCAGCTCGCGTGCCACAGGTTCCCTACCCCTGGGATATAATCATAGTGAATAGAAAGGGAGACAACACAATCAACAAATGATAACCTATATTCTCTTTAACCCATGTGATACATTTTGCTCTCCCTACATGTGGGAAACTTCTGTTGACAAGCAGAGGAATTCCATGCAGTTAGGGAGAGAGAAATAACATGGTAAAGATCCACCATATCGATTTTGCTCTTAGAGGCCCCAATTCAGCAAGATAATAAAGCATGTTTGTCTTTTAGCATGTGAGTAGATTGAAGTCAGTGCAACTACTCATGCACGTAAAGTTAGGAACATGATAATAGCTTGCTGAACTGGGGTCATAAAAATGATATAAAATGTGATCTGCCAAGCAACCTACTCATATTTGTTCTTGGTCTACTAATGAAGGGAGTATATGCAACAAGAAAAACACAGATTTCCCCCCTCCTGTCCCCCAGAAACTTATGCCCTGTACTGTCCAGTTCGCTGCTGGACAATACAAATCTTTTGAATCCATTATTGCTCTCAGGGAATAATATGCACATAATTTAGCACCCCAAATGGAGTTACCCAGATACTTGAACTTGAACATACTAGATTAGATAAAACCAGTTTATTAACTACAGAGAGATTTTTAAGTACAAGTAGTAAGGCATAAATGTCAGAAATGGTTACAAGAAAAATAAAGCTAAGATGTTTACTAATACTGAACTCAACAAACTATATCCATTTCAAGCAGTTTCTCACCACATGCTTTCAGCAGTCTTAATAACCAAACCTGTAGGTCAGGACCCCTTCTCCCAGAGTCCAACAAATGCTTCCTTTGTCACTTCATGTGCAGTGAATGAGAGAGGCAGAGGTAGAGAGTGGGAATTCCCTGGGGGTGTTTGCCCCTCCTTTTTTATAGTTTTAGTCCTTCTCTTGAGAAACATTTCCAGCTGCGCACTAGAAGACAAACAGGCTGTGTGGAAGGATGTTCCCTGCTGTTTTTTCCCTCACCTATTTGAGCTTTCCTTGTTTCCCTCCCTGTTTGAGTCTGTTTAGTGCTTAAATGCAAACTAAGCAGAGCACAAATTCCTTTGTTTACAACAGACCTGGCTTCCAACCTCTGTTTGGGCAGGGCTGTGCATTTTGAAATGTGTTGTTAACATACAATAGAATCTTATAACTTCACATACAGTGTTGCCACACATTTTTTAGGACTATACTGACCAGCAAATCATGAATTTTCAAATGATACCTTACAAGACATGCCTGGTACAAAATGTATTACGGTAGTG
The DNA here is from genome assembly GCF_007399415.2 of Gopherus evgoodei. NCBI lineage: Eukaryota > Metazoa > Chordata > Testudines > Testudinidae > Gopherus > Gopherus evgoodei. The sequence continues at coordinate 254,749,896 of NC_044322.1, read as the reverse complement.
TATAGGGTGTGAACATGAGTATATTTCTGTCATGGGGTGGACCCAGGTTCCCCTACTAGCCATTGACTCTGTTACTCCAGAAAGTGGAACTATATAACGACCTGAGGGACAAGTCACAAAGAGGGCATCATGAAGAGAGAGATTGGGGCCACAGCATGAGCAACCAATGGAAGGGGGTGGCAGATGGGTTAAGAGCTAGTTCCCAGACCCAGCTACAAAGAGGCACACTTGCCTTGAGCGGATCCTTTAACAAAGTGCTTTACATCTTCATAGTGCTACATAAACACCAATTAATCTTTGATTAGGATATGTAGCTTGAGCTCTGTCTATAACTTTTAAAAATCTATTTAATATCAATAGAACAGTACAAAAAAAATTAAATCTTAATGACACTGTTCTACCACCTTTTTCCCATTACCATACAGCTGCTACAGTCGGAAGCTGTCAAGGCCCTTGACCCAGCAAAACTCTTAAGCCTGTGTTCAATTTTCTGCACATTAGTGATCCCCTTGAAGCCATAATTTCTAGGGGGAAGGGGAGGCTAAAAGCCATGTTTCCCAAAGAGAAACAGTATTAACTTACAATAAAAACAAAAATGGTGTAAGGAGTTATCCTTAATAAAGTCAATGGAATCATTCAACTGCTTAAAGTTAAACAAATGCTTTGCTGGATCAGGGCCTAGAACAGCAGCCTGTGGGACCAAATGCCATCCACTCCTACTGTGGCTCCTGAATGCAATGAAATTCCAGCCCTTGTACTCCTCTGACAATCATCAGTTTCAAACTCAAAGTTCTTAAACAAAATATTGCATTTCAAGATTGCATACTGTGGCAAAACCAATTAATACTCCAAGAAAAAAATCAGATTAGTTTCTACTCAAAGAGAGATTGTAAGAGAGCCTGTGAACTTCTACTCCCAATATATGCTGCCAGGAAGTGAAAATAGGGGTGAGGGAGGGGAGAAGACAATTAAAATAACATCTATTGCATTAATTTTAATAGCTCAGAAAAATGTAAAGAGCCAAGTTCTGCTTTCACGTACTGCAGTTACACAGATCCCATTCACCGTACTGGGAATTTTGTGTACTGAGGGGCAGAATTGTATTAGTATTCTTATTCATGATCTATTTAAATGATTTATTTAAAGGACATTGTTAGACTAAGTAATAACTTCATTACAGCTTTGATTTTCTTACACCAAGCATTAATGGATATTCCTAGACTAAATATAGAAAGCCTTTCATATTTTGAATCCTACAATGAGTCTTTGGTGGTCTCAAGAAACAAAGGCCCTGATCCTACAAATACAAATGTTTTTAGGCTCAAGACCATAGACATCTGCGATCCTATTAAGTAGCTTAATTTGATGTGCATCACATCTGACCTCTTCTCTACTCCCAGAACCTTTGGGAACTTCTTGCTGATTTCTTCCAGAATTTTACTTCCAGTGACAATGATTCAACTAGATAAAGAGGCTGGATTGACAGAGGGGAGGGGAAGGGTTGGTTTGGAGGCTTTTAAAAATCTCTCTGTACAGATATTGGGAAATAAAAATGAGAGAAGGGGACAAATAAAATATTTTTCAGTGCAATGATAAAATAAAGCTCAAAATATGGCCTCATATTATCTTAAAAGCTTAAATAGTTGAAAGTAAGCAGGTAGGTGAATGATAATTCTAAAACTCCGGTTATGTTCAGGAGGGGAGTATTGTCCTCTTAGTAAAAATTACAACTCAAAGGACTCACAACTGTGCGATGGTCAGATATACCCAACTCCATAAATTTCATTGCAGTTGTCAAAGGACTGCAGATGACTCTGTTTTATTGTTTTGCCTGTGACCAGTAGGTTATTCACTGGTCCTTTATTTTAGATTCACATTTAGCTCTGTCCCCCATAAATATAGCACTATTTCATGTGTATTGTTATAAATTATTTACATGATAAATATAGAGTCATGAGACAGATTGTAGAAGATGCTCTTTATAATAAAAATCCTGCATTGTTCAAGCTTTCTGCACTAATAATTTTGCGTTAATCCCTCATTAGGACTTTAGGTCACAAGATCTGACAATATATTCACTAAAACAGCTTTCCTTTATACAGTAGGTATTTGAGGTATTTGCACCTGGAATCGCTTGGATATTCATTAAAGCAATGACTTTGCACACACCTTTGTGTGTGAATTAGTTTAGATGCATGCATAGTCCCATGTGCATAAAATTACTCAGGTGTGCAACTGTTTGCAGGATTGCGGGTATCTGGAATTGTGATAACACAGTATTTCAACTAGCTGTGTCAAGTTTTTGTTTATCATCCTATGGAGATGGGAGGGAACATTGAGTGGGTTCTCAACCTGGGAGTCACAAGCAGGTCCAGGGCATGGCAGCCACCCTCCCTTTCTTTGCGGTTAGATAGGAAGAGAGGGTTCTGGATTTTTTTCAGTTGTAGCCTTGGGTGATACTATGGAAAAAGGTTCATGGACTACAGAGATGACTGAGGTCTGGTCTGGAAGAATCATTGTTAAAATGAATCAGAACTGAGTCTGAGAGGGTAGCTGGGACCTCACTTAGATTGAAGCGGGGACACAAACAAGGATACTTTCTCCAGGCCCATGTGAAGGTCCCAGAAGATCAAAGCTGACTGTGTAGTAATAAAAAGGAAAAGGGGTGTGACATTTGCATTTTCCCTGGGAATAATAAAAAATCCTATCAGCTTCTTTGGAGGAGAGAGAATAGTGGCAGCATCTAGGTCTTAATCCTTACAGACAATATCTAAGATAGCCAAGTGGAGAGTGAAAGCGACCTCAGTTGTCATAGTGGAAGGCTTCTTTTTACTTTCACATTCTTTGGGCAGTGCTTTAGGAGTTTCCATACCCATGGCAATGAGGATATGGAGAGTCCAGACTGGGAGATACTGGAAGATCATCTATAGGGGTCAATTCCACAGGGGGATCAGGATTGTGAATCTGGTCATATAGAAGAGCATTGGAACCCTGGATATCCTCCTTAAATCAGACTCTCAGAGGGAAAAGAAATGTTCAGGTGGGGACTGCACTGGGGAAGATAGGTAGAATGGGTCCCAGCCAGGGCAACCCCTCATCTAGGGCAATCCCTCATCTGCCCTCAGTCTTCTCATTTCAGCTTTACTCCATACCTACTCCTCCTACTCTCTTCTCTCTTGCTCTATCCCTCTCACTTCCTTCCCTTTTCTTTCCATTTAGCTTATACCCCTCTATCTGAACCCACCCTCCTAACTAAACCCAGCCCAAAACAAATATATATAAAAATAAATCATGGTTCTAACATGCCCTTTGCTGCCATAATACTGTTCACTCTGCTTGTGTGTTCTACCCCTGTCTTGTCGATTTAGATTGGAAGCTGCTTGGGGCAGAGACCATTTACTATTCTGTGTTTGTACGGTGTCTTGCACAATGGAGCCCCATTCTTGGCTGGCCCTGAGGCAGTGCCATAATAAATATGATTAATAATAATGAGGCCCAAAGGGAAGGAACTTGAAGCTTAGGAATACAGTAGTTAATTCTGCTTTAATGGAGGTATCCAGATAGCGCTGAGAGAGAAAGGAGGGAGCACTGGGATCCCCTTGGAAGAGGAGAAGGAAGGAGGGGCCACATGTGCAGTGGTTGCAGGAGCCTGCCAGGGAAGCTGGAAACAGTGAAGGAGAAATCAGAGAGGAAAGAGGGGCTGCCAGAGTGGGTCTTTCCACAGTCAAAAGAGGAGCTGTGGAGCAAACTCAGTCTCAGGCACATCTGCATCTGGTGATACTGCTATAAAGCACTGGAAGTGGAGGCAGGGAGATGCTGGCTGGGCAGTGAGACAGGCCATTTCATCTTCTCCTGTTCTTTCCCTTTTTGTTTCATCCTTGTACTTTGTCCTTCTTTATCTTCTTTCTTTTCTCTAGATTTTTTTTTTAAAGGAGGTGAGCTGTGAACATGGTGAGCCTCCCCACCTAGTAGTAAGAGTCGATGGTAGTGGCACCACTTAGTGGTCTGGGAACCTGGGCACTCCCACTCCACTGGGTTCTGACCCAGCGGCCTTCATGAGCACCATAACGCAGGTGTCTGCTACCTGGGGGTCCAGCTAATGTTTTCCCTGGATCTCCTCCTGCTATTCTGTCTCCCACTCCCCGGACATATCATGGCTTGCAGTTATCCTTAACAATATGCTCTGTGTCTAAGCAAGTTAGTGGGTCCTGGATCTGTGCAGCAGACTGCACCCCTGGTGTAGTCCCTTTGCAGCAATGAGTGCAGGTCTGTATCTCTCCACCCACCACCCTGCTGTGCTGAAGACTCCCTTTTAAGTCCCTCCTCCAACTGGAGCATACCTAGCAGGCTTGTGGGGTCAGGGCTTCCCAGGCCCAGAGTTGTTACTGAACTCTTAACTCCACAGTGTGGGTTTGTCCACCTCTTCACACAGGGACAGCAGAGGGACTGAACAAAAAAACAGAACTGGAGAAGGACAGGGGATGGACGCAAGCCTACACAAATAAAGCCAGAGTCTCGGAATTCTTTTGCCTCCTTGCTTCTCAAAAGGTGGCAGTATGATGCTGACTGTCCTACCTTCTCTGTGATATGATGGAAGAAGAGGGATGAACGACAATACTTACCATGCCTGCCTTGTTGCAGTGTTGTGAGAAAAATTTAGCTAACGGCTGTATGGAATTTTGAACATATGAAGCAATAACTTTGTTATTAGTACTAAACTCTTCAGGGTAGGGACTGTGCCTTTTATATTTTGGAAGAACCTAGCACATTTTGGGCAATACCAAAAGTTAATTAATAACATAAATAAAGATGTGATGTGGAAAGAAATCAGTTGGTTTATATTGTTTCAATAAATAAACTGGGCAGTTTACTGAACTACACGCAAAAGCTATGTTAAAAGAAAATAAGGATGCAGAGTCAAGCACTCAAATTAGGAAACACCAGAATTAAGGTTGCCCATGCAACTATAATTTGTCCCTACTACAGTCTTTAATCATGTAATCACATTCCATTTTTCCACTGGATTTCTGCTTCATTCACTGCACAGGATGGATGGTGCTCAGTGAATAAGCAGTTAGTCAATATTTTGGTTTCTCATTACTGTTCAATGAGGGACCCAGGCCTTATTTACTACACAATAGTAAATTCTATTCTAAATACAAAACTATTAATTGCTGGATGGACTTTTCTATGGTGCTCCTCACTATAGCAAATACTTCACAAACATTAATGAATTTATCTTCACAACACCCCTGTGAGGTGAAGATGGGGTGCTATTATCCTGATTTTATAGATGGGGAACTGAGGCATAGAGAGGGCAAGAGTCCACTAATTTTAGGTGTCTAATCTGAGATGCTTAGGTCCTGATTTTTCAGAATATGTTCAATTGCATACCAATTTATATGTTCAAAGCACAGATCCCATTGACTTCAATTGCAACTCTGAGTGCTCAGCACTTGTGCAGATCAGACCCCAAGGTCTCGGGGGCCAGTGGGGGGGGGAGAGGGGACAGTCACCTTGAAAATGAGGAACACGATTAACCACCTGTGACAAGTTTGGTTTAAGGGATTTACCAAACATCACACAGGAATGCTGTGGTACATATAGGGATAAATCCAGTCCCCCTGGCGGCGTTCAACTGCCTTAAACATGAGACTGTCTTTTGTGTTCCTGAAATACCCTGTCTCACTCACTACAGCCTTCCAACTTCTGCAACAAATAAGGAGGGGATCATACAGATAACAGCCTCCTTCACTGTGCAACCTTGTTCAACCCTGGGGCAGGTCTCTCCTGTACACTAAATGGGACAAGGATCCTGTGGGAAAATAACAGAAGATCACGTAGTTAAAAGCTGTATAATAATGCACATGCACCAGAAAGCTGAATAAGCAATCTTAATTCTGGCATTTCCTATTTTTTTAATGTTTTGGCAAATTTCAGCCAAAATATGTTTTTGCCCGTGTTAAAATTTTCAGAAGTTTTCTTTGAAATGCTCTAGCACCCCTATACTTGGGAGCAAGGATTTGAAATTTGTCAGGGAGTTGGCCCTTGTACTAAGGATGTACCTTTTTCTGTCCCCATTAAAATCTGCCTAAATATTGCCAAGTTATAAATCTTTGGGGAAAAAAAATCAGAGTTTGCACAAGTAGACACAAACATTTTGATTTCAGCAGCTAAAATCTCTGAAGAGTGCATCGGGTCAGAAGATTGCTCCATTCCTGCACTGTATGTGACCAAACTGCATGTGCTCTCCCTACAGAGTGACTGAGCATGCTTCCCCAGTGCTACAGGGGTGAAGGTGGATGTGACCGAAGTCCCAGGGGAGCCAACTGAGATCACTCAATTAGGGTGAACTGCAAAGAATGGGGCAGACAATCCCCAAAGCTGGTGAATATTCCAGTACTTAGATTTACCAAGCCAGCACAAAACAGCTTCTATAATACCTCTCTGGTTACCCAGAAGCCAACAACACCATTCACTTAAAGCAACCCAGACTTAGGCCTCCACTCAGACACCCAAGTCAAATATGATGAGGATTACTGAAAATCTTATTCATCATATAAAAAAGTTCTACCAAACCCAAAGGATCAGATACATTACCTCCCAGGTTAGTGAATACAAGCTTACTGCCAATTCTTATTAATTAAACAAAAATGTATTTAAAAAGAAAAGAGAGAGAGTATTGGTTAAAAGATCATTATATATACAGACATGAGTATAATACTTAGTAGAGATAGTAAGCTTTGTAGCTGCAAATAATTTTTCCAGAATTAGTTCATAGGTTATTGTCCAATGTTCATATTCAGGGTGATTCCAGATTAAGACTGGAGATCTCAATTTTGGGCTTAAGCTTCCCCTGCATGAAGCATCAAGCAGATCTGAGATAAAAAGGATCAGGACCCCAGACATTCCTATACAGTTTCAGGTCTTCTTTGACAGCTTGGAGTCCTCAGGCGAATAATAGGCAATTATGGAGTCTTTGAAATAGATCTATTTCCTAAGCCTTGCCAATAATTATCTACGCAGATTAACATAAGGCAATTGCCCAGTTTCCATCATTCTCAGGTAATTTGCTATATATTTCAAAGAGAGACAAACACAGTGATATCCTATGTTTACAGTTCATCTAAATGTTAATGTGTCCTTTTGATCTCTGAATCAATAGCTAGTGACAGACAGAAACTGTCTGTTTACATGGCTAACATTTAACAAGATATAAGTACACACATGCAATTAACATCATCTTCAATTTTCTAACACTACAGGGTTGCATTCTAGCATGGAGTGGCCCTAATTACCGTTCACATACTTTTCTAATGTCTCTAATGGTTGACTTTGGGTCATTTATCTTGCAGGATGCTTAACCCTTTCTGGCCATGCATCACACTTTGTGCAAGATTAGTTGCAATTATATAACAGTGGTAGCCACAATGATTTGCATGGTCATATTTTAATCAGATAACATCACAGTGGACTTTTTCTATAAGGACTAGTCTCATATATTCTGGGCCGAGGCGGGGGGTTTTGCAATTGAGAGCAGGAAGTCTATCTCTCTTGTGCACACTATGACCTCCCTGCTGGCACCCAGGTAGCATGGAGAAGGAAGTTATCTGGTTTGGATGTAGTGGGGAGAAAAGCAGGTCTGGAGGAAGGGAAAGGAAAAGCTTGGAAGTCTGATGAGATGGGGACTGGAAAGGTGTGGGGAGAGAACTGTGACAGGCTGCAGAAGGAGATTGGGAGCCAAAGAGAAGTGCAGGCTGGGACTGGGAGCTGGAGAGAGGGGACACTGTGAATAGGAAATGGGGGACTGGAAGGCAATTAGTGGGGGGTGGACATTGAGATTGAATGAGTAGGAGAGACCGGGGAAGACTGGGACTAGGAACCAATAGGGAGAGGGGTGCAGTAGATCGGATGAGAGGGTGACTGTGACTGGCTGAATATGAAGACTAGGGTAGGTCTGGGGAGGAGGCCAGACTGACAATCAGAGGTGAAGTGAGACTCAGACAGTGAGCCCAGAGGGGGAGGTTGGGGCCAGGTCTACACTACAGACCTACATCAGTATAACTATGTAACTCAGGGGTGCGAAAAATCGACAACCCTGAGCTTCTCCCATTGACATAGCTACTGCCTCTCAGGGAAGTGGATTAACTATGCGAACAGGAGTAGCATCTTTACTAAAGTGCTACAGCAGTGCTGCTACTGGCCAACAGGGCCCGTGCCCAGGGCCCCAGTGAATTGGGGGGCCTCAGGAAAATGGGCACTTCCGCACCCCAACCTGCTCTGCCTGCTTGATGCTCCTGCTGTGGAGAGGGTGAGGGGACTGCAAGTGGAAGGGATGGGGAGGGGCCCGCCACTTGCTCTGGCCCAAGAGCCCCATAAAACCCTAATCCGCTCCAAGCTGCAGTGCTGTCCGTGAAGACAAGTCCTAAGACAGGCTGAGGAGGGAGACTGGAATGAGAAGCCTGAGAAGTGGAAACTAGGCAAGGATGGGTAGGCAAGGAGAATAGGACTGGGAAAAGAAGCCAGGGGCAGGGAAGAGACAGGACTGGAACAGGCAGGTTGGAAGGGATAGGTTAGATGGCTTCAAGCTTGGAAGGAAATGAGCAGAACAGCCTATGTCCAATGGAGCACACTCCCCTCCAGAGCCTGGAATGGAATCCAAGACTCCTGAGTCTTGTGCACTGAATGAGGTAGGAGTCTTGTGAAACAAATAGTATGCAATTATGTAATTAAAGGCTGTATTATAATATATACATACCAATTAAGGTTGCCTAGGCAATTCTGACATTTCCTAACTTTTGAGTACTTTACTTGGCAACCTTAATAATGTTCTTGTAATACAATTTTTTTTGTGCTCAATATTATAAAGACTAAATATATGCACTTTAACTTCACAAAGAGTCTCAACCTCAAATAATCCATTTGCTCTCCATTAATTTCAGAATGAAGTTCAAAACATATCATTGGTTTTAAAAGCTGGCATGGACTTATACCAGTCTTCCTCACAGATCTTTTTTCTCTTTTGTGCAATTTCCCAACTTCAAAGGTTCATTATAGACTATTTTTTCCACCCATCCTTACAATTTCTAGGCTCATTTCAGTTGCCTTCCTCTGTGTTAATTATTATTGTTATTGTATTATTTGAGAATTAATTTTATAACAACATTGCAGGGATTTGGACCCTTTGTCCTAGATTCTGTACAAACATATGCAAAGAGGTAGTCTCTGCCCTAAAGAGATTGCAATCTAAGGCCTAGCTTGCATTTAAAACTTAGTTTGACATCACCTATGTCACTTAGGGAGCGTGGAAAATCTGCACCCCTGAGTTCTGTAGGAATGCTGCCTCAATGTCTGGTGTAGATGGAGCTAGCTTGATGGAAGAATGCTTAGGGAGGTGGTATTCCTACAGCAACAGAAAACCTCCTTCCATCACTTTAGGCTGCATCAGTTATGTTAACACAGCGACGACATTATAGCTATACCACTATAGACCCATAGTGTAGACATGGCGTAAGTTTCTGAGCCTAGAAAGATGTGCCAGCTCATTTTTGTGCACTCTATGTGAAATCCTGGCCCCATTGAAGTCAACAGCTAAACTCCTATTGACTGCAGTGGGGCCAGATTTTACGCTGTGCATTGGTAAGACTGATCATGGTGTAAAAACTTAAGCATGCCTGTAATTCTTTGCAAGACCAAGAAAATCATATAGTGCTCACTGCCAGAGGGAACAAGACTGAACGTTGGTCTTATCCAGAAAGGAAAATCTTAAGACATGGATCCAGTATTGCCAACCCCAAACATTCAAAAATCTTGATTCAGGCTCCCCAAAATAATGAGATTGGCTTAAAAATCATGAGTTTTCTAAAAATGGGGAAAAAAGGGGATCTTTTTATTGGTCGGGTCATATTTTCAAGCTTTTCTTCACAACCATGAAGGACAGATATTTGTTTTTTATTTAATTTTTTTAAATTTTTTAATTTTTTTTTATTTAAATGACCACTAATCATTTGTCTCCAGGAGCTTGAGCTCTAAGAAAAAAACATCAAATATACAAGATGTGTGATAAAATTGTAAGAGTTGGCAACTCCGCAGATCCTGCCATTGGATCTGTATGAGCGGACCTCTTTCCAGGATTGGGATCTATGTTTTCTATTCTCTTACTCTCTCTCTCATTATCCAGCACCAACCTCCTACTTCTCTACACAATCTCTCAGTTGTGTGATAGCCTCCTTTTCTGCAGTTCCTCTATATTAGAGAAACAAAGTGGCACCTGTCCAACATAATATCTGAAAGACTGGTCTGAAAAAACCTTCTTGAATCCTTATTGACTCTCCATCTTTTTAAAACAAATCTCTTGTTTATACCTCTTTATTTCACCCTCTCTCTGTGTACTATTCCTTACTTTTTCAGGTGGTGCCAACAAGAAATGAGCCACATAGAACGTAACTTCAACTTATCCTTCTGGGGTTCCCAGAGTGTTTTGTCTTCTTCATTTTTCCTTGTCTATTCCATTGCAAGACTGCAAACTATATGAGGTAGATGAGGATTTTTATCCATTGTTCAGAGATTAACAAAGGAATGTTATTTAACTTTGTGACTTTTATTATTTATTTTCAATTTTAATTTACTTGGTGGGGCTACTCACAATAATAAGCACTGCTTCAGCTAATTAGTGCTTGTATGATTAGGTCATACGTATATAAGACACATCTATCCTTCCTATATAGATGATCAGCAACAGTAAAAATTTCACTGTGAGGCTCCATTCTGACCTGGATGAATCTCTCCTTAATAGGAAAGCAATGTAGCTGCCATTAGAGATGGGCATGAGGCAAAATCTCAAATTCAAAGGCTCTCAGAGAGGAACTTTGTGTCTGGTCCCATCATTGTAATAGGCTGAACTTGTGTAGAAAGGACACCTCCATTTCATATTTGAGCCTTTATAGAACAGAATTGGAGTATATCTCATAATCTCCTGACCTAAGTTGCTCATGCACATGGACTGTGCTATAAGGAAGAACCTACTTGGACTCACACAAGAGCCATGAGTCCTATTTATTGCATGACATTCAATTGTTACTTTTCTTCCCTGTGGAGGAAGTCAGGGAGCTAGTCCTTTTCTGCACTGCACAGTCCCTCTGTCCTTGGCGCTCAGGCTGCTGCCAGCTCAGGGGCCAAGTGCGCTGATTTGTGCAATACTGGGCAGCAAACTGAGACCCACCCAAATCATTACCCCCAACTCCCCCCAGCTGGGAGGGAGCATAGCCAGGCGCTGTAGCCCCGCCCCCCCAAAGGAGATGCAGGGGAACAAAAGAGGTGATAGGGGTCATGCCCCCCCCCCAATAACGGTAAACTCGTCACTTGGGGGGCGGGGAGGACGCGTGGTGGGGGCCGGAGGACGGGGCAGATGGGCGGGCGAGAGGAGCCGGCGATTGGCAGGAGGGCGGTGACCTCACATGAAGGCTCCGCCCCTTCCCTCGTTTCTCCCGGCCGGCGGGGCGGGAGGAGGGTATATAAGGGGGGAGGCGGGCAGCAGGGCGGGCCGGAGCTTGTTCGGCTAGTGAGGTGAGGAGGCGCCGGGGGGGAGGAGTTTATAGCGCCGCCGCCGCCGCCGCGTTCTCCTCGGCCCCGCGGTGGCAGCAGCGGACTCAGGCGGCGGCGCTGCTGAATCCGGGAACCAGCTGCAGCGGCCCGTGCCTGGCGCTATGGGTGGGGATGGCGGCGGCGGCTGCAGCATCTTCTCTCCCCCTTCCCCCCGGGGCTCCTCTCCCTGGCCCCCCGCGCGCTCCTTCGCACGCCCCCGAGCGTTGGGTGTCGCCCGCCCTGCGCGCACAGGGGCTGCTGGAGCTCGTCCTGCAGCGGGTCCTTGCGCTCAAGTTCCCCGTTCCAGGGGAGGGTCCCGTGGGGTCCCGTGTGTTGGTGATGGGAGTGGCGGCGCCGGCTATCGAGGCTTCCTCTCTCCTTCTCCTCTAGTGCTGTGGGATGGGTGTGAGCCCAGGGCTGGGGGGACAGAGCTGCTCCCCCCTTGGCACCCTTTCGTGGCAGGCGCTGACAACAAGCGCATGGACGATTGCAAGTTTCCTTCTTAGCTCTGTAGATTATCATGAGGGGGAGCAGTGGTGCTTAATATCAGCCGGTACTTTGCACGCCCAACTCTGTTGCAGGTGGCTTGAGAAGGGAGTGAAAAGGGAAGGGGAATCTGCTATGGTCCCTATAAATTCAGTTTGGGGTTCCTGTGTGAGTCCCTTCGCTTACAAGGGCTTGGCCTGGTGGTTACAAGCAAAGTTAAGAATGAGTCTGATTGGTCATTACTAAAGACCTGTAGGTTGTGAATGTTGTATAGTAATGCCTACTGCTTTCAAGGTTAAATCCCTTTCCCTCCTCCGAAACTTGTTTTCTTTTTGCAACCTAAAGATATTCTTGGGCTGTGGATGTAGGCTGATTCTTTCTCAAGGATGTTGCTGCTGCTTTGGCTTTAGGGCTAATGCTTTCTTTTTACTAGGCATCTCTTCTGCCTCTCCTCAGTTGGATTTTAAAATGTGCATTGTTTTATCCAAATGTTTTCTTGGGTTGCTTATAAGGTCATGAAGGTAAGGCGAGAACTGTATCAAACCACTTTAATAGGAGTTCAGAGGGAGGAAACTGAATCCTCAGTTACACCAGTTAAATGCATGTTGGGGTTGCCAGGTGGGAGTGGAATCTGCGGTTGCTTACTTGCAGTTTTTTCCTCTGTGATGAGTGCAGGGCACTGGCCTAGTTTTACGTTACACTCGTGTTTCTGGAATCATCCCGCTGCACTGCCTAATACTGCCTGTATGATGGATTTCTGCTGTCTGGATGGGTGGGGAGACTTATACCATGTAAAGTTTTCCCTCTTTTGAAATTTCTGCTTCTGATATTCTCAAGGGAATGAGGGAGAAGAGATGGGGAAGATTCTATGCTTATTTTTATATGGGTCTTTATTTCATGTTTTATTAGTGTAAATACTTACTGTAGTCCTAGGAAAGGGGAAGAGAGAGCTAAACAACCCATTTTTTTTGGCAGGCCCATCCGTTTCAATGGTGCAGCTTTCCCAATCTCCTTTCCGTTGCCCGTCGCCTTCAGGCCACTCGGAAGGGGGAGAGGACAAGAGCATGAAGCCGGCCAAGCAGCAGGTGACCCCTGGCCAACCTGGGGAGAACCAGCCTCCCCTGAGCCCCCTGCAGTCTTCTCTGAACTCTGCTGCCACTCCTTCACAGGCATATGAGACTTACATTGATAATGGACTTATCTGTCTCAAACACAAGATCAGGAATATTGAGAAAAAGAAGGTAACTTATTTCTTTGCTATGCTGAAGAAATTGATAACTTAAACTTGATATTTTAATTAAGCTCCTCAATAGTTAACTTTAAATCCTGCTATAAGAATCTATTTTTATATTTTGCATACCTATAGTATATATAACATAATGGGTTTGCCGCAACTAGTATTAAAAGATCAATAAAACCCGTTCATATTCAGCAGCAGTTCTCAGTAAGGTCCTCTGTTTGGGATTTTATCAGAGTAATATCTAACACTGTTGATTTTTGTACATTTTGGGTTTTGTTTAGATATATTTGAAAAGAGGAATCAGATTAGTTGTGTTTAAAATTCATATGTCTGTAACCTTGCTGTCTCAAATATGGAAGCAGAGTAAATGTATGCAGATGGCTCGATAAGTCAGCTTCAAACCTCATTTGTTTTCTGCAGTAGTTGGTTTTGCTGTACAGCTGTTGTAGTTTTCGAAGCTTGAATAGTGTGCAAGACCATATCTTTAAATTAGGTTTACAAGTAGAATTAGTTTAGTTAAAATCTAACCCATAATCAGACTTGTAGAAAACTTTGTATTCTCCTTGTATTGATTATAGGCATCTAATATTAAAATCCAGTGATGCATGTAAAAGAACAGAGTAATAAAATTGCTTCCTCTGACTCATAAGTGCAAGGTCATATTAAATATGTATTGCACTTCACTTTTTATAGACTTTGAGGCCTGGACTTCACAGGCATGTAGAATCATGCAAAAAATTATTCAGCTTTTCATCCATCATTTTGATTTTAAAAATTTTGAAGGCTCTGTTAAAAAGCTTAAGTCTGTAAAGGAGGTGTCACTTTGAAGGACTCAAGAGGTGCACTTTTTTGTGGCTCAGTGTAGGTGAATGTCAGACAAAAATTAGGAATTCAGACAACTGGATAATTCATAGCATTGCAACTGGAATGTTTGTTTGAGATGGCACTGCATTGTCAAGCTGTTTTCACATGTAACTTTCAAACATTTGGGAAGAATCTTTTTCTGCAAGTTCATTGAAAATCAGCTTGGGTTTTTTTTTTGCACCAGAGTTGAAACTTTTCATATTTTTGTGCTCTAAAATACCTTTTACTTCAAACCTGTATTTGGCTAAATAACATGGGATATGCGTAGCTCATGTGTAAGGCAGCAGCCTAGTGCTCTTTCTTCTGTTGAAGTTTTTACTCCATAGCTTTAATTTCTTTAAAGCTATTCCACATACTTTACAGTGTTAATCCAAGGTTAAATTATTTGTGCAGATGGTATTTCCCCGGTATCCTTGATTCTTCCATTGCATGTGCATTACAGTAGTCAGTCATGCAAAAATCGGTATAAATTAATATTCAAATAGTTAAGAGGATGCATTCTTTTCCTTATCTGCTTATGCTCATAGTATTGGTACATATCAGTAATTAACATTTTATTTGGCTGCATACCCTCAAGGGGTAGTACTTGTTACTGTGGTTCATAGTACTGAATTTCTTAACTTGTGCAAGTCTGAAGTTTGCAAAACTTAAGGCTAATGAAAAAGGAATCTTTATAGCTTTTAGTATATAACTAATTAGTCAGGAATTTAGCAGAAGTAATGTGTAGTCCCTGCGTTGAATATCTTTCTAAGGTAAACTAGATACACAGGTAATCATGAGAGAGGAAAGGGCAGGATGAGGATTATAAAAAAAGATTCTAAATATATTGTATATAGAACCTCGAAAGATTCTCGGGCCAAAAAACCCAAAGATAAGTTAGTCGGAATAGGAGCCTATACTGGAGTGTAGTTCAGCTATGGAGAGCTAGACACAAGTGGGATTTGAAGGAGTCAAGGCACCTATGTTACAGATAAAGGAAGCTATTTAAAGGCCTAGGAAGCAATAGGAAAGGCATGACAGTGCAAGTGAGACCAAAGAGACAACAAGATAAGAAGAAATGGCAGGCCATAAAGTAGGTAGTAATGGCTTAAATATACGCAGAGTTGGGCAGTGCCTTGAAAGAGAAGCTTGAATTTGATGGGGGAAAATGGACAGAACCAGTGACATTATTTTTAGCTGCAGCATGTCAACTTAAGCCCAGGATATACATGGAAAAGCTGAATTTCTTTCCACCATGTTTGAATAATCAGTATATAATAGATGACTGATTGTAAATCTTTTCTTCATAGCTCAAACTTGAAGACTACAGGGATCGCCTGAAGAAGGGAGAAGCCCTCAATCAGGACCAGTTGGTGAGTTTGCTTACCTGTCTTGGTAAATAGTTTGTGTAGAGTAATATTTGAAAGCTTCAGACATGTTGAAGATGAGGGTGAAGTTGCTGAGGAATCCTATTGCAGAACTATTGTGGCAACTTCTATAAAGCTAGCATTGCTAAGCACCACCAGAAAGCTTGCATAATGGTATTCACAAAGCAAAATGAAATAAGCTTGCTTGTTGTAGATGAGCTGAAAAGTGACAGTTGTGCATTGCCCTAAAATTTATCCTGTTTTAACTTTCAAATTGGGTATTGAGGTAAACAAAGATCATTCCAGAGCAGGTGCCAAGTTCCATTTCTTTAAGCACATGATCTCCATCTGTCACTAAGTGTCTGTTATGCTTTCAACCTGTCATCTGCAATCTTTGGGGTGGTATCCATAAAGGGTTTGTCCACATTGGGGAAATTACATTATGTTAAAACATAAGTGTCAGTTGTGGTAACTAACCCATGATAAATATGGCTTAGCACTTGGTGTAGACAGGGATACTGGTAACTGTGATCCAACTGACAATAGCTGGTCATGGCTAACCTTAAATTAAGCCTAGTGTTCAAGTAATCCTAATGCCTTGTTTTCTGAACTCTTCAAGGTTGTGTTTTAACATGGTATAACTGCTGCCTCAGGCACTTGTCTACACTGAAAAGCATTCCTGAGGCAACCCATATAGCCTTGGCAGCAGAATTATCCCAAGGTGGCCTATTGGCCTAAAGGTCAAGAGCAGAGTCATGTCAGAGGTGTCCCAGTGTGATCAGTGAATATCTTCCATTGGCAGAGATGAGTCCAGGTGGAGCCTTCATTGATGCAACCGGACTGTTGTTGCACCCCAACAGTTAACCTTTATACAGGAAGCCAACTGAGTTACTAGTCTAATGGAGGACATAGATACTGCTGCAAAGGGAAACAGGACACAATCAGTAGAAGGCTGAGAAATACAATCCTCGGCATATATTTTTTTAATTGTCCCATGTTAAATGCTGTTGGTATTTTTTCTGATCAAATGGATGGCAGCATGCTCATATGTAGAATGTCAGATCAGAAGTTATACTAAAATGTAATGGGAACATTGCGAGTTAGTTAGGGGTGACCTAGTTCAGGAAACTAGTTTTAATTTAGTAGAAATTATGTTGCCTGTTTTAAAAGGCAGACATTCTTTGGTTAGCGTGTAGTGCCATTTTCACTGCTCTGCCCTCAATAAGATTGATTTTAAAACTTGCGTAACTAGTTCCAAAATTCCTAAAAGCATGCATTCTTTTGTTAATCTCATTAACTGGCTAGTTCAATCTTCTATGATACAGGGAGTGTAGACAAGTAAAGGGAGGGGGGGAAATCAAAATTTGAGGGCTTGTTAAACTAGACTCTTTGGTTTATCACTTTGACCATCTGAATGGTCAATTTCAAATGTATGTAATATATAACAATCCCTCTTTAAAATTATGGCTAAAAGATATTTAGCAAACTTGTGACAAAGGTACCAGAATTCATTCTTCTTGCCAGTGCTTATTAAACTTCTGCTTCTTGGGTTATGTATCAAATACCACATCTGACTCTTAGCCCTAGTGTATCAGTGCAGCAGCTTTAGATAAGCATTACTGAAATACAAGTTTTGTTTACTGTATACTGTCCACAAAAGACAGTTCCTGTCCTGAATTGCTTACAATTGAAAACAAGGGATGAAGGACAAAACAGGCAATGTTTCTTTTAAGTCAGTGATTTTGAAACCCTGAGTTGCAACCTGGGACTGGGTTGTGGGAGCTCTGGTCAGTGCTGCCCACCGGGCCATTAAAAGTCCCATTGGCAGTGCTGCCCAGCTAAGGCAGACTAGTCCCTATGTGTTTCGACATTGCACTGTACCCCAGAAGGGGCCAGCAGCCTGTCTGGGTCCTAGGCGGGTGGGCCATGGGGCTCCATGTTTCCCCCACCCTGAAGACTGGCTCTGCGCTCCCGTTAGCTGGTTCCCAGCCAATATGAGCTGGGGTGGGCAGTGCCTGCAGACAAGAGCTGCCTCGGCCTAGAAGCCACTTCGGGTTTGCGGTTCCAGGACAGGCAGGAAGCCTGCCTCTGCACCCTGGCTGTGCCTCTGACTGGGAGCTGCCAGAGGTAACCCTGTGCCCCAATCCCCTGCCCCAGCCCTGAGCCCCCGAAACCCCTCATCCCTGGCCCCACCCCAGAGCCCTGACTTCCTCCTGCATGCCCCAACCCCTTGCCCAGAGCCCCCTCCCACACCCTGAATCACTCATTACTAGCCCTAACCCGCACTCCAACCCTGAGTCCCTCCCACACTCCAAACCTCTCATCCTTCTGCTCTGTTGGGTCATGGACATCAACAATTTTCTTCAACTGGGTTGCCAGAAAAAAGTTTGAAAACCACTGTTAAGTAATAAATACATGCAAATAATGTTATGGTACAAAGCCTGCTAGAATGAAGACCATTCTGCAGTTAATAATCATTACTAAATACATTAATCTTGTCTTTCTGACCCCTTTTATTCTAAAAAGATACTGAAATGGAATAGGTGAGACTTCATTGTCTGGAGTGAAAAGTAGACCTCTTATGTCTATCAAATTGTTCCAGTTACACTTGGAGTTGTGTGGGCTAGAGCCTGCTGTTAATGTAAGATTAGAGTTGCTGAGCACTGTTTCCATTGAGATTAATTGGAGTTGAGGCTATTGAGCAGGATTGGGCTCTTGAGGAACTGCTTCTACTCTTCCTGTTTTCTTTAGGATTCAGTAGCCAAACCTATTTTGAGGGTGGTTCTGGAAACACTTTTAAGGGGCTGAATCTAGATAGAAAATTTAGGCTGTGGAATGAAGGAAGGGAACATATAGCACTCCTAATAGTAGTACCATAACACCTAATATGTAAATAATCCCCTTGAATTATTTCCAGTTTGCATATTGCAACACTGAATCTGAAAATGATTAGACAAGTGAAACTAAAACCACTGACTTTCCTTTTTCAATCTGAGATGCAAATATAGTGATGTCAACATTTTACAAGTTACTGTTAACCTAGTGTTAGCTTAGAAGTGGCTTTTTTAACTTTCAGTAATTTAAAAATGAGAACTTAAAAAATTTGGTTTCACTATAGGTCATTAATAGACAACTAAAAACCAGAAGACTAAGATGACTGAAGTACTGGGAAAGCCCATATCAAATGCGATAGCATTTTGTGTAACAAGCTTTAACCACAGTATAACTTTTTATATTAAATGTAAAAAGTTGTTCTACACCAACCTTATGCTAACTTTCCCTTCCAGGAAAAATTTTTCTCTTCCCTGCAGCAACAGGACTGAGAAGCTCACATGAGTTTCTTGGATGGAATTTTCATAAATACTAATATTGTGTGTGAGTGCTCCTCTTTCATCCTGGCAACTCCACTTCTGGGGGAGAACAGCTTTTACAGTCAGCCATGCATCACCCCAATATTGTATACCCTAAGGGACCAATCAGGTTCATTTAAGGATCTGTCATGCTCCCAACTTTCTTAACAAGTGTGCATATGATGATCAGCTTGTTTCACCAGGGGCTGTTACTTTCAGATTCATCTCTTCGGTTAGTCATGGGCCAAGTCTGTAATAAAACATGCATTTAGTATACACTAGCTTGGGAAGACTGAGCCCTAATGTATGGGAAAATTCACTCCAAGTGGTGGTCTGTAGCTCCCTATGGATCAAAAGTTTGTGGTTGCCTGTACCTTAACTGCTCTGCAGGCTGAACAGACTTTCAATGCTGCCATTCTAGCTTTTTATCTCTTAAATATGCAGATTACATTTAATCTAGTTTTCAGGAGACCTCAAATGTTAGCTCTCAGTATATTAAACAAGAAATTATCCATGTTAAACTTACTTTTTTAATGACTCTAGTATGATTTCTCAGTAAGGAAGATGAGGAGCCACTTATTGACTACAAATTAGCCTGAAGTACTGTAAGCTGTTCAGTCTGGTGTCTTGTACACTTCTACATGGCTAGGGCTCTGAGGTGCTATGGTAATAAGAGTAATAAATATTAACATTTCAGTTTCTTGTATTTCTTGTGCAACCTATATTAAAACTTGTTTCCCTCTTCCTTATAGCTAATGTGTTTGCATGTGTCTCTAATGTATCAGATTAGGGCAGGAGGTAAAATTTACATTGCAACTTCTGTGTTCAAATTCTATTTGTACCAAAATTAATTTGAGACAGTCATGATGGAGGCTAGTTTCAAAACAAACTTTCTCAAACTTGAGTTCAAGAGCTCTACTTTGTGCTGAGTGGAAACCAAGTAGGGGCATCGGTGTTAAATTAACTGGTATTTGCTTGGAGAGCTCACTTCTGTCCAATGCAAGCACTATTATATTGTAGTAGTAACATATTTTCAAAAAGATTACGTGATTAAGGACTCACTTAAAATCATATTTCTAATTGGAATTGGCTATTGTATATGAGCATGACATTGATATTATATGATCAGATTTGGCCTATTAGGGCCTGGTCTTAAATCTTGCCTTAAGTGAAGTCGTTAGAATTAAACAGTTGCTAACATACAGTGACATCTCTTAAAATATTATGGGGAGAAATACACATGGATGCTCAAGTAAAATTTCCTAGATAGTTTATCTGTGCTCTGTTAAATTGTTGAACACAATTAAACATGTATCTAAAAGGAAAAGACTGCTTACTTTTATGCAAGTTCAATGGATGGCTGTATACTAGCTCTTCTGATTCTAAATGCTTCTTGCCTTAGTAAATGTCTGACCCAAGTCTAACCAACCCTTAATATTTTACTCTTCTACATATTTTCTTGTAGTTAACTGAACTCTGAGATTGTAAAGAATACAAAACACAGGCTCCCCATTGAAGTGCTCTACAACTGACTTAACAGCATCCCTTTAACCCAACTTTAAAGCTTCACATTATACATTACCAATAGTCTAGACTAACTGCTTTCACTCTGGGTCTCATAATAGCAAAACACTAATCTTTAATTTAGAAATACCGCAGGTACTACTACCTCCAGAGCACTTGCGGAACTTAATAAAACTTGACAGTTCACACTATCGGGGTTGCAGTAAACAAGTTTCATGAAACAGACTTGAGAGTTCAACAACCAGACAGTGTACAGTAAGAGTGATTATTTCAGAGAGGCTCCATTATCTGGTCTTTGAATGAGAACTAAACTTTGATTAGAGATGTTAGAGAAGCAGACATAGAAGTCATGCCTGGAAAAAGAATTCCTAAGTAGACTAATTTCCAAAAGCTTTCTATGAACATGAAGTTAGCTATATTGTACACCTTTTTAAAGGGACATAACTTGAGTTAATTTGAAGTTAAAAGTAGCTTCAGATACTGTTCCCTTGTGAACTTCTGTGATTATAAAATTGCTTTTGTATCTTGATGCATTTTCTCTCACTGCTCTGACATAGTTGCTCTGATGTGAACTAAAGGGAAAGATGAATAATACAAATTTACGATAGTGCCCAAACTTCCCAATCAGGATAAGGTAGCATTGCACTAAGCATCCTATAAACCTGTAGGAAGGGACAGTCCCTGCCCTGGAGAGTTTACAGTTAAGAATATGGGAAAATGGTGGAAGTGTCTGTACAATAGCCAATCCAAACAATGAGTTTCTTACTAACCTCAGGTATGGTAATTTTGGATGTTACTTGTAACAATAGGAAACATTTTCATGTGACGTTACTTAAAAGTTGATGATATTATAAACAAAATTGAACCTGTAATAAAAGCTGTATAATTTAGCCTAATAGTTGAAATAAAGTTTACTATGAGAATGGTTAGGATTTAGCCACAGACTAAACATATATGATAAATGCACTGCTAGCTTGATATCTGCCTATTGCAGGAGGCAGTGGAGAAATATGATGAAGTGGTACACAACCTGGAGTTTGCCAAGGAGCTTCAAAAGACTTTTTCTGGACTTAGCCAAGATGTAAGTAAAACCTACTCTTTTGTGCTCTAAACCTCTGTAAAACAATCAGATACAGGATTGCACAAAGCTTCTGAACTTTTTTGTCTAAGGTACTAATCTAAAAAGATGGCGCTGGTAGTCATGACTCAGTCAGTCCTCATTTTCTAGAATGCAGAGCTTGGATTTCTAGCCTTTTAATTTTGATTTTATGGCTAGGTAACATTAACATGTAGAACAGCAGGATAGCCTCAATCTAATAAACTGTAAAACTGAAATTTTGTCTTGAGTGGTGAAAATGTGGTCAAGGTATAGATCACTTTAGATATTTGCACATACTGTAGCTAGAACATGAAGACCAGTGAGTTAAGAGCATCTAGTCTTATAAAACTACCACTCAAATATGTATCCCAAGTGCAGTCAATTTTAGATAACTCCAGGATGTTCTGGTTCAAGTGGACGTGGGTTAACTTTTTGGCAGTCTGAGTTTCAGGACTGAATTCTCAATTCTTAGTGGACCAAGTGCAGCTCACTGCAGAAGCTAGATCAGGGGATCGGCAACCTTTCAGAGGTGGTGTGCCGAATCTTCATTTATTCACTCTAATTTAAGGTTTTATGTGCTGGTAATACATTTTAATGTTTTTAGAAGGTCTTTCTCTAAGTCTATAATATATAACTAAACTATTGTTGTATGTACAGTAAATAAGGTTTTTAAATGTTTAAGAAGCTTCATTTAAAACTAAATTAAAATACAGAGCCCCCCGGACTGGTGGCCAGGACCCAGGCAGTGTGGGTGCCACTGAAAATCAGCTCGTGTGCTGCCTTTGGCACCCGTGCCATAGGTTGCCTACCCCTGAGCTAGATTCTACTTCACCTATATGCAAAAGGCAAAGAACTCAGTTTCCACTCCTGCCAGTCAACTTAGCTTCAGGCACAGAATAAATGGAAAAGTGATGGAAATATTGGGTATGAAGAGCCAAAAACACTAATGCAAAATTACTCAGTATTTGGGGCTCATACACAATGCTCACATTCCAGAACTGGGGCTGTTACTTCACTTTACAAAGCCTTTGCCTATTAGTTGAGACTTTGAGGTTCTCTTGAGTAGAAGTTAGCCTATTGGTGTTCTGGTAGACATCCTCCTCTTCAAAAGTTCTAATCCAGGGCTGTGAGATAAGGGTACTGCACTTGGTTAGTCATTGCACTGCCATCTCCTTGCCTTATCTGGGATATGAAAGATTCCATAAAACAGGTCTTGTCATTGGCTAGGTCTAAGCAGTCTTTCTTGGAGGTCTTTCCTCTTGCATTTGTATTGGTTACAGGTACAACTTAGTCCTTAGGCTAGTGAGAGAGAACAGTGAATGGTAAGCAGAGGTTTAAAAGACTGTTTCTGGAGTACTTGAGTCTAGAAGTTGCTACATGCATAAGTTGAGTTCTTATAGTCATTATTAGTTTCTTAAACCTCTGGATCTAACTTGTACTCCTCTCTGTTTCACTCAAATTGAACTTGTACTGTTTAAGAACCTTTCCTGTTTTTAAGACTATTTACTTCGCCATGTTGCTGTTACATGTAATTGTATGTTCTTCCCTGGGTATATTAGATCACAAGATGTTTACATGGAAGAGTTAAAAGCTATAATAGCTAGTTATTCCCTTATATTGAAGCATAATCACTGGATTCTCATGTTTTCCTTGTATTTTCTTTTTACTAAGTCTCTGGTTCTGCAAAACTCTAAGCTTAATGTTCCAGAAGTGAGCACTAGGCAAAAGAACTCCTTGTAGCCCTTCCATGTTAAGTGATATTCCTTTATTACACTGCTGCAAATCAAAGTCCTGAAATATTGCTGCTCAATAGTTAAATAGAGCAACTTTGGTGTATTTTTACTTAGTTCTGGAATGATTTGGAAATCACTAAATTTTTTTGCTGCAGAACTTGATACAGGTGTGCCACCAAGTGTTGGAGGGACCTTGTCACAGAATACACTGGGGAACTACATGTTACCTAAATGACTTCTGCTATGACTCTTGCAGTTAAATGTTTCTTGGGTCAATACAGGAAAATCAAGCGAGTATTGTGGGTTTCTGGTGTATTATGACAACTAGGAACTTCTGTACTGAAGTATTCTTTCAGTAGTAAATAGGAGTAATGATTTCCTTGCATTTTTGACCATTTTTGAATTCACTATATAGCATATTCATAATTACATATTTTAACATGTAATTCAGTAATGTAAAATCTAGCTGAGAAGGGCAAAATGCCACTGATTCATGATTTTAACTGTATCATGAATTCCATATTCTGCTATGGGAAATTAGATTGTTTTTGATTAGCACTCAAAGTAATTTTAACTTCACAGCTTGCAAACCTCAAATACATCACTAGTTTATTATAGATTTCCTCTTTGGCCTAGACTAAAACATAAAGTAACTGGCATCAAGTGAAGGATTAGAAACAAAGGGTCAGATTTGCAAAGGTATTTAGGCACCTAAAGATTCAGAAACATGCTTAGTGTGATTTACAAAAGTGCCTAAATATGAGTTAGATGCAGTCAGTTGTTATTGGGATTTACGAAAGCATCTTTAGGTGCCTAACTACCTTTGTAAATCTGGTCCTCCAGTTTCTAATTTGCAGTCCAGCACCCAATCAGTTATCATACTCTGTCTAGTGGGCTAACTCACTTTTGTATTCTAACAGCTGCTGAAAGCACAGAGGAAGGCTCAGAGACGGGAGACTATAATGAAGCTTGAAGCAGAGAAGAAGAAGCTGCGTACAATACTGCAAGTGCAGTATGTGCTGCAGAACTTCACTCAAGAGCATGTTCAGAAAGATTTCAAAGGTGGCTTGAACGGTGCAATATATTTGCCTTCTAAAGAACTAGACTACCTCATTAGATTTGCAAAACTGACATGCCCAGAAAGAAGTGAGGGCCTGAGGTAGGTTGCCTTTTTTCTCACTAATCAGTCTCCCATGTTGTATAATACAATACTTGTAACAACTGTCAAAATAAAATGTATAGTATGTTCTAAAACTTTAAACACAACAGTTTATTGGAACAGCAATTTGGAATCTGGCACATAGTGGGATTATCACTTTATTTGCACATGTGTCATTAACTCTTGGTGTCTGTGTGCCCAGTGCATATAATGGTCAGACTTTTTTCCTTCTGCCATGCTTGTTGGGCAGCTTGAGCTCCCCATGTTGCTGTGTGCCACTGCATGCGGATATAAAGGGCAGAGCTATCCCTAAGCCTCTGTTTCTTGCCGCCTGAAACTGTCATTGGAACCCTGTTCAAACAGTTCATTCTCTCTCTCAGCTTCTGTATATAATGTGTATATAATATTGTTTAGTCTGGTTAGCATAAGTCTTAGCTATGTTAAAAAAAATTTTTTTAGACTAGTGGTTTTTTGCATTTCCAGGTTTCTTCTGTGTACAGTACTGAGGTATGCCCTATGATTGATTCAAGCTGTGCTTCTTGTTTGAACCCTGTGCCAGTGAGTGACCCAAACAATAGCTGCCTGAATTGCTTGGGTCAGGCACATAAGACCAGTGCCAGATTTGCAGGGAGTTCACGCCTATAATGGAGGATAGGCTGAAATTCTTCTGATGAAGGCAGGGCTCAGGCCACTCTCAGAGCCATCCTAGTTTGACTTTGTTGAGTGCTGGAACTTGAGTGAGCAGCATGCCTCCGCCTTAAGCTGACTCCCAGCACTGATCTCCCTTGCCACTACTGAGGAAAAGGCTTAGAAAGAAGCCCCAGCCAGGGAAGTGTCCTCATCCCTCTTAACAGACTTAGAGGGTGAAAAGGAGTTGGGTAGAGTGCACCCGAGAAACCCAAGCTGAAGTATTCAGCCACCAATTTAGAAAAGTTGGCTCCAGTGCTGCAAAGAGCACTGTCAAACCCCATACCAGAAGCACAGACTTCATCGTCCACATCGCAGACGACTATCTCAGTGACTACCCTGGAGGTGTTTGGGGCCCAAGAATCTGCTCTGCTGGTCAGTGCTAGTGTCCATTATCACATGAGTTGGATCCTTCAGTGACATTACTGCTTTCAGCATGGGCAATTCAACCTTTGGTTCTGCAGTAGCCTGCTTCCTGCATAGGCAGCCCTTTGGTACTGTCCAAGGGGAAACCTGTAATGATGGCTACACTCCTACGGTCAGCAGGTTTTCAGCACCAGTCCCTGGCACAAACTGAGTCGGTCTCTCATAGTCAGAGGAAGGGGAGTCTTCCTCATCACTCAGAGGTGGGATGGTATGTCTCAAAGCCCAAAGCAGGACCTGCTGGTCTCCTCACAGATCCTCTCTCCCAGCCTGCCACGGCAACGCATCAATGGGAACTGCCGTGGGAATGTGGCCAGGCTAGTAGGGTCTCATATCACTGGCCAATTTGGAACATTTTGGGGTTCTCCCGGCTTCCAGATCTTCCCTCCACCGTCTGTACTTGGTGCCTTTGTCTAGACAGGTGGAGTCTCTGC
The DNA here is from genome assembly GCF_007399415.2 of Gopherus evgoodei. NCBI lineage: Eukaryota > Metazoa > Chordata > Testudines > Testudinidae > Gopherus > Gopherus evgoodei. Next base: position 254,723,968 of record NC_044322.1, on the reverse strand, counting down.
ACTGGGTAGCTCAGTCTTCAGTCTGGTACTAGGCCTGATACTGAGCATCAAGAACAGGTCCTAGAGCCAGAGTAACAGCTGGTAGAAGAGACTCTATGGCTTCCTATTCATCTTCTCCAGATAAAGCTGTTTCATCATGGGTAACGTCTCTTCTTCCTCCTGATAAGTTTTTAAATAATCAGGAGTTGTTGAAGAGTGTCTTCAGGCCTGAGTGTGTAGGTCAGGGAGTTCTCGCATCACATGGTTGACATTTTATTGTCTATGGGTGGCTCTGCCAGATAATGAGGCAGTACTAGAGGCTATAAAGACACGATGGAGTCTTCCATACTCACTGCCTCCCATCTCAAAAAGGGCTGAAAGAAAATACTTTGTACTCTCCCAAGGTTTTGAGTACCTCTGTAATCACTCATGATTGGGCTCATTGGTCATGATAGCTGCTAATGAGAAAGACAAGGCACGAAGCTACCACTTGCCACATCAAAAGATGCTAAAAGGCTGGACTTATTTGGCAGAAAGATTTCTTAAATGGGGGTTTGAAGGCTCTGCTGGGATGGGATGGTTTTAATTTATGGGGCTCCATGGAGAAGTTGCATACCTTGGGCATCAGGAAACATCTAACGTTCTATCTAGAACGAACCAGGCACTTCTGTAAATCCTTAGCTATTTGTAGCAGTGGCAGACAGAATAAGACAGCAATCTGTTTCCACCCAGAGAGTTTCTTCCTGGATGGCCTCCTATATATGCATGTGCTGTCACTCCACTTAGCAGTCACAGCTCATTAGATGAGGTTGCAGTCTGTCTCAGTGGCCTTTCTGGCACGTGTTTCGGTTGCAGACACTTGTAGAGCAGCATCTTGGTCCTTGGTCCACATGTTTACCGCTCCTTTTGTGGTGGCTCCAGACTCCAGAGATGAAGCCAGAATTGGATGAGTGGTTCTCCAGTCTTTATTAAAATAGTCTCCGATTACACTGCCTTTTATGGCTTCTGACTGGGTGTCTGGGATGGGCCACACTGAGAATACCACACTCGGGGCAGACTGCAAGAAATAGGGCACCCCAAACTGGTGGTTTATTCTAGAATTAGATTCACCATGTCAGTAACAAAAGAGCTTCTGTAATACCACACTGGTTAACAAGAAGCCAAACACCATCCCATTCAGGCATTCCAGCCTTTGGTTCCCATCCAGACAACTAAGTCTATTATAGTGGGAGGTTACTGAAAACCTATTCACCATATTTAAAGTTCTACCAATCTCAAATGATCAGACACTTACCCTCAGGTCAACATATGTCTCAGATCTTGCCCAGATATCACACTGTCAGCTAATCCTTAATAAACTAAAGATTTATTAATTAAGTTATTGAATGGTTAAGAAGTCATATACCTACAAGTGGTTTTTTCCCAGTGTTGATAGCTTAGGATCATAACATTTATATCTGCTGGCTTGTAAAAGTCTCTCCGAAGTTATCCCAAAAGGTCAGAATCCTAATGCCGCTTAGATGTAAAGTGTGATAGTCTCTGTACATTTTCCAGGGTATTCCAGATAACTATTTGGAAGATCAGTCCTTCAGCTCAAACTTCCCCTGTTCAAAGTTCAGCAGACTACAGAGGAAAGGGTCAGGCCTGAGTCGTCTTTATAACTCTCAAGGAGGCTGATAATATGCCTCTCAGAAATTTTCACAGCAGGGATTTCCTCCAAGGAAGAATAGGCAATGCAGATAGTTTTGTGGACCTTTGCTTTGAAGCTAATCCTGTATTTTCTATGCATATACAAGTTAACTAGTTACACTTGTTTACATAAGACAATTAGCCATCCTCCATTATAACAGATAGTTAAGCTGAAGACAATGTAGATAATTTCCTGCAGTGTCTCATCCTTTGGTCTTGAGGTTAACTGAACACAGTTGCATACATAATGTTAGGCAATTAATGTTAGTTATATTGTTTAAACTTCTAACAGGATATAGGTAAACAAATACATTTGGTTTCTGTTACCACAAATGAATGGGTTAATGATTGCTGGTCTAGTTCATCTCTTTGAAACTCACAAATGAATTGTCCTGATACAATTGCAATGCATGTTAAATTAGGGTCATACACAACTTGGCTGGTCTGCCAGTGTTACAGCTTGAGTCACCAATAGTGTAATACACAAGTGCAATCACTTTAGCTGTTAAATTGTTCCGTAACAGTTCTTCAAGATGTGGTGCACATGTCCCTTAAATGATGCACCTGCCTACCCCTCTACACTGGAGTTCCAATAAAGACCTGAGGTGAAGCTAGGGCCAGGGTTGCCCTTTATGCCTGCACTCAGTGATGTGTGGCAGCAGGGGGAGCTTGAGCCATACAACAGGTATGGCTGGAAAACATTTCTGATGACTGGGTGTACAGACACCCAGAGTGGAATGGACATGTGCAACCCACCTTGGAGAACAAGTTACTCCACAGGTTAGTGACTTTTTTCCCCCCACAGGGCTCAAAGGTTAAGTTGGCAAATTGCTGAAGAGGTGCTTGCATTCTGATCCCCAGTAGTGCAAGTTGCTTGTAACTAGTCCTACTACACCATGCCCTTCAGTCTTTCCAGTTTGACAGTATGATGAAGTGCTAATATTGGGAGTACTTCCCACTGTAATATACTTTCACCAAGCAGGCCAGGTGGTGGTTCTGAGTGGCACTTCTGCCCCTTTTCTTCAGGAAGAAGTGCACAAGTGTCATAAACATGTTCCCTGAGGAAGGGAATGGTGTTCCCTTCTGTATTCGTGGAATGAGGCAGTAGATCTTTGTTCCATGAAGCCCAAAGAGGTATTAAAGCGAATAATTTTGGGCCCTTATCTTTGGTATCAGCGTTGGTTATCAGCTGCAAATGCAAGCAGCAGGCTAAAGAATGTGGCTGCTGCTTTGGCATTAAAATAATTAATCCAAGTACTAAAATGTCAGACCTTGGTGTATTTGAAGGCCACAAGGCTATTTCTGGCCTCCTCTATTCACTATCTAGAGCGCTGACCAATATTGACATTATGCCATGTTCATCTATTAGTATGGTCCTGCTACATATTTGGCTGACCTTAGCATGATACTACCTATGCAGTTTTGTAAGAGGCCCACTCTTTATTGTATTGTACAGCTGGAAGCGATGCTACTCTTGCTGCTGCTTACTCAGATAGCAAGTTCACCAAAAATCTTGCTGATCAAAATGTGCAGTTTGTGTTTAGGCTACTGAATTCTTTAAGTACTTTCACAGTTCAAATAGGCTTCTTTCAGCAAGAGACTAAACCTATTCTGTGGCTTTTCATACTAATTTGTTTACCTTAATGGGATGGTGGGTATAGAATGACTAGAATTTTTCAAGACAGTTACTATTAACTAATTGTCAGACTACACTTAGAAATTTAATATACTTTTGTATCTTAATGTCAGACTAAACCAACTGATTGGTTAAGACCAGCTAGGTTAGTGCTAAATATTGAGAATGTAGCGTGAGCCTTTTGAAGGCATTAATCTTATCAAAGTATGGGCTAGAGACCTTGAAGTTCTGAGGTAGGGAGAAAATACCTTTTTACAAACCTGCTTCCAGTGACTTTGTTCATATAAACCTAAACTTGGCTGGCCACGGGTCTATAAAATGTACCTTATAAGAATAATCTGCAGCAATATTTTGGATAAAGCAACTCCTTATCATAAACGCTTTGTGTTCCACATCTTGAATTCACAGTACACATACTCATCTGATCAAATGGCTAAACATTGAATGACGATTGTTTGGGCTTGTCTTGTTGAGTGGATTATAGAGGTTTCAAACTACTGTTGACCATTAGTGGCAAAATGCTAAACTAAAACAATATCCAGGGTTCTAAAACAAACAGACATGTTTAGAATTGTCCAACTGTGTAACATTGTACTAACTGAAGAGAGCTTATTGAAATAAGGAATACTGTTAGTGGGGCTGCTGTCCTAGGTAAACCATGCATAGAACCACTTTTAAAAGTAAAATGCACTAATGGTGATTGCATTAAAAGAATGGCCTGTTCCTAAAGAGAAGAAGCAGAACAGCTGGAGACTACAAATTATCATAAGCAGAAAAATGAATAGCTAAAACATTTCTCTGGTCTAAACTTTTCCTTTTTGGCTTTAAGTGTTGAAGACCAGATGGAGCAATCATCACTCTATTTTTGGGATCTTCTAGAAGGCAGTGAGAAAGCTGTGGTTGGAACAACGTGTAAGTTCTTGGCTATTTGGGGAGAAGATAGATGACATTAATGTCTACATTTATTCCTATGTAAACATATAATGTAACATACTTAGCATTTTGTAAGATGCTATACAAATGAACATACTTGAAGGTCTCATACTGAGTACTGTGCATACTTCCCTGGAATGCTTCATCTTAAAAGGACTGAGATGTGTAATGATCAGTTAATCTGTATATTAAGTGTAGGGCTAGTTCATACAACAGAGTGGCATGCTTCCTGCTGGAGAAGAGGAACATTTTTCTCAGTACTGAAGGTTTAAAAGCTGTGGGTTGTATGCATGTTGGCTTTATTTTAGAATATTATGCAATAGTAGCCATGCATCACTTCTGAAGTAATCTAGCAGACAGAACTAAACACTTCAGTCTGATAATACTTGCATTTTATTGCAAAGGAGAGTGATCAGTGTGCCAATGAGTTAATTCTGGAACCCTAACCCCAAACTCTTCTGGATTGGGTATAATTGCACTTCCACTGGCCCCCGCAGTCTTGGTGAAGATCCACTGCTGAAAACTTGCATCATAGGGATATAAGCAATAAGGAGAGAAACTTTTTTTTACATTTTATCAAAGTAAATTTTAGTCTTTCCCTTTCTTGTCAGAATACATTATTAGCACATGCTGTAGCTGATATCAACACCTTCAAAAGTGCTGTTTCATCTCTGAGGTCTTGAAATTTCCTCAATCTGTGGATGCATTGAAGGCTGCAAAATCTAATTCTTTGAGTGATTGCATAGTCTGACTGGTGCTGGAGCATTTTCTCTAGCGGTATCCATCTGATTGGCCACGTATGGCCCCTGCTTTTCTTCATGCCTGGAATCAAGAGTATAAAGGATGAAGCCTCCCTGCTCTCGTTCAGTTTCTTCTTACTGTTGGCAGTCAGAGCTTATTGCTGTAATTAAGTACAGTCGAGCCTTTAAAATTTGTACATAATTAGTAAATAACTGTACATAGTGGTACTCATTTTTCATCCAGTTTGACGTGTTTGTTTTTATTTTTCAGTCCAATATCTTTTAATTCTCAAATCCAGATGGGATGTCAGGCCCATTCTAGACCTTAAGACACTAAACAGATGCAGCAAAAAGTTGAAGTTCCATATGGATTTTCTTGTCAGTTATCCTTGCTCTAGATCTGGGAGAATGGAGTGCTGCTCTTAATTTACAGGATGCCTACTTCCATGTGGCACTCTACCTGGGTCACAGAAGGTTTCTAAAGTTCATGGTAGGAGAAGGTCATTACCAGTTCACCATACTCCCCTTCAGGCGATTGTTGGCACTTAGGGTTTTCATGTAGTGCAGGGGTCAGCCAAAGGCAGCATGCGAGCTGATTTACTGTGATACATTGCTGCCAGCCTGGGGTCCCAGCTGCTGGCCTCTGTAAATATAAAATATTAGTGGCATGTGAAACCTTAAATTACTGAAAATAAATGAAGACTTGGCACACTACTTCTGAAAGGTTGCTGACCCCTGATGTAGTGCATGGTGGTAGTGGCACTTACCTCTGGATTTGGGACATCCCTTTATATGCGTACCCAGGTGATTTGTTCAAATGAGACCACTCCAGTCAGCAAGTAGAGCAACATTCATCAAATCCTCCATCTCTTCAGCTGCTTAGACTTGATAATCCAGCAGGGAAATAATTCATTGACCATCCTAGATTCTACTTTGGCCAGGGTATACCTGCCCCAAACTCAGTTTTTTGACTGTCTAGGACCCTTTTGTGGCTACTTGAAGGCTACACAGTACGGAACAGCCTCGGGCTCTTGGGGGAATATGGTTGCTTGTATGTATGTGATAAAAATGCCAGGTTCCATCTCTGATGTATGCGGATGTGAGTAAAGTGAGTTTATCACTTGAACATTTTTGTATGCATCCCAGCCAGTGTGGTGGTGGTCCTGGGTTGATGGATGAATCAAGACTGTAGAGGGTGGGTCTGTTCTCACCAACTCTCCCTTTTATGACTTTAGTAGCAAATGCTTCTGTTGTGGGGTGGGAAGCATGTGGGAGAGCTGCAACCTCAGGACATTTGGTTGGTTCAAGAACATTTGTGTAACCTGGCCTCCTGAACTGCATGCAGTTTTCCAAATGTCAGCAGTTACTACTACATTCATGGCGAGGCCATACAGGTGCTCAGACATCACAGCTGTTTTATGTAAGTGAGTAGGGGGATAGGGGTCAAAGACTGCCTCTTGACACAGGTTAAGCAGTGGAATTTCTGCATAAGGAATTGTATAATTCTCAAGGCTTCACATATTTCAGAAAATCAGAGTAGCCTGGCAGATCATCTAGGCAGATTGTTCAGTCTAGATCACAAGTGGTCTCTCAAGCCAAGAATGTTAAGGTCTCTTTTGAATGGGGGTGGAATTTCTATGGTGGATCTGTTTGTGAAACAGCAGAACAGGAAAGTGCCTCCATTTCTATTGCAGAACAGATCAGTCAGGCTTCCATCTCAGATGCCTGTTTCCATGGAATGATGATCTTCTGTATGCTTACCCACCAATACCTCTTATTTCCAGAGTGGTATTAACTCAAACAAGATTGAGGCAGGGGGATCCTCAGAGCCCCAGCCTGGGAAGAACAACCCTGGTACTTGAGTTTGTGCAGGCAGTCCATCAAAGCTCCCTTACTTTTGCTGCTAGCCAGGGACTTGATCTTCCAGAATCGTGGTCAGGTGTTGCATCTGAACCCACGGGTGCTTTACTTCATGACTGGTTTCTCTCTGACTAATCCCAGAAGGAGCATACTGTTCAGCAGCAGTCTGGAATATTCTGCTTGATAGTAAAAAAAACCTTCCACAAGAGCTACTTGCTTTAGAAAGTGGAAATGTCTACATCTGGGCAGCTCACCACAATGTGTCCTACAGTTTGCAATCCAGAAAATATTGGACTAAGTCTAGCACAGTGGTTCTTAAACTCTTGTATTGGTGACCCCTTTCACACTGCAAGCCTGAGTGCAACCCCCATTGTAAATTAAAAACACATTTTAAAAAAATATTTAATATTATAAATGCTGAAGGCAAAGTGGGCTTTGGGGTGGAGGCTGACAGCTTGCAACCCCCAAGTAATAACCTTGCAACCCCTTTAGGGGTCATAACCCTCAGTTTGAGAACCCCTGGTCCAGCAGTCAGTTCAGTCGAAGTGTATTTGGTTTCAATTTTTGTATTTCACCCTTGCATTGCTAGAAGGACTGTTTCCACTGATCCCATGGCAACCAGATTCCTGAGGATTGGCTATCTGGATCCAACTCTGTCATGTGACATGAGTTGAGTTTTTTTACCTCTTTTATAGGGTCTCTATTTGAGCCTTTATCTTGTTTGAATTGCATATTTTGGATAAGGTGGCTGCCTTAGTAGCCATTACATCAGGAGTGGGGGAATTGCATGCTATGGTTACTGAGCCTCCACAAGGGCAAGAGACAGCTTAAGTCTCACTCCACATTTGTAACCAAAGCTTTTGTCCTCTGACATCCATCTGTCAGTATAGCTGGCTTTTTATCTGAATAGGAAGCAGAGCTGAAAAGAAATCTGAAAGGGTTTTGTTCTTGGTAGAGAGAATAAGACATCATCCTGAGTTAGACCTTTTTTCATGGGTTACCAGCCACATTTCCATGTCTTGCACTGCCAAGGATCTGAGCACTCCTGAAATATTTATTGCATTGAACTGAGCACATGCAATATTTACTGCATTTGTGGGAAATGTTCCTATTGACACTTGAGGGTAGCAACCCAGGCATCCGTATGTACTTTTGCGAGACATTTACATAATTATGACTGCATCAAGAGTCAAAATGAATGTAGGGAAAGTAGTCCTACAGTAATTCTTCATATGAGACGCCTGGCCCCACCTCCATCAAAAACCACTTGGAGTCACAGCAGAATGGACATATGGAGTTGAAGAAAAATTTACCCTCTAACTGTTTGGGACGTTACATATGCCCATTCCACAACCCACCCTTTGATGCTTGCTTGGGGTGTCCAGAACTGTATGTCACTTGGTTCCTGCTCTACTCAGAGAGAGGGGTTTGTTGCTAAACTGCTTGTGACTGCTTATCTGACACTCCAGTCTGTTAGCCAGACAAACTTCTCAGGACTCTGCCAACCTTTACTTGGCCTTGCTGATAACACTTGATGCACTTCATTCCCAACCCCCACCCCCTTGAAGAGTGACCTGCATTATGCAGCCCATCACTGCACACTCACAAATTTCCAAATCTGCAGTATTCACACTAGCCTATTAGCTCATCTGAGGATTCACACTTCAATATATTCTGTGCTGAGATTAACTTGCAATAAAACCAATAAGTTTATTAATAAAGAATGGATTGAAGTGATAACAAGTGAGGATAATAGAAACAGACTGCATGTTTACAAATAACATAAGTATGACATGCTTTCTATTGACTAAAACATAAGCTACAGTCTGTCAGCTTCTAACTGAAAACCTCCTCAGCATCGTGCCCTTAGAGCCAGGATTCCGCTACCATAGATACAAAAAGCATTGCTTGTTATACTCCCTCAGTGACGGATGATCACAATGCCTTTCCCCCCTCTTATAGTCCAGTAAACCTTTGAAATGTATCCCTTTGAAGTATACCACCAAACAAAGTTCCTCTCCCCTGCTGTTTGTTCTTTGGGGTGCAGATGCCATGTTGTCTGCTGCTCTTGTTGTTCTTCGGTTAACTTGCATTTTCTGTTGACTCAGTATGCAAATGTAATTCCCATTGTCTCTGGCTAACTCTGTTCCATTTGCATTCAAGACTTGAAGAGACAGGCAAGTCAATATTCCTTTGCCTGGGAAACCCTTATTAACCCTGCCTGGCTTACACATTTCATCCATGTATATCACAATGATCATGACCAGCATGATTTTTTGTTATTACATTACCTTCTTTGTCAAATACCATAAGAATGTGTTAAGAGATGCCATTACATGCTAGTGAACCCTCTCCTGGGGGGCACTGAGGGTTCTTAAGGTCATACCCTTTACCTCTGCATTGTAGTCTTATTGTCTTAGAGGTGAGGAAAGATCTTCTGTTTATTACTTAAACCCTAATAACTTTCCACACACTTATTCTTTTCCTGAAGTTGCTGTGTCCATTTAATCATACAGTCCTAGACCAAGTACAAGCTGGATTTTGATCTGCCAACAAACTTTTGCATAGTTAACATTGTTGAAGCTGGCAGCTCCTCCTCCTCATTCTTGCCAACACTAGAGCACAGAATTCTCTTGGATTTACTTTATGCAGGTTTCTCTGGCTCTTCTGTCAGTTTCACTTATTTCATCACTTGTTGTTGTTTGACTGCTGTGCACCAAGACCCCCTCCTGAGGTTCAGTTCTTGACACTTGGCTCTTCTGTGTTCTTGGTCACTACCTTGGCTCATAGCCTCACCTAATGTATTGTTATATAGATAAATCTAACTGTTATCCAAGGACATCTTGATGCAACTAGCAGAGGGCACAGGTATACATGGAGGTTCAGAGATCCCCTGGATTGCCCAAAAGGGTTTATATAAGCTCTCTGCTGAAAGCAAATTATGCTGGTTGTCATAATTGCAAGATAACTTCAGATATCTTCTGTACATCTCTTTATACTGAAAATTATATTCTCTAGTACTTGTAGTTAAAGGTGGCATGTATTAGACAAACTTCTCCAGGCAAGAGGTGTGGGAGAGATGAATCTCCTTGGTGGGCCATTATGTATTATGTCTCAAAATAGAAATCTGTTAGCGTATCAAGTCAAATGCCAACGAAGGGTTTGTGAAGACTTCAGAAGAAAATTACCCAGAAGAGGTAAGCAGTCGGGAGAGTAGGGAGGACCCTATTTTGCAAGTGAAGATTAAAAGGCCTGGTCTGGTATATTTAGGGTGCAGATTCATCCCCAGGTACCCTTCAGTCTGTGAGGGCAAGCTGCTAGTGGGCTTGATTTTATGAAAGCAGATCTCAACTGACCTGGCTGAAAATTATGGGAAAAGGACTATATGGATAAGCTATCCTGTAGGAAATAGGTAGGTATGTCTTGTGAGTTAAGTTTAGGCTCTAGACACTTATGTAGTTTAATATGTAACCATGTGTTTTCAATATTTACTGTCATTTGAATCTCTGTTCTTTGATAAACTTATTCTTGTTTTCACTATAAATGTGTGGTATATTAAGTGGAAGGGTAATTCTGAGTTTGAACTATTTCTTTGGGAGTAGTGAATCTGAGTTCTGTGAGAATTCAGTGGCACAGGAGCTGGGCAATGCAGAGGAATGCCCGGTGTGCCTATTACCTTGTACACAGAGAATGAGGTCTACAGAGGCCTGGGAAGGTAGTGCTTGTGTTGCCAGAGGCTGGTGGAGTCAGGGAGCTAAATCCACAGCTCACACAGACTAGACTTCCTCACACGATGAATAGGGGGTAGCAAGGTGTCTCACAACCTTGCGTATCCCTGTGAAGCATCACACTAAGGCCGAAGGTTTGACTAAGAAGCTTTCTCAGCTTCATCTAAATGCCTAGGCAGAGAAGCATTTGTGTGAGTGCTTCTTTTGACTATATATGATCTCCAGCTCCTCCTTGGAACTTACTTGCCTCCTGTCCATTACTATTGTCATTATCTCTGAGCTTTCCTTATAACAACCTGTCTCTTGCTACTTCCAGTGTTGCCTGTGTATGTTGTTGCCTTAATTCCCAACTCTTCTGAAACCCTTTCTCATACATGTCTCTTGATTTTTATGTAAGATAGCAGATGGCACAATTTGACAAACTAGAGTAGAGAGGGTTGAGACTTCAAAGCAACACACTATGCATCTTCTTCCTCTGGAGCTTTCCTTCATGATCGTGTTAGAAGTCAGACAAACGTTAAACTTCAGCCTAATATACCTGCGCTCTTCTCAATGCTATTCCTTTTTCTTGTCTAGTACTCATCTTCACTTTTTTCTGCAAGTCTAGTAGTTGTAAGAGAGATCTTTACCTGCTACACTGTCTAAAACATCCTAATAAATGGCATCATTCTGAATACCATCTGAAAATATCTTCTCCTTTACCTACATGTTGTAACTTCTGTGACTCAGTAATGTATTTTTGCGCAATTTGTAATGACTTGTCTAAAAGACTATGCAAGAAGTCTTTTTGCCTTTGGGATTGGGTTAAACTACTGGTCTAACCCACCAGCAGACCACGATCAACTGGCCAATCCTAGAGCTTCTGCCAGTCAGTTGCAATCTCTGCCAAAAGTCCAGTGACGCAGCAGTTCCAAGGCAGGCTCCCTGCCTGCCCTGACCCCATGCTGCTCCCAGAAGTGGCTGGCATGTCTTTGCCGCTGGGGGGGAGGACAGCAGTAGCACCAGGTGGCTCTGCACTGCTGCTGCCCTGCCCTCCAAGTGCAGACTCTACAGCTCCCATTGGCTGGGAGCTGCAGGGATGGGGGCAGTTGGGTCATCATTCCTGGCCACTGGGAGCTGTGGAGTAGGCGCTGAGAGGGGGGGTAGAGGGCTGGGGCAGCAATAGCATGCAGAGCTGCCTCCCCCACCCTGAGGCCGCAGAGACATGCCAGCCACTTCTGGGAGTGGCATGGGGTCAGAGCAGGCAGGAAGCCTTCCTTACCCTGCTGCACCGCTGCCTGGAAGCCACCTGTGGTGAGCACCACCTGGCTGGAGCTTGCACTCCCTTCTGCACCCCAGCCCAGAGCCCCCACTTGCATCCAAACTCCCTCAGAGCTTGCACTCTTCATTCCCTCCTGCACCCCAACCCCCTGCCCTGGTCTCAGCCAAGAGCCTTCACACTCCAAACCCCTCACCCCCAGCCCAGAGCCTGCCCCAGCCCAATGAAAGTGAGTGAGGGTGGAGGAGTGACAGAGGGAGTGGGGAATGGAGTGGACAGGGCCTTGGGATAGGGATAGGGTAAATCCTGGGTTGGTTTTAAATTCAAAAAGTGATCTTAGGCATAAAAGATTGGAGACCACTGGGTTTAGACGCTGCCATTTAATTAAAGAAGCTTCCAACGACATATCTTCAGACTGTAAGATGTGAATACTTTTTTTAACCTCTGACTTGCTTATCACAACACTTTTACCTCTTTAGATAAACACATGAAGGAACTGTTATCCAAACTCTTAAACTCTGGATATTTTGAAAATATTCCTGTGCCTCGCAACATGCAAATAAAAGAGGAATTGGAAGAGGAAGTAATAAGAAAATCTGAGAGAACAAGACCGTTGCCAAAAGGAGAGTCTGTCAAAGAGCCAGGTTGAGTATATGTTTCCAAGTGTAATTCCTGATCTATGTTAAGATAAGCTTCTCAAAAAATTGAGTGTCTAGATATGTTGAATAGCTTAGTTCTGTAAACTTAACTCCTGCATGCTTGCAGTATGATTAACTGAGTGGGGTTTGTTTTATTTTATTTTTGGACAACACTACAGCTAAATTCAGTTGGTATATCAGCAACTGAAATATACCATACAAAACTTGCAACAGTATATGTTGGTTTGAACACCCTATAACACCAATAAAGAAATGGTTTCACTGATAGTGGTATTGCCTGGGATCAAAAATTCAGTTTAATCTATTTTTCGTATCTAACGTATGCTGTCTGCATGCTTTTCGACTACCTCATTGGTGAAGCTGCGGGAAATGCCAGTTGTAGTAAACATCATTTTTGGAGTGCACTACTACAGTGCTTAGGTTATAGATATTGCAAGGGAATGTGTTTCTGAATCTTTCCTTTTTAACTTGTACTTTTTGTTACATTTAACATCTTTACAAAACCAAAGTTTGACAAGACATAAGTTTCATGTAGAACATTAAAATATAAGTTTTAGAAAATCATTCAGACCAGCAATTGATAACTTAACTGATTGTTAAATCAGTAATATTTAAGGGACTTTGTTGGGACACTGAAAGGTTTCATGTTTATCTCTGTAATAATCTAAAGCAAATTAATATTATCCCTTTTCCTAGAATCCCTTATGAAGCTTTTGCAGTCTGAGATACAGCCACAAGAGGTAAAATACTGAATTATTTTAATTGTCTATTTGATAGAATACATTTAATTGTGTTAAGTAGTTATGCCTTTGAGTGGTAACTTAATTCTGATATTACAGGAGTCTTAAAATTTATTCTATAAAAGTTGTGAAACACTAGTAAGAAGCAGTTTACCAAAAACTGCTGTCCAGTAAAATTTTAGCCAAGATCTTAGAACCGAAAACCAAACAATGGTCTAGATGTGCTGCTTCCAAAGTAGGAAAAACTAAAAACTTAAAGCTCTAACTTTTAGTCTTAATCCAGAGGAACATTAACATTCAAGGATATGGGGGTAGAATGTAACCTTGTCTGCTAGGGGTTAGGATTGAGCAGGAATGGTTTAATATATTTGTTGACCCTTTGGAGCATTTTTATAAATTCAGTGGAAAAACCAAAGCATCAGATTGTGTAGATTCAACTACTTATATGTTTATTCCTGTTTCCAGAAGATGGATTCTCTAGTGCTGCTGCATCAGACAATACACAATTACAAATAAAGGCACCTTAAGAATTAGGCTCATAACTTTTATGCTATCTAGATTTAAAACTATGGCAGAGTTAAGAATGGTGTTCTGGCTTTGTCAAACTAAAGTAGGGCTCCCTAGATATTGGCTTGGCTATATTAATAGCTAATTGATACAGTAAAATTACTACAGAGCTTGGCTTAACAAGTTGTAGACCACAAATGTCCCTTAAATCTGCTTCAGAACTACTAGGCTACTCATACATTTCAATAAGCAGCAGCATCAAGCAAACTTTTTTCATATTTAATCCTGAAAAGGGAACCTTTTTGGTAGTTTGTAACCAAGCAACTGGTAATATCAAAGCTTATGCAATGTCTGTTTCCCAACCTCCCAAACATTCATCTAGAGGGAGTATAACAAATAAATCAGATTTTTGATAGTATACTAAAACTAAAATTATAGTCTAGACTTCTATAATTCTGTGCTGTAACTGGTTAAGCGGACAGAACACAGCCAGTAAGTAGTCATCTTTTTCACATCCAGTTTTTTACTGGCTTGTAGGCCTACAATATAGCATAGCTACTATAAGCCTCTGCAAGCTACTTCCAGTTATCTAGCTTCCTGGATCTGAGTAGGAATGCACTAAGACTCATTCTGGTGATTCAAATATATTGTCTCTAGGATCGGGTCATTAGCTATGATCTGATCTTCCAGTAAATAAGAGTTTATTATGAGCTTTCAAGGGGGTCAAATAAGCCGAAAGAGCAAGATCCTTCATTCCATTATTCTTTAATGGAAGAAATAGTATTCACACCAGGGTGTTTTAGGTGCTATACAGGATGAGGTCAATGCCCTGCAGAAACTACAATTGAATTTTAAACATGGCATGGACATGGATAACAAATAGAGAAACCATGGAATGAGGAAGGACACGGGTAAGAGCGATAAGATTGTATGGCTACTCAATTTGGGCATGTTTCTAGATGTTTTAGTGTTCAATTCTATTTCATTGTGCTGCTACTCTTTCCAGCAGTTGGAGAGGAACTTTTCAGTGTCCACAATATTATAGGATAAAACCATGTCTCTTTGTATTGAAACAAAACAATTCTTCAACTGGCTGCCTGTGTTCTGTCTGTTTTCATTAGGTCACTCAACTACAGAAAGCTTTTTTCTAACTTAGAAACTGAGCTAAACTCTGGTACCAATGTTTTTTTGAGCCACTAAATTTCTTTGGTCTGTGTAGTTTCTCAACAGGCGCTATTTGCCTGAAGCAGAATGCTCTGTCAAGAAGCCTGAAGAATGCAAACCTTGGGAAGCCGAGTACACCAGAAAGCAAGAACCTCCAAAATCCTGGGAAATGCTTGTTGATATAGAAGAACAAGAACAGAAGAAGCAGGAATCTCTAAAGCCTTGGGAAACTTGTGGTAGGCATCAGGAACAGAAGAAGCAGGAATCTCCAAAGCTCTGGGAAGCTTGTGTTAAGGAAGAAGAGGGACAGAAGCAGGAGTCTTCGAAGCCGTGGGAAACTAGTGTCAGGGAGGAAGAACAGAAAAAGCAGGAGACTCCAAAGCCTTGGGTAATGCATGTTAGGGAGGAACAGGATTCCCCAAAACCTTGGATAGCAAAAGTTAGGGAAGAGCAGGAACAGAAGAAGCAGGAATCTCCCAGACTATGGGCTGCAAAAGTTCGGGAAGAGCAGGAACAAAGGAAGCAGGACTCTCCAAGACCTTGGGCAACAAAAGTTAAGGAAGAGCCAGACCAAAAGCCAGAATCTCAAAGACCTTGGGTAACCCGTGTTAGGGAGGAACCAGAACAAAAGAAGCAGGAACCTGTGAAGCCTTGGGGAATGCATAGTAGGGAGGAACCAGAACAAAAGAAGCAGGAACCTGTGAAGTCCTGGGAAACGCGTGTTAGGGAGGAACCAGAACAAAAGAAGCAGGAACCTGTGAAGTCCTGGGAAACGCGTGTTAGGGAGGAACCAGAACAAAAGAAGCAGGAACCTGTGAAGTCCTGGGAAACGCGTGTTAGGGAGGAATCAGAAGAAAAGAAGCAGGAACCTGTGAAGCCTTGGGTAACCCAAACTAGGCAGGAATTAGAACAAAAGAAGCAGGAACCTGTGAAGTCCTGGGAAATGCGTGTTAGGGAGGAATCAGAACAAAAGAAGCAGGAACCTGTGAAGTCCTGGGAAACATCTGATAGGCAGCAGCCAGTATCATCGCAGCAGTTACAGAATACTCCCAAGTCCTGGGGAGCTGCAAGTCTTGTGCCAAAGGAGCAGATTGGGCCAAAGAAGTTTGATATGGAACCCAAAGATGTGAGTTGGCATAGATAGTATTAACTCTCATTAAGTTTATTATAATGTGAGTATTTCCGACTAAAGCAGTACAGTAGTCAGGATTTGTAAGAGTTGCATTGTGGAGTTCTGGACTCAGATTTCCATGTCACTCCTGAGTGGGTGAAGTCAGACTTTGACTGATACACCAATTTTTGTGATATATCTGGAAAGCAAAATGCTCTCCTTGCTTCTTGTATCAACCCCAGTAATACTGCAGTTAGGCTTCAAATAAAATTACATTTTTCCATAAGGCAGAATAGACTTCATTTAGCTCTTCTGCAGCTGATAGCTCTGTAAATGTCCACTTCCATTAATACTACAAATCAGCTATGACTCACTCAGACAACAATCAAATACTTAATAAAGTACTATGTACAAATAGCACGTCAATACTTTTTTAGGCTTTTAACAAAATAGCCTTTAAATCTGGGTATTTTTACTTGATCTAGAAGTTAACCAACTTAATTGATGCTTAAGTATGTGTTTCCAGATGAATGAATATGCTAAACTACTGTTCTGGAATGTTTTTTGGAAACTCTAACGAAGTGGTTTGGTTTAGTAATATAGAAAATGCAAGGTTTTGAGGGATCCAACAAGATTCCAGCTTAATTTAACATTTCTTCCTCTTCCTCAACTGCGTACGAAGTAGCTAACTTCAACAGCATGGAGAAATTGATATAGTGAATAGATCATTATCTGGGGAGGCGTACTTCCAAAGTAATCTTTAGGTTTGATATAAATTTTAGTAAGACCATAGATGGAAAACAAAGCGCAACTGAAGTGGCTTGTGCACAGGTATTGTCCAAGTCTAAGTCATTCTTTTTAAAGCTGTGTATTTCAATAAATGACTAGATTAAATGGACAATATCAGTGTAAGATGCACAGTTTTTTTGAAAAGTGGATATTCTTGTATCTAGAGACGGGATCGCAGACAGAAGCATGAATCTGAAGTGAAACGTGTGGGTAACGTACAACAGTGGGTGATAAAGAATGGGAGTAAGGTTATTTAGCAAATCTTATACACTTAAGTTGGTCTTCATAAACACTTTTCACTGTGGTATATTGTAAAGTTGCATGCTTCCACTGGTATTGCTAGTATGGGAGGGGAAAGGCTGACTTTTTCCAGCTGGTAAATCTCTTTAAACAGAATGGCATTAGTGTTCATAGCTATGTGCATAACTTGACATTGTACTAAAAATAGTTCAGAGCAATGTAGCCACTGTAAAATACTCAAATGTTCTTAGCACTTTAAGATTCATTGGAATGTCTAGTGTTGGTTTAGTTTCTAAAGCTTATGTTTGAGATGCTTCCTAATGAGATGGGCCTCTTATTTTATATAGGATGGAAAAACAGATGGATTAAGTGGTGGACATGGCTTTGATGCAGTAAGAAAAAAGGAGGCCCTCCAATCAGTCGGAGAGAGTTTTAAACTACCTAGGAGTCTCCAAAGCAATGTACAGGTGTGCTAGTCAGCCATATCAAACTAAAATGACAGTCAAATATTTAGAGTTTACAAAAACTGAGATGTCTTTATAAAGCAGCTGAATGTGTTTGGTGCACTGCATTAAATGCAGCATACTTATGTCTAGTTCTTCAAAATTTTGACCTGTGGAGGAGGGAGATGTTAACTGCCACATCACTTTAGCCTTATGTACTGGAACTTCAGCAGACTTGCAGCTTACTGTCAGACTGCATTACAAAAGAACAGTGATTTAACAGATAAAATGCTGATTCTAAGTTGACAGCATTTCACTTGTAAAATTAATACACTTAAAACAGTGGTCTCAATTCCATAAAGTAAAGAGATGAACATAACATCTGGCATTTATCTGGCTCATAATGTGAACACTGTATACAGGCTGATCTCTAATCAACACCTGAGGATGAATAGGATAAAATAGAAAGGCATGGCTTGTGTGCCTATGTTTAGAAACTAAGTTTTATTCAAGCTTTTTAGAGCATTTGAAAATCATCTTTGAGTTGCTAAGGCAAGAATGAAGAACACTTGCTTATAACTAGGGTCTTCAAGGTAGTCGAGAGAAGCCGCTACACAAAAGTAGCTTGTACAGGTTTTGTATGCTAGAGACATAGAAAGAATCTTGTCATTCCCTTGTACACACAAGGAATAAGTTTGATTTAATTCCCCCACTTTTCTGTTTCAGAATATGGATGCTTTGCCACTGGAGTTGTGTAGGTTCATCGAATATAGTTGTAAGCTCTAAGGACTAGATGCATAAATAAAATTTGGGTGGGGGGGGAGGGATATAAAGTCCATGAACTACCAGGTTGGGACTTTGGAACTTAAGCACAAAGTCTTAGGCCTAGTTAACATACAGAGTTGTGCAGGTTCAGAGGTATTGGTGTTTAAACCATTTCAATTATTGATGCAACTTTGTATGGACACTCTTAAATTGATTTTCGGTTTGGTGTGTTGGTTTAACCTGCACTTGTAAACTTATCCTAAATATAAGTCAGGTGACACTTGTATGTCTACACGGTGGCTGGAAGGGTACTTCGCAGTGTGGGTTGGCAGATGTGCTAGCTTTGCTCAATCTGGTGTGCTAAAAATACCAATATGGCTGCAGGAATTTAGGCTAGCTGCCTGAATGCAGTCACACTGGAACCCCTGGATATGTAGTGGGCTGCCACTTGTCACCACAGCTGCTCCTATTTCTAGCATGCTGGCCTGAGTGAAGCTAGCACATCTGTTTACCTATGTTGGGAAGCGTGCTCTCAGCTGGTGTGAAGGCGTGCCCTTAATCTGAACATTGTATAGGCTGAATGGACAAATACTGAGGATGAATATTACTTGTGTAGGCATGCACTTAGTGTTGGCAAAATATTGAAAGTTTTAACTGAAAAGTAATTTAATTTAGGTATACCAAAGGCTAAACTAGGATTGTGTTCTGGATCCAAGTGCTTAAGTTGTAAAATTGGAGGTCTCTAGTAAAAGCAAAACTGACTTGAGGAAGCAGTTTTTTAAAAGGAAAACAAACTTAAAACCCTTGTTTTAATTGAAATAGGCTGTCTTAATATCATACTCTCCTCTGACTAAGAATACATGTGAAACTTCAAGTCAAAACAAGTTTTTATTCAACATTTGGGAGCAGGTGGTAAAATCAGACTTACAGTTGAAATTATTTCAGCTTCAGTTATGGCTTTCACTACTGCTTGTTGAAGAACACATAGTAAGCCAATAGTCAGTCCCATAATGCCAGATGCCCTGTCTAATCCCAAATCAGGAAGTAAACATAGTTTAGAATCAATCTCAAGCATACACTTTGACCAAGAGCATCAGTTGGATGTATAGGCATATCTCCTTCTACCCGTTGACTGCTCTTGAAGTACTGCATCATCACCTGTACAAATCTAAAAACATGTTTAGAAAAGGCAGCATGTGAGATGCTTAGTAGTGTGGTACCTTCAAAATATCCTAGTCTGTAGGTGTTCTCATCTCCTCTAGTTTGAAATGCTGAGGAATGACAAGCAGTGAACATAGTAGGCTATCTTTCCTACTATGTAAATCATCCTCCAGTTGGTATGCAGAACTGCTGTATGATCATGCATTCAAATATTCTTAAATGTATGCAGTTATGGGTAATACCTAATATACTATTGCACTGTGAGGGTAGCTTTTATGTCTGTAAGCCAAGACTGGAATACTGGATGGTACAGTTCCTTGTGCCATGAATTATGTATGATCTGGCATAGATCATTGTTTATTTTTGGTGCTTAATCCCTGAAGCCTGAGTTTTCAGATGTTTTTGTTTTTAATAAAATTTACCTTTTTTTCTTAAAGAATCCTTTGATTGCAAAGTCCTTAGACAAGGGGTTGGTCTGTGCTCTCATTGCTAAGGCAATTGGTTGGTACTTTAGTCTAAAGCCTCCCCAGAAAAGGGAGTGAAGAGGCTTGGGAGGATAAGGATTCCAAGTGACCTTTCCCTGAATATTTGTGAAAATCACTTGGTGGTGGCAGCAATATCTGTTTTAACCTAAGCTGGTAGAAGATAAGCTTAGGTGTCTTTCATGTGGGTTCCCACAAGAATATCTGAGTTCAGATTTGAGGGGGTATACCCTGGCAGTAGCTGTCAACCAAGGTTGGATTTAAACAAGTGATTTTAAAGGTGAAAATCAGTATTCAACCACCATGAGCATTCTGTGGTGGTTCTGTGTATTTGCATTTTAGTAGGAATAGCTGGAGCGTGGCAGGGAAGGAACATGCTTTTAATCAATTTGGCTGTTGGATCCAATAGTGAATTTATTGTTTTGCACTATTTGCTTTTGTAACTGGTCTGTTTAATAGCCCTCTTGATTGTCGGAGGACCTAAAAGCAACCTGTAGGTACCTGCAGCTTCCTAATCAGATTTTGACTGAAAATTGAACAGGGTATTGCTTTCAGAATGGGAATTAAATAGCTTCAGTGTAATGAAGACCTGAGTTTTCATTAATAGGCCACTTGTTAGATTTGGATCTGGTGTTTAGTTCAGCTACAAATTAACTGGAAAGTTCCCAGTTAGTATTGCTGGCCATTTAGAGAGCAATAGTGAGAGTTAAAGATCCTGGGGAAGCTGTTTCTTCAAACACTGCGGGCTTTTATTACATTATTTTAAAGTGAGACTAGGCACAAAGAGTAGTAGGTCTTAAAGTCTGAACTGTCAGATAACTCATGTATGTTTCTAGGGGTATATAGCAGTACATAGCTAGTCTAAACTCTCGAGCATATTGGAGACATAGTTAGGCTGCAGCATTCAAAGTACTTTTCTCTAGTGCTTAGGAGACTTCGATGCACATGTTATAACCTTGAGACTTTTCTAATGAAATGTTAGTGACTAGTTTGGTAGTGTTCAGAGAAGAAACACAAGTAAGATAGCTGTGAACATTTGTGGTCTGGGGAAGCAGCCCCACCTGGTAAGCTAAAGGAGCCTGTGAAAATTGATAGGCACAACTTAAATTTAGTTTTTCGTTGGCAGACTGGACAAATTGCAATCATATGGAGACCAAATTTCCTTCTGGAGTGAATCATCCTAGCTACTTCTGTAGTGGTGTTCTGGAGCACTGCTTATGCTCAGTTTATTACTACAAAAAGTGATAGGCTGTAGCATCAGAATTGCGAATACACACTTGCGTTCATGAGGTGCAAACCACATGACCATGTAGGATCTTTTAATGCCTGTCTTGTCACTTGACCTGATATACATTTTACTTAACTTTGCTAACCACCATATTTACACCCAAGATGAAGAAGCCTGGTATATTCTTGAGGAAGTTGTTCCTCAGGCAGACTACATCTGAAAATAAAGATAACTTTGTAAAAGGAACATGCGAGGACTGACTTTAATTTTTATTTTTTTATATATGAAATGAAGTGTGTACATACACATACACACACACTTAAACTAGATTTAAATCAACTTCATCTCCTCCATTGGCATTCAGTATCAAGAAACCATTATTGCAGCATAATATAAGAATATATCCTGACAAGTATAAGCAAGAGTGCAAAAATGGTGGTTGATATTGTACATGCCAAATTCATGGCGCTACTTAAAAGCTAACTATAACTGCCAAAAGCTTTTCAGCTACTGTTTTATTAGACCACTTAAATTGAAGTCTTGTCTTGAAGTAGCTCACAAAGTATTTATAAAAACTTTGCAAACAATTTACTGTAAATCTCCATTTCATTTGGCATGGTAGTACTGCAACAATCTGTAGTAAAGTTTCAAACTTTTTTGACATGGGGGAAGAGGGAGGTGGAAGCTTTTTAGAAAACCTCTTGCAACCTCACTCATAGTCCTCCAAAACATGAAGGCAAACTGGTAGCTTCATCTTTGAAGTCTCAGCCTCCTAGAATGCAAGAGTCTTAGGACTGGAAGGGACCTCAAGAGGGCTTTTAATCCAGTCCTCTGCGCTCATGGCAGGACTAAGTATTATCTAGACCATCCCTGACAGGTTTTTGTCTAACTTGCTCTTAAAAATCTCCAATGACTGAGACCCCACAAGCTTCCAAGGCAATTTATTCCAATGCTTAACCAACCTGACAGGAAGTTTTTCCTAATGTCCCACCTAAATTGCCCTTGCTGCAATTTAAGCCCATTGCTTCCTGTCCTATTCTCAAAGTTTAAGGAGAATGTTTGTTTGTTTTTTTCTCCTTCCTCCTTGTAAGAACCTTTTATGTATTTAATGTTCTGTCACTCCTCCATTTTCTCCAGACTAAACAAACCCAATTTTTTCAGTCTTCCCTCATAAGTCATGTTTTCTAGACCTTTCATAATTTGTTGCTTCTCTCAGGACTTTCTCCAATTTATCCACATCTTTCTTGAAATGTGATGCCCAGAGTTGGACACGAGTCTCCAGTTGAGGCCTAATCAGTATGGAATAGAGCAGAAGAATTACTACTCATGGCTTCCTTACAACACTCCTGCTAATGCAGCCCAGAATGACATTTGCTATTTTTTAATTTTGGCAACAGTGTTACACTGGCGCATCTAGCTTGTGATCCACTGATCCCTCAGATCCCTTTCTGTAATACTCTTTCCTAGGTAGTCATTTCCCGTTTTCTATGTGTGCAACTGATAGTTCCTTCCTAAGTGGAGTACTCTGCATTTCTCCATGTTAAATTTCATCCTGTTTACTTCAGAGCATTTCTCCTGTTTCTCCAGGGCATTTTGAATTTTAATTTTATCCTCCAAAGCACTTCTGACCCCTCCAAGATTGGTATTATCTGCAAACTTTATAAGAATACTCTATGCCAGAGGTACTCAAACTGTGGTCTGTGAGCTCCATTCAGGTGGTCTGCAGATGGTTCCCTTTAAGGTGCACACCTGGGCAGCTGCACACAAGAGAATGAAGAGCTGCCCACCTAACTTTCAGTTCCATATAGTGGGGCTGTTGAGGCAGGAGAGAGGGAGAGACCCCCCCTCCCTTCTCAGCCCCATCTTGGGGGCTGCTGCGGTGGGGGAGAGGGCACATCATTGCATTAGAAAGGTAAGATTACTGATATTAAAATAAGTTGTGATTTCATTTGTAGAACAAAAGTAAGGTTTTATATAGCACTTTTATCCAAAGCACTTTACAATAGTTAGCTAATGGTACAAACAACATTTGGAAAGATCATTGTGTTCCGCTGAGATCCTCAGTAATTTTCAAGTGGTCCACAAAGTTTGAGATCCACTGCTCTGTCGTTATGTAATTCATTGATGAGGATATTGAACACAACTGGACCCAGGACTGATTCCTGTCAGACCCCACTTGATATGCCCGTCCATGTTTATGTGAACCACTGAACTACTTTCTGGGAATGGTTTTCCACCTTATAGTAGCTCCATCTAGGTTGTATTTCCCAAGTTGGTTTATGAGAAGGTCATGCAAGACAGTATCAAAAGCCTTACTAAAGTCTACATATACCACATGTATCGCTTTCCCCTCCTTGTCCACAAGGCTTGTTACCCTATCAAAGAAAGCTATTAGGTTGGTTTGACACAATGTGCTCTTGGGGAAAAACCCATGCTGTTCCTTATCACCTAAGTGTCTGCAAATTAATTGCTTCATTTGCTCCATTATTTTTCTAGCTAGTGAAGTCTAGCTGACTAGTCTGTAATTCCCCAGGTTGTCCTTATTTCCCTTTTTATAGATGGGCAGTATATTTGCCCTTTTTCCAGTCCTCTGGAATCACTCCTGACTTTTTGAAGATAATTACTAATAGCTCCGATATCTCCTCAGTCAGCTCCTTGAGTATTCTAGGATGTATTTCATCAGGCCCTTGTGACTTGAAGACATCTAATTTGCTTAAGTAATTTTTAACTTGTTTCCCTATTTTAGGCTCTGATCCTACCACTAGCATTCATGAATTTAGATGTCCAATTGCTACTAAACTTTTTGGTGAAAACAAATTCATCTAGCATCTCTGCCACTTCTACATTTTCTGTTTCTCTCTCTCTCTCCTCCCTCTAACCCTACTGAGTAATGGGCCTTCCTGTCCTTGGTCTTCCTCTTGCTTTGAATGTATTTGTAGAGTTTTTCTTGTTACCCTTTTGTCTCTAGCTAGTTTAATCTCATTTTGTGCCTTGGCCTTTCTAATTTTGCCCCTGCATACTTGTGGTGGTTTATATTCATCCTTTGTAATTGGACCTAGTTTCTACTTTTTGGTGTTTGAGAATGGAGAAAGGCAATATGGAGTGCCAGGTTGCTTTAAAAAAATGTCATTTGGTCACAGCTTTGTCTGCAGCAAAAGCTTATGCCAGGGGTTGGCACATCACTTCTGAAAGGTTGCAGAGTCTTCATTTATTCACTCTAATTTAAGGTTTTGTGTGCCAGTAATATATTTTATCGTTTTTAGAAGGTCTTTCAATAAGTCTAATATATAACTAAACTATTCTTGAATGTAAAGTAAAGTTGTTTTTTTTAAAAATGTTTAAGAAGCTTCATTTAAAATTAAATTAAAATGCAGAGCCCCCCGGACCGGTGGCCAGGACCCGGGCAGTGTGAGTGCCGCTGAAAATCAGCTCGCATGCCGCCTTTGGCACCTGTGCCATAGGTTGCCTACCCCTGGCTTATCCAATATCTTTTTTTGTATTCGAACATCATAATAGCTTGCCCTGTCAGTAGGCAAAAACTTGTTACTATAGACTAGTGTCCTGATATTCAGAAGTGCTGAGCACTTGTAGCCTCAAATTATTTCAACAGGACTTTCGGTTGACCAGCACTTCTGAAAAGTAGGCCAAAGTCTCATGCTTATTCTTTTTTTCACTTAAACTTAGTGTAATGCTGGAAGTCAAGTTCCAGTAACACTTAACACTGAAGTTACTGTAAATAAAATTGCAACTAATATCTGAAAAGAGATACAATGGAATCTTTGGTATGTGTGTGCACACTAATTTGTAGGACTGACATATATTCACTTAAACACACCAAAACAAAACTTTTTTAAAAGCTTTTGTTGGGTCTGTAAAGAGCGACATAATTTCAGATCTTTTCAACAATGTGAATAAAGTTGAGGTTATTACATGTATGAGGCACTAGCTCATGCTAATTCTATACCCACCACTAATTAACTACCTTCAGGAGCTGTGTATTGAGAAGAAAAAGTAACTTTAAATGGAGGACTTCAGAATTACTTTTGGGTTCTCTTGTACGCTGTAGTTATGCTTTTTGTATAATTGTGAGAAGATTTTTTCACATCTGATATATGAAAGCATGAAAAGCCCTTTTTAGCCAAAAGTCAGTACAACTTGAATAAGGAGGGCACTCCTTTTTGAAAATGCTTGTCAGGAGTGATGGAGAAATCTATACATGTATGGGTAAGAGGGAAGGATAGAGTAGAGCTGTAGATGACCAAAGGTAGATGGCTGTAATAGTGTGCGTGTGTGGGGATGAATGTAAAAAACAGCCATAAAATTCTCCAGGGTGTGAGAAGGTTAACAATGGCCTTGAGCGCAGCACAGGAATAACTCCAGGCCCCAGTCCTGTGCTTGACTAATGGATACTGAGAAGCCAACATGTACATATAGCTGCTGAGTTAGACGTCCCCATATTGTTCGTGAGTCGGAATACCTCCCTACTAATTGTGTAGCCATGGCATTACTGTGACTTATGTAGTGCTCACACTTACATGATTGAAGAGTAGGAAACTAAAATTCTTTGTTCCTGCATAACTTGGACAAAAATTGATCATCTTCATATAAGGGTATCCTATGTTTAATTGGCATTGTACGTTCATAAAACTGGAGTAACATGTCTGCTTTTCTTCATCCCTGATGGTGCAGCTGTCTAGCTACACAAACTAGAGACAGCAGTGTGCCTTTGGAATCTCCATGTAGGAATGTAGAATTGTTCATTTTCACTGTTTCTCATTAAATGACACTCTTTCCTTTTTCTAACTCTTCCACTTTTGAGTTTACCTGGGCAGTAAATAAACATGCAGAACTCTGCAAGAGCACACTAACCTAGACATGGCATGGAGTATGAAACATGTAACTGGGGAATGCTTGCAGAAGGTACTGAGTAGCATGCAAATAAGACTACAAAGCTTTGGATGTTTAGCCAGACTTATGAGGATCATTACTAGTGACTCTTGCATGCCTGTAGACTCTTCAGTAGTCTTCCATTTGTCTAACCTAATACTTTGATCAGTTCCATCTAATGTTATTGGAATCAGGCCTACTTCCTTCCTGTGGCATCTTTCCCATCAAACTTGTCTTTCAAAAGATCTACTACATCTAGTCACTCAGTGCTAATACTGGATTGTTTCTTACAGTGCATTGTTTAGTTCTAAAAGTAACGGCGGTTCTGCTGTGTAACCAATCTGTTTGTTTTTTCAACTGAAAATTTCCCTTACCCCTTTCTTGGAAATGATCCCCATTGTGGGGGAAACAACCACTCTACAGATCTTGGAACAAGCCAGAATGGGTTCTGTGGATTGGTTTGAGTATGTGACAAAGCTAAAAGACTGAAGTCTGAAATGATCCACAAAAAGCTGCATTCAGAACCCTTTTTCTTGAGGACTGGGGTATATATGTATTTCATGCCCAATTCTGAACTTGTGCTATTGCAACAGTTTTGCAGGAAATGCCCTTTACAGTCTGAAGCTTCAAATGTGGCAAGTTTGAGATGATAGTGCCGAGCAATCTTGTTTGTAGCTCTACCTACTATTAGCTGCTGTTTCTTTAAAACATCTGGCAATGCCACTTCCAAAAAGACACGTACTCAGTATTCTATCACTCATGACTCTAATTGCCTGGGGGAGGAGGTATACTTCAAAAATCTTTAAGAATTGTGCAGCTTAGTTTAAAAACTCAATTCCTATCCAAGTTTAGGCTTAAAACAGCTAAGAGAAAGTGCTTAGCTAGGCACTCCTAAATGCTGAGTGTTACTTATTTGGCTGAATAAATTTACCTGATTTTTGTCTCAGTTTTGCATACGTGGAAAAACCATAGTGAATAATGCAATGAACTTAATCCAGTGACATCAGTAAACTGATTTCTGAAGTGAACAAAGTGTGAAGTTGTACATCAAGTTTTCTTCAGGAGATGCCAATAACCAGTTTAGCACTTCCTATTCTGTGGTACTAGGTTCTTAAACATCTCTTCTTGTGAAGACCCTTGTCAGACTACTTACTGCAGGTGTTCCTCCTGCATCCATTTATATCATTTTTCATTACATGTTAGGTGCCTAAACCTGGACATCAGTCAGCTGCAGAATTTTGCTCTACTTCTACTCTTCCAAAGGATCCTATACTAAGGAGGGAAAAACTGCAGGATTTGATGACTCAGATACAAGGGACTTACAATTTCATGCAGGTATGTCTCTAGTTTATCCTGCAATAACACCTACGGGCTTGGGTCCCCATTGTGCCAGTGGTAATATTGTGGCAAATTTGTAGTAACTTGCTTTGTTACTGGAGTGGAGCTAGCTGCTATTGACTGACTAAATTAATGGAAGTTTTTAGCAGAACATAGAATATTTAAATTCTGTGATCTTTTTTGATCTGAACAATCCTAATTTTTTCCTATTTCATGAACTTGGTAATCTTTCTAAGGAGTCCATCCTGGATGTTGATAAAGCTTCACCAAGTGCTATTTGTTCATCCCAGCCACCTTCAGTAACTCCAGCAGGTAGCCCTGTAGGTAGGTAAACTCTTAAATAGAATCCGAGTTCTTGAAATTGAATGGAGCAATGTTTCACTTGCACTGTGCATCACCAATAGCCATAATGGAGAAAAAATTCTGTCTAGAATCTGACCATCTCCTTCACAATGTCTAACTCTAATGGCTAACATTTCATTAAATGGCCAACAGAATAATTTCGTGCATATTTAAGTGTTGCTGTAAGCTGCAGGGTTGTGGAACAATTGTTATCTTGCAACCTGACACTTATACATGGTCAAGTTCTTATAGCTTAGTACTGTAACCTCTCACCTAAGATTCAGTCCTTCAGGTTGTACTTGTGTACCTATCTATGACACAGAATGTTTTATAATAGAACTCTAACAACCTATGGAATTCTTACACATTGCCTCTGGTGCAGCAGTTAATACTGAACTGTCTCTTGTTATGCTGGTACTATTAAGGTTTGAAGGGTAACAGGACTGTTTTTTTAAAACGTTTGAAGAAATTGTGTATTACAAAATGAAGTCAGTCGTAATGGGTTTTGGGGAATGAAAGAATCTAAATGTTCATTCTTTTACCTCTGAAACTGAGTAAATTTGTCTTGAATCATTCAAGTAATCTTACTGAAATAGCTGTTCCATACGTAAGTCTTTCTGTTGTTGGAGATTGCTTTGACTTTTTAACTTCAAGATGAAACTACACTTCCTAAATGTGAGTGACTTAATTTAGGTTTTAATTTACTCAGCTTTCTGGTGTGCTTACTTTGTGATGTATAGTAAGGGCAATGTAGCTGCCCAAATTCAGGATTTAAAAAAAAAATCAGGTCTTCGAATTATGCTGAGACGCTGTAGTTAAATTTAAGGCAAATACGTTGCTTGACTAAACCCGACTAAACCCTTACTCTTATTTTTACAAAGCTTCTAAAGAACTGAAACTGCCAAGTCAAAATGACTTTCTTCAACAGCTACCGCAGGTAAACTTAAAATAAGGGTACTGCTCTGTA
This sequence comes from Gopherus evgoodei, assembly GCF_007399415.2. Classification (NCBI taxonomy): domain Eukaryota; kingdom Metazoa; phylum Chordata; order Testudines; family Testudinidae; genus Gopherus; species Gopherus evgoodei. The sequence goes on along the minus strand of NC_044322.1, from coordinate 254,695,322 downwards.
GAATTAGACAGTTGTGATTTTTAATAAGATTTTATGTATTGTGCTTTCAGAAATAACTTGAATTGTATTGGAAAATTATGCCAAAATATTGCTGTCACGAGACAGACTAAATAAAATTTGGTCTATCAAATTAAAACAGTATAGAACTTTAAAATCAAGTTGTAGTTTTTATAATCTCTTCAAAGCTAACTCCCACCAGATATACAGCTCATATACCCCAGGCTATATGTCAAAAAAGCATTGTATGCCATCTTAACTTCAGTGTAATAGCAGATGAGTGAAAATAACAAGCTCCATTTCACATTATGGAAGATGTATTTGGATTTAGCTTTCAATTGCCAGCACAACTAGTAGAGAGAGAGAAGGTGGGTAGGACCAACTTCTTTTGGTGGAAGAGAAGCTTTTGAGCTCCAGAGTTCCTTTTCAAATCTGGAAAAGAACCAGTTTTGCAGCTAAATACAAGATGGGACAAATAGTTAAGTATAAGGGGTTAATACAGCTGGCAAGAAGCCACTTAAAATGAAGTGAGTCATTAACATCTCTGCAGTCATAAGACAAAGGAATGTTAGTGGGTTTTGAATTTGTTGTAACGAGCCATAAACCCAGTGTCTGAGACCATGACTTTTAGTGTCTGGCAGTTATGAATTCAAGTTCCCAGGCTCATCTTCTGAAGATGGTGTTGTGTAGATTTGCTTTGAGGATGAGGACTGATAGGTCAGATATGGAGGGATCACTTTGAAAAGTGTTGGCTCACGTGATAGGGTGTCTTGGTTTGTCTTGTCATTTTTCTGAGTGAGTTCATTTGAGAGTGTAGATATTTGTCTGGTTTTGCCCACACAGTTGGGGCATTTGATGGACTGGATGCAGTATGTCCCATGTTCTGAATAGACACATGTAGGATCTGCACTAATCTAGGAAATATGCAAAAATCAAGAGAATTGTTTGCATTACCTACCAGGAGATGCAGTTGACCTTGATTTGTCAGTGTGCCTATTGCAATATTATCTGAAGAGTAATCATCATCCTCCAATAATGGTATAAGGAAGAAATTTTCATTTCAGACCACTAGCACTTGAGTTTTAAATAAAACTGTTCAAGTGGCTCAGCTAGTGTATTGAAAAGCAAATATAAGAGCAACTTGAAGAAAAATTAGGATGAATTTTCAAAAATACTGAATGGCAAGTGTTGTCTTTAGAGCAATATCTAAATGTCAGGAACAGTATATAATGGCCTATAGGCAGACATAACTGTTAGCGAAATTCCAAACGTTGGCATGAAACCGCGAATTTATAAACTAAACCATGCACTTTAACAAACCTGTGCCAGAAGGCTTTTCAGAACTACTAGGTTTGAGGGCTGTTATCTCCAATTAACTTTATCTGAAGTACTTTCTCTTCCTGCCAGGCTGCTGCTTCTCCCATGACCCTGCATGGCTCAAATACTTCCTTAGCTGATCACGCTCTTTCTGGTTCTGAAACAGATGATCTTATGACACCACAGACGCCACAGGTAAGATCTCAAGACAGCATTGACACTTCCCTCTGGAGTTTCGTTGGTCTTCATTGTGTTCCATGTGATGATTACGTTCTTGCAAAAACTATTTGGTGGGGCCTTCTTTAAAGACATGGACTCCATTCAACTGTTTAGAGGTACTGCTGCTGAGTAACAAGACTGTTTGTTTGTTTTCTCTCCCTGTGTATTGTCTTGATTCCAGGAACCAAACAAGTCTCCCACACAGAAAAGCAAAATTTCTAAGCCATTACACCAACTTCTGTTTTAAGGGAGTTTAGAATAGCACTAGCAAATACCTACATAGTATTGTGCAAATGTGTTTGGGTTGTAAAGTACTAACAGCATAAAAGAAAATTGGGAGATGGGGTGTATGTCAGTTTTTGTAAGCGGTAAAAGAATTATCTCCTTTGTAGTGACTTTAAAATACTGTCTTCAAGCCTGTAACTCTGTTCAGTGTGATACAAATATTTTGATTAAAAAGTAACCTATGAACAAATGATAGAATAGGACAGTCTTGCTTTCTGAGGGGAAATTATCAATTTTTCTGGATAACTGGCTAAAGCAAACTGAGAAGGCCATGCTACACATGTAGTTTTGTAAGAGATGTAGATCAAAGTAAACACAATAATCCAAAGTGAATGCATCAACACAATCTTCTATTACTCTAAAACTTTTTCAAATTATAAATTTCCCTATTTCTGCAACATTCTACTGGTAATTAAGTTACATCTGGTTAAGGCTTTTGTCCTTTCAGACATCAGAACCACTTTCTCAAGAGACTGAGAATTATACTTCATCTCCGCCACCTTATCAGACAAGCCCCTGCATATCTGAGCCAGTTATATCCAAAAAGATTGAAATTGCCCAGGTGAGTAACTGCTTTTCACATATGGTTAAATCTCTGCTCATAAACTTAACTTGAACAATTCAGTCAAAATTAACAGTCAAAATTAACAATGTAAATCTGAGTGACTAGATGCTTCAGATCTAAATTAGGTTTTCCGTTTTACTTAGTATGCTAAATACTTGATCTCAATAGTGCATCTCAGAAAGCTGGAAGCCTTCCTTTTTGTTCACCCTCTGCTTAGGGTGAATGTTAAATCAGTTTTTCTTACCTACAGTGCTCTGATATGCTGCCAAAGCGTTTTGCACTGATTGCAGCACACTTTATTTTAGCATTGGAAGGGACAAGTGTGGAGGCTTAAACAGCATTTAATGTACTTGCACATAGGCATTGACTTGGTACTGCATTGACCAAGCAAACTGTTTCAGCATTACAGTGCTGATCACTTTGGTAATTAAACATTGAACCTTTCTGGTAAGAAAGAGGTCACCATACTACTTTCTCTGGGATCAAGGAACTACCTTCTTCCTCAATATAACGCCACTAGATATAACACCAATTTGGTTATAACATGGTAAAGCAGTGCTCCGGGGCGGGGGGGTGGGGCTGCACACTCTGGTGGATCAAAGCAAGTTCAATATAACAGTTTCACCTATAATGTGGTAAGATATTTTGGCTCCCAAGGACAGTGTTATATCAAGGTAGAGGTGTACTTCAAAATATCTTTCAGTTGTGGAAAAAGCTGTTTATGTCCATGTTGTAGTTCCTTTTGTAGGAAGGTTATGATGGCTGGTATGTTTAGTACTCCATGGACATTCTTACACTTAATCAATAGACAGCAGTAGAAGTACTGATTGCTGAGGATGTACAGCAAGATTTGAAATTGTAAGCAGAAGCTATTCTGTTTTGCTATGTCCAAATGTCAACCTGCAGAAACTGCTGACTTCCTACAGTTTGTTCTAATGCCTAGACTAACTACTTGTGTTATTGCCTGATAACTATCAAGTGACCTCACCATGTATTTTTGTTCCTTCCTCAGGCAACTATTCCCCTGCCAAGAGAGCCACAGTCACCACTGCCTACTTCAAGCACCTCTATGTCACAGGGGCAAACCTTTCAATCTCCTCCAGCGAGCAGCAGTTCTGTTACCATAAATGCAGCTCCCTTTCAGGCTATGCAGACTGTAAGTATATCCTCTTGTAGAGGATAAACAGAAAAGCACTCATGACATGAATGCTTTAATTACTTCAGCATTAAAACTATTAAATGCACTGTCCAGGTTTCAGTGCAAAACTTGATAGCACATACTATAACTGAGGACCTCTCAATGTCAAAGTCTAATCATAAATTTTGGTTGCTCCTGCCTTTCCTTCTGTGCTTCATTAGTAGGATATTTCCATGAGCTGAGAAATTCTTCTGCAGCCATTGTGTAGGTCAAAATCAAGCACTACACATTGTTAATGGTCAAACTTTATTTATAATAGGCCAGCAGTTGCAGGTGACTGAATTGCTAATATGCTTATTTTCTAATCTACTGTTAATGAAATCTTAATTTCTGTTAGTCAGGACCCCTTGTTTGTAAACCTTTTTACAGTTGACATGCTAGATGCGTGTCTGAGCCAATTAACTTCTGAAAGTATGAGTGGGGGTTGCTGCATAGCAAAATAAGGCATTGCTTTCAAATCATGGGGCTGGCATGTTCTCCGCTAAAGTTAAAACCTTAAATTTTTGACCAGCCCACATGGTAGTGGTTTTATAGTTCACTGAGCTAGGTCCAACCATGCCTAAAGATTGAAGATTTGGCCCTGTTTTCAGATGACCAAGTCTAGTCTGTGTTGCTGGGAAAGACATGCAACTAAATCATATGAGGGGAAGGAAAACTGGAGACGCCTGTTTGAAAGGCATGCTTCTTCAAATGATCACGTGGATTCCTCGATGTTCCTGAGAGAACATGTTCTCTTGGCCAGCAGTGTTAGCTGAAGTTATGTCCTTGTGACACTCCATCCAAGGGCATAAAGGGTGGAACAAACCCAACCATTCCTCAATTCCTTCTTGCCAGCTATGGCAGTGGTATAGAACTCCTACCATTTTGTCATTCTGCATCATGCTGGTGGTGGTATGTTTTTTTTTGCCAGTTGGCAGGAGACTGTCATACTTTTAGTCTAGATGCTCCCTACCCTACAGAGGCTGTGTCAGACAAAATCCTTGAATCAAAATTTGCCCCCTGTCTGAAGTTGATACTGCTTAATTAGGTGTCTATTTTGCCTAGAAGATGAATGTATTCCCTGAGTGACTTTTTCCATGTATCGTGCCTTCTCTAAACAGTCAGTGCTGGAGAAGCTTGCCTAAAATTGTTGCTGCTGGAGCACTCTATGCAAGCCGCTTCAAATATCAAAAGGCAGGATGTAGCTAGATATAATTCCTTCCCTTCATCCCCCATTGAGATATGATAGGGAATAATCTCCTACCACATGCTTTCTGCTCCCTCCTCCTCCATTTGGGTAGCAGAGTGGAAGTTGACTAGGTATTCAGGAGAGGACTCAGTCAGCAGGAAACTACCTTGGGCTAACAGGAAAAAAAACTCTCCTCCTACCCCTTATGTGCCCTGTCCTAATACTTATATTTCTATTAGCCCTGGATGCTCTGGCATGTACAGCCATATTCATTCAACCCTACATTTTCTGCCACTTCTAGGATTAGATCCCCCTGCTGAAAGAGGCAGTATAGCTCAACCCAGTCAGGTCAGCTAGTACCAGCTCAGATTCTGGAAAGGCAATGAAGATCCTCCTAGCTTCTTTTCTCTCAATTTCCAGGGAGGTCCAAACTACAATCGAGAATCTTTCCTTTGAGGGTAAATGATCTTTTTTAATTCTAAAATGAATGAGGTCCTCCATTCCCTAAAGGACTCCAGGGTGACTCTGCATTTTTTTGGAACTGTGCATTCCAACCCCAAGAAGGAAATAAGACCAGTCTTCCTTCAGGTAGCATCCCCTTGCCCATTACTATTATCAGCCTCAGGACTTTAGAGCCACTGAGAGAAGCATGAGAACCTTAAACACTTTGTGCAGCCTGAATTCTGGTGCCCAAGATAATGACTCATCCATGAAATGGCTTTAGATTTCACATTGCCTTATCCTCATGAGCTTGTGGTTGGTTTCTGGTGGCTGGGAATCTCTGCCATCCCAACAACTTGTGGAAATAGAAGTAATCTATAAAATAGAAAAATAGCCTTGCTCTTTTCTCCTGGATTATTATTATACCTTATTTGCAAATGATAGTTAATTATTTCTATAGTCTGTCCCAGCTCCAAAGAAGTTCAAATTGCATAATCTCAATATAGTGACAGAACTTCATATAGGTGGTAGAGTGGTTTGCTTTCTCACACAGATTGTCTGCTTGCCTTTAACAATTCATGCTGTCTCCCCACATTTCATAGTATATCTGTCACTGTACCATAGGATAGATGGCTACCTTAGTATGTGATTTGCAGTTAAAGGTAGAAGCTGAAGTGCTTGCCTGGTTGGGTACAACTTTGAATTTCTTGCCTCTCACTGAAGGGAACAAAGGTGGTTGTAGTGCCCAGCCACTTTACAAGACACTCGTAATGGTTCCACTACTACTATTGCTAAAGGCCAAACAAATCTTCCGTTTAAGATTCTGAACTTGTCCATGCATCATTCTTAAAACACTTCCAAAAGCATTTTTAGGACTGACACTAAGCATCAAGCAGCTTGTTGTGGCAGCTATTCTTCAGAAAAGGACAGCCTCAGAACTGCCTCTGCTTGGTTAGTATGTGTAGTAAAAATGAAAGCAGAAAAGCCATGTGCATGTGGTTAGCTGCCAACAACCTGTTTCCCAACTGAAAAATCTCTAACCTAGCTGGTGATGGGAATCCCAGTAGCGAGACTGTTCACTGAGGTTGTACTACATCTCTGGACCGGGGTTTAGGTTTCAGTGAGTTTGGTAAAAGCAGGCTATTGCCAGCAATAACTCAACATTAGAGTAAAACTTTAAAAGTTAATTGTCTGGTGTTTGGAAAAAGGTGAGGGGTCAGGGTAGGGGGCTTGGAGATATGACCTGAAGTCAAGGCTCTGACAGACTGTGACCTGGTGGTGGAGGGCTAGTCACTGTGCCTCCAGTCCCTGTATCTAAACTAGGGTTAACTCCCACATTTAGTCTTAATAGACGAGATTCTTCAGACCATGAACTCTAACCTGGTATGAGACATGTAAAAGGTGTAGCACAATTAGGCCCTGAACTGAGTCTTCAGGTGCTACTGTTTGTTGTATAAATAGTGAAGTATTAATCAACAGTTAAGCTTTTGATTAAATAAAACATACTTCTTCCAGGTATTTAAGGTGAATGCACCCCTGCCTCCACGTAAAGAGCAGGAAATAAAAGATGACTCCTCATACTCTGCAGGATATAACCAGAGTTTTTCTACAGCAAGTACACAAACTCCTCCTCAATGCCAGTTGCAGTCCACTCATGTTGCAGAGCAAAACTCTCTTTCACAAGAAACTTTGCCAACAGGTGAGGAAAATTCTTTGTACATGGCTGTATGTTTTAAGTGACGCTCTAGACTGACTTGACTATCAAACTGACACTTCAATCTGTTAATCTGCTCCTGAACTTCTGCTTTTAATCCCGTAATCCCCTGCAGGTGCAATACAGATAAAATGGAGTTCAGCATTTATTCAGTTAAGTCTGTGCAGTTGGAAGTGTAGTTACATAGGTATTGCTGCTGTTAATAACCAGTCCAGAGTGCTCTCACTGTGTGAAGAGTACCCAGCTTGACTTTTTCAGTCCTAACTGGAGTTTGCAGGAGTAGCAGTCTGAAACTAGTTACTTGTAAACAAATTAAATTTGCCCAAATCAAATGAGAGCAAATGATCGTTTTGACAGTCACTACTTGGAGTAGAATTGTAATTCAAGGTGACCTGTTTACTGAGTGTTTTTGCTGAAGTGTACTATTTTGAAACCTGAATTTTAAATTACTAACCTGGTGAAAAGGGATGTTCTAAACAGTGCATGTGCATGCACTGGTTGCAGATGTAATTTGATCTTGGTATGATTGTGTGTAATTCCCAGTAAGCAGATTTAGTCACCAAGGAATAGTATTTATTTGCAAAGATTTAATTTTTGTGTGATAGTGGTGAACTGTTTCACTTAGGACTAGTCTGTCTGGAATCTCCAGTATTAGACAAACCACTGAGCTATCCCTCTTCCCCCCCTCCCCCAAGTATTAGACAGTAACCTTTTTGTAAGTTGTCTGTTGCAGTATTTTTCTAAGTTTGAAATGTCTTGAACTACTTTTGTGCAGGAATAAGTACTATACAGATGGTACATTGGTATTATTAAAGGTAGCAAATTAGTGTTACATGATTTCCATCTATCCTCAGAATTTGCTTTTATCTCTAAGATAGAGGCCTCTGTCTTCAGGATTAAACTTGTATTTTCAATTTTCTTGTTTTTGGGGAATTTTTTTTACTTTTGTAGCATGCTTGTTTTGGGAACTCTTCTACATAGCTTGTATTAGCTGGAAAGGTCCTGGGAAGAGAGGTAGTGGCAGCAAGTGAGGGGAGAACTATCTTGCACTGAGGAGCAAATACTGAATGTATGTCCTAATGATATTGGAGGTAAACAGGAAAACCTTCTAAGAACTCCTAACTTAAATGTTGCTACCTTTGCCACCATTTTCATGGATAAACAAAATACTTGATACACAATGTAAAAACTGTTTGTTACTGAAAAGCTCCCCTCATAAATATAAGGTTTTGTGTCTCGATAGAGAGAGAAATACCAAGATTCTCTGTATTGTCTTTAAGGAATGATTAAGAGGGAGGTTCTTAAGCCATGGTAGGATGTTCTTGCAAGTCCCAATCCAAACTGAGGCAAATCTGAGCTGGAAGATTTTTAAGTTTCAAATGTAAACAGAAGCAAAGTTCAAAGGCAAATCAGGAGTCTGTTGCATATGAAATTGATACTGCTGACTTCTCAGTTATAAATAAGTCATTCAAACTCTCTGCACTCATAAGTATTTGCAATTGCCTTTGACCTCTGAGATACTATGTGCAGTGAAGGACAGAGCTTTGTTCTTAAACCCATCTGAAACATGGATTGCACAAACTGTCAGTCTTTCCTCTTTTGACAAGTAGAAATCTTGACACATGTCTTGGTTTTTATACAAAAAACAAAAAGGGCATCTCTGAAGGCACTCCTGCTATATATCACAAAAAGTAAGATTAAAGAACATAAAACTCCCTACCCCATAAATCTGATTCCCTTTAGAAGCCAACATCCACTGTAGCCTGCACAGATCCAAGAAAACTTCATTCTGGAGTTGAAAACATTCTGTCACTAGCCCTCCGTAAATCTAAGGGAATCAAGTGCTCTTGGTGGTTGTAACTGGCAGGATAACATGAGACAAAGTAGTCTCACATAGCAATGTCCCCAGCTATTTAGGGCATGACAAGTCAAACTACAAAAATGTCAAGCCAGAAACCAATAGGAAAGTAGTGCAGATCATGAGACATTGGTGTCATGTGCTGCAACCGAGACACTATTTAACAGGTTAGCCACCACTTGCTTCACCAGCTTGTTTCCAGATTGATCCATAAGGTAGCCTTACGCAGAGCACCTTCAAATAATGCAGTGTTGAGGTGACAGACATGGACCACTGTAGCAAGGGCTGGATCTTAAGTCAATCTTGTGGCCAGGCACAATGATGGGCATTGCTTGGCACTGCAATGTTGGTTGGGGTGGTTGGATTCCCTAGCTGCAAAGATTAGTAACATGCTGGGAACACAACCTTGATCAGAGGAGATTGGGCTCATCATATCTGGTTGTCTGCTAATCTTAGCAGCATCACCTCATTCTGACCTGGACTGAGCATCAGCCAACTAGCTTTAATTTATCACCAAAAATATTCATGATGTACTGTGGCTGCCAGATTCTGTATGCCAAGTTTAGTATTTTAATTATCCTATGACTTATCAGGAGGACAGTGCTAGCTTAAAACAATGAATAAACTCTTAAATGTCTATATATGGACTCAATTTTTCATGGCTTGTCACAGGAGAAATGTGTAGCAAGACACTGTCAACAGATCTCGCTTGAATCTGTCCAGAATGGGTTCAACTTCTAGGAAGTAAGGGGCTTGAATAGCGGTACTTGTCTAACAATTTTATGCCTTGTGCATCAGTTCTGTTCAATGGTGAAAAGTATGGTTCAAAAAACTTTGTGTGGGACTAATGGGAGAAACATTTCTTATAATGCAGGAAATGCAGTAAAACATATTGGATTTAGAGCTTTCATTCAACATTGATTTCAATGCTGAAATAACTTAGAGGTATAGTAATTCACTGTCTAATTTCTTTTTTGTTTTTTCCCCTTTCTTAAACAGTTAATTACCAACCCGATGGAGCTGTTCCTGTAAGCAATGGTAGCCTTGCCTTTTATCCAGCACAGACTGTTTTCACCAGACCCACTCAGCCTTATCTCAATAGTCGTGGATCTGTTAGAGGATCTGCCAGAGGTGGGAGATCACTGACCAATTCATATCGTTCCCCTGGTGGATACAAAGGTATATTTCCACTTGCTTCACCACCTCCCTGTGAAGTGATCAATTCTAGCCGTACTAGGGGATATAAGATACTTCTGCGCATTAATCCTAAAAGCTAATAGCATTGAAATTAGGAAAGTAACATACTGTATATGAAACATTAGCATTTTATAGTAATTGGCAGAGGAGTATTAAAGAGCCCGGAGGGGTAAGAGGGGCTCAACTGCCTGTGTTTCAGCAGGCATGAGCTCGCGCCTCAACTTCCCTCTGAACTAGTAGTAAACAAGATCACTGGATTACTTTGAAGAGAGGGATGGGGGAGCTGGAAGGAGAGGTGCTTGGGGTCCAGTTCTGGCCTATAGGTCACATATTTGACAATTTTGCTATGGAGTATTGTCCTACAGTTTGTAATTACATGGACTTTGACAGATTAAACAAAGTATAAATGGGTTACACTTTATCAATTTGAGGGTCTGAATCCTCATTTTCTATGAGGGAATGTTAGTTGCTGGTACTGCTTTGGTTTTGCTGGTACTAGTAGCTTTCTACGCTCATATGAGAGTAGTTCACTTTATAACTACAACTAGCCTCGTGTTGTAGCAGTACCTAAAAGGCGTAAACTTGTCACCAGCTTATGATTACAGTAGTTCTTCTTTTTGGCGAAGTACAGCATCTGGGCTTAAATCTGCCATGTCTGAAGGGCATTGCTTTAAAATCCTGCATCTTATGCAAGTCCAACATTACATTATTAATGTAATTGAGACTCTTGCGGACTAGATCGACCATGTTCGGAATAAATGAGTTCTAATAAAATGCTGTTATGAGTTGTAATTTTGACATCAATGATTATGCCATGTGTTTGAACTCGACACAAAGCTGCTCTGAAATATGGAATAAATTGTGCATGCACACATTTTGTAAACTGTTTTTAAAAAATTGATGCTGACAGTCCCTCAAGGAAAATTCTTATTTGAATGTTAGTAACATAAACTGACTCTGGCACTTTAATTTTATATTTTGAGCAGGTTTTGATGCTTATAGAGGATCCCCGTCTATACCTAATGGCAACTACAGTCAGCTGCAGTTCGCTGGTAGAGATTACCCTGGAATTCCATATTCTCAAAGGGTAAGGATTTACTTTTTCTTTCTTGTACCTTTCATGTGTCCCTACATTTTTCAGGAAGTTAACTAGGTTTGGCTACAAACTAGAAAGTGAGTTGAAATTTCATAATACAGATTTTTTTAGTACAATACACAATGCTATTTTTAAATTTACTATTGTTTCAGATACTGTTCTGCTAAGTGCTTTTGTACAATAATCTGATCTCTACCTACTAACCTTGGCTGACAACTAGGTTTAGACCTGAGACTTGCCATCCTGACACAGTGCAAACAGGATGTTGAACTGGAGGAATTCTTTCAGAACCCCTTGTTTGATTTTTAGACTGAGGATAGTATAGAGCAAGTTTCAGCAACCTTTCAGAAGTGGTGTGCCAGGTCTTCATTTATTCACTCTAATTTAAGGTTTCGTGTGCCGGTAATACATTTTAACATTTTTATACGGTCTCTTTCTGTAAGTCCATAATATATAACTAAACTATTCTTGTATGTAAAGTAAATAAGTTTTTTTTTTAAATGTTTAAGAAGCTTCATTTAAAACTAAATTAAAATGCAGAGCCCCCCGGAATGGTGGCCAGGACCCAGGCAGTGTGAGTGCTGCTGAAAATCAGCTTGTGTGCTGCCTTCGGAACTCGTGCCATAGGTTGCCTACCCCTGGTATAAAGTGACTGATCTGAGTTCTCTCCTAGCAGGTTAGATGCTGTTGGCATCAGAAAACTGACAAATATTAGGCAATTTGCCTGCACATCCTTCAGGGAAAAACAAAATTGCTTATTTCCATTTTTCAGAAGGCTACATTAGACAGACAACTATTATGCTCATCTACCACAGGTTTCTATTCTCATTCTATGCTCTATATGGGGCACAGGAAAACAATACAGTTTGGATTGTAAGACCCTTCATGTCGTCTTAATTCCATTTTGAATGGAATGGTATTTTTTCCCAATGCCAACTTGCTTTCCTACTCTAGAATGGGAAAGCAAGTTGGCTGAAGTTCAAAGTGCGTAGGGCTGGTGGATTTAAAACATGCAGCTGCTCCCAGTGTTGGGAGGTATGTCTACCCCTAGCATTGTCTTCTCTGCTTCTGGGTTCCTATGAGCACCAGTAGCCAATATGGTCTTGATTTGCACATAGCTGCCGAGGTTCCTCTTGGTAACAGACTGCCAAATTTTTTATGCCTTATCTTGAGATGGATTGATTGTAATGTGCTGTACCAGAGGTTACCATTGACAAGTCATCTTAAATAGTGCTACTCATATGGAACTGTGTTCAAATGTCACTAGTGTCGGACTTGCACTGAATTGCAAATGGAAATCTGTATTGACTTTAAATCCCTACATGGTTTGGGTTCTGGTTATATTGGACATAGTCCCAGCTCCTGATGTCTGGGATGTACAGGCTAACATGCCAAGGGTGGTTCTCTGAAGTTTAAGGAGCTGAAGGTGCATAGTAGTAGACAGGAGGATGCTCTGCTGTGAAATCTGTTCCTCTTCACTGGTTCAACAGAGCTTGTATTAAGTTTCAAGAACACTGCAGTACCTAAGAGGGTAGACTGAATGGCTGGAGTTTCGCAAATAGGAAGTTGATCTGTTAATGTTGACTTAGCCTTTGGACATATGGAAAGCAATTTATGATCCTGTGTATTTTGTATGTCAAAAATAATCCCCAAGCATGTACTGATTAACTTTCTAAGCAAATGAAGTGTACTTAGAGTTAGTTGCCTGTGCTACAGAATGCTAACTTTCTAGTTGGTGGTCTCATTCTTAAGATAGTTAGGAGTACTAACTAATACTTTTGTTCCTTCTAGGATGTCAATTACCAGCAATGCTATAAACGAGGAGGAGTAACCAGTGGTCCTCGATCAAACTCAAGAGGTAAGGCTAACATGATATCCCTAACCATGTGCATAAAATATTAAAATGTAATTATATTCTGAACAGTAATCCTAAAAAAGGCATAGGGGTCACAAATATAACTTAGATCAAACTTCTGTTGTTCCAGAGTGTAAATCCTGTTCAAAGTAAGCATTAAACTTTGTCTGGGATCTCCAGTCTAGCAGTCCTCCCTGCTAATAAATCATTGCAAGTACTAAAAACTTTGCAACTAAACAGTTTAATTCTGACAGATCTAATGGTCTCCCATATCTCCATGTCTGCAGTGTGAATAGAAGTAGAAAATTTTCTTTAAGATTAGAAATATTCACAGGGTGCCAGTTTAGCATCCTGTAGCTGATAGGATTAGCTATTTCACTCAAGTCTTGGTTGGCCAACTGTGTGTGTGCAGGGCTTTGGAGCTGTGCTCTGGCTCCGCTCCAGCTCCAGGCAAAAACCTGCAGCGCCACTGCTTTGGAGCTGCTCCGCGGCCCAGCTCCGGTCTCTGCTCCAAAGCCCTGTATGTGTATATCTATATCTAATCTTTCCTATGTCTCTCTAAGCATTATGGGGAGATTATTTATTTATCTATATCTATAGGGAGAGAGATTTTATTTATATCTCTATATAATATCTTAGCACCTGTTTGTAGGTAAGCTGTCTAGCAAATATGGGTCCCAAAAACTTGGGCAAGGTTACATGTGTATATGAGAGCTTTCAATGTGAAGCTCATATTTGAGATGCAGCATAACTTCTCTCCAGGTTGGAATATAAACACTAAACAAATAGATTTTGAGACTCAACCTTACTGATCCTGAAATCTTTAAGTACTAATAGGATATTCTGTATCTGAAAAATTGCAGACTAAAACATTGGGGCGGGGAGGAAATGAGCTTGCTGTGAGTGAAGGGGGAAGATCCCTGCTTTTTATTGCTGGGCTTGGAATAAGTGAGGGAGTAGACTGCAGACCAAAATCTTTAAACACAAAATTTTGGTTTTAAAAGTAAGCAATTGAGTTTTAGGAAAGCTAGTTTTACGAGATCAGCAACTTTAGTACTAAGATCTGATCATGAAATCCTTAAAGTTCTTGTTTTAGGTTACAGGCGAGAAAATAGACAGGAAGAAAATTGCTCATCAGGTAGAACTCATTAGAGAGAGTACTTCAGAAGAAGGGAATTGAGGAAACAGATGACTAAAGGAGAGAAGCAGAGATTCTAAAACAATCGTGTAACAGAGGACTGAGACAGATACTACTTCAGTTAGTGTTACTAATGAAGTTGAGATAACTTTGGTTTTTCCTATACTAAACAAACTAACATTTTAAGTTATCATTGTAGGAAAAACAGAACTTGCCTTGAACATTGAGGTGACTTATGTTTACAAACCCGACCTAGTATTACATGCATGTCATGTTCTGTCAGTGCATTGCATCTTAAAACGGTTACTTTTTTGGTGGGGTGCAGAAAGTTGCTTGAAAATGGTTTGTTTCAGATTGACACTTCTTATATCCATGACAGTGGTACTGCATTCCTTATTTGTCTAGAGTCAGCCATCAGGACACAGTAGGACTGACTTCAGATTATCAAACTAATTTAGCTTCTCTATCTCCTGAAAACTTACAAGAAGGGTTGCTTCTGAAACTTAATCCTCCAATTGGTCACCATAAGACCTTGAGCTAATCAGTAAAAAATAAACCTCCCATACTCTGAGAATCTTCAACAGTTGGTGTACACTACTTTGGGATTAAACCACATGGCATTATTTCTGCTAAAGCTGTATTTGTAGCTGCTACCATCCTTTAGGGTGTGGAGAAAATAGTGAGCCATGAACAGTCTTTTGTTTAGCAAGATAGTTTTGACAGTGAATAAAGTTGTTTGTTCTCACAAGGCTCCTTTGACTATTTATTATTGTAATAATTGCAATGTTTATATATACAGTAAACATGCATGTAAAAATACCCATAAACTTTCAAGTCTTAATCTTAAACCTGCACTTTGAAAATTATCCTTCTGTCCAATTTTAAGAATCATTTACCATTGCTAATGATCTTTAACAGCAGGATGGAGTGATTCTTCTCAGGTGAGCAGTCCAGAAAGAGACAATGAAACCTTTAATAGTGGGGACTCTGGGCAGGGAGACTCCCGCAGCATCACCCCTGTTGACATGCCAGTGACAAGCCAAGCTGCCACCATACTACCAGTGCACGTTTATCCCCTCCCGCAGCAGATGAGAGTTGCCTTTTCTGCTGCAAGAACATCTAACTTGGCCCCTGGAACTCTAGATCAACCCATTGCATTTGACCTTCTGCTGAATAACCTTGGAGAAACTTTTGATATTCAGCTTGGTAGGTTTAATTGTCCAGTGAATGGCACCTATGTCTTCATCTTCCACATGCTGAAGCTGGCTGTGAATGTTCCACTGTATGTAAACCTTATGAAGAATGAAGAAGTCCTAGTGTCTGCATATGCCAATGATGGGGCTCCAGACCATGAAACAGCCAGCAATCATGCTGTCCTACAGCTTTTCCAAGGGGACCAGATCTGGTTACGTCTGCATCGGGGAGCTATCTATGGAAGTAGCTGGAAATATTCTACCTTTTCAGGGTACCTCCTGTATCAAGACTGAAATGAGTGTAACGTTTACAAAAAAGCTTCTCCAAACAAATTGGTGGAGGTGGTGGGGAACTAGCTTTGCACTTAATACCGATTTCATAGAAATATAGTTCCATTATCTGGGAGATGGTGGTCCTGTTATGCAAGGTGAAATCCTGGATTGGGTTACTGAATCAGCACTAATATGGCACTTTATCAATTGTGATGTAGCCTTGCTAGTTAAGCTGTGAATGTATATTGTTTGCACTTATCCTTTAACTGTATTGATGTCCAGCTTACTACACTACTGATATAATTGCCTCAAGTATGGGCTATTCACAATGCCTTGTTGTGCCTCAATAAAACAAATTAATATGCATTTTAGTATTTATTTTTATAGTGTGTTTATTATACAACTGTACCTAAAAACTTGGTCCACTAGCTTGTGGTGTGTAGTATATTGTATTTTTAGTAACGAAAATTAGTCTTCACCCTGAATTTTAGGAAACTGTGCTTGAATTTTTTTAGATGGAGACCACTGGCTCATTGTTTCTCCCCCCTGCCAATGCTGTATGTTCTCCAGAGCTCTGTCCTTTCCAGTGCTAAATGAATCAAAGTAATGGCTTGCATACTACTGTTGCTGGTATTAACTTCTAGCTCTTTCAATTAAGAAATTGCTCCTGATTCAATCTAAATGTTCCATTTTTCTTTTTACCTTATTTTAGATGTCCCAGGTAATCTAGTTATATCCCTCTACATTTTTCCAGGGATGTTCCCTTCAGCCTCTTCAGTCCTCACATAGCCAGTTAATATGCTTCATAGTCTTAAACTTGAAACAGTTCCTTTAGACCCCTAATCATTGGTTCTGTATATTCCTTTCATTCTGATATTCCTTGTATTGAATTCCAGAACTGAAACCAGTGTTACGTGCTGTATGGAGGGTGTATAACTTCACTGTGGTGTATGTAACCCAAAATCACACTTGAAGAAAGCCCGAACATGATGTAATCTCCTAAGCTGTTGACTGTCCCAAGTCTGTTTGGTAAAATTGCTTTGAAATCTTGCTGAATGGACTTGAGTGTTTTCAGTTTGCACTTTCTATCTGCAAAAAGAACAGGAGTACTTGTGGCACCTTAGAGACTAACAAATTTATTTCAGCATAAGCTTTCGTGGGCGACAGCTCCATTCTTCAGATGCATAGAATGGAACACTCAGATATTTATACATACAGAGAACATGAAAAGGTGGAAGTATGCATACCAACTGGAAGAGTCTAATCAATTGAGATGAGCTATCGTCTATCTGAACTCTAAGGTGTGTCAGAATATTTCTCTCCCATCTAAAGTTTCACAATATTGTTTAATATGCAGATCTCATGAACTCTTTAGTTAGCTTAAGCAAATCAAGTCCCTAGCAATTCATTAGACAGCTCTTCAGTGTAATTACCATATAGCAAAGTTCTTCAACCAGTGTTCCATCCCTTTTGGCTGCTCAGGTCAAGTTAACTGGAATATTTAAGTACAACTTTAAGACACTGAAATGCAGTGCTTCAAGTACAATGTAAAATGTCGTCGTCATTCTGTGGTTTCATGTCTCAATTACTTAATATGGTATTTATCCAAAGAAGGGAGAAGGGTCGTGTGCAATGATCTGTTTTAACTGAATCTTCATGGTCTGTTTATTTCTAGTTGCAGTTAGTATCCCTGACCCAACTGAGGTATTTAGAATAGAATATTCAGCTTGATGTGTGTGTATGGGGTTAAGTTCTACAACTGATAGAGCAAGAAAAGCAGCTCAGTTGCCAATTCTTTATTGGCTCTGCAACAGTAAAACAGAAGTTTCAGTAAGCAAATATAACACAGAATACATCAGATATGAAGGAAAAACCTGCCATTTTAGGCAGTTTTGATTATCCTACTTATAGAGAGCAGATGTACTCTCAAACTACACTACCTTCATCTGCTAATCATGTAATTCTGTCCAAACTAACAATTCCATGGCCAGGAAAGACCATACTGATTATGTAATCTAATCAGTAGAACACATGCCATAGAACGTCCCTGAAACAATCGCTGTTCAAACTAGTGGGTCTCTTTAGAAATATAGTCTTGACTTTAAAAATGTTCAGTGGCGGTAAATTGTTCCAATGGTTAATTACCATCACTGCTGAAAATTTATGCCTTTTTTCCCCACCTGAACTTGTCTAATTTAATCTTAAATCTAGCAGACAAAACCCAAAGGCTAGAAGAGCCCACTATCAAATTTTCCTGTGTAGGAACTTGGACTGAAAGCCATCCCTTAACTTTATTAAGCTAAACCAGGGCGGCGCCCATGGGGACATCTAAATGTGCCCGTGTCCTGACTGGTGGTCAAGCATCTGCCAAAATGCTGCCGAATTTCAGTGGCATTTTGGCGGATGCTCGACCGTGGCCACGGTCCTTTGTCTGGTGCCCACCAGATGAAAAAGGTTGGGGACCACTGAGCTAAACCAAGTTGTCTGGCAAGATTTCTGTAAAGATGCTGAGTATCCATGGTTCTGTTTATCCCTTAAGAACATAGATTTTTCTCCATTCAATTGTAGTCAGGTTAATTGACAAGTGATAACTGCAAAGATCACTTTTTGAAGACTGTCTTAATCCTCTGCTTTCTCCCCACTTTTCTATGGCTCTTCAAAAATTGCCCATAATTCAGTGAATTTGCTAATATCCCTAACACTTTGGTAGGCAGATCATCCAGAGCTGTGTTTAACTTGTGAATACCTCAGTAACATTAATCCCACTCCAGTTGTGAAAGCATAGTGTAGACGTGCTAGTTTTGACTCTCCACAGTCCATTAGGGTGGCTTGTTCCCTATCAGTAGAAATTAGAGGTATGGAGGGTATGAAAGTCCTATTTTCTTTCTTTGAAGCTTTCTGGTTTTCAAGAAACGTTTACTTGCACATTTTTCTTTAGTTAGACAAACTTGCACCAAGTAATCAAGTGTTAATTTTTTTCTCTGCATCAAGGTAAACCAGAGAGACAGCTTGTAGAGGTTTTTTGTGTTTTTCTCCCCCCTGCCCCCTTACAGGCAGATATAGGCAAACTCTCAAACACATGTGAAGTTTGACAGGACATGAACTTCTCCTCTAAGCCTCAACCTATTCTGGATTCAATCAACACATTTTTAACACATAAATGAGCATTCTTGATATAATTTAGGAGATCATGTGCTCTTTATACAATTGAGTCACCAGTACTCTCATTTCAGTTGCTGGTCAAGCTTACAGACAAGACCCATGTCAGTCTAATAAATTTCAGTCAAAAGCCTATAACTGCTGCCTGACTTCATACTGTTTGCTTTAAGATTCCTTAATCCACATCTTACCCAAAAACTTTCTGTTGACTCCCTTCCTGCATGATCATTTCACTTTAGCTTGCCTGGATCTTAGCAGCTGTTAAAACCCTTACAAATTCTTCTCCAGCTTCCAGTTCCATATGTTGATACTAATCTAATGCAAATATAGAAATGATTTAAGGTAGACACAGCTGGTAGTAATTGCATATCCCAGTTGACCATGCTGCTTCAAGTGAATTTTGTAGCTAAAACATGACTGCATTTAAGTACAACTCCTCTTATCTCTTAAATGCTGAGCTGTTGTCACCAATCCACACTTTTATAACTGGCTCAGCTCTACTCATTAGCATGCACACAAGCAGCTATGTGTTCGCAAACTATGTGGAGGGGTGAACAGATTTCCAAATAAGCCTTTTTCAACTATTCAAAATACATACTCTGGACTATAACAGTCTATAATAGTAATAGCTCATTCTATGCGAGTGAAAAGCATGAAGATATGCTAAAGTATGTTAGTTGAAACAAATTCTTACCAGTATACAATTACGTTGCAAATTAAGGTTATAAACAATAGATTAGGGATGGCCTTAGTAAGGTCATAGTTCATAATTTTTATCAAAACTTGAAAGGTTGTGGCTGACAATTTTACACCAACTCTTAAAAGCTGAAATTGTGTATCTTTTAATTCTACACTACACAGCTTTATCAAACCTACACCTATTACAAGAAATTAATGTTAAACACATGGAACAGTACTTCAAATGACTGTCTTCCTGTTTACAGTTCCTGTATTAACTTCCAGCAAGTCCTCTCTCAACACTAAGGATTTTAACAGTGATAGTCCTAGACTAGATGAAGTTCTACTGGTTTCCAATATTCTCACCATAGTGTCATCAAAATCTAGGCAGCAGAGCAGACACAGTAGAATACTAGTACTCGAAACAAAAACATAGTAGCAGCACACAAGGTTCAAGAAAGCAACCAAAACCCAGTGGAGAACTTTTTTGATCAGGTGTTTTTGCTTAGGTCATTCATAAGCACATAGTATATCTGAAAGCTGAAAAGTGCACAAATACAAGTGATATTGCACAATCTCCGTTTAGTGTAGTCGCCTAACCCTAGACTGGTTCATGCCCTTGTCCTTGCTTTCATCCCATGCCTAAACACCTAAACTGGATACACTTTGGAAATACTCTAAAGTGTAAATGATTCTTTTTAAACTCCATGTTTTTAATCTAACAGAATATCTTCAGACTAAAACAAGACCTAATTTATATTAATCTTTTGGGGAAAGCATTTAAGCTGGTAAATCTCAATGCCTTTTGAAAATGTTTAAGCAAAATTGTGGATGTGGTATATAGGGTTAATGTAGACCTTTTTTCTGCACACTTAACCCTTTCCCCTTTCATCACTCTTTACTCATTTGTTGCTTTTTGAATATCTGCACTGCTAACATCTATGCAGGATTCAAATTTAAATTTAGATTTCATAAATCCATGGAAAAGAGGACACAGCACTACTCAGTTCTTGGTAAATCTTTTTTATGGGGCCAAGTCTTAAAATATGGTAGTATCATAATTATCTTACAATGACTGTTGGAGACAGGTTGTCTCCTGGCTGCAATGTAAGATGATTAGCATTAGGTTTTGTTTCAAATTCTGTGAAATGAAAAGCCTGTTTATAGTATACTGTAAAATAAGTTTCCTTAACTGTGGATTAATTTATTGGAATAGTGGAATAAACTTGAAATGGCTGTGTTGAAGGTAACATAAGATTTTTGCTTTTTCAGGCCACAAGTGTATTGAGGCAGAAATACAAATGATCTGCCAGAATGGTGGCATTTGACATAATTTTGTACTTAAAGAAATCCACATCCTGCTGTGCTAAGATGCAATAATTTCATTATTTATCCCTGTAATGTTACCTTGGCTTTGCTATTTACCTTTTCCTCATAGACCACCTTCAATACAATGAACTACAGTTATTCTGTCAATAAAACAGGTAATAGATGAAACTAGTTCAGAGCTCTGACAGTCAAAGCTTTGAGTGTGGGCTATCACAAATAGCTTTTGATCTGCTGCAGATTTGCCTTCCTAATCATACTAGTATCAAATCCTGATATTTGCCTTTCCATATTTGAGAAATGGGCTTATAGAACTAACCATGTTGTTGGAACTAGATAAAACTAGGTTTTTTATATACATTTGTGAACAAGTCTTTATCCTTAAGTGTTGAACTTGAAATAGGATGCTTGCCTTCGAACTGTGGGTAGTATATATGCTTGTATTTACTGTCTAAATCACTTGCTGAAGGATGAGAAGATCCAGGTACGAGGTTCCCCTCTTGTGTTATCTGGACCACTGATCTGCTAGATCACCCTAATCCTTGACTCTGAGAGCCAGCCTCACTCTGCTCTCCTGGGAGAACCCCCAATCCTGAGCTGTTCGTGTATAGTCTATGGCATATTAGCGGCTCCCAGCTACTTGCAACTGAATGACACTAGCCAATATCTCTGGTCCCAGACACAACCCTAGGAACCTCCATCTTGCACTGTCCAGTTATGCCCACTGGATGCTACAAGCTCATAGGAGTTTGTCAATTTAACAAAAAATTGATATGCACCAGGCTTGTTATCCTAAGGAAGCCTCTGATTCACTGTAAACCAAATGCATTGCTTCAGGTACAAAGAAACAAATTGATAACTCTGAAGATCTTAAATGATTATAAGTCAGATTTGGTCAAATGAAATAAAAGCAACATGCATTCTAAGCTGTTTTTAACACTTTCAATGTCCTTACAGACTTAGTCAGTCTGTGGTGAGAAGCATCTGCTTACTTTTCAGTCAGGCTCTCTCCTTTGATCAGCACTTCAGTCATAGCCCACGTCCAGACTACCCTGCCGTATCGGCGGGTTAAAATAGATTGCTCGGGGATCGATATATCGTGTCTAGTCTAGATGCAATATTTCGATCCCCGAGCGCGCTTACATCGATTCCGGAACTCCATCAACCCGAACAGAGTTCTGGAATCGACACAGAGCCGTGGACATCGATCCCGCGCCGTCTGGACGGGTGAGTAATTCGATCTTAGATATTTGACTTCAGCTATATCTAAGATCGATTTTCCTCCCCTAGTCTGGACAAGGCCATGGAGTGGTGGTGGTGATGGTGTCTGTAGATGGAAGAGAGAGAGAGCATGGCAAAATCTCTCTCCCTTTTATTATGTCTTTGCTTTCCTCTTAGCTCCCCTTCTGCCCTCAAGCCCCTTTCAGACTCGTGAGCATTACCTCATCACAGTCCCAAACTGCAAGCCAAAAGAGTGGTACAGTCAAAGTCAATACCAAGTACTTCATCTCATGCAGGAACAACCCCTACTCTAGGGCACGGCTCCTCTACCTTCAGGTACATGTGATGGAAGGACCTGAAGGTGTCTGTTATCTGGAGGGTTACATTTACCTGTGATGTGGGATATGAGAATTTTTGCCCTGTACCAATTCTCTCCCTGCCTGTAAGACTGCATCTCTCTCTCATCATTCCTGTCTCAACTGTCCATCTCTTTTGAGTGTAAAAGTGTATTCTTCATCAGCCAGTAGTGGTGATTTGCCCACATTCTCCTATAGCTCCCTCCCCAGAATTTGGATCTGAAAGGGAATCTAGGATATCCTATTGCTCTAAACATATAGACTATCAGGCTCCGATGTCTTTGTACCCTTCTCCACTTCCTTCTGGTGCCTCATTCTGGCAACAGTAAAATCCCTGTGGGTTTTTAAGGGAATACTCTGCTCATGCACCTTCTCATACTAAGTAAGTCAGGCAACAGCCCACACCCCCTCAAGCTCCTCCACTTCCAATCCAACAACTGGAATAACTCTCGAAGGAAGAACTACCCATATCAGCACTCACAGCAACCTCTCTTGTATCATGTCTGGCTGATAGCTACTCTTTTTATGAGTTCTTGAGGCACTCTAGAGTCTACCTGAAGTTCCTTAAACTATTAGTCTTATATGCTCCCATGTCAGGACAAGATGCCTCCCAATTCAGGCCCTCTTGTAGCCTGCAAGAAACATGTGACACATTCCTGCAACCATTTCCCTGACGGCTAAGAAGACAGAAAATAGTAATGGGAGCAGAATATCTATGCTCCCCTAAAGGCGGCAGCTACAAATGAAAGGAATAGGCAACCCTGCTCTAAGATGACCCTACCTTAAGCATCTCAACCTCAACGGCTGAGACTTCTGTCTTTAAAATGTGTTTTAATCCCCTTTCCCACACACCCATGCTAGATAACCAGCTATGTAAGGAGAAGAATAATGCTGCTATTACATATGTGTGACTTTAAAACACTGAAAAACTTAATTACTTTTGGATCCAATAGCAGGCTAAACTGTTGAAATGCTTGGAAACGGTTACTGGACCATTGACTTAGTTTACTGTTTTTCATTTAAATGAAAACCCCAGAACAAAGACTACTATACGTCTTGACATTTTTTTTACCTCAACACAGCATCCTCTCTGTTACCATCCTTCTTATAAAAGATGGAGCACTATGTAAACTGTCACTTATTTGTACAAGCAATGAAGAAATACTGAACGAGGTGTCATGGAGGATAATATCAATTTCTTATTGAAAATGCCAGATTTGCTGTAATGGGGGTGAATACAGGACAGCAAGGTACTTAAACATAGCCAGTTTAAAGTTATGCTAGTTTAAAGCTGCAGCAGAAGACCACATACACAGAAACAATATCTCTGATAAGGCATGGTGTGAAGGTTTTTGATGCAAGGGGCTGCATAGCCAAGATGTTGGTAAGGGTATATACTGCATTTTACATCTAAGTTACATTCTAGGCCAGTTGTGTACTGACAGAATAGTATTACAATCTGAACAATGTGACCTATGTGACATGACCTTAGAGAAAGGCTAAAGTTACTCTCCAATTTAGGGGGGATAATGTAGAGAAGTGGTTCTCAACTTACTTACCATTGTGTTATGGGGACTGTCGGTTGAGCGCCACTGCACTAAATACATACTGGCCTACCTGGCCCTATGCTGCCAACCGGCCCCTTCCCCTGGGGGCCAGATCCATACTGTGCAATGCCCCAACCCCCTACCCAGCTCTCCACTGCTCAGAGACATCCCCTCCCCCAGACTCCTATACCCAGCACACCACACCCTGTGGCTGCAGAGCCAGGAGCGGAGCCTCAAGTAAAATTTGGGGGTGCTGTAGCACTCCCTGTGCACCCCTAGTTCCTGGGCCTGCACTGCCCTTCACACCCCTCCTCCTCCACTACCCAGAGCCTACCCAGTGACCCACTCTCTCACACTCTGCTCCCCTGCCGCAGTCACCAACCCCACTGCGGGCAGGAGTGCTCCAGCAGGGCTGCGGACACCTCTCCCCACTCAGCTGGTCCCACCCCTTGCCAGACAGGGAGTAGCAAATCTGATTTTTTTATTTTTATTTATTTATTAGCACACACTGGAGCTGCAGCAGTGTGCTAATTGGACTGCATGTGGCCTGTGGGTTGAGAAACACTGGTTTATAGAAACTCGTACTGTAGCTGCTTTCAGGAGAAGAGAGTTCAAGCAGCTGGGTAGGCAACTTGGTAGTCTTAGGGCTCCAACTATTGATCCAGGCTGTTGCCTAGAATATTTTCTTCACTCTAACTCCAAGGACAGTCGCTAATGAATACTTACCTCTTGCATTTTGCATGGAACTGAAAATCTGTATGCTCCTTAACAATTAAAATTGTCTAATTGAAGGAAAACACAAATTAGGCTGCCCCATTTCCTTTTCTTTCTCTCCCTGCCCACAACTGATTTGTCCTACATACTGATGTATGAGAGTAGATTTATGTATCCGGGGAATGTGGCTAACCTGCAGAGGTGAAAGTAAGCCGGTATGCCCTGGTATGCTGCAGCGGACTGGCTTCCCTAGGCGGCAATTTAAAGGGTCTGGTGCTCCCAGCAGTGGCTGGAGCCCTGGGCCCTTTAAATAACTGCCTGAGCCCTGCTGCTGCTACCCCAGGGCTCTGGCAGCAGGGCTTAGGCTGTGATTTAAATGGTCTGGGGCTCTGGCTGCTGCTACTGCCCTGGGCCCTTTAAATTGCTGCTGGAGCCCCACCACCACTACCCCAAGGCTCCGGCAGCAATTTAAAGAGCCTAGGGCTCCAGCTGGCGCTACCACCCCAGGTGCTTTTAATTGCCACCAGAGCCCTACTGCCGGAGCTGGCAGAGATTTAAAAGGCCCAGGGTGGTAGCAGCGGCCCAATCCCCGATGCCAAAACCCTGGAGTAGGGGTGGCAGCCGGGATCCCTGGGGCTCCATTGGCAATGTAAAGAGCCTGGGGCTTCACTGCAGTAGTGGCGGCTGGGAGCCCCTGGCCCTTTAAATCGCCACCAGTGCCCTCTACCACTGCTGCTACCCCAGGGCTCTGGGAGCAGGGCTCAGGTGATTTAAAGGGCCCGGGACTCCACTGTAGTAGCGGCGGCTGGAGCCCCAAGCCCTTTAAATGGTCCCCTGGGGCTCCCAGCTGCCTCTGCAGCTGCTAGCTCTGGCAGTGATTTAAAGGACCCTGGGTTCCCAGCTGCTACTACTGCAGCCAGAGCCCGGGGCCCTTTAAATCTTGATTTAAAGGGCCTGGGGCTCTAAAGGGTCCATCTCTTCCAGTTGAGACCATGCCTCTTCTGGTTGATGCCCCACCCCCTGCTCTGGACTCTGGAATACCGGTAAATCCTTTACATTACTTTCATCTCTGCTAACCTGACTTCACTGGAGTCATGCCAGATTAACATCAATATAGCTCAGTGAAATTTGGCCTTATAAATAAACAAAGTAAAATTTACAACTATGCTAACTTGATGAAGTAAATATTACCCGTGTAAAGGGATTGATTACCTGCCAAGAATTCAGAGGCACAACCAGAATTTTCCTAAGGAAGGGGCTTGAAGTGGAAGACATGGAGGAGGCAGCATGAAGAGATAGCATGCCAGGATTCAGGGAAGCAGGGACCCAGGTCTGGGGGAGTCCTATGGCTACAGCTCCAGGAAGAGCTACTGCCTTCCTCTGCACCCTCCACTGTGCTGGAAACTGACAGCTTCAGTCGCCACTTCTTCCAGGATCAGTCCCCGCTGAGGACCACTGGAGAGACCAGGACTAGCTAGGACCCCTTCCTCCACTTCTCTCCCACCAGAGAGATGAGGAGAGACTGAATTTGTGGTAGCATCTATGGCCAAGACTCCTACCCCACATCTGCCTCCCATTGCACCCCTGTAAGAAAGTGAAGGAATTTCCTTCACCCTACCCTCTTATTGTTTTTGCATAATTGACCAGGAGCATTTTCAAGGCTCTTTTACCACTCTTTAGAAGGTTAATATTGGTGCCTGGAACTAGTTAACTGCATTGATATAGATGTCAAACAAGTGCCTGTGGGCTGGTTCAAACTATGTATGTATTTGGCCAGCAGGGTAGATACATTGCAAAGAATCTGTAAGCTTACATTTTAAAAAGTGAGTTTCTAGTCCTCATCGTTACGAAGAATTCCAGATGTGAATGGAATACAATTGATGCAGTGCTGTCTTCCTGAATCTGCAGATACCATGAAATTTCCTCAGTGTAGACAAAGCCTCAGCGTGTTTCTTCACCTGCAAAATGGCCATGATAATAATACTTAATCACTACACCAGGATTATGTGAAGCTAAATTCACTGTTAATAAAGCACTTCTAGATCCTATGATGGAAAGGTCTCGTGAAGAAGCTATTTTTTACATGAAAGAAAATGTGGCCTAATCTTCATCGGTAGAAAGAAACATGACTGCTAAAATGTGGTTGAAATCAGATGCTACAACTGTGGGGAGTTAAAAAGAAATAACTATACTTATCAGGGTGAAGGGATGAGGTAATACTAATTAAAATTTCAAATTTTCAAAGTCCATTGGTTATACCTACACTCTCTCTAGTTAAACTGGGTCATATGCACTTGAGAAATGCAATTGTGGGACAAGCAAATACTTTTCTGTTATGTAAAGAATTCAGGTATCTTGTGACTTGGGAACTTGAAATGTTTAGGGCTAGACTATCAATGGCCTTTATTTTTGTACCTCTCAAGATATTTCTATTTTGGTAAAATTGCCAGTATGACCCTCTGATTTAAAACCAACTGAATTAATCTCTGAACTATTAGGTGGGGGCAATCAGTGATAGGTAGGGCCCTACCAAATTCATGGCTATGAAATCTGGTCTTTTGCATGCTTTTACGCTATACTATACAGATTTCACAGGGGGAGACCACCGTTTCTCAAACTAGGGGTCCTGACCCAAAAGGGAGTTGCAGGGGATTGCAAGGTTATTTGTGTGGGGGGGGTCACAATATTGCCACCCTTCTGCACTGCCTTCAGAGTTGGGCAGCCAGAGAGTGGCAGCTGTTGGCTGGGTGCCCAGCTCTGAAGGCCGCAGTAGTGCAGAAGTAAGGGTGGCAATCCCATAACAGGACACAGAGAAGCCTACTGTCTTCCACACTGAATAGTTCCTCACACTCTGGGAAGGGCCAAGACCTGTTAACCTGTAAAATCCAAAGCCGTTTTTAGGGCACCATGTCGAGTAAGACACTGGCCTAAAAGCACAATGGATTGATTTAAATCCAAGTGGAAAGCCTCAATTTAAATCAGATTATAATCAGCTTTTCTATTTGTACTTCAATTATATACTAAAGAAAGGGGCATTCTCATTGGTTGATATAACCATTAAAACATGTTGATTTTCAGCTAACTAGAACCTTTACACTAGCTTTGATACATCTTTTTGCTAGTAGCTAGGAGGGTACACTGTAACTATAAGCAATTATTTTTCACTCTCACTTTTTAGAGAATGAACAAAGTAGAGCCACCAATCTTGGCCTCTGAGGAACCCATACCTTTCAAATAGAGAATCCCTGCTCCACTAGCAAGGCAAACCGTGGGGGCATCTTGAAGAAAAGACTCTGGTGGCTGCAGCCAGCTGGGGATCCACCCTTTCTAAACAAATCTATCAGCTGGATGGCTGGGGCAAGGATCACCTCTACAAGCTGCAGGGGGAGGGGACAGAAACACCTAAACCAGGGGCTCTCAAACTGGGAGTCTGGACCCCTCAAGGCGTCATGACCTGTCAGCCTCCACCCCAAACCCTGCTTTACATCCAGCACTTGTAATGGTGTTAAATATATACACACTTTTTAAAATGTATAAGGGGGAGGTGGTGTCAGCAGTACAAAAGTCTGAGGACCACTGACCTAAACCCTCCAAACACCTTCAAGCTGCTTTGTGGAGCAGCTTTGATCCCCCTGAACAGTTTCCAGGGGAACAATCTCTTTCTCCCCTGGCCAGGAAAAAGCTGGAGGGAGCACCTGTGGCTATGCTCCTCCCCCCGGGAAGGTGCACACCTCCATCCCTCCACCCACTTAAGCAAAACTCCAGCTGGGTGGCAACCGGGGGCACCTGTCACCCTCCCGTCAAACAGTAATGCCAGGACCAGCTGCGCCGGGAGGGCGGTCAAGGAGACAAGTTTCCGTATCATAGCATGGCCGCCCCCATGGGGGACAGAGCGTGCTGTGGCAGCCGCCGTAAAGCAGCTCTACAATGCCACTGTCCCTTTCCGTACAACAGTATGGTGGCCTCCTTCCTTTTGCCCCGGCTGCAAGAAGCTGAAGGAGGCGCGGTGGCCGTAAAGCAGCCCCCGTTTCCCGACGCCTGGCTGTCGCGCGCACCGGTGTGAATGGCCGCGGGGAGCGGAGCAGGCTGGTGATTGCGGGCTGGGGGCGACATGGATCCCAACAGGATCATCCAGGCCCTCAAGGGCACCATCGACCCCAAGCTGCGCATCGCGGCAGAGAACGAGCTCAATCAGGTGAGGGGGCCGGGACCAGGCCCTGCCCCTTCGCCCGCGGAGACGGGGCCCCGGCCCGGGGCGCGGGGGGAGACCCGGTGATTCTCCCCCCTCCCAGCGGCTGGGGCGTCTCCGCGCTGCCCTCGTCTCTAGGGCGGGGGCTGCTCGCCCCTCCAGCACAGCGTGGGGGGGGGGGTCCCCCGGCCCTTGGGGGCCGCCCTGTGGCTCTTCCCCGGCTTGGCCAAGGGCAGGCAGATTCCCCCTGTGCCCTCACAGCCCCCTTCGCTCGTGGTACGGTGAAATGGGGGCGGCAGAGGGGTCAAGAAACCCCCCGAGGGAGCCTGGACATCCCCGAAGCATCCTGCCCGGGAGCTTCTGCTTCATGGCTGCCCCGGCCACCAGCTGCCGTGCGTCAGGCGGCCTGCGGGCGCTGGGCCTCCGGGCGCTGCTCTCAACCCTTCGCTGGACCCCAGCCCCAGGGATGATGGTGCTTGTGGGGCTCATCTCTGCTGGGCGTGAAGGCGGGGGAGAGAGCAGTGAGGGGAACCTAGAGAGCACCCTAATTACCTCTCCGCTTCACCTGAGCTGTCTATTGAGCCTGTTCATCCTTCCTGTGTGGATGGGGGAATCTGTCACTTTCAGCATCTGACAGCTGGCTTTGTAGTCTCTGTGGAGTGGTGATAAGGGCAGAGCCAGCTTGGTCCTAGGCACCAGTGGACTCTAACTACACGCAGCTCCTAAATGGAAACAATGCTTAAGGGGATTGTCAGCTGAAATTGAAAATGGTGTAAATCTGAAGTACAATAGAAATGTTGCCACAATTAACAGGGAAATCTGATGAGACAGTTTGTTGTGAAAAAAATATTTCCCTGCAGAGTTTGAAAGTTACTGGCTGCAACTGGCTATGGATACTGCAACTGGCTATGGATGAACAGACTTCTGTGCCGCTGTGGAGTTCCACTGACTTCACTGGGAACCTGTGTGGTTATAGAGGTCTGCCCATCTGGCACCAGTTACAGGATCAGTGCCTTCACTTTCCTAGCTAAGTTTGTGTGCTTAAAGATATGAGTCAGGAACTGTCAAAGTAAAGGTTGCACTGAATTCTTAATTTGGTGGTCTTGTACGTGTGCATTAGACTTGAAATACATGATTATGTACTAGTTTTTCAAGTAATACATATAATATACAATACTTCAGTACATTGTATGTGCAGGTTGCAATGCTCATGTGCCATACATCATTTACTATGAATTTTGTACATTGACTCTCATGGATTCCTGATATATATATTAGACACACAGATTATGCAGTGTTTGTGTATATAAGGTTCTGGAAAAACTGTGATATTCTTTCTCAGATATCCCATTATATCAGGTGGTCATGTAGTTAGACTGTACTGTAATGGCACAAGGGTATACAGTTAAGTTTATGCCTGCAATCATAATTTTTGACACTTCCTGAGTTTTGGTTTGTCAGACAATCTTAATATTCTCCTATCATAGGCATTTTGATGGAATATAGAAGAATAACTTCAGTTTTGAACTTATTTTGAAGAGACTTACCTTTCTGGGTCTTCACTATGTTAACTGAAATGATTAATAAGGCTTCACAGGATTCAGGTTCAGTTTAGAAATTTGTCCTTATTCTAATTTTCCACACGTGCAATTTAAAACCACTCCTGAATTAGTTATATCTAACACTCTCACTTTTAGTGGTGGCAAGTTGTGTTCACTGTTGATTGATAATGGGCATTTGAAATGCTGTGTGGGGTGGTTATATCAAAAT
Organism: Gopherus evgoodei; assembly: GCF_007399415.2. Classification (NCBI taxonomy): domain Eukaryota; kingdom Metazoa; phylum Chordata; order Testudines; family Testudinidae; genus Gopherus; species Gopherus evgoodei. Next base: position 254,664,848 of record NC_044322.1, on the reverse strand, counting down.
GTGGCCACCTTCTTTATTCTACAAAGTCCATATCTATTTAAAAAACACAAAAACAAATGCACAGTGCTTGTTTTACCTTAATTAAAAACAACATATGAGAGCAAAATTACAATAACAAACTGCTGTATGTTTGGCAGGGTTAGAGCAAAAGAATGATTGTCTGGATTCCTGGATCCTGTTCCTGACTGTGTAATTGATTTGTTGCACGAGTGTTATAAAGCTTAAAGAAACTTTTGAAGATTGTTGGGATTATCAGATGAAAGATGTGATGACTGCAGATTACTAGCAATATAGTTGTTATTTGGGATTCTGATTCAGTTTCAAGGTGCAGGAGTACTTAACAATGTTTTTAAAAGCATGTATTTTTTAAGGAAAGATGACAAGATTTTTTAATCTGGTTTAGAAAATGATTCCTGGAATTAAGAGAAATGTGTAATATTTTTGGAGGCCTCCTGTTAAACTCATAGACTTTAAGGTCAGAGGGGACCATTATGATCATCTAGTCTGACTTCCTGCACAACGCAGGCCACAGAACCTCACATACTCACTCCTGTATCAGACCTGTGTCTGAGCCATTGAAGTCCTCAAATCATGGTTTAAAGACTTCAAGGTGCAGAGAATCTTTCAGCAAGTGACCCATGCTCCACGCCGCAGAGGAAGGTGAACCCCCCCCAGGGCTTCTGCCAATCTGCCCTGGAGGAAAATTCCTTCCCGACCCCAAATATGGCAACCAGCTAAACCCTGAACATGTGGGCAAGACTCACCAGCCAGACACTCAGGAAAGAATTCTCTGTAGTAACTCAGATCCCACCCCATGTAACATCCCATCACAAGCCACTGGGCATATTTACCGCTAGTAGTCAAAGACGAATTAGTTGCCAAAATTAGGCTATCCCATCATACCATCCCCTCCATAAACTTATCAAGCTTAGTCTTGAAGCCAGATATGTCTTTTGCCCCCACTGTTCCCCTTGAAAGGCTGTTCCAGAACTTCACTCCTGTGATGGTTACAAACCGTCATCTAATTTCAAGTCTAAACTTTCTGATAGCCAGTTTATATCCATTTGTTCGTGTGTCCACGTTGGTACTGAGCTTAAATAATTCCTCTTCCTCCCTAATATTTATTCCTCTGATATATTTATAGAGAGCAATCATATGTCCCTTCAGCCTTCTTTTGGTTAGGCTAAACAAGCCAAGCTCTTTGAGTCTCCTTTCATATGACAAGTTTTCCATTCCTCGGATCATCCTAGTAGCCCTTCTCTGAACCTTTCCAGTTTGAATTCATCCTTCCTAAATATGGGAGACAGAATTGCACACAGTATTCCAGATGAGGTCTCACCAGTGCCTTTTATAATGGTACTAACACCTCCTTATCTTTACTGGAAATACATCGCCTGATGCATCCCAAGACCTTTTTGTCAACCAGGCCTACGTCACTTTTGATGAAACAGGCAACCTTTTATGAGTGTAATATTTAATTTAAAAAAGAAATGTAAATAAAACTAATAGTCCACACACACAGTTTTTTAACCAGTGTTTTTTCCTTTAAGAACATTCTGTTAATCCTCTAACATCCCTTCTTACTTCCTCTTCTACCTCTGGAAAGCCTTTCTCTGGTGAGGAGACCCTGAAGCATTTATCTTGCGCCTTATCACCAACCTACCTTCAGTTAGAGGCAATTTGTGGAGATTTATGCTTGGTCTTCCTGACTTCCAGGGAAGAATATGCTGCCTTCCCAGAGACTCCGGCTCTAGGTCTAGAGATAGAAAGATGGAGTTTGGGACCCTATATTTACAATTTCACTACAACCCCCTGACTTGCACAAATTTATTTTTCAAAACGTAACAGATAAATGTGTATTATAACTTGTAAATAGATTACATTGTTTCTTCTGCAGCTTACTGAATTTTTATATCTGTAAAGAGGGAACTGATGAAGAGAATACTTTGCACTGATACATCCATTTTTATTTGAGATCCCAAATTACTTTACAAAGATTAAGCCTCCAAGCACAAAGCAGGTTAAAATCAAACCAGTTTTGCAGATGAGTAAACTGAGAACCAGGAAGTTAAGTGATTTGGCAAAGGTGTTGCAGTGACAGAACAATTAATTGAACCTACAAAAGGAATCTTGATTCACCTTTAGTTGGTGAAGAATTGTGAGGCTGGACAGAGAGCTAATGATTTCTTTCCAGTGCTTTGAATCCAGCCCGGTCTATCATGTGTGATCCAAATTGTATTTGTTTTGGAGTTTAGGCAGTGACTCATTCATGGTGCTACTATCTCTTTTTTTTTTTATATAAGCCTCAGTTTTGATACCCTCCATCCCTAATTCTCAAAAAAAAATCCTTCTTTGAGTAGAGTCCTTATGGGAGCCCCATTGTAGGTGTGTCTGCACCCCTGCACCTCTGATCAGGGAATTTCCGTGGCAGTCTCCATTCAGTCTACACATGCATTGCACCCCCCCACCCTATGCTCTGCCAGGAGGCTAACCGAAACTGTCTGCCAGGAGGCAAACCCTCCTCAGTTTCTTCTCAACCGCCCCTGGATAAAGATGGAGATTTAGCTGTCCATTAGCGGATCATTAACTTCTTCATACTTGTTAATTTTAGTTACCTTTTTTTGGAGCTTTCCTACTTTATTTTGGATATTATTTTTCTTTGACCTTCTCCTTCCTCTCCCCAGGGTCTGGGGACCCCTCTGGACAGGGTATGCCTGATTCACAGGGCTTCAGGAAGTGTCTTAGTTGCAAGAAATTTATCCCGGTGACTGACGGACTCATGTGTCACTGCCTGGGGAGAGAACCGCATACCACAGAAGTGTGGTTTGTGCCAACAACTGAAGGCCAGATCCGGAAAGGTTAGAGAACTGAGCTGCAAGGCTCTCTTAATAGAGGTGGCACTTCAGCCACTCTCTGAACTGTGTCAAGACCTGGACAATGGGAAGTCTCACTGAAACCCTCTACTTCTAAGGGAGGTGAGCCCAAGAAGACATCCACAAGCCAGTCATGCAAGGCCTCTAGGAAAAGGGCCATGAGTCTCCACAGCAAGCCCCGACCTAGCCGAAAATGATTTTTGGCTTGCTTAATGTCATCAGTACTGACGGCACTGAAGCTCTCTAAGTCCAGTACCCAAGGCTCGCACAGCACCGCTCCAACAGAGCATGTTGGGCTATATAAGGACCCACAGGGCACAGGCAAGGAATCATCAGTACTGACTGGGTGGGAAAAATCCAGAAAAGCTGCCCAGGGGAAGGTTCCTGTGGTATGGACAGCAACATCAGTACCATCTTCAGCATGCTAGATAGCAGCGGACCATACTATCAGATTCACGTCACCAACTCCTTCGGTGCAGACATCTCGGCACCACCAACCACCACCGGTACCAACGCCTTTAGCACTGCCAGACTTCTGATACGCAACAGACCTTTTGTGTGTGATGCACTGGATTCTCCTGTACTCAGTACTGGGGCCTCAGTACCGAGTCCACCCAAAGCTCCAGACTCACTGGAAACATCATGCCATACTCCACCTTTTTCATCCACTGAGTCTGATAGTGAGAAAGAAGATGTGTTCTCTTGCTGCTCCTCTCACCCACCCTACAGTGCCCAATTCCAGTATGGACCTCATGCATACCATCCCTCTGATCCCCAGTCTCCTTGATATGGGCAGCCATTGTACCAACTACCACCCCTCCCCAGTGGTCCTAATGGGATCGTTGGCAAGCACACAGACATCGTGCTTCCTATGGCACTAGTTTGACCCATCAAGAGCCAAGGAGACATCCTCCTTCAGCTGCTGCATCGAGGGCATCCTAGCCCCCTGAACAATTAAGAGAAGAACAAGAGACACAAGTCAAGGAGAAAGCTATCCCCCAGACTAATTTCTCATCATCATCACCATACGAGGCAGGGATGCCCCTGCCACCATTGTTGGCAGATGAATTTAAGCTGTTTCAGGAGCTGGCCCAGCGGGTGCCAGAGGCACTGCAGATAGCACTACAGGAGATGACAGAGTCACACCACAAAGTAGTGGACATTTTACATTCTTCTACCTCATCCAGAATGGCCCTCCCTATTAATGAGGCCCTCTTGGACCCTGCCAGACTCATACTGCAGACTTCAGTGTCGGTCCCACCAACATGCAAGCGGGCCAACAAAAAGTATTACATGCCAGCAAAAGATGGAATTTCTCTTCTCCTACTCACCTCCCAGTTTGGTCATTGTGGATGCAGTGAATTCAAGAGGTTGCCAACCCCATCTCACATCCACACCCTACGACCAGGACTGGAAGCATCTAGATCTTTTTGGGAGAAAAATATATTCATGAGCCTGTCTTCAGTTCCATATTGTGAACTAGCAAGCCTTAATGGCAAAATACAGTTACAAACTACTAAAAACTCACTTCCTTTATTGATCATCTCCCAGATTCACACAGAGAGCAATTTAAAGCAAAGACATCCCTCCAAAGTACACTCAGTGCACTTGACACAGTGGCACATTCCATCTCTACTGCCGTGGTGATGAGACGAGCCTCTGCTGCGCTTATCCAAGTTCCCTAAAGAGGTGCAAACAACTGTGGAGGACCTTCCTTTTGAAGATACAAAACTGTTCACTGAGAAAATGGATGCTTCTCTCCATACTTTAAAACAGTGGTTCTCAAACTGTGGTCCGCAGACCAGCAGTGGGACACAAGCTCCATTCAGATGGTCCGCGGATAATTCCCTCTAAGGTGCATGCCTGGGTGGCCACACACAAGAGAATGAAGGGTCACCCACCTAATTAGTGGAGCAGAGCGAGCGAAGCTCTACTAATTAGGTGCCTGGACCCTGAAGAAGACCACATGTAAGGTGAGGTGTTGGCTTTGGGGGAATAAGGGGTAGGTGGGAGGGGGCAAAGGGGTAAGAAGAATTTGGGATGCACAGGGCTGCAGCAGCCAGAGATAGAGGCAGCCTTCCCTAGCTCCTGGGCTGCAGTTGCTGGGGAGAGAGGCCCTCCTTCCCAGCCTCAGCTCTGTGGCAGGGGAGAGACACCCCCCCCACCCAAACTCCTCCCCAGCCCAAGCTCAGGGGCTGCCATGGCAGGGAGAGAGCTGGCACATCCATCAAATTAGAAAGGTAAGACTACTGATCTACAGATAAAAGCACACAACTCATATTTTTATAACAAAAAATGTTTGCTTATTAATTTTTTTGTATAGCGATTTTATCCAAAGCCCTTTTCAATAGTTATCTAACAGTACAAACAACATATATAAAGATAATTAAGTGGTCTGTCAAGAACCTCAGCAATTTTCAAGTGGTCTGCGGGAAAAAAAGTTTGAGGACCACTGCTTTAAAAGGTTCCAGGGCTACTCTTAGATCGCTCAAAATCTACACACCTGGGCAGAAGAGAAAAGATAGCCCCCAGTCTTCATTCAGACTCATTTTGTCACAGTATTCATCCCAGAGATTTTATGAACTCCAGAGAAAGAAGACAAAGTTCCCCAAATGGAAACCATCAGACTCAACCTCCTTCTTCACAGTCATCCACCTTAAAATGGCAGTTTTGATGGGTTAGTCAAGGTGCCTGCAAACCATTCTCAATGCTATCCAACACTGGAAAACTTCCCTCATCCCTATGGATGCTGTCTCACCCTGTTCTGCAGCTCCTGGGAAAGGATAACCTCCGACAAATGGGTTTTGGAGATTATTAGAGATGGGTACTCAATCCACTTCACAGCTCCTCCCCTGCCAACATCTGTCCTCGTCCATCTTCAGGGACCCTTCTCACAAGAGTCTGCTACGAGACGAGATTGACCATCTCCTCAGCATAGGAGCTGTAGAGCCAGTGCCCATACATCTAAGAGGCAAAGGCTTTTACTCTTGCTACTTCCTAATACCCAAGAAAAAGGGAGATTGGAGACCTGTACTAGACCTCAGAGTGCTCAACAAATTTGTCAAGGCTCAGAAGTTCAGGATGGTCACATTGGCCATGATTATCTCAGCATTAGAAAAGGGAGACTGGTTCTCAGCCCTTGACCTTCAAGATTCTTACTTTCACATTTTGATCATGCTGAATCACATATGATACCTCAGATTCACATTTGGTCAAGACTACTACCAGTACAGAATACTCCCTTTTGGCATCTTAGAGGTCTTCAGAGTATTCTCCAAAGTCATCTTGGTAGTTGCAGCCCACTTAGTCTCCCAGTGCATTATGATTTACCCTTACCTGGATGATCGCCTCCTCAGGGCGTGTTCCTTCACCGAAGTGTTACCAAGACTACCCTGGATCTATTCAAGAACCTGGGCCTGCAAATCAAGGCACAAAAAATCAACATTAATACTAGTACAGAAACTAGAATTCATAAGAGTGGACCTCAACTCAGTCCAAGCAAGAGCACTCCTCCCACATCACAGGTTCTTCAGTCTCTTCACAGTTGTAGAGACAATGCATCCAGCCCCCAGATATTGGCCAGACATTGCCTTTAGTTTCTGGGACACATGACCGGGGGCACATCGCTGATACTTCATGCAGGACTCTGCATGAGATGCCTCCAATCATGGTTCAGTTAGGTTTACAGTCTGAACAAGGACAGCCTAGACAAACTGCTATTGATGCCCACCAAAATCAAACAATCCCTGAATAGGTGAAAAGACCCAGCAAACACCTGCATGGGAATCTCATTTGCTCAACCTCCCCCATTACTACTACTCACTGCCTATGCATCCCTCATAAGACGGAGCACCCATCTCAGTGGTCTCTCAGTACAGGGCAAAGGGTCTTCATTTGAGACTTGCCTTCATATCAATTTAGTTGAACTTTGAGTGGTCAGGAACATATATTCACTTCCTGCCAATGATCAGAGGAACACACACAAAGATCATGATGTATAATATAACCTGCATGTATTACATAAACCGACAAGGAGGTGTGAGATCACCCCCCCTTTGTATGGAAGCTGTCATAGGTTTCACCCCCACACTGAACTTTAGGGTACAGATGTGGGGACCTACATGAGAACCCCTAAACTTAAGTACCAGCTTAGATCTGGTTGCTGCCACCACCCAAATCGTTTAGAACAGCTGTTTATGAGTCATTTGGGAAACTCGATTTCCCCCCCCCCACCCAAAATCTTTCCCTCTCTGGGTAGCCTTGAGAGACTCCTCCACCCATTCCCTGGTGAACACCGATCCAAACCCCTTGGATCTTAAAACAAGGAAGAATTGCTCATTCTCCCTCTTTCCCCCCAGCAGTCCCTGGTGAGTCCAGATCCAATCCCCTTGGATCTAAAAACAAGGAAAAATCAATCAGGTTCTTTAAAAAAAGGGTTTTAATTAAAGAAAAGAAAGGTAAAAAAAAAACCCAAAAAACCTCTGGGAGAGATTAGCATACCAGCTACTCTCACAGACAACAGATTCAAAACACAGAGGATGTTCCCCTGGGCAAAAACTTAGTATACAAAAGAATCCCCAATTTGATTATCCCACTAATGCAAAAAGACAAAGTCACAAAAGCAAATAAACATAACCTTATTTATTCTAAATACTCACTACTCTGATAAGAGGCTGATTCCATGATCTTTTCCACTCCAGCCAAAACTGAAACTGACTAAGACAAAGGGATCTTCCCTCCTTCCTTTTGAAACATCCTGTCCCACCATTGGTTCCTCTGGTCAGGTGTCAGCTTGGCTAGGTGAACTTCTTAACCCTCTACAGGTAAAAGAGGCAGTAACCCTTAACTGTCTGTCTATGACAGAAGCACTAAAGCTATGGAACTGGCACGTTTCCCACACTGTTACAATATCAGTGGCATACACAATATGACAGTGAACAGTCTCAGCCACAAATCCCCCCACAATCATGAGTGGGAGATACTCAGTGGTACTCTGCGATATATTCCAATGGTGGGGGACACAGATAGTAGACTTCTTTGCTACTTCTCAGAACAACACCCATGGTACCGCTCCAGAACGGGCATCAGCCAGCACTCCATGGGGGACTTTCTCCTCCTCTCATGTGAGAAGGGCCTCCTTTATGCCTTTTCCCCCACTCCCTCTGTTGCTGAAGGTCCTGGTTGAAAGTAAAAAGAGAAAAAGCAAACATAATATTAATCGCTCCCATCTGGCCAAGATAGACGTGGTACTCTTACCTGTCACAACTGGCACTGTGTCTACCGATGACTCTTCCAATCACTCCTTACCGCCTCTTGCAGAGTCAGAGATGCACTCTTAATCACCAGCCTACAGATACTTCAGGTCAAAGCCTGGCTCCTTCATGGTTCCAGCACTTAGAAACATCATGTTCTGAAGAGGTACAAGAAGTGTTATTAATATTAAAGTGGCTATCCATTACACTTACCTACAGAAGTGGTCCAGGTTCTGGATCTGCTGCCAGTCCAAAAGGGTCGCACCAGATACCACCACTCTACCCATAGTCCAGAGGCTCTCAACTTTTCCAGACTACTGTACTCCTTTCTGGAGTCTGATTTATCTTGCGTTCCCCCAAGTTTCACCTCACTTAAAAACTACTTGCTTACAAAATCAGGCATAAAAATACAAAAATGTCACAGATCACTATTACTGAAAAATTGCTTACTTTCTCATTTTTACCATATAATTATAACATAAATCAATTGGATATAAATATTGTACTTACATTTAGTGTATAGTATATAGAGCAGTATAACAAGTCATTGTATGAAATTTTAGTTTGTATTGACTTTGCTAGTGCTTTTTATGTAGCCTGTTGTAAAAGTAGGCAAATATCTATATTAGTTGATGTACCCCCTAGAAGATGGTTGCATACCCCCAGGGTATGCATACTCCTGGTTGAGACCACTGTCCAAGACTGTTTGTTGGATCTCAGGTAATGGGGACTTTCATTAGCTTGTTAAAAGTATACTTAGCAGCAATAGCAACCTTCCACCAAAAGGTGGAAGGAGTACTCAGGTTTTCCCCACCTGACTATGAAGAGGTTTCTCAAAGACATAGCAAAACTCTTTCCCCAATCCAGCTTCCTACCCCAGAATGGGACCACAGTGTAGTATTAAAAGGACTGACTAGACCACCCTTTGAACTCATGGCCACTTGTTTTTTAACTCCCCTTTCCTGATCGCCATTACCCTGGCAAGAGAATAGGGGAGATGCACTATCAGTGACGCCATCTGATAGTGCATCTCCCCTTCACAGTGTTCTTTCATGACAAAGTTCCACTTAGACCACATCCAAAGTTCATCCCAATTTGATTTCTGCATTTCACATGAATCAACTCATTCACTTTCCAATGTTTAATCCCAAGCTTTATCAGGACAATAGGGAAGCCATCCTCCATACGCTCGACATTAGGAGAGCCATGGCCTTTTATTTGGACAGGACAAGAATTTTTAGAAAATCTCCGAGACTCTTCCTCGCCATTGTGGACAGTTTGAGCTGAAATCGCTGTACCTCTAAAGACTCTGTAAATGGGTCTCGAACTGTATCAAACTCTATCATATTTGCAACTGAGCACCCCTATCTACAATCTGCACACATTCTATGAGATCGGTTTCCTCATCCGTTGCATTCTCCAAGGGTATCCCTGTATCAGAAATCTGCAGAGCAGCTACCTGGGCATTTGCACATACCTTTGCAGAACACTATGCCATCCTGGAGGACTCTGCTGCAGACACCAGATTCGGTGCCATGGTACACTCATCCATAACAAACTCGACACAGAAGCCCCAAACTCCAGTGGGGGGATACTTCTCGGGAGTCACATACAGTGGAGCACACATAGGGACACTACTCAAAGAAGAAGTTGTTACTCACCTTGTGCAGTAATGATGTGTATCTCTATGGGTGATCCATGACGTACCCTCTTCTTTGGAGTTCTCATCATAAACTCTGTGGCAGAAAAGAAAATGAGGAGGGTTTACCTGCACGCTATTGGTTAGCCTCATAGCAGATGATGAGGGGCGGGAGAGGCAACACATGCGTGGACTGATTGGACGCTGCTACCAACATTATCTGTTCAGCAGCACAGGGACGCAGATACATCTACCGTGGAGCACCCATAGGGAAATTACTCAAAGAAGAACCATCGTTACTGTACAAGGTGAGTAACTTCTTCCTTCTCTGAAATTTTGTGTGTTTGAGGGCTTTTCTGAGCCTTCTTATAACCAGCCCTCCCAGGGTATAGTGTCAAGATGGAAATCCTTACCTGGTTTGCTGAAAAACCTGATGGGAAACAAATAGACTCTGATCTTTCTGCTCAGAGTTGGCAAAAGTGACCTGCCAGTTTGGGCATGATGGCGTGTATCCAAGACCAATGATCTAAATTCCTTGAGTCTGTATCAGTCTCCAGAAGCTCTTGCATATTTGTTGTGTTGCTAGCTGTTACTGCTGTGGCGTCATGTCAGACTATGTTGACACTATAGCTTATATCAGCGTAACTTATGTTGTGAATGACAATATAAGTTACACCAACACAAGCGCCGGTGTGGACTCATTTCGTTATGGAAATTATCATTATTTCATTATGGAAGTGCTAGATCAAGGCATCTGGGCCATGAGAAAGAGACCTAATCTTGTATTTCTGAGCAGTTGAATGAGATGTAGTCCAAGAAATGATGTAGTGTAGTTGTGTTCAATTTTTAGTTAAAGTTCTTCCCTTTCAGCAAGGAAAATCTTCAAAACCACTAGAGCTGCCAAATGTAAGTTATCTGAAGAGTTTGGTGAAGCCTTTCCAGAGGAGATAACATAAAGAGAGCTGCTGTCATGCAGACACTGGGGAAAAAGCTTTCTTTGAAACATCTATTGTCTGGAGCTGAGAGAAAAGAGATCATAACTGACTAATAACTACAGATGTTGCTGAGGCTGAAAAGTCACGGAACCATGCAGAGTTCCCTGTTCCTCATGCAGAAGGATGCCGACTGAATTGTGGCAGTATACTATCATATTTTCACCTTTTAATCTGGCATGCTTTGCTCAGAAGTTCACTAAAAGCAGTGTTTCCACTTAGTTCTTCCGATTTTCTGAAAATAGTGTGTCTGAAAAGTTCCCAGAAAATACATGAAACCTTGTGGCTTTGAAATCTAATCTGTCAGCACTTGATTTTAATTATGTATGACTAGTCCAGTAGGTTTTCCAGATTTTTAACTTTTCTCTTATGTTACTATAAATTTAATCCATCAGTTATACTGCATATAACAAAAGCATTTGCCAAATATACTTTAATGTAAAGTAAACGATTTACTGATTTAAAATGGAGTGGGGTAGCATTTCCATTAAACTCTGAAGTATTTCTCACAGAAGTGCTATGTATCTGTGAAGCAAATCAATATGCATTTCTCTTTTAGGGGATTTTTTTTTTTAAATAATTCAGGCACTTTCTATTATTTATAATCAGTTTTGTCTAAGTATTTAATATCTCAGAATCTCCAAGAAAGTGCCTTTGTCACATCACTAATGCCACTTCCTTGCCTATATGTGCTCAGTTTTATAAATATTTATTTATGGTGCTGGAGGGGGTGAATTTAACAAAAGTAAACTTCCATTCAAACTTCCTGTGGAAAGTCTCAGAACACTGCAGTAACTCTCTCAAAAATGATCATCCTAATTTTCTTACTCATTTGGCAATGCAATATTTTAAATTTTTTTAAAAAACACAACTTTAACTATTGGTTGTTCTGTATAAATTTCAGTCGTACAAGATCATAAATTTTGCTCCAAGTCTACTACAAATCATAGTTTCGGATCAAGTTGAATTTCCAGTACGTCAAGCAGGTGAGCTAACTCCTTGTTTCATTTTCTTCCTATTGTAAAAAGTCAATAAGATATTAAAACAAAGTGGCGAGCTATTGTTATGTCATTAAAATTGACTCTATTTTGGCCTTTGAATTAATGTAGGTCAGTGAAGGAGCCAGAATGACTTGGTGATTCACTTTCTGATGTAGGGTGAAATCTGGTTATGGCACACCAAATCTTCTCCCTTACTTTCTTGTGTTTGTAGTGATCTCTCAGATTAGTTTGATTGCTCTGCCTTTCTGGGCAAAATTTGGATATACAGGAGGGCATGAGGAGCTCAGATTTTTTCTTATGAGGAGAGATGGAGCCCACATGAAGAAGGTATACGGAGATTGGGGATCTTATCTGAATGGGTCTGGCAGTGTTTTGAATCCTTAGCTTAGAGAAATAGAAGTCTTTATTAACATGGCCAGAGTCAACGCTATATACTAACAGACCCTTCTCCCAAAAACTGACCTTAAGAAAGTTTCTTTAGATAAGTTATGGGTATATAGCTAGCTAAATGCATCTTGAAGAGATTCCTTATATGCATGTGATACCGAGTGCGTGGTATAGCTAATATTAAGCACGTGTGTAACTCTTTGCAGGATCAGAACCTAAATTGTTTTGTTTATAAAACATGTTGATTAATCCTGTACAATAAGTGGCTAAATGTGAACCTTTAATTAGAACAGTGAGTATTCCACTTTTCCAAGAAGAGTTTGATGGGCATTTTTCACTCACAGTTCTCTTTTTAGCATATGAAATAGAATTTTCCATACAAGGTGGGGGAGGGGTTGAATTTTTGAGAGGGGAGGGGAGTTAAAAAAGACCAGTTAATCCCCTGAATGCATTGGGGCATGCTGCTGTATGCTGTTCATTTTATTTGGCCTGTATATTATCGTTGATAATCCAACTGTGAATGGCATTGTTAGGACCATGTTGGCATAAAGAGAGGCACTTCATTCAGCTGTCACTTCTTTCATATGGTCATTTTAATAAATTAGACTCTTATTTTAATTTGGCAGAACAAAACAAATGTATGTGTGGAGCATATTTCAGTATTTTTTGGAGGGAAGGAGGTGGGGAATAGAAAGACAGTGAATTTATACCAAATTGCTAAATCAACAGAATGCTACAGTGGCTGTGAGAGCAAGAATTTATTCAAAATCACAATCCATGTAGAAAGCACATGTCCCTGGTGTGACCTCAGTGTGTTAAGCTATTGTATTGGTCATTCTGGTCCATTTTTTGTCTGAATACTCTGTCTGAAAAACAAGTTTTTTAATTTCTGACATCCGCTTGACCCTTTTAACATGCTTTGCACACAAACTACAGAATTTGGTTAATACTCTTCAGTCTGTCAAAACTGAGAAAAATATTCCACTCGAATGTGCCTGATTCATGCTTTAATATGCTTTAAAATCCCAATCGGGAATTAACTAAAAGGAAAATAGTGAAAGGATTAGTATTCTAAAGGTTTATTAAAAACTTTCTGCTAATATTATGTCTGAAAGAGTAGTTACAGGCATTCTTTAGGGGTAAGTAAAATTTTCAGCTAAGGATTACCAGATAGCACTTTTTAATGACCTTCATTAAAGGTGATAGGGAACATCTCTGTGGAATTCCAGAGAATTTTAATGATGAGATAAGCCTTGGGGACGTTACAGTGGACCTTTTTGCTGGGATAAAAGGTATGCTCTATGCCAGTTCGATACCAGGCAGTTCCCCCAAGTAGAACGTACTGGCCATGCATACAGTTATGCTTTGTTTTAAGTCAGCCCTGCAAAACTATACTTACTGAGGGTGAGTAGTTTATTTTAAAGTTGAGTGAAATATTGTAATTTCCATTCATTATAACTATGACAAACGACAGACGAGTAGCTTTTGTGCCTAGGCTGATAAATTGTTGTGACAGTTTGCAAAGCTGGTTGTAATAAAGAATACTGTCCAGTAAAGGCTGTCTGAAATAATCCCATATTCTGTATAGGACCACACATTTGACCCTGATGTTTCTAGTGATGAAAAGCTTGGGTTCGTTGACTAAGATCTCCCACAACAGCTTATGCTGAATTATCTATTTGATCTTGTATTTAGCTGTGACACTCTTCTTCAGATCTGGGAAAGATACTAAGAGCTCTGTGTTGCTTGAAAGCTTCCCTCTGTCACCAGCGGATATTGGTCCAATAAAAGATATTGTTTCATCCATCTTGTCTCTCTAATATTTGCTAAAGGACAGATATTCAGGAGTTCTTAGCCTTCTGCTCTGTTTTGTTGTTCAGCATCACTTTGTGCCACTTCCAGTTGTAATCCACATTGAATGGTAGAGACTTTGTTGCAGAACTGAATTTAAGTAATCCTTTCCATACTGCTATGTTAGGATTTTTTCTGTAACTTAGCTGCCATTTACCTGAAGAACATGGTGACACAGTACTGGCCGGATCGGGAACCGCCACCTGGAGAAGCAGTATTTCCATTCAACATTCATGAAAATGATCGCCAGCAGATTCGTGATAACATTGTGGAAGGAATTATTCGGTCTCCTGACTTAGTGAGGTACGTTATACTGTGTATATGTTGACGAAGGGCTTGACTTTCAGAGGTTCTCAGCTTCCGCAACTCCTTTAATTTGTCTCATTAGATTGGACTGTTTTTAACTTGAGTGTCTTCTGCTCACAATAAGAGATTTACTACAAAGTGTAGAAAGTTCAAAGTAACTCCTGAAACTTGGTCTAGTCACTTTCTATTTATTTTACTAAGTCAGAGGAGATCGGTGCATGGGGCTGTCATGGTAGTTATTTCAGCCTGCCACTGACCCTCAGTTCCAGATAAATACCATTCACATCATAGCCTGAAAATTTATTTTTTTGGTGCAAAGTCCGTTACTCAGCTGCTTTCATGACTTTTATACATGTTGGAATAACTTATTTCCATTAATGTTTTCAGTACCAATGTTTTACAGATTTTAGGAAAGCTAAGATATGCTTCTCTACTTTTGAGGACAGTGGTCTAATTCATAGGTTTATTTCTAGTTATGACTGTTCATTGACCTAAGTAAAATTAGTTTGATAGTATGCATCAGGTTTCTAGCGGACGGGTATCCCATTTAAAAAAACAAGAAGAAACCATTTTCCGTCACAAATGCCAACAGATGGGTTCCTTGTTGGTAAATTATCAGAAAGGTACTTGTGGGGGAATTCTGCACCAAAAAGAAAAAATTCTGCACACAATATTTTAATATTCTGCATATTTTATTTGTCAAAATAACACAATTTAATCACACTAGTTTCATTTATTTTGGTACTTTATTTCAAAAATGTCTGTCAGCAAGTATATCTGTAACAATACAGACAACAAAAAAGACTCCAGAAATGTTTTTTGACAAATAGATTTCTTCCTAGCCATATTAATACAGAAGTTTGAGTAATAATTCATTTATACTGCAATATAGAAACTTATTTCCTGCACCCCTCAGAAATAGTGCAAAGGTTTGGGAGAGTCAGGGCTAACGAAGAGCTGAGGGAGAGGGAAGTGATTGCTGGGAGTGAACCTGGAGGGTTGTTGAGTGTGGGTGGGGATTGGGTTTTTGTTCGTTTGTTTTGTTTGTTTGTTTGTTTTGGAGGGAGGGATTATTAGGAAGTTGGGGAGCAGCCTCCCCAGTGCAGACCTGGCTGACCCCTAGCCTCTCCCATTCATTCAGGCACATCTTTCCCTGCACCCCCCTCCACATCCCCATGTGTCCTTGCACCCCACTCCCATTGAGCCACTGGCTCTTTACTGTCACCCCACTAGCTCCTGTGCCCCTGCTTCACTCTTCCCCCCCCACTAGCCCTTCTGAACCCCATTCTGTGACCCCTCCCAGCAGCTGTGTGTGCCCCGCTCTATCCGTCCCTCCATACACCATCTCCCCCATCGACTGGCTCCACAAGCATGTCACTGTAAGGAAAAGCTGCCTTTTCTCCTTTCCTCTCCTTGGCTGGCTGCTCCAGCTGGTGAGCCAGCTGCCCTTTCTTCTGATGCCACAGCAGATGAAAAAAAATCTGCAGGGGACATGAATTCTGCATGTGTGCAGTGGCACAGAATTCACCCAGGAGTAAGAAAGGTAAGGGATTGAATGGCCACAGTGACTGAGTAGTATCGCAGACACTTCAATTCTCATGTCTGAATTTAGCAGCAAAGAATCCTGTGGCACCTTTATAGACTATAAATTAGAGTCTCCTTCCCATGGGCCCAGAAGATGAAGTTGTCATCAATGTCTGAATTGTGAGACTCTCACATTTGAACCCTTTCTTTCACTCAAGTTTATATCTGAAATCTCACTGAATGGAGCTCAGGACTGGGAGCAGGAGCCCATGTATTGAGTAACAAAGCCACTCAAATATGGCCCGGTCGTCCCTCCATCATGCGAGCAGGGAAGGGTCTCCACTATTACAACACCCAGCTCTGGTTATTTTCTCCATGTTGGTGGAGTGTGCCCTGCCTCCCATCCACTGCTGGTGGAGCCTGGTCAGAATCTTATTGGCTCTTAGCTCCCAAACAGACAGCCAGTGGGGAGGCAGTAGCTGGAATTGTGTGGGATGGGTTGGAGTCAGAGCCTGTGTTGATGGGGCAGCAGAGCGTAGCATAGTGGAGTGGTATGAAGCAACAACTTCACTAAAAGACTGTACCTATCAGAAACCCAACTGAATCTTTAAAAAGAACTTTTTCTGGAACTGTGACACTCCCCCAGGTCTTTCTGTAATGTTATATTAGTATTCAGAAAAGCACATGCATTACATCTTTTCCACCTTGAGATCTCTGGTGCTAGTGGATAGAGTTTCTGTTAAAAGCCGTGTTCTCTCCAAGCCAAGGTTGTAGCACAGTGTAGGTACCTTGCACTGCTGTTATCTGTACTGTTACTGTTTAATGGATAACTAGAGTCCTGCAGTCTCCCCTGGCATTGTTCCAGAACCACAGTCAGCACTAAGTTTGGTTATGTCTACCCTATGCAGCTTTTAGTGACACAGCTGTGCCGCTACAGCCATGCTGCTAAAAGGCTCGCAGTGTAGCTGCTGTTTGTCATCGAGAGAGAGTGACGACAAAAAACTTCCATCCCCAACGACCGGTGATAGCTTTGTCAGCAGGAGAGCGCTCCTGCTGACAAAATGCTCTTCATACCAGCGCTTTTCCTTGACAAAATTTTTGTCTTTTGGGTGTGGGGAGGGGGGTTTAATGCCTCTGAACGACAAAAGTTTTGTCATTCACTTGCCAGTGTAGACAAAGTCTTAATCTGAAAAGCACAAAAAAGAAGTTTGACAGGCTTTTGCCATATCATTTTAATTGGTGAAATGTCCAAAATATTTTGATGTTGACCAAAACAACCACGTCTGAAAACCAGTTGTTTAAAAGCCTGTAGCAAGAAATCACTGTGGGTTATTGCTTTTAACTTGCATAAAATAGAGGTGTTCAATCAGTGCCAAGTAGGAATGTGGTGATTTGCTAGAAGGGTAAAAAGAAGCAAGGTCAAACAAACTTTATTATAAGTAGAGCAATGCTGTGGCGGGTATCACCTTTTGCTTGCCAAAGCAATGGTAGGAGGGTGTAGATACAGAAAGATGGAGGTGTGAAGCACAAACTGCAAAGGGATGAGAGGGAGGAGGAAACTGAGGCAAAGCTAAAATAATTAAGATTGGGAGCCCCTTGCTGAATAATGACATCCCTCCATGGAGTGCCTGTATGGAGAATTGCAAAGAGGATTCTCTACAGTAGAAAATTAGGTAAAGAGAAAATATTTTTGCAGAATTGTTTCCTCCCTTGGCAGAGTCAAGAGCATTGATTTCTAGATGATCCAAGGGAAATCATAATTTGGTGAGGAAACTTCAGGCTGGATCACACACAAGCAGGGCTGCCCGGGGGGCGGCGGGGTGGCAAGTGGGGCTATCTGCCCCAGGCCTTGCAGGGGCCCCCATGAGAATATAGTATTCTATAGTATTGCAACTTTTTTTAAATGGAAGGGACCCCCAAAATTGCTTTACCCCAGACCCCCTCAATCCTCTGGGTGGCCCTGCACACAAAACAGTTTTGTGTTATAAAAATTTGCAAGCTTACATTTTTTTGTTGCTCCTTTTAATTTAAAAAGGGGTAGTGCTAGTAGCTTTCATAAAGAAATTGTATGTAACACTTGGTAGGTGTGGAAAGTGATAAGGACGGGAGAAAAAGCAGCTAAAAAAGCCTGAAGTTGGATGAAGAGCAAGTTCCCTTAACATTAACTTCAAGTCTTTTTTTTGTTCTTCCTTTCTCTTCTCCTGGCCCTCTCCCCTCAAACTCTTCCAGTGTTCTCAAAGTATGTATAATCCAGTACGTTATATCCATTAAATAATGAGAGTTCAGGATCAAGCCTTTAATATAAACTGTTCACTGTTAACATATTTATCTTCTTATAACACATTGCTTTTTCTTCCTTTTTTAGGGCCCAGTTGACAATGTGTCTCCGTGCTATCATTAAGCATGACTTTCCTGGCCATTGGACAGCAGTTGTAGACAAGATAGGCTATTACTTGCAGTCTCAGAACAGTGGGAGCTGGCTTGGCAGCCTGCTGTGTTTGTATCAACTGGTGAAAACTTATGAGTAAGTGGATTTCCATCAGTGGAATAGAAATCATCAGTGTTGTTATCTCAGCTGATTTCTTTACTTGGAAAGAAAGAGCTGAAAGAGTATTGACAACTCAGATGAAGGATGGGAATTTCTGATGCCCATATGCTTGCTTTCTTCTGTGTAAATGAGAACTATTGGTCATGTCTATATTGACAGCAATTTGAGAGCAGAAAATACAGCAGCAGTCAGAGTTTTAGGGTATGTCTATGCTGCAGAGAAAAACCCATAGTGCAGAGTCTGAGTCTGGGTCAGTTGGCTCAGGTGGCAGGGCTAAAAATAGCAGTGTAGATCAGTGCTTCTCAAAGCCAGTCCACTGCTTGTTCAGGGAAAACCCCTGGCTATCCATACTGGTTTGTTTACCTGCCACGACCGCAGGTTTGGCCTGTTGCGGGTCCCACTGACCACGGTTTGCCACTCAAGGCCAATGGGGGCTGCGGGAAGCAGCACGGGCAATGTGCTGGCCGCCCTTCCTGCAGCCCCCATTGGCCTGGAGTGGCAAATCACGGTCAGTGGGAGCTACATTTGACCAAACTTGCAGACGTGGCAGGTAAACAAACTGGGCCAGACCACCAGGGACTTTCCCTGAACAAGCGGCGGCCCGACTTTGAGAAGCACTGGTGTAGATGTTCCTGCTTGGGCTGGAGACCAGGCTCTGAAACCCAGTGGGGAAGTGAGGGGGTCTCAGAGCCCAGGCTCAAGCCTGACCAAAAATGTCTACACTGCTCTGAGACTTGGCACTGTGGGTTTTTCTTTGCAGTGTAGGCATACCGTTGGTGATTTTTTTTTTCCCCCTACCCCAGTCTACTTTTTTTTTTTTCTTGAGTTTCTTCCTTGGGTATTTTACTTGAGTAGAACTATTTGTGAATAACTAACCTAATGTATGTAACAACTTTGCTCAAAAGCTCCCAAAATGTTTTATGCACCACACACACAAGAATCATGATCTTTATGTTCTGGTAGTGCCCAAAATGTGCTATGCACTGTCCACACACAAGAAAACATAGTCTCTACCCCAAAGTATGTCCAGTCGAATCAGACAAGCAACATCGGAAGAGGGATTCTCTCAAATACATACATTTTACAACTTAACTAAATATCAACTCCCTTTATTGTTGTGTCACTGAAAGTGCAGCCTACTTGGATCAGAAATTATAACCAGATAGCTAATCCACACACAACAGCATGGTGCTAGGGAGAAAGAAACTTTGAGTCACTACCACAATCTGTATACTAACATGAAATGCCATGGGACCTTTTGAGTCAGCCAGAACTTACCTGACACACTGGATTGCAAAGTACAATAAATACATCTTTGAAACTGTTTCATGAGGCAGGACCTGAAAACCCCCCCCCTTTTTTTTTTAAATGGGATAACTCTGTTTTTTAGGACTTGCCTTCCTTTTGACTGAGCTTATGGAAGTGGGGAGAGGAAGAGCAAGTATGAAAAGAGAATCTGGGAGTGATATTGATGCACACAATATCTAATGCTTAACAATCCATCAGTGTTGTGGGTCTATGCCAAGATAAAGTCTTGAAATGTTGTATCCCTGCTGCTTATGTAGGGATGTCTTTGGTCAACCCATGCTATTTCATGTAGAGGAGCCTCTTGCAGTGAAGTCCTCACCTTTGTCCAAGCTGGCCTATCCTTTCTTGTTTCTAAAAGAGCTGTTTTGTGTAAAATGGACGAATTTGAGGAGGTGGGGGGGGTGGGGCAAAGTAGTTTTGGATTGTAATGTTGCTCAACTAATCTGTCAGCCACAAGGCTTAATAAGCAGTAATAGCCTTGCTCCGTGTGGAATCCATGTGGACTTAGAAAGTATTGAAATGTAAAGTTAAGTCTAAAACTGAAGCTGCACTCTGTTTTTCTTGACGTCCAACTTTTGTAACTGTATTCAGGGCCCTGGATGTGTAAACCACACAGGTAGCAGTTTGCACGGATGCACCATGACACTTAGAATTTCTCAAGAGTTGCTGCCTCTTTACAATGCTTTCTGGCACTGCCAAGAACTGAGAGGATGACTAATTCTTGGCCACTGCCAAAACATGGAAGTCCACATTGAAGGCTAAAGTACTTTTTCTTTGTGAAGGAGTAGAGCCATCTGGTGGCCCTTAGTTATTGGAATACCTTTGTACACATTTGGAGAAACAGCTGTAATTTACTAGATAACAGGTATGACAAAGTTCCTCCTCTACCTTGGTGGGGCCTGTGCTTATTGGCAGATTTGCTCGCCTCACAGATTCACCACATGGGTTGGGAAACAGCACAGAGACCTTCGCCTCTGGTAGAAGCCACAGTCCAGGTCAATTCCTCCAGGAGTTGGGAGGAACCCGGGCCCGCCCTCTACTCCAGGTTCCAGCCCAGGGCCCTGTGGACTACAGCTGTCTAAAGTGCCTCCTGGTACAGCTGCGTGACAGCTACAACTCCCTGGACTACTTCCCCATGACCTCCTCCCAACACCTTCTTTATCCTCACCACAGGACCTTTCTCTTGGTGCCTGATAATGCTTGTACTCCTCAGTCCTCCAGCAATATGTCTTCTCACTCTCAGCTCCTCGCATGCACACCACAAACTGAAGTGAGGTCCTTTTTAAACTCAGGTTCCCTGATTATCTAGCCTTTCCTAATTGATTCTAGCAGTTTCTTAATTGGCTCCAAGTGTCTTAATTATCCTGCCTGTCTTAATTGGTTCTAGCAGGTTCCTGATTACTCTAGTGCAGCCCCTGCTCTGGTCACTCAGGGAACAGAAAACTACTCATCCAGTGACCAGTATATTTGCCCTCTACCAGACTCCTATACCCCACTGGTCTGGGTCTGTCACACAGGATACAACTTTTTTTCTAGCTGTACTTTCAAAGAAAACGCTGAATTGTGAATATGGAATCTGCTTTGTTGTATTGTTGTTCAATACTGTATATACCCTGGGTCTGATTTTCAGAGGTGCCAAACGCTCTCTACTTCCTCTGACATCAGCTGGAGCCACAAGCATGTGGCATCACTGAACATGGTCCCATTTGTTATAAATTTTTTTGATCACTTAGTTATATTTATAAAAACACAAACATAAATGTTAAAAAGTACCCAAAAGCCTAGCCAATCAAAAGAGCTTTCACTATCTGTTGAAGGCTATTCACTTATTTACTGAGCACCAGCAGTGAGCTTGGTACTACAAGAACATATAAAAAGTCCTAGTCCCTGGTCCAAGAAGCTTACAGTCTAGTCACAAGGATAATATTATTTATTATTTGTATTACTGTAACACCTAGGGGCCCTAGTCATAACCCAGAACTCCAGTGTGCTAGTTGTTTGTACAAACACAGAACACAAAGGAGGTCCGTGCCCCAAGGAGCTTACAGTCTAAGTAAGATTAGTCCTGCCTATAGTGGCATTAATGTTGACTTAACCTTTGTTTTGACATTTTTCCATCTGCTGGTAGAAGAGTTAGCATGCATTGTGTGGGCTGTTAGATGGAGGCTGGAGGAGGGGAGAAATGTGTAAACACTGCACTCACGAATGTCAGGCTTTTTTTTTTTTTTTTTAAAGGTAAAATAATTGGATTGTAGGGAAGGAGTAGACATTAGAACTGGGAATACTCAGACCCTTGACATCTATGTTTGTCCTCTTTTGCAGATACAAGAAAGCAGAGGAGCGAGATCCTCTCATAGCAGCAATGCAAATATTCTTGCCTCGGATTCAGCAGCAGATGATCCAGCTTCTTCCTGATAACTCCCATTACTCTGTACTGCTTCAGAAACAGATCTTAAAAATCTTCTATGCACTTGTGCAGGTAGGTTTCTGTGCACCGAGAGCGATGTGGAATTGTAGATTGCTGGGGACAACAGCTAATTTGCACACACAAAGCCAGTTTGATAAGATACTGCTTATTCTGTACATGTATATAATTAACCAGCTAGCAATTCAGAACAAAATAATGTGTTGCATTTCACTAAAAATGCTATTCCACCATGCTAAGAGGGTTCCACAAGCCTTAGCACTTACAATCTTTGCAACGTGCCCTAAAAGTTAATAGATTCAAGCCATTGTGGACTAAGAAGGAGCAAGTCACAGGGCTGGTCTAGACAAACAGTTAGTGCACAGCAAACTGGGATGTAAATCTACCTTGCACTAGCTGGCCACAGGCTCACCAACTATGTGGACCCTGCTGCCATGTTCTAAGTTCTTCTTCAAGATGTGTTGCACGTGTCCATTCCACTGTTGGTATCTGTGTTTCCCAGAATATGGCCATCGGAAACTTTTCCCTCAGCAGTGCCTGTCCGGGTGGCTTGAGTGGCCTCTGCTGTTGCACGACATCATGCAGTTATAAAGGGCAGAGCTACCCTCTTCCCTCCTCAGTTCTTCTTTCTGCCTATGACAGTCATTGGAACTGCTTTCTGTTGCTTTGGCAACACTCATCACCCTTTGTGTAATAATTTTATGTTCAGTTGTAAATAGTTTTGGAATTTTTAATAGTTTAAAAAAAATTCTGTTGCTGTTTCCTGTTTGGAATGCTGTGGCCAGTGGGGTATGCCCCTGTCACCAGGCTTCAAGGCCTGTGCTTCCTGCACAAAATCCTTGCCCGTGAGTGATCCACACAACTCATGTCTGAAGTGCCTGGGCAAGACTCACTTAAAAAGACCAGTGCCAAATTTTTTGGGACTTTAAGCCTAGGACAAAGGAGGACAGGGAAACTAGGCTGAAGTTCCTGCTAGTGGAAGAGGCACTGAGATCACCCTTGGAGCTGTCCCGGTCTGAGTTGATATTGAGTGCTGCAGCTTCAGTCAGAAGTGTGCCTTCACAACTATCCAAATCCCAGCACTGATCTCCTTCTCTGGTGCTTGGGAAGAGGTATAAACCTTCCAAAAGGGCATCAAATCTAGGAAGATCTCCACCCTCCAAGCCAGATAAGGAGGAAGGAAAGAAGTCGAGTAGAGTGCATTCAAGTTCAAAGTACTCCTCCTCCAAGTATTTGGCAGTAATGGCACTGTTGATTCCAGTGCCAGTACAGGCTCCGAGTCTGGAACCACAAATGGTACTGTTGACTTCAGTGGCATTGCATCAGTTGGAGATGATCTTGGTGCTGGCTATGCCATAGAGGTTTGCTGCTCAAAACACCTAAGTCTATCAGTACTGGTGTCTCCAGTGATACAGGAAATAGTTCTCCCAGTGCCATAAGATCTCCCAGAACTGACTCTTGTGGTGCAGCATTTGGTACTGCACCTGTCTTCAGTTTACAAATCAGCCTACCTGTCGGTACTGTTGGTGGGGAAGCTGACAATGTTGGCTTTTCTTCAGCATTTGGGATCTCTGCACCATTCTCCTGTACCAAGAGGCAGCCCTTCCGTGGTTGATGGAAAGAGAGTCCCCTTCTTCAGACTCTGACGCAGAATTATATGTCTCTCAGCCTTGAGGCAAGACTTGCCATTCCACCCTTGACCCTACCACCACCCAGGATACCTTTGGGATCCTGCCTCAGGGCTTGCTCCGGTAATGTGGCCAAAAGGCCCTTGGGGCCCAGTTCCTTATCAGCTGTCTTTTTGGAACTCTTAGGGGTCTCCTCCAGCCTTCAGGTCATCCCCACACCCTTCCTACTCAGTATCTTGATCCCGGTGAGGCGAATCATTGCACTGAGTTGAATCTGCTCCTGTGTCCAGTACTGGGCCTGATATTGAGCAGCCGGCAGAAGAGGTTCAGCTGAATCTTGAGTTGACTTCATCCTCATCCTCTCCAAATGAGGTAGCTTCCTCTAGGACAACATCATCCCCTCCTGAAGACTATAAGGCGTATCAGGAGTTACTATAGATGGTGGCTTCGGACCTAGACATTCAGGTCAAGGATTTCAGGGAGCCCCTCATTGCCTCATTTTGTCTATAATAAGTTCATCTTGAGTGGTTTTGCCAATCAATGAGATTATTTTGGAGCCAAAACAGTCCCTGCGGCAGACCCTCATCATTGTTGCCTCCCACATGAAAGCATGCGGAGCGCAAATATTGTGTGTCCTCCCAAGGGTTTGACTGCCTGTAATCCCATCCTCCTCTAGGGTTGCTAGTAGTTGCAGCCACTAATGAGAGGAAATGCCAGGGTCCTCCAGCTGCCATCCCTGAATTCAAAGATGTAAACAAGCTGGATTTATGTAGTAAAAAATGATATTTGACCGGGGGGGGGAGAGGAGAGGGGTTGCAGCTTAGAATGGCCAACCAGCAGGCTCTGGTGGGATGTTATAATTGTAGCTTGTGCAGTTCTGTGGCTTAATTTAAGGACCTGCTGCCTGAGTATGCTAGGCAGGAGTTCTCCTCATTCTGTTTGAGGGCAGGTCAGTGGCAAGGACTTTGCTTCAGGCCAGGTTAGGTTCTGCAGACTTGGCTGCTAGGTCCATAGCATCTGCAGTCTGTGAGAAGGTACTCTTGGCTATGGTCTTCCGGTTTACCCCATGAAGTCCAGCAAACTATCCTGGATTTTCCCTTCAAAGGTCCTTTGTTGTTCTTGGAGCAAACAGATAGCAAGCTCCATGGACTCAAGGGCAGCCTTGAAATCTTTGGTTTTGTATACACTTGCCCCAGCAAGAAAGCTCTATCAGCCTCAACAGTTGTGCTGGTGTATGGGTCTGGTTCCTCTTAAGGACCTGTTGAGGAAGAAGAGCAGGGTTTTTAGGCATAGTCCTGCCCCTCCTTCAGCTTCTGCATCAGCCCTTGGCCCTTCTAGACACCCAGGGAGTGCTAAGTAGACATTTTGATGGCTCAGTCGAAAACATCATGCCAGTCACCACTATTCCAGTTCCTGTTTTGCAAATTTTCTTCTACTTCCTCAGTGCTTGGTCTTGAATTACTTCAGACCAATTATCAGCGGGGTAGCTGTGTTAGTCTGGATCTGTAAAAAGCAACAAAGAGTCCTGTGGCACCTTACAGACTAACAGACGTATTGAACGTATTCACCCACGAAAGCTTATGCTCCAATATGTCTGTTAGTCTATAAGGTGCCACAGGACTCTTTGTTGCTTTTTTTCAGACCAATTGGTCTAGAGCACTGTGGAAGTGGGATATATCTTCCAATTTGTTCCTACCCCTTTTCAGGGACCTCTCTCACAACAATCTCATCCTGCAGGTAGTTCAAGCTCTCCTTCGGATAGGTGCCATAAAGTTTCAGAGGGACGGTGTTTATTCCGCTATTTCCTAATGCCAAAAGCAAAGTATTTGTGTTTTGTCTCAGACCGATCTTGGACTTGTCTTCTTAACAAGTTTAAAAAAAAAAATCTTGCATGGTCACCATAGCTTCAGTTATCCCCTCCCTCGATGCCGCCCTCAACTTGAAAGATGCCTTCTTCCATGTGGTGATCAATCAACGTTACAGGAAATATCTCAGATTTCTGGTAAGTTAGAATCATTGCCAGTTCACTGTACAATTGTTTGGTCTGTCAGCAGCTCCCTGACCTGAACAACTTGGTGTAAACTCTCAAAAAGCTTTTTTCTCTCTCACCAACAGAATATGGTCCAGTAAAAGATATTACCTCACCCACCTTAGCAGCTTCCAGTGTTTTTACAGAGGTATTGGCAGGTATGGCAGCATTCCTCAGAAAATCAGGAGTGTAAGATTATCCCTGCCTGAATGATTGGCTGGTGAGAGGCCGATCCAGGATTCAGATATTGTTCAGTGAATCGCTAATCCAGTCAACTTTCGGTGCAGTGGGTCTGTTAGTCAACACAGAGAAATCTCTCTCCTTTCCGGTCCAGAGGATATAGTTGATAAAGGACAGAGCTGGACTAATCTTAAGCCAGAGCTTTCCTTCCAGACTATATGTTTCAGACAACTTGGGCCATTGTTATGGAATTCAAGTCTCACCCAGTCATAACAGTACAAAACTTTTTGAGGCTCCTGTGGCATATGGCATTGTGCACATATGTGTTCCAATATGGCAGACTGGGCCGAAGAATTCTTTGGTGTTGGCTGGCCTCAGTTTACTCACTGAACTATTTCCCTTTAAATTCAGTAGCGAGGTGCCCTCTCAGGTTCTTGCCTCCCTAGATTAGTGGACAAGTCTGGACAGTGTATGATGGGTTGTCCTCTTTGCCCATCCTCATCTGACCCTCATGTTAGTGACAGATGCATCTGCACTCGGCTGCTGGACCCATCTTGGTTCTCTTCAGACTCAGGGACTATGTTCTTCAGAAGACCAGTCTTTACATATAAATATCAGGGAACTGAAAGCTATCAGGCTAGCATGTTAGGTTTTAGTTCCGCAGGTCAAGGGGAAGGGCCTATTAGTTCTCAACAGGCAACACAGCATCAATGTTTTACCTCAGTAGGCAGGGAGAATCCTGTTCTTTCCTGCTCTGCCAAGAGGCAGATTGACTTTGGGACTTCTGCATTGCCAACTTGGTTGATCTCAAAGCGTCTTATCTTCTGGGGTGCAGAACGATCTTGCAGAGCACCTCAGCATATCATTTACTAGTCACCACAAGTGGATCTTCACCTGGATTTGCCAAGACATATCTTCAAGTGGTGGGAATCTCCCCAAGTAGACTAGTTCACCAGGAGAGTTAAGAGAAAATGTCAGCAATTCTGTTCCCTGCAAAGTCACAGCCAGGGTTTCCTGACAGACATGTTCTTGTTTCCTTGGTCAAGCAGGCTACTCTATGCTTCCTGCCCATACTAGTTATTCACACAGTATTGCTGAAAAGATGGGACCAGGCTAGAGTCATACTCGTAGCCCCAGCGTAGGCCTGCCAACACTGGTTCTCTGCTCTCCTTGATCTGTCAGTGAAGCCTCTGATTTCCCTTGGACTTGGAACTAATTTCCCAAGACCATGGTTGACTGCTCCACCTGAACCTACAAGCTCTTCATTTAACCCCATGGATGTTCCATAGTTAGATGATAGAGAAGAGTGTTGTTCAGAAGAGGTGCAGGATGCCCAGCTAAACAATTGAAAGCTATCTACTAGGATTACTTAACTTTCTAAGTGGAGATGTTTTTCCATTATAGGATTTCACCTTCCTGTTCCTCGATTGAGCATGTTCTAGAATACCTATTGCATCTGAAATACCAATGGTTGGCTGTTAGTTTGATCAAGGCACACCTAATGGCTATTTCTGTGTTCCACCCTAAGATGGATAATGATCTGGGTTGTTGTTTTTTCTGACATCAGTGAGGTTTCTGAAAGGCCTGGACAAGTTGTACCTTAGGTGCACAATCCTGTTTTCTCCCGTGGGACCTGAACGTAATGTTGTTAAGGTTTATGGGTCCTCTGTGTGAGCCATTGACTCCTTGCTGTTTACTACATCTGTCAATGAAGGTGGCATTTTTGGTAGCCATCACCTCTGCAAGAAGGGTAGGAGAGCTGTATATGCTAATGTCTGGGCCTCCCTATACAGTGTTTAAGGACAGGGTTTACCTTCACCCTCATCAGAGATTTGTCCCAAAGGTGGTGTCCATGTTCTATGTCAAGCAGCCTATTTGCCTAGCTTTCTTCCCAAAACCACACTTGAAGAGGAACGTTTTCACACTCTAGACATAAGAAGAGTGCTGGCGTTCCACGTGGATAGATCTATCTTCTTAATTGTTCATGGCAATAATGGACAAAAAGAAAGGTCAACCAGTCTCTACTCAAATAATTTCTTCTTGGATAGCCTTATGTAATAACACGTGCTAAGATATGGCTAATATTACCCCGCCAAATAGGATCACAGCTCATTTGACAAGATGGCAAGCGGCCTTGGCCGCTTTTCTGTCAAATGTTCTCATTTTGGACATTGGTAGAGCAGCAACCAACCTGTCCTCATTTCACATGTTTGTTTCCCATTATGCCATCAGGCAGGATTTAAGAGATGATGCTAGAGTTGGATGGGCTGTCCTCTAGTATTTATTAGGATAAACTGTGATCCCACCTCTCTTTCACGGCATGTGAGTCACCAACAGTGGAATGCACGTGTGCAATCCCTCAGCAAAGAGAAAACGGTTACTAATCTGTTCCATAACTGCTGTTCTTTGAGATGTCTTGCACATATCTATTCCATGACCCACCTTCCTACCCCTTGGAATCAGAGTTCTGTCAAGAAGGAACTGAGGGGGGAAGGGAGCAGCTCTGCCCTTTTATACCTGCATGCAGTGACGTGCACAGCAGAGGGTGCTCGAACCACCCAGATGGGCACCACTGAGGGAAAAACTACTAGGTGCACAAATACGAAAAGTGAAACAGACACGTGCAATTCATTTTGAAGAACTACAGTTAGGGACAGGTTAGTAACCATTATTTTTTCTAATGTGCTTTTCTGTTTGGGATGGATTATTGGGTGTCAGCATTTTAGACCTCATCAGGACAATGGGTGATGCTGACGTGGGGTTATGTTGTGAGCTGGGTGAAACCTGGCTATGGGGTGAGTTAAAACCTCATTGAAATTGATGTGTGAGTGCACCCTTCACTTAAGATAGTTGTGAGACAGTTAAGGGGCCATATCAAAAACAAGGCCTAATAGAGCCTCTCTGAAATTTTTTGATTGTGTGGGTGGAGGGACTTTTGCAGAGTATTGTTTTGGGTAGGAGTATGTGTGCATGTGGGAAGGCAGAACAGGCAAAAAATGGGAGAAGACTGAAGAAGCAGCTGAAAGCATGGTGGCTGATCATAGAAGAAACTTGGGAAGAGGTTTTTGGGTCCAGAGTATAAGCTAAAAAGAGTGCTGTTGGTGCTGTGAGCAAAAGAAGCTGTTTCTTGCTGTTTGATTTATTTTTGTTCAGAAACACAGGACTTTGTATATTCTTTATAAATAAACAAAACTGCATCAAAGAAGAAATACTGACTATCACCAAATTCTCTCCGGCTAACTGAAACACCCTGATAGATTCCAAATTTTTGGCTAGCCACTTGGCTCAAAAAGGATAACGTTCAAAGTGCACTAGAGAATTTATTGCATGGCAGTAGGCTCTGTGTGGCCAGTTATTGTACAACAGGCTAGCAAGAGGTAAATTACACCCCTGATTGCCACACACTAACCATTCTAGACAAGGGGCTCTCACAAAGAATGTCTTGTCCTCGACCCCTTGCTTATCTACTACGGAGGATCTAGCTTGAGTGTCTCACATAACACACTTGTCTCACAAATGTTATTTAAAGGAGCCACTATGATCCCTGCCATTTCCTCCAGCTGCTTTTCCCAGCTTCCCATCACCAGTTTTGTCTGGACGGACCCATAAAGTTGCTCTCATCTATGTGCCAGTCTCAGATATTGTTTGAGGCACTTGACTACATCTTCTAACTCACACAGAACAGAGAGAGAAAGAAAGGTGTCTTTCATGTATTGAACATACTGCATATTAATTCCTAGGCAGCTTATCTTACATTTCTCACTCTGTTCACTGCTTCTCTAGAATCAACAGTATTTCAGCTTGATTGACCACTTATGTTTTAATTAGTCTGTTTTGTTGGCTTGATATGTTTTCCCTTAAATTTTTTTTCACACTAAGCCTTAGAGGTATAAATTTGCAATTTTGCACTATAATAAATAAAACTTCATTTATCCTTATGTTTTCTTCTTCCCCTGTTTCAGTATGCATTGCCACTCCAGTTGGTGAATAACCAGACCATGACTCAGTGGATGGAGATTTTCCGTACTATCATCGATAGAAATGTGCCTGCTGTAAGGTTTACTTCACTGGGGAGAGACTCACATTGATTTCTTTAGGGTGGGAAAATGGGGATGGTCCGTGTGAAGAGATTATTGAACTAATCTGTAAAGATACCCTCCAGCCAGGAGTCTCGCTCTTAGGACTAGTGTCTCTGATACAAGTCATGCAGGCAACTCAAGAAGCTCTTAAGATTTTTGAATGTTTGAGGTAGCTGTACAGTATATACTCCAACTTTGGGTATTTCAGAGACTCCAAAACGTTTTAGCCAGTTTGTTTCAGAAACAGGAAGGAAAAGCTCAACATTAGCCTATCTATATGAAATGTCCACTCCTTGAACATATAGTGTAAACACACAATCTGTATCTGTTCCTGCCCTCCATCCTTTTTCCTCATAAAAGACATAAATAATTCCAAAGGAATGGGTTTAAGAACAGCATCAACAGGATGAACCCATATAATTTAAACCCTCAAACTCTGAAAGATGATGGATGGTTAAGCATCGGTTTTCCAAGCTATGTTCAGAGAAGCAGAATTACCAGGTATGTTAATACTCCCTTCTGAAAAGATACCTTCTATACAAAATTCTCATTCATGGAGATTAAATAGCCTTGGGGAAAATAGCACCAATAAACACTTTATCTCATGTCTGTTTCTGGCAAATAAAAGCAAAGAATAAGGAAGGCTTACTAAATTTGACACACACACATTAGGGAGGAAACAAATTCTCACAGAGAGTTTCGATTCTCATGTCCTGGAAGCATAATCATAGATCTGTAAGATTGAGGCTGGAAACCTGCCAAGAGACTGAATAGAAGCAATAGTTTGTCTACTTCTGGGGGCATTCTGCACCAAAAAATTAAAATTCTGCAAATTGTATTTGTCAAAATAAGACTACATAATCATGCCAGTTTAAATTATTTTGGTAATTTATTCCAAAATACCTGTCAGCAATACAATACAGATTTACACAAAATTTTCCCCAGGAGCGGAGAGTTAAAGAAACCCTTTGACAACCCAGTTCCTGTTTCTCTGCCTCCTTCCTCCCTCACCCAATACACCCGAACCCCCTCCCCCCGGGCCTCAGGGCATACCACTCAGAGCATGCTGGGAACTGCAGCTGCCAGGCACCCTCTAGCTCAGTGGTTCTCAAACTGTGGTCTGTGGACCACCAGTGATCTGCGAGCTCCATTCAGGTGGTCCGCGGATAGTTCCCTCTAAGGGGGTGGGTGAAGGGCTAATTAGGTGCCTGGAACCTGGAGAAGACGCACATGTAAGGCGAAATGATGGCCTTGAGAGGGAAGTAGGGGGTAAGTGGGAGGGGGCAGTAGTGTGAGAAGAGGGGATGGGGGGAAATTAGGATGTGCAGGGCTGCAATGGCCAGAGAAAGAGGCAACTTTCCCCAGCTCCAGGTCTGTGATTGCCAGGGAGAGAGGGCCTTCCTCCCCAGCCTCAGATCTGTGACTTCTGTGACAGGGGAGTGACTCCCCTCTTTCCCAGCCCTAGCCCCAGCTCAGGAGCTACTGTGGTGGGGGAGAGAGAAAGAGACTCCCCCTCCTTCACAGCCCCAGCTTGGGGGATGCTGCGGTGTGGGAGGGAGGGCACATCCATCACATTAGAAAGGCAAGATATTGATACTAAAATATGAATTGTGTGCTTTTATTTGTAGAACAAAAACCATTTATTATTGAGATATATATAAGATATCATTTTTATCTGAAGTGCTTTACTATAGTTAGCTAATGGTACAAACAACATTTGGAAAGATCATTAAGTGGTCCGCCGAGACCTTCAGAAATTTTCAAGTGGTCCATGGAAAAATAAAAGTTTGAGAACCACTGCCCTATCTCCTTCTCCCTTCCCCCAGCAATGTCTTCTATGTGCGAGCTGGAATCTGCTGGATCCAGTGGTCCCTTGGGGCAACTAGCAGCATTGCAGCCCGTTTCTGTTGGGGAAAGGAAATTCTGCACACACAACTGTTAATTTCTGCAAAATTCTGCATTGTGCGTGATGTAAAATTCCCCCAGGAGTATTTAGTGCATGGCCATGTAGTCAATATACATATATACGTAACTGAGTAACCTGAGCCCAGCAGTGATATGGAGTTCTATAGTTAGATTTTATTTCAATGCATACGCAAAGGGATGCACAAGCACCCCTAACTGCAACCTTAACTTTGGCATTTCCTAATTTCTGAGTGCTTCACTCCACAATCTTATTCTATTAACATCTTTATATGAATGTATGGTATATGCATATACACGTGATTATTTTATATTATACTAATATAAGAGTGCAAACATAAATACAGTATATACAGCTTTTTTGGCTGGGTTGTTTTCAACATAGTACATTTGGAGGATCACATCAAAAGAAAAAAATCCTATCATGTTTTATTCTGGTAGCTAATATTATCACTATTAATAAAATCAAAACAGTAATATTTGTATCTGAATTTGTATTAATCCACTCAGTATCAGGGTTTTTTTTAATTAATTTTGTATGTTTTGGCTGATTATTTATTTATTTATTTGTAGGAGACATTACAGATTGATGAAGATGATAGGCCAGAGCTGGTGTGGTGGAAATGTAAGAAGTGGGCATTGCATATCGTAGCTCGTCTTTTTGAACGGTAATATAGTGATTTAAAAACTAATGTGGCATAAAAATGTTAATTTTTACTTAGCTATCTTTTGTGGATATTGTTATGCAGAATATATATCCTATATTCATACTGCACAGGCACTGTATATTTATGATGTATGTATGTGCAGGTATTCTGAGAGATAATATATTAGTGGTAAAAGCTAGGGACTGGGAATCCAGATTTCTGGATTCTGATCTTAACTCTGACACTCACATTATATGTGACTACCTAGGACAAATAATGGAATTTCTCTGTGTCTCAATATGCCCTTCTGTGAAACTGAGCTAATGCTTAACTACCTCACAGGGGCATTGCAAGCTTAATTGTTTGTGAAATGCTTGGATGAAAAACACTGTAGAAGCACAAATGATTTATTTCTATTTCTTGTCTGCTCTTCCTGGGGACTTAGAATAATTTTTTGTCTTGTCCTTTGCTTGGTGCAATGATGATCAAGGTTTTATTTCAGAAGTTTTTCTTCATACGCAGCATATAATTTGCAGATTTTTTTTTTACTAGTTTGAGATATTTTTAGACTGATTTAGACTTGAAAAAAAGAGAGATATTTATGTGTATATTAGTGTCTTTAATCCTAAAGATTCTCTAACTCTTTACGGTCTATTGCATATAACTTTTCATGGAACAGCGGGGAAAAAAGGAAAATCTCTGGCAAAGGACTCCAGGGGAAATACATTTCCAAAAGATGCCATGGCATCTTTGTCTAGTAGATCAGACATTACCTCTAATTTAAGGTTTCATCCAGAAGACTGAGTGACAATAATTTACCTGCCCTTCAATTTTGATTTGGAAAGATGAAGGGCTAGGATTTGAGATTTGGGATTTGAGCTGGGATTTGAACCTTTAGTTCCAGGGAGTTAGGATGTTCAAAATTGATTCTTTAACGACTGAACCATCCACTCTGGGTAACATGGTGACTGTTTAACAAAATTAAGATTAATTCTGTTGAATCCTGAAAGATATCTCCAAACAAACAAAATGCATATTGCATTAAGGTTGGAAATATATGTGTATGTATCTTAAATTAAAAAACAAGTATTTAGAACAAGAGTGGGCAAACCTTTTGGCCTGCGGGCCACATTGGGTTTCGGAAATTGTATGGAGGGCCGGTTAAGCGTGGCCCAGCCCCTTCCCCCGCATCCAGCCTCCCCCCCACTGCTTCTCACCTTCTGATGCCTCCCTCAGGACTTCTGCCCCATCCACCCCCCCCAGTTCCCTGATGTCCCTCCCCCCGGGTCCCCTGCCCCATCCACCAGCACCCCGCTTCCTGTCCTCTAACCTCCCCAGGACCCCCTGCCCCATCCACCACCACCCCGTTCCCTGTCCTCTAACCTCCCCAAGACCCCTGCCTCTGACTGCCCCCCGCCACCCCATCCAACCCCCCCTCCTTCCTGACTGCCCCCTGGTACCCCTGCACCCATTCAACCCCCCCACTCCCCGCCTTCTGACTGTCCTGACCCCTGTCCACACCCTGAACTCCCCTGCCCCCTATCTAACCCCCCCTGCTTCTTGCCCCCTTACCGCACTGCCTGAAGCTCTGGTGGCTGGCAGCGCTACAGCTGCGCCGCCCGGCTGGAGCCAGCCACGCCACAGCGGAGCACAGAGCACCAGGTCAGGCTGGGCTCTGCAGCTGCGCTGCCTGGCCACCCAGAGCATTGCACTGGTGGCACAGCGCACTGAGTCTGTGGGGGAGAGGGTACAGCAGGGTAGGGGCTGGGGCTAGCTTCCTGGGCCAGGAGCTCAGAGGCTGGGCAGGAGGGTCCCATGGGCTGGTTATGACCCATGGGCCGTAGTTTGTCCACCTCTGATTTAGAAGCTCGAAACTCCAAGTTAGGGCTTTTTGTGGAAGCCTAACACTTTCTATCCCTGTCCACCATCCTTCTGTTGTTAGGAATGCATTTACCAACATGAATATTAGAACAGCTTAGAAACTTTTCACATGAACTAAACATTTAGAATAAAATATATTCTATACATGTGATGGCTCTTGTTTGTCCTCTTTGAGGAATGAACATTTTTATATGCATGCTATTATTTTAAACATCAATTTCCATTTGAGTGTTTCATCTGACAGTCTGTAAGCATAATACTATTGTTACCCTGCTTAGTTAAGGGTGCAGTGACATTTTTGAGGAACCTTGGGCTGGCAGGGGCTGATTGCTTTGAAGGTGGTGCAAGCTAGTGCTTTGCCACCATTATCTTTCATAAATAAAGCTATTAGTTTGTTACAGTAAATCAAAGTGATGCTCTGATTATGGAGAAAGGCAAACATCACAAATTTATAGTTTTTAATTCTAAAAACTCAAGTTGCATAATTTTAAGCAAAATATGCTTTTCCAATAAAACTGTTAAAAACCATATAATTGATAAAACTGGTGTTCTAATGCCTGTTGGTCTGATTCTGAATGAGGATCTGCTACCATGTGACAAACCAGTAGCTCTAATCTGAGTTCCTGCTCTCCCAGGCTTCAGTACAGTCCGCTTTCACTTGCTAGTTCTCAGTGTTTCCAGTAAAATTCATTCAGCTTTTCATCACTGCGTCTGCCTGCCCGTGCTTAAATTCCGAAATATCAGCACATGAATATTAAAAACAAAACAAAAACCACTATGGAATTTATATATCCTGTGACAAAAATGCAACTTTGTTGTTTTGTAGCCAGTAACTATTGTGCTTTGTGCATAGGTAAGAAAAATGAGGATATGGGTCATTGTGTGGGATATAATGGCCTGGAATGATGTTTGTGGAAAGAGATTATTCAGTGTATATATCTCCGGTGAAAGATGAGTTCTGCTTCAATGGCTTTTGTATTTTTGCAAGCTTAATCAAGGACTATGTTGTCCTGATAAACAGAAAACTTTGCTTCACAAGTGTAAATACCTGTTTTTCTTTTTTTGTTTAAAGGTATGGAAGTCCTGGAAATGTAACAAAAGAATATTTTGAATTTTCAGAGTTCTTCTTAAAAACTTACGCTGTGGGAATCCAACAGGTAAAGATGTTGTTTCTTGTTTCTGAATTAGGATAACTTCTACAGGACAACCATGTTACTTACCTTCCTGTAGCGTCTTCATATAAGACATAGGCCCCTTTACAGAAACCAGAAAAAAATGGTCAAATACACATCGTAATCAATGAGAAATGGCTTGGAACTCTTGTTAGTAATGATATTTCCATCTTGGGACAAATAATCCAAATTGCAGTGATGCAAAAGGAGAGAAAAATCCGAAAATCTGCAGTGCTTCAAAAAACATAAGAGCGGTAGGCAGGAAATGCTTGTAAAAAGACTGATGCAATTTGGGCCGGTTACATAGAGACATCACAGCAAAGAAGGTCTTATTTCCAGGTCATGCTTCCTGCATGGTTCTGCTGCAACTAACCCTGCAATACTGAAATCTGTTCTGGATGTGTCATTACCAGGAAGACATAGGCAGATTGGAGGGAGTTAGGAGCTGATCAGAAATACTCAGAATGATTTTTCATTGGGGAATGCAGGGAGGTTTGATGGTTTGATTTTTGACAAAGTTGCAATGGAAAAACGTGCAGATTTTGAAACTGTCACTCTCCCTGGTGTACTGTCAGCTCAGCAGCTGAAGGTTCTGGGCTCCCAGCTCTTTGCCAGCCTGCCTGAAGAGCTGACAAGGTGTGAGCAACCAGCTCAGCTAGGGCTTTTAGGCTCCTGGCTCCTTCACAGCTTGTCAGGAGGACTGCAGAGGATCTGGAAGCCCTGAGAACTACGACTCCCAAACTCCAAGGCTCCCAGCTCAGTCAAGGCTTCCAGACTCCCAGCTCACCTTTGGCCCACCAGGCGAGAGTACAGGGAATTCAGAGCCTGGGAGCCCCAGCTCCCAGCTCCTCAGCAACCTGGTCTTCCAGCTTTTGCATCTCTGGTGCTGACTGCCAGGCAGACTGCCCCAGAGCATGGGCTGCCTTCCCTTTTATAGAGAACTTCAAAAGCTTTGGTCTAAATCAGAATGAAACCAAATATTGAAATCTCTGTGAAGTGTAATTGCCTTTCTCTGCACAAAAATGGTTGAGATTAAATGTGTAAGCTTGGCTAAAAAGCCCAGTGAGAGAGGACATGATAATTCTATGTACATTTGAAAGAGCTAAACATCAAAGGAGATAAATTATTTTGGAAGTACAATTCGAAGTAATGGATGAAACTGAAAGAGAAACTGTCCCGTCACTTGAAATACTTAAAACTTAGACTCTCTCTAAAAGACTAGTAAGTGTACCTTAGGGAACAATTTGCCTTCTAAGGCAAATGGTCTAGTTGATCTACATAGGTCTTTTCCTTTTCTAGCTTTTAAGTTCATGATTCACCACACTTCTCAGATGTATTGAGGCTGTAGTGAAATCATAGTGCTAAGTATTCATTATATATTTATTGCTTGTTAAGTGCTAACATTGCGTTAGTGACTGTATGAGATACAGACAGTTCCTGCCCCAAAGAGCATATAGTAGAAATGGCAAATATAAGACCCAGCTCCCAGGGAGCCCTAGAGGAAGGTATATGTTACAAATATGCTACAGTGTGTTTACTACTCTACTATGAAGAATTATTATGAAACAAAACTACCTTTTTGAAAATAAATGACCAGAAAATATTTTATGATTTGTGTACTTGCCAGTTCTCCATCCTTGTTAACTCATAATAGGAGTCCTGTCATTATAGTGACCTACTGTAAATATTTTCTTGCTTGCAGTATACACAGAAACCTCCTATTTATAGAGGAATACTGTAGAATGAAAGGTCCCAATTGTTGCAATGGATTGCTGTTCTAATCAAAGAGAATGCATGTGATCTAGTATGGTGTTTTTCAGAGTTTGGGTCGCAACCCAGTACTGGGTCACAGTATATAAGGCACTGAGTCACCTTGCTCAGCACCCAGGGACCCTAGCGGCTCCAGTTAGCACCGCCGACCGGGCTGTTAAAAGTCCTGTCAGCAATGCTGCCCAGCTAAGGCAGGCTAGTGCCTACCTGTTCTGACACTGCACTGCAACCTCAGTGAAGTCACTTAGAGCTCAGTTTTTAAATATGGATTTCTCAAAATTTGGCACCTAAATTTTAGTCACCTAAATCCTATGCATAGATTTAGGTCCTACCTTTAGCTACTGAAGTTTGAACATATAGTCCTTAACATCTGTGCTTTACTTTTCCCCATCTGTAGAAATGAAGACATAACTTACTCCACCTAGTGCTGAGACTTACTTAGGCCCAGTCATGCAAACACTTACGCATGTGTTGAATCTCACTACTGCTAGTAATTCTGTTGTGGGAGAATTCCTGGTAGTAAAGGTTTGTGGTCTCAGAACGTCAACGTTTAAATTATTACTGATGTTTGGATAAAAGGCATTACTGAAGTGATTAATACATGAGCTTCTACTTAAAATGAAATTGACCTGTCAAAATGTCTTCACTATAAAATGGTTACATTGTGTGTTTAAAATCTTCATGCTTATTAAACAAAATAAATTTACTATTCCCTTAGGTTCTCTTAAAAATTTTAGACCAGTACAGGCAAAAAGAATATATTGCTCCTCGGGTCCTTCAGCAAATCTTAAACTATTTGAACCAAGGGGTCAGTCATTCTGTAACTTGGAAGCAGATGAAGCCACACATACAGGTCAGTGCAAGAACACAGTCATAAACATTTAAATAACATTATTCCCATGAACTGTAGTTGAGACTTCTGCTTTTGTGAAGAGGCTTGGAGAATCTCTCTCACTGCAGTCAGTCTGGAAAAGTGGTTTTCACAGAGATGTACTTGTCTGTTCCTTTATTGTTCTGTTTACCTTTTGCCTTTATTGCAGATATTTGCATTTGAATAAGAGCTTATTACTTCCTAGAACAGCTTTTTATTTTGCTTGATACTGCAATGAAGTCATAATCTTATGTTTTTGATTACTCAGTCTTTTGTCTTTTGGTATGATTCCTGGAAAGATACTGGAACAAATTATTAAACAATCCATTTGTAAGCACCTAGAGGATGAAAGGGTTATAAGGAATAGCCAGCACGGATTTGTCAAGGACAATTCATGCCAAACTAACCTAATTTCCTTTTTGACAGGGTTAATCACCTAGTGGATGGAGGGGACACTGTAGAACTGATATATCTTGATTTTAGTAAGGCTTTCTACACAGTCCCACATGACAGCCTCATAAGCAAACTGGGGAAATGAAGTCTAGATGAAATTACTGTAAGTGGGTACACAACTGGTTGAAAGACCATACTGCGTACTTATCAATGGGTCTCAGTCAGATTGGGAGGGTGTGTCTAGTGGGGTGGCATTAGACACACACTAGCAGGGATCAGTACAGTATTGGTCAATATTTTCATTAATTACTTGGATAACAGAATGGAGAGCATGCTTATCAAATTTGCATATGACACCAAGCTGAGAGGAGTTGCAAGCATGTTGGAGGACAGGACTAGAATTCAAAAGGAACTTGACAAATTTGAAAATTAATCTGAAATCAGCAGGACGGAATTCATACGAAGACTAGAGCAAAGTATTTCACTTAGGAAGGAAATATCAAATGCACAACTACCAAGTGGGGAATAACTCACTAAGTGGTAGTACTGCTGAAAAGGATCTGGAGATTATAGTGGATCACGTATTGAATATGAGCCTACAATGTGATGCAGCTGTGAAAAATGCTAGTATCCTTCTGAGGTGTATTAACAAGAGAGTTGTATATAAGACATGGGAGGTCATTGTCCCGGTTGGCACTGGTGAGGCCTCAGCTGGAGTACTGTGTTCAGTTTTAGGCACCACGCTTCAGGAAAGATGGGAATAAATTGGAGGGAGTCCAGAGAAGGGCAACAAAAATGATAAAGATTTAAAAAGCCTGACCTGGGAGGAATGGTTAAAAAACTTGGCCATCCTGAGTCTTGAGTAAACAAGACTGAGAGGGAGCCTGAGAACTGTTTTTCAAATATATTAAGGGCTGTTTATAAACAGGATGGTGGCAATTGATCTTCATGCCCACTGAAAGTAGGGTAAGAAGGAATGGACTCAATCCACAGTAAGGGAGATCTATGTTAGATATTAGAAAAAACGTTCTAACTATAAGAGTAGTTAAACTCTGGAATAGTCTTTCAAGGGAGGTTGTGGAATCCCCATCACTGGAGGTTTTTAAGAACAGGTCAGATAAACACCTGTCTGGGATGCTCTAGGTTTACTTGGTCCTGTCTCAGCGCATGGGGATAGGCTTGATGACTCTTCAGGATCCTTCCCAGCCTTACATTTCTATGATTCTATGATTGTAACTATAGATATTCAACGTTGTCTGCACTGTAAGATAAAAGAAGGGAAGACAAACTGTGAGGGAATGAGCTCTTGTTTAACCACTTCTTTTATCATTAGAACATGTGGAAAAAGCTAAAGAAAATGATTTTCATCTCCATATTTTCCTATCATAAAGTCCTCATGTTTAATCAGCTTGTCAGAAGATCAATCCCATGAGTATTAGGAAGATGAGGGGAAAGTAAAAGATCTACTCACATCTTAGTGCCACATTGTGAAATCCTCCACAGAATAATATGTTCTGCTATTATTAGATTGTGCCCTGCGGTATATTTTTTGTGTTGTACTGGAGTATAGTGGAGTAAAATTTATTGCTGCCTTCTGAGTCCTTTGAAAAACACGATGTGTGTGTTGTAAGATTATCCCAGTCAGTAAAAATAGTTTAACTAATCCTCTTAAAAACTAACTTTATGAAAAGGTACAATTCAGAAGACCTTTTGAGGGGGGAAAGCTATACTTGAAATATGTTCTGTGCACTTGAACATATGTGATTTCTCTGCTCTTAGAGTATATCTGAAGAAGTGATTTTCTCCCTAATGTGTTATAAAGACGAGGATGAAGAGCTGTGGCAAGAGGATCCATATGAGTACATTCGCATGAAATTTGGTAAATGTTTGTTCTTAGTGTTTGCTCCCTGTTTTTGCTGTAATTGTGCATTATAGATCCCTGAATTACAAAACTGTATTTGCCACTATGCCACTGTAGTTGTATCTTCACCAGAGTTTGAGGGAGACTCTAAAAGTGAGGTGAATTGTTCTTTAAAGCCTAAGTGGGAATAAGCTAGTTTTGTCCATTTAAATAATGTGTTATATTTATAAGATTGGCTCTAGAAAGCTTGCTTACCCCTTCAGACCAAGCTTGATTGTTCACTTTATTCCTGCCTTCCTCCCCTTGCTGCTTAGGCACCTGATGCATATTTTCTTAGATTCCCCCATTTTGCTCATTTAAACGCACCTTTAAAACCTAGTACTGAATCACTGTTATGCTTAGACATGAGACCCTATTATAAGGCAGTGCAACTCTAGTTGACCAAAGGGAGTTTGACATACTCCATCCCTGTTGAAGATCGGTACATTTTGAGTGCCACTTATTTGTATTAACATTTTTGAAATAATTAGAAATATGCATTCTTTCAAAAAACAAATGTAGGAATTAAAGTATAAATTGCATTGGGCCATATTATAAATCCATTATTCCCCTTTCAGGAGTAGTCGTACTGGAGAATAGTTTTTTTTGTTTGTTTTGTTTTTTAATAGTATAGGAAATCCTGTTGGAAAAGTCCCCAAAACTAAGCATCACAGAGAGAATTAAGGTGTTTTTTTTTAAAAAAAAACTGGTTAACTTTTGGCTAGCATTTTATTAAAAAAAAAAAGTGTCCTTTAGATTTTCTTGGAATAGTAGAAAATAAAACCTAGAAAGAGGTACTGTAGAACAATGAAGCATCATAAGATATTAATATTCAGGGAGCAGAAGTGTAGCCAAGACTTGCATCTGATCTAATTCTTCATGGACAGGCATTTAGTTCTGATTTTTTTCTTATGTAGCTAAGGCACTTAAACTGTGCATTTTTTATTTGTAAAAGGAAAAAAGAATGAAATTTAGGGAGAAATACGCAGGGAAGGAAATTCAGTTCAGACAATATTTAATATTCTTTATCTGTTATGACTTACTTGGACAATACCAGGAAAAATAGAATTTGCCTTCTTATTTCTAGACCTCATTGATTATCCCATCTGTTATCTGATGCTGCAAATGTAGCAATATTTTGCAAAATAGAAGAATTTTAGAGGGTATACAATACACTTAGTGTGTTTCGAGGAGGATTAATTACAATCAAAGATGTAAAAAAAATTCAACTTTTTTTAGTTCTTTGGTATAGCCATTGATTCAAGAGTACCCTAAATTCAAATACGTTTAGATTTAATGAAGTTTTTCGTAAGGTCTGTAACTTTTTCTTTTTAGTGACACGAAACCATAATGGACTTCACCAATATATACATGGCACTGCAGCATATTGGTGCTGCTACTGTAAATGTCATCATTACAAATTTTTCCGCCATTTACTACGCTGTGATATCTTAGATATCACAGAAAAACTAAGTCTCTCAAAAAGAGTGATTGGTATTTGGTATATTGGGAAGATAGTTGACAAAATAAACACTGGTCAAAGGTGATCGAAACTCAGTTATCAGAGTCCAGAGGATGAAAAGAACATGAATAAATGTAATGTTCTTTTGTCAGCCTGGTTCTGTGACATCCATCCAAAGCTCTTGCTCTAGG
This sequence comes from Gopherus evgoodei, assembly GCF_007399415.2. Lineage (NCBI taxonomy): Eukaryota > Metazoa > Chordata > Testudines > Testudinidae > Gopherus > Gopherus evgoodei. The sequence goes on along the minus strand of NC_044322.1, from coordinate 254,622,616 downwards.
TATATTTGAAAATGATCTGAGAATTTTATTATTAAATTGTACTCAGTGACTGAAAACACTTCCTTTAAACATTGTTAGATGTGTTTGAGGATTATGCATCCCCTACAACAGCAGCCCAGAATCTCCTCTACACTGCAGCAAAGAAGCGAAAAGAGGTACTGAATTATTCTTTTTTAAAACATTATTCTTTCTTTAAAAGGGCATCTGTCTATCTCAAATGGTTCTGTATTATCCTCAAGCCTTGAAGAATCTACCCTGCAATGAATGAGTGCTATCAACTTCCATGTAATCAAAACATCAATTTCTATTTTTAATCTAAATTTCTAGTCATTATGGTTGCAAAGATTCACCTTCCAGATGTGAACCGAGTGTGAGCAGATGCAGTTAATGTCTTCCCAAGTCTGCAGGCAGACAGTCCCAAGGTCTCTGGAGCTCAGAGCTTCCTAAGCTACAGCAAAGGGAGAAGCGGACCTGATTCACATTCGTTTTTCACTGTTGCTATTTAGAATCCTGTGGGCAGCAGTGAAACTGATGAGAATCAAGTTGGTTTCGGTCTGCTGTTCCTTGGGAAAGCTATCGACAGGAGCAGAAGAAACAGGCATGAGAATTACTCACTGGGGAGGAAGACTCCAAACAGTAGGAGAGACCCTTGTACACCATCACCATGCAGCAGCCAGGAATGCTCTTGGGTAGCAAGAGAGAATAATCCTCCTTTCCAGCAGCAAGAATTGAGGGATTCAAATGTATTATTTACCTACTAGCCAGAGGTAAATATGGCAGACTTTTCTTAGAGCTTGCTTACAGATAGCAGCTTGGTAGGAATCCCAACATCCTCCCCGTCCCAACAGCTGAGTGGTGGGTTGATTTCTCACCTAAATGTTCCTTCTGAACAGCAAGGGTGTTCCCCTATTTTCATATCAGTCTTTGGCTAAGCAGTTTAGTCTTTTGGCTACAAGATATGTGGTAATATTCTCAACACTGTGGGAGAGAGTGGGGTAGCAGCAGCAGAAGGGAGTGGATAGAAGAGAGCTTGATGATATATTAAAAAAAGAAATGCTATATTTAGAAGGAAGTTGGTGGGAGAGCTAACAATTTATAGAAGAGAAGGTAGGGAACACAGTGTATGGAAAAAGACACTGAAGACAGCCAAGGAAGGATAGACCATGAATTTTTATAGGGAGGGTGAGAAGGGGGGATGGAAAAATAGCATGAAACCTGGAAAGGATAGAAAGTAGAGGAAAGCAAGAGAGATGGAGTAAGTTGCATTTTAAAGTGTATTAAGTGGATTGGCAGTGATGTTCACTATGGTGCACGATAAACAGTATATGACTATTTATAGTCCCTTAAATGGCAAGGGTTATGGTTTTATGCGGTATAACAGGACAAATATTTTCCTGGCTAAGTACTCTGGTATTTCAGGCTGATAGGTGTCTGAGTAAATTTTTCAAGTTCTTAATATCTCTCTAGAACAGCTGGAAATGGTTATGAAACTTTTCTTTGCCCACAACCTATTTCTTAAAAAAAAAAAAAAAAAAAAAAAAAAAACCTTTTAAGGCAACATTAAGACTAAAAGTTTTAAACATAAATCAAGAAATTCAATTGCTAAGCATCTCAGAGACAGGTATACTTTCTCATGTTGCACAGATGCATTTTTCATTGGTAGTTAATTTGTTAAATATATATCTTAGCAGGCAAAAAACTTCACTGAGTTTCAGTTATGGTTGTAAATATCTGTCAGTTAGGTAATGAAAAAGCCTTTGAGACAATGTTGTAGTTTTCTTAAAGAACACAGGCATTATCCTGAAAAGTCTGTTTAAGTTAGACTGCAAAAAATGAAGAATTAAAAAGCGTAAAGATGCAGTATTAAGGATAGACAACCAACTTTGTCTTGGCCCCTTCCTCTGACCTACCTTTTTGTGTAAGATCAAACAATCTGAGTTTTTGCTATATACTTCAGTGTGCACTTTGCTCTGAAAAGTGACAGTAAAAATGCCGCCTTCCTATGGATCTGCTCGCTTTGTTTATTCAGAAGTCTCTCTTCTGACTTTAATGACTAAAGTACACAGCTAAGATGGAGTGAGCTAAATTTGATTCCTTTGTGTGCACGTTTGTTAGAATTATTTACTAAGTTCAGAACTGTTGAAAGGGAAGGGGGTGCAAAGGTTTAAATGAGGACTTAACTTTCCAGCAGAAGTTCCATTATTTTTGGTGACTTGTGAGAAGGACATAAGCCATCCTGGCCCTGAATGCCCAACTTGACTTTGCAGAGCTAGTAGTTAGAACAAAGCACATTTGATACTGGAAGTCATTTGAGACACAATAAATATGAAGCATCAGGCTGCTGTTTCTATAGTAACTTTTCAGAGTCAAACCAAGTCTGCAGCTCTGAACGTGTAAAATCTACTTTCTTACATAGACTATGAGCTTTCCCCTCAGCTGCCCCAACGTGGTCCCTTGCCTGCCACCATCCCCATTGTAGTAGTCTGCATTGGGGTCTTTATTTCATGAAGTCTGCAAGCATATAATATATGTGAAACCACATTAAATGAATGATTCTGCCAATAGACCTTTCCAAATCTTGTAAAAACCAATAGATTGGTTGTAATCTGGAGTTTCTAGACCTCACTGTTCTGGAATTTATATAGAACGAGTCAGAAAAGAAGTTGGGAAGAAATTTAATAAGTGAGATTACTGCCTTGTGTGAACCCCTGTATCTCCAAATCACCTCTTCTAATTTTCTTTGAAGTGTCAAAAAATGTACCTCACTTATGATTACTAATGTGACATTTCCGGCAGATGCATCTATTTTTGACAAATCTGAGGGTTGTGATTAAAAAAAGGCTTATAATAGGGCTTTCCACATTAACTGGAAAGAAACTGTCCATAATGTATTATGGCAATGTGGGTTAGTTCACATTGGTACTATATGAAAGCTCTAAGTTCTTGAGTTTTCAAACTTTAAAAGAAAGATGTTAATAAACAGTTTTAAATAGTTCCCTGCACCACATACAGATTATCCTCCATTTTCTGTTTGTGTCTTACTATATTTAGGTATTACCAAAGATGATGGCATTTTGCTATCAGATCCTCACAGAACCAAACATTGACCCTAGAAAGAAAGATGGAGCACTGCACGTGATGGGATCTCTAGCAGATATTTTACTAAAGGTAAATTGATGAGAGCATACAGTATGTGCATGATCAGAATCTGTTATCAACTGTCCTTTTTAATTGAAAATGTTAATTTTTAAAGTGTGGCTAGCCCGGAAGCACACTTATGAAGTCTGTGAAGTGATTTTTGCTGTAAAATACCAATCCGAAGTTCTTCTTAAAAAAAAAAAATTAAAATTACTTCAACCACTTCTTTCTCTTCCCACTTTACAATCAGCTCTTTCTGTCAGACTGCCTGCCTTGTTACAGAACAGTTCCTTGTGCTGTCCTGCTTTACTGATGAAATGGGACCATGTTACAAAATACGTTCCAGCAACAATTGGAGCCTTGGACACACTGATTACCATGACACCTGTCCATAGCAAAAAACAGCTCCTGGACTTATAGACTTCTTCTGGTTCTGTAAATAATGTTTAAAGTGTTCCAGCAATATGTTATGTAGCCTGCCAGGCTCCCATTCTTCAATCTGTGCCTTTTTTGCTCCCACGTCAAAATGACATCTAGAAATTATTCTACACGTATTAATGGGATAGAAATAATTCATGTGAAGGCAGAGAATGGGTTTATTAGTCTGGATTTTACAGTTAGTACGAGTTACTGAATAATACAGTATATCCAAAAATAAAGACTGCTCCAAACTTAATTTTTTGTTTATTTCAACAGAAGAGTGTATTCAAGGATCAGATGGAGCTGATGCTACAGAATCACGTATTTCCATTGTTCATGTCTAACCTGGGGTATCTCAGAGCAAGAGTAAGTTCACCAAAGTTTATAGACTGCAATATGTGTCAGATTATTTCGTTTTCAGGTTTATTTCACTCTGAATAACAGACTGAAATGTAGCAGTTCCCACGTGTCACAAACCATAATTTACTTCTCAGCAACTCCATTGTACAGAAACCTTTTCAGCATTTTGATCTGAAATGATATGCAAGTAAAACTTATTTATAGACATTTGAAATTGTAGGTGATCCCTTTCTGTATGGCTCACTTTCAACTCACTGTTTTGATCAAATTGGGAAACTTGAGCATTGGAAATATGGTAACCTGCGGAGGTCCTTATACAATCATTATGTCCAGTTTCGGGCACAACACTTCTAAGAAAGATGTGGATAAAGTGGAGAGACTCCAGAGGAAAGCAACAAAAATAATAAAAGGTTTAGGAAAACTGACCTGTGAGGATATGTTAAAAACTGGGCATGTTTAGTCTTGAGAAGTGTGAGGGGGAAACTGATAAGCCTTCATATAAGTTAAGGGCTGTTATAAAGATGGATTGTTCACTGAAGGTAGGACAAGAAGTAATGGGCTTAATCTGCACAAGGGATATTTAGGTTAGTTATTAGGAAAATCTTCCTAACTATAAGGATAATTAAGAACTGGAATAGGTTACCAAGTGAGGTTGTGGAATCTCCATCACGGGAGACCTTTAAGAACAGGTTAGGCACGCCTGTCAAGGATGGTCTCAACCAAGATGGGCAAACTTTTTGTCCCGAGGGCCACATTTGGGTGGGGAAATTGCATGCAGGGCCAGGAATGTAGGGCTGGGGCAGGGTGTTGGGGTGCAGGAGGGAGTGCAGGGTTGGGAGGGGGTGCAGTGTGCAGGAAGGGGCTTGGGGCAAGGGGTTGGGGCGGAGGAGGCTCAGGGCAGGGGGTTGGGGTGCAGGACGGGTGTGGGGTGCAGCAAGGGGCTCAGAACAGGACTTCAGGGGGTTGGGGTGTGGGGTGCAGAAGGGGTGCGGGCTCCGGCCCAGCACCGCTTACCTGGAGCAGCTCTGGGATGGCAGTGGCCCTGTGCTGCTAAGGCAGGCTCCCTGTCTGCCTGGGCCAATGGGAGCTTCGGGTGTGGAACCCACAGGTGAGGGCAGCACGCAGAGCGCACCCACACACCCAGGGACCGCAGAGACATGGTGCCAGCCACTTCCAGGAGCGGCACAGCACCACGAAGGTGGCAATCCCGCAGGCTGGATCCAAAGCACTGAGGGGCCAGATCTGGACGGTGGGCCATAGTTTGCCCCCCCTGCTCTAAGCATACTTGGTCGTGTCTCAGCACAGGGTGATGGACTAGATGACCTCTTGAGGTTCCTTTCAGCCCTACTTTTCTATGGTTATATGATTATTCAGTAGCAAATCTCAGGAGTTTGAGCCAAAGCCAGTTTTCAGAGAGCAGTTAATGCCTCTTTGAGGATGGGCTGGGTTTAATCCCTAAGCTCTTCCCCCCTGTGCCCACATCAATCAATAATGCGTGATTAATTTTCCTGCTAAGTGTACATCTCATTGCCTAGGAAGAAAACTTTTAAAAAATAAATCCCAAGCTCTCTTGTTCCTGATAGAAGTTTAGTATAACAATTACAGTTATATATTGAATCTCTAGATGTTTGGGGAAAGGAGCAGAAGAACCACTGTAGTGTGAAACCTGCAGGATATGTAGTATTGCATGTATACTCTGTAAATGTGCAAACAAAAGAGCAACAATTTAAAACAGATTAAGAAGTGTTAGCATGTGACTGAAATTCTTTAAAGAATTCTATAACTACAGTAGCTCCTGACTTGCTTTCTTCTTGTACGACAGTCCTGTTGGGTTCTTCATTCATTCAGCACTTTGAAATTCCACAATGAACTCAACCTAAGGAATGCAGTAGAGCTGGCAAAGAAGAGCTTGATTGATGACAAGGAAATGCCTGTCAAAGTAGAAGCTGCCATAGCTCTTCAGGCGTTAATAAGCAATCAGGAGCAAGGTATGCTACAACAGTTCATTGAAGTACGTACTGATTATTTTCCCTGCCTAGATGACATGTTGCTATAATTTGCTGTGGATGTACATAAACAGTTTCTTGCACTTAGAGATATAGATCCCTGGAACACTTAATCACATTTAGACAAGTTAGTTTGCTCATTAGCTACAATATACATCATGAAACATTGGCTACAGATTTTTCTGACAGGTTTCTGAACAAAAGGAAACTGAATCAACACAATTCAGTTAACAAACCAAATGGCATCTTATTTTTTAACATTGAATTGAAACAATGGGTATGTTTAGGGCCAGATACTAGATGTGCATGTCTCTCATGGAAGTAGATCTTTTCTGTGGACAGAATTCTAAGTGATGGGAGATGTCTAAGTATATATATTATGTAATATGTTTGCATCTAAAAAGTACACGCTATTAGACTGACTCACCTTCTACTTGAAATGAATTGTTTTAAGTGTTTTTGCTGAAGAGAACAGTAAGGGTCCTGATAACTGAGACAGATTGTACATTTGTTTTTATGGAATGTTGATTTTTCCTAATTTTGTTTTGTTGTCTTATTAGCAAAGGAATATGTAAAGCCGTATGTCAGGTCCGTTATGCAGGAGCTGTTACACATCGTTAGAGAGACAGAAAATGATGATCTTACTAATGTTATCCAGAAGATGATCTGTGAGTACAATCAGGAAGTAACTACCATCGCTGTTGACATGACACAACACCTGGTAAGAGACAGTAGAACAATATCGTAGTCACAGTCATAGGCCTAGCTTATTAAACATTGTTGCAAGCTTGTTTGAAATGAGCCCTTTTTTTAAAAGGGACACTGTCAGGTTTAAAATCATAATTTTAAAAAATTCCCACCTATATTGCTTACAGCTTTTTTGATTATTTAAAATAAAGACTCTTTAAAATCTGATTAGCTTTTCACTGTTTATTCTGTTTCCTTTTGGATTTCAGCTTGGATGATGAAACTAGACAAGTCATCTAGTTTGTTCTGTTTCAATTCTAGTCTGTTTCACCCTCTGCCTATTCATGCAGTAGCATGATGGCATCAAATTCTGATCTGCATACACTGCATGTGTTAGCTCCAACATAAGCTGTTTTCACTGATATTTTTAAAACACTTTACTGAAAACCTATCTATCAATATCATCTGTTAGTCTATAAGGTGCTACAGGATTCTTTGCTGCTTTTATCTATCAATAGTAGCTCTTGTAAACCACCCCCGTCCCACCCATGTAAATTTTGGGGTTAAACTGCCTGACAGTTTCTCTTCAAAAAGTTAAACCTTAGTCCTTAAAATTACAGTAGTTTTGACTGTTTTGATAGCTTTTGCTGTTCTAAAGAAGCCAGGATATTTAATATTTTGATTATTTAACTTAAGTGACTTGCCACAGGTAGGTTTATCAGAGGAGGGAGAGAAGGTTTTTCAATGTTCCAAACTTCCCCAGTTCCCTTACAGAAGTATCAGGCATGCCTCTCACCACTGGTGGCTTCATCACAGATGTTTTAATAATTTGAGGACACCGCAGCCACTTCGTTATCAGTCAAAGGGCAATCCCTAGTTTCCTACAAGGCAAGCTGGAAGTGTGAGTTATCTCTAGAATATCTGTCTGTTTACTCCTTTTTCTTTTTCTTTTTCTTTTTCTTCTTTTTTCTTTTTTAAGGCTGAGATATTTGGTAAAGTTCTTCAGAGTGAAGAATATGAGGAAGTGGAGGACAAGACAGTGATGGCAATGGGAATCTTACACACCATTGACACTATTCTAACAGTTGTGGAAGATCACAAAGAGGTGAGATGACTCTCAGTTCACATCTAGTCTTCTCTCGTTTTATTCATCACAACAAGCAGTTTTATGTATATATTAAATAGCTTGATTTGAAAAGAGCATGTAACAGTTATGTAGCTTGGTGTATTAGGATCAAGTGATCCCTCAGTAAACATGAATTTAAAGCTCAGTGTAAAATGCTAATTTTCAGTTGTACGGTACTTATCTTTAAGAGATAATTGACATTTTTGAGGAAATAACACTTAAGCCTTTACTACAGCAAATATATTACTAGAAAATGTTACAGACTGTTACAAATACATTTTAAGCTAAATTCTCCGCTGAGAATGTTTGTTATAATTTTCAATAACTGCAGTATGATAATTATTGGTAATGGCAGCTTAGATTTTGATGTTGAACTCAGCAGTTACCTGGATGGAATTGATGGATCAACATATTATTGTACTGCAGGATGAGTTCTAGACTTTATATATTCATGAGCTATCTGCAGGAGGAACTTTTTTCCTAAAGCTCAGCTTAGGGTTGCCTTCTGCTTTTTTCTGATTTTACAACTGTATCGATTGAGGTACAAAGGAGGTCAATTGACTTGCCCCAGTGTCACACAGTTGTTGGGTAGTTCTGAGCTTAGCTGGTATTACCGCACGAAGATGTTTTGTCCTTGATCTGTGGTTTTCAAACTGGGATACGCATACCCATGGAGTATGTGAGCTCTTGTCAATGGGTACACAAGAAAATCCTGAAATGGCGGACAATGCTTTTTATTTAGTACAGAGGATTTCAAACTGTGGGGTACGTCACCCTAAGGGGGCATGAAGGGACATTGGGGTGGGGACAGCTCTGCACAGCTGGGCTCGGGGATGGAGCGCCACTTCCACCCCATGACATGCTTGTGGCAGGTCTTGGGGAGGAAGTGCTGCCTACACCCCCTGATTCACCTCAGGCCAAATCCCACTTTGAATTACAATTTTTGGTTGTGCCCCCCCAACCCTGGGGTGGCCCATTGAGGTGAGTCAGGGGTGGAGGTGGCGCTCCCTCCCTGAGCCCTGCTGCACAGAGCCTGACCCCCGCCCCCAATGTTCCTCTAGGTTTTTTTGAATGTTTGAAAATGTGACCCTGCGTGCCCTTCACCACTTGGCACCTATGCGTATCTAGACAAGGGGTCGGCAACCTCTGGCACATGGCTAGCCAAGGTAAGCACCCTGGCAGGCCAGGCCAGTTTGTTTACCTGCCGCGTTGGCAGGTTCAGCGGACCACGGCTCCCACTGGCCATGGTTTGCCGTCCCAGGCCAATGGGGGCAGCAGGAAGCGCCGCGGGCCGACCCCTGCAGTAGACTATTCGGAAAGGGAAAACAACCTAAATTGTTTGAAAACCACTGTCCTAGATCATGCTGCTTCCTTGGTTGTACAAGTTCTCATCACAAGAAGTAAATCTATTTTTGAGACATATCAGTCATCTGACAAGAAATGTCCGAAAAGATTTTTCTTGGTGACCACTGCATTTAATCTAAGATTTCAGAACATCTTCAGTTTTTCATAAAAGAGCTTTTTCCATCTTCTAAGGAACAGAATGGAAACTAGGATCTAAAATGAGCTTTAATACTGGTAACTTGAAATACTTTTCTTTGGGGTTTGTTCAGCTTTTAGTCTAGTGGGCATCTGTGTTAAGTTAGTCTTTTTGTGAGAACTTAGCTGCTCACTGTTTTGTAGTATGCAGCACAAGATAATGCTTAACACTTTATCTCAGGATCTTTTACACATACATGAACGCTACAATTTAATGCCTTTTTATGGAAATAGGCTATGGTCAAGATTTGAAGAAGAACCTAAAATTAGACTCTTAAATCCGTATTTAGGCACCTAAAGTATTGGCTTGACTTTCAAAAGCACAAGGAGTTCCATGGGACTTCCTGTGCTTAAAGCTGAGCATATGCTCAAGAGCTTTGCTAGAGTGGGGGCAGTGTGCTCCACACATTGCAGGAGTGAGTCCTTAATGAATGTGTCTGTTAATAAAATTAAATGTCCATGTTTGTTGGTTTTATGTAGACTTCTAATGTGGACCTACACTTTTCTTTTGTGACTGACAGTTTTCACCTCTAAAAACATTCTCCCTTCCCAACAACAATAAAATAGCTACTCACAGTAAAACCTGCTCATTCCAGCAAATGGCGCCCTTTTCACCAATACAGTCATATACTGTCTTCTGGGAAGTTCGGTATGGGCCACAGGCAGGAACATCTTTTCTTTTTTCTTGCTCTTTTTCTCTTCACCTCATTCCTTTTCTTCCCTCCTATACATTTTTTGTGCAGAGGTCTGTCTTCAGACCCTTTGGATAAAGCAGCTGGAACAAGGGGGTGCTCTTCAAGTGTAACCGAGCTCTCAGCTAGTGTATGGGTAGCAACCATTAGTTAGAAAGTATTACAATGATGATCAGTGTGTTAAGTAAGCAGTTCTAAGAACGATATTTGGGAAAACTAATTTTTAAAATAGCTGAGTACTTATAACTGAGTATGTCCCTGTAACATTCTGATGATAGTTGAAAGCGTTTAAACCAGGATGGAAACTCTCTTTTCCTTGAAAGAACTGCTTAGTCAAACTGAATTAGTCAAGTGGATGGATCAAGTTACTCTGATTGTAGGTTTTTAAATAAACTGTCTTATTTTTGTTTCAGATAACTCAACAATTGGAGAGCATTTGTTTACAGATCATTGGCCTCGTTTTGCAGAAACACGTAATAGGTATATGCAGAAGCTGGCTTTTTGAAGTATCCAGTTTGTTTTATATGGCAGAAAAAAGTTACTAATGAAATATTTTTAAATCTAACAGAGCAAATAGTACTGTCTTCCTGCCAAGTACTTTGTCAGGATTTAAGCTCAGGCTTGAATAAGCCACTTCTCCCAGGACTAAAGGAAGTTCATTTTTAGTTCTTCTTTGTGTATCCTGAGCTCCTATTTTCATGTTACTAAAACTACTACATTAAATTACATTAGCTTCTATGCATTGGAGCACTGAAAAGCCTCAAACTCAGTTCCCTATAAAATTTTAACTTGATTTGAAATTAAGGGCAAGTGATCTTTGATTACGTTTATGCTCCTAGCAGTTCCATATATTAAAAAGCTTCAGAGTTTTATGGCAAAGCCTGTAAATTAGAACAAGTCCTTAGAGAATGGAAAAAAGTGTGAACATGTTTTAGAAACAATTTCTTTAGTTCACTGGTAATGCATTGTTTTTCAATGCTTATAAGAAACTAAATACAGTGTGATACCTCTTTTTTTTGGAATTTTTCAGTCCATATTCTTCAGTCTCTTACTGTATAACATTTTACCTTTCCAAAGCTGTCTGCTCATTGCTGTATGGCCTGAGGGCATGTGTTTGAGAGATTATGTATTTGCAAGCAAAACTTCTCTTTTACAGACCCCTACCTCAAATTTTCTTCTCTTCAGAGTTTTATGAAGAAATTCTCTCCTTGGCATACAGTTTGACGTGCCAGATGATTTCCCCCCAAATGTGGCAGCTTTTAGGTGTTCTATATGAAGTTTTCCAGCAGGATTGCTTTGAATACTTTGCAGGTATGACTGTTCCCCAGCTGTAGTGTATTGTAACTGTTTGCGGATGCAGCTTCAAAAAGCTATCTTATGGAGTTACTTCCTTTTAGTCTGTATTAGTGAAAAGAGCACATGTGCTTGAGCCTTGTTGTGAACACTCCAGTACAACATGGTGAGCTAATGCCACTGTTCTTTGCTTGGAGAAATGTGGCCGAATAAGTCAGTTTTACACATTGTAGTAAGTCCACAGCTCAAAAGAAAATCCTAAAAATTATGAAACTATCAATTCGTTAGCTGAAATGTAGTTATGTCTGTTCTAATTCTTTTTCTGATAGTTATGTCTGTCTATATTTAAAAACCCCATCTTGCAAAGCCATCTGCTAGCACAGATAGCTGTATGCAGAAGCTTTAGGACTCCTGTCATGTTCAGGGGTCCAACCTAATAGATCCCATCGCTGGGTCAGGGCCTTAATGGTTAGAGTTTTGGGGCTTTTGGTTTTGTATAAAATCTTTTCTTGTTTTTTTAGATATGATGCCTCTCATGCACAATTATGTGACCATCGACACTGATACTTTACTGTCTAATCCAAAACATTTAGAAATCATTTACAGTATGTGTAAAAAGGTAAGACTTTTATTCCTTGTCATAGTCCTCACCCTTGATGTTTAAGCACCAAATATTCCAAATAAGAGTGACCAAAGCTTGCCAGTTGGTGGTGGTTGTTTGGTCAAGGTGAAATTATAAGCCTTAGCTCGGTTCCCAGTGGACGCATCACAGAAACCATTTCCACAATTGTAACAGATATCCTCCTCAGAGAGGCCACGGTTTAAATGGACATGGGAATTGACTTCCCCCTTTCATCCATGAAGCATGTGGATAGACCATTATGGAAGAAACTTGCCATGCTGTTGCTCATGTTGTACCTGTTCTGTGGAAAACAGGATTTCACTTTGTCAGGCTGTTAATCTGCTATTGTTCACCAAAACTGAAATCACATTGCAGAAAATGCCAGTTATCAAGGGTACTCATAATAATTTTTAAAATAATGTTTTCCTCAAGAAAAGGACAAGCACTGAAATAACATAATGGAAAAAATGTTAATATTTGTAAAGAACTATATGGATTTTGCAAACTCTAAGGTCACAGTTTGAATTCTCCAGTCTTGTGCCCCTTCGCCATGGTTTCTTATATATACATCTCTCCATACACATGTTCTCTCATGTGTGTATGTGTATTTCCACAGCAGATTGCATACGATGTTGTTGGGCTGAATTATCATTCTTGTTTTAGGTATTAACTGGAGATGCAGGAGAAGATGCAGAGTGTCATGCAGCCAAACTTTTAGAAGTAATTGTTCTTCAGTGCAAAGGGCGGTGTATTGACCAGGTAATATATTACAAACAGCTTTTTATAAATTTGATGCTGTGTAAACGCTTCAATATAAATGCAACCAGATTCATAGAAGTTTAGTAGATGAAAAATGTAGATTTAAGGAACAAATGTAGGAAATCAGATATTCTAAATGGAATTGTCCTCCAGCACACTGACTGTGCAAAGAGTGTAAATGAGTTCAAGAGATTTTTTTTGGATTTGTTTCTTGTGGAGGAGATTAAAGGACATGGCATCTTGAAAAAGCAAGAAAATAGGATTAAAACTGAACAATAAAAAACTGGGACCTTGGGTAGGAGTCTCTTTCTGTTTCCTAAATTTTGTCCTGATAGCATTGCTTGTTGCGAATTGAATGAGAAATTTTAATACATTGCTATGATTTAGAATTTAATCATGCAAGTCAAACTACTGGAGTTGTTTCCCACAGCAATATGAACTCAGATTTTTTTTATTATTGGTGCTGTATTTTGAATTGCTGTATATGCTGTAAAATCTATAACTTAGTATTTGACTGGATTGTGCTTGCTGTGAATACCGTAACTATAAATTTCCTGGATCTTTGTCTACACATTTTCAACCACTATCTGGAACAGTGTATTTTTCACATTAAGGGCTAAATTCTTCTTTGTTATTTTTGTGTAAAGCCCCAGCTCTGCACAGCAAGAACAGATTGTGTCCATTTTTCCTGGACCGTTACATTTACTGGATAATTCTGGAGTTAATTTTAACTGAAATCAGTAGAATTCCACTCATGTAAATCTGGAGTAATTGAAGGGAAAATTTTGCTCCGAATTTTTTTTTAAATGAGAAATCTGAAAGGGATGGAATTAAATCACATACATTTTCAATGAAATTAATGTGTAAAAGCGCCACATCTGTGTTAATGAAATGATTGCACATTGAAATCAAAACTTTCTCCCTTGCTCATAAAGATAGGATATACCTGCATCTTCTTATAGGGAACTGTTTATTTCATAGTCTAGACATACAAACTTGCACAATGCAAATATCTGAATAACCATACTCTTTGCAGACTTTTGTAAGAAGTTTTTCACAATACTTTGTTACAATTTGGCAGAATATATATTTCTTATTGAGGCTTATGTACATGTCTAGTGAAGCTTTAAAACTAAGAAGTTTTTCATTTATCTTAGGACAAGAATATATTTGAACTCTTTTCCCAAAGCTTGAAAATGCCTTTTATACACACTAAAACAAATCCTACCAAATTTCCCCAAAATATTTTACCTTGGTGTTGAGACTAGCCATAACTTTTAGTCCAAAGGGTAATTGTTTTAGAAAGCTTTATAAGCATGCAAACAGAGTCTTAAGGTGAAGGTACACTCTTGCTTTTATATTGGGAAATGAATATACTATACTATTACGAGCTACAAGCAGAATTCCAGTTGACTCTTTGTCTTCAGCAGGTTTGAGACTGATAAGTGCTTTTAAATTGTCATGCAAACTGGCAGTGTTTTTAACATTTAATTTTTTCCCCTCCTGTGTCCCCAGTGTATCCCACTCTTTGTAGAAGCTGTGCTAGAGCGATTAACTCGAGGAGTTAAAACAAGTGAGCTTCGTACCATGTGTCTTCAGGTTGCCATAGCTGCCCTTTACTACAATCCTGAACTACTTCTGCACACGTTAGAGAACATCAGATTTCCACACAACCCTGAGCCCATCACAGCGCAGTTCATAAACCAATGGATGAATGACACAGATTGTTTTCTTGGGCAAGTATTAAGTCTTTTTCTTAAAATCCTTGTTTATCATTTCTTGGCAGCAGATTTCTGAGCTTGGTTTGAATCCCTAGTCACATTGATTCAAGAAATTAAATTCCAAAGCTAAATTTAAATAACAGTAACCCACACCAAAAAAATCTAAGTGCCATGGTGCAGTTAAAGGTGACCTGCACGTATTAATATTTCTTTTCTGTTACGTGCTGAGTAGTATCCTGCATAGCAAGTATAAGATGGCATTGAGCACTTAATCAATTTTAGCCTCTCAGGTGCCTGAGGTTACAGAATATCCGCCTCTGCATGAGAGAGCCCAGTATGCACTGTGCTGGGGATCTCAATCACTGAAGTATAGAACCAACTCATCTGGATTTCAGGGAAATGATTGGGTTTTTTCTGAGTATGTGGAGTGTTTATACAACTTTTTTCTATTCTAAATTTTTAAAGTGCGCTGAATGTAGTGTGAGGGTTTTTGTTTTTGTTTTTAAATAACCCAAACCATCCCCAACCAAAAAAATCCTCTACTCTGTTTCGAGTCATGCTCCCCCCGCCCCCCCAAAAAAGAGGCTGGCTGGCTTCATGAGTCAAAAGAGACTCCACGGTTCACATTGCCAACATAGTGCATACTGGGGCATCTCAGCAAGATGTAGGTATCTGCAATCGTTTGTGACCCAAAAAGGCAAAGTCTAACATCCATTACATGCTGAATGGCTTGCGCCCTTAATTCAGGACATTTAGCACATAATATTTTTGAAAGATAATGTTTTTTCTAAAGTTTGTTGAAGCAGTGGTTTGTGTGGAGCCAATTGTTTTTCTTAGGCAGTTATTGGCTAAATGTTGGGCAGCATCTCACCGTGAAAGTCATTCTGATCCAAGATTGGAGATGTAACTAGCTTTCCAAGCCAATTTGTTACAACACTGTAGTAAAGTCTTAGTACCATGTGTAGTCTGGAAAAAATACTTAGTTTTAGGGGTGTCCTCTAGGACCCTACACTCATTCTTCCTCCTTTTACTTGGAGTTTTTCCCCAAGGTCCTTGCATTGCTTTGACCCTCTCTCCTAGCTGAAACCCTTTAGTGCTGCTATCAGCTTCAGCCAGAAAACGTGTACATTATTGGCTGCAGTGGTTGAGCTGGTGCAGGGTGTGTTGAGACAAACAACACGAACAGTTTTGATTAACAGAATACGTATTGCACATGGGTTACTTTGGTAGAGGCAAGTGGGGCATAACCAGAAAACAACTGAAAGGTAAAATGTCTCTTGATATTCCGGATGCTTGGAAAGGCATATGCCACATGCGTAGAGTAGGTAGGTTTATCTCTCTCTCTCTTCCTTTTCTTTACTTTTTAAAATGTATTACTTAAAGGACACAGTTGGGAAGGGGAACAGTTCGTAGGCTGCAGCAAAGCGGGGAAACCCAACATTTCTCAGAGGTTTTTGTGCACACAGGAGCTGGAAGTTCACCTTCTGCCAATTGGACCAACGCTGCCAGCATAGCAATGTGGCAGAGAGGCCAGTTGCTACAGTATAATTTGGCTATAAACAGGTGCCCAGTGGAAAATCTCATCCTAGTATTGTCTGTTAGGTAATGGCTTAGTTAGGA
The DNA here is from genome assembly GCF_007399415.2 of Gopherus evgoodei. NCBI lineage: Eukaryota > Metazoa > Chordata > Testudines > Testudinidae > Gopherus > Gopherus evgoodei. Next base: position 254,606,633 of record NC_044322.1, on the reverse strand, counting down.
TTGGTTGGGGAAAGTAATATAGCTTGACAGAAATGTGAAGTGTGTCACTTACAAAGGTTGCTTGAATTGATGATTGAAAAGTAGGGCAGGTGTTTTGTGACGATGTTGGCAATCTCATATACATTTCTTATAACATGTACGTGGCCAAACACATCTGTATGTCAGTTTGGAAAGCTGAGAATCTTCTCTGTCCAATGGTATAAAGCTCCAGTTTCTTGCTGTGCTGGATTACAAGGCATTGGAGCTGAAGCCTGTCACTGGTCTAAAGCCTTGACAGCCAAGAGAGAAGGATGGAAAGTGAATTCCATACTTCAGGAGAAAAGATGGATATGTCTCTTCTTCACGTAATTGTCCACATGGATCCCATTTCTGGTTTGCACGTGTCCTGGATGCAGGAGGGAGATTGGGTTCTTCTGGCCAGCAATGTCCACGCTGTTACTCTTCTTCCTTAACCAAGGACATAAGGGGAAGAGCAATTCTGTCATCCCTCTGTTCCTTCAAACAGCTCATGCTGTCTCCTTTTATTGTGCTCTATACAACTTAAATCTCTTTCGTATATATAGTTAGTATATTATAGATAGCATAATTGTTAGTTTTTGTGATTATTTTTATGCCTGTTGGCTTAAAACCCCCTAAAGCATGACTTGTTAATGTTAGGGACTTCCCCAGTACTGGATCTAGCTTCTGTGGCTGAAGCAAAGTCTGTGGGGTTCAAAACTTGCCCCTCCTTGTGATGCTTTAATTCCACTGAAGGATGGTCAAATGAAATGCCTCTTTTGCCTTGACTTCAACTATGCTTCATGCAAGGATGGTTAAAATCGGTGTATTTGCCAAGCAAACATCACATGGCCATGCAGGAGACAATCCCACAAGAAGTTGTGTCCCCATTAAACTGGAGGAAAGACGCATTACAGGTGTTTAAGGGAGTACCCTTCTCCTCCCCTCTGCCAACCAAGACTCCGCTCAGGGATGAGCAGCTCATTTAGAGCACTTACAGACTCTGGCCGTGTGGTATCAGCAAGTAGCTCATCTGTATGTAGCTGTTCTGGAACTCGGAGCATGCAGAGCATTCCTTTCCTGTCTTCAGGGATCTGCAGTCCAAGTGCTGACAGACAACATCACAGAGGGTGGAGCAGGTCATCTCTGCTCTGGCAGGAAGCTGTTTGGCTTTGGACTTGGTGTATTACTGTAAAGAAAGTAGCTGTTCTTTTAGGTTATTTAAAAATATGGTGACTCTTTGGAGCTGCTAGTGACTTGGAGTGCTAGAACTAATCTGTGGAGGTGCAGGGGTTGAGCTGGATTAGACTGCCCTGTATAGATGAAGCATAAATAGAGTGTATCCCCTGGATATTGCACATTTATGGGGTACATATTTGTAGGTATATAATGTGCTTTGTTTGGATTGTTTCATATAGACTGAAATATGTATTGTGTCGTTTATTTAAGATTGAATTAGAGTGAGGGTGGTGAAGAGACCGTAAAACCCTGTGTACTTGTGTTGTTTGCCATCTTTATCTCCATGGTCTGAAATTTGAATGAGCCATATTTTGCATGCTCAGTGTTTACTCTTCCTAGTAAAGATTCTTCTACAGAAACTAAAGTGAAAAGGAAAACTTAATTTTGGTTTGAACATGTGAGAAATCAATAGCTGAATTATCTAAAAGCTGAATAAGAATGTTTAGTTGATGAGTAGGAATCATTTGACTTCAAAAGAGCTAGAATTTCACTCATAATCTTTTAAAAACTGATGATTTGTATTTATTTAAGCAGAAGATCTGATATAGGAAATTCAGGCTGGTCCAAACTCTGTAACCTAACGGAAATGGCTAATTAGCTGCAACTCCGAAAGGAAATGCATTGATGTGACTGAAAGAAAATTGATTCTTAACACGAAAGAGGCAGCTAATTAGTATAAGGGTCTTGCTGGTTTCCCTTTGAATTTCCTAGGATTCAATTTAAAGTAGAAAAGATCCTTTAGCTTCTTCTGTCTATTACTGAAACAAGCATTTGTGGGCTACCGAAGAGCTTGCAGACTATGAAGACTGCATATAACATGTTAAAAATAGACTTGCCTTATGGCAGTATGTTGTGCTTCCATTTGGTCAACAGTCTGAATCCTTAGCACTCCAGGCTGAGAGTGCTATTCAGGTAGCAAGAAAAGTGCATGTCTGGTGGAAGAGTGTTTTATATTGCTGACCAAGTGACTCAGGATCAACACTAACGAACATCTCAGGGAATTTTGTCCAGGCCACCTCATGCAGGTGGAAGGATTGCTTCAATCTGGGCCTGTGGTGGGGAGAGACTAAATGGATGCTGGAGCATCCTTTCCCACTACAAAAAATATCCTATTTGGTTTGTTAAATCTTCTTGATACTTGATACAGACTCAGCATAACAGACTGCTGAACTTTGAATAAGATGATTGCTAGTTCTGTTATTCATCTGTGGCTGACAGGCAGAAGAAGCAGTTCTTCCTTTGTCTCAAATTCACTAAAATTGGCCTGGTGCCTGAGTTTCAACTATCCTTCTGGGACCTCTAACACCACAATATATTTCAAGAGCACACATTCCTTCTTGCAACTGCTTATTTAAATGCTTGAAAACATAAGGAAAGAAATATTCTATATTTGTGAAAGTTTATTGGGTTAGCTCCTAAGTATTACCATTTAAAATGGATTTATTCTTGAGTCTTCTAGTCTCCTTTATTGTCCAAGAAGGGGAATTTACTAGGAAGTAGAGGCACTAATTACTATGGCGTCTTGAATTTTTGCAATGTTCTATTTTGGAGTTGGCATTACATGACTGTAAGGCATTGATACAAACACCTCAACCCCGATATAACACGGGATCACATACAACACGGTAAAGCTCTGACATGCTGCTCTGAGCAGCATGTTAATGGTGCCAGCCTAGGCTGGGGACAAGGGGTTTGATAACGAGCAGAGGGTCTCGGGGGTGGTCAGGGGCTCCTCCCCCCTTCCAGGGTCTGGGGGGCAGGAGCTGTGGGAGGGCACTTTTTGGGGGCCCAAAGTCCCAGAGTGGCCCGGGGGATTAGCAGGGGGCTGGGAGCAGCCTGCTCTGCTTCCCTCGTCCTGGCCCCAGCTGTGTCCCTTGGGGGATAGGACTTGAGGGAAGGGATCCCTCCACCACACTCACCAGCAGCGTTGGAAGCGGAGCAGCCCAGCCCGCTCCACTCCGCCAGCTCCACTCCGCCAGCTCCCAGCCACAGCGCTCCGCTTCCTGCCGCAGGGGAATACGGGGGCATCCTTTCCCCAACCTCCCCACACTCACTGGCAGCAGGAAGCGGAGCGCCGCGGCTGGGCGGTGGCAATTGGAGCGGGCTGGAGCCACGTCACTCCACTTCCCGCCGCCAGTGAGCGCAGAGGGCATCTTTTCTCCAACCTCCTTGCACTCACCGGCGGCAGGAAGCGGAGCAGCCCAGCCCCAGCCAGCTCCACTCCACCAGCTCCCAGCTGTGGTGCTCCACTTCCCGCCGGGCAGATGAGTGCAGGACCTTTGCCCAGCCGCCCCCCAGTGACATGGCTAGGGCCAGGGCAAGAAAAGCGGAGCAGGCTGGGGCCGCATCGCTCCGCTTCCCGTTGCAGGTGAGTGCGGGGGGGCATCCTTTCCCCAACCTCCCTGCACTCACCGATGGTGGGAAGCAGAGCAACATGGCTAGGAGCAGGCTGGGGCCGGGCTGCTCCGCCTCCCGCTGCTGCCGGTAAGCGCCTGTCGGGGTGGGGTGGTGGTGAATAGGGGTTGGAGCAGTCAGGGGACGGGGGGTTGGGTAGGGGTGAGGTCCTGGGAGGTAATTAGGAACGGGGATCTCTGGAGAGGGCGGTCAGGGACAAGGAACGACAGGGGGCAAAGCAAGTTTGATATAACGTGGTATCACTTATAACATGGTGAGATTTTTTCTCTCTCGAGGACCATGTTATATCGGGGTAGAGGTGTATTATAAGATTATTCACTGTTCTGTTGCACGTATAGTAAAATTAGTTCATTTCACTTGTCAAGGTATTTTTCCCCCAGTTTGAACTTTTAGCATCCAAAAGTGGGAACTGCATGTTCCCTTCTAAGCTTAATTCCTAGCTTAGACTTGATAGTGCCGCCACAAGCCAAAATATAGTGTTTGGCACACTTTCTGTTCCCCAAAACCTTCCCTGGGGGACCCAAGATCCAAACCCCTTGGGTCTTAAAACAAGGAGAAATAAACCATCCCCCCTCCTTTCCCCCTCCCAGACTTTCCCCTCCCTGGGCTACCCTGACAGACTGCACTGATCCAAACTCCTTGGATCTTAAAACAGAGAGAAATTAACCTTCTCCCCCCATTTCCCCCACCAATCCCTGGTGAGTTCAGACCCAGTCCCCTTGGGTCTTAAACAAGAAAAAAGAAATCAATCAGATTCTTAAAAAAGAAAACTTTTAAGAAAAGAAGAAAAAGTAAAAATTATCTCTGTAAACTCAGGATGGAAAATGTTTACAGGGTATTCAGCTCATATAGACTAGAGGGACTTCTTCCCCCCTAGCCTGAGATTAAAAGTTACAGCAAACAGAGGTAAAACTCCTTCCAGCAAAATACACATTCACAAGTTAAGAAAACAAACATAAGACTAATCCGCCTTTTTTAGCTAGTACTTACTATTTTGAACATGAGAGACTGTTTCAGAAAGATTGGGGAAACCTGGGGTGCACGTCTGGTCCCTCTTAGCCCCAAGAACGAACAAAGAACAAAACAAACAGCACAAAGACAGACTTCCCTCCACCAAGATTTGAAAGTATCTTGTCCCCTGATTGGTCCTCTGGTCAGGTATCAGCCAGGTTTACTGAGCTTCTTAACCCTTTACAGGTAAAAGAGACATTAACCCTTAACTATCTGTTTATGACAGCACTGTAGGGACTTTAAGAAATTTCAAGGCTTCCAATGTCAAGCTACAGAACATGTATGGATTTGGAGGCTATAAAGGGCTGCTATCATAGAAAGGAGCTGCAGGAGACCGGTGTGCAAGGATCAAACTTCAATTTTTCTCTCTAGTCTTACAAAATTCATCTTGGTGATCTCCTTGTGCATTTGCTTTGCACATATACAGCACCTTTAATCTAATACTATCAAAGGGCTTTACAAATATCAAGCCTTACAACATTATGGTATGCGTAACTGGTGGTGGTAAGCCTATGTTAGTGATGGGTAAACTGAGGTACTGAGCAATTACATTTTTTCCCCTGGTTGCAAAACTGGAAATAGAATTCCTGGATTCTATCACCCTCCTGATTTCAGCTCCTAGCCTGCCTTCCTATTTGTGTGTGTGTGTGTGTGTGTGTGTGTGTGTGTGTGTGTGTGTGTGTGTGTGTGTGTGTGTGTGTGTGTGTGTGTGTGTGTGTGTGTGAGAGAGAAATCCTGAAAGTTAGAGAAAGAGAGGATATCCTTCATGCCTAGTTGCAGATAATAAATTTCTCAAGGCAATAAATGAGGAAGATTGCAAACACCATGTAGGCAAAACACACAGCTTGATATGCTGGTTGACTTTGCTTTCCCTTGGATGGACTATTGTAGCCAGAAGACTGTGCTTGCTCTTTTTAAGTAGCTTATTGCTATTGTGCATCACTCAGAAAACAGAACTGCTTTGCTAAGCCCAATTGAGACTAAGGCCTGGTCTACACTACGCGTTTAAACCGATTTTAGCAGCGTTAAACCGATTTAACGCTGTACCCGTCCACACTACAAGGCCCTTTATAGCGATATAAAGGGCTCTTTAAATCGGTTTCTGTACTCCTCCCCAACGAGAGGAGTAGCGCTAAAATCGGTATTACCATATTGGATTAGGGTTAGTATGGCCGCAAATCGATGGTATTGGCCTCCGGGCCGTATCCCACAGAGCGCCACTGTGACCGCTTTGGACAGCAGTCTCAGCTCGGATGCAGTGGCCAGGTAAACAGGAAAAGCCCCGAGAAATTTTGATTTTCATTTCCTGTCTGCCCAGCTTGGAGCTCTGATCAGCACGGGTGGCAATGCAGTCCCAAATCCAAAAAGAGCTCCAGCATGGACCATATGGGAGATACTGAATCTGATTGCTCTATAGTGAGACAAATCTGTTCTATCAAAGCTCCGTTACAGAAGACAAAATGCCAAAGTGTTTGAAAAAAAAAATTTACAGGCTACACAGTGCTGCGTGACAAGTGTAACGGGAAGCCAGAGACTCAAATGGACGCTCACGGAGGGAGGGAGGGAAGGGGTACTGAGGACTCCAGCTATCTCACAGTCCCCAGCAGTCTCTGAAAAGTATTTGCATTCTTGGCTGAGCTCCCAGTGCCTGTAGGTTCAAACACATTGTCCGGCGTGGTTCAGGGAATAGCTCGTCAATTTACTCCCCCCCACCACGTGAAAGAAAAGGGAAAGAAATCATTTCTTGACTTCTTTCAATGTCACCCTGTGTCTACTGAATGCTGCTGGTAGACGCGATGCTGCAGCAGTGAAGAGAAGTATCCGCTCCTCTCCCCTCCCCGGTGGCAGACGGTGCAGTAGGACTGGTAACTGTCCTTGTTATCAACCCGTGAGTGCTCCTGGCTGGCTTCAGGTGAGGCTGACCCGGGGAGCCTGGGTGAAAATAGGAATGACTCCCGGTCATTCCCAGTAGATGGTACAGAACGGCTGGTAACCGTCTTCATCATAGCAACTGGGGGCTGAACTTCAATCAGCCCCCTCCCTTTCATGTGAAAAGAAAAGATTCTGTACTGCCTGGACTATCATAGCAGTGGGATGCTGGGCTCCTCTCCCCCACACTGCTTAATGTCCTGCCTGGACTATCATAGCACCGGGAGGCTGCCTCCCCCTCATTTTATGTCACTAAAAACTAAGTGTTTCTTATTCCTGCATTCTTTATTATTTCATGACACAAATGTGGGGGGACACTGCCAGGGTAGCCCAGGAAGGTTGGGGGAGGAGGGAAACAACAGGTGGGGTTGTTGCAGGGGCACCCCCCGTGAATGGCATGTAGCTCATCATTTCTGCGGGATCTGACACCGAGCAGCTGTATTCTCTGATACACTGCTTCTCTAGTACATTTGCCCCATATTCTAGGCAGGACTGACTCTATTTTTAGAAACCATAAAGGAGGCCATTAGCCTTCTTGGCAACAAGGGCACACTGTTGACTCATATCCAGCTTCTCGTCCACTGTAACCCCTAGGTCCTTTTCTGCAGAACTGCTGTCTAGCCATTCGGTCTCTAGTCTGTAGCAGTGCATTGGATTCTTCCGTCCTAAGTGCAAGACTCTGCACTTGTCCTTGTTGAACTTCATCAGATTTCTTTTGGCTCAATCCTCTAATTTGTCTAGGTCCCTCTGTATCCTGTCCCTACCCTCCAGCGTATATGCCACTCCTCCCAATTTAGTGTCATCTGCAAATTTGCTGAGAGTGCAGTCCACGCCATCCTCCAGATCATTAATGATCCTATATTTCAGGATAGACGGTGCTGTGAAAAGTGGTTCACTTTAGCATAAGTATGGATTCTATTAAAGATGTATAATATTAGCTAAATAATTTTGGTAACACCCTTACCCAGAACTCCACCCAAAAGTGTAAATCTTCTGGTAACTCTCCAAAAGGCCACATGGAAGGTGCAGCACATAACATGTGCAGACTTTGCACAGCATTGTTCTTTAATAACAGGACAATTACACAGATCTACACAAAAGCAATAAACCCTATACTAATTTCCCCTCCCTCTGGCTCACCCTTTCTTTGCGGGACATCTGTATTCAGGTAGGCAAGGTTCTCCTCCCTTGGCTCATCCAGCTCCAGCAGCAGTTTCCCTCATCTTAAGCTGGTGAAAATTGCCAAAAAGAGCCAAAAGATCAGCTTCTGTCTTTCAAAACCTTCCAGTCCCTCTGTCAGATGACTCCTGCATCAAGAGAATGATCATAGACACTTACAGGTGACCCCACTGTTGGGTGTCCTGTCCTGTGATAAACTGTTCTCCTGGCTGGGAGCCAGTCTGTTGTCGAGAACTGTTTAACTTCAGTGAGAGAGCAGTTAAAGTTAATGGCGCTCTTATTAAGCTTTTGCCACTACTCCTGTTGGAATTTAGGTCCAACACGGAGGTAATGGACAATAGAGAGAGCAAAGCATGCATATTCAGAACGGAGTTTGCAGCTTGGTAAACATACATACAGAGAATTTATAAATTGTGCAGATTCCTTGAATCGTCACAATGCCCACTATGACTTAATACCATGGTATGTGTGGCCTTTGACTAGGAATGAAATTGTAGGCATTTTTTTAATGGTTAAAACTGGGGGGGCTCCCTGTAAGTTTTATTGCAGACCTTGCTATTACAATATTGTTTTGAATGTGCATCCTGTTAGTTTCCCCAGTCTCTACGTGCATTGACCCATCCTTCTAGTTCTAAGAAATACTAACTCTGCAACAAAAGTGTCTCCTAAGAGCCTTTGTTTTGTTAGATGCCATAACTTGCACGGCCACACCATATGAGAAATGTAACCATGTTGAGACTATGGAAAATGGCCGGTTTGTTACCAGTTGAAAACATCTTATGATCAGACAGCTAAAAAGAGATTTCTACCCCTTTTGTCCTTTCCTCTTTCCCACCCCTGTTACAGTCTTGTTAGCAGTAACATTCTGGAATGGATCCAGGAAACTGGATAGGACTGCTATGTTGCTTGGAGGAGCAAGGGAATGAGAACCTGCCAGCCAGGTTGGCAGAACATCTTTTATGGTAGCAAGGGGAAATTATCTTTCCTGTAGGATACTTCTTGTTCTATTTGGAGTTCTGCACAAAAGCTGTCAGTAACTGAGAATTTTTAAAGAAGTTTCTTTAATAGCGAAATGCCATCTAGTCAGAAACACAGTTGAACAGTATTTCTAGTACTACCCAGTATTTGAAGTGCAGACTAAAGAGTGTCCGAAGTAGATAAGGATTTACTCCTACTCTGATGGCAGTTGTGATGCTTTTGCTTATGCAGCCCAAAAGCACTTTTAAAAAAAAGTGATTGCATTAAAAGCGCTTATCTAATTTCCTGCATACGGTCAGTAATTAGGGATCTTTCCACTACCACTTTCCAACCAACTCCCTCCCATAGAATATCTTTGGATTACTTTTCCTTAGGTGTGTTAGTTTGCATTTTTCCTGATTAAATCTCCTGGTCCATTATTCTGGATGCCTTGGAAAAATTATTTCTTTCATCTCATTGATATTTGCAATGTCTCTGAATTAAATTTAATCTACAAATTTAATGTACAATTTGGACTATTTAAATCAAGGGTTCTCAAACTTCATTGCACTGCGACCCCCTTCTGACAACAAAAATTACTTCGACCCCCAGAGGGGGAACCAAAGCCTGAGCCTGCCAAGCCCCACTGCCCCAGATGGTGGGGGGGCAAAGCCCACTGCTCTGGGCAGGGGGGCCAAAGCTGAAGCTCAAGGGCTTCAGCCCCAGGAAGGGGGTCTGCAACCTGAGTCCTGCTGCCCAGGGTTAAAGTCCTTGGCCTGTGGCTTCGGCCCCAGGCAGTGGGGCTCGGGCTTCAGCTCCAGGCCCCAGCAAATCTAAGCCAGTCCCAGGGAGTTGCAGCCCACTTTGGGGTCCTGACCCACAGTTTGAGAATCCCTGGTTTAAATAAAACCAGCCCTTGTGGCACTCCATCAGATCATTGCCCCTCCCCGCACCCCCAATTCAGTACATTACTGTTTGTCATTGCTCTTTGCTTATGGTCCTTTCTTACCAGTTTTCAATCCATATGACAGTACTCCTATTTAACCAATTCAAATAGATTTTCCAGTCCAGTTTAGTGATGTACTGCGTCCAACGCTTTACTGAAAATCAGATAAATTACACCATTAACCATGTTTATTTAGCATTACATTTCTTTGTATTTGAGAATCCTAATCAACAGCTCTAGGAAGTTAGCCAGTGTGTGATAGATGATCAATCAGTTATTACATGCAGTACTTGTTATTGGGAATTTTGCATTTAAAAACCTAGCAGAAGAATATATTTAGGAGCTGTTGCTTAGTAGTATAATTCTACTTTTTTAATCTATACAAAGGGACCTGTTTCTCATGTAACATATTTGTATTGCTTTAGACTTCATGACAGAAAGATGTGTATAATAGGACTGAGCATCCTAATGGAATTGCAAAACCGACCTCCTGCGGTAGATGCTGTGGCTGCGCAGATTGTTCCTTCAATCCTACTCCTGTTTCTGGGATTAAAACAAGTATGTGCTACGCGAGAATTTACGGAACATGAAGACCAGGCTAAAGACGAAAAACACGATACAGAAGATAATGGTAAGATCTCCCATTTCCACATTCTGGATTGAATTTTAAATGTGTTTGAAATTACAGTTGATTTTTAAGACTCATCAGCCTTTCTGCTGAATTGGTCTGGTTTATTGGATGCTTGGAAAGATCCTCTTGTGAATTGGTCATTCCTCTTAAAATTAATGCTAAAGCCCTTTTGAGGTGTATCTATGTCACTCCTCCTGCAAGGGCAGTTTTGTTTTAAAAATAATAAAAGCTGCAAATCCATGGTGCCCAATCACAAATGTGCTCTGTAAACCAGCATGCAGGAGATTCCTGACTAATAGGCTAGCAGAAATTGGGCAGTGCTGTGGAGGCAGCATTCTTGGTCCCTGGGTAAAAAACATGTCCCCAATAGCTACCTCTTCAACTAATTTAAAAAGTAATGATAATGGGCTTGGAAGGGATCCCTGGCATGTGGTCTTCTCCCAGACGGAGGGTGGCAAAAGGAAAGATGGTTTAAAATATGACTTTTTTCAAAAAGAACTGATATTTTAATTTAAAGGGGAAGTTTTTTATTTAAATAACATAGGTTTATTTTTAAATGAAAATTTATTTACAATTAATTTTACATTGTAAAGAAAGTCAGACCACTGAACTAGTGAAGTGATTGGCTCGGCATCTAGAACCAGAGTTTGTTGAAGTGCTAAACCAGCTTTTGACAGCAGTAGCTTCTTCTGCAGGAGCAGAAAATATTTTCTTCATTTCAGTTTAATCAGCTAGTTCAGTTCAATGATTAGTTCATTCAAAGTTAAGAAACCAATTGTGAGTTGAAGAAAGCAGAAAAGCTTATTTTCCTCTGCTAATCTATGAATAAAACGAGGTGTGAGAAGATGAGATCTACTAGTTCTAAAAACTTGAAGAGTGGAAACAATCAGTTTAATTCACTAACTACAGATAATGATTCCTTTGTTTGATAAATCCATTTTAAATGGAAAACCGTGTTTTGATGAACTCCATTCTGTTGTATCCAGCATATTGAAGATAGTTTTGTTTAATAAAACAACTTTAAAAGTGCTCTCTTTGTGCACTTTTAATTGAATTTCAAATTTCAATCTTAATAGAGATTGACACAAATCTTGAGTAAAAAAGAAAATCCTCTAGTAAATAAATGCATCCTTTACCATTTTCTAACATCATAAAATATAAAATTTAAGAATGTGAATGAATGTAAATTAATCTATATAATTGCTTAAATAACTGTATATAGATAGTTTATGCTCCTGGTTAGCAAAATGTACCAAATTTAGTGGAAAGGCAATATTTTGTTGCAAATCAACATGCTTTAATGGTTTACCAGTCAATGAGAATCAGTCTTTCTTTAGGAAAATAAACAAATGCAAAACGAGATTAAAATCAATTCTTTATATAAAAGTTTCCTGCTTACTGCTTTAAATTGTGATCAGACTCAATGATGTAAATTGCTTTGGTTTAAATCAATCCACGCTGGCACAAAGAGCCTTCAGGACAGGTTTACAAAGCAGGAATTGAGATGATCATGATTCCTGTGGCAGAGAGGCCTCCTCTCAATCTATCAGGCAAAAAGGAAAAAAAATCCAGAGAATTTGCAGCACTGGAGAGTGTATATTACACAGCATTAATGACAGATTATTTTATTGTCTGAATATCTAATTTGCAGTATGAGATAAAATCATTGTAGGCTCTAATGCTTAAGATGAGTACAAATGAAATCCTTTTAAGAGGTGCAAATTGCAGATATAATTGTAATTAAATTGAGTTGCCTCTACTTAATGAGCATAAGAACATGGTACAGTAGCTACACAAACATTTCAGTAGCCATGTACTGCTCAGATCTCTGCACTGTGATTTGCCTAAAACTCCAGTCCCAACCATTCCAGACTGCTGTCCATAAGCCCGTAGCAGATATAACCAATTCCACTCATTTTATCCAGCTGACAAAAGAAAAACTTGAAATGCTGTTTTTAGCGCCCGTTATATTCTTGAAAACATTTCATAGATATTTTGGCATAGTAACCTGAGACCTTGCTTAAGTCAGAAATAGCAATGTTTGGAACTTACATTTCAGGTTTTTGGTTTAGGATATGATGGCTGTTTTATAAATACGAAGCTGGGTAAAACAGCCAAGGGAAGTTGTTTTAAGTGTGTGCAGTTAAGAGAGCTCTCCAAAAGTTGGTAGGCAATAAATGTGACAAAAGTCTTTTAACTGTATAGGGTATCTGTTTGTAAAGTCCAAGTCTTTATTTGCTGTATTTTATTAAAAAGCAAAATGACAGGCGATTTATATTACCCTATATACTTGATCATAAGCCAGCTTGTTTATAAGCTCAGCCCCCAAGATAGATAAGTAAAAATGGAAATTTTTTTATAACCCATTCATAAGCCGACCCTATAATTTGGCAGTCAGAAAACTTTGGCTCCCGGGCCATCAGGATAAGCTGCTGGTGGGCCAAGATGGTTTGTTTACCTTGAGCATCTGCAGGCACAGAGGTGAACCTAAGTAAACCAAGTGTCCCGGCGCACCAGCTGCTTACCTTGATGGGCCGGGACAGCAACCGGTGGGGACATTTTTTTGGGGGGGAGAAGCTGGGAGTCAGGGGAGTAACCCCTGTGACCACCCCCCACATGACCCCAAGCCTAGCCTGGGACACCCACACACTCCCCATCCCATCCCTTCCCACCTTATCTGGGGAGGGCCAGGGGAGGATGTCTCTGGTCTGGCTGGAGCTGCTCCGGCAGGCTGAGCAGCGCAGCTGCAGCCTGCTCCGACGGGTCAGACCAGATGATGTGGCCGCAGCATGTTCCAGTGGGCTGGGCCGGGTGACACGGCTGTAGTGTGCTCTGGGGAGCGGGGCCGAATGGCACGGCTGCAGCCTGCCAGCCCCGGAGCTGCAGCTGCTTTGGAAGCTGTGAGAGAGCAGCGTGGCCAGAAGCAGAGAAACTCTAGCCCAGCCTCTTCCCTTCTGGCTCTGCTGCTTCTCCTTGCTCCCTCTGTTGGAGGAAGGGGCTGTGTCCCACCTCTCCCTCTCTATATCCGTTCATAAGCCGACCCCCCTCTCTGGTGCTTTCCTTTTATTACTAAAAAAATTCAGCTTATGAATGAGTATATATGGTCATTTACAAGAGAAAAGTTGCTGTTTTGCTCCTACAGCAGTCTTTTACTCACAAAGTAACGGTACATGTGAGAGCAAATTTCAGTTTCACTCTTCCAAGATGTTACTAGAAACAGAGCATAACTGTGTTCTAAAATGTATGAAATATTTTGATGGCTTCCTTTTTCACATCTTCAAGTTTTTGTTTTTAAACTATGGTCCCTTTTCTGGCCAAAAATGTATGTATACATGTTTTGTCCCTTTAATATTTTTAATTACTGAAGGCATATGATGATTTTAAAAAGAAAAATGTTGATACCTTTGCAGAAGAGATCCCAAGTGACGAAGAAGAAACAAATGATGTGGGTCAGGCAATGCAAGAGAATCATGGAGGAGGTGGTGTTGGTGGTGGTGGAGAAGATGAAGATGAGGATGATGACGATGATGACTGGGATGAAGATGCATTGGAAGAAACTGCTCTAGAAGGATTCAGCACTCCTCTTGACCTTGAAGATGGTGTGGATGAATATCAGTTTTTTACACAAGCACTGTTAAGTACGTACATGCCTGTATGCATAATTCTTTAATATGATGGTTCATAGACACTTATGTAAATAATTGTTTTAAATCCTTATCTGTGGTACTAGTAACCTCTTGCACTATTGAAACTGAAAAATAACCCAAAATCTTTTTTGTATGTTTGCTTCACCATTTATGCTGATTTACCTCAGTTTGGATTTTTGAACGTTTTCCCCCTTTCTACTAATGAGTTTCGCTTTCTGATTCTCCTGTTCTAACATAACCATGAAATCTGTGGCTAGCACACACTCAAAGATACTTCTAAAGCTGAACCAGTGTTCTAACTGAAAAGGTCCTGAAATCATTTCTGTTCATACTATCTCTATTGCAATTTTTCAAACAAAACCTATATTATAGGGTCTAAACTACTTCATTGTCCTTTGAGTGCTCAGACAGAGTATTTATCTTTTCTAAATTGTCAAAACCCTAAAGGAAAAAGCATTTTTCTCCTGTCCAGAAGTTTTAACAAGTCTAGTTTTATTTTTAACTTCTGAAATGAGTCTAATTTTCAGCATAGTGGATGCATTTTGACTATGAAATTGAACATGGCTGTGAATATTGGGCACACTTTGAAACATTATTAAGTCCCTGTTTCCAGAAAGCTCTTAAACACATGCTCAATTTTAAGCTCCTCAAACCCCAGTCCCTTTTGGAAATAGGCCAACTTTATCTGTGTTCTGAGAAGCTGACAGAGGTGCTAAACCAGTGTTGATGTGTGAGGTCTGTGTTTTTTAACCACAAACCCAGATCTTCTTTCTCTCTGTCTTTTTCATCTTGTCCTTCTGAAATAGCCTTAAAACATAGGCTGATAATCACTTTGCATCCACTCCTTGTTTTGACAGCGGTTCAGATCCGGGATGCAGTCTGGTACCACTCACTGACAGCACCGCTGAGCGATGATCAGAAGAAACAATTGCAGGAAATTTACACATTAGCAGAACACCGGCGAAGTGCTGCAGGTCAGTCATTTCTCTGAGGCTATGATGTGTTGTAGGGACTCTGGTACAGAATATGCCTTTGTAGCAATTATATAGGGTGCAGTGGGCCAACTTGAGTCCCTGTGCACTACTGGGTCTGAGAGGAGATTTGAGGAGCATAAGCGGTGCATAGGGCTTTATGCTGTCTCTGCACTGAGATGAATCTCACCTAGAGATTAGCATTGCCTCTAATTTGTAGACTCCTATCTGGCAGATTAAAACAACTATATAGAAACTGAGCTAGATTTTCAGATGGATTTTGCACATAAAGAGTAAATTAAGGTATTACCTGGCTGACAGCCATTCATTTGATCAAGTCTGTTATAGATCAGTGTGTGTTTTACAGCTGTTTAATTTTTTTTACCACTAAAATTACTTTTCACAGTAAATATAAGCATTTGGACATTTAAAAAGGGGTCTGCATTGATGGAAATAAGTTCATTAAACCGAGGAGCATGCAGTGCAAAGTCATGTACAATTATTTCATAATAAATTAATCTTTCAACTTCTGTCCTAGAGAGGGGTGTGGAATGTTTCTTTAAAAAAAAAATTTAATCTGCTGCAATTTATCACTGCAATGGCAGATCTGAGAATGAAAGCTTCCTCTTCCACACAGGACTGTGTAGATCAGACGCAATTACTCTCTACTTTTATACCCCTTTTCTTTTCCTTCTGTGAATTCTAGAGACTAAGACGATAGAACAACAAAGTGGCTACACATTTGACAACAAAGGACTGATCACAGCATTTAACTTTGGTGGAAATGCTCCTGGAGGCAACTGAAGGAGAAATTGCAAAGGACTCTGGGAATGGCTTCATCATTACATTTTATTATAAAACAGTCATGACTTCTGAGTGTGTGGGGGAGGGTAATCTGATGTTCCAGATGGTTTCCCCTGGGAGACAGCAGTGTGTTTTCCTCACCAGACTGCTCTTTCTAGCCAGCTACTGTAATGTTCAAATTCTTGTGGTGTTTTTATAATTTGATGGACTGAAAAGAAAACATCTGCCCTCAAGGAAACTGAATGACTGAGAGGGGCTAGGTTGAATCTAGTTGAGTTGCACTTCTCAGGTTTTTGCTGTGCAGAATTGGTGGATTCATATGGATAACAGTGCCTTCTGTTGTATATGGATTATCTGAACAAATGAATTTGAGTGTATCGTAATTTTTTTAAGTGTAAGGATTCTTCTAGATGCACTGTAAGCCTCGGTTTCGTGTTTTCTTACTGTCTGTCTTTTACTACATGACTTAGTTGTTTGTTAGTTGCATACACGTTGCTGGTTTCAAAAACAACATCTCAACTTCCCTCCTTGGTGTAGACCTTTATATGTTGGGCATTCTTTTGGAATTATAAAGCATACTCTGGGGCTTTCAAGGGTTCTTATCAAAAAAGCAGATTTTTCCCTTGATGCAACGGTCACCTCAGCCCACATCCTTGAGATCTCTCCATTAAAAGACAACCTACTTGAGTTGTAATGGCACTCATGCTCTGGCAGGTTCAGATCAAAACTGATACTGGTACCAAATAATTTCTATCTCCGTAAGTGTGTGAGTGATCAATCTCTGGCCCTTGCGAGTAGAGGAACTACATGACAACTTGTCTCCTTTATTGCTGAATGTTAGGTTTTATTTTGGGACCCTATACATTCTTTTCCTTTAGTGATTCATTATCATTCCAGCTGTAGTACTGAAAAATGGGGGTCCATAACATTTTAAAGCAATAGTTTATCTTAGTGGAGGGGAAAGTAGCTCCAAATCTTGCTTTTTTATGTCTGAATTTCTACTCTGCATCCCATCTGGCTCCTATTCCCAGTGCTGTAATTTAGTCATGTTTAATTTTCCCATGTTAAAAAGGTCAGTCTCCTATACTCAAATATACACATACCTAATTGTATGTGTGTTCGTACAGTGAAACTTGTCTTAAGCAGACACTAAGCTAAATACTGATATGCACAGAAATCTCTCTTCTATAACTAAGGGGTTAACAAAGTTATAGTGGAAATGATGGGGATACATTAAAATGCTTAAATATTTTAAAATGAGGATTGAAGGTAGAATCTTTAATCCATATTTCATGTCTTTTTTGTGTCTGATCACTTGTTCAGGCCTTGAAAGTGTTTACTAGACAACTGTTACCCCAAGACTGACATGAAAGGTGAAAAGCCCTTTGCCTGGGGTGGTACCCAATTGAAAAAGCTCGACTCTTCTTTCTTTCCCCATCACTTCTTCAGCTACTGCAAAAGGGGAGGGTGCTGTCCTTGGACCCTGCTCAGGGCTCTTATCTTTTGTACAAACCTCTGTCTCTCCCACTGCCCAACTGTGAAAATACCTCTCTCCTGTTTTCCCTTTTTCCTACCCCAGAATCTTCTGCCTGCTGGAGAGAGGTCCTCTGCTGCTTTAGCCCTCTTCAGCCTTCCTACCTCCTGCTGAGGTGGTCATGTGTCTGCTACTTTACCCCTCCCTCAGCCTCAGTGTTAGGTCCTCTCCAATGGCCTTCTCTGCCTCTGTTTATAGATTTTTTTTTTTTCAAAGCAGCCGCAGAATGAAATTGACTTGGTTCTTATTTGTTTTCACTGACGCTATTCAAAGCCCTGGGTGCAGCAGTCAAAAACTATCACGTCTCTTAGATCAGCTTTCATTCCGCTAAAGCCTGAGAAAGCTTTGAACACTTGAAAATTCAGACCCCAGTGTCTTTGCTAGTAAAGTGATTGGTGATTTTGGATGTCCAGTATAAGACCCTTCAAAGAGGGTAGAGGCCTCTGTACTTTTTGAAAATCAGGCCCCAAAATAATTGGTCACTTTCAGAGATTTAGAGCTGGAGGTGTCTCCCTAACACTACATACTACATCACTTTACTTTCAGTTTACAGTTGGGATTTCTTTACAACAATGAAAAGATAGAAACTTGTTCACAATTCTAAACAAAAGTTATTCAGAAGTCGGTGGCATTGATTTCTGCACACATCCTTGGCAATGGAAGCTTTCTTTTCGCCATTGGGCATCTGGCAAATGGAGTTTTTAAGCTCTGTGTTCATTTATATATAAGATGTTGATTGTCAGTCAGTGGGATTTCCTTCAAAGCCTCTCCTCCCACCGGAACTAAGAACAAAAGGATTTTTTTCTGTTCCACTAATAAAGGTCATTGCATAATCAAAAGGTAGTTTTCAGGAGTTAACATGTTCAAGCAGAAATCTACCACTGTATAGCACTATCCTTATGTCCACCCTTCTGAGTCATAGTTGTTCCCTTAACACTGCTGCTTGTATACTTTTCAAATGAACTGCCAAGATTTCATCCAGAAGTTTCTGACAATGGATTTGAATTGCTATTTGGTATCTCACAGTTGTGGTCAGAGAGGAGATTTTAGGATGTGGTGCACAAAAGGGTGACGAGCTTTCTCCTTCCCAGGAGATTGAGCAGATGTTTCTACTGGCAAAAAAACAAACATAAATTTATACCCTTTTTGAAGAGGTATTCAGTTAAAGAAATAGTCCCAAGATTTCCTAGGCTCCAAACTCCCCTTTTACATGTGGTTCTCTTTTAATGTGATAAATATGCATTCATACACAATCATAATAGGCAAGGGATTGTAGGGATTTCTTCCTGAGATGTCTCTAGCTTGTACTACATTTAGTACAAATGTGCATTACTGTCTCATGTTGAAGCCAGAGTAATCGTGGAATGTCAGATAACAGCAACATTGAACTGAGCAAGATGTAGTCACCCTTGGAAATGCAGAGACTTATGAATGTATTGTCAAATAAAACAAAGGCTGATAAAAGTAACCTTTGCTGCCCTGTGCCAGCATTCACTAAGTGTGAAGGTGACTGTATGGACGCTATGGGTGCTTAAGAATGAAATTAGATTTGTGTAGGTTATAATTATAGCAAGTGTTAACTTATGTGGTAAAACATCTTTTTCAGATAAATTAACTAGTCCTGGGTGTGAAATTTCAAATGCTGTTTTGTCATTCTTAAACTTCCGGTGACTTTTATTATTCTTTTGGTTTCCTCTTTTTGCTTTGGCTGAGTCTTTCTTTGAAGCGAGAAGAGTACAGTCTGTTTTTGCAACAAAGCAAACTCTACAATCAAAGTGGCTAGCTCCAGGAAGAAAGCAGAATACCAAACTGAAGAAAACCTGCAGTGATTAAAATTGACATGCTTTGGCAGTGGCTGGGTCAAAATATGTAAACCATGTTCTGCAGAGTGTCACAGTAAGATTCTTTGCTTCAGTGGGAAATGGGTGTTTTGGGGGTGGGAATTAAGTGATTTACTACTTCAGAATTTGTCCAGGTGGAGAAATGTAGTCTTTACTGAAGGTTAGATTACATCACAAGTTAGTAGACAAGAGCAGCCATCAGAAGAGCTGCCGGCAGCACAGCTGTCTTCAGAGTTGGACACCCAGCTAGCTGCTGCTGCTCTCCAGCCGCCCAGCTCTGTAGGCGGTGCAGAAGTAAGGGTGGCAGTACCACAACTCACCCTACAGTAGCTTTGCGACCCCCTTTTGTGTTAGGACCTCCAGTTCGATAAACTCTCATTTAAGAGCTCTTCATGTTTATATTTTACCATTTAAAAATACATATTGTGATAGAGCAGGACCAGGGAGCAGTGGCAGAGTGGTCAAGGGGAGATATATAAGCCGTAGGCTAATTAAGGCATGGTTCCCTGTAGACTAAGGAAGGTTACTACAGGTTAATTGGAGCACCTGTAGTCAATTAAGGCCCTGTCAGGAACCAAAAAGGAGGGGAGAAGCTGCTTTAAGCAGACAGGTTGGAGAGAAGACTGGAGTTTGGAGGTGTGTTGCTGAGAACTGAAAGACCAGAAAACTGGAGGAAGGGAGACCCTGCCCTTGCAGAGCAGGGAGACTCCCTCCCTGAGCATCAAGAGGGTAAGAAACCCAGAAAGGTTGAGAGGGGTTGGGGCTCAGAGTAAGGAGCAAACCCAGACACCCCCCCGCCCCCCGCTTCCCTCCTCTACCGCCTTCCTGGGCCACTAACGGGGCCCTTGACTCCCGAAGAGCAAGGGTAAGGGGGGGTCGTGTCCTAGCCCCCCCGCCAAGGAAAGTGCGGGACCCACCATCCCAGTGTCGGTCATTTTGTCGCAATATTCATATTTTGTTACAACACCATGAAATTGAAGATTTAAATATCTGAAACCATGAAATTCCAGATTTTTTAAATGCTATGACTGTGACATTTATAAAAATGGACCATGAATTTGGTAGGGTGCTATCCATGACAAAGGTGGAGCTAACATAAATGAATGGTTGATGCATAGAACTTGATCTTTATCAGAAAGAAGGAAAAAGTTACATCTTCTAGTTAAGGTTCTGTGCCATTTCTTGTTAATGTCAGTCAGCACTGTGGGCAACTCCCCATGTCTCTGCTTCTTCAATCATTCTTAGTCCAGGAGGTTTTGTTGCTCTTCAGGTGGGCAGAGAATCCTATTTCCCCAATCCCAGCAAAGCACATAACACAGGTACCTTAACAGCTGCTTGACTGAGCAGAAAAACACTTCATACAGGTGTAGACAACATTCTCCTTGAAATGTTACATGTGATCGAAGCAAGAGGGGTGTAGTCATTTACAAAAATAGCAAAGGTCCTGAGACCCTATTCCAGGAAGAGATCAGAAAGCCTTAGATATAGAAAGAATATATAGACTGGTTCAGTTGCTTGCTTTTAATATTATCTCCTCCAATGCCATTACTGGTGAAAACAAAATATAAAGGAAGGTAGATCTAAATAAGTCTTTTGCTTTGAACTGGCAGAGACATCCCTGGTCCATGCATCTAATCGGGATGCTCTCTGTAGACATACTCCTATGCCTTTTAAGACAGGATCAGCTGAGCCAATGTGCAGTCTCGCTCTGGACAGCTGGAGACTCAATTTGACAGCCTGACAAGTGAGAGATCAAGTCAAAATTAGGCTGTGTTGGGGGGTACTCTCCACACAGGCTCTGAGAGGGCTGAATTAGGCCACGTGGGCCCAGTCAACCAATTAGGCTGCAAAGGGGGGAGACTTAAGCTGAGGGAAGCTAATTAGAAGGAGGCTCACCTGTGAGGGAACAGATGGTGCTTCTACAAAGCAAGGAGGCTGGCAACAGTGTGAAGACAGCAGGAAGGAAGCCTGCAGTTCCCCTCCATGAGGCAAGGGAGGAGAAGCCTGGTAGGAAGGAGTCCAAGGGGGAGAGCAGTAAGGTGGTGGAGATGCACACCTTACCTGTTCACTACAGGGCCCTGGAGTGGAATCCAGAGTAGAGAGTGGGCCTGGGTGTTGTACTTAAAGTACTGCACAGGATCTTTTCGGGGGGGATAAGGCAAAGCGCCACATTTATTGGTAATACATGTATCAATCAACACTGTATCATATGCATATGATATATATTGCACTCATGTACACACACACACACAAGCACACTTGTTTTTGTTACTAGTTGCTCCTCTTAACTTCACCGGCCAGGTGAGTCGATCCAGATCGATACTCCGATGTTGACAAGATGAGACCTGGGGTCCTCTGCAAGACACTTCATATTTATAGCAGCTTCCCTCTCATGCAAATCTATACCAGATGCAAAGTCTGTGTGTCAATTTGGTCATCTGTGACGCTTCCTTCTGGGTGTTGTCTTAATATTGCCACGTTTATTTTCAAAGATGGTGTTTTCAGAAGAAGGTGTTCGCTTCTTAACTATCCTTAGGGGCTATAACATTATACCAAGGCTCAATACAAAATTTCTACATAAGGATTTGATACAATGTTCCTATATCAAAGGACGTGATACAGAGTTGTATGAAAATAGAGGTTATATATGGAAAGACTTACAAGGTTATATGAGGAGATATAATACAAAGTCATATGAAAATGATACACAGTTATGCAAAGATACTTAATGCAGAAATTTATCTACATGAGTTCCCCTACCAACCACTGCAGAGTGGTACTGTTTGGGGGCAGACTACCTGAGTTACTTGTTGGAGTGACAGGATCAGGGCAGTGGACATGTAGACAGAAAAAACAGAGACCATCGCGGAAGAGCTGTGTCAAAAAGACGCTGGAGCAGCTCTTGGATGAGAGAGGGGCTGCAGACAGACAGAAAGAGAGAGATGGAGCACAAAGGTGGGAAGGGGAATCAACCATGCAGAACTAACCCCCAGAACAACCAGGAGGAGGCAACAGCTCTGGTAAGTAGAGCCCATCTTTTCCCCCCACCCCACTCCTCCCAGTCACACACTGTCTACCAGGTAATAGATGTGACTCCTCAAAATCATTTAACAAACTCACTCTAGACTCAGAGGGGTAGCCGTGTTAGCCTGAACCTGTAAAAGCAGCAGAGAGTCCTGTGGCACCTTATAGACTAACAGACATATTAGAGCATGAGCTTTCGTGGATGAATACCCACTTCGTTGGGTAGCTGTAGCTGAACGATTAACACTAGTGTTTTGCAAAGGGTGTTCAATCCCATTGTATACTTTCCTCAAGATTGTGGGTGTCTGCAGTAGGGGTCCTTAACAATATTTAGCATTCCAAGGACTGCAGCCAACTGACCAGCCTTAATGTGACAGGTTTTTGGGAACAGCAATTCAGAAAATCCCCCATGGAATTTAAATATGTGGTGGGATGGGCATTAAGAGTGTCCATTTGAACTAATGAGATCTATTTCTCTGTATGTTTTAGATCATATACACTGTTCTTAATTTTGGTTAGCTCTGTTAGATACGTAACCAAGGAACAACTCTATGTATTGGAGAAATTACAAGCAGAAACTTTTCCTAACATGGGGAATGTTGTATCGTATACTTTTAATCTCCCAAATCATTTTAAATATTATTATTATTGGTTAGGTTCAGTGCTACATGTGTTGTACATTTGCTTGGTAGGAATAACACTAAAAAAATTTTTCTTCTCTGGTTTATGGCATGTTCCACAAGAACCTAATCTCATTTGTAGTCTCTCTTCATACTGCTGTTTAAAATCTACTTGCAAAAATAGCCAGGAATTACATTTTTCACAAATTCGGAGTTAATACTTTCTTTCACATGGATTGTAGCAATATGTGTCTGTTTCCTTGCTGAAATGGTTATGCTATCCCATGGATTTACAGAAGCACATAGCAGACACTGGTTTCCGGTGAGAAAATAAAAGATGTAATGCAAAGACATTTCTTCATTTTACTAAGCCTGCCTGTCTTGCATTTCAGCAAAGCAGCTTCATAGAATCACTTACTGCTGGAGCTTGGACCAGCCTCCCTGTGTTTGAGATGTTTCAGACTTTATGCCAATTTTATATCAGAATTATATGATCTTACAGAACTTCCAGAGATCCAGCGCCTAATCCTGCTGCCTCCGCTCAGACAAATAAATCTTGTATACATTTTTTTTGACATACATGGGAAATTTGCCTGAGGTGAGGACTGCAGATATGGACTTGATAATTGATTGCAGCATTTAATAATCCTTAGCACTTGTCTTTTGAAATGCTTTACAAACATTAAATAAACATATCAACGCCCCTTGGAGAGGAATACTGACCCCATTTTACAATTGAGGAAACTGAATTAGTGACCTGTCCAAGGCTGAAGAAGTGTGCTCTCTGTCAGAACTGGCATTAGAGATTAGGGGGGAAATCCTGTTTTCAATTAAGTTACTGGCAAAATTCCCATCTGATTTCAGCGGAGACAGGATTTCACCAAGGAGATGTGTGAGTTCTTTGCCCTGTGCTTGGACCATGGGATTCTGTTTTCCTTTTTCTGAAACACTTCTGGAAAATATTTCATTATGGAATTCTTTAACAACAATGGAATCTTTTGTTAAGATGCCATTTTAATCTATCTAGTGATATCAGTTAACTTTATTCTCTCAGGTTGCTTGGTCCAAAAGAGCTTTTATGTGGGGGGAATAAATGGGTCCAGACTATGGTGAAGAATCACTGAAATGGAGGACTGAAAGGTACCTCAAGATGTCATCTTTTCAGTCCCCTGTGCTGAAGCAGGAACAAGTATAGACCAGCCCTGACACACATTTGCCTAACCTAGTGTTTCTCAAACAGGGGTCACTGCTTGTGTAGGGAAAGCCCCTGGTGGGCAGAGCTGGTGTGTTTACCTGCCCCGTCCGCAGGTCCGGCCGATCGTTGTTCCCACTGGCCAATGGGAGTTGCTGGAAGCAGCGGCCAGTATGTCCTTCGGCCTGTGCCGCTTCCAGCAGCTCCCATTGGCCCAGAGCAGCAATCTGCAGCCAGTGGGAGCTGCGATCAGCCGGACCTGCAGACCGGGCAGGTCAACAAACCGTCCCAGCCCGCCAGGGGCTTTCTCTACAGAAGCGGCGACCCCTGTTTGAGAAACCCTGGCCTAAACTGTTCTTAAAAACTTTCAAAGACAGGCATTCCATAACCTCCTTTGGAAGGCTATTCCAATACTCAACTATCGTTCTAGTTATGATCCCCTCCCCACAACATTAACCTAAATCTCCCTTCCTGCAGATTAAACACATCACTTTTTATCTTACCTTTAGCAGACATGGAGAAAAATAGATCACAGTCCTCTTTATAACAGCCCTTAACATATTTGAAGACTCTTATCAGGTCCTTTGTTGGTCTTCTTTTTAAACATGCCCAGTTTTTAACCTTTCCTCATAGGTCAGATTTACTAAACATTCTGTCATTTTTGTTGTTGCTCTCACCTGGACTCTTTCCAATTTATTTGCATTATTCTTAAAGTGTGGCAGACAGAACTGGTCACAGTACTCTAGATGAGGTCTCACCAGTACTGAGTAGAATGAAACTGTTATCTCCCATGGCTTACACATGAGACAGTGGTTAACACACCTCAGAATATTAGCCTTTTCTGTAGATGCATCACATTGTTCGATCTTTCAGTTCGTGATCCGCTCTAAGCCCCACCAGTACTTTTCAGCACTACTACTTCCTAGTCAGTTAGTCCCCATTTTGTATTTGTGCATTTGAATTTTTCTTCCTAAGTACTCTGCTCTTGTCTTTTTTGAATTTCATCTTACTGATTTCACATCAATTCTTCAATTTGTTATGGTCTTCTTGAATTCTAATCCTGTTTTCCAAAGTTCTTGCCACCCTCCCAGTTTGGGGTTATCTGAAATTTGATAAGCATAGTCTTCATTCTGCTATCCAAGTCATTTAATGAAAATATTGAATTGTACCAGACCCAGAACTGACACTTGTTGGACACCACCAGATACACCCTCCCAGTTTGACAGTAAACCATTGATAATTATTTTTTGAGTAAGTTCTTTCAACCAATTATGCATCTACCTTATAGTCATTTCATCTAGATTACATTTCTTTAGTTTGCTTATGAGACTGTCCTGTGGGACTGTGTCAAAAGATTTACTAGAATCAAGATATATCACATCCACAGCTTCACCCATCCACTAGCCAGTAACCCTGTCAGAAAAAGAAATTAGGTTGACCTGGTATGATTTGTTCTTGACAAATCCATGTTGGCTATTTCTTATCATCCTATTATCCTCTAAGTGTTTGCAAATGTATTGTTTTAAAAATGTGTTCTAGTATCTTTCCAGTTAATAAAGTTATCCCCTGGATCCTCTTTATTCCCCCTTTAAAAGATAATTTCTTTGCCTTTCTCCAGTTCTCTGGGCCCTCAACCATCCTCCATGAGTTCTTAAAGATAATTGCTAATGGTTCTGAGATGGCTTCGGGTAGTTCCTTAAGTAGCCTAGGGTGAATTTCATCAGGTCCTGCTGTCTTGAATACCTTTAACTTTTCTAAGTATTCTTAAGCCTCTTCTCTCCCTATATTGGCTTGTGTTCCTTCCCTCTTGTTAATATTAATCATGCTAAGCATCTGGTCACAGTTAACCTTTTTAGTGAAAACTGAAGAAAACAGGCATTAAACACCACCTCAGCCTTCTTAGTGTCATCTGTTATTAGCTCTCCTTCCCCCAGTAAGTAGAGAACCTACACTTTCCTTCATCTTTGTGTTGCTCTTAATATATTTACAAAAACTCTTCTTGCTTCCTTTTAGGTCCCTTGCTAGATGTAACTCATTTTGTGCCTTAGCCTTTCTGATTTTGTCGCAACATGCTTGTGCTATTGTATTGTACCCCTCCTTAGAAATTTGTCCATATTTCCAATTTTTGTAGGATTCCTTTTTGATTTTCGGCTCCTGATGAAGCCATATTGGCTTCTTCTTATCTTTCCTTCACACTGGGATAGTTTGCTGCTGTGCCTTTAATATTGTTGTCTTGAGAAACTGCTGATTTTCCTGAACTCTTTTCCCCTTGGATTTTCTTCCCAGAGGACCTTTCCTACCAGTTCTGAGTTTGTTAAAGTGTGCTTTATTCTGCTACTTACGCCATCCTTCCTGCCTTAGAATAATTAAATCTTATAATAACTTTCACTCAAATTGCTTTCCACCTTCAGATTCACTACCAATTCCTCCATGTTAGTCAGAATCAAATCTAAAAGGTCTGTCCTCCTTGATTATTTTCTCCACTTTCTGAAACAAAAAGTTGTCCCCAATGCATTCCAAGAACGTATTGGAAATTCTGTGTTTTTTTCACATTACTTTTCTAACAGATTTCTGAGTAGTTAAAGTCTCCATTACTACCTGGTTTTGAGTTTTAAATATTTCTTCTAGAAATGCCTCCTCCTCACTACCTCCTGATTTGGTAGTTTATGGTAGATTCCTACTATAACATTACCACTGTTTTTTCCCCTCTTCACCCACAGACTTTCAACAGGTCTGCTTCTCACCTTGTCCTAGACATTAAAACAAGTGACTACATTGTTGATGTACAATGCAACACTCCCTCCCTTTTTCTCTGATGCCTGACCTTCCTGACCATGCTCTGCTCCTCTGTACTAAAATTCCAGTCATGAGATTTATCCCACCAAGTCTCTCTGATGCCAATCAACTCATCATTTTGCCTGTGTAGTTTGGCGAATAAACAGGAAGAACTATTAGTCTTACTCCTTGCATTTTTGCACAGAATACAAAATGTTATTCAGATTCCCAAACTCATTTTCCTCTTGTTGCTCCTATTGTAATTTTCCATTTTCCCCGCCCCTCAACTTCCAGCCCTCTGGCAAGGAGATTTTTTTTTTAATATACTTACCAGCAGGTTTTTGTCACCTGCCCTTCTTGAACCTAGTTTAGAACCCTCCTCATTAGCTTGGCAAGTCAGTGTCCCATGATATTTCGTCTTTTTCTTCATTTTCATAATCATCAAATGTGTACCCCATCTCTTCCCAGCAGCCATCCATCATGGAATGATACACTCATTGTAAAATGTTTTGGTTGGATTGAAATGAACCTGAGGATGTGGCACCACTGAATATCTTCCAGATGGATGAGAAGTAAGGTTGCGTGTAGAGCTTCAGATGATCCATTGCATTGCCTATATCCAATATGCTAATGAGCCTTATAGTGTTTTTGGAAGAGCTAGCCAACATGCTGGATCAGTTATGAGGCCCATAGGTTTTCGTTGTCTAAAATATGCAGTAGACTTACAATGATAGTAATTCTTCTCTTGCCGTGATAACCAAATTGCTTTCTTGCCTCCTGAACAGCATAAGGATGAATACTGAACTCCTGACCAGCTATGGATCTGATCCTACAAGCATCCTCAAGTAACTTTACTGACATGTAGAGTTCCATTGAAGTTCTGTAGAGTTACAAGTAGCACCTAAGATGACTATAAGTGAAAGAAATTGGAGAAAGACTCCAATGCCCAAATAAATGCGTGAGTCTCTAAGGTGCCACAAGGACTCATCATTTTAAAAACGTTATTTTGTGTATTTGGTAGCACTTTCATTTCATTGTTACCCTTCCATAAGGTAAGAGCCTGGAAACACAGGAGTAATTTAACTCAGATCAATAGTCCTATTCTGTTGTTCCTGTAAGAGGTTACAGTTGCTTCTTGTCCATAGCTGTTATTGCCTTTTGCTTTTTCCAGTACAGTACTGTACATTGCTTTAATTGCATCACTCATCTTGCAGTTTTTTAATCTTGTCTTTGGCCATGGACTCTCCTGCCTCAGTAAGTGATACTGCAGCATTCAGAAAACATTGTTATGCTGTAGAACTGAAGTAGGCAACCTATGGCACGGGTGCTGAAGGCAGCACGCAAGCTGATTTTCAGTGGCACTCATACTGCCCAGGTCCTGGCCACTGGTCCGGAGGGCTCTGCATTTTAATTTAATTTTAAACGAAGCTTCTTAAACATTTTAAAAACCTTATGTACTTTACATACAACAATAGCTTAGTTATATATTATAGACTTATAGAAAGAGACCTTCTAAAACCGTTAAAATGTATTACTGGCACGCAAAACCTGAAATTAGAGTGAATAAATGAAGACTCGGCACACCACTTCTGAAAGGCTGCCGACCCCTGCTGTAGAATTAATGCAGAATATCAATGCTATAAATCTCCTATAGGACAAACTGGAGGTAGAGAGTGTATTATACCAAATAAATGCATTAATCAGTGAAAGGTGAGAATTCCATCAGCGGACTACATCCAGAGATGTGCAGGGCTCAAACTGAGGGTTACCAGGTGGTACGGCACACCACCACTTTTTAAAATGCCAGATTATGTTCCAGACTCTAAAGCTTCTTTGGAGGGGGAGGAAAAAAATTTCCAGTACTGTAAGATTGTGAAGAAAATTTGCAAAGGCGAACAGAGTACAGTATAATTGTAAAAGTGAACTGCAAGGTCAGGATCCATCTTTTTCCCTTTTTATTCAAAGCTGAGCAGTGGTTTGGTTTGGTTTGCTGGTGGTGACTTTTTTTTCTTTTTTTTTCATTACCTGCCTGATTACATTTTTAGGCATGGAGACTGGGGGAGACTGTTAGTTGTGTAGTTCGCTGATGCACATTATATCTAGGGATTGGTTTATTACTCAGATTTCTTTACGTTTATATTTTTGGTGAGTCAGTTAAACTCTCCTAATAGGAATAGGATGAGAACATGTGAATTAGTCATAATATGATAAGCACTGTAAAAACTTCCTCTACACTTACTACCCTGCGGGTGCACCTCTTTCTTGACCTGCAACAATCTTTAAAAGAGGTTTTGTTAGAAAAAATATTGAAAGCTTAAGCTTAGGGGGTTTGTGTACTTGTTTCTTTTGTTTTAAAAAGAGAAATCCCTGCAAGAGACTTGTGAAGTGGCTGAAAACAATGAGGGGAGAAACATGGCCTGTTTGGAGCTAGTCATGAGACTTGTGAAGTGGCTGAGAACAATGAGGGGAGAAACATGGCCTGTTTGGAGCTAGTCATATTATCAACTTGCAAGCAGAAGGAAAGACTGGAGAAATGCAGCAGTATATTGTTATGTCCAAAACCTCACAAGCAGATGCATTGACCTTTTCTTCTACTGACCAAGTTTCTACTCATCCTGTACTGTGGAGAAAACAGGCAGTTTTGGATTGCTAGAGGTATGGTGGTATGTAGAAATATGAATATAGAAAACTTCCTGGCTTCTGCATGAGCAATTGCAGAGAAGAGGAGAGACTATTTTCCAAAGATTTTTTTTCATTTTGTCTGCACAATGGTGAAATTGTTTGCTCAAGATTGACTTATTTAATCTCCATCGACTAGAAATGTTTCTGGCTTTGCCCGTAAACTTTCCTCCATGCGAATGCATCCTTTTACAAAGAATGTACCAATTGGAAACATCCCAAGCAACTCACTGAGTGCGAGAACTGCATGCTGACTTGAATAATACCTACAAAATCATCTGGTTGGGTTAACTTCGCACCAAATTAATTCAGAATGGCAGTATTGGAGAGAGGTGCCTCAGTGTCTGGTAGCAGTTATCACATTTTTAAGTGCTCATGACTGTGGCCAAGATGAAGTATTAGGATCCAAAAGCAATGGCAATTATTTGGGGACTTTGGAGCTAATATCACAGTTTAATCATTTCTGGCTGAGCACTTGGCTAAATTTGGACTGAAGGGGAAAGGTAAGCCCTCTTACCTGTCCTCAATTATATGTGACAGATTCATTGAATTGATGGGGAAATAACATTAAAAAATACCATAACAGGAGAATTACAGCAAACTGAGTATTTCTCTGTAATTGCTAATTCAAAGCCTGATGTAGCATGTAGACTAGCTCATATTCATCTTCTGATTTCTCAATTCAAAGGGGCAAATAATTGAGTGATTCCTTGGTCTTCGGTCGCTTGGGAACCACACACATGCAAACCTGGCCAAAGCAGTGCTGGCTACGGCAAATAACCTAGGTTTGGATGTGCCTAACTGCTGTGGACAATCATCTGATGATGCTAGTGACATGAGTTGTTGTTACAATGGTCTGTAGGCCCATCTATCATGGAAAAATCTTAAATATAGTATGTGCATTGCGCTAAACATTCCTTACATTTAGTTGGAGTCAACAGTTGTTCAGATGCAATCAATTTTGGGGGGCTTTATGTATAGTGACTACTCTTTTTCTGCTCTGCATCAACACTGATGGAAAACTGAGAGTGCTGACTTTGATAAACCTCTTAGTTTGGTGGTGGTGGTGTGCTAATTCTACCAAGGCATTGCATCAAAATTATAGCAGTAGTTGGAAGTGCTGTCAAAAGACACAAATCTAGCTCCTGACACTCGTTTAAATACAGCTTCTCTTCAGAAGAATTTTTGGAACAATTGGAGACTGCTGTCCTGGCACACTTTTTTGAAACTCTGTGTTTCAGCAGTTCAAACTGACCAGCATCCAGCTATAGAAAATGGACATCGATCTAAGTAGTGCTGTTAATTTACTGCACTGGCTGGAAACATTTGTTGCAATGTTGTCTGACCAATTTGAGAATTTGCATTCAATGCAAAGAAAATGTGCAGCGCTATCTCTGTCAATGTGAGTTTCATCAGCCTCAAAGAAAAATGCTTGAGATTAATCTGAAGTAGAAGAGTCGGTATTTGAAAGAAGGCCTCAATTTTACATTGAAACATTTTTCTTCAGACTTGGCAAACTTGAGCTTTCGTTAAATCAAGGACTGAATGCTTACAATGTTCTGTGTGAGCTCTTTGGAGTCCTCTTTAAATTTGGTTCACTGGATGTCCATGAAGTTCACCGATGTGCACCAGAACTTGCTGTGGTTTACCCGCAAGACTTGGACCAGTTTCATTTCTTTGCACAAAATGAGAGATCATATGCCTGCATCAGGTGCTACAGAATAGCTGTCTTCAGTCTACATTCCCTAATGTTGACGTTGTCCTACAAATTTTTTTCACCCAATCCATGACTGACTGTGAAGAAAAGCAGTCATTTTTGAAGATGGCTTAAGATAAAAAATAACTGGGATTTTACTGCCACAAGGGACAAAAGAATTCAAGGGATCCATAATGCAGAAAAGTCAGAGTTGGTCCAAGAAATGAACTTCGACAACCAACTCACTGACTTTAGTGTCCTTAAATCTAGACAGAAAACAGTTGCATAAAAAAGTATTAATTGATCTGTATTGCTTTTAAATTCAGAAAAATGCCCATAGCAAAGGCATTGGTCTTTTATTCACCTATCAGACACACCATTTGCTAAATTATCTGTTGTGCAGATTTGTTTCTGTATAGTGTGGTTTGTGTTTAAAATGAATTGATGTATGTCTGCAGTTATTGTTTGCTGTTATGTCTTTATCAAAACCAAAAATTAGTATCTTAAACTTGAATAAGCCTAATTATAATTTGACCTGTTTGTTGAAAAGTGTTAATACGAAGTATTACATTGATATGAAATATCACACAGTATAATGAGTCTCCAGAGACAGCTGTTTTGATACCAAGGCTTATTTTTAGCTTTTCTGGAGAAGAACAGGTAAGGTGAAATCCGCACAAAGTTGGATAGTAATTTTAGGTGATCATAAACTCTCTGCTTTAGTGAATACTGTTATATCTGTTTTCCACTACACTTGGCTTCAGCAGGAGTCTGTACTCAAAACCAAATTGCTCTGTTCTTCTTCTAGATGTGTTTGTTCATGTTCATTCCTGTGTGCGTGTGTGTGTGTGTGTGTGTGTGTGTGTGCGCGCGCGCTCGCCACATGCACCAGCGCAGGAAGTTTTTTCCCTCACCTGGTATCCACAGGGGACTGGCTCTGGCACCCTCTGGAGTGGCGCCCGTATGCCGTGTTATACGGGGAGCTGCTGGCTCCCGCGACCCTCAGTTCCTTCTTACTGCCAGTGATGGTGATGGAATATCTCCTTACCTTGGCAAGCTTATTCCTCTTGACAGCTCGTTGTGAACTTTTTTTGTACAGTACATAGTTATTAGTTTTAGTTCCCAGAGTGTAGTGCAGTGTTAGCTGGTAGTCTCTGAACAGTACTTAGCCTAGGGATGGGGCATGCCCCACTCCCCGGCCTTCAAACCCTGTGACTGTTGCAGGAAAGCTATGTCAGTCAGTGACCCCCAGAGTAGCTGTTTGACGTGCTTGTAGGGAACCCACATTAGCAACAAGTGCCACATTTGTAAAAGTTTTCAACGTCAGACCAAAAAGGAGCATGACATTCGTCTCCAGGCGCTATTTATGGAGTCTGTACTTACACCAGCACCAGGGCCGGATTAATTCTCCTGTGGGCCTCAGGCTATTAGATTTTGTGTGGCCCCTGTGGGTTTGGAGTACAGGATTGGGCTCAGGGCTGGAGCAGGGGATTGGGATGCAGGAGGTGGTGCAGCTCCAGCTGGGATGGTGGGGACAGGGATGGGGCTGGGGGTTAGAGTGCGGCAGGAGGTTCATGGTGCGGGTTCTGTGTGGGAGTTTGGGTGTGGGAGGGGGCTCCGGGCTTGAGGGTTGGAGGCTCCAGCCGGGAGGTGCTTACCTCAGGCGGCTCCTGGTCATTGGCACAGCAGGGCCAAGGCAGGATACCTGCCTGCCCTGGCTCCGTGCTGCTCTGCTCCCCGAGGTGGCCGGCATGTCCAGCCCTGGGTGGAGGGGCCAGGCCACTCTGCGCAGTGCATGCTGCCCGTGCCTGTAGGTGCTACCTCTGTAGCTCCCATTGGCCACAAAGCCATTGCTGGGGGCAGGGACAGCACACAGAGATTCCCTGAATGCCCCTAACTGAGGGGCTGCAAAGGTGAGCCAGCACTCATGGCTCCAGCCCTGCAGGGGGAGAACGGGGCACCAAGGCTCAGGGACGTGTGTCTCCTTTTCATGTCAACCAGGATATCTTCCTCCCGGTATTCTGTCCAAAGCTGCACTCCACCAATGAGGAGAGGCAGCTACACGCTCTGGATGTCCGGCGTGCCCTAGTGTTCTACCTGGAGCACACCAAGCCCTTCCGCAGGTCGACCCAGCTCTTTATTGCAACAGTGGGCAGGATGAAGGGCTTTCTGGTGTCTTCACATAGGATCTCAAATTGGATCACCACCTGCATCCAAACTTGCTATGAGCTGGCTCAGGCTGACCTGCCACCTATAGTGAAGGCCCATTTGACTCAGGCTCGAGCGCCCTCAGCGGCATTCTTGGCGCATGTTCCTATCTAGGACACCTTCAGGGCTGCGACGTGGTCTTCGGTACACACGTTCACACTGCACTGTGCCATCACCCAGCAGGCAAGAGATGACGCTGGATTTGGCAGAGCTGTGTTTCAATCAACACGTCCGTGAACTCCTACCCGCCTCCGATGGTACTGCTTGGAAGTCACCTACAATGGAAAGGACATGAGCAAGCGCTCGGAGAAGAAAAGGCAGTTACCGTTTTTTGTAAATGGTGTTCATCGAGATGTGTTGCTCACGTCCATACCATGACCCACCCTCCTTCCCTACTCTCGGAGTTTCTGGCAAGAAGGAACTGAGGGTGGGGGGAGCCAGCAGTGCCCCTTATACTGCAGCATACGTGCACCACTCCAGACGGCGTCAGAGCCAATCCCTTATGGATACCAGCGAGGAAAAAACTTCTTGCACCGGTGCATGTGGTGAGCTCACCCACCTACAATGGAATGGACATAAGCAACACCTCTCGAAGAACGCCAGTTACGAAAAACGGTAACTTTTTTATGCAAAATATTCATTTTTCACCCTTTAGCAGTGCTTGCATGGAATTACTAAGGTATCTAGTGTCTAAGCAGACACACCGTATCGAGCAGGCAGTGTTTCCTGGAATCCTGTTAGCTGTAAATATTAATTGCTAGCTAAACCTAATTCTTAATGTCTGGCTATAGTGTGTGT
This sequence comes from Gopherus evgoodei, assembly GCF_007399415.2. Classification (NCBI taxonomy): domain Eukaryota; kingdom Metazoa; phylum Chordata; order Testudines; family Testudinidae; genus Gopherus; species Gopherus evgoodei. The sequence continues at coordinate 254,572,540 of NC_044322.1, read as the reverse complement.
GGGTGTTTGTGCATGCGCGTGGTGTTCCCTTATTCAGTCAATTCTTTAAATGACATGTTTTTAATCATATTGGGAAAGCTTTAAGTATTTCTTTTAACTGGGGGTGGAGGGTGGGTTGTTTCTGGATATTCGGTGCTGAGGGCCCCAAGAGTTCTTAATCTATCCCTGCGCTGATTGAGTTAGCATGCTAACAATAGAAGTGTAGCCAAGCAGTGGGAGCTGTTAGCTCTCCTGAGTGTGGTTCCATCCAGGACCATAGTTCTGTACTGGGACATCTATTCCTTCTGCTGCTTGGGCTGCCACTGCTACACTCCACTTCTAGTGTGTTCGCTCAATCAGAGCAAGCAAGGGCATATCTCCCTGAGCTGGAAATTACCTCTCTGGCTCTTGTGTAGCCATAACCTACACAGAACTTGTAGTGCTGGAAAGGGTCTGTCTAAATTACACCACCCTCTCTGGACAGCCCAATGGGATGCTGAGCTTCCTGGCATCTCTACAGTGTTTCTTGCATGCATGCATGCATCCCTGCCCTCACATACCCCTCCCACCCTCCGCCTCACCACTGACACACCCCGTCTTTGGAAGACAGCCTTATGGCTGTCTTCCATAGAGCTTACACCAAGGGAATACCCTTCCTGCCGGATATGGGGGTTTGAGAACCTTTATGCTGTTCCAGGCATTTTACCTGATATCCAGGGCTGAGAACGGGGGTGAGACTTCCTTGCCAGGTCTCCAGATGCAAAGGTCTAAGGCATTCTGCCACCTAGGCCTTTAGCTATTACTATTAACTTTAAATTGTGCTTCTCTGGGATGTTCAGAAGCAAGGAGCTAACTGCAAACCCCGAGACTGGCTCTCTGAAACATTTCTCTCATCTTCCCCAGAATGCAGACTCTCACACAGCTCTTCACTGGTATCTCCAAAGAGGTTACATCACAAAACACTAAAAAAAATAAAAATAAAAATAAAAAAAATAAACAGGTTGACTCTTTCACAGCTGTGCACATAGAAACCTCCCTGAGAATGCAGAGTAACTAAGAGGACAGCATTACCTTTTGAATTATAAATAACTGTCTGAGCCCAAATGGGGGTAAGGGGCTTGCTGAATAACAGACAAGCTCCACTGCAAACTATGCTACTAAATACCATTCCAGAAATACTATAAACCCAACTAAAAATAGTTCTGATGGTTTTATGTTTGAACATGCTAGCTCCAAGCTCCACACATAAGAAAAGAAGAATTATGCCATTGTGGGTGGCTTAATAGTTACTTTTTTTTTATCCTAAACATATGCTTTTAGCAATCAGGACCTCATAAATTCTAGCTCTCTGCTTGTCAGTATTACTTTGGCTTCCCAACAAGGGCCTGTCTACTGCATTGGCCTTATGCCAGAGCTATCCTCTTGCCTCCATTGATGGCTGCAGGTCTTAGGGTCCAATAAAAAAACTAATTTAAAAACATAATGAAAGACAGGGCTTCATACGTAGAAATAATGAAGTGATGTCACTTAGTTTCAGAATTGCCTTTTTAATTATGATCTCCTTCCCAAATCACACTTCCCCTCGTTTATGCCCTCTGCTTCAAGCTGGGGCAATACTCCCATTCATTCCAGAAATCCTACACTGGGGGTCGGCAACCTGCGGCACGCGTGCCATAGGTGGCACGTGAGCCCATTTTTGATGGCACGTGGGGCAGGCTGAGCCACTCAGCCCGCCACCACTCTGGGGTTCCCGCTGCTGGCCCCTTGCCAGCCAGGGTCCTACCGCCGGTCCCACTCAGCACCCACTGCTGGCCTGGGGGAAGGAACCCTAGGCTGGCAGCTGGCTGCGACCCCAGCTGGCAGGAGCTGACAGCTGAAACCCCAGAGCGGCGGTGGGCTGAGCTGCTCAGCCTGCCACTGCTCTGAGGTTTCCCCTGCCGGCTCCTGCCAGCCAGGATCCCACCGCTGGTCTCACTCAGTGCCCACTGCTGGCCTGGGCTTCCTTCCTCCAGGTTGGCAGTGGGCTGAGACCCTAGCTGGCAGGACCTGGTGGTGGAAATCCCTGAGCGGCGGCAGGGGATTGCTTAGCCCACCGCCACTCTGGGATTCCTGCTGCTGGCCTCTTGCCAGCTGGGGTCCCACTCAGCACCTGCTGCTGGCCTGGGGGAAGGAACCCCAGGCTGGCAGTGGGCTGAGTCCCGGCTGGCAGGAGCCGGCGGCTGAAACCCCACAGCAAGGCAGGCTAAGCCACTCAGCCCACTGCTGCTATGGGTTCCCACTGCTGGCCCCTTGCCAGCAGGGGTTCCACCGCCAGTTCCACTCAGTGCCCACTACTGGCCTGGGTGAAGGAACCCCAGGCTGGCAGTGGGCTGAGACCCTGGCTGGCAGGAGCCAGCGGCTGAAACCCCAGAGCTGGGCGGGCTGACGTGCTCAGCCCGCTGCTTCTCTGGGGTTTCAGCTGCTGGTCCCTTATCAGCCGGGATCCCCATCGCAGCCCCACTCACCTTGCTTCCAGTTGGAGTTCCAGCGCAGGCTCCCTGCCACACAGGGTCCAGGCCTCTGGCCCTGCTCAGCCCTACCAGCCGCCAGCTCCACTCACCTCAGCTGTCAATCTGAGGTTCCAGCCGCTGACCTCCTGCCAGCCGGTTAACAACTGATCACTCAGAAGCCTGTGTGTAGCTTAAAGTATCCAAATATGTGCCACCAGACACTGGAAAACTCGGCAAGGATCACACTGAACTGATAAGATCTGCATTTTAATTTTAATTTTAAATAAAGCTTCTGAAATATTTTGAAAACCTTGTTTACTTTACATATAACAGTAGTTTGGTTATATATTATAGACTTATAGACAGACCTTCTAAAAAACATTAACATGTATTACCGGCACGCGAAGCCTTAGATTACAGTGTATACATGAAGACTCAGCACACCACTACTGAAAGGTTGCCGACCCCTGTATTAGCCACAGGCTAAACAAATCCCTTTTACCAAGATAAGCAAATGGCAGCTGCTCCAGGTCAATTAAGACACCTGGGGCCAATTAAGATCTTTCCAGAAGGCAGGGAATACAGCTAGGTTGATTGGGACACCTGAAGCCAATCAGGGGCTGGCTGAAACTAGTTAAAATCGTCCCAGTTAGTAAGGTGGGAGGCGCGTGTCAGGAACTGTAGGAGAAGGCCACGCTATTGGAGAGACTGAGCAGTACAAACTATATCATGCACAAGGAAGGAGGCCCCTTTCCCCTGATTAATTACTGAGACTGGGAGACCACAGAGACTGTGCAAGGGAGGATAGCTTCTCCTCACCTCCCTTGCTGGCTGATGATAAAAATGGCTCAGTAGGCTGTGACCCTGGCATCTAGAGAAAGAAGGGCTATGTGGAGGGTCAGAGTGAGCCTCTGAGGCTAGCAAAATCCACCAGGAAATGCGGAACTTGTCACCTGTGTGTGTTTTATATATAAAATATACACACACGCCCAGGCAACCTGAATTTGGACTCCTTGTGCATCTGCATTGTGATACAGTCTATAATTATTTGATCACATACTATTTTTCTACAGGACCCTTTCCTTGTTCAGTGTGCTGGATGGATGGCACTCCATTGATTAGGTATCCTAATTTAAGAATGTGCATCATGCATTATTTGCTGCACACCATCCAAACCATGCACTGAACACGGGCTTTTCCTCAGGGGCTTTTTATGACACTTCTCATTGTAGCAACTGATTGTTTCACAAACATTAATTAATTTATTTTTACAATACATCTGGTAGGGGAGGTAGTCTCAATATCCCTATTTGAGAGATGTTGAAGTTAGGCTGAGAAAGGTTAAAGATACAGTCATCAATAATATCCACTAATTTTGGGTGCCTAACTGGAGATATCTAGTGTTTGATTATTAAAGTAGTTAGCATTTTTATAGCACATTGTATGTTCAAAGCAGAGCTTCAATTAACTTCAGTTGCAGAGGGAATGCAATTCTTTAAATTGGGCCCCACATGTCTTAAATTGGGTAGTTAGAACATACTGTAACCATTAGTGGGAAGTTGGGGGGGTTTTTAAGTGGCTTGCCCAGCATCACACAGGATCTCTGTGGCAGAGGCAGGGATAGAATCCAGTTATCCAGGGCAGCATTCAACTGCTTAACCATGAGACTGTCCTTTCTCTTCTTGTAGTCCTGTGCCTCATTCATTACCCACCTTCCAACTTCCTCAACAAATGAGGCAGTGGGCTTACAGATGACTTATTCACTGCATAACTCTGACTTATTCCATGGGCGTCATCAGTCCAGTGCACAGAATGAGGCTAGGGTCCTATGGAAAAAAGGATGATCATGTAACTAAAGCCTGTATCACAAGGGGAACAAATAAGATTGCACAGGCAACCTCAATTCTGGCATTCCCTAACCTTTTAATATATGACTGTGAAATCTTAATGTTCTTGTAGTGCAGACTCGTGTGTGTAACTTCCTACTTCTTGTTGTAAAAAGCAAACTGAAAAAAAAAAACCCACAGATTTTTCCATCATGAGAAACCATACTGACTCCCACATAGGTCATTAGCAGGGCTGTGAGCTTTAGATCCACAGCAGAGGCCTCTGCCACTGAACAAACAGTGGTAGCAATAGTAACTTGGGTTCTCTATGTGGACCAGCCACTAAAGAAGGATACACCATATACTTTGTAGTGGAATTTACAGCTATTTGCAAGGCAGCAGGTGACTACTGAGACTCAGGGCACGGCTAAACTTGCAGATGTAGAGCACTGTGAGTTACACCTGCCTTCGGAGAGCGCAGTAGGGAAAGCACTGCAGTCTGTCCACACTGACAGCTGCTTGCACACTGTGGCCGCATTTGCAGTGGCATTCTGGCGCGGTGGCTTGTGGGAAGAGGGCACGGGGTGCAGGGCATTCTGGGTCCTGTCTCAACGCCCTGTGATGCACTGGTTTGCATCCCAGCATTCCCTGTGCTTCCATCCACATTTGGCACCATCTTTCAACATTTTTTGTACTGCGTGTTCTGTCTTCCCTTTCAATCTGCGGGAATGGAGACCGAACTGCTGAGGAATATGCTGATGAGTCTCGCCAGCACGTCATGTTTGGCAGTCGAGTGATTCCTTAGGATCCAAAGTGACAGTGAGGGCTCTGATGATGATTGTGACTCAAGTAATGCATATGACATGAGTTTGCTTGTGGCATTCAAGGACATGTTCACCATAGCCCAGGAAACAAGCACTGAGTGGTGGGATCACATTGTCATGCAAGTCTGGGATGACGAGCAGTGGCTGCAGAACTTTAGGATGAGAAAAGCCACTTTCATGGGACTGTGTGAGGAGCTCTCCCACCCTGCAGAGCAAGGACATGAGATTGAGAGCTGCCCTGCTAGTGGAGAAGTGAGTGGCTATTTCAGTTTGAAGCTGGCAATTCAAGACAACTACCCATCAGTCAGTAACCAGTTTAGAGTGGGAAAGTCAACTGTTGGAATTGTGTTGATGAAAGTTTGCAGGGCCATTAATCGCATTCTGCTCAGAACAACTGTGACTCTGGGTAACGTGCATGACATTGTGGCTGGCTTTGCACAAACGGGTTTCCCTAACAGTGGAGGGGCGGTAGATGGAACACCCATTCCAATTCTGGCACCAGCCCACCTAGCCTCCTAATATGTTAATTGGAAGGCGTATTTCTCTGTGGTTCTCCAAGCGCTTGTGGATCACCATGGTCATTTAATTGACATTAACACAGGTTGGCCCGGAAAGGTGCATGATTCCCACATCTTTTGGAACACTGGCCTCTTCAGGAAGCTGCAAGCCTGGACATTTTTCCTAGACCAGAAGATCACCATAGGGGAAGTTGAAATGCCCACTGTGATCCTTGGAGACACTGCTTACTCTTTAATGCCGTGGCTCATGAAACCCTACACAGGGTGCCTTGACAGCAGCAAGGAGCGGTTCAACAACAGGCTGGGCTGGTGCAGAATGACTGTGGAGTGTGCTTTTGGCTGTTTAAAGGGCTGCTGGCGCTCTCTGTATGGGAAGCTCAGCCTGGCCGATAACAGCATCGCCACGGTTATATCCATGTGCTGTACCCTCCATAACATTTGGGAAGGGAAGGGTGAAAGATTCACTCAGGCATGGAACTCGGAGGTTCAACACCTGGAGGCTGAATTTGAACAGCCAGAGAGCAGAGCTATTAGAGGGGCCCAGCATGGGGCTGCAAGGATTAGGGATGCCTTGTGAGAGCAATTTGAGGCTGAAAGCCACCAGTAATGTCTGGTTCCCTGCATGGGAGTGAAGTGCAGTGGTTCCAATGTTAGTAGGAATCTGTGTTTGCTGTGCTGACTTGCAGTGTTGTTTCTTTCCTGGATGAAGGTATCTTTTTTTTACTTTATGTAATAATAAAGAATGTTTTCAAAGCCAAAAAATCCATTTATTGAAAAGAAAATGCATTTAGTGAAAAGAAACACAACTGCTTGGGAAACAGAAAGGGCAAGGGGGCGGGATTGGTACAATCACACATTTGCATATGTCCTATCTGGAGTGCTGTGCAATGACTGCTGCACTTCAGGGTGGCTATAATGCATGGTGATGGGGGTTGAGCGCAGTGGGTAAGGGTCATAGTTTTCAGGGCTGGGTGGTGAAGCTACAGGTGTTGGAGGCAGCTGAACCTGGATGCTGGGGAAAGTGAATTGGAGGTGAAATGGAGGCACAAGGGAAACAGTTCTGGGACAAGGGCTGTGAGGGGCGGTAGTGCTCTGCCTGCATTGCTACAAGCACCTGTATTGAGTCTACTTGGCACTCCATAATGCTTATCAGACAATCTGTGCTTTTCTGCTGGAGCACTACTGGCTACATGCATCTAGGGATTCTTGGGTGTCTTCCTCCACCTCAGCGCAGTTGCTGCTCCTCCTCCTCCTGCCTTGTTGAACTGGGCTCTGAAGTGTCTATGGTAGTATTCGGAATGGAGTATCGCGTCCAGCTCTTTGTAGAAATGGCAGATTGCAAAGCCAGCATCGGAGCGGAGGTTTGCCTCGTGGGCTTTGCACAAGGCATTCTGCAGCTCCTTCACTTTAAACCTGCACTGCATCCCGGTCATGGCCCTTTTCCATCATGTCATAGAATATCAGGGTTGGAGGGGACCTCAGGAGATCATCTAGTCCAACCCCCTACTTGAAGCAGGGCAAATTCTCAGACATTTTTTTTAACCCCACTTCTCTAAATGGCCCCCTTAAGGATTGAACTTTCAACCTTGGGTTTAGCAGGCCAATGCTCAAACCACTGAGCTATCCCTCCCCCCCCCGAATCCCTTGATATCTGCCTTAATGTATCGTAATTCCTACAGCTGGAGCGCAGTTGGGACTGGACAGCTTCCTCCCCCCAAACACTGAGGTCCAGCAACTCGCCATTGCTCCATACTGGGGATTGCCTTGTGCACGGAGGCATGGCCACCTGGAAAGATGCACTGAGAGGACTCCATGCCTGGCTGAGCAACCAGGAAGGGGTTTTCAAAATTCCCAGAGAATTTAAAGGGCGGTCTGATGGTTGGTCACCTGAGGGCAGGACAGTAGAGTTCAAAGTGATGAGCAGAGTGGCTAGAATAGGCATTCTGGGACACTTCTGGAGACTGACCAGAGCACATTAACAGGACAGGTTATCCACCCTGGTGCCCCAGCACTCCAGCAGGGGTGCAGCAAACGTTATTCCACTCGGCGAGGTGGATTATCAGCAGTGCTGTAGCCATGAAGTCAGAGCACTCTATGTGCCTTGCCAGTGGGGATAGGGCCTGCGGCTCCTTTATTGCGCTGTAACTCGCAAGTGTAGCCAAGCCCTAAGGAAGCCAACACTCAGTTCCAGGTTCTGTAGAGAAGCATGCTGCTCTAGTGGCTATAGACTCCTCTGCTCCTGTCACCAGAGCCAGTCTCTGTGCCTCCCTGATTTCCAGTCCCACCAGCTCCTGCTTCCTCCGCACCTCATGATTTTGAATTTCATTCTTTTATGATGTTAGATTGTGGGGAAAACCTTTTAGTAAGAAGTCTGACCATTGTGTTTTATATTCTTAGTCTTTGTAACTCTCAAGTTCAATACATTTTGCCATTTATATATTTGCTCTTATCTTGTCTAGTCTGCCTTTTGAATCTGTCTGCTCAGTTCCTTATATTCTCTATGTTCTATTGTCTCCAAGCCATTCTCTTTCATTTTGCATTAGCGGGGCTGTGTTGTGAGCTGGTGGGGTGAATATCTGAGTGTCTGTCTCTGAGACCATTTGTCTGACTAGTGTTGGGCTGGTGCTCATTGCAGGGACTGTTCTTGCGTGTGTGTTTGTTTGAAAAGTGTGAATTGGGAGAACTTTGTTGATTGAAGTATGAAGCTGGTGAGGCTTTGAGCTGGGGCAACTGCTTCAAGCCAGCAGCCTTCTAAAACGCTTCGCCTGGTTCATACTTCAACCAACCAACCAAATGAACAGCAACCAGAAGAGAAGCAAACAGAGGGAGTTTGCCTTGGGGGAGAACCCAAAGGTTTTTGCCTCTCAGGCAAGCTCATGGAAAGGAAGATGAGAGCAGCAAAACAAAAACATTGGATTTCAGGAAAGCAGACTTCAACCAACTTTGAGAAATAGTAGGCAAGATCCAATGGAAAGACTGATTGGAAGAAAAGGAATCGAAGGAGCCAGGCAGTTCCTAAAAGAGGCTCAACATTAAGCTGTTCCTATGCAGAGAAAAGATAAGAGCCACACAAGGCCAATGTGGCTGCACAAGGAGTTTTTTAGCTACCTAAAAACCAAAAGGGATACATGCCTCCTTCCATCCCTTGTATGTCACTAAGGAAATATACAAGGGAATAGCTTGAGTGTGTAGGGACAAAATCAGGAAAGCCAAGGCAAAGAATGAGTTACAGCTGGCAAGGAATGTTAGAGACAACAGGGCTTCTTCAGATGTATCAGACAAAGTTCATGGACGATGTGGTTCCACTGCTCAGTGGAGAAGGTGAGCTGCAATGGAGGATGATGGGAAGGCAGAGCTGCTCTATGCCTGCTTTGCTTCAATCTTCTCACAAAAAATAACTTATGATCTGATGACAAGCAAAGTTACCATAGACCAAAGGGGAAGGGTTGCAGATCAGAATAAGTAAAGAACAGCTCAGAGATCTTCTGACCAATTTGAATGAATTCAGATCAGTGGGGCTTGATGCTATTCACCCCAGGGTACTGAAGGAATTAGGATTAGAAATCTTGGAGCCACTGGCATAATATTTACAAACTCATGGAGGACGGGAGAGAGGTTAAGGTAGTGCCCATCTTTAAAAAGGAGGAACCTGGGAACTATAGACCAGTCAGACTGACTTTGATATGTAGGAAGCTACTGGAGCAATGTATAAAACATATTTAATTTGTGAGGACATGGGCTGTGACCTGCAGCAACTGGGAGAACATAGATGGTAAGGGGGGTGGGGGACCACTGGGATGGAGAGCTCCCTGCAGTCAGGGGAGCCAGGGAAATCCCTGCTACTTCAACCCGTGGGGGCAGCCCTCAAGGAAATGGAACCCTCACAAGCCATGAGGAGCCAAGGTGTGTGTGTGGCAAACTCTCTGCTGTCCTGCTCAAGGGGGGAAACCCTAGTCTGGATTAATCTTAAAATTTAATTAGAAAAGTTAACTTTCTTGTGGGTTGACATGACTTGTCTTTGATGGAAAGCCAAGAGAGTCACTTTGGCACACATCAGATTCTTTCTACATTTTTTCCCCATAGCTTATGTGATCCATTGCAAACTTTGTTTTAAAACTGGGTTCTTACCACTGGCTGAAACTTAAAGTTCTTAATAATACAGTAATTTTACCTCAGGTTAGGATTATTTCTTTTAATTAAATTACTTTCTGGAATTGTGACTGTTGTCTTTCAGACATCTTTGCTTCCCCTGTAGAATAACTGGACTGGTAACAGGATCAACAGGTAGGAAAAAATGCATACTGGTAAGGTTTATTGGGGGAGATGAAAGAACCACGTGTTGACCGTGAATTACTGATTCTTGTAACACCAGTGTTGTCCAGACTAGCAGTGAACACCTTTGTGTAGTGCTATGGATAATATCTAGCCATATTCATTTTCTGTGTTGAGAAACTGAGCAGTTAATTTAGGTATAATGAACTGGGATGTGATTTGCTTTATTATTCAGTATGTAAACACTGAATAGAGTCTTTGTATTAATGCATTTTGATACATTTGTGTTTTTAACAGAGTAACTGGTTTGGTGGATGGGGGAAGGTGCTGGACATAATATACTTGGACTTCAGCAAGGCTTTTGGCACAGTCCCACTGTGACATTTTCATAAATAAGCTGGAGAAATGTGGGCTTAGCAGAACTACCATTAAGTGATATGTAAGTGGTTAAATAACGACAAACAGAGTAACTAGTAATGGGATGTCAGATTGGAGGGAGGTCTCAAGTGGGGTTCCACATGAATCTGTTCTGGGCCTTGTGTTTAGCATCTTTATTAATAACCTGGATGTAGGAATTGAGAGTACACTGATCAGATTTGCAGATGATACCAAGCTAAGAGGGGTTGCCAACACTTAGGAAGAGACAGCTAAAATTCAGAGGAATCTTGATTTAAATTGGAGAGCTGAGCTATAGTCAACAAAATGAAATTCAACAAGGACAAATATAAGGTGCTACACTTAGGGAAGAAAAACCAAATGCATTGTCATAAACAGATAGTTAAGGGTTAATGTCTCTTTTACCTGTAAAGGGTTAACAAACAGTGAAACTGAAACACCTGACCAGAGGACCAATCAGGAGACAAGATACTTTCAAATCTTGGTGGAGGGAAGCCTTTGTTTGTGTTTTTTCGGTTTTGCTTTGTTCTCTCTGGGTCCTGAAAGGGACCAGACATGCAACCAGGTTTCTTGCCAATCTCCCTGCTACAGTCTCTTATATATTCAGAATAGTGAGTATTAAGTAGAAAAGTTGGTTATAGTCTTTTGATTGTTTTATGTATTTGCAAATGTGTATTTTGCTGGACGGATTTTGATTGGTATTTGTGCTGGGAGGAGACTTCTTTCTAGTGTTTATAAGCTGAAAGACACTGTAATATTCCATCTTGATTTTACAGAGATTTCTTGCTTTTAATAAAAGAAAGAAAAAAGTTTTTCTTTTTAAAAAACCTGATTTCTCTGTGTTGTGATTCAAGGAGTTTGAATCACGGTGATCTCCTAGTGTACCCAGGGCAGGAAAGATCTGGGAGGAAAAAAGGAGGGGGAGGGGAAATAGTTTATTCCCCTTTCTTGTGAGACTCAAGGAATTTGGGTCTTGGGGTCCCCAGGGAAGGTTTTTGGGGGGGACCAGAGTGCCCCAAAACACTATATTTTTGGGTGGTGGCAGCCTATCAGATCTAAGCTGGTAATTAAGCTTAGAGGAATTCATGCTGGTACCCCATCTTTTGGACTCTAAGGTTCAGATTGGGGAATTATACCATGACATGCATAAATACAGAATGGAGGATAACTGGCCTGGCGGCGGCAGCACCACTAAAGAAGGATCAGGGAGTTGAGTATTACAATTTCAACATGAATCAGCAATGCAATGCTGTTACAAAGAAAGCAAATGCAATTTTAGTTGCATCGGCAGAAGCATAGCATGCAAGCCATGGAAGGTGATAGTACCACTCTACTCAGCTGGAGTGCTGGGTCCAGTTTTAGTCAACAATGTATAGACAAGATGTGGAGAAACTGGAAAGGATCCAGAGGTGAGCGACAAAAATGATCAAAGAGATGGAATGCAAGCCACATGAGCAAAGACTGAAGGAACTGGGTATTTTCAGTTTGAAAAAGAGGAAATTAAGGGAGTGTAGTGAGGCGGCCTGGCTCCCAGCCACCCGAGAGGACGAAGAGCCCAACCGGAGGCCGGACTGGGCGGAGCTAAAGAACTCTGAGCCCGCCCTGCAACGGGTCGGGCATCGACCCGGAACTATAAAAGCCAGCCCTCAGAGCTCAGTCAAGCTCCAGCAGCCGGAGTGAGCAGACGTCCCTTTGGGAGCTCAGGACTGGGAGACTCCTGCTACTCAGGGTAGCCGCCCAAAGTGGCCTGAGCTCCCCTGCGCCCGCTACCTAGAAGAGCTACCAGAGCTCCCCCTGCACCTGCTACCCAGAGGAGCTGCCGGAGCTACCCTGGGCCGACTTTCTGGAGAAGTTGCTGGACCTACTACCCAGCCCCTGCCGGGACGAACCCATGCCCCTGGACCCTGCGGAGGATGACCCCAGGATCCAGGTAAGCCCCGAGGGGGAGTCTGGAAGTAGCCTGGGGGAAGCCGACCCTAATCTGCTTGCAGCACAACCAGAGCCAATGTCAGTGTGTTGCGGCCAGGATCCCCACTGACAGAGAAGCAGGCTGCCTGCTGCTGTTAGGGCCCTAGGCTGGGACACAGAGGAGTGGGCAGGCCTGCGCTCCCCCTGCCCCGCCACCCCACTCACGGGTGGCAGTCTCCCCCTCGCCCCGATGCTCAGGCCCAGGAGCCTGGGCTGCTTACCTTGCAGAACTGTTTGCTCAGCCCCTGCCTGAGGGCCTGAACCCTTGCCTGTTGCTCCACCCTGACCCAGGGCCTGCGCTTGATAAACTGCACTGTTTGCTCAGCCCCTGCCTAAGGGTCTGAGCCGCTGAACTGTTGTTTGCAGCCCCGCCCTGACCAAGGGCCTGGGCTTAATAGACTGAACTAGCTGCTTAGCCCCTGCTTGAGGGCCTGAGCCCCGCATTGTTGTTTGTAGCCCCGCCCTGACCGTGTGCCTGGGCCTAATAAACTGAACTGGTTGCTTAGCCCCTGGCTGAGGGTCTGAACCCTGTGCTGTCATTGTTGCCCCAGGTAGTGAGGCAGCCTGGCTCTCAGCCGCCCTAGAGAGGGGTGAACCCCAACAGCGGACGTCTGCAGGGGGGATAGGACAGCAGTCTTCAAATACTTGAAAGACTGCCATAAAAAAGATGGAGAAAAGTTGTTCTCTCTTGCTACAGAGGGCAGGACAAGAGGCAATGGGTTCAAACTACAACATAACAGATTTATATTAAATGTCAGGAAAAACTTCCTAAGTGTAACAAATGTAGGACAATGGAATAGTCTGCCTGAGGAGGTTGTGGAAGCTCCTTCACTGGAGGTTTTCAGAAGGAGGCTGGGGATCAGACTAGATAGGGTTACCATACATCCGGATTATCCCGGACATGTCTGGATTTGGGGGTTTTAAATAGCCATCCGGGAGAACTTTGTCAAAATTTAAAAGGGTCCTGGATTTCCCTCCCATGCAGAGCACGGCGTGACTGACAGCAGCCAGGCTGGATTGAGCCGCTCGCAATGGGGCCTCCAGCAGCCAGAGCCATTCCCCTTCTCCCTCTCTCCCCCGCAGCCTCAGCGCACTGCGCCAGCAGCGCTCTGCATTGGGGAGCACAGCAGCGTGTCTGCGGCAGCATGGAGCCAGACACGCTGGTCTGAGCAGCACGGTAAGGGGGCTGGAGGATTGGAGAAGGGGCAAGGGGTTCCAGGGGGCTGTCAGGGGACAGGGAGTGGGGGGGCTGGATAAGTTGGGAGTTTGAGGGGCGCTGTCAGGGCAGGGATGTGGATAGGAGTCAGGGCAGTCAGGGGACAGGTAGGCGGCGGGGTCCCGGGGGAGCAGTGAGGGGCAGGAGTCCCAGAGGGAGCGATCAGGGGACAAGGAGCAGGGGAAGTTGGATGGGTTGGGGGTTCTGTGGAGGGCAGTCAGGGGGCAGGAAGTGGGAGGGAGTGGATAGGGGCAAGGCTACTCTCCCATGGAGTGTCCTCTTTTTTGAAAGTTCAAATATGGTAACCCTACAACTAGATGACCCTTACAGTCCCTTCTCTGATTCTATGCATGTAGAAGTTTGCAGATTAATTGCTTGATTATTTGCTTCATTATCTTTTCTGATACATTTCCACATGGGAAATTATTAGTTAAATTGGAGAAGATGGGGATTACTATGAGAACGGAAAGGTGGATAAGGAACTGGTTAAAGGGGAGACTACAGTGGGTCATGCTGAAAGGTGAACTCTCAAGCTGGCTGGAGGGAGCTTACTAGTGGAGTTCCTCAGGGACTGGTCTTGGGATCAGTCTTATTTAACATTTTCATTACTGACCTTGCACAAAAAGTGGGAGTATGCTAATAAAATTTGTGGATGACACAAAGTTGGGAGGTATTGCCAACATGGAGGAATACCAGAATATGATACAAGAAGATCCGGACGACCTTGAAAACGGGAGTGTAGCAAGATCTCCGGTGGTCCATCGAGCCGCTGGGGTGGGGTGGGGTGGGGAGTTACTGCCTTGCTGAAAGGCCTTGGTCACCTCCGTCAATGGGGAATTAGTGGAGGGAGGTGCGCTGTTGCAATTGGTGTGGCTGAGGAGTATCCGCCAGAGTCTGTGGCGTGCCCCTCAGGCAGGGGAGCACCGGAAAGCATCTGAAGCTCGTTGTTAGGGTTCTGCCGAAACAGGGTGGCAGAGATAGGGGAACGCAGGCCCACCCGACTCCACTGTATTCCAGCCCAGGGCCCTGCCAATGGTGGGTAGAGACGGTCCTGCCACTGGGTCAGCAGGGATCTGTCCGCAACGCGCTGATCACACTCTGACTCACCACACAGTCCAGTTCTGCCGCTGGGCTACTTCCTACCCAATCTCTCAAGCAGGTCCCTCTGGTTATTCCCACACATTGAGGTATTCTGTGGCCGGTAGTCCCGGTAGCTCCAGCTCACCCTCAGCGTTTGGCTTTCTCAGACTCGGGCCACTGCCCAGGTCCTCCAGTTCCTCTGGGTACGCTGCAACTGGCAATCCTGGTATCTGGAGTCCTTCTTCCAGGTCAGGTTTCCTTGGGTCCAGGGTCTCCCCTGGATCAGCAGCAAGGTCTGCAGGAAACAGCCCGCAGTCTGTCTGTCTCCCTTCCTAGTGCAGCCCTCACTGGGCTAAGGGCCCCACCTTTTGTACTTCCTTCCAGGGGGTGGAGTAAGCTTGGCCTGGCCCTGCCCACTCAGGCTGAGAGAGTGGTTCTTTACCCTCTGGTTCGGAGGGAGGCCACCCTGGCTTCCTACAGGTAGTAATAGAAATGGGATGAAATTTAATAGTGCAAAGTCATGCACTTATGGACTAACAATAAGAATTTTTGCTGTAAGCTGGGGATTTATCAGCTGGACGTAACAGAGGGTGAGACAGAAGAAGAGAGAGACCTGGTTGGAAGTTCTACATTAGAAGTGCTACATCGGTGCAGCTGCACCAATGCAGCTGTTCCACTGTAGCACATCTGATGAAGACACTCTATGCCAATGCCGACCTATGCTTAGGTTGCTGTAACTTGTCACTCAGGGGGGTGTCTTTCTCTAGCTATCAATTTAAGCAGTTAACGTAGACCTGCCCACAGAATGACTAAAAGCCGTGAATGTGACACAGCCATGAAAAAGGCTAATGTAGTCCTAGGGTGCATCAGGCAGGTATTTCCAGGAGAGACCGGAAAACGTTAGTACTATTATACCAGGCACTGGTGAGACCTCATCTGGAATACTGTGTGCAATTCTGGTCTCCCGTGTTTAGAAAGATGAATTCAAACTGAAACATATGCAGAGAAGGGCTACTAAGATGATCAGAGGAATGAAAAACCTACATTATGAGAGGAGACTCAAAGAGCCTGGCTTGTTTAGCCTAACCAAACAAAGACTGAGAGGAGATATGATTGCTCTTCATAAATACATCAGAGGGTTAAATACCAGGGAGGGAGAGGTGCTATTTAAGCTGAGTGCCAATGTTGGCACAAGAACAAATGGCTCTAAACTGGCCATCAACAAGTTTAGGCTTGATATTAGATGAAGGTTTTTGAACTCCCAGAGGAGTGAAGTTCTGGAAGAGCCTTCCAAGGGGAGCAGTGGAGGCTAAAAACCCAACTGGCTTCAAGACTGAGCTTGATAAGTTTATGGAGGGGCTGGAATGATGAAGGCATGTAGCATATCTGCGTCTGCTAGTAGCAAATATTTCCAATAGTTGGTGATGGGATACTAGGTAGGGAGAGCTCTGAGTTACTACAGAGAATTATCTCCCAGGTGTCTGGCTGGTGGGTCTTGCCCACATGCTCAGGGTCTAACTGATCACCATATTTAGGGTTCGGAAGGAATTTTTCCCTAGGTCAGATTGGCAGAGACCCTAGAGGCATTTTGTTTTCCTCTGCAGCACAGGGCCTGGGTCACTTGCAGGTATAAATTACTGTAAATGGTGGATTCTCTGTAGCTTGAAGTCTTTAAATCATGATTTGAGGATTTCAGTAACTCAGCCAGTGATTAGGATGGGTGGGTGAGGTTCTGTGGCCTGCAATGTGCAGGAGGTCAAAGTAGATGATCATGACGGTCCCTTCAGGCTTTAAAGTCTGAGTCTATAATGTATTTCCCATTAAAACAATGTCCTGATGGCACTCCTAACTTAGCAGGACACTGCTATCGACTTTTTATTAATTTACTCATACTAGAAATAGTAGTGGTACAACAAAGAGAAGTAGAGTTATCTGCTTTTCATTCCCTTTAGAGTTAGGGTGGGGGGAGGCATGCAGAGCAGTTTGTTTATATACCCAGGGATGTCCCTTGAAGCCTCCTTAGAGATCTTGATGAAACTTTCATGGAGGTATCTGCAGTCCCCTGCTGAAGGTTTCTCGGGATGGCAGCCTTATTTCTTCTTCTGGAGTAGGACACTTTCCCATGCCAGTCAGCGATACCTTTGGCAAGCACCATTGCAGTACATAGGCTAGTGGCATATGGGCCTGGGCAGTTTCAGGACGCCAGCAGCAGTTGTGCTCTGTGCCTTTGTTACCCTCAGGAGTAAGATACCAGCTAAAACCATTGCCTGTGGAAAATGGTGCCAGTATTTAGTGCCAGTGCCCTATACTCATAGCTTAATGCAACTGAGCAATTCCCTTCTCAAATCCCTGGTGGGTCATATTCACTATGGCTGGAGCTGCAAGTGGTGCTGTGCACAAGCACTCTGAAGCAGAAGTGTCAGTAAGCACGTCTTGCTCAAAACTTTATTGGAGCAAGGAAGGGAGCCCTGACCCATAACTTTTGCTTTCTTATGTGGCTATACTGACAGCGGTACCTCTGTGTTTTCTCAGTATCTGCCACTCTGGCTGTTTCCCCACCACATCAATGGAACTTCTAAGGCAAATAAGGAGAAAGAGGAGGATTTGGGATTACATGTTCAGTGAGATCCTGCAAGCCAGTGCTGCATCAGAGTGTGAGCAGAGGATCTGGAGTGTTGATATTTCAGACTGTGTAGAAGGAAAGAGCAGACAGGAGGCAGACCCAGGAATCCAGCAGGAAAAGGAGAAAGTGAGTAAATAGCACCATCACCCCTCCAATCTGTCAAAACCACGTTCAGCTGTCATTCTGCACCTGCTGAGCTGGTAGTTGAATCTTTCTTTGGTGCTATCGAGGTGACTGGTGTGCAGCTTCATGAGCTGGGAGGGGAAAGGGATAGGTGGGGTCCCCCAGGGTCAATGTTGGCATTTCAACATTGCCAATAGTAATCTGCTGGTTGGGAAAGCAAGTCCCTGCTTGCAGCTTTCAGAGCGCTGCTGTGTTCTTAAAGATTACAAGTGTCCTGCACTTTCCCTGACCAACCAACACCGTTGGTGAAACATCAGCAGTAATCCACCAACACTTCCATAACCATAGCCCTTTCTGTTGATATACTCCAGGGCAATGTCCCCCCACAGTGGGATTGCCAACTCTAAAATGTTTTTCCATTGACTAGTAGCAATCTGGCTTTGCAAGTTTCCACAGTTTGATCACCACTTACTTCTCTACTGCCAGTGCAGCTCTCATTCTGGTGTCCCTATTCTGGATGGCTGGGGTGAGCTTGACACGCAAATACAGGATTGTGGCCTGTCACATCCAAAAGTTCTACAGTCGCTGCTCTTTGTACCAAACCTGTATTATGATACAGTCCCTCCAGTCAGTGTTTGTTTCTTGGACCCAGAAGCAGCACTCCATCGTCTGTAGCTGTTCCTGCTACAAACACTCCTGCACTGGTTTTTACAGTTTCTCACAGCAATCTGTTCTCCATTAAATTGTCATGTTCCCTGCAGATGCAGTCATTCTTGTGGCTCTGCAAATACCAATGAATCATTCATCCTGTGCTTGCAACATTCACATCAATAGTGCAGAGCTCTGCAGGGGCCATACTTCTGACGGAGATGACAGACCATGAAAAGGGCCACATTGGTTCCTGGGACTTTTCATGCCTTTTTTAAAAGTATGGAATGGGGTGATGGGGTGCATTCATACTGGACTGGATGAATCATAGAAGGGTTATCTCCACATTGTGGGCTGAGGAAGCCATGCCCCCTCATAGCTACTGGGCATGCTCTAAGAGTCACCGTAGGATAAAAGGGAGCAACTCAACTCAGTCTGGGCTGACAGCCAAGGGAGAAGGACGCTTGCTGCAGGCTCTAGGCCAGGAGGCGCCAGAGGCTTGCACAATGAAAACCAGGGATGCTGAAGCCAAGGTGCTGGTGGAGGCCTTGGAGAACCCAGGGTCACTCAGTAGGAGCAATCCGCATCAAAGAGACTGGAGATCCCAGAGATTCCTGGAGCATGACTACAAGGGATACGGTAAGAAGTAGCCCTCTGGGGGGAAGAGAGAGCATCAGCCGCATGGCCAAGGACAGTCAGCGTGTTGCCATCAGGATCCCTGCCATTGACTCAGTGGCAGAGACTCTCCCCACTGACAGGTCTCTGGGCTGGAACCCAGTGGAGTAGGGAGGGTCCGGGTCCCCCTTCACCTGGCTGCCACCCACCAGTAGGTGGCAGACTCTGTTCCTGGCTCTCTGGACATTAAGCTTTACAGCCCTGAGAGCCAGGGGCACCCTCACTGACTCTGACCACTAGACCTTACAGCCCTGAGAGCAAGGGCAACCCTGCTGACCCTGGCCACTAGGCCAGACTGTCCTGAGGTCCAGGTCAGTCAAGATGACTTAGCCACAAGCATGCAACACCCCTCCTGCCCCAAAGGGGGGTAGGGTGCATTTACTCTGCACTAGATGGGGAAAGTTGCATGCCAGGAACTTGGCAGTGGAGAATTGCACACTGGGATACCTACCCATGGTGCACCACACTGTGCATTGACACAACCACTCCTGGTGAGTGCATGCAGTGCCAACACAAGCAACCTAATATGCATGCACATGAGGGATATGCTAACTGCGGCAGCTTTATGATGATGTAACTTGTGGTGGCCAAAGTTTGTAGTGTAGACATGGCCTCAGTTAACCATGGTGTGATCTGACTGATTTTTCAGAATGTGTGCTTTGGTGGTTTTGAGCATAATAGTTTTCATTTTATTACAAAGTTCATTAGAGTTATTCCTCTCTTTCACCTGTACCAATGACTGAAACCCATTCTGGACAGAAGTTGTTTGTCTGGCGTTGATTTTGGGTAAGTCCAAATGCAGCGGACCTGTCAAGTGTTGTATATTTTTAAGTTTTTTAATTTTATGTTTGGGGCTTAACAACTGATGGTCTGATTCACAGTCTTCACTCAGGAAAGTCTTTTTCCACTTGACATTCTGTCTCTACAGTTGCTGTATCATTGCATAACTGATTTGGTTCTTTGGCATAGGGGCACTGATTATGTGCTTAATTGACTAATCAAAAGCTTTTGAGGCTGTCCAGCATGATTGTCTTTGGAGGATACTGGCAAACATGGGGATTCCAAAATATCTCATTTAACTCATTCCAAGTCTCTACAACCACCAGCCGACCACGGTGTGAAATGCAGTAGGTGACAGTGACTAGTGTTCTACTGGGCAGGGTGCAAAACTAGGATGTATTTTGTTTCCAGGCCACTTTAACATATACACAGAATATGAGAAAAACCATGGAAGGTTTGGACAAACTCGAAGGAGCTGTAATCTCCTTTGGTGGAGGCCTCTTAACCGACCTCAGATATACTAATGACAAGACATTATTTGCCACAACCACTGATGCAATATAACAAATGTTTGAGTCTGTGTGTTTAAAACAAAAACAAAACAAAACAAAAAACTGATATGGACAATTCCTAAATACAATGAAACCAAAATGCCTGTATGTTGACACAACTGACCAAAACTGGATGCAAGCAGACATCATGATTAATGGACAAGCTGTAGATGAATGTAATTATCTGGGATCATATATATCCGACCAAGGAGGCTGTTCCAACACAATCAGAAGATGACTAGGGATATTCTCTCAGTGATGTCCTCCCTTAAGGAATTGTGGGGGAAATGGAATCTCAAAATGAATGAAGATGTGGCTGGGTGAAAAAACTAATTTTTTCCAAGATGATTTACGGATGAAAATCATGCTGCTGATATGAGGGGAAACAAGCTTTTGAAATGTGGTTCTGGTGAAAACTATTTTGCATATGTCTTGAATGGGAAAAATAGATAAATGTCTGTTAGAACTATTTATTGGAGAGAAGCAGGCCCTGATGTCGGAAATCAGGAGACACAGACTTATGTACTTTGGTCACATTAGCTACAAAGGTAGAAATAACCTTGAGAAAATTATGAAAGGAATGATGTTGGGTTATTGTGGTAAGGGACAACCAGCAAGGAGATAGATATGCAGCAGATCACTGGAAGGTCAGATACTGGAAGCTCCAAGTTAGCAATGGATGGTGAAAACTTCTGAAAATTCTGTCATGATATTTGGACATGAATAAATAGATTTACTTACATATTTCATTCGTCTCTGTGACACTGCACCCCATATTCTTCACAGAGATATGGTGATATGATTAAAACAATCATAATATATTTTATGCAGGATAGGTCATGTGAGATATCATTGGAAAGGTTATGAGTTACTGAATATGATTTTCCTCTTTGAATGCATGTATAATTTTTGTATCTGAAGTTGGGAATATTGACTATGTATCTGCATTACAAAGGTGTTTATACATGGGGAACACCCACTAGTCAAAAAGTTCCCAATCCAGATGGCTGGCTGGGAAGGGCCCATTGAAGCTAATTAACCATTAGGGATAACAATAGGCTTTAGAAGAAGTGTCTTGCCCACCTGCAGGAGGAGAGGGGACTTCCTGAGGATGCTACAAACAGCCTCTGACTCATGGCTGCTATGACACTACAGGGACATGTGATCAGGTCACCTGGTGCTGGTCTCCATCTTGAGATACCAGTATTTTTCCATTTACTGACATGGGAACCAAGCTTTGAAACAAAGGGTTCCTGCCATATGCAAAAACTATTTAAGGCATGGGAGTGACATCACTGCAGTTCTTCACTGACTCCCCACCCAAAGAGAATCCTGGAAACACTTGAGGAACAAAGACTGAACTGGGGGAAGGGATTTTTATCCTGTGACTCAAACACCTGTGGTTTCTAAGCTGTAAACCTGCGCAGCTTGCCCCTTAAGAACTTGCAGCCTGATGGTATTATCATTTAGGGTGAGAATTTCCTATTCATATCCTATCTATGTAGTATATTAAGCTTCATTTGCATGTTTGTTTATTTGCTGGCTAATCTGCTTTGATCTGTTTGCTATCCATTATAATCACTCATTCTATCTTTTGTAGTTAATAAACTTGTTTCTGCTTTATCTAAAACCAATGTGTGTGGGAGTCATAACTTGGGGCTGAAAGCTGTGTATATTCCTCTCCACATTGAGGGAGGGATGAATTTCATGAGCTTACGCTGTATGGTTCCCTGTGCAGTGCAAGATGGTATAATTTGTGGTTTACACT
This sequence comes from Gopherus evgoodei, assembly GCF_007399415.2. Classification (NCBI taxonomy): domain Eukaryota; kingdom Metazoa; phylum Chordata; order Testudines; family Testudinidae; genus Gopherus; species Gopherus evgoodei. The sequence goes on along the minus strand of NC_044322.1, from coordinate 254,550,804 downwards.
CCAGACCGGGGGAGGAGTGTGTTCCTGAGCAGCTGGAGACTGTATACATGGGGAGGCTTCCTTAACAAAGCCTCCCCATGCATACAGATGCTGCAATCAGCTCTGCAACTGCAGCTGTGTGTGTCCCTAGCTGTATGTGTGCTGGAGGGCTTGAGAGCCTGTCACAGCAGTACAGTGTAAAGCGAGCCTAGGCTGGTGGGTCAGGTAGCTTCAGTGGAACTCCAGTTCCAGGGGGAAACCAGTCACACTCTCCACTCTGTCTGGATTCTAAAGGGGGAACATTGAAAGCATAGTCTCTCAACTCTCAGGTCATGTGCACAGCAACATAATGACCCCCAGCAGTAAAGAGAGGCAGTTGCAGGGAAACTGCTGCTCAGCCCCTGCAGCCCTCACCCAGAGTATGACTGGCTGCTCTATGGGGATGGCACCTGCACGTCAGCACTTAGGAGCTGTGTGGGGATAGAGCATGCTCAGTGCAGATGGGATCTTCAGGGAATAATGATGCCAGCTCTAACAAATGTCTGAGCATGTATGAACTGCAATTTTTATAAATAATAAATTTCATATAAATTAGCTAAATTTGGATAGATTTTCATGGAGAAAGCAAGTAGTACAGTCGTAGTACCAGGGTAACCATCTTGCAAAATGTCAGATTCTTGCTTCAAAGCATGAAAGCACTACAGCTTCTCAATGAAACAGTTGTTAACAGGAAAAAATACATTGTTTGATCCATAACCTCAGTCTTGAAAATGCCGCCTAAATAAATAAAAAAAAACAAACAAACCCCCCAAAATATTTAGCCTGAGGCAGACACTTGGCATGGAAAATTTCAGACCAGACCATTAAATTGGAAAGAAGTTTTATAAGCAACTGAAAACAAAGTCTTATAATTAGACTTGGCTGAATTCAATTTTTTAAAAAATAATTTTGCCACATAATGATATTTATTTTGAAGCTTTAATTTTTTTTCAAGTTACATTTTCACAGTTGTGCAAAATTGTGGGTGCATCAGCCAGTAATCATTTAATGACAGTAGGCAGCTTCAAATAATTAAAGCTTTATAACCATTAAAACAAAAAATTGTCAACATTACTTTTATTTTTTATTCTATTCAGATTGTTGGTGTCACCAAGCATAACCCTACATAACTCGGGAGGGTGGAAGGCCACAAGAGTATGGAGCCTTCCTGGTTTTAGGCCTCAGCAGACAAGAGTCCCTCCATGTCTGAACTTTAATCGACCTAAAAGGCCAGGTGTAACAGCCGTTATCAGTTGCAACAGTTCTAACTGGTCTAAAGCAGAAATAATGAAGCTTGTGCACCTTTAGCAGAAGGACAAGATAACTTGCAGAAGGAAAACTTACTAACGAGCTGCCGCGGCCAAGATTACTTAATGCACCTGCGCTTACGTAATTGCTACAGGGGGAGGAAGGAGGAGGAGGGAGGGGAAACGGGGGATTGCTAGTCAGTGAGAAAAGTTCTCATAGATATAAAGGAACAGACTGCTTGTTTTAGGTGTGCTTGATCTGAGTCAATCTCCCTGCACCGCTTTGAGATCTCAAATAAACTTGGTTTGCTTCTCCACCCTGGTGTGTTTATTGGCGCGGCACACCAGGCGACGGACCCCCCCGCTGTTGCTTGGCCTCAGGCAGTTATCTGCCGGCAACAGTTCTTGGCGCCCAACGTGGGGCATTGAGGCTAAAATTAGCCTTGCCTGGATCCCTTCTGGTGGTCGACGGATTGCGGTGACGACCGACGCCCAGCGCGCACCGGTGACTTCACCGGGGGCCTCGGCGGAGACGCAGTTTGACTGACCCCAGAGGGCACAACGGTGCAACGCGCTCGAGTAGTGGAGAAGCAGTTGAGGGCGACGGTGAGGAACCGGTCCCTTGGATAAGGTAGGAACAGTCCAGTGGTCTGGATTTTTGCCTGTTATGACCTGGGGACGCCCAGTGTCACCCTAGGACATGGGGCAGGGACAGAGTACAGGCAGGGCATGGTGTACACCCTTAGAATGCATTCTAGCGAATTGGGAAGTGCTTGGATCAGATCCACTAACTAAAAGCAAACTAAAAAGTTCTGTATAGTAGACTGGCCTCAATATCAACTAGAGGACCAGAAAGGTGGCCACCGGAAGGATCACTTAATTATAACATGATCCTCCAATTACTCCTGTTTTGTCAGTAAATGGGTAGCTTCTGAAGCTGTTTGTATGGAGAGCTCTTGTAAAAATACCCCACTGTAGCTCCAGTTCCTCCCTCTGTCTGGCAGAGTGCAAGGATCCAAAAGAAGGTTAGGGATAGTGCAGGGACAAAGGAGGGACCTGTCTAGAAAGGGGAGACCCTATGTCCTAGTGCACTCTCTCCCTGTTGTAGCTAAAAAGCAAGATCAGATGCGGAATGGTACTGGGGGCCAATGTGAATGACTGTTACTGGAAGACGCCCAGAGTACCCTGTGAAGCAAAAGCTCGTGACCAGGACTACTCTAATGCAAGCCCGGTAACTAGTGGATCTTTAGGAGGTCCGACCCATGGTGGGCTGACTTGGCCTGGCATCGTCCGGTGAGGAAGCTGCCTGGGTCTAGGAGTGTGTGTACCCATCTTCCCTTCCCCTTTCCTTTCTGTGTGGGCTACTGACAGTCTGATCATCTCACTGGATGCAATCAGAGTAAGCGGCGCCGTCTCCGAGAGACTAGCCGATGCTCTTTGCTGAAGGGAGGTGTAGGAGGGTCGTGGCCATCCTTGTTAGCCTCTCCTGTGTGAGTACCCTGTAGGGAAAAATCCTTAGTTTATGAGCCGCTAGCGCGGACAGGGCACCCTCCCTGTGTGTGTAAGTGGAAAATGGGTGGGGGGCAGTCTAAACATTCCACCTCACCCCCAAGGGTACCCCAGCATATTACATGTACGTACATTATAGTTCAACAACCTGCAGGTATTTAGAGAATTGGAATATTTACACGCGTGAAAATCCATCTAAACAATGCCCACTAGAAGGTACTTCAATCTAGATAAGATCATACATCTAAGAGGAGCGTTTAATCACCAAAAAGCCCTGACACAGGGTGAGAAAATTTGTCTATTGAGGAAAGGAACGGGTTAATTTAAAAATCATCTTGGCCCAGGGATGGAAGGGGGGGATTGCTCTGCGTTCAAGGTCCAGAATCAAAGCAGACTATGCTAAGTACAAAGAAAAACTGCTTTCGGCCCCAGCTGGCTGTGAAGGAAAAAATATAGACAGAGGCGAACCAAAGGCAATACAAGTTACAGAACTAAGATTATATTTGCAAAGCTTAACTGTCCAGTAAGATCCAACAGTGTGCCTTTGTGACCCCGGAGCCAGTGTGGCTTGGTGACACTGAAGAAGCCGCACGCAGCTGACCTGGATTGGAATCTCTGAAAGAGACGCTGCAGAAGATTCCAGGGTGCAAGAGAACAGCCCTCCAAAGAGCGGAAGCATGTTAGAAATTCTGGACAAGCTGTATACAGGATAATCTCCTGTCCACCTCTCCCCCCTTCTCTGAACATTATACACAGAAGTGGCCAGTCTGGACGTACGTGTGTGGGTATGAAAGGAGCTTGGGGCATTAATGTTTTCCTGAGTGATGAGGGAGCATTCCCAACACTCTCCGTTGTTGTTTTATTATTTTATTAATGGAGCTTTAAAATACAGTTATATGGTGTGTTTTCTTTATCTTCCCCCAACGATCCTGTAGTGTCAGCCTGATCACCTGACACGAGGGATAGATTGGTAACAGAAATTTGTCACAGTTTGGTGAACAATTAAGAAGGGGGGAGCCCTGCAGAATTTACACCATCTATTTGTTTTACCCTTGTTATTTTGTGTTTGCTTTGCTTGGTACTGTTGGTGTTATATGTTGAGAACTGCATGAGTAAAAGTGAGTCCTAATAGGATAAGAAAACGCTATCTGGTTCTGTTCTGTTTAACCGGTTACTGTTGTTTTTTTGCTCTGTTCATTTGGGCGTTAGGAGCGTGGGCAGAACTGAACCTCTTGTTCGTAATTCCTCGGAGTGGAAGCCATGTGTGCGAGAAAGTTCTGAGGTTGAATTGAGATCCTTCTGTCCCGTCCCCTGTAGCGGTCAGTGTATAGAAGTGGGAAAGTCTGGCTTAGACTGTAATTCCCTCTGCTCTCTGTGTAATTCTCTTTTCTGTTTAAGTGTCAAACAGATGAATGAGTCTCTGGGTAAACCCTCTAAGAATAGTCCTTTAAATTATATGTTAAGTAAATGGCCTTTGTCCAATGGGCCATGTGTTTTTGTCCAGGTGGCAAGCCTCATGAAGGAGGACTCGGGTAGTCTTGTGAGTAAGAATGTTTAAGGGAAGAGACCAGGAGGGGTGGGGGCTTGTTGAGAAGCCCACCCTCCTAACTAAACTGGTAGTGGAACAAGTTGGTGCCCATGGAAGGGACGGTTCAGCAAGAAAAGCAGGATCGGGCCCAGGCAGGCAGGCAACAGAGAGAGAGAGAGAGAGAGAGATTGGAAAGCAGGTTGGAAAACTTTAAGGGTGTAGTGGAAGGAAGGAGTCAGTAAGTGTAAGCATGGAGATTTCAAATACCCAGGACTTACTTGGAATGATGATTTAAGTTGATAAAAGTGGCTGTTGGGAGACAAGCAAGTGATTTAAGGGAGAGTGAGAAGTTAACTCTGTAGTTGCTGGAGAAAACGGCAGTTGAACTTTGTAAAAATGCTAAAGAAAAAAAGTTTTTGGTGTCTGTGAAATGTTTGTAAATAAATTCAGGCAAAGAAGTTATTGGATTGCAATCATTTGGTTTGGCTATGAACAATTTAGTTGAATTAGCTGAAGAATGTATACAGTGTTATGTAATTGAAAACCTGGGCTGCCTATGAAACAAATACAAGAAACTATGGGGTAATTCCTCTGTTTTGCCTGAAGCCAACAAGAGTATTTGTATATTTCAAGCGATGATTGTCTGCCCAGAAGGGGTGGGTAGACCTCTCTTTTTTGTCTTTCAGATAATCAGAGAAAACTGATGCCAGCTGAACAGCATTCAACTTACCATGCATTTACTGGTACAATAGAAATCATGTTTTGTGTTCTATGTTCTGTCTTGTGGTGTTTGTCTTGTGGCCGGAATTTGTGTTTAATATTTTTATGAAGTGGTCTGGTTTAAGATCAAACAAAAAGGTTAAATTAAAATGCAGATACTTGTTTTGTTCAACTTGAAATACAAAGTGTTTAGATAAATCAGGAGAATGTAATATACTAAAGTCTAATGCATTTCCTTAAGTAAGGAAAAGAAACTTTATTGGTCAAACTGTTAATTGCAAAATTGTTGTTAAAATTTGCATACCAAAAGTCTTTGAAAGCAAAGACATGAAAAGTTAACCCACTCCCCATATTGTACATGGGATCTTTCTGGCTACCTCAGATTTCTAGCCAGAGGGCTGGGGATGGTGGAAGGCTATTGGACTAGAGGTTGTATTGAGTGAACTCCTCAAAGTGGGTGTGCTTGTCCTGGCTTGTTGCTCCAAAGCTCTGTAATAAGGTTATTTTAGTAAAAGGGTGTGTGTGGCATATATTAAATAATAAGACTAATGTACTGTATAATGACAATGTTTATGTCTTCATTGTTGGGAAAAAGGTGTATAAGTAAAAAGTGGAAGTTTCCTTTGCAGGTTAAAAGAAGCCAAGAAGGGAAGAAGGACAAAGAACAGAATGAATTAACTGAAAAAAATAAAATAAAATAGCAAGTTCAGGCTATAGATAAGACACTGACTCCATTCAAGGACACTGCTCACAGTTAAGACTTGGCTAACAACTAGGAAAAGGAGGGCTTGAATTTGCCCACACAGCTATGAGATCTGAAAAACATTGCCAGGCACTAATGAAATGTGTTAAGTTTCTTTTCTCACAGGTAAAGAAGGGCTACCCAAAGACCCTAGCAGCCCTGCCACTCCTTGGAACCAGGAGACGGGATTGATGTAAAGGTCCACCGACAAAAGACTGCCTTGGCTCCATGCTGGAAAGGCCCTTATTAAGTCCTGCTACCTACCAACACCGCTGTGAAGTGCCAAAGACTGACTGCTTGGACCCAAGATTCTCACTGCAAAAAGACCCCTTCACCTCGGGAGAATTCTCCTACTGATGATTAGCCTATTTCACCTTCTAGCTCCACTGTGCCTTCTGGACAGTAGGGAAAAAGTACAAGGATGCTGCACCACAACTGTTTTGGGAAAGAAGAAGGAACACTCGCTCCACTGAAATTGGCAGAGTCCAGGAATTCCTGACTAGAAAGGACATTAAGAACTGACCCTGGTGAAGAAACAAAGAATTATACACTGGCGGGAGGACATTTATGGGACCCATGCTTGAAAATGTGGTATTGATTGGAGCTTGGGGTTTATTCTACAGGCTGCACCCTGTGTCCTAGAGAGTAACTAATAATGTAACCCCCTTCCTATGCTATTAATGTCGATGCCTTTTGAAAGTACCTGAGAATAGTTAAATAACAGGTGTATTATAGTACTACACCAAGGAAAGATGGTATTGAATATCACTGAGGCTGGGAAGGCATTGCAGTGGGATCTAGTATGTTTAGGAATTTGGGATTTCCTGAATTACCAGCTGATGGCCATTTGGAGTGATCTTAAGTACCAGACTTGGCCCACTGCCCTTACAGACGCATCAGGAATACCATCTGATCTGTGATCATGGAGACATACTTGGACACTTCCTGGGTGGAAGTGTGGCTTCCCAGGGCTGGGTGTGCACCCTTATGGGGATGAATGCTGTACTTATGTCCCAGAAAGCGCACAGGATATTAACAAGCACATCCTGTCAGCCAAACAGGCTTTTGAACAGTGGAAGGCCCAGGAAAGGAAACCCACTATTTCTAATTCCCTCTGGGGCTGGTTACTCAACCTGGGAGAAATAGGGAAAGGCATTGTTCACCTCCTGCTCACTGGTGTGGTGTTGTGTATTGTTACTCTTCTCTTGCTTGCTTGCTGTAAAGCACTTCAGCTCCCTGGAGCTTAATCACATGTTATCCTTTAAATGTGAGAACACTCAGCCAAAAGTTTGTTGAGTATTCTCAAAGGAGGGAGTTGTTGGTGTCACTAAGCATAACCCTACATAACTCGGGAGGGTGGAAGGCCACAAGAGTATGGAGCCTTCCTGGTTTTAGGCCTCAGCAGACAAGAGTCCCTCCATGTCTGAACTTTAATCGACCTAAAAGGCCAGGTGTAACAGCCGTTATCAGTTGCAACAGTTCTAACTGGTCTAAAGCAGAAATAATGAAGCTTGTGCACCTTTAGCAGAAGGACAAGATAACTTGCAGAAGGAAAACTTACTAACGAGCTGCCGCGGCCAAGATTACTTAATGCACCTGCGCTTACGTAATTGCTACAGGGGGAGGAAGGAGGAGGAGGGAGGGGAAACGGGGGATTGCTAGTCAGTGAGAAAAGTTCTCATAGATATAAAGGAACAGACTGCTTGTTTTAGGTGTGCTTGATCTGAGTCAATCTCCCTGCACCGCTTTGAGATCTCAAATAAACTTGGTTTGCTTCTCCACCCTGGTGTGTTTATTGGCGCGGCACACCAGGCGACGGACCCCCCCGCTGTTGCTTGGCCTCAGGCAGTTATCTGCCGGCAACAAGATGTTGGTTGTGTTTGCAATCGTTTACAATCAATCCTGGCAGACAGACTCTATTAGCACTGCCAAAACTGATCATCTAACCCTCCAATCCGATCAGATTTCTGAGACCAGTCTGGGATTTTACTTGGGCCTGGGATAAATTGTCTGTTTTCACCATTAGCTCATCTTGCAGTTTCTGCATTGGCATGAGGCTCTGTCCATTTTATTGAGGCCCAGTCTCTCTCTTGTATCCTTGAGGGTAGCTCTAGTTTGAAGCTCCAGTGAAGTTAGTGACTCTACATAGGTACTGGCAGAGGTGCCAGAATAGAGGGGACCAAGGACCCATGGCCCTCTCACTTTTGAAAAAGGACAGGTTTGGCCCATCCACTTTTCACCGCAGGCCTGGCCCCTGAGGCCCAGCACCTGGCCAGGCCAGAAGCTGGAGCCCAGCCCAGGCAGCTGTGAGGAGCCGCAGACCCTTGACCTGCCCAGGTTGGGGGGCCTGAGAACAGCCCCTGGCCCATGTCCCTGCCCCTCAGATCCCCTTCCCAGGGTATATTGGAGGGTCCACAGCAGGCCTACATAATGTATGCAGTGCAGAGATTTGCAAAGCTGCCCATTGTAGCTCTAGTCAGACACTTTTAGATTAATATGCTCTGCATTTGATATCTCTTCTAGCACTAGTTTCAGACTCTGGGTCATTATTTAATTAGTTCTCCTCAGTCCTGCTCCTGTGTGGTTTGCACTGCTGACTGATCCCTCCCAAGTGCATGTGGGGGATATGCAGAAGCACTTTTCAAAGGAGAAGGGATTTCTTAGCAACTGTAGTTCTTCCAGTATGCTGCCTCTGCAAACTTCTGCCCCATCTCTTTGGAGTCCTCCTATGAATATGTAGAATTAGTGGAAAAATTGAGGGCAATTAAGGCCTTTTTATAGCTTTGGATTCAGATGCTCACATCCAAGAGGGCTGGTTGTGTGGCCCCAGCAGGCACTGCTGTTCTAGATGGTTCTGAGCCCTACAGGATGGTGGGCTTTTGCAGAGGCAATATATGCCAAGACATACAATTCCTAGCATATAAACTTTTTCTCTCTTTTGCAAAATGACTTTTCTTGCTGTTTTGGTCTTACAAGCAGCTTCCAGTTGTTGGTTTTTATATAAATGGTATCTACTGCCTCCTCTCTCTTCCAGTGTTTACCTTCCTCTGCCACCTCTTTTTCTTCTTCCTGTCCCTGTGCTGTAGAACGTCAATGAGCGAGGCAGCAACTTGCTTAAACAGACACAATCTCAGAGATGGAGTTCTCCTAAAATTCCCAAACCATAAAGCAGGAGAAATTGCTTTTTGTCAGTACGAAGTGTAAACCCAGAAGTGAAACACTTATCAACCAGGAAGTAGCTTATGTTCCACCATCAGGTACAAGACGGATCTTTGTTCGCTTGTGATTCTGAACCCAGTAGACTTGAATGGGTTTGGAATTGGGCAAAATGTGGTTGCCCATTCCTAGTACCTACCCCTGGAGACTTTAACTGAGTTCCCTCCAACTCAAATTTCTTGTTTCACTTTTTATTTTCCTCTCTAGCTTTTATTTTGAGCACCACTGTTCAGGACGCTGGAGGGTGGGTAACCTTGGCCAAGCCAAGGCTAATATCTCTGATTGTTGGAAGGAAAGAGATATGTAACAATGATCAGCCAAGACGGATCTCCTCTTGAGCCCCAACACAAAATGTATTGAAATCAATGGACAGATTTTCATTGACTTTTAACAACTCTCCAGACGATGGCAGTTGCAGTCCCTGTCTAGCCGATGGCCTATTCTTGACTGCTTGGTGTCCTGTCTCTTGGTTGTCCCCTCCTCCTCTTCTGTTCCTTTTCACATCATCCTGTTTGTTGAAGAGTTGGGAACTGTTCCCTCTGGGATGGTTTGCCTGGATGGTCATTGTTTTTTCCTCATTTTCTTTGTAGTCTTTGTGTTTCTTCTAACTCTCTCTGGGTCTGTCTGGCCATGCAGTTGAGCTTTTTGGTTCTTTTAAATTGATTTAGAAAGTTTTACACCTTGGTTTTATTGTACAGTGTTTAAATATGCAATGATAGGTTTCCTGAATGGGTTAAATACAAGTTACTGCTATGTGGGAAGGAAAGAATGCAGGAAGACGACACAGACGTTACTGTCTGCATAGTTCATGGACAGAAACCATTTTCTCCCTTTCGTTTAGAGTAAAGGGAAATTAGGATTGACACAACTAAGAACACACCATCCGCTTGTGTCTCACTAACTACTTCTTGGCTGTTGCCCTTTTATTTTGATCAGTCAGGAGCTTTGAAGAGAAAATGTATGAGCCTGTGCATAGGAGAGCAATGGTGCTCCAGGCCTTTTATTCATGGATTTTATTTTAAGATGCCCCTTCATTGCCCCCCTACCTCTCTGCATTGTCTTGACCTCTGAGGCTGGACTAAGGTCATGGGAAAGTGCATCATTTTTTCCCCAAACCTAGATGTGTCTAATGCTCTGGGATGCTTGTAATACTCCATCTTCATCTCCAAAATCAGGGAAGGAGGAAAAAAGTACCTTCACTCTAATAGTCCTTGCTAATTCTTCTTATAGGAATTCTGTAAGCTATGTCTGCATTATGCAAGATCATCCTTCATATTCAGCTTCATAAGTAAGATTGAGTACTCAGTGAAGGACGCCAAGCTGGGGTACACTGTATCAGCAGGGATGCTTAGCACATGGATATTCAGCCCTAGTATGTTCTTCTAGATATTCTTAACAGAACTTGGCTTAATGCTTAAATCTTTTGTTATGTTGGTTTCAATTGCTTTCTTCTGTGATCTTCATTTCTAAGGTATTCACTTGCCCATCATATTTCTGTCTAATAATTTACTATTATTGATTATTTATATAGCAATGTGGGTGTGCATAGCACATAGCAATATTCCTGACCCAAAACACTTGCAGTCTCAGTGTTGGGTTGTCTCCTTCTATATTAGCTAGTCAACATAGAACTAACAGAGTAACTCCATTAGCTGGTAGCAATAGTTGGTGCTCAGTATGTTGGATGCTGACATTCCCAGTGCTATCCTAATTGATGGTCCATGGTGGGTGTTGCTTGAGGTTTCCCTCATCCCTGATCCTTACCTTACAAATAAACACAGTTCTTCTGTGGGAAGCAAAGGAACAGAATCAGGAATAGGAAGTATATGACTCTGCTACTTTTTCTTTCCTTTATGGTGTTGAATGAAGTCACTGAAAAGTGGACAGGACCAACTTCGGTGTCTTTTTATGGCTTTGAGAAAGACAGAGTGAAGTTAAGAATAATCTGTCATTGTACCTGCTCTGCTGCTGATTTGCAGAAAGACAGATTTTATACTCACACTGCACATTAATTTTCTGTTAGCTCCATCTCTTCTAATAGATGAAGTATTTAAAGAAAGCATTTTCCAGTAAATTGAGAACATTAAAAAATAGACTTCTAATTCTTTGGTATTCTTGTAATTTAGATATAACTTTAACTGAGGACATGTGTGACAAAGGTGTAATTGCATGATATGAATGGAACACCATGGCACTTATATATAACTTCTTGTAAATCATTACTTTATCCTTCTGCTGAGCAGCTGTTGCATAGAAGTGTCTTTGTTGCCTAAGAACAACATGATACCTGGACACACTGACGCTCCGCTAAATTTCACATGCAATCTTATCTGTTTTTCTTGGCCCCCACATAATTCTAGGCAAGAGGTACACTGGTACCTCATAGCTTCAGGGAAATGAGACGTGGATTCAAGGTACCTATTTCAGTGGTGTAGCCAGGTTCTAATGTCAGGGGGAGCAAACACATAAAAAAAAGGTGCCACCTGATATCAAATTACACTTCTACCTCGATATAACGTGACCTGATGGAACATGAATTTGGATATAATGGGACAAAGCAGTGCTCCAGGAGGCTGCGCACGCACCTGGTGGGACAGCCCCTCTCATCTTTCCTGAGGGCTGCTCTGCGATCTGTGGCCCCTGGAAGCAGGCAGCACACAGGAGTGGGGGGGAGGGCACAGTCCCCCGCATAAAAGACAATCGGACAGAGGTGGGCAGGGTCTGTTGGGGGTTTGCATGGGGGAGGGGGGGGGCTGCACTGGGAGACTCTCCAATGAAGCACCTAGCCACGCTGGCTCAGTGCATCATGAGGCACTCGGGAAAAGGAGGCAGCAAGACGGAGGGGCCGAGGAGGAGTGCCCTTCCCCTCCCAGCTGGGTCTGTGAGTCCCTGATCTCACAGTCTCAGCGCTGCAGGCACCCAGCCCCCAGGTACTGGGCTGCAGCGCAAGCTAGAGGGGCTGATACAGAGAACTCAGAACCAGTCAGAGCACTTCCCATGTCATCATGAAAACTCGCTCTTGGAAAGCTGGGTGAGGTAATATGGGGGCAGGGGGTTAATATATCTCAGGGTGGGTGAGGTAATATATTTTATTGGACCAATTTCTATTGGAGAGAGAGAAAAGCTTTTGAACTTTCACAGAACTTTTCTTCAGTAAGAAAGAACAAACTCTATGAAAGCTCCACAGCTTGTCTCTCTCACCAACAAAAGCTGCTCCAATAAAAGATATTACCTGACCCATCTTGTGGCTCTAATTTCCTGGGAACAACAGGGCTACACCAACCCAGCATACAAAAATGCAAGATTCACATGAACAGCACAGAGTGACCACCATCACACCAGGGCACTATTTTCACGATTCATCTTAGCATAATGTCATCATCACACCAAGGAATTAGCACTATCAACACAATGAGATAAATACAGCCACATGTGCATGCCAGAAATTCACAGTACAAGCGCACTGGGATCCACACAGCAGGATAATAGTGTCAGTTTAGCTCTCAGTCTCTGAGTCCATCCCCACTAAACTAAGTCCAAAGCGTCAGCTAAACACAAGAGCACCTGCAAATAGCTGTACTAACAGCAGGATCTACACTGGCACAGTAGGAGGAGGAGTTGCATGTCAGGGCACTAATTCCCAATCCCAGTGCAAGGCAATATGGGATCCAGGCACCAACTCCTTAGAACCAGAATTTGTACTCACACGAGAGCAGGATGAAATTAGAGAAGTTACAGAAGGCAACTCTCAAGAAACAAGGCATTGACCAAATGTCTGGGTGAATGTTAAACAACCATCGCCAGCCATTGTGTGCAGCAAGTGAATGACAATTAGTAACTTAATGACCACCATTACTAGAAAATTACTCAACCCTGGGACTCAGCAATGCCTCTTCCTCCTCCCAACATGATCACAAACCCTTCCCTTAGGGGACAATTCAGGTTTCCCCTGATAGGAGAGAGAAAATCAGGCTACCGCTCCCTACATGGTGCCTGGACTTGTGTTTGCCAGAGCACATGGACTAAACTAAACACATACTACAACAGCAGATAGTTTATTCCAGCCTTCCCTTGGGAGACCATTCCATCCACAACCCCAAGGCAGAGATTGTACTGTTATGAAGATTTCCTCCGATAGTCTCAGTTTTCCTCTCCTACCCCCTCCACCCCATCCCTTCCCCACTGCCTCTTCCCTTCCACTCCTCTCCCCCTAAGAGGCAGTCACCCAGATGCCAAGGAGGGGGAACCAAGCACACTACATGGCCACTGTCTCTGAGAGGCAGGTGTCTGCCTGGGCACGGAGGGCAAGCAGGGACACCCCATCCCACAGGAGACATGCCTCCCCCCCACCAAGGCCTGTCCTGGTCCAGCTGCCCGGATGCAGGGGATGTTTTTGGCAATGCCTCTGGCTGAGCCCAATGCCCCCCACCATGCAGTCATCCACCAGCAGCCAGGTGCTGGCTCTCACAGCCACCTGGAGGGTTTCCAGTCCCCACCCAAGCCACCCTCACCACAAGAATTACCCCTTTGAAATACACTTACCAGCTGCTGCTACTGGCTGCCTTTAGTTGGGTGAGAGGTTAGGAGGAGCTGTTGCTACTGCACAGCCACAGAAAGCACACCTGCCACAGTGCCACAAGAGGCAGGTAGAGAAGGAGGTGGGGTCTCTCAGCTGCTCACCCCCTTGCTCCAGGAGCAGTTTGCCTTGCTGATTGGCTGCTGGCCAAAAACCAGCTGAACAGTGAGCACTCGCACTCCCCTAGTTAACTACCCTACTGCCCCCGCCACCGCCAAACAGCTGATGGCTCATGGGCCCCATAAACAGTTGACCGGCGGGGTGGGTGCCCTTGCCCCCTATAGGGGCATGCCCCAACTGACCCCCTTCTGCCCCAAGGCCCCAGCCTCTCCAGGATCCCAGCTTGCTGGAGCTCAGTTCTTTCCCCCTCCTCTCACTGCCTCGCTAATTAGGTGTCTGTTTCTCTCCTGCTGGGAGACAGCTAATCAGTGGGGCAGGGTTTATGCAGTACGCTAGGGGAAGCCAGCAAAGCCTGCCTGCAGGAGCCCAGCTTGCTGGAGCTCAGTTCTTCCCCTCCCCGCCGAGGGATCAGCTGTCTCCCTCCCGCTGGCAGACACAGCTGATCGGTGGGAACCGGGTATGCAGCATGCTGGGGGAAGCCGGGCAGGCCAAGCTTCAGAGCGGAGCATGCACCCCGCCCCACCCCGATGCCATGCTAACCCTGCCTAAGGCGTGGCTTTTTTCAAAATGTGCTAAGGGGAAGCAGCTCCTTCCCCTGCACCCCACTATCTACACTATAGACCTATTTATTTAGTTGAGGGAAAGTTTTAATAGAATGAAAGGTAAAGAATAGGGCACCAGTGTATAATGTCCTTAAAACCCCCCCAGTCTCATAAATGTGGACAGCTAATTAGCAATATTATTAATCTGTATATTTTAACTGAAGCCTGGATCCCTGAGTGCAAGCCATTTGAATTCCGTACTGTATCTTTCAAGTAATTTCAGTTTAAAGGTTAATTTTCATGTTAATTTTCTCACTTGCATGTCTAAAGATGAGCACACAGAGCAATGCAAAATAGGTCCATGATTCAATTCGTTTTCAATTAGAGGCCAACATTGGAGGTCAATTTAAAGATTATCCTTCCCATTACCATCTGGTGCTTTTGAAGTGAAGAGGGAAAGAGTCATCTTCCCCTTTTTAAGAAGAGCTTCTTAGAGTCACTCATGGATTGGGACCCTCTTCAAATGAGAGAGCCAAAATGGCCTGTTCTTAAAGATACAATTTCCACTTTCTCAACCCCTGCACCGCCATCCAATTTGTCTACTCTTTCATTTTCCCTTTGGCATTTTGTTTGATTCTATATTCCTTGGAGCAATCCCATTATTTCCAAACATAAAGATTTACTGGGATTTTGTTTAATGTAACTAGGCTAAGCGATACAATACAAAATTAAACTCCAGTGGTTAAAACTGGCAGTAAGGACTGCTGGGGTTCTATTTCTGGTTATGTCAACTATTTCCAATCTGGCTATCAGCCAAGTAAATCAGAGCAGTAGCAGCCAGGATGGATTTACAGGGGCTGGGCTTTGGAAAAGTCCAGGCTCTGAGCTCCTCCAAGCTCCATCCTCTACAGGACTCAAAGGATCTGGGCAGAATTCCAGTTCTGAGAAGCTTTTTATAAATAAAGCAGCTCACATATTGCCTGTCCAATTAGTAAAGAAAAATGTGAGTATGTGGGTATTGGCAGCCACTCAGGGGTGAATTGTGTGTGAGTTTATGTATATGTGTAAATAAAATATTGGCAAATGAGGGAGGAAACTGTCATGGCTTATAACCACCCCTCCACTTGGTTTTCTCTGTTGTTTGATTTATGGATGGTCCAGGAACGAAATGTTGTTCCCTTGAACAGCCTGGCAGTTCCTGGGGCAGCACAATTACGTGCTGCACCTTGCTCAGGGCTTCTGACAAAGCGACAGTTTAGCCTGAGTTGGTCCTGATCTTAGGGAAAAGTTGGTTTTGTGAACATGTACTAGGTGGTTGTGTTTTGTGGTAGGACCTCCAATGTCCTTGGCACTGCCATAACAGAAAGAGATACAGACCCGGTCCCAAAGAGCTCACAGCTGGAAGAGACAAGAGATGAAGGACGGGAAAAGACTAAAACCTAGATCAAGGAGGCATTTAAATAAATATCAACTATTGCCAGGGGGATCTCTACTGAGCCAGTGAGCTAATTTATTGCCAGCATCATGGTAGAAGTGGATCTTGAAGAGGGATATGAAGGAAGAGATGGTGGTGACCTTACTAGTCATATGAGGGAAGGAGCAAGATGGAAGATGGTGCAGAGACATTTGCTGGGAAGACAATGAAAGCTGATTGAGGCTGGCAGCATGGCAAGGTGAGGGATATATAATGAGGCAAGAGTGAATAAGTAGGAATGGGCAGAGTTATTAAGGGATTTGAAGGTGAGGACAAGAAAGGAGACCTTGAAAAGGTTTAAAATGGGGAGCAAAAAGAGGGATTAAAAATGGAGGGAATATGCTCAGGCTGACAGGCAAGGAAGATTATTTTAACAGCTAAATAAAACAATGGCTATCCAGTAAAGAAGGCTAATAATGGAATGATGCAGATTTTATTGCAGAAATGTGTAGCAAACTAATTTCATTCCAGGCATGATTTATTTAAAGGATCTGGGCAGAATCCCAGTTCTGAGTAGCTTTTTATAAATGAGGCAGCTCACATATTGCCTGTCCAATTAGCAAAGAGAAATTTGAGGACATACAGTATGTGGGTACTGGCAGCCACTTGGGGGTGAACTGTGTGTGTGTTTATGTATATGTGTAAATAAAATATTGGCAAATGAGGGAGGAAACTGCCTTGGCTCATAACAATCCCTCCACCTGGTTTTCTCTGTTCTTTGATTTACAAATAGTCCAAGAATGAAATGTTGCCTCCTTGAACAGCTGACCTGCTTTGATGCCTTATCATGCTGGGAACTTCATCAGTATTCATAAGGACTGGAGGGAAAACTAATTCCAGTAAACAGAGGCTACTGGATGGCTTGGAGTCAACACTTGTATTGGCAGCAAGGCCAGCTCCTTTGCCACTTGGAGTCACACTTGATGCTATAGCAGGAAATCTGCACGGCCACTGAAGTGCCTTATTCTGTACTTAGCAGGAATGCCGATAGCTGCAGGGATTCAGCTGAGAGGCTGTGACCAAATTTATCACCTCAAAACAGGAGCAAAAGAAGCTCTAGACACCTTGGCTTGGCTTGTTTAGCCCAACCAAAAGAAGGCTGAGGGAGACATATAATTGCTCTCTATAAATAGAGCAGAGAGATAATTATCATGGAGAGAGAGGAATTATTGAAGTTAAGCTCCAATGTGGACA
The DNA here is from genome assembly GCF_007399415.2 of Gopherus evgoodei. Taxonomy (NCBI): domain Eukaryota; kingdom Metazoa; phylum Chordata; order Testudines; family Testudinidae; genus Gopherus; species Gopherus evgoodei. Next base: position 254,533,918 of record NC_044322.1, on the reverse strand, counting down.
CAGGAGCAAATGGCTATAAACTGGCCATCAACAAGTTTAGGGTCGAATTAGGTGAAGGTTTCTAACCATCAGAGTGAGGTTCTGGAACAGCCTTCCAAGGGGAGCAGTGGGGACAAAAAACCTAACTGGCTTCAAGACTGAGCTTGATAAGTTTGTGGAGGGGTGGTATGATGGGACTGCCTACACTGGCATGTGGCAGATCTCTGACTGACTGCTATTAGCAAATATTCCCAGTGACTGGTGATAGGACACTAGATGTGGAGGGCTCCAAGTTACTACAGAGAATTCTTTCCCAGGTATCTGGGTGGTGTCTTGCCCACGTGCTCAGGGTCTAACAAACTGATCACCATATTTGGGGTTGGGAAGGAATTTTCCCTCAGGTCACATGTGGGGGCGGGGGGTGGGGATTGCTTTATTTTGCAGCATGGGCCATGTGTCAGTTGCAGACTTAAACTAATGTAAATGGTGAATTCTCTTAACTTGAAGTCTATAAACCATGATTTGAGGACTTCAGTAACTCAGCCAGAGGTTATGGTCTATTACAAGAGCAGGTGGGTTCTGTGGTCTGCAATGTGCAGAAGGTCAGACTAGATGAACACGATGGTCTCTTCTGGTCTTAAAATCTATGAGCTGCTTCTCAGGGTTTGCATGCTTGCAGGGTAATGGAATCTGTTGGAAATGGAGCATTGCTGTGAATAGTATACTGATATGTCTGGTTCCTTGGAGGTGGAAACTTTACAAAGTTATGTGAATGTAATGTTTTTGCAAGATGCTAGCTTGACAAGATTGATTGTCATTTACACTAAGGCCCCTTTACACTGTTCTGGCTCCATAAAGTGGCCTTATAGTTGGTATAAATTACATTATATTTACTCCTATTTTAAGGCATATTTTTATTGCAAGAATGAGGTAAAGAGGCCTTAGTGCAAATGAGATGTGCTGAAATCCTATTTTTTAAAGGAACTAAGTCACGCAGGCTCCTTCAATGAGATTTAGGGTTTCAAGTCTTAAGTCTTCTGTTCACCACCACTGGCCAAGAAAGGAGCAGTGCCAGTTCCCTCTGCACTACCTTGTCACTGCGCATGAGTATTGATTTGGAGTAACTGCCATTAGGTTAGGCTCCTATTCAGTCCTTAGCCTTTCTGCTGACTGCCAGAAAGGATGACATTGGTGGTAGTGGATTTTGTGATGCTGGGTTGAGACCACCAACTCATCTCACACAGACTAACACCTGGTCATTAGATATTGGTGACCCCTGATCACTATTGCAAATCAGTAAGAGTTCCATTCATACCACCCTTAGGTGGAACTGTAGGACAGACCATTCACCAGATAACCAGACCAGAGGTAAAACCTATGTTTAAGCCAAGAGCAGGAGCGAGAATTGACAGTTCTCAATGCTTTATATTCAAAAGCAGCATTGAATATTCTCTGGCTGTGTGGCTAAGATGGACAAAAACACCCCAGCCCACTATGATTTCAAACTCTATTGATACACAAAGGGGTGCACACCCTGAACCTACCTGATGCCACCTGTGGGACCACCCCAGAGATTGGTGGAGTCACAGGAGTGAGCAAGATCTGAGAACTTCACTACACTTCTGCTGTGATGCCATCAGCTGTGGTCACTCTGGCTAGTTCAATGGTCTTTAGTAGACTATGCATGTTTGATGGTGATTAATGTTTCTCTAATCCACATACAGTGAGAAGGTACAGTTATGGCAGGTTCTTTAGATGAATAAATACTTACCTAGCTGGATTCAAACCACTAACAGGTTCTGCATAGTACTGCTAATATCCTAAGCAATCTAATTCCCTTTAGTTCAATATTCAACCAGAATGGACTTATATTTCCATAAATGTGGAGAGAAAAAATGGAAATGAAAAGCAGAAAGGAGGAATGGATGGATTTGCTGTATTTTCTTATCCAGAGCTATGAGATACTCAGCAGTCTTATTTTGCAGGTTGTGAAAGTACTTTTTTTCCTTCTTCTCCTCCTCCCCAGTTTTAATCTGAATGAGGTTTGTCTCTTTCTCTCAATGCCTCAAGCCCAAGCCTTGCTTAGAGTTTTGGGTTTAAAGTGAAACTGAATCAAAGCTGTTGAGTTTTACCAGATTTAATGTTGTATATTTGGCCTGGTTTTGATGTGTAATCAATCACAAACTGGCCCAAGTTCACTCAAAAGTTTAGCAAACATTTCTTTGAGCCTTGTTTATATTCAAAATTTGTAGTGACACCTGAAACCACATGCTTGCCATGGTGTCCTGGGGTTTGTAATTAGTTGTCAACACAGCTTTATTTTTATGGGGCCTCTTGTATTGTTTTCTCAAAAGTACTAGACATCTTGTATTGGCAGGTTTCCCCAGACACATAAGAAGGGGATACCAGGAACTGCTCTTCTTCTGTATGTGCCTGATATGACACGCACTGAAATCTATGGGTGTCTTTCCACTGATTTCAGTAAAGTTGGATTGTGCCTGTACAAAGGATAGCGATCTGGTGTTATAATGATGATAACAAATTAGTTATAGGCTTAATGCAGGAATCACTTGGTGAAATTCTGAGGCCTAGGTTATGCAGGAAGTCAGGCTAAATGATCATAATGACTCCTTCTGGCCTTAAAATCTATGCATCTATGAAAAATCCAGATGCATAGCTAGCCAAGTATTTCAGATCAAGAAGGGGAATGACTTGTTTTAAAGAGGTTCGTGAGTGTGCAAAGAAACAACACTTCTGCTTTAGGTTCTTGTTCCTAGATAACCAACATACAGATCCTGAATTTTATGTTATGTTGGAAAAAATGACCAATTATGAATCCATTGCCACAAATTTTTTTAATGGCAACAATAAAGAGAAAAGAGGGAGAAAACTTTTTATTTTTTATAGAAAAATAGATGATATTTTTCAGATTTTTATAAGTGTAGCCCCAACTGTGCAGGCAATAATTACATGATTGATATTTTTGCTTTTACCAAGAATGATTGCTTTATTATTTAGCTGAAATGCTACTATAGTATAAAATGAAATACCAATTAATTTTTTCATGATTTACCTAATTGAAACAGTATTCCTGTTGCTTGCGGCTTATGTTCTTTTCTTCTTGTAATTATTGTCAGTTACTAAAAATATGGCATCCCAACAATTGGAGTACAGGGGATGAAGGACAGTAGTGGGAGGAGAAAAATCTGCTGAGGATCCATCTAAAAGCCACATTGTCATAAACAGATAGTTAAGGGTTAATAGAACAGGAGTACTTCATGTCTCTTTTGACTGTAAAGGGTTAACAAGTTCAGTGAGCCTGGCTGTCACCTGACCAGAGGACCAATCAGGGGACAGGATACTTTCAAACCTTGAGGGAGGGAAGACTTTGTGTGTGCTGTTAGTTTTTGGTGGTGGTTCTCTCTGGGTTCTAAGAGTGACCAGACGTGCAACCAGGTTTCTCTCCAATCTCTCTGATACAGCCTCTTATATGTCCAGAATAGTGAGTACTAGGTAGATAAGGCGAGTAAGGCTTATGTTTGTTTTCTTTATTTGCAAATGTGTATTTGGCTGGAAGGAGTTCAAATTTGTATTTTGCTGAAAGGATTTTAATTTGTACTTGTTTACTTAGACTGGGAGGGTATTCCCAGTGTCTGTAGCTGAAAGACCCTGTAACATATTCCATCTTAAATTTACAAAGATAATTTTTACTGTTTTTTCTTTCTTTAATTAAAAGATTTCTTGTTTAAGAACCTGATTTTTTTTTATTCTGGTGAGACCCCAGGGGACTGGGTCTGTATCCACCAGGGAATTGGTGGGGAGAAAGGAGGGAAGGGGGAGAGAGAGGTTAATTTCTCTCTGTGTTAGGATTACTTTCTCTCTCTGGGAGAGTCTGGGAGGGGGAGAGATAAGGAGGGAGGAAGGTAAATTTTCCTCTCTGCTTTAAGATTCAAGGAGTTTGAATCACAGTGATCTTCCAAGGTAACCCAGGGAGGGGAAGCCTGGGAGAGGCAACGGTGAGGGAAAGGGTTTAGTGTTAAGATCCAAAGGGTCTGGGTCTTAGGGGTCCCCGGGCAAGGTTTTGAGGGGACCAGAGTGTAGCAGGCACTGGAATTCCTGGTTGGTGGCAGCGCTACAAGTACTAAGCTGGTAATTGAGCTTAGAGCTATTCATGCTGGTACCCCATCTTTTGGACGCTAAGGTTCAGAGTGGGCAATTATACCATGACAAACATAGTTAAACTTTGGCCTTGTTAGCTTTTGCAAGAAGTTCAACACCAAAAACCTGCGGTCATTAAAGGTGGGCAGCCTTGCCTGGTTTGGGATCCCTTGCCTTTTAAAACACATTCAGATAATTATTTCATCTTCATTAATTTTCTGCCAGTACAATAACTCCGCAGAAAGCCAGCCTGGAAAATGCAGAGCTTTGTGGCGGTTAGGTTTCAACTATGGCATTGTTTACATTACTTGCAATGTTAAAGCTCAATGTCCACAAGCAATATACCATAATAGCAAAACACCATTACAGACTATGGTGCATTTTATAAGAATTCCTAATGGTCTCTTGTAATAATTTCATGTAATCTCAGTTTGCCCATTTGTTAATCATTGTTCTCCCTCTATGACATCCAATGAGAACTGAAGAGAATCTTTGTTTGTACTAACCTTAGTGAACTCATCACTAACGTTGAAAAAATAAATCACCAATGCAAAGTTATACAAAAATAATGTATTATTTTTCCAGGGCCACAATCGAAGCTATGTAACTGCTAATTAAAATGTTATGGTCTCAATTTTAGAAGGAAAGGAATTCTGTCTGCCTTTGTATATCACTCACTTTGTATGTACGTACGTACGTATTTATTATGGGTGATGGTTACACGATAACCCAACCCAAGGTGATGGGATAAGGGGAAGAAGGTACATGGGTAAAATACTAGCAGCTGTAACTTGCTGTTCATTTGACCAAATATTGCATGGCTGGGTTGGGTTGTTTCAGGATGACCCAGATGTTGTGATTCTCCTTGGAGTTGTATTCAGTGTAATTGTTAGTTCTCATTTTTTCCCATGGATTTTAGTGGCAAAGTGCAGATATCTTATCATGCGTGCAAAACAGGAGCCACTTTATAAATGCAGAGAAAGTCATTTTAAAAAGCAGATTCAGAAAGATAAGTGGAAATGAATGGAACCCTGCTCCATTCTTCTGAAACCTTTGAGTGTAGTATTGATTTAGGATTTAATGATGTTTAATTAGCCCTTTGCACGTTACACATTAAAACTGGGTACATACAAGATGCAACCTGGTTCCTTTGTTGATAAATATACATATAAATATTTATCTTGATGAATTATGCAAATGTGATACCTTATTCCTGAAGTGCAATATTAAAACTGGACACTAGAGTGCTCCTTGTACCAAATACATGTCACCCGTGCGTGGACAGAATCCTTCAGATGTGAATTTCACACATTCCTCTTTCACTTAAACAGCCAAAATGGCTTTACTTTTTAATTATTTTTATATAAGAAAAATTAATATTCTGGGGTAAGCCACATTTTTATGGTCAGATGAATAGTTGCAGTTATAAGAAAACTGTGCAGTTTTACAAGAGTCATAATCTGATAATTCATTAGATAATTTGAGAGAGAGCACTGAGGAAATCAAATGTACTGTGGCTGCCAGTCTGGAAATTATAATTAGGTTTTATTATACACATATACACATACACTGTGATTTATTATTATTATTATATGTTTATACACATATATGGGGGTCACATGTATAATCTTGTACTCTCAATTTGTTTGTTTAAATTGTCAGGTTATAACTACAGATGCAGGGTGAATTCTAAATAGCTTGTCTGCAGTCACTTTGCTGATAACCTTATGCCTTACAACACATAAGCTATTGCTAAACATTACTCTATTAGCAACTGATATAACAAGATGAACACTGGGCCTGTACTTTTCAGTAGCTGTGTTTGCACTAATAATTCCTCTAGCTGCTTTTAGATGATCAATCATTTATATAAAAACCAAACAAGATCTCCTATGCTGTCACCATGAGGGCCTTAATATCTGCTTCTCAAACACTGGTATGTGCAGCACCAGTTGGGTTGCTAGATGCTTTAGTGTTTTAACTGGCTGGTCTTCTCATTTAGGGATCTTATTTTAGGTATTGTCTGGGGTCAGTCCTATCTTGTGCTCCCTAGAGGGAGGAAAGGTATAAAGATTATTCCCACCCCTTCCTTCTTTTGCTCCTGCACCGAGACCAGCCAAAAAGACTGGGAGAGTCTAGCATTGCTAGAAACCCCAAATTGATTGGGGAAAGCCCTGGGCCCACTCTCCTCCTGTACCACCTAGTGAGAAGTATGCTGCCTCCAGTTAAAGAGTGTAACAGTGGCTGCTGCTGAATGCACTCCCACAAGTACTGTACCTACCCTGGCACATTGCCTGCAGAATTAGTCACCAGGGCTGCACATCTGTAGCCATATGCACGTGCACACATGCCCCCCCCCACCTGCCCCAGTGTGTACTGTGACGTAAAAGCTGCAAATGAATTCATAATGGATAACTTCTGTGATGTTCAGAGTGCTGCCCCTCACCAGCACAGTTGTGTATGCTCAGAGGAAGAATGGCCTCGTGGTTAGGGAAAAGCACTCAGGAAATCTGGTTTCAGTTTCTGGCTGTATCACAGATTTCCCATGGCAAGTCACTTAATATCTCTGTGCCTCAGGTCCCCATCAGTAAAATGGAGATAATAATCCTTCCTTTTTCCCACCCTGTGGTGTCCATTTAGACTAAGCTTTTGAGGGCAAGCGATTCTATCTTACTAGGTGTAGTTATAATGTCTAGCACAATGGGGCTCTAATATCAGTGAGGGCGTCTACATATTTCAGGAATACAATTAATAATAAGGATAAGACTGGGGCCTGGCGCACCCCAAGCTCCATTGTAGCTTAGCATGTGCACTATTGAAAAGGAGGCAACAGGACTGGTTGGTACAGCGGAGGTCTTAGTCTGGTGAACTGGCATAGTTACCAGAAAAGGTTGACAATGATTCATTTATACTGATATTCCAGTATCTCAGTGACACTTTCAGCTGGATTCATAGATTCATAGACTCTAGGACTGGAAGGGACCTCAAGAGGTCATCGAGTCCAGTCCCCTGCCCTCATGGCAGGACCAAATACTGTCTAGACCATCCCTGATAGACATTTATCTAACCTACTCTTAAATATCTCCAGAGATGGAGATTCCACAACCTCCCTAGGCAATCTATTCCAGTGTTTAACTACCTGACAGTTAGGAACTTTTTCCTAATGTCCAACCTAAATCTCCCTTGCTGCAGTTTAAGCCCTTCTTGTTCTATTGCTTCTTGTTCTATCATTAGAGGCTAAGGTGAACAAGTTTTCTCCCTCCTCCTGATGACACCCTTTTAGATACCTGAAAACTGCTATCATGTCCCCTCTCAGTCTTCTGATGGATCTGTTCTTCATGAATTTCGATGTGACAAAAATCTGAGATTGCTACTATGATTCCTCTTGGGAAAGCACATCAGTCTGGAAGTATTTAGATGTGTCTCTTTGTGAATCTGCAGGATAATGGTTTTGTAAGGAACCATGATCTGGGTCAGTTTTACCTGGAAAGCCAGAGAAATAACATTCTGAGTTTTGAAGAAGCCTTCTTTTAGAGCAGTCTGGATACAATGAATGACAGCGAGATGAAATAGGATTACATTACCTCCTCTTCACTTAGTTTGGGACAATAATGACAGGCTTACTTTGTTTTCTTTAACTCACAGTGCTTTGATATGAGAACATATAATTTGAAGACACAGAACAACTTCCAGCAGGAAAAAGCTCAGTGCTGCTCCAGCTGGATTAGTTAAGGGGGGAAGCCTCTTTTGAGTCATCTGAAATAGTTGCTTCTTATATGCCATAAGGATCCCTGTCTGAGCCTTGACTGTGCCCATACGCAGCGCCTATGTGCATTCATACACACAGCAAGTCAGCTGAGTGGCAGTCATCCACTTTCTTCCTAGCTGATCTTGTGCTATCTCCTCTACTTGCACATGGGGATTCTCTTAATGATAGAAACAGCAACAGAATTCAGTGTTAATTTGCTGAACTACGGCATTCGCAAGGCGAATAAAATTATAAGGTATGCTAGAGACAGGGCTAACATGGATCTTAGAAAACCTTGGCTTTTCCAAGCAGCAAGCTCTTGGAAAATTTCAATTTTATTGTTTCCAGGCACTGGAGGTTTGTATTACCCCAGGACAAATCTGGAAACATATCGTCATCCGTCCATCAGTTAGTTTTACAGCATGGTAACAGTCTGAGATGTTAGAAGCAATTTAAACACATTGAAAATTGTAACAGAGTTCTCTAAGTCCGTTCTAAGAATGCCTGTTGAAGGGGATGGTGTGAGGCCCTCAGAAAGGCAATGCGGGAGAAACGTGGATCACAAGATTTTACAAAGGAAATTAAAATACAACTCCTGTCAAGTCACTTCGCATAAGCCATTCTTTTTGCCTCAGCATTTGAGACCATGTGACACACTGAAGAATTAAAACGCTAGCTATGGCAGTGGACTAGGGTGTTTTTGGTTCTCTTGCTAACTACCTTTCAGTTCATCTGTCCAGAGAGTAAATCATTTGGAAAGTATCCAAGGCCTTAACATCTGAATAACTTTCTCTGGAAACTACCTATATAAATATAATAGCACTGCCCATTTAGCTGACAGATGTAGTTATTTTAGTGAGACAGTGCCATGGAGCCTTATCACCCACCCTTCTCCAAACCCCCACCCAGGGCCGGCGCTTCCATTGAGGCGAACTAGGCAATCGCCTAGGGTGCCAGGATTTTCGGGGAGTGGCATTTTGCAGGGGGGGGGGCACAGGCTGCTCCGGTGGAGCTGCCGCAGACATTTCTGCGGAGGGTCCGTTGGTCCCGCGCAGCTCCGGTGGACCTCCTGCAGGCACAGCTGCGGCAGCTCCTCCAGAGCCGCAGACCAACGGACCCTCCGCAGAAATGGCTGCGGCAGCTCCACCGGAGCTGCGGGAGGCACACGGGGCGGCGAAATGGCCGTGTGCCTAGGGCGCGAAAAGCTCTAGCGACGATCCTTCCCTCACCCCCCCGCTATTGCTTTATTTATCTCCCCAAAATATATTGGGGTGTGAATTTAAGGGAAAGGTCTCATTTAATCTCTCTTTTATTTACCTTTATCTAACAGGTCTTGATCTATGGACTATTCTTTTCACCTAGACATAAACCACTCTCAAGTCTGACTAATAACAGTTGATGGACTGGTAGTGAACATAAAATCTCAGTGACATGAATACAAACTCGGTAGTTCAGTTTACTACAATTGAGAATGGATTAATTTCCCATGGCTGACACCAATCTCATGCCTGAAAACTAACCCAGTCTTTACGACTTCATGTTCCTAGCAATGGTTAAATTTCCTAAATATGAAGTTAATAAGAGACCACAGATTTGGACCTGAATTTTCCTAAAGATTGAGAGTGTTTGAATCGTTTTTTGTTAAACCCATCTCTAGCACTAACACGTATGAAATAATTTGAGAAAGACCCTATGTTATTCTACAAAGGCTCTTATACTGTGCGCATCACTGTTGCAGCCAAACGCATTCCAATAATGCATTAAGTGGGTTAATAACATCTCACACATGTTGTTCATTCTTTCTCTCATCCTCTCCCCTGGGGGAAAATTGTGTGCAATGGTGTGTCTTGATTTGGAAGTTATTTTATTTTTCTGTGTACATGTTGCACTGTGTTTCTATTAGACATGGCAGGTCAAAGAAGTGCACTATGCACTCGGAATGGAAGGTGGTGAGGTTTGTTTTGGTCCTTTGTTTGTACGGGAATTTGTTCCCTAATCTGGATGCTCCCAAGAAAACTCTGTCTCATGCACACAGATGAGCTTTACCCTTGTGATAGAAAGTTCTGTTGTGCCTGAGGAGTGGAGTTGTCAACCATAGTCCTTATCCTGGAGCTTTAGATGGCCCTTTAGGTATCGTGGGCCCAGGCCATTGAGAACCTTGAAGATAAGGACCAAGACCTTGCCCTTGATTTCACATTTTATGAGAAGCCAGTTTAGAGAGCAGAAGATGGATCTGATGTGCTTGTGGTAGCCCATGTTGTGGAGGAAATGTGCTGCAGTGTTCTGTACTAGTTGGAGTTTCCTAAGCACTGATGGCTTCATGCCCAGGTATGCATTGCTACAATCCAAAAGGGAGGTAATGAGTATAATCAAGACCAGATCATCATCTACCAGGATGGGATGGTGTCTCCTAGCCAGAGATGGTAGAAAGTATTATTCATAGATGCTGCTTCATGAGAGCTTAGTGTCCATGAGGAACCTAGGAGACTGCTAAGCTATGGACTAAACTGACCAAATATGTTCTTTAGTTTTCCAGAGCTCTTCCAGGTCCCTACCCTAATGACTTGTGTGTACGCTGAGGCTATTTCAGGTTAACCTTGGCTGATTTTTGGGTTTGGGCACCAGCTGTAGGAATTTTTGTGGGTCTGAAACCAGACAAATCTTAGTAATATTGGGGTTTAATTTGTTTGAACTCAGGATGAAATTCAGAGGGTATGAACTCTTACAGACTGAAACTGGTGAAAATTGGTTTGACAGGAAATGAAATGAGGTAAGATACCTGAATGGAGGAGGGTCAGACAGAGTAGATGTGAGAGACTGACCAACTTATCTAGTGATTGTGTCTCCATGTCCGGGACCAACCTTGGTCATTCAGCCCCTATTAGCAGGTAGAATCAAAATGCTGAACTCCTAAGTGTGTACTGAGCCCTGGAGAAAAAAATTGTGAAAGACCGTATGTATCTCTGGGAGCATTTACACTGGAACAACAAAAACAAAACCATGGGTGTGGGCTCGAGCTGTGAGGCTCCAAACAGCAGTGTAGATGTTTGGGCTCATGCTGGAGCCTGGGCTCCAAGATCCTCCCTCCTTACCAGGTTTCTGAGGCTGCAATCCAGGCTAAGCCTGAAAGTCTACCCCTCTCTTTTTGCTTGGCAGCATGAGCCCAAGTCAATTGACCCAGGCTCTGAGACTCTTTGCTGCAGGGTGTTCAGTATTTTTTTTTTTTTTTTGCTGTGTAGAAGTACCCTCTCGGGCCAAATGAGGGCTTGTCTATACTAGGATAAAAGGTTATAAGACAGTGTTAGTCAATGCTATTTCTAGCTCTAGTATACCCTCAGAGCAAATTGTATTGTAATATGTGTTTTCTGGTCAATGTAAACCCTAGTGGAGTATGGATAAGCCTTGAAGGGCCAGCATCATTGAATTATAGAGGGAGCCCCACTTATCTTGGCTCAGCCAGAAAGAGGGTTACTATGATGTATGGCCTGTGGGGCCCAGGTAGAGAGAAAATTGTCAGGCTCTCAGAAGACATCCAACTTCTTCCTTCTGCTCCCATGCTCCCTAATCCACTGAACTGGAATACATTGTGCTGAATAAAATTGATTTCTTATATATTACAAATTTAATTTTGGCCCAATGTGCAACTCCCCAGATAAATTACATGCATAACTGCATACAACGGTGGGTTGCAATTTTGATGCACATATAGTTGTTCAATCTTAGATGCAGTATGAATAACTTTATTGCTTTAATTTTAACTGATCTATTGGCTTCCAGCAAATCTCTCAATTACTTTGTGAAAACAAGCAGCAGCATGTGGTAATGTTTGCAGAGGGAAAGCAGACACAAATAACAGCTCTCCAACTAATGTAGCATTGGAAGAGGGTTCACCAATTGTAACTGTGCCTAAACTCTTTTTAAAAATCTTTGTTTTGGCTGTGATTGATGTGCTCTATGCATGTTGGTGTCAGAGGACTTGCAGAAAGGATCATATGGTGAAGCAGGGAGGCTGGCTGATCAGGTGTACCTGGGTTGTTTGTGCAACATAAACAGTGGAGACAGAGTTGTAAAGTAAGACCATATATGCTTGCAATAATAAAAGCTAAAAAAAGAAAGGAATATGAAAAGAAATATACCATGCTCCTTGCTCAGTAGCTTTTATGGAAAGATTTACCTTACTCATATTACAATGATTCTATATAGCGTATTCTGCACTGTAAGTCTTAGTATTTTTACTAAAATTTACTCCAACTGTTATCACACAGATGTGAATAACTTTATTACATTAAGAAGTGTATGGTAGAAAGACCAGACTGCATTTGGTGCTGATTTGTTCATTAATAATGTTATGACATACAAATAGATATATTTTTTGAAACTTACATCATTGATAGTTGATTGAGTGATATATTTTACTGTGATAACATTGTGCTTCCTTGATAACCAGAGAATAAATGTACACCATCTCTCTAGGCTTCAGTTCAATAGCAGCTATGGATGATGCAAGATCTTCTGTGTAATTCAAAACAACTTCTGAAGAGAGAACTGTTACCAAGTTCCAGGTCAAAGATGCCTGCACAACAAAACCGACTAAGTCCAAGTAGATAAGATCAGGGTTTTTGCCTCCCTACTTAATTCAAGGGACACATTTACAAGTGGATGCTTGTGTTGGGGAAAGTATAGCCTGCTCTGAAGCTTAAATATCAAGGAAAGTTAAAAAGATCCAGATTCAGTCTCCAGCTGAAAAAAAAAGTCTCCTTTTGTCTCAAAAAATCAGATTCTTCTTGAGACTCTAATTGCTGATGTTCTCCAAACAGAGAGTTCCAACCATCCATTAGATGTTGATCAGATGTGGACACGCTTTACCTCAACCATGTGTTTTTTACTGTGCTTTTGACAAAATGTCCTTAGCAGTCCAAAGTCTGACTTTAGAGCTCTATAGCAATTAAATTTGTTCTTGGACAAACATGTAAGGGGCATGTTTGCAAAAGCAAAAAATGCAGTGAGAAGCCTACCTCTCATTGACTTGCAGTAAGAATTAGGCACCTAACTACCATTTGTGCTTTTCATTTTTCTATAGGAGTGATGTCTCCTGAGGATTACAGGGTCAGGGAAACAGTCAAAAGGTTACTGATGCTGAGAAGTTGTTTTTCTCCTCTTGTAATTTTGCTGGTAACTTGGCAATAACTGAAAGAGAAACCAAGAAAATATGAACTTTCACACAGCTTGAATTAGACTTTGACAAAGAGAAACCTTCTGTGGCTTACTCAGACCTAGACACAATCCTGGCTGTTGACAAAAAAAGGATCATGACTAGGATTTCTATAGCTTTATCCAGTGATATGTTGAATTGAGAAGGACAGCTGTGCTCTGTCCCTTATTAAGGACTCTTGTTAACTCCACAGTCTAAGTTCTACTCAGCTAGATAGATGAAATTGGCCCTGATCTACTTAGTTGAGCTGGCGAACACAGAGTGCACTCAGTGTCTTTCCATGTCTCTTCCAAGGTAGAAAAAAGATGCACAGGAGCACCCTGGGTAAAGACAAACCCTTAAAATTCAGATCTAGATAAACTCCTCCTATCCTTTAATAGCTGAGGGAGTTCGGTAGCTGGCTGTTGTTTTGATACTTTAACTGTTATGCAGCTAAGGTGCTGCATGATCTGTTAATCAAAAGATTACACATGTGAGACACACAGGGCCTGATGCCATTTAAATGAATTGCAAAACACCCAATGACTTAAATTGTAACAGAAATAATTTGAATAATTAGTTCATTTAAATGTCAATGCAGTGCAAAAATATTTTTCTAGACACTGAGAGCCCATAGTCAAATTGACGCATGCACTCTTAACATTCACTTATTGATTTAACACTATTTATAAGGTACCTGGATGAAACTTGTTCAAACACAGGTAAACAGATAGTCAAGTAACGGTAGTGCTTAAGCTACATACAGGAGTCTGTAACTCAGGAATATTTTTTTGAGAAATAATTCATTGCAGGGATAACTATATATAAAATACATCTATAACAGTTATCATACTTAACAGTCTAAAACTGATGTTAAATGGTGTGACAGAATACACCCGTGTTCACACCATACTGACTATTGTAATAATCTTTGCCCAAGTTATGCCTTGTGAGGTATCATTTGACCTCATAACTTGCTGATCATGGTAAAGTACACATAGCAATATTATATGTAAAGTTATTAACATAAGCTGAAATCATGTCTGAAGTATGATTCCCAGATAACACTGGGGAGTGGTTAAACTAGTTTCTCAAAGACAATGGGTAAGCTGATGCCTCAGCCAGGTGTAAACAAAGCTAATGGGCAATTACCCACTCAGTGGCCATTCTTTGGCAAGAAATGGGTGTATGGCCAAAGAGATTTGCATCTTAGCAAAGAAACAGCATGGAGTTTCCTTCCTCCAGTAGACTGACTGTCTCCTTATTCTCAGCTGGAAATACTTTTCAAAAAGGAACTCAAAACTATAAAAAAGAGGGAGATAGCATTCCAAGACACCTCTCTCTCTGCATCGCACCTAAGAAGACAAACTGTTGGACTTTGGGGGAAAAGATCTTAACCTAAAGCGTTTGGTCAGCAATGCAGTTGGAACTAGGTGGTGAGAAACTTTGCTTAAACTCTAATATATTTTGTTAAGTTAAGCACTAGAAAGTGTCTTATCTTTGTTTTTCTTGTGACCATTTCTGACTTTTATGTCCCATTACTTGTACTTAAAACCTCTCTCTTTGTAGTTAATAAACTTGTTTTATTGTTTCATCTAATCCAGTGTGTTTAACTGTCTGGGTAACTTCATTTATCATTGGAATAACCAATTTAATATTTCTGGACTGTCTGGGAGAGGGCTGGACAGTGCAGAACATACATTTCTGGGGACAGTCTGCATTTGGGAGTGTGTTGGGATCACCCTGTAGTTGTAACCCAGGCTGGGGAGAGCCAAGGTGTGGTTGGCAGGCTGCAGTACATACACAAGCATCTGGGTGTGACTGGCATGTTAGTGGCTGTTTGAGAGAAGCCCAGGTTGGAGGCTACAGAAGCAAGGCACTCCAGGTTACAGGACTGGGGTGACACAGCAGCTCACTGGTCTGGATTGTACCCCAGAATGTGTCAGATGTACATTCCTTAGGTCTATGAAATCTCCTGCTTTGTTGATAGACATTTGGGATTTTGAGAAATAGACAGACTCTTCAGTTCAAGATGTCATGAAGGCTACAGACTTGTAATGAAAGTGGTTTTCTCTCCCCACGGACTGAAAGAGAGAGACAGAGAGTGCTGAAGGATGTGACTATTTTTCCACAGGTCTTTGTGTTATCCACAAGAGGGCTTCATTTGTGGCTGACTCTTTAGTTACTCGATCTCTTCAGTGCTTATTTAAGAAAAGAATGTTTTAAGGCCAGATACGCACTTTTATTCAGAGCTGAGGAGTGCTGCATACTATGATTTGACAAGGTTCTTTTATAGGAGATAATGTAAAAGGCACACTTTGTTGAATCCAATGAGAAAATAGGACAGACATATATGAGGGCATAGAAGAGGTGGTTCCTCTTTGCAGGGGCGGCTCTAGACATTTTGCTGCCCCAAGCACAAAGAGTCCGCTGGTCCCGTGGCTTCGGCGGACCTCCCGCAGGCAGGTCCACTGAAGCCGTGGGACCAGCGGACCCTCCGCAGGCAAGCCGCCAAAGGCACCCTGCCTGCCGTCCTTGTGGTGACTGGCAGAGTGCCCCCAATGGCTTGCCACCCCAGGCACACGCTTGGAGTGCTGGTGCCTGGAGCCGCCCCTGCCCCTTTGGAAGGTCCCAGTTTTCATGTCCTATGCAAGTGTGTTGGGACATCTACCTCACACTGACCCTGCAGTGTTTAATGCAGTCCAGATGGACCAATTAACCAATTAGGCAGCTAATGAAGGAAGTCCAACTGGGCAGAAATAGGTGGGGCTTATAAAGCCCAGGAGCTGAAAGCAGAAACAGGCTGCTAGGAAAAGGCAGACATTCACAGGAGAAAGGGAAGAGTAAGTGGAGGTTGTAGCTACTCCCTGGGAGGCGGTTTTGGGAAGTGGTAGGCCCAGGAAGATAAGGGGAACCAGTTGTTGGAAGCAGCCCGGGGATAGAGAAGTAGGGCCGGGGGGCCCAGACTGCTAAGCTGAGTGTCCTTGGACTGGAACCTGAAGAAGATGGGGGCCTGGGTTCCCTGACTAGCCACCAGATGAGTGGCACAGAGGCAGTGAATGAGAAGACTGAAGTTTAACTTTTTTAAGTTGTAGATATATATTTTTTTTTAAATAAAGTAAGTTAGGGTATTTTAGTGTTAAGCTGGATTCTACTGGAACATGCAGTCTTAATTTTTTTTAAACAATATTTTTGTGAATTGTCCTATTTCTTAATAAGTGTCAAAAGTTTAACTCTGGTGTAAAAGGTCCTAAATCCATTTTTAGGTTCCCCAATAAATAGTTTCCCGAGATGCTGAACACCCATTGATTTCAATAGTTCTGCACCTCTGACAATTTGGCCATTTCTTCTTAGGCTCCTATATCCATGTCCACATCTAAGTGTAAGCACCCAGTCTCAAGAGTTTTAATCATAAGCCATAATAAATAAGGTGCTGTCAGGAGCTCCAGGGAGCCCTTTGTTAAAATTCCATCACCAATTTGAAGGGAAGGTTTGGATGATGCCCCTCTTGCTGATGGTGTTTTCCTCTCTTCTGGACTGAGTTAGAGTTAACTATTGCTTCCTAGGCTCATAAATGCACCAGTGAGACAGAGTGCTGGGCAACAGCAGCTGTACCAGTACTCTGATCATTGTTTTGCCAATTAAATTGCCCAAGAGTAAACCTGACAGGCAAAACTCTCCCTAATTGACAGATTGGAATGGTCTAGGGAGAGTTCAAGTGCTAATTAGCACATTAGCTCAAGGAGTAGAAGACAATACAGGAAGGAAGTGGAAGAGGGGCAAGAGAGAGAGGATGAGGCAAGCTTTGAGAGTCAGAGCCAAGACAGAACTTGGAGGGAAAGAGCTCCTACTTCTCCTATCATTGGTCTAAGTGGCTGATGAATTCTGTTATAGCTAGTGCCCTGCGTTATGGCGTAAAGATGAGAGGTGGCAGGGGGAGAGAGACACTCTAAATAAGCCATACGTGGTGTTTACAAGCAAAAAAGTCTCCAAGCAGACTCTTTGCACAGAAGATAGTTGGAGTAGAGGGGGTGCCAAGTTACTCTTAGGTTCCTGCCTGGTGTCTTGCCTTGATCCATGCAGAGGGAGAACCTCTCAGGGACAGGGGTGTGTGAAGGACAATGGTAGAGACCCTGCATGATTGATGGAATAATAAAAGGAGATGCAGAAGACCTATAGCTTCCAGCAGTCACACCAGCTGGAGAGGCAGGTGTAACCCCTTTGGGGTTTTAGAGAATATGGCCCCTTTAAATCTTTTTCCTGGGGGGAGGGGGAGCAGTGAGAGAAAGGAGGGAAACTTGAGGGGTGGGGGTGGCTCCGGAGCTCTGAGGGAAAGAAGGGCTGCAGCCTGCAGGCCCTCAAAGTGAAGCAGCAGAGAACATATCGGGGACACCCCAGGACAGAACCCAGGAGGAGCACTGTGCCTGGGAGGAGTCACTCGAGGAGGACAGGCTGGAGCTGGACTCAGTATCACGGCTGCATGGGGCTGTGAGTACTGGGCCTTGTCACTCTGCATTGGGGCTAAGGAGGGAGGCTGCTAGTTAGTTAAGTGGGCAGGTGGTTGCTCTGTGTGGCTTTGCAGAGAGCAGCAGAAGAGGGCACTGGAGGGGTTTGTTGGGGGAAAGTTCACTGGCGCTGAAGATGACCTGGAGCACCCAAGACTCAGCACTGGACTGGAAATTTGTTCAGAACTCCTGGACTCTGTGCGCAGACACATTGCTCGGTGTCTGCCCTTCCAGACTATGCTACTACTGGGCCTGTGGGGCCTTGGTTTGGATGCAACCCTATTCTACTGCTCTCTCTGTATTTCCCCTTGTTGTATTTCTCCTCTCATCCCTCTGTAAATAAATATCTCCCTTTGTTATATCCATTGTACTTTTCCTGTGGATGGGGTGTTCATTCTGGGGGAGTTGGAACAGGTGCCCCTGGGGTGGAAGGGATTATTCCTGCGCGTGCCTTCTCTTGGCCAGAGCTGCCTGTAGAGCAAACTCCATCTTGGTCACGAGGGCGCTAAAGTTACACAGGCATCACTCAGCGGGCAGGTGGAGTAGTTGAAGAGTCTGCAGGACTTTAAACAAGAGCAAGCAAATGTACAGCAGCAAGTAGAAGACAATATTTGGAGGGGGGGCAGAGTTTGAGAGCCAGAGGCAAGAGAAAGCTGGGAGTGAGAGAGCTTCTCCCTCATCTATCACTGCTCCAAGGGGCTGAAGACTTGCATTTAAGGTGCTGCACAGTGGTGTAAAGGTGATGGAGGAGCACTGTAAGTAAACCACCTGTGGTATAGTCATATGTTTTTCAGTAACAAAAGCTTAAATATGTCCATGCATTTAATTTAACTTTGTTTTGCTACCTGGTATGGCTTGATTGTTTGGTGATGGGAAAAGTGCTTTTGGTTAAATAAGAAAACAAATTAATAATTACCAGTCTTTTTGCCTTGTGTGTGTCTGTCTCAGAGACTAAGTGGGAGAATTTTAATAGGACCCCATCTTAAAATATTGTCAGCATATCACTGGTCTATTGAAAGAGTGCATATGTTCTATAGGATGACAATTAAAAAAAATATGGCAGGAGTTTTTTAGATTTTTGAAATAGAGATTTTTTCCATAGAGGTGGCTTTGGAACAAATTGATAAATAGTATGTATCACTGTGACTAGATGGCATTCACCCAAGTGTTCTGAAGGAACTCAAATGAAATGACATACCACAGTTAATTCTGCAACGTGTTGCTTAAATCAGCCTCTGTACCCGATGCTTGGAGGATAGCTAATATAATGCTGATTTTTAAGAGTGTCCAGAGGCCATTCTACCAATTACAGGCTCATAAGACTAACTTCAGTCCCAGGCAAATTGGCAGAAATGGCAGTAAATAACAGAATTATCAGAGACCTAGATAAACACAATAGGTTGGGGAAAAATCAACATGGCTTTTGTAAAGGGAAACTGCGCCTCACCAATCTACTAGAATTATTTGGGGGTGTCAACAAGCATATGGACAAGGGTGATCCAATTGATAGAGTGTACATAGATTTTCACAAGGTCCCATATCAAAGTCTCTTAAGGAAAGTAAGCAGTCATGGGATCAGTAACTGGTTAAAAGATAAGCAACAAAGGGTAGGAATAAATGGCCAGCTTTCACAGTGGAGAGAAGTACATAGTGGGGTCCCCTAAGAATCTGTACAATGTATTCATAAATGATCTGGAAAAGGAGGTTAAGAGTGAGATGACAAAATCTGCAGACAGAAAATTACTCAAGATAGTTAAGTACAAAGCTGACTGCAAAGAATTACTTAAGTGGGTGACTTGGCAAGAACTGGCAGATGAAATTCAATGTTGATAAGAGTAAAGCAATACATGCGGGAAAACCTAATCCCAACTAAACATACATAAAGATGTGATCTAATTTAGCTGTTACCACTCAAAGAGATATTGGAGTCAGTGGTAAGAGTTCTCTGAAAATATCAATGTGCAGCAACAGTTAAGCTAACAATGTGAGGAACCTTTAGGAAAGGGATAGATAAAACAGAAAATATAATACCACTATATAAATTCAGAGTATAGCTACACTTTGAATGCAGTGCTGGTCACCCCATCTTATGTTTCGGAGAGATTGGAGAGAAACCTGGTTGCACGTCTGGTCCCTCTGAGCCCCCAGAGTGAACAACAACCAAAAACTAACAGCACACACACACAAACTTCCCTCCCTCAAGATTTGAAAGTATCCTGTCCCCTGATTGGTCCTCTGGTCAGGTGACAGCCAGGCTCACTGATCCTGTTGCTTAAATGTGCATATATATATATATATATATATATATAGTAGAACTGGCGAAAGGACAGAGGAGGGTAACAATGATTAAAGGTATGGAACAACTTCCATAGGAGGAGAGGTTAAAATGACTGGGATTGTTCATCTTAGAAAGAGAACTAAGTGGGGGGGGAAGGCTATGGAACTCCATAAAATCATGAATGGTGTGGAAAAAGTGAGTAAGGAAGTATGATTCATCCTGTCATGTACCACAAGAACCAGGGGTAACAATGAAATTAATAGGCAGCTGTCATAAACAGATAAGTAAGAGTTAATAGAACATAAGTACTTCATATCTCTTTTGCCTATAAAGGGTTAACAAGATCAGTGAGCCTGGCTGTCACCTGACCAGAGGACCAATCAGGGGACAGGATACTTTCAAATATTAAGGGAGGGAAGTCTGTGTGTGTGCTGTTAGTTTTTGGTTGTTGTTCACTCTGGGGGCTCAGAGGGACCAGACGTGCAACCAGGTTTCTCTCCAATCTCTCTGATACAGGCTCTTATAAGTTCAGAATAGTGAGTACTAGATAGATAAGGCGAGTTAGGCTTATGTTTGTTTTCTTTATTTGCAAATGTGTATTTGGCTGGGAGGAGTTCAAATGTGTATTTTGCTGAAAGGATTTTAATTTGTATTTGTATACTTAGGCTGGGAGGGTATTCCCAGTGTCTATAGCTGAAGACCCTGTAAAATATTCCATCTTAAATTTACAAAGATAATTTTTACTGTTTTTCTTTCTTTAATTAAAAGCTTTTCTTGTTTAAGAACCTGATTGTTTTTTTTATTCTGGTGAGACCCCAGGGGACTGGGTCTGGATTCACCAGGGAATTGGTGGGGAGAAAGGAGGGAAGGGGGAGAGAGAGGTTAATTTTCTCTCTGTGTTGGGATTACCTTCTCTCTCGGGGAGCGTCTAGGAGGGGGGAAGGTGGATTTTCCTCTCTGTTTTAAGATTCAAGGAGTTTGAATCACAGTGATCTTCCAGGGTAACCCAGGGAGGGGAAACCTGGGAGAGGCAACGGTGAGGGAAAGGGTTTACTTTCCTTGTGTTAAGATCCAGAGGGTCTGGGTCTTGGGGGTCCCCGGGCAAGGTTTTTGGGGGGACCAGAGTGTACCAGGCACTGGAATTCCTGGTTGGTGGCAGCGCTACAAGTACTAAGCTGGTAATTGAGCATAGAGGAATTCATGCTGGTACCTCATCCTTTGGACGCTAAGGTTCAGAGTGGGGAATTATACCATGACATTGTGTGCATCATGTGGGATAGATAGATAAGAGAGAATCCAAAAGCCAGTGAGGTTTTTATTTCTCTCCCTGCTAGCTATCTGCAGGCAGACTGAGGTTTGGGTTTAGACGCAAGAGCCAGTAGGATTTTTTCTCTCTCTTTCCCTGCTAGCTGTGTGTAAGGCAAGCTAGAGGAGATTGTTTTTAAAAGCAAAGGTCTGCAAGTTTTTTGGTCTCTCCCTTCTGAGTACTCTGAAGGCAAAGACATTAAGTTTAACAAGGGTCTTTTGTTAAACAAAGGGACTCCAGTTGTGAGTCACCATACACCAGCAAAACACATTTGCAAATGAATGTTTTTTTTTCTTTCTAACTCTGTCGGAAATAGTTAGGTAGAAGGAGTTAAAAAAAGACACTGTTGCTAAGCAACCTGAAGAAGGCAACAGAAAAGCAGCATTTCAAGCAGTAAAAACCAGAGGGCGCCCCAACACAAGAAAGCAGAAACCATGACTACCAAGGACACCCTGAAACAGGAACGGGCAAAACTGGAGGCAGAGGCACAAATCAAAGACGCAGACCACAAGCGAGACATGGAAAAGAAACAAAAAGAATTTGAAATAAAAGAAAAAGAGATGGAACTGAGAGACAAAGAAATGGAGCTGAGAGAAAGAGAAAGAGGCTGCCCACAGGAGAGAGCTGGAGATAAAAGAAAGAGAGAAGAAAGAGAGGGAAAGAGAGAGGGAAAAGGAGAGAGCACGAACTGGAATTAGCACGGGCTAAACAGAACAACACAGCCAATCCTAACAACCCTTCTCCAGTTATTGTTCCACATCCCAAGAAATTTCCCACCTACAAGGCAGGTGATGACACTGAGGTCTTCCTAGAAAATTTTGAGAGGACCTGCCATGAGTACAGCATCACTGAAGACCAGTACATGGTAGAGCTGAGGCCACTGCTCAGTGGACCCCTAGCAGAGGTGGCGGCTGAAATGCCTAAGAGAACATGAACGATTATAAATTTTTCAAACCAGGGCCAGAATCAGAATGGAGCTGACACCTGAGCATGCCCGTCAGAGGTTCAAAGCCCTAAGGTGGAAACCAGATGTGTCATTCACCCGACATGCCTACTACATTGGAAAAAATTATAATGCCTGGATATCAGGGGCCAATGTTAAATCTCTGGATGACATGCACTTCCTAATACAATTGGAGCAGTTCTTAGAGGGAATAGAAAGGTACATCCTCTATGGGAAGCCCAAAACTGTCACCGAGGCAGGGGAGATTGGAGCCAGATGGGTGGAAGTGGCAGAAAAGAATAAAGCTACTATCAAGGGGAGCAAATATCACAAGGGTCACACCGACAATAAACCCTATACCCGAGGACAACCCAAGACCCCACCTGCAACCCCAGGAAAGCCGCCGACTTCCTATTCTCTTACCTCACCAATCTCCAGTAACCCACCTCGGCCCAGTGACCAGTCAGCTGGGCGATGCTTCAAATGTAATGAACTGGGACATATAAAGGCCAACTTCCCAAAGAACCCCAACCGAGTGCAGTTCATTATATCTCCATCACTCCAAAGATCTCCAGGCCCAGATGCCTCTCAAATACCCTCGGAGCGAAGGGAAATTTTGAGAGTGGGTGGAAAGAAGGTTATTGCGTGGAGAGACATGGGGGCACAAGTGTCAGCTATCCACCAATCCTTAGTGGACCCCAAATTCATCAACCCAAAGGCCCTAGTGACAATTTACCCCTTCATGTCACAAGCTGTAGACTTGCCTACGGCTAGACTGCCTGTCCAATACAAAGGCTGGTCAGGAATGTGGACATTTGCAGTCTACGACAATTATCACATCCCCATGCTACTGGGAGAAGACTTGGCCAACCAGGTAAAGTGGGCCAAGGGGATGGGAATGGTTACACGCAGCCAAGCCAGGCAAGCTTCCAGACCCATCCCTGTTCCTGAGCCGTCCACAGGGGCTCTGTCTGTGTTACCGGAGACCCAGACAGAGGTAGTGGACCCGGATCCTCTGCCAACGACTGCAACAGCTACAGTATCTCCAGTCCCAGACCCGGACCTGGAAACGCAACCAGCACCAGAGCCATTGCCAGCACTGACGCCCGCGCTTGCAAATGCATCTTCAACCCCAACGCCAGAGGGCGCCAGCGAGCCTGAACTGGCAGTAGCAGCAGACAACCATTCCCAAGAGGCTCAGCCAGAGCCTGAAATACCACCTGGTGCACCAGCGGAGAGTGGTTCACCAGCCACGAAAACAACCCCATCACCTACATCGCTTCCCAAAGGACCAAGCCCAAGTCCACAGTCTAAGGAAGAACTAGTATCTCCAGCCTCCAGGAAACAGTTCCAGACTGAGCAGGAAGCAGATGACAGCCTTCAAAAAGCTTGGGCGGTGGCACGGAGCACCCCACCGCCTCTCAGCTCTTCTAACCGATCCCGGTTTGTTATAGAACAAGGACTTTTATATAAGGAGACTCTTTCTGGTGGACACTGGAAAGACTGGCATCCATAAAAACAGTTGGCGGTTCCAACTAGGTAGTGGGGGAAGCTCTTAAGCTTAGCCCATGATCATCCCAGTGGCCATGCTGGGGTGAACAGAACCAAAGACAGGTTGGGGAAGCCCTTCCACTGGGAGGGGATGGGCAAGGATGTTGCCAAGTATATCCGGTCTTGTGAGGCGTTCCAAAAAGTGGGAAAGTCCCAAGAGCAGGTCAAGGCCCCTTTCCAGCCACTCCCCATAATTGAGGCCCCATCTCAGCGAGTAGCTGTGGATATTCTGGGTCCTTTCCCAAAAAAGACACCCAGAGGAAAGCAGTACATACTGACTTTCGTGGACTTTGCTACCCGATGGCCGGAAGCAGTAGCTCTAGGCAACACCAGGACTAAAACTGTGTGCCAGGCCCTAACAGACATTTCTGCCAGGATAGGTTGGCCCTCCGAAATCCTTACAGATTAAAGGACTAATTTCCTGGCTGAGACCATGAAAGAACTGTCGAAAACTCATGGGGTGAATCACTTGGTTGCCACCCCGTACCACCATCAAACCAATGGCCTGGTGGAAAGGTTTAATGGAACTTTGGGGGCCATGATACATAAATTTGTGAATGAACACTCCAATGACTGGGACCTAGTGTTGCAGCAGTTGCTCTTTGCTTACAGGGCTGTACCACATCCCAGTTTAGGGTTCTCACCATTTGAGCTTGTGTATGGCCACGAGGTTAAAGGGCCATTACAGTTGGTGAAGCAGCAATGGGAGGGGTTTACACCCTCTCCAGGAACTAACGTTCTGAACTTTGTAAGCAACCTACAAAACACCCTCCGACACTCTTTAGCCCTTGCTAAAGAAAACCTAGGGGATGCTCAGAAAGAGCAAAAGGCCTGGTATGATAGACATACCAGGGAGCGTTCCTTCAAGGTAGGAGACCAGGTTATGGTCTTAAAGGTGCAACAGGCCCATAAAATGGAAGCATCATGGGAAGGGCCATTCACGGTCCAAAAGCGCCTGGGAGCTGTTAACTACCTCATAGCATTTCCCAATTCCTCCCTAAAGCCCAGAGTGTACCACGTTAATTCTCTCAAGCCCTTTTATTCCAGAGACTTACAGGTTTGTCAGTTTATAGCCCAGGGAGGAGATGATGCTGAGTAGCCTGACGGTGTCTACGATGAAGGGAAATGTGACGGCGGCGTGGAAGAGGTGAACCTCTCCACAACCCGGGAACGTCTGCAGCGGCAACAGATCAAGGAGTTAATGCACTCTCCCGTGAAAGTTTCCCAGAATCAACTGGTTAAAAATTGTCCTTACAATGTGAAGAATCTTGTAGTTTTATATAATTAGTAGTATAGGTAAAGGTGTATGTGTTTAATCTGTTTATTCTAAGTTCTAGGGAAAAATCACTGCCAGCGTGGTCCCACACTGTCAGCGATTTGAGGGGCGTGTCATAAACAGATAAGTAAGAGTTAATAGAACAGAAGTACTTCATATCTCTTTTGCCTATAAAGGGTTAACAAGATCAGTGAGCCTGGCTGTCACCTGACCAGAGGACCAATCAGGGGACAGGATACTTTCAAATATGAAGGGAGGGAAGTCTGTGTGTGTGCTATTAGTGTTTGGTGGTTGTTCACTCTGGGGGCTCAGAGGGACCAGACGTGCAATCAGGTTTCTCTCCAATCTCTCCGAAACAGGCTCTTATAAGTTCAGAATAGTGAGTAATAGATAGATAAGGCAAGTTAGACTTATGTTTGTTTTCTTTATTTGCAAATGTGTATTTGGCTGGGAGGAGTTCAAATGTGTATTTTGCTGAAAGGATTTTAATTTGTATTTGTATACTTAGGCTGGGAGGGTATTCCCAGTGTCTATAGCTGAAGACCCTGTAAAATATTCCATCTTAAATTTACAAAGATAATTTTTACTGTTTTTCTTTCTTTAATTAAAAGCTTTTCTTATTTAAGAACTTGATTTTTTTTTTATTCTGGTGAGACCCCAGGAGATTGGGTCTGGATTCACCAGGGAATTGGTGGGGAGAAAGGAGGGAAGGGGGAGAGAGAGGTTAATTTTCTCTCTGTGTTAGGATTACTTTCTCTCTCAGGGAGAGTCTAGGAGGGGGGAAGGTGGATTTTCCTCTTTGTTTTAAGATTCAAGGAGTCTGAATCACAGTGATCTTCCAGGGTAACCCAGGGAGGGGAAGCCTGGGGGAGGCAATGGTGAGGGAAAGGGTTTACTTTGCTTGTGTTAAGATCCAAAGGGTCTGGGTCTTAGGGGTCCCCGGGCAAGGTTTTTGGGGGGACCAGAGTGTAGCAGGCACTGGAATTCCTGGTTGGTGGCAGCGCTACAAGTACCAAGCTGGTAATTGAGCTTAGGGGAATTCATGCTGGTACCTCATCTTTTGGACGCTAAGGTTCAGAGTGGGGAATTATACCATGACAGCAGTAGATTTAAAACACAAATAAGGAATTCCTTCTTCACACAACACACATTCAGTTTGTGGAACTTGTTGCCATGGGATGGTGCGAAGGCCAAAAGCGTAACGGGGTTTGACAAAGAATTAGCTAAGTTCATGGAGGATACATCCATCAATGGCTATGGTCAGGGATGCATCCCCATGCTCTGGATGTCTCTAAACCTACAACTGCAGAAGCAGGGACTTAACAACAGGGGATGGATCACTCAATAATTGCTCTGTTTTGTTCATTCCCTCTGAACCATCTGGTACTGGCCACTCTCAGAAGACAGGATACTGGGATAAGATGGACCATTGGTCTCAACTAGTAAGGCCGTTCTTATGGTCAGAGGGATGAGCTGAAGCAGATGTCCAGTGAAAGCAAGCTCCATATGCTAGAAGCTATCACAACAGAAGATCATTCATCTGCCAACAAGAAACTATGGTGGAATTCCTTAAAAGGCAGGTGGTGTCACAATGCAAATACCGGTCTACAAGGAGCTTTTGAATGTTGTTGTTCTTTAGTCAGGAGAAATTAGAAGAAATCCAACTAGCAGAAAATGCAGTGGAAAATGAAGTTTATCCCAGGCGGGGATACAACATGGCATAGTCATGACATAAAGAAGGGACCTCAGCAGCAGAGGAGGATCTTGACATTGAAAAGTGTGAATTCAAGTATGCCCCAATGTAAGTAGGCCTTTTAAAGTGATGGATGTTGAAACACAAACTTATTGGCAGTATCCCATGGTACCTGTTACTGTGGTTTGAGCTGGCTTATGTAATTATACAAAAGAACCTAATATTTTCTGATAGCCAATAGGGAGGGAGAATGGTGGGATCTCACATTTGACATGTTACCTTACAGATTTCAATCTCCTAGGCTCTGTTCTTGTCCCAGGTGCTGAAAAGGTTAGATAACTGAAGCATGCCTTGCCTTTTGATACCTCCACCCTCTCATGTATCTTGCAGCTTGTTTGGTTTAAGGGAGACATGAACATGCGAGCTGAGGAAGCTGATATCCAGACAGTGCCGTGCCTCTGCCCAAGTAGGGACAGGTGAAAAGATCATCATTATAGAGATGGGCAAAGTGATAAAAAGATCAAGATGTGGGCAGGGGATGGGGCTAGGGGGTATCTGAGATAGGTTCTAGCCCCTGCTCTGCTGACTTGCTGTGTGACCATGGTCCCTGTCCCAGGCCATGTCTCAGTTTTCCCTATCAATAAAATGGGGGTAAGGATACAAAGGTGCTGCACAGACCACTATGTGGGAAGCTCAAACGTTGTCTTCCTCCCCACACAGGGCAGGCAGGCTGAGGCCGCTGCTTTTCCTTGGCAGCTAAAGACCGCTTCCCCTCTGCCCCAGAGACGGGTGCAGCAGGCAGATGAGCCCCGGGCCGCTCCCCTGCGAACTCAGGTGCAGGGCTGCGGGGAGCGCAGCATGGAGCATGCGTGCTGGGACGAGGGGAGGAGGGACGGCGAGGGGAGGCGGCGGCTGTTTATGTGCAGCTGGGCAGGCGGGGCAGCGGCAGAGCGCGAGTAGCGGCTCGGGCTCCTGCCTGCCCCGGCGGTACCATGCTGGCGCCGCTGCCTGCCCGCGCTCGGCAGGAGGAGGCTGCCCCGCGCCCGCGAGGAGCCAGCCCGGCAGGATGGTGACAGCCTCCGCCAGCGGCAGGAGCCGGGACCGAGCGCTGCTGCCGCCGCCTTTTCCTTCTCCGCTCCCCGCAGCCCGGGCTGCCGCTGCTGCTCCAGCCCGGCCAGGCTCCGGCAGCTGCGTGGCGGCGGCCGCGGCGCTGCTGCTGGCCGGGCTGTGCGCCCTGTGCTACGGCAACTCTCTGCGGGGCGAGTTCGTGCACGACGACGTGTGGGCGATCGTGAACAACCCGGACGTGCGGGCGGCGGCCCCCTGGGCGGGCGTCTTCGCCAACGACTTCTGGGGCAAGGCCATGGCCGAGAACACCAGCCACAAGTCCTACCGCCCCCTCTGCGTCCTCACCTTCAAGTAAGTGCCCCGGCCCGGCCAGGCGCCCGCTGCAGCCTCCCGGCGCGCCCGTGCCCAGCGGCAGCCTGGCGCCTCCTGCTGGCTCCCGGGGGAGCCCTGCGGAGCCACGGCCCCTCCCCGGGAAGGGGTGTGGGCGGAGGCGCACCCTGGGTTAAATTAACCCGGCGGGCGTTGAGAAGGGGGGCGGGACCCGCAGGGCGGCCGCTTTAGACCTGGGGGGCGCCAGCGGGGTGGGAGCCGGCGGCTTAGCCGCGCGTCCCCCGGCGGTAGCACTTGTGAGCGCCCCCTCCGTGCGCAGTCGCCAGGGTGCCCCGAGGAGGGCGGGCTGGTGGGTGCACGCAGCTGGGGGATTACTTGGCGGCTGAGGCAGCGCGGGGGCGCCTGTGAGTCTGCAGTGGGAGGAGGAGGAAGCAAAGGGCTTTTCGGGGTTTGCACCCCAGCGAGCGAGCCGCGGGCTCCGTGTGCCCCTCCTGGCTGCGGTGCTCCCCGCGGCGCGGGACGGTCGGAGCCCGCCGTGCCCCGTGGGGCAGAGGGTGAGGCGGGGTTCTGGGGCACCAGAGCTGCCCGCCCTGGCCCGGGCATGTTTGGGGCTGGGAGGCGAGCTCCGTGAGTCAGCGTTTGTGGAGGGCGCGTGTGAGCAGTGGGGCGCGGAGAGCAGAGGCGAGCCCGAGTCGAAGCCTTGCGGGCTGCCCCCGCCTCCCCCCCGAGCACCGGGGCCGGGTTGGCGAGGCTTGTGCAGCCCTTATGCCCGGGGCTGTGGTGTCTCCAACCCGCCGGGGGCGCGCGGGGGGGGGGGGGGGGAACGCTGGGTTAGCATCAGAATCAGTTTGGGCTGAGGGGACTCGTTCTCTCCGAAAGGCTGGCAGCTCTGGGCAAACCGCTTTCGCGGGAACTTGGGGGTTCTTGGCAGGTGCTCTCCGTGGCTGGCTGGTTCCGCAGCATCGGCACAGCCCCACCATCATTCCTTCTTTGTGGGCTTTGTGTCCATTCAAGAAGAATAAAAGCAGCTTAGAAAGTGCTTCGTCTCTGAAATGATCATTTAAATGTTCTAATTCCTGTTCAATCCTCCCAGCCCCCCTTAAAGAAACCAAACAAACGCCAGTGCCTTTCTGAAATCTCCTTTTCTGCAGTAAGAAAAGGAACATGACAGTTGTCTACTGATTGCTTTCAGTTACACTTCTGAGAGGAATATATTAGCAACCCTCTTTAAAAGAACCTTACTTAAAGGGTCTCCCTTAAATACTGCATTTCTTACTGTCTGACAGCTGCAACTCTCATGTCAGTCACTGAATTCAGACTCAGACAGCTATTCTGCATTAGATGGCCCTTCTGCATCACATGCAGAATAGGCAGGGAACATTTTCTGTTACAAAAGAAAAGACAAGTTGAGCAGCAGCAAAGGAACCAACAGTTGTGCCCCACTAATCCGGAAGGGAAAGCTGTCCCACTGTTTTAAAAAGGGGAGTAGATAGAGTTAGTATCAGTGCATGTAATTAATCTATGTCCTTCTGGTTATCTTATTCCTTTTTTTACTGTGTTTTGATAAAACTCTTGATGATATAAAATATTTGATATATTGTAATAAAACACATTTTAAAATTGAGGGTCATGAACTCAGTATTGCTATGAGAAGATTTATGTTACACTTATGGTCACACTTTAAGGTTATGTTTATAAATAATAGATTTATAAGCATGTAACAGACAAGCAGTATGTGCTATAGATGGCTATAAGCACATCCGTGGAAGGTATTATATACATGCTTATAATCAATTTATTAAACCTGTTGGACTCTAACAAATAACCATTAATTAAATCAGTTAATAATCCATGTATAAAAACTAGTTGAAAATGGTACCTTAATATAGTGAAACCCATTAATGAAAACAAAATTTCTTATTTTTTTAGTAAAAAGCTGGAAGTGTTCTTGGTATTTTACAGGCAGGTCTGAAGACAAGAACCCTGCCGTAAAGAGGTGCACTAGCTTTGCATAGGCAGAACCACTTCTATATGGAGCCCCATTGACTTAATTGCTGCCAGGATCAGCATGCATGGATCTGATGGCAGCATAGGGCCTAAATTCTATGAGATAACTAGTGAAGTGCTTTTGAACTTTTAACAGAGTATCTGAAAATAAATGTTTCAGTATACATTTTTTGTCTTTGAATCTGAACCAGCATTTGCCGATACTGTTTAATTAAAAACATATTTAGGATGAAATCATGCTTGATTTATCTATTCAGGTAGTTCTTTTGATAGTTAGTTGGACTAGTTTTGTTCTCGGGATTTGATCCTGAAGTATATTCATTTCAAAGTGTTTACTATACAGTTTTAATTTGATCAGTCCCTGGGCTTGGTGTTGGACAGGGAAGGAATCATTTTACTTCTTTAATACCTGGCTGCAAAGTGAAGAATAATTCAGCTCAAAGGCCTAAGAAGCCTCTGTGGGACCTTTGTGTTTTTTTCCTCCTCACCATTGCCAGCAGCAGGGAGGCAAAGGATGATGGGATCTGAGCAGAAGGATCCTCTGGCCCCACTTTCTGAGAATTGTGCATAAGGGGCTCTCTCCAAGTGGTCCTCCACTCCATGTGCCAGACGCATGCTTCCTGCATAAACATCCAGTCTCCCTCTTGCTCAGCAGAACATCACTGGTTCCACTGTGTAGAGAGAGACTTTCGCTCTGGTGGATTTACCCTATTGGCAATAAAAAGCTTAATAGAAATGGAACTTTTTTGCAAAATTGAAATAAAAATAGCATCCTAATGCTCTCATCTCTGGAAAGTGTATCCATTTAGGATGCTTTAAAAAATGGTGCATTGTGTGTATTTGCAGATTAGATTGAAGTTGGAATGTAATGGCTGAGCTACCCATTCAGCCATGCTATGTTGTCTAAGTGAAGATCAAGGGGTTTTAACAGTAGCAAGCTCCTGTGTGAGGCACCATTTATTATCCTCCTCTGGAATAAAGTTATAATTCCAGCCATGGAATTTGTTCTGTGCACATAATTCAGAGACCGTATGGATTTTGGATCATACTATAGCAAGATTCAAAAGAAATCTTTTGGGATTATATCTGCAACTCTCATTTTAGTCTCTCTCTTATTCATTCTTTAATAACCATGCCCTTATTGTAACTATGAAATCAAGAGGAACAATTTGGGATGCCCTGTAGACTTTGAATTGACACTGAAACAAAGTCTATGACAGCAGCTACCATGTTCTGAAAATGATTTTGCTTGAAAAACAACCTCCCCCGCCATCCATTAAAAGAATTTTGAAAGGACAGTCCTTAATACATTGGATTCAAGTGTTAAAACCAAGCAGTTAAAAACTTCAAAAAGTTATTTGCCTAAATTCATATTATAGCAGAAAGACTAAAATAAAATTTTTTTAAAATAAAAATCTTTAATTTCAGGAGACAGTTAAGTTACAGATTAATAAATACATATCATGGATATAATTTATTCTGTGTATGCTCTCAATATGAACAATAAGAGGAGAGTGAACAGCCTACATTACTGGAACCTTGAGCTAAAAATAAAATAATCACACTCTAGGTGCATTTTTTGTGTGTCTGGACATCAGCAAGCCAACCCCTTCCCTCCCCACTCCCCAAAGAAAAAAACAACCACCAATGTGTGTCCCCCTACCCCATCCTCAATGTAAGTTCTTGGCTTTTTTCTTTTTTAAAAAAAAAAGTTAGTGTATTTGATCTTCTACAGTTCATTCTCTCCCTGCCTTTCCTGCCTTACAAACAAACAAGTAAAATGTGTTCAAATAAGTGTGTGTGGATATGTATAATTTCCTAACAGCCAGTCCTTTGATTCCTCCTGGTCTCTTAGAAAGCACCCTGCTTAAATATATATTGTGCATTGTCACGGTAACAGCGGTTCTGTAGACCAGTTAGGTCCTCAGTGGCACTTAAGTTATACACCCTTGCTTCTCATGGATTTGTGCAACGTTGCTGATTTGGAACTTAGTAAACAATACTGTTGATGCAAAAGACAAAATAAAATCCTCAGCTCACACACTCTTAACTGTTTGTTCTGCAAAACTAGTAACCAAAAAACAGTAAAACTTGCTATTGTCACTCAAATGGGATATGACTGAGACAGCAAATCTGTGGAGTAGTTAAGTAGCACTTTGATATAGTCATCAGAGTAGAGTTGCTCTTTAAGGAGCAGCACTACCAGGCTTGGAAAGAAGTCTTTTCTAAATTCAAGAATTAACAAAAAAACAAGTTTCAAAGGACATTAAACAGATGTCATCCTGTTTTAACTTTGGTTTGGTGAACACAGCCTGTAAGGAAAATGAAAGGCATGCCCCTAAAGCCCATTTGAGATCCCATCAAACCAACAAAAGGCTCACCCTCTCACAAGATGGAGAGGGACACAGAAGTCAACAGATTATTTGGGAAAAAAGGGATTGGAAGTGCAGTTCACAGGGTTCCCCCTCCCTCAAAAAAAATGGATCCAGAGAGGGACACCCAGCAGAGAAACCTCAACACACCCATTTCTCTTAGAAGGAGTTAGTGGAACTCTTCTCAGATGTGTGAAGGAAACAGAAAAAGGCCTTGCAACTGCAGACAACCCTCTGTCCTGCTTCCTCCTCCTGGCCATCTTGGCTAATGCCAGGAGAAGGACGAGGAAGTCACGGGACTTTCTGGGTCTTTGGATGAGGAGATAGACAGCCTTGGACACTGAAGTTTTCTTCCCACAGAACTGGTGTAGAAGAAAGCAGTAGTGCATGCTTCCTTCACACCAACGTGCCTTCTTAGGTGGACGAGCAGTTAAATCTTTGGTCATACATACACTGGTCTTTCTGCTGAGGTACACCAACAAAAAGGCTACTAGTGTTGGCTTTTGGGACATGGACACTTGGGAGTTAGACTGAAAATGTCATCTCTTTTCACAAAGAGCACAGTATTGCTGTCAGCAGTAGCTTGGAGGGTGTGATCCAAGGCCCACTGAAGTCAATAAAAAGACTCTCATTGACTACAATTTCCTTTGGATCAGACCTTTAGCAACTGTGAACCTCTGGATTAGATTTAAACAACAGCCAGGAGTTAAGATGGTAAGGAATCCATTACCAGCCACCCAAACTGTCCAGTCATCTACAGGTAAACCCTTCTGATTTCCAGGTGGATGGATGGGTACAATGGCAGTGGGGTGGACTTTAATGTTAGGGAGTTAAAAATAAAATAAAATAAAAGTGGAGTCCCCAGATTTGATTTGTTTTACTTTTGTAACAATATATTATTGTGTTACAGTTTGACACCACACAGTAACAGAGTGAGCTGTAATTTATAAGGCTAAATAGTCAGGCTCCCAGTTATTATGACTTGCTGTACAATCATTTCATAGCAGCGCTGCTACACTTAGGATTATGTCTGTGTTCTCTTTACACATCCTATTTCGGTTGTTTTAAATTTGACCATAAAAATCAGTCTCTGTACTGAAACTTATTATACATGACCTGAAACTGATGCACATTTTAAACCGTTGTTCACGAAATACATATATGTATTTAAGAACAGACATACTGAGTCAGACCAAAGGTCCATCTAGCCCTGTATCCTGTCTTCAAACAGTGGCCAATCCAGGAGCCCCAGAGGGAATGAACAGAACAGGTAATCATCAAGTGATCCATCCCCTGTTGTCCATTCCCATCTTCAGGCAAACAGAGGCTAGGGACACCATTCCTGCCCATCCTGGCTAAGAGCCACTGACAGACCTATCCTCCATGAACTTATCTAGTTCTTTTTGGTACCCTGTTATAGTCTTGGCCTTCACAACATCCTCTGGCAAAGAGTTCCACAGGTTGATCGTGTGTTGTGTGAAGAAATACTTCCTTTTGTTTGTTTTAAACCTGCTGCCTATTAATTTCATTTGATGACCAGTGTTTCCTCTAATTTTTCCCACACATGCGGAATGAATTTTGTTATGTGCACCAGTATGGAGGTGATGTGTGACACATCACTTTCATATTGGTGCACATAACAAAATTAGTATAGTGGGGGTGGGACTGAGGGGTTCGGAGTATGGGAAGGGTCTCTGGGCTGGGGCAGAGGTTTGGGTTGGGGCCAGGGATGAGGGGCTCAGGGCTGAGACAGGCGGTTGGTGTGTGTGTCTGGGGAGGGTGAGGGCTCTGGCTGGGGGTGGGGCTGGGGATGAGGTGTTTGGGGTGCAGCAGGGTACTCTGGGGCTACGGCGGGGAGATAAAGGTACTTTGGGGCTCCAGCTCTCTCTCCCTGCAGCAGCACCTGGGCTGGGGGGGAGAGGCACCTCTCCCACTGCGGCAGCCCTGGGGTGGGAGCCGCGGTATAGGTACCCCTCCCCTGGCCTTGGCAGGTCCCAGCCAGGCAGGTTCTCTGAGTGCTTGCGCAGCACTAAATAGGCTGCTGCATGGCCACACAGCTTACAGGGAACTTAGTTGGTGACCCCTAGTTCTTGTGTTCTGAGAGGAAAGTGAACCAGAGTGGAATATTTAATATTTAGTAGCAGATATTTGGTGCTGTTTTCATTGGTGCGTTTTCTGTTTAGCTTTATTTTTCAGGTGTTTTCTCTGACCTCCTTGTCATTCCATTCCTTTCATACCAATTTCACCCATTATTTCCCTCTTCCTTCCTTTCTTTCTAAAGCTGAGCTTTGGACCAACCTTTCCTCCCAGCTGGAGGAGCCTTGTCAATGTTTTTTGAGTACATTAAAACGAATTACGATTGGTGCTGTGATTGTCTGGTGGCATTTCTTTGCGTTCGGCCTCCTGTGTTTTGGACTCTTATGCCAGGGCTGCTTTTCCCCCTTTTAGTTTGTCTGGCTCTCACTTGTTACACTCTCACCAACAGGCTGAGACTGGAAGTCAGAGCTGAAAGATTATGTAATAAGTTACTCCAAATTCAATTAAAAATTCTAACATCCATCTGGTTTGAAATCTACCCTTGATCATGCAGAATAACTCCAGTGTAATCTTCACTAGTACTGTCTGCTGTTGCTGATGATTGATCACTGTGACTGTGTCCTTTTGAATACGTTTTGATCCTGGTCTTCTTTCAAGTGAGTAGACAAGTAGTCTGATGGGGCTGGAAAGCATCTACTTTTGGAAATCTCTCTACCAGTGCAGTGATATTTCCTGAAAGATAGAGAGCCTTTTGGTTAACAGCTTTGCTATACATGAATTTGCTATACACTTGTTGTGGTTTTAACCTTATTTGAGAATAATTTTAGAGGTAGCCTCTGATGTGTGTTGCCCTCTTCTTCATTATTCAACACCTCTATAAAGTGTTCTACTATATTGTCAATTTGTACATTGCCACAGTGGGTCAATTTTTTTTAATTGTTAGGCCGCTATGTGGAGTCAGAACTTGAAACCATGTGAATCTTGGTTGCATTAGTTTGTTGAATATCAAAAACAGTCCAAATTTTCTGCTGTTTTTGCCTGTGAAGACCCATAAATATTGCACATTCATATGTCACTCCTGATGAACCATACCTCCATGGTTTAGTAGAAACTTCTGTTCTTCTCTACAACAGAGCAGAGGTAAAGGGGAAAGTGTTTTCATTGGAGTACAAACTTCAGTACCTGTCTGGTACATGGTAGCTGTTACATTCCAAGAGGATTAGTGTGGCTGCCTCCAGTTATAAAAGACTGTGGTGGAGAAGAAGTCCTTTGGGGCGCACACTCACTACACTCAAAGTGGAGTAGCACTAAAGAATTACTAATACAGAGTGTTCTACACTTGAAAAATGATACCTATCTTCCAACAATAGTGCAACTGCATCAGTGCTAGCCACAATGTAATTCAGGTGTGGGCAACCTTTTTGGCCCGAGAGCCACATTGGGTTTCGTAAATTGTATGAGGGCTGGTTAGGGGAGAGGGTCGTGGCCCGGCCCCCACCTCCTATCTGCCCTCCTAGGAATCCTGCTCCATCCGGTCCCCCCTGTTCTCTGACGGCCCCTCTGGGACCCTTGCCCCATCCACACACCCTTGCTCCCTGTCCCCTTACCGCCCCCAGACCTCCGCTGCGCGATCCAACCCTTCCTCTCATTCCTGAGGCCACCACCGAGACTCCTGCCTCATCCAACCCCCTGTTCCTCCCCCAACCACCCCGACCCCTAATCCACACCCCCGTCTCCTGGTCACCACCCTGAACTCCCCTCCCCTTTATGTAAACTCCCGCCCCCTGCTCCCTTACCATGCTTCCTGGAGCACCGGTGGCTGGTGGCACTAGAGCTGTGCCACCCAGCTGGAGCCAGGCCACGCCGTCGTCACCATGCAACACAGAGCATTGGGTCAGGCTGGCTCTACAGCTGCGCTGCCCTAAGAGCTCACAGCTCCGCCACCCAGAGCATTGCACCAGCGGTGGAGCGAGCGATGAGGCTGTAGGGGAGGGAGGACAGCAGGGGAAGGGACAGGGACAGGAAGGTTCTGTGGGCTGGAAGTGGCCAGCGGGCCATAGTTTGCCCACCTCTGGTGTAAATGCTAGTAGGGCTTGGGCATTTTTTGGTTGCTATGGGTTTTCATGGTATACTGGAAGAAAATATTTGAACCTTGTCTATTTAACACTTTAACAGTTGTTAGCACTGGTGCAGGTGGACCACTGTTAGAATACAGGTGCACATATATTTTAGCATATGGTAGATGCATTCTTAGAGTTCATTGTAAGCAGACTCCACTTTATAGTACAGTATAGTGAAATCTTGCACTGGCATACCTAGTTGGCCATTTTGAGATATAATTTCATGATTTATGTGAAGATGTAAAGAAAATGGAAAACCAGAAAAAGCTTAATTGCTCATTTGGCATCCGCAGATATATAAAAGCCTGCATCTAAAACTCCATCTCTCCAAGATTTGTAATGAGCTTTGGGATCCTATAACTGAGAATTTTCATTGAGAATTATTTGCTGTAACAAATTATCATCATTATGCTATGCATTTCCACTTCATACAGTGTTGTATTTTTGTCAGTCTGTTGAAAATAATAAAACAGATTAAACTAAACACAAGCTGTCCAGGGAAAACAACAAGGTCCATAAAAACACAAATTCTCCAATTATGGTTTACAATATTTTTAAATCATGAGAATTTTTAAAAAAAGAAATGACTGAGTGGGTATTTGTGTCTAAATGGATGAAAAGCACCAAATGGTGTTGGTGCTTATATATGACATAACTAGCTTTTTAAGTCACTCTCAAGTTTCTATTAGTTCTGTGTCCAAAAAAAAAATAGCTAATCTGCTGAATTCTATTTAACTTTGCAACGTTTCATGGAGATCAAGGCTGAACACTGGGGTCAAAAGTTATGAGCAGTAGAGGGTTATGCAGATTTTTCTGTTTTTCCCCATGAAGGAAGGAGATGAACATTAGGATTCATGTGCTTTCATCATTCTGCATGGGAAAGAATACCTTTTCTTGAGGGCAAGATTGTGCTCTTACCAATTTAGCTGGACAGGGCCATAAGGAGAAAGGTCCATCCTACACCACACAGTAACGTGGTGAGCTGTAATTTACCAGGCTCACTTACATGATAAAGGATCCTTTGGAAGCTGTGTCCAAACCAAAGGGATACACCCTTGAACAGATTTTATTACACTAACAAATCAAGGAATTTCAAGATTAAATGCTGCTTTTTCTTTTCCGTCTGTGTATGGGTTTGGCAATGGTTTCTGAGCAGTGTGTGACGCTATGAGCTATGAACTATATATGCTGCAATACTTAGACACAACGTGATGAGTTGAGGCCAGAGTCTCTGCTTCAGCATGGAATTATCTTGGATCTCAGTTCTCCTTGGTAGGGGAGTACCCACACCAGAGAGGTCTACTCATGAATTTTCCAGTGAGTTCTCTCATTCGGTATGGGGTGGATGGCTATTTTCCCCCTAGAAGATTCTAGCAGTTACACCTCCTCGTGCTTGTGGATTCTCTTTCCCCTCCCCAGCCCCCCAATCTCCTGGAGGCCCTTTGTTCTTGAACTTCTGTTCCCCAGTAGCTGGATGGCATAATCCCTCACCTAACAGTCACCCTTAAACCTCCTCTTCCATGAGGGGTACACAGGTGTATTTACGAATTGCAGAATGGGTAGCAGTGTAAACTATTGCAGTCTTTAGCTGTGATTCTGCTTCCATTTAGTAGACTGGCAAAGCACCATTGACTTCAGTAGTGAAAGATCAAGCCCTATGTTGCCAGTAACTTCCAGTGGGTTCTCCTATGTATTTCTTCAAGAGGGGCCAAGGATTAGTCAGAGCTTTGCCAGATGAGATGCTCTACTCCCGAGCCACAGGGTCAGGTAGTCACAGAGATGCTACACAGGGTCTTCTGCAGGGTGGGAGGGATGATACCAAGGTGGTGGTACTCTTTTTATGTACCCTCTTCATCCAGCCTATGTCATTGGAATGCTATTAGGGGACAACTTCCTTGGCTGATAGGAGGAAAGATTGAAAGGATCTGGTTGGCCCGAAGACACAGCTTCCTTATTGGAGTTCCCTTACAGGGCTCAGCCAAGGAGAAGACAGGGTTGGAGATATATCTTTCTAAAATATATGCTTTAGCTCAACCATAGACGTTATGGTCTTGATGTAGGAATTCTACTGAGTCAGGTTCTATGGCTTGTGATGTGCAGGATGGTCAGACTCTTAGACCCTAATGGTCTTCCCTAGCTTAAAAAAATTATAAAAGTATGACATGAAATCAAAAGTTTCCTCAGTTGAAGGCCAGTCTACAATTGGATAAGTCAGAGAGAAAACCTTGCACACCTATATGCTACTCCTGAATGTGGGCTTTCCAGATGCTTCTTTCCATTAAGCTGGGGTTTGAGAGGCCTTCATTTCAACTGGAAGTTAATTTCAAAGGACTACAAGGATCTTTCTCCTTATTTTAACCCTCCCACCCCTTTTCTCTCCCACTTGTTGAGCTATACACAGTGGATACTTAATAGTTTAATAAAGCCCAATGAAAAAGGTGGAGAGAGGACTGGACCCAGACTAGGGCATAATGGGTTGGGAGGGGAGGCGCTTTTGTCAACTTCCCCATTCCTACTCTGCAGCACACTGCTGTGGAGTTTTTTGGCTTTATGTAGGAGGCTGCCCGTTCCCTTGGACAGTAGGTGAGCCTACTGTGTAGCCTTATGAAGCCTGTATAGCTTGGATGGATTTTTGGCTGATTGAAGTGCTATATTTGTGCACACATACTGTATATAACAATCGCAACCACTATCAACATTTCAAAAAATTTCTAGTGAGATTGTTTCAGGACAAAAGAATGTTTCCTTCACCATTTGGCCTAATTTGTTATGACAAATAATAGCCTTAGCAGAAATGAAACAACACCTTCATATTTTCACATTTAATGTTCATGGACCACCAAAGATGGCAAATTTATATATAATACGTGCACACACACGCGTGCATACTCCTACTCAGATTTTACAGTTTAATGGAAGGCTTATCGTAGTAATGTTTTGTTTTGTTTTTTAAAAAAAGGAATAGCCAGACTATTAGGTTATTGCTATTTCATACGTAGCAGCTACTCTAAAGAAACAACATTGGATAAATCTCTCCTATTGTAGGCCAGTGATGCTTGGCCCTTCACTGGACATTCAGTGGAATGGATTCAAGGAGCATTCCCTCCCCGATGTGTACTCTGCCTAATGATCAGGTGCTGGTGTGCTGTCCTTGGACTGAGGAGTGCAAAGACTACATTACCTACTCCCTTGGAGGCACATGGTTCCCACCACCAGCACTGTATCATCATGATAGATGGCGGTTGGGGACAGATACCTCCTCATGAAGGCACTCAAAGCGGGCTTGGGGATTTCAAG
The DNA here is from genome assembly GCF_007399415.2 of Gopherus evgoodei. NCBI lineage: Eukaryota > Metazoa > Chordata > Testudines > Testudinidae > Gopherus > Gopherus evgoodei. Next base: position 254,494,059 of record NC_044322.1, on the reverse strand, counting down.
AAGACTGCCGCTCTACAACAGAATGGTCCCTTGGGCCAGGGCAGGACTGCCCCTCACTCTGCTCTGTGCATTGCAAGTACCATTTAGCCCTGAAGGGCATGATGCTACTGTATATTATTTTAGACTGAAATTTGGTTTGAATGTATTGTTTACTTTTTTCTCATTTTGTGATGGGTGGGAGGGCAGCTTGTGCCAGAGGTGAAGCTCAGGGAGGAGGTGTCTCACAGGGGAGAAAAAAAGGCTTTATTCAAGAGTTTTTGATCATTCATATGAATTAAAGTCCTGTCAAAATATAGCTGCATAAAGCATTACTTCAACATCCAGGGTTAGGTTATGCCAAAGTTGTATTTTCCCCAAACTCCTTTAGCTCAGTGACTCCTCCAAAGTGTTCCTGTGGGAGCAAAAATGGAATACACAAGTAAGACTCCTTCCCTGTTAAAGTTAGATTGACTGGTCAAAATGCAGCCTAGGATAGATGAAGTTCTATCAATTGTAAGCTGTAGAAAGTATTTATAAAAAAACAGGTGATGTCTGGGCTTCACAAACTCGGCAATTCTCATCTGATTCAGAAAAACCAAAGTGTTTACATAGTAATAACAAGTCAAGGGCATTGCTCTCAAGCCATGGGGAACTGCAGTCTGACCCTTAGTAAAAGCAAATATAGGGATTGCTGCCCTTTAATGTGTGGTTTAGTCTACATGCAAAGTATTTGAACTGATTTTATTGGGTGTCATTTCTTTTGTCATCTTTAAAAATTTCCTTTAACATTTTAATTCCAACTCTTTCTTGTTTGTATGTGTCATCTAGGTCAGTGTTTCTTAACCTTTTTGATACCAGGGACTGGCTTGCTGCCTTCCTAAACTATGTCAGGGAGATCTCAGGGACACCGGTCCATGAACCAGTTGTTGAAACGCTGATCTAGAAGACATAACCAAATAGACAAATATGGTTAATTCTAATTAATTTGATTCTATTTTCAACTGTATGTAGAACAAATCCTGTTAAAAACTGTTAAATAAGTTTACAGTAAGTACAGTGAGGAAACAAGTTTATGAATAGCTTGTGAAAAGAAATTCTTAGCAGTTAGTCAGTATTTCCTTTTGTGGCAGTCACAGATAATGAGTAGTGCTGTTGTCTCATCAGGAGAGAACCTGAAGGGATAGCAACTAATGTGTCCTGTCACTGAACATTCTGCAAATACAATTTCTGATGGTAGAGTGGTTTCTGTTCCATCTGGATTCCTGGTGTAGACCCTGCTTTAACAGAGCACATAAACTCAGGCTTAAAGTTAAACAAGAGTATTCCTGTTTGACCTCAGTGATATGACTCGCATGATTTAAACTGAAAGAGGAAAGGTTGCTGAGTCATGGCTTTAATTGGTCACAAGCGAAGATACCAGTTGTTCTTCGAGTGCTTGCGCATATCAATTCCAGTTAGAGGTGTGCGCGCTGCGTGCATGGATGTTGGAAACTTTTTTTCCCTAGCAGCTATCCGTTGGGCCGGCTGGGAGCCCCTGGAGTGGCGCCAATATGGCACTCTATATAAGATCCTGCCAGCCCAACCCACGTTCAGTTTCTTCTTACCACCCGTGATGGTTGTTGGAACAGTGGTCTGTTGTCAAATGTTCCACTAATCCCTAGCTTTCTCTTATCTTAGTAGTTACCTTTGTTAGTTAATTGTTGATAGTTATCTTAGTGTTAAGTGTAGTTGGGTGACTGCTCTGCAGGGCTCTGGGACATGCTGTCCCAGGGCTTCAAACCCTGCAGATCTTGAACAAACCCATGCCCATGGGTGATCCCCATGACTCCTGCCTTACGTGTCTGGGGGAGGCCCATCAGGCTGAAAAGTGTAAGATCTGCAAAGCATTCAAGCCCCGAACAAGAAAAGAGAGGGAATCCTCCTCAAGCAGCTCCTCATAGAGTCCACATTGTGTCCCCCGAAGAC